>NC_134099.1:81633125-82882291 GCF_000715075.1 Nicotiana tabacum
TAAGGCTCTATGCCTTCTAGTAGTTCAACTTGCCTATTTGTTACTTTGATTCTGCGTTCTTAAGCCTGCCTGCTAATGTATGTGCTTGTATGTTTATCACTGCTGCTC
Organism: Nicotiana tabacum; assembly: GCF_000715075.1. Taxonomy (NCBI): domain Eukaryota; kingdom Viridiplantae; phylum Streptophyta; class Magnoliopsida; order Solanales; family Solanaceae; genus Nicotiana; species Nicotiana tabacum. The sequence continues at coordinate 81,633,234 of NC_134099.1, forward strand.
ATTCTGAGTTTGTTTTTTTGCCTTGTCCTGTACTATTACGAATAACCAACTCATACCTAGAATGTGTTCTAATACCTGTTGGGAAATTTATGTCCAACATGTTATCTTTCTGGAGTTCTACTGTTAAGCTATGACATGTTTCTATGCTATTTGTAACTCTATTGTATTTTTGACTTGCTCAATCCTGTGTTCCTCAGTATTAGTTGAGACCTTTAGAGCATTTTCTCCTATGAGTGGCCAACTAGTATAAGGTTTGATGCTTGTATGTCCTATTGATGTAAAGTTGACATGTTTTTTTGTTTACTATAAGCTTTCTGGTATTGTAACTGATACTCAGCATGTTAAAGTTTTGTCACTCTCAACTAAGTGATTGCTCAATCATGAACCCGTTCTGTTATATTGTCTTTATTAAGATTTCATGTTAAAACTCTCATGTGGAGGCTATGCTCTACTTGTTCTTGTCTATGACTCTATTAGATTTCATGTTTAAATCTTGTATCTAAAATTCTTTTAGGCTAGTTCTGAATCAGTTTACTTTTGAAACTCTTTTGGAATAGTCCACTCTCATATGATGGTCAATACTGTTACTTTAGCTTTGTTTATGAAAATACAAGCATGAATCTACCTTGTGAACTTGTCTGTATTTCCTGTATTCTTGTCTATGTGTTATGGCTAGAACTGTTGTTAGTTACAACTTTAAGAGTAAAGTGTGAAAAGTTGTTAATCAATTTCATGAGTGGTTTGTCACCTGTATGGTTAAGTTTGACATCTATTTGGCCAAGTAAGTTATTCGTTGGGCTATATATGTTGTTGGACCTGGGAAGATCCTACTGCCCTTGGGAGCTTGAGATTTGGGTTTGTTGGTAGATGAGGTTGCTGAAGGCCCAGAAATTCACTAGGTTATTTTGTAGCGGGCCTATACTGATAGAGCTTGTATTTGTTTCAGTCTGTATTTCTGTCATCTTGAGTTTTTATTATTAAATTTTAGTCCTGTAATTTGTAATGACAAACAATTGGGGAATTAGTGAATTGGGGAAATCGGGTACATGCTAATGCTTGCATAAAAGGGTAGAAGATATGCCTATAAGGTTTACGTGGGTTATTTGCCATTTCGTTCAGCATGCCATATATGCTATTTGGTTTCATGTGTTGCACACTAATAGAAAATATGCCTATAGGAATCATACACACACACACTCTACTTCATTTTGTCAAACATGCTATATTTGTTTCCATGTCTACTATCCAACACTCTTAGATAACATGTTTATAGGATGCAACAATGTAATGCCTTTACTTACCTAGATACCATGACTATAGGTTTCTAACTAATTAATCAACTACTTCGTGCTGTTTACACTACTTCACTTAGATAGCATGTCTATAGGAATAAAGTATTATAAAAACCCGTTTCAATTGTCAATCGTTAGAAATCCTGACTATAGGATGTGGTTATTCATCTTAGACAGCATGTTTAAAATCAATGTCGCAAACTCTGAGTTTTCAAATGGCCTTACTGACTCTTCATACGAACAAGTAGAGATTACATCTATATGACCTATAACGCCTTCAGTATACAAATTAAAGTTGCAATGCTGCCTGTACAATGCCCTAAATCAGAATCAATTAGAAATCATGCATATAGGACCTGCAATGTTTTAATCTTCCTGAACGCTGTTTATATATAATACTAGAAATTAGAATCACATAGAGATCCTGCCTATAGGACTTAACGATTAATAACATGCACTGCCTAATCTAAAAATTTGTGATTGATCGCGTGCTTTTTGTGCTTATGTGTGGAGGTTAACTTGATCCTTTCCTTGCTATTATGTGCAGTCCTAACTGTTTTGAATGTCACCTAGTTTTTATCATTTTGAGCATCCTAAGTAAGTTTAGAACCACCCAAATAGAGGTCTAATGCATCCTGGACCATAGGCATGCGACGGGTAATGCACGCATAGGACACAACTTAGAATTGAATTAGAGCGCCTTTAGGTAAACAACTTCAACATAGTAATTGGGTAGCAAGAGATGATAGTTTTTGCCCGCTGAATAATATGAACAACTCCTACTTTAAGGGAGTTGCGAAGTATTATTTATGTTGCATGGGGTGATCCTTTCGACTAAAAAACTTAGGATCCCCCCTCCCCTTTATGCTTGCTAAAAGGACTTAATCATTAAATAGAGACCGACATAGTTGTGATATTTAAACTCATATTCATATAGTTTATTATTCCTCATATTGGCTTATGTTACAATAGGGCTTTCAACTTTCATATCTTCCTTCATACGCTCACCTATTTTAATTACATAATCCACATAGTTCAAAGTTCAGGCGGGACCTATAGTTTTGGACCTCGAAGAGTGTTTAACACCTTCTCTACGAGGTAATTTGATCCCTTACCGGATCTTTGGTGGCGTTGACTAGTCAAATAGAGTTATTGGCGAATAGATGCCCTAACGTACCTTAAAAATCATTAGGTGGTGACTCTTCTCTTTTTATACATATCTAAAAGAGTTCTCACACGTCGAAACCCGCTTTTGGGAGAAAAAAAGGTGCAACAAATTACATCATATGGAATGTTTAGGGGGGGCAATGTGGAGTTCAAAAGACATTGCTCATCCATGGTGCAAATTCACAAACAAGCTATGCTAGTACTGCTGGAAACAAGGATGAACGACCACAAGAAGCTGACTGAGGAACTTCAATTTGACATGTTCATCTAGTTCCCGGTAGTGGGACTCTCTAGAGGTATCGTAATGATATGAAAGGAAGACACTGTACAGGTATATGAGGTATCCACCACTCCCTAAGTTATCCATACAATGGTCAAGTTATTACTCTCTCATACCCCATGACTTTTTTCAGCAATTTATGCTAGTAATTTTTTATTTGATAGGAAAGTGCTATGAGACTGTTTAGTTGATATCTCTAGGAATTTCCTTCGTAATTGGTTTATAGGTGGTGATTTTAATAAAGTTCTGAAAGCTAGGGATAAGATTGGGGGTAACAACATCAACTCTAACAGAAGTAACCTATTTTGGAATTATCTCAATCAATGCAAGCTAGTAGACCTAGGGTATAAAAGTAGTAAATACACTTGGACCAACAAGAGATACACGAATAAGGATATCATGATTCTAGAGAGAATTGATAGATGTTTTTCTAATGACTGTTAGATTTCTGAGTACCCTGAGGTCAATGTTACCCACCTACCTTGGATCCACTCTGACCATTGTCTTTTGCTCATTAGATTAAAGAGAGAGCCTGTTACTAATGCCAACAAACCCTTTAGATTTGATTCAATGTGGTTTATCCACCCTTCCTTCCCCAATCATATCTTGGACTCTTTCCCCCCTAATTCCTCTTTGATTCATTCAATACATCTCTTTAAGGCTAGAGTCATCCAGTGGAACATGCATACTTTTGGTATCAATTTTCCATAAAAAGAGGAGGCTTCTGGCCAGAATAGCTAGCATTTAGAAATCCCCTAACTACCAGTTCAGTGATTTCCTTATAAATCTTGAAAATAGTCTAACTGAGGAGCTTGACTTAATCTTTAAGAATGAGGAAGATTTCTGGAAACTGAAATCCAGAATTAATTGGCTCACTGATAGAGATGCTAATACTAGATACTTTCATACTTTCACTTTCAATAGGAGAAGAAGAAACAGAATCCTCTCCCTAAAGGATGAAGCTGGCAATTGACAACATGATTAGGAGAAAATCAATGTCTCTATCCTAAACTACTTCAGATCCTTGTACACCTCTTCACACACACAATCACTTATACACACTAGCTGCCCGTCATCTTCTCTTTCAAGCCTCTCAAAGCTCCTAGGCCAGATGGCCTACACCCTTTCTTTTATAAAAAATACTGGAACATAGTAAGTAAGTCTGTCATTGACTTCTGCAAGAGGAGTTTTGAATCCCACATAATGCATCCCACTATGAATGAAACCTTGCTATGTCTCATCCCCAAGTGCCCTCAAGCCTCTATGCTTAAGAACTTCAGACCCATAGGGCTCTGTAACATTGTCTACAAAACTGTAACCAAGATCATTGTTAATAGGATTAAACCTTTACTCCCTGACATAATAGGTCCTAGCCAAGTTAGTTTCCTATCCAATAGGAGAGCCTCTGATAATGCTATAATTGTCCAGGAATACATCACTCATTTTGGGAAAAAGAGAGGGAAACCTGCTAACATGATCCTTAAGATTGATCTATAAAATGTTTTTGATAAGATTGAGTGGTCTTTCATTAGATACATACTCCGAGCCTTCAATTTTCCTTCAGAACTCATCAAGCTCATACTCTCATGTGTCAGTTCCTCCTCAATTTCAATCGTAGTGAATGGTGTCAAAACAGATTCCTTCCAGCTGTCACACCTCCTTTTTACTACCCCCGAAAGGGATAAGGGAGTTTTTTCCAATTTAAGTGACAATCAAAACGAGATTATTTATTTAAGATCAGAGTCGCCACTTGAGATAATTTATGGTGTCCCAAGTCATCGGTTCGAATCCCGAATCGAGGAAAGATGACTCTGTTTTATAGTCCGCGAACACAGAAATCCGGGTAAGGAATTCTGTTAACCCGGGAGAAGGTGTTAGGCATTCCCGAGTTCCGTGGTTCTAGCACGATCGCTCAACTATTATTATTGGCTCAATTATCTGATTTTAAAAAACTTTTAAACCAATGTGCATTTTTAACTTTAAAACCGCTTTTATTTATTTTAGGAATTTTCAAGGTTATTTAAAATACATTGTAAGCCATGCTACATGAAATGCACCCGTGGTTCACGACACGCTTTATTTAACCTTGTTGAAAATTAGAATCGGGTCACATGAAATGCACCCTCGGAATTAGCACATTTATTTCATTATTATTATTCAAAATGATGGCAGGGTCACATGAAATGCACACCCGAGCCCTTTTAATCTAATTTGACATAGTTTAGTTGGTGGATAGCGACTCAATTCTATACTATGACAAAATATGTTCAGCTATAACCAATTCAAGTAAACACGAGCAGATAACCGAACGAGCAAATTCAAAACCACAGAGATCAATTACAAAATCAAAGGGATCATATCACCAAACAAATAATTAATACCAAGCTTGCATAAAATGAATAGAGGATGAAAGAGCTGAACCTTAATATAGCTGGACAATTGGTTGTTTCAATGTTTAACACTAAAAAATGTGACGAACCGTAGATGGAACTCGACTTAGCACCGCAAAACTCAAACAAACCCGGATTCATCCCCAAACGAGCTCAAGCAATGGACTTCCGATATTAAAACTCCAACTCTGTTTCCGTTTTGATTTTGTTCTTCTCGAAATGATATTGTCTCAAAAGAAAACAAAAAATCTTGGTATTTTCTTCATTGTAATAACTCTGTAAGTCCATTTCGGTATCCCATTTGTGCAAATTAGTTGTCACCTTGTAAATACAAAGGGACAAAACATGACACTTATGCAAAATCAACAGAAACAGAAAATAAGAGCATAATAGAATAGAAAATTTAAACCCTGTGTTTCTTTTTACTCGATATTCAAAAGGTTTTGGCTTAAAGAGAGTTCTCTTTAATAAGAAATTTTCCTCTGAGCAGTATACACAAGCAAAAACGAAATCATGGCCAACTCTTTCACTATGTGAAAATCAGCAAGTACACATGAATCCGGCAATGAAAATTTGAACGAAAACAGAAACAAATCACTACAGGGACTTGAACCAACAAAAATCGACCTTGACTAACACCTCAGATAGGAATCCAAATCGAAAATCAGAAGAAAACCAGAAGTCGACATAAAAATCGAAAGGATTCGAATTTGAAATCAGAATGAAACACAAACCCCGTACGTTTACTTCCTCTGTTCTTACTGTCTGTTGTGTGTGCTCAGAGGAAGACGAGTCCTTGTTTTTGGGGTCTAGGTTTGATGTTTTCTTCTTCAGTAAGAGTGAGATATGGGATATGGGAGCTTGGCAACGGTGAGCAGGGGTGTGTGTTCAACGACTGGTCGTGAATGGTCGACCAGACCCACCGGTGATCAAATCCGGCGACAGGTGAGGGAAGCTTAGGGAGTTCGACCTTCTGTTTCGGAGATGGTGATAAGGATGTGGCTATGGAGGAATTAAGGGTGGCTCTTTGGCGTGGAGGTCTGGAGGTGCTGGTCTTGGAGAGGAGGGGTCTTTGGGGTGTATTGCCGCTGCTTTTTTAAAGGGGATGGGGTGTGAGGAAGATGGGTTTCAAAGGGGTGGGGTCTAGATAAAAATGGCGCTGATAACAGCCTTAGGGTCTTAGGTCCCTTAGGTCTCTAGGTCTAATGTGTATTTTTGTGTATTCTCTTTTTGTTGATTGTATATCTTTTCATTGATTTAGGCGTTAGTCTATATATAGCTGATTGTAGAGTCTAGGTCTAGATTTTTGTAGGTTTGTTAGGTTAGGGGGCATGAGCCTAGAAATTATGGGCTAGGTCTAAAAATTAGGCCTAAAAATTGGTTGCTCGAGCCCAAGTTTTATTCTTTCCCCGCGAACGAGATTAAAAATGCAATCTCATTTATTAATTAATCCTAATTAAGTAAAATAACTATTAAAATAAGACTGACCGTTAAAACAAAACTATTTTTGGTATTTTTCAAGATTAAAAATGACTACAAAACATTAATGAATTTATTTTTTTCGTAATTTTTATTTTCTTGAAATAAAATAAAGTAAAAGAGTCAAAATTAATTGAAATAGCGATATTAGGCCTAAATTAAATATTAACAAGCTAAAGTATATAAAAAATGTTGGGGAGGGTCAAAAATCACATGTCTACAGCTGCCCCTCTTTGACTGGAAACACGAAGAGTTTTCAGACAAAGAACGACTAGACTGATTTTTTTGACCTGACCCTTATTTAAAGAGATCAAAAGCTAAAAGAAAGGAGAAAGTGACCGAGCCCTTGTATCTGAGCTGCCTACATATCCTTGGCTATAAAGGAATCAGGCCATGTGTAGTTCAGAAGTGAGTGAGATGATGGAGTATACCGAGGTGGAGAGTCGATCGAGGTGCCATTCCACCAAGGTTCCGGTCTATGGTCCTGTTATTACATCAAAAATCAAAAATGAAAAAGACTAGCTAAGCCTGTCAACTATGAGTTACAAGATTCCTGTTATTTGAACCTTGACGCTTGCTAGTTGTAGGTGCTAGTTCATTCTTTTTCAGTTTTTCGGATCAAAACCGGACACACCGTGCTTGTGACTTCAGTCATGTCTTGAGCAGCTCACATCTTTCATCAACTTATGCATTTGGATTCACTTCTTACCTTTTTTTATTCGGGATTGTGACTAACTTCTATTAATTATCTCGGACTGCTGACTCGCATTCTTGCCGCGAGCTTCTTTTGTTGCTGACTTGAATTGCATTCTGAAGTGAATTCCCTTATTCTCCACGTGGTGCCTGATTGCCAACATTTGAACTGCATTCCCTTGCTCTCCAGGTGGGCGCCTGGTTACTAAAACTTGAATTGTATTCCCTTTGTTACTTTAAACTGTTTTCCCTTGAAACCTGTGTTGTCTTCCTTTGAACATTGCTGTTTTCCCTTTGTTCTCTAGGTGGGTGCCTGATTACCAACATTTGCACTATTTTTCCTTGAGACTTGAACTGTTTCCCTTTGTTCTCCAGGTGGGCTCCTGATTGATATCTTCCTTTGAACATTGCTGCTTTCCCTTTGTTCTCCAGGTGGGTGCTTGATTACCAACATTTGCACTGTTTTTCCTCGAAACTTGAATTGCTTCCTTTTGTTCTCCAAGCAGGCTCCTGATTTCCAACACTTGAACTGCTTTCCCTTTGTCCTCTAGGTGGGCTCCTAATTTCCAACACTTATTGCTTTCCCTTTGTTCTCCAGCCGGGCTCCTGATTTCCAACACTTGAACTGCTTTCCCTTTGTTTTCCAGGCGGGCTCCTGATTTCCAGCACTTGAACTGCTTTCCCTTTGTTCTCCAGGTGGGCTCCTGATTTCCAAAACTTGAACTGCTTTCCCTTTGTTCTCCAGGTGGGCTCCTGATTACCAACACTTGAATTGCTTTTCCCTTTGTTCTCTAGGTGGGCTCCTGATTACCAACACTTGAATTGCTTTCCCCTTTGTTCTCCAGGTGGGCTCCTAATTTCCAACACTTGAACTGCTTTTCCTTTTGTTCTTCAGGTGGGCTCCTGATTACCAACACTTGAATTGTTTCCTTTTTTCTGAAACTTGAATTGCATTCCTTTTGTTTTCCAGGTGGGAGTTTGATTGCTGAACTCGACCCACTTTCCTTTGAAACTTGAGCTGTTTTCCCTTGTTCTCCAGGTGGGTGCCTAATTGCAACAAAACAAATAAAACAAAAGAAATTTTTTTGCCCCAGTTTGATATTCCCACAATTCTTGTTATCAAAATAAGTTCTAAACTAAATTCCCTTATCCTTAAAAATTTTAAAACCAAGTCTTATCTCAAAAGTGAAAAACTTAAATGCTAAATTATACTTCCCAAAAGTAAAACTCTCGTCAGACCTTGTCACTTGCTAGGGTCTCACAACTTACTGAATCTCGTCATCCAAGAGGGTACTAGAAACTTACTACCGAGCCTATCTAGTACCTGCTTTCCTCATGGAGGGTTTCTCCGGAACAAACAAAATTTCCTGCCCATGTTTCAATCAAAGAAAATTTGTGAGTTTAAACATGGTGGTTGGTTTGCGGCCTTGACTTTGAGGGCGATTGCTCCTTCACTTTCCATGATAACTTCGATTTCAACTCAAAAGACCTTGCTTTTTCATTGACTAACCACTTTCTCTGTCACACTTATCCCAGGAGATACCTCTGATTCGTTCAAACCCAAACCCTCTATCTGTTGCATTGTGCTCATGCATTGACATAGACTGAACCTTTGTGTTTCACATGAATCCCAAAGCATTTCAATTGCCAACCACTCAGTGCGCATGCTATTCTTTCTTGACTTAAATCACTGGCCTTGGCCTTGAGGTCTATTGCTCCCTCACTTTCCATGATAACGTTGATTTTCAATTGGAAGACCTTGCTTGTTATTGGTTAACCACTTTCTCTGTCAACCTTATCACAGAAAATGCCCTTGATCCGTTCAAACCCAATACCCTATATCTGTTGCATTGTTCGTGAATTGACATATACCAAACCTTTGTATTTCACATGAATCCCAAAGCACGTTGATTGTTACCAACTCAATGCGCATGCTGTTCTTTCCTGACTTATGCCACTTTGATGTGTTAGCCAGATCCCGTTTTGTGCAATTGGAAAGCTGGTGACAAATTTTGAAGTAATTTCTCACTTGTTCTAACCAAACATACTCAGGAAGAGGAAGTAAACAGGACAAAAGGAACAGAGTAAAGGACAATGGAAAGAGATGATTACTAACAAGAAAACTACAAAGTAGAAACTTATCAGATGTGGATACCAACTCTAATGACCATAACATGCACATGTGGCCTAATCTGTTAAGCAAGTCTGATGTTCAACTCTTGTTATACCCCTAAACCGTGAAACTGGGCTTCAATGCTCCGATTATCCACTCTGATTCACGATCCTCATTCAACTTGTAGTGCCCGACGGGTTTTCACCATCAAGCCTCTCTCATTTTGTTCTTTCTCTCAACTCACCATCGTCTTATGGTGCGTGTGAAGGTTTTCACCAATAAGACTCTCTCATTTTGTTCTTTTCTTCTTATTTGCTATGATTCTGCAGATGACAAGGCATTAACCATGGTAAAAAACATCATATACTCTTGGCATGTCTAAACTCAGCTCTCTCAAAGATTATCTGGGAGGTCTTTTTCGGAATGTAATGTGGCTTTTGGACAGGGTTAGAAAGAAAGGATATCATAAAGGCTCAAAATAACTAAGACAACAGGGTTAATTTATCTACAACTTCTGGAATCCATTATAAAAACTCTGCCCCAATTTCTAAAATAATGTAATTTGATTTTTTTTCTTTTTCTTTTTGAGATGGAATTTCAAGAAAGATTGCCCCACTCTCGACTTCGTGGGATTATGAAATATTTTATTTGGTGCGACCGAACCGTGAGGCTGCCTACGTATCTTGTGGGGACAAGAATCAGGTCGAACGTAGTTCACAAAGATACGTTTTGTTGTTGCTATTTTTCTTTTTCTTTTCTGTTCTTTTTTCTTTTTTTTATTTTCCCTTTTTTTTGAATTTTTCTTTTGGAATGAACCTTTTAAAATAAACCTATGGGGACATAAACTTTTTTTTTCTTTTTTCGCATGACTCCAACTTGATTCCAAAAGAGGAGAGGTCAAAGAAATCGGATCAGGCTCAAAAAGGGTATCGAGTGGTATAAGTGTTTGGGTAGCTGAAAGAGGGCCTCCAATCCTTGAAAATACCAAGTACAACACATGCAACTTGAAATTAAAAAAGAGGAGCACACACAACATTTCTTTTACAGCTTCGGCATTGCTATCACTGATATGCTTTCCACTTTTTAGTGTCTTTTCAAATACAGAACTCTCATTGGGTGATTTCTTCTTCACCATGGGTACTCTCCGTCTATTTGGAGCAAACTCCCTTGACTTTATATTGTAAATTGAGGTGTACTTGAACTCAAAATTGCTCACTTCGAATCGTTGGGACACACTCTCTTGTAACAAATTTTTGTCGTCCCATTAACTTCCCAAACTATCTGCCCCAGTTTCACACAGTTCGGGCTTCAAATGATCTCACAATGTCCAAATATGTACTTATTTCCCTCAAATGCCCCTATCATCTTCAAAATTGCTTCATGACTAAACTAACTTTTAAAACCAGGCCTAGAATTATGCGTGCATGTCATGTCACTAGAGTCATCATGAAAAGAACTATAAAAGGAAAAGAGAACTAAACAAACACTGACTAGAAATAACAGAAAATAGAAAATTACATTAGACAGACGGTGAAAAAGGGTTTGAATGACAAGACAAGCAAAATAAACTGGGGTACAACCCTGGAACAAACCTAGATAACACTAAATGAGTTACTACGACTAAAGAAACTAGGCAATATAAAAAGGATAGAAGGGTTTGAGGCACAAGACAATATTCGGTTTACAACCCTGAAATAACCCGGACAACAGAAATGACAGCAAAATGAACCACCAAGACTCCTCCCTGGCTAGCCAAGAAAGGAGCGTCTTTCCAATTACCAAGCTCGGTATCTTTAGCCACTGAGTTCCACATCAATGTTACTAAGACCATTACCAATTTCAATATCATTAACTTCACCAAGTGGTTCCTTGAGTCCTTTGACCAACCCTTCGTCATTGCCAACCATCCCAACAATTTGTGCGTTGTCATGTACCTGTAGAGGATTATTGCGTGACACTTGGGGTATTACTGTCTTGGACCACAATTATTCCTTCTTGAATCATTCTTTCTATTTCCCTTTTCAAAGCACGACAATCTTCAACATTGTGTCCCTAGGCATTGGAATGATATTCACACCTTTTAGCAGGGTCAAAGCTTCTCACACGTGGGTCTATATAATTTAGAGGAATAGGTGCAATCATGTCGTAATGCTTTAATCTCTCAAACAAACTTGCATAGGACCCCCATATTGGTGTAAAATTATCTTTCAGCCTTTGTTCCCTCCTACACCCTTGGCTTGAATGTGGGTTATAGGGCACTTAAAAATTTTGTGGAGGCTGGTGAAGTTTTTGTGGTGCTCGCGCTCGCCTGTTGGAGTGACCCAGTAGTTAGATAGATGGCCGGATGTTGTTCGGAGGATAATACTGGGGTGGATTATGTGGAGCTCGGGGATATTCATGGGGTCGGTATTGAGACTGAAAGTGTTTAGAAGGAATGATCACTGGATCCTGTCGTTGGCGGGGCTCAGCAACATCTTTTCTATCAATGGGAAGACTGTCCCGAGCAACTTGTTCGTTCCATCTGAGCATAAAGTCCCTAAAACTTTCCTTGGGTTTCTTTTCCATTTGAGATAGGGAGGAGCGGTCTGGGACAATGTCTATATTGTACTGAAAGTGTCACACAAAATCTTGAGCCATGTCATCCCATGTATGCCACTTACCGATATCTTGACAAGTATTCCATTCCAAAGCTGCCCCAGTCAGGCTCTCACTGAAATACGCCATCAGCAACTCATCTTTCCCGCCAATGCTTCTCATTTCACTACAATAACCCCTCAGATGGGCTACTGGATCTCCACGCCGATCATACAAATCAAACTTTGGCATCTTAAACCCAGCAGGTAACTGGACGCGGTGAAACAAGCACAAATCTTTTTAAGACACGCTCATCTGCCTCTCTATCATTTGCATGTTTCTTAAAGACTTCTCTAAGATTTTCACCTTCCTGGATATCTCATCTTGTTGCACTGTCTTAGCAGGCTTTTTAGTCTCACCGGGAGGCTCAAAATGAGGAGCGTAAGAGTATGGACCTAAGACCTTAAAAATTTGTTCTGGAGCATAGTGTTAGGCATTGGGGATTTTGAACACATTCTCGCTAGAGGATCGAAGAAAGATACCATGTGGATGAGCCACAAAAAACATGAGTGGTCAAAGGAATGGGATATGAGGTGGTTATGGGGGGTGGAGTGTGAAAAGGTTATGAGGAGATATCCAGGACTTGTGAGAGTGGCGGAACGTCGACAAGGCTTTCAGTATAGTCAGTAGGAACTGATGGTGGAGGACGCCCACTAGTCCAGGCTTGGTATATTTCGACCATCTGTCCTTTCAACCTTAAGACCTCTTTTTCAATTCAGATTCTGATTCAACAATTCCCTTAGCCAGATCAATAATCCCTATGTCCAAGTCTTTGCTAGCCATGGCTACCTTGCTCTTTAACCTTGTGTTGTATGGACGAGTTACTTAAAAACCACAAACCAACCACCTTTCTGCTCAATGAAGATAACAAAAGGAACAAAATGGGATCATCCTGTTAGCATTAGGGCATTTAACAGCTGCAAATATCACATTGCGTGCAATGCACCTAGCAACAATTAACGGTTCAAAAATGACTTCGAGGGTCACAAGGTCACTTGGCATCATCCCAATTTTATTCATTTCAATCTCCTCTTTTCATTTCTTTTCTAGCACTTGCTTGCTCATTCTCCTTCCCTTTTTTTTATTTATTATCGCTCTTTTCTTTCCTCTCATTTCTCACATGCCATGACTTCAACTTCTTTTTTTTCTCTCTTTTTTTTCCTTTTTCTTTTAATAAAATAAAAAAATAATTCGATCGAACCCTATGTGGGTTGCCTACGCATCATGACGTTGCATGAATCAGATCTTTGCGTAGTTCGGGAAGATAGGGAATAGAATAAACAAACTAACGTTCTCAATTTCTTTTTTCATTTTTTTCTTCTTTTCTTTCTTACCTTAATGACTACTCTGATGAGAAAAGAGATATAAAAGAAGCAAATCCTTTTTTTTATTCTCTAGACTTAATGTTCTATAACCTATTCTAAACTCAAGTTTAACAGATTTTTTCCTTTTTTTTTCTTTTTGAAACAAATACTCTATTAAGGAAAAATCCTAGAAGAGAAAAATATTTTTTGACCTTTTTTTAGGAAGGAACTATAAAGAATAAACCGAAGAAAAATATTTTGAATTTTCATTTGATATCCCTGAAGAAAGATTTAGAAACGAGAAATGAACAAGATAAAACAATATTTTTTGATTTCAGTTTGATTACCTAAGAAAGAAACTTTAAAGATAAAGTATGTTATTTTTTTTCCTTTTATGTACAATATCCTAAAGTTATAGCAAAAATAAAAAGAATTTTTTTCTATTCATTTTTCATTAATTTCCCAAGGAAGAACCTCAAAAAAAAAATCTTTTTGGATTTTGGAATTAATACATTAAAGAAAACTTTTAAAGAGGTACTAAAAGAAATTTTTTTTTTTTTTGAATTTTTAGTCTTAATGTACTAAAAGGAAATATAATAGCAATTTTTATTTTGAGTTCTAGATATTGATTTTCTAAAGGAAAACCACCTTAAAAGAATTAGTATTCTAAAGAAAACTTCTAACAGAAATATAAAACGCGAAACCTCTTTTTTTTGGATTTTTGAGTTACAACATACTTTTTCAAATATAAAGTAGAAAGTACAATAACAGAAGACTCGACATTATTGTACAAAACTAAAAGTAAAAGACGAGACTCAAAACATAAAAACTAAAACAAATCTCCTAAAGCAACTCCTGAATGAGCGATCTTGACTGGATGGTCACGAGATGTTTGTCATGCTCAAACCCCGGTAAATAGACCCACACTTGTATGAGAAAAACTCAAACCAACACTAGGTGAGACAATAACACTCCCTATTGGACACATGCAAGACATAATTGAGGTTGTTTTTGCAAAATAGCTTATTTGGCCAAAAGGTGGCTAGAAAAGCGAAATTTGGATAAGACCCCGCAAAGCCAAGAACCTAAGATTTATTAGGAAGACCAGACCCTATGTGGGTTGCCTACGTATCACGCCCCGAAAGACGAGAATTAGGTATGCGTAGTTCGGGCAAATTGGATACGGGCGAGAAATAAAAATAACAACTAATTCAAAGAAAAAAATATTTTGTCTTTTGTTTTGAAAAAATGATGAAATATGTAAACTCTTTTTGGATTTTCTTTTTCCTCTTTTTATTTTTTTTGAAAAGATGGTAGGGAAAGTGCAAAATCTTTTTGTTTTTTTTCATTTTTTTGTCTTTTTCTTTAAAAAAATGTGAAAGAAAACATAACTGAGCCCTACTTGCTTTATTTTTTTACATTTCACCTTTTTTTTTTCTTTTCGTTTGCCCTCAACTATCATTGGTTCGCCAGATGACCCTTTTACCCTTGAAAAAATGCAACATGTAGCACATAGGATGCATCAAGATGGTCTGTTATTTTGGGTACGTCTGTCCTAGATGGACCCAACCCCTGTGTTGAGTCCCCAAAGTCAAATGCACGTGATGAAAACAAGTGTTCCTACCAGGGATCCGACATAAGGCTATGTTATTCTAGGTTTAAAAACCTGGGTTTATTTATTCTAGACCTGGCTTACCTGAGCGGACAACTCGAGCAGGGGGGGGAGGGCAGCGTACCGGAAATACAGAAGCTTCACCGACTTTGCAACTTGTCCGAACCTCGTTCTAAAATTGGGATATGACTCTAACAGAAGAGAAGTCACACGAAGTGCACACTTCCCAGATGATTTAGAAGATTCAGAGAGAAGAGGGTTTCGTAACAATTTATATACAGTCCAAACAATAGCGGTAAAAAGCGACAATTACCACATTAGGCTCAAACATATAAAAATCAAATAATAAATAAAGTCAACTATAAAAGATATTCTAAGATCAAATTCTAAACCTTGAACCAGAGATTCTGGGTTCTTATTTCCCCAGCAGAGTCGCCAGAGCTGTCACACCTCCTTTTTACTACTCTCGAAAGGGATAAAGGAGTTTTTTCCAATTTAAGTGACAATCAAAACGAGATTATTTATTTAAGATCAGAGTCGCCACTTGGGATGATTTATGGTGTCCCAAGTCACCGGTTCGAATTTTGAATCGAGGAAAGATTGACTCTGTTTTACAGTCCGCAAACACAGAAATCCGGGTAAGGAATTCTGTTAACCGGGAGAAGGTGTTAGGCATTCCTGAGTTCCGTGATTCTAGCACGATCGCTCAACTATTATTATTGGCCTAATTATCTAATTAATAACACATTTAAAACATACGTGCATTTTAACTTTTTAGCCTCTTTTAATATTTCAGGAAAATTCAAGGTTATTTAAAACACATCGTAAGCCATGCTACATTAAATGCACCCGTGATTTACGACACGCTTTATTTAATCTTGTTGGAAATTAGAATAGGGTCACATAAAATGCACCCCCGGAATTAGCACATATATTTCATTATTATTATTCAAAATGTTGGCAAGGTCACATGAAATGCACACTCGAACCCTTTTAATCTAATTTGACGTAGTTTAGTTGGTGGATAGCGACTCAATTCTATACTATGACAAAATCATATTCAGCTATAATCAATTCAAGTAAACCCGAGCAGATAACCGAGCGAGCAAATTCAAAATTACAGAGATCAATTACAGAATCAAAGGGATCATATCACCAAACAAATAATTAATATCAAGCTTGCATAAAATGAATAGAGGATGAAAGAGTTGAACCTTAATATAGCCAGACAATTGGTTGTTTCAATGTTTAACACTAAAAAATGTGACGAACCGTAGACGGAACTCGACTTAGCACCGCAAAACTCAAACAAACCTGGAATCAGCCCCAAACGAGCTCAAGCAATGGACTTCTGATATTAAAACTCCAACTCTGTTTCTGTTTTGATTTTGTTCTTCTCGAAATGATATTGAATCAAAAGAAAACAAAACGTCTTGGTATTTTCTTCATTGCAATAACCCTGTCAATCCATTTCGGTATCCCATTTGTGCAAATTAGTTGTCACCTTGTAAATACAAAGGGACGAAACACGACATTTATGCAAAATCAACAGAAACAGAAAATAAGAGCATAATAGAACAGAAAATTTAAACCCTATGTTTCTTTTTAGTCGAGATTCAAAAGGTTTTGGCTTAAAGATAGCTCTCTTCAATTAGAAATCTTCCTCTTAGTAGTATACACAAGCAAAAACGAAACCATGACCAACTTTTTCACTATGTGAAAATCAGCAAGTATACATGAATCCGGCAATGAAAATTTGAACGAAAATAGCAACAAATCGCTACAGGGACTTGAACCAACAAAACGTGACCTCGACTAACACCTCAGATAAGAATCCTAATCGAACATCAGAAGAAAACCAGAAGTCGACATGAAAATCGAAAAGATTCGAATTCGAAATCAGAATGAAACACAAATCCCATCCGTTCACTTCCTCTGTTCTCACTGTCCGCTGTGTGTGTTCAGAGGAAGACGAGTCCTTGTTTTTGAGGTCTAGGTTTGCTGTTTTCTTCTTCAATAAGAGTGAGATGTGGGAGATGGGAGCTTGGCGACGGTGAGCAGGGGTGTGTGTTCAATAGCTGGTCGTGAATGGTTGACCTACCGGTGGTCAAATCCGGAGACTGGTGAGGGAAGCTTAGGAAGTTCAACCTTCTGCTTCGAAGATGGTGATAAGGATGTGGCTATGGAGGAATTAAGGGTGGCTCTTTGGCGTGGAGGTTTGGAGGTGATGGTCTTGGGGAGGAGGGCTCTTTGGGGTGTATTGCCGCTAGTTTTTTTTAAGGGGATGGGGTGTGAGGAAGATGGGTTTCAAGGGGGTGGGGTCTAGATAAAAATGGCGCTGATAACAGCCTTAGGGTCTTAGGTCCCTTAGGTCTCTAGGTCTAATGTGTATTTTTGTGTATTCTCTTTTTGTTGATTGTATATCTTTTCATTGATTTAGGCGTTAGTCTATATATAGCTGATTGTAGAGTCTAGGTCTAGATTTTTGTAGGTTTGTTAGGTTAGGGGGCATGAGCCTAGAAATTATGGGCTAGGTCCAAAAATTAGGCCTAAAAATGGGGTGCTCGAGCCCAAGTTTTATTCTTTCCCCGCGAACGAGATTAAAAGTGCGATCTCATTTATTAATTAATCCTACTTAAGTAAAATAAGTAGTAAAATAAGGCTGACTGTTAAAACAAAACTATTTTTGGTATTTTTCAAGATTAAAAATGACTACAAAACATTAATGAAACTATTTTTTTGTAATTTTATTTTCTTGAAATAAAATAAAGTAAAAGAGTTAAAATTAATTTAAATAGCGATATTAGGCCTAAATTAAATATTAACAAGCTAAAATATATAAAAAATATTGGGGAGGGTCAAAAATCACATGTCTATACCAGCCAACTAGGGAATCAGACAAAGAGACCCCATTTTACCCTACCTTTTCATCATGTGCATGGAAAGACTTTCCAAGCTCATTAACAATGCAGTCCATACCAAACAGTGGGTACCAATCAGTATCAGCAAGTCTGGCCCTAAGATCTTCCATCTTTTATTTGCTGATGACCTAACTCTATTTGCAAAGACTGACTCTAGGAACTGTAACATAATCATCCATATTCTGAACTCATTCAATGATGCATCAGAGGGAAAAATTAACCTAACTAAGTCCAGGGTCTTCTTCTCCTCTAATTGTAAACCTAATCATATGGAGGCACTTACTGCCAACCTTTCCATCCAAGACACCTCCTCCTTTAGTAAATATCTGGGCTTTCTCATATTCCACAAGAGACCAACTAATAGTGACTTCAAATTCATCATTGACAGTATGTAATCTAAGCTGGTTGGATGGAAAATAAGCTACGTAAACATGATTGATAGAACCACCCTAGCCAAAGCATCACTAAGCATCATCCTAAGTTATGTCACGCAATTCATCAGACTACCTTCTAAAATAGCCAAATTGATTGATAGGGTCGAAAGAAATTTTATTTGGGGCACCACGCCCAATAGGAAAGAAAATGCACCTAGTGGGTTGGGAAAGGGTTACAACACCAAAGAGTCAGGGGGGACTAGGTTTGCAAAAAGTGGAGTGCAAGAATAGGGCCTTCCATGCCGGATTAGCCTAGAGGATATTCCACAATACCTTATCTCTCTGGCAAGAGTCCTCATATCGAAACACTGTAATTGGAACTATATTCCAAAAAATCCAAAGCTCCAATTTGGCAGTGTATTCTCAGGGAATAGGATGCATGCAGGAGGCTAGTAAGTGGGTCTTTAACAAAAGGGACATGGTAGGTTTCTTTAATGACGCTTGGATAACAAATAATACATCCATCAGAAATATGATTGGGGGTCCTCTATCTTTAATTGACCTTAATGCAAGGTGTCTACCATCTACAATAATGGGGAATAAAATACCTCTTCCCTTTCTTTAGTCTCCCTGAAAACATCATGAATCTGATCATATCTACATTCATTATTACTAATTCAGTCAATGAGGATAAGATGATTTGGGGTCTGACATCAAATAACATATTTACCGCTAATTCAACATACACCTTCCTTAGTAGTAAAGCCGAGCCAAAATAGGCCAAGAAGAATAAAAACTTCAACTGGATATGGAAGTTAATAGTTCCCAATAAGGTTATCATCTGGCTGTTGTATCATGGATGACTGTCTACTGGAGCTCTCCTTCATAGGATTGGGTTTAATTGTAACCCTGCATGTTGTTTCTGCTCCTCTACTCCTGAAACATGTGCCCATATCTTCTTTGATTGTCCCAATGCTAAGCTGTTCTGGCATAATCTTACCACATAAAGCACAACTTCCAGCCAACAGCAGAGCCCCAACTTTACAGCTCAATCCTAATCCAATACATAGACCAACTTAAAGAAAAAGCCTTTCAAAAACATCATATCCTGGGAGGTTATCCTTCCCTTCTGTTTCTGGCATATATAACTAACAAGGAATCACAACTTATTCAAGAAAATGAAGGATCCCATCTCTACTTCTAACACCATTGCAAAAGCCAATGAATACTACATAACAAATATGAAGAAATTGAGAAATGCAGTTACTATAGGTGTTAAATGGGAACCTCCATTTAGGGATCATTATAAACTTAATACTGACGGGGTAGCTCTAGGTAACCTAGGGATAGGTGGCATTGGAGGTGTCTTTAGGACCTCCAGTGAAGACTGGATCCTAGGCTACCTGGAAAACATGCCCCACGCCACTAATACTCTAGCAGAGTTAACGTCCCTTTAAGGGGACTTCAAATTGCAGAACAAAGAGGCCTAACACCACTGAAAATAGCTACCGACTCTATAGAGGTAATAAGAATGTTAATAACTGGTAATAACACTTATGACTCTATTATTTCTGAATGCAGGGTGTTGATCCAAAGGATGAGCTGAACATTGGTCAAATACAGCTACATAGAACAGAATATGGTGGCTGATATGTTAGCAAAAGAGGGAGCAAAAACAAAAAATTTGGGAAGAACAACAATGCTGGCAATTCAGTATGCAAATGAATTTTGTTGGGCAAACATCCTAGGAACTATAGTACCTAGAACTATTTTGGATTATAATAGTGATAGTTTGATACAATCTATGTCCACCATAGGGGGAAACCAGTACCCTCCTAACAATCCTAACTTTGCTAACTAATTATTAATATATTATAATCCCTTCACAAAAAAAAAAAGAGTTATTCTTTATGAACTGGAAATAATTGACCCTTTCTTACATAACTATTTTAAGATTTATTTTCTTATATCAATAATAATAGATTCATTTTACTAAGTCTAAGAATGATATGATAGAAGAAATTCAATTCTATTATACCTTAATATATTACTTATTGTAACTTTATGTC
Organism: Nicotiana tabacum; assembly: GCF_000715075.1. Lineage (NCBI taxonomy): Eukaryota > Viridiplantae > Streptophyta > Magnoliopsida > Solanales > Solanaceae > Nicotiana > Nicotiana tabacum. The sequence goes on from NC_134099.1 coordinate 81,653,562, forward strand.
ATCTTAGTTTTGAATCGAGGGTATAATACTTTCGAATGGAAAGTAGAATATATATTTGATTGGTAAATTAATGTTGGTAATTAAACTTTTTTTGCATAAAATTAACAGTGTATAAACGTATCACTTGAAGTAGTCAAAGTAATCTCATAATCTCCAGTATAAGTTTTTGGTCAAAGCTTTATAATCAGGAGCACTTATGCGCACCCTAATGGAAGTCAAATTGCATCATTTCTCAAGGGAAAATTGGCCCTTATTCTTTTGTTCTGGAGCAACCGTTAGTGGGGAGGAAAATTTTGAGCTACTTGACTAAAGTAGAGGATATTTAAAAAAAAAAAAAAAAAAGACAGCGCAAAGTTATTCTATTTTGAATTATTCAGGGGTATATTTTGGCCATTTTCTCTAAAATCTATTGTCACACCTCCTTTTTCCGCCCCCGCGAGGGGTGAAGGAGTTTTTCCAATTAAAGGACAATCGAAACGAGATTTGTTTATTTATTTCAGAGTCGCCACTTGGGAGATTTAGGGTGTCCCAAGTCACCAATTTAATCCCGAATCGAGGAAAAGAATGACTCTGTATTACAGTCCGCGAACCAGAAATCCGGATAAGGAATTCTGTTAACCCGGGAGAAGGTGTTAGGCATTCCCGAGTTCCGTGGTTCTAGCACGGTCGCTCAACTGTCATATTCGGTTTGTTTATCTGATTTTATACAATTATGAGCTCATGTGCAAGTTTTAACTTTTAACCGCTTTCGTCATTATTATTATATATTTTTTTTAAGAATTGCAACATCATGGAAATACATCTCCAACCACGTCACATCAATGCACCCGTGGTTGTTGGCACATTTCAACTCTGTTGAGATTTGGATTTGGGTCACATAGATGTGCACCCGAGTTTTAAGAAAATTAAATTATTAAAAGGCGTGCCTAAAGCGACTAGCGTATCATTTACTTTGGGTAGGGCTGTGAAATTTTGCTAAACGGTCCATCCCGAAGTCTAAGCAATTTTAAAGCAAATATTTACCGAGGGCCCCACAATTTTGTATTATTATTCGGTGGGACTCATCTCATTCTTATTTTTTAAAGGAATTTGCAACGTCATGGACATGCATCTCGGACCACGTCACAATCAATGTACCCGTGATTAGAGACACATTTCGACTCCGTTGAGATTTGGATTTGGGTCACATAAATGTGCACCCGAGTTTAAGAATGTAATTTAATTAAATTGCGTCTAAAAAGTCTAACGCGTTATTATCTTTGGGAAGGCAGTGAAATTCACTAAACAGTCCATCCCGAATTCTAAGTATTTATTATGACCAATTATTGAGGGCCCCGCAATTTGCATTTTTATTTGGCGAGGTTCGTCTCATTATTTATTTATTTTCTAAAAAAGATAATCTTAGAATGACTACATTTTTTTATTTTTCGTTTTTCTCTAAAATAAATGAAGAAAATGTCCTACTTTATTTACATACTTTCGAGTTATTATAGTTAAGTTTCGAAAGTGAGTCGTTTAAAGAGTTTACATGGGCAGGGCATAGAATGTTCTACATACAGACAATAAAAGAAAGAAAAGACTACATTAAAGTACAACTTCAAATCTTTCTCATTTTTTTGCATTCATGTTTCGAGTAGCTTACAAGATGAACCAGTGTATCGTTTGTGTACCTGGTATTGTCAATACAAGAAGAAGAAGGTCAGCAAAGTAGTATGTAACACAGCAACATACAGCAGCAGAAAGCCCAACACAGTAGCTTCAACACCTCAATCCAGAAATCCCAGCAACACGGAGAAAACTAGTAAAAATGGAGAAGAAAAATAGTGCAAAAATCTCTCTTTGTTTTTTATTTGTAGATTTGAACTCTCTATGGTGTTCTTCCGCTCTCAATATTTCAGAAACTTTGGTTCTATCTTTTTTACTCTCTCCAAAATGAATTCTGTCACTGTATATTCCATGTATCCAGAGTGTATATCGAGTGTATACTGCTCTCTCCGCCCCCTTTTTTTTTTCTTCTCTCTATCTAGTTTTTCCTCTTTTTTCCCACTCCCTTCTTCCTAAATTTTCTCTTCTATTTATAGCAAAATTTTCGAAATTTTCAGATTTATTGTTTTATTTTTTTAATTAAAAGAAATCCCACTTACAATTTGCTTTTATTTATTTAGAAAAAGAAATCTCACCTTTATTTACTTTTATTTTTAAAATTCCAACTTTAATTACTTTATATTATTTAAAATCCCACTTTTTATTTTTTTAAAAGAGAATCTCACTTTATTTAACTTTTCTTTAAAAAAAACAAACCACTATCTTTTCTTTTTCTTTCAAAAATGCTACTTTCAATTACTTTAAATTTTTAAAATTTTCAGATACCTTTATATTTATTTTTTAATTCCAACCTTCTTTTACTTTTTACTTTTTTAAAAATTTCCACAAAACTTTTTATTTTTTTAAATTTTCTACATTCTTTACTTTTTTTAAAAAAGAAGAGAATTCCACCTATTTTTTATATATATTTTTTTATTCAATACTTCCCTTTTTCTTATTTTTTTAAATCATTCCCAAAATTATTATTTTTGTTTTAAAAAAAATATTTTCGGATTTTTTTATATAAAAAAACAAAAAATAATTATAAAAATATTAATAGTGATAATTCAGCTTTTAATTTTTTGGTATTTTTATCCTATAATAAAAAGTGTAATAAAGCTAAAATAATAGTAGGTTAAAACCCCCTAAAATATTTACATAAAAGAAGTGATAAAAAAAATTAAATGTTGTCAAAAATTAGGTGTTCACAGCTGCCCCTTTTTGCTCGAAAACACGAAGAGCTTTCGGGCAAAGATAAAGTGAACAATGCGACTAATTTTTGATCATATCGTTATTCAAAATAGGAAGAAAATAAAAAAGGAAAGGCGTAACCGAGTCCTGGTTTTGGACAGCCTACATATCCCTGGTTATAAGGGAATCAGGTCGCGTGTAGTTCAGAAAGTTTTGGTAGCTGGGACTACCATGGGATTGCGATGTTACTGTTACTGATGTTGCGTGCTGTTACCACTACTTTTCGATCTCCTTATTACACCATTGCTAGAAAGAAAACAAGAAGTTATACTAAGCTATGATCTATCAATTACAAAGATTTATTCTCAAGCTTGGTCATGTGATTGTTGCTGCCTTGTTGCTTTGTGTTTCCTCTGGTATTTCTTTACTTCTAGATCGACTTGTGGTCTTCCTTCTGATTTCTGCTGGGGATTTTTGTTGTAACCCTCTACTTTACTGACTTCAAACTTCAATGTATTCTCCTGTTCCGCAAGTGGGCTCCTGACTCCACCTTGACTTTTGAAAGATGACACAACCTCCATTCTCCAGGCGGGCTCCTGACTTCTTCAACAATCTTGGAATTTAACGCCATTCATCTCTTCAGGCGGGCTCCTGACTTCAACTTTAAAAATAAAATGTCATTCCTTTCTTTAGGTTGGCGAGATTTAAACAACTTTAAAAATAAAACGCCTTTCCTCTCTTCAGGCGGGCTCCTGACTTTGACAACAACTTTTAAAAATAATTCAGCCTCCGTTCTCCAGGCGGGCTCCTGACCTCAACAACAACTGAACATTGATAATCTTAAGAAAACTAAAAAAAATGACTCCCTTTTTTTCAAATTCAAACTTCTTCTTTTTCAAATTATCCTAGGAGAAAATTCATCAGACTAGATTTTGATCCTAGGAGAAGATTCATCCGACTAAGATTTTATTATATTATCTTGGGAGAAAAATTCCATCGGACCAAGATTTTGACTCTAGGAGATAAATCGTCAAACTAGGTCCATTTTGTTGTGATCTTAGGAGAAAGATTCATCGGACTAAGATTTGATATCTTAGGAGAAAATTTCATCGGACTAAAATTTCTATCTTAGGAGAAAAATTCATCGGACTAAGATTTGATATCTTAGGAGAAAAATTCATCAGACTAAAATTTGATATCTTAGGAGAAAGATTCATCGGACTAAGATTTGATGTCTTAGGAGAAAATTTCATCGGACTAAAATTTCTATCTTAGGAGAAACATTCATCGGACTAAGATTTGGTATCTTAGGAGAAAATTTCATCGGACTAAGATTTGATATCTTATCTTGGGAGAAAAAAATTCCATCGGACCAAGATTGTGACTCTAGGAGATAAATCGTCAAACTAGGTCCATTTTGTTGTGATCTTAGGAGAAAGATTCATCGGACTAAGTTTTCTATCTTAGGAGAAAAATTCATCGGACTAAGATTTGATATCTTAGGAGAAAATTTCATCGGACTAAGATTGTATCGGGAGGGAAATTCATCAGATTAGGACTTTTTATCCTAAGAGGAAAATGTAAAGATCAATGATTTGAGAAACTTACCTTTGTAATTTCTTCTTTTCTTTTCTTTTTCCTTTGCGCTGCTTTGTTCTTGCTTGCTGGGGATAATACCACTGAGGGAGTCTCCTTTCTTCCCCTCCTTCAATTTTTTTTATTTTCTCTCAACACTGCTGGGGATAAAAGTGTTATCTTCTTGGGATAACGTTGTTGAGGATAACGCTGCTGGGGAATTTTATTCCTTCAAATCGATGCTTCATTCTTCTGGAAGCTGCTGGGGATGATAATGGCTTTTGCTTTTTCTAAACACCAGTTTCATCTTTTTGGTTCTGTCCGCTGGGGATACAACTCCTTTTATTAAAACTTATTGTGTTGGGGGCAACACTGGTTCAAAGACCACTTCCTTTGAGACTGGTGTTATCTTTATTCTTCCCCGAATGGGTACCTGACTTCCAGAAAATTTTCTAAATGAAAGGAAAATTTTCTGCCCCAGTTTGACAATCTCCCTTATGGCATGCATTTCCGACATCAATGCCATTTCCTTTACCTGTTTCAAATCAAACAAAATTTGTTAGTTTAAAGTGCGGTAGTTGGTTGTGATACTCCTCTGGGATGACTTTTCCCTTTCTCCTTCCTTGTTCTGCGTTCCACAACTTGTTGGGGATGATATTATTTGCTGGGGATAATCTCTTTCTGCTGGGGATATCCCTCTTCTTTTGTAGCATAGCTCGGAAACTGGCATTTCCCCGACCTTTTAGTCTTGCATGAATTTCCCAAATCATGCCCATTGCTCTTCTTGATTTGTCCACAGGCCTTGGCCTTGAGGTTTATAACCTTTGATTTCGGCAAGGATATCGCTCTTGACACTCGTTGATCCTTTTGTCAATCTCCTTTTGCTGGAGATATCTTTCTTGACACTGGCCTCGCGCTTGTTCCTTCCTGACTATATCACTTGGATGTACTAGTCAGATCTCATCTTGCATGATTGGAAAGTTGATAGCAGATTTTGAAGTCATTATTCGTTCTGACCAAACAGACTCTATTGGGGAATTTTTCTATGAAAGGAGAAAGATAAAAAGGAACAGAATAAAAGACAAAGGAAAGAGATGACTCTCTAATGAGGAAACTATAAAATCAAAACCTATCAAATGTGGATACCAACTCTAATGGTCATGACATGCACATATGGCCTGTCCTTCGTCGTTAATCGCTTTTCACAACTTTTGTCTGGTGATTTCCATCTGATTCTCAATCTTTATTCGACTTATAGTGCCTGAAGGGTTTTAACTGTCAAGCCTCTCTCATTTTTTTTAAACTTTCATCGCCTTATGGTGCCCGTGAAGATTTTCACCGATAAGACTCTCTCATTTGTATCACTTTCCAGCTGGGGATTTGGAGTGTTGCCGGTATGACTCTTTCTGCTGGGGATTAGAGTCCTTTCTGCTGTGGAACAGAGTGTTATGTTCACCGGCAAGACTTTCATTTGTTTGACTTGACATCTTTTGAAGATTGATCAGAAGGTCTTTCTTTGGACCGTAATGTGGGTATTGGATAGGCTAGAAAGAAAGGGTATTAAAGGCTCAAAAATAAATTTGGGGTTCAAAATTACAACCTTCGGAACCATATTTGTTTACAACAAGCGCAACTCTTGCCCCAGTTTTTAGTTTGGGGATTTTTATTTTTGTTATACTATGTTACACTATGCACATTATGCACCCTATGACCGAGCCGTGAGGCGCCTACGTATCCTCTTTGAGGAATCAGGTCAAACGTAGTTCCCAATTCCTCTGTTTTCTTCTGACTTTCTTTTGTTTTTGTTTTTTTGTTAGCATTTTTCTTTTCTTTTCTCTTTTTTTTTTCTTTTTATCTTCCATGTTTTGTGTTTTTAACTTGTTGTTACCGATTTCGAATGAGGGGTATGAAAGAAAAATAAATAAAGTTCAAAAGGGGTAACGAAGGATAAAGTGTTTAGGTAGCAGAACAAAATGCCTTCGTCATTCCAGTCTTCAAAACATGCCAAGTGCAAACAACACAATTAAACATCGCAACATTAAATATCCACGAATTCACCTTTTTATTTGTCATTTTGAAAACAACGCTGGGCAATACTCTCACTTTCATCACCACGAACGGCCCCCTTGTCAATATGGATAATTTGCTTTTACGGTTTTCTTTATGTTTTACCTCACCCCAGTTTCACACGGTTCGGGCTTCAAATGATCTCAAACTGTTCTTATTTTCAAAGGGGTCCCGATCATCCCCAAATGGCTTTACGATCAACTTTTAAGATTAGGCCTAAACTGTGCGCGCATGTCATGTCACTAGAATCAGCGTTGAACAAAAGCAAAACAAAAGGGTAAAGAAAACTAAACAAAGAAGATGACTAGAGATAATAAAAGACCGGAATTTGCATTTAGACAAACAGTAGAACTGTTTAAACAACAAAATAAATAGTTACAACCCTAAAACCAAACCAGATAACACCACATTAGGTACTAGACAAATAAAAGGATAAGGGGGTTTGACCACAAGACAATATCCGAATTACAACCCTGAAATAATCCGGACGACAGAAATGACAACAAAATAAACCACCAAAACTCCTCTCTGGCTGACCAGGAGATGGAGCGCCTTTCCAATTGCCAAACACGGTGTTTTAGCCATTGAGTTCTGCATCATCATTGCCAAGACCATTACCAACTTCAATATCATTATCATCAGTTAGCAGCTTCCCGGGATGACTCTCAAACTCCATGTCACCAGGCATCCTCCCCATAAAGTGTGCATCATGATGTGCAGGTAAAGGATTCTGCGCGATATTCTGGGTGTCACTATCTTGGATCACAATCAGATTTTCCTGGATCATCCTTTCTATTTCTCTTTTCAAATCCCGACAACTTTCAACATTGTGCCCCTGGGCATTGGAATGGTATTCACACCTTTTAGAAGAGTCAAAGCTTCTTGCACGTGGGTCCACATGATTTGGAGGAATAGATGCAATCATGTCGTGATGCTTTAACCTCTCAAATAAGCTTTCATAGGACTCTCCTATTGGTGTAAAATTATCTTTCAACCTTCATTCCCCTTTATACATCTGGCTTGGATGTGGGTTATAGGGCACCTGAAAGTTATGTGGAGGCTTCTGGAGATTTTGTGACGCTCGTGCTCGCCTTCTGGGGTGTTTTGGTGGCCGGGCAACATACTGAGGTGGAACAATAGAGTGTTGTGGGTTCTGAGGGGGATAATATTGCTCAGGGGATTCATAGAAAACTTGAGGAGGCTGCTCATACCTTCGAGATGTTCTCCTAGGACCTCTTCTTGACCCTGATGTCATCATGATTTCTTCAATCTTCTCATTTGTGTCGCAAAAATTATCAGACTCAACCCGGACAGCGTGAGTTGCAGCTTTAAAAACTGCTTGACTTATAATTTTTCCTATCTTAAGACCATTCTCTATCATTTCTCCCATTTTGATTGCTTCCGAGAAGGATTTGCCAACTACGAACATCATGTTCTGAAAGTAATCTGGCTCTTGCGCTTGAAGGAAGACAGTTATTAGCTCGTGGTCATCCATGGGTGGCTTAACTCGAGCTGATTGCTCTCTCCATTTAATGGCATATTCCCTGAAACTTTCACTTGGTTTCTTCTTCAGGTTTGAAAAGGAAATGCGGTCTGGGGCAATGTCGATGCTGTATTGGAATTGTTTGACAAAGGCTTGTGCCATGTCGTCCCAGTCATACCAGCGAGACGTGTCTTGATCCATAAACCATTCGGAAGCTACTCCCGTAAGGCTTTCCACAAAATAAGCCATTAACAATTCTTCATTTCTTCCCGCACCTCTCAGTTGATTGCAATACCTTTTCAGGTGGGCAATGGGATCTCCATGTCCATCGTACTTTTCAAATTTGGGAGTCTTGAAACCAGGCGGCAAGTGGACATCGGGGAACATACATAGATCTTTGAAGGCAACACTCTTTTGACCAGACAACCCTTGCCTGTTTTTCAACCATTGTTCTAAGCTTTTCACTCTTTGGGTCATTTCTTCTTGTACCATCTTTCGGGCAGGCTCTTCAATCTTTGCAGGAAGATCAAACGAGTACGGGTGGTACTTAGGAGAGTGGTACTGCTCTTGTTGTGTCGCAAATTGTGACTCATGACGAGGCTGTCCTTGCCCACTGGCCCATGCTTGACACACTCCGGTCATTTGCTGTTTCAGTATTCTATTTTTCTCCGGCACAGTAGACTCTTGTTGAACCCTCTGACTCTGAGTCTCTTGAGCATTTGTAACAACTTTGATGTCAGTTATCATTTTCTTTGGATCTTGTGTTTCCATCTTACCACAAACCGACCAACTCAACTTTCTTCACAATTCAAAACAAAACATGTTAGAATGGACTCAGTCGGTTCTAATTACTAGCAACATCTTTTTCCTTTTTTTCGATTTTTTTTTCAATTTTTTTTTGTTGTGGTCGAATCTTATAGAGATTGCCTACGTATCATGACCCCGCATGAATCAGACCTTGCGTAGTTCGGACCAATAAAAGATAAACAATAATAAACATTTTTTTTTCAATTTTCATATTAAAACAAACTGGGTTTCAAAGGTTTGAAGATGACCTACAAACTCGAAAATCAAACAACCCACATATTCTAATCAAAAGATTTACAAACTCAAAAATAAAAGGCCAGCTTCCTTTCTCTGTTTGACAAATGCAACCGAACGGTTATTTTTGCAAACGTGGCCCCTTCCAAATTTCACATGAATTTTGAGGCCGGGGAGGGTTATTTTACGACACTTTACCAACTTGTCCGTTCTTTTACGAAAATAGCCTTTCGACAACTGAAAGATACTCTAAGGCTATTTCGGCAAGAACGGTTTAAGACGCGGCCGAAGCTGGCTCGACTTATTTTTGACTAAAAATTCAAATGGTATTCACTTGACCGCTGACTCTTTGTTTTTTTTTTCTTTTCAAATTACAATAAAACCTGGTGTTGCAAACACGGCCCTTCAGCGCCTCGGGGACGGAGATTTTTAAGGCTGTGTGGGTCAACTGGACCAAAAAATCCTAAACATGACCCAAAAGGTGGCTGTTTATGCAAAGTCAGTCTTCCGGCGTTTCTTTCGGGAACATTCGGCTATGTTTTGACAAAACAGCATCACCTGACTTATTTATGACTCTTTTTATCATTTTTCAAATTACAAAAACTCAATATTGCAAACACGGCCCGTCAACGTCTCGGGGACGAAGATTTTTAAGGCTGTGTGGGTCAACTGGACCAAATCTTAAAAAATGACCCAAAGGAGGATGTTTATGCAAAGTCAGCCTTCCGGCGTCCCTTTCGGGAACATTCGGCTATGTTTTGACAAAACAGCGTCACCCGACTTCTTTATGACAGAATTAAAATTTTGACATGTTTTTTTTTCTTTTTATTATTATTTATTTATTTTTGGCTATTTTAGCAAAAGGTGGGGTTGGACCCGATGAGGGTTGCCTACATATCTCACATCCGGTGAGAATCAAACCCGCGTAGTTCGGGCAGATCATGAATAAGTAAATGAACTAACTTTTTTTTTATTATTTTATTTTTTGAAGGAAAGACTTATAAAGAAGAAATGGAGCATTTTTGCAAAGAAGGATTTCTAAGAAAATATTTTTGGAATTTTACTTTCAATGAAAGAAATGCTTCTAAAAGTATTTTTTTGAATTTTGAATTTTCTTTTCAATTTTGAAAGAAGAAGGAAAATATTTTCGGATTTTTTATTTTATTTATTTTATTTTATTTTATTTTTAAAATAATTAAAAAGACTTAAAAAGACTTTCTAAAGAAGTCAATAATGAAAAATATTTTTGGATTTTTTGTTTTGAAAATTGGGGGTCTAAAAAACTTTTCTAGACTTTTTGGCAAGACAAATATTTTTTGCAACAAATAAAGATATATATATATATATTGGACATAAAGAAAAACTTTTTGGATATATATATATTTGCAACAAATAATAAAACTACTATATATATATATATATATATATATATATATATATATATATATATATATATATATTTGCAACAAATAATAAAACCACTTTCAACGCCCGACTCTTTTTATTATTTTTTTTATTTTGGCATTTTCATAAACAAATAAATAAATAAAAAAAATCATTTTAAAAACAAGACTCTTTTTCATTTTCATTTTTATGGCAAAACAAACTATTTTTTTTTCTATTTTTTTTGAAAAACAAGACAGAACAACGCTTTTTTTTCTATTTTTCCTTTGCTTTTAATAAAACAAACTAATAAGACATTTTTTTTTCATTTTCTCAAAATTCCGGCAGAGTTTTAACAGTATTTGGGCATTGGGTTTTTTTCAAAAATAAACAATCAATTCCCTAACTGCTATTTCTTTTTTTTTTCTTTTCAATTTCAACATATTATTCCTGATATTCAAAAGTTAGTCAACACACAAGTCCGAATCAAATAAATGCGCAAGTAGAAGAAAGTAAGATGCATCAGGATGGTCATTTTCATCTTTTGGTACACCTGTCCTAGACAGACCCAACCCCTGTGTTGAGCCTCCAAAGTCAAGTGCACGTGATGCAAACAAACGTTCCTACTAGGGATCCGGCATGAAGCTGAGTTATTCTAAGTGAAAAATCTGAGGCATATTGTTCTAGACCTGGCTTACCCAAGTGGACAACTTGAGCCGAAGTGGGGGCAACGTACCGGGAGCACGAAAGTCTACCCGGCCTAGTTACTTGTCCCAACTTCGTCTTATTTGGTATGAGTTCTAATAGAAAGGTGGGCCACGCGCACGTGTGCACCATAAATTCAGAGGACTCATAAAGAAGAAGGGTTTCGTAGCAAGTTTTATATACATAATTCAGATAATATTAAAGCGGTAAAAAGCAACATTTAGCACATTAAGCATAAACATGTAAAAATCAGATAATAAATAAAGCCAACTATAACAGTTATTTTAAGCTCGAATTTCTAACCCTGAACCAGTGGTTCTGGGTTACTAGGTGCCCAGCGGAGTCGCCAGAGCTGTCACACCTCCTTTTTCCGCCCCCGCGAGGGGTGAAGGAGTTTTTCCAAGTAAAGGACAATCGAAACGAGATTTGTTTATTTATTTCAGAGTCGCCACTTGGGAGATTTAGGGTGTCCCAAGTCACCAATTTAATCCCGAATCGAGGAAAAGAATGACTCTGTATTACAGTCCGCGAACCAGAAATCCGGATAAGGAATTCTGTTAACCCGGGAGAAGGTGTTAGGCATTCCCGAGTTCCGTGGTTCTAGCACGGTCGCTCAACTGTCATATTCGGTTTGTTTATCTGATTTTATACAATTATGAGCTCATGTGCAAGTTTTAACTTTTAACCGCTTTCGTCATTATTATTATATATTTTTTTAAGAATTGCAACATCATGGAAATACATCTCCAACCACGTCACATCAATGCACCCGTGGTTGTTGGCACATTTCAACTCTGTTGAGATTTGGATTTGGGTCACATAGATGTGCACCCGAGTTTTAAGAAAATTAAATTATTAAAAGGCGTGCCTAAAGCGACTAGCGTATCATTTACTTTGGGTAGGGCCGTGAAATTTTGCTAAACGGTTCATCCCGAAGTCTAAGCAATTTTAAAGCAAATATTTACCGAGGGCCCCACAATTTTATATTTTTATTCGGTGAGACTCATCTCATTCTTATTTTTTAAAGGAATTTGCAACGTCATGGACATGCATCTCGGACCACGTCACAATCAATGTACCCGTGATTAGAGACACATTTCGACTCCGTTGAGATTTGGATTTGGGTCGCATAAATGTGCACCCGAGTTTAAGAATGTAATTTAATTAAATCGCGTCTAAAGAGTCTAACGCGTTATTATCTTTGGGAAAGCAGTGATATTCACTAAACAGTCCATCCCGAATTCTAAGTATTTATTATGACCAATTATTGAGGGCCCTGCAATTTGCATTTTTATTTGGCGAGGCTCGTCTCATTATTTATTTATTTTTTAAAAAAAGATAATCTTAGAATGACTACATTTTTTTATTTTTCATTTTTCTCTAAAATAAATGAAGAAAATGTCCTACTTTATTTACATACTTTCGAGTTATTATAGTTAAGTTTCGAAAGTGAGTCGTTTAAAGAGTTTATATGGGCAGGGCATAGAATGTTCTACATACAGACAATAAAAGAAAGAAAAGACTACATTAAACTACAACTTCAAATCTTTCTCATTTTTTTGCATTCATGTTTCGAGTAGCTTACAAGATGAACCAGTGTATCGTTTGTGTACCTGGTATTGTCAATACAAGAAGAAGAAGGTCAGCAAAGTAGTATGTAACACAGCAACATACAGCAGCAGAAAGCCCAACACAGTAGCTTCAACACCTCAATCCAGAAATCCCAGCAACACGGAGAAAACTAGTAAAAATGGAGAAGAAAAATAGTGCGGAAATCTCTCTTTGTTTTTTCTTTCTAGATTTGAACTCTCTATGGTGTTCTTCCGCTCTCAATATTTCAGAAAATTTGGTTCTATCTTTTTTACTCTCTCCAAAATGAATTCTGTCACTGTATATTCTATGTATCCAGAGTGTATATCGAGTGTATACTGCTCTCTCCGCCCCCTCTTTTTTTTCTTCTCTCTATCTAGTTTTTCCTTTTTTTTCCCACTCCCTTCTTCCTAAATTTTCTCTTCTATTTATAGCAAAATTTTCGAAATTTTCAGATTTATTTTTTTATTTTTTTAATTAAAAGAAATCCCACTTACAAATTGCTTTTATTTTTTTAGAAAAAGAAATCCCACCTTTATTTACTTTTATTTTTAAAATTCCAACTTTAATTACTTTATCTTATTTAAAATCTCACTTTTTATTTTTTTAAAAGAGAATCTCAGTTTATTTAACTTTTCTTTAAAAAAAAACAAACCACTATCTTTTCTTTTTCTTTCAAAAATGCTACTTTCAATTACTTTAAATTTTTAAAATTTTCAGATACCTTTATATTTATTTTTTAATTCCAACCTTCTTTTACTTTTTAATTTTTTAAAAATTTCCACAAAACTTTTTATTTTTTTAAATTTTCTACATTCTTTTACTTTAAAAAAAAAGAAGAGAATTCCACCTATTTTTTATATATTTTTTTTATTCAATACTTTCCTTTTTCTTATTTTTTTAAATCATTCCCGAAATTATTATTTTTGTTTTAAAAAAAATATTTTCGGATTTTTTTATATAAAAAAACCAAAAATAATAATAAAAATATTAATAGTGATAATTCAGCTTTTAATTTTTTGGTATTTTTATCCTATAATAAAAAGTGTAATAAAGCTTAAATAATAGTAGGTTAAAACCCCCTAAAATATTTACATAAAAGAAGTGATAAAAAAAATTAAATGTTGTCAAAAATTAGGTGTTCACATCTATTATATCATACTAATAAATATGTAAATTGTAGTAAGTTAATTGAATTTTTTCTGTACTAATGTCCAACAAGCTTGAAGTTAATTATTTTTTTTTTCATAATGATGTTGTCTGGACTAATTTTGCATTGTTTTGCGAGTAACAATGTCCATTAAGAGATAGACATACAAAAAAACCTGAGCATTTTAATGATGTTGTCTGGACTAATTTTGCATTGTTTTGCGAGTAACAATGTCCATTAAGAAATAGACATACAAAAAAACCTGAGCATTTTTTTGTATAAATATATATGTATATCTATGAATTTTGAACTTTGTTGATACATTTCATTTTCCTGGATTGCTAGGTCACACCATTATATATGTATTAACAACTTGTTTGGATGGTTGTTACATATCGTTTTATAATGTATCTGCATTCTATTGTATTATTCCCTCTGTTTCAATTTATGATATATATATATATATATATATATATATATATATATATATATATATATATATATATAATGATGTTGTCTGGACTAATTTTGCATTGTTTTGCGAGTAACAATGTCCATTAAGAGATAGACATACAAAAAAACCTGAGCATTTTAATGATGTTGTCTGGACTAATTTTGCATTGTTTTGCGAGTAACAATGTCCATTAAGAAATAGACATACAAAAAAACCTGAGCATTTTTTTGTATAAATATATATGTATATCTATGAATTTTGAACTTTGTTGATACATTTCATTTTCCTGGATTGCTAGGTCACGCATATATGTATTACCAACTTGTTTGGATGGTTGTTACATATCGTTTTATAATGTATTTGTATTCTATTGTATTATTCCCTCTGTTTCAATTTATGTGAACCCATTTGATTGGATACAGAGTTTAAGAAAAAAGAGTAGACTTTTGAACTTGTGGCGTAAAATAAGGTACATATAGTTTGTGTGGATATAAATTATTGCATAAAAGTAAATTATTTCCAAATATGAAAAGAGGTCATTCTTTTTTGCATTGACCAAAAAGGAAATAGGTTCACATAAATTGAAACGGATGGAGTATTATTTTAATGAATAACGTGTGGATGGATTATATCGTTTGTTGCTATTATATGATATCATGTACCAACAATATGAATGATAAACTTGTAATATTACAAAAAAAAAAGTATTTTGAACTTTGTTGATACATTTCATTTTCCTGGATTGCTAGGTCACGCATATATGTATTACCAACTTGTTTGGATGGTTGTTACATATCGTTTTATAATGTATTTGTATTCTATTGTATTATTCCCTCTGTTTCAATTTATGTGAACCCATTTGATTGGATACAGAGTTTAAGAAAAAAGAGTAGACTTTTGAACTTGTGGCGTAAAATAAGGTACATATAGTTTGTGTGGATATAAATTATTGCATAAAAGTAAATTATTTCCAAATATGAAAAGAGGTCATTCTTTTTTGCATTGACCAAAAAGGAAATAGGTTCACATAAATTGAAACGGATGGAGTATTATTTTAATGAATAACGTGTGGATGGATTATATCGTTTGTTGCTATTATATGATATCATGTACCAACAATATGAATGATAAACTTGTAATATTACAAAAAAAAAAGTAGGGTAAGAGATAAGATTATTTAATAATAAGGAAGGCCAAGTTGAGAAAAAAAAAAGGTAACGATACAATCACACTAACTCGATTTTTATATAAAGTGACACTTTCCGTTACGCAAAGACAGATTTAACGATATGATACAATAAAATTTAAGTAACAATCAAGACTAATAGTATATTATAAGTAACAATACTAGTAAAGTATTAAAATTTCATTTCAACTAGTCAATTTTGTATAAATCATTTATTCTATTTTCATGTTATTCTTAAATATTCAAAAGTCTAATTATTTTTTAAAATATTCCAGCTTTGTAATTATCAAAATAAAAAGTAAAACTTTCGAATGGTGATATAGTTTATAGGTTATATAATAGTTACGAATTTCGAAAACCTCTTGAAGATATTACTAATTTTTTATTTCATGCAAACGATCGGCAAATAAGGTATTATTTCCTGCCTCAAAACACTAGAGCGATTTAATGAAATAGGAGTACTCATTTTCTATACAATACTATTGGACCAAAAATATTAAGTGTAGTAATGATTTTTTTTCTTTTTTTTTAATTATTTGAAAGTAAATTCTGTGTTTCGAGGCCTTAAAAATCTCTTTTTGTCTCACCTCGATTTGCGCGCACAGTCCGGACGTGTTTCCGGAAAGCTCTTATGTGAAATCTAAGTAAAATAAGGAAATTGGCCTTTAAAATTGATTAAAGTTGACCTTGGTCAACATTCTTGATAAACGGACCCGAACCCGTGATCCAACGGTCTCGTAGGGTCTGTAATAAAATATGGGACTTGGGAGTATGCCCGGAATCGAATTCCGAGGTCCCAAGCCCGAGAAAAGAATTTTTAAAGAAAATTATTTGCTGGAAAATATAAAGGCTTTAAGAAGTAAATTAATATAATTTCTTGATGGTATCGGGCCCGTATCTTGATTCCGGAGCCCGGTACAAGTTTAAAATAATAAATTAGTTGTGTCTATAAATTTGATAAGATCGGAGTTCGTTTGGTATAAAACAGACCTATAGTTGAGAAAATAGAAATTTCAATATTCTTGAGTGATTTCATGAATTTGAGATTTAATTCGTAGTTGTTGATGTTATTTTGATGATTTAATCGTACGAGCAAGTCCGTATGATATTTTTTGACTTGCGTGCATGATTAGTTTGGATCCCCGAGGGCTCGGGTGAGTTTTGAATAGGCCACAAAGTGAATTTAGACTTAGGAAATAACTGTTGCAGGTTCAGAGAAGTTACAGGTCTCTGAAATGAGCTTCGCGATCCGCGGTGAATCTTCGCGATCGCGGTGGGGTTTTCGCGGTCAGCGGTGAGCAAGGCCATATCTTCGCGGCCGCACTCGATATTTCGCGGTCTGCGGTGGAGCTCCGCGGCCGCAGTCCTTTTTATGCGGTCAGTGGTGATGGTCTGAGAGGGGTATATATAAACGGGACTTTCCATCCATTTTTCAATTTTCAAAACCCTAAAACATAAGAGGCGATTTTTCAAACACTCTTTCTTCCCCAAAATATTAGTAAGTGATTTTAAACTCATTTCTTTCACTTCTTAACTTCTTTCTACAAGATTTCATCCTAGAATCTAGGTTTTCATGGTGCAATTGGGTATATCGGGTAGAACTTAAGAATATCAAATTTTGGGTATTTAGACCTCAAATTGAGATCGGATTCCAAAATCAATTGGTCCGGGCTCGGGGGTGAATGGGTAATCGAATTTTGGTCTGAATTTCGGGTTTGGACCAAGCTAGCCCGGGGTCGATTTTTGACTTTTTAGGGGAAACAAGGGAAAATTTATTTTCATGCATTGGAATTGGTTTATTTAGTAATTATTAACGTTATTAAGTAAATTGCGGCTAGATACAAGCGGGTTGGTGGTGGAATTAAGAGGTAAAGCGGTAGTTGAGGCTTGATTGTGTTCGTGGCATTGAGGTAAGTGTTTGGTCCAACCTTAGCTTGAGGGAATATGAGTTGGTGTCTTATTTGCTATGTGTTACTTGTTGAGTATGACGTATAAGTGTGGTGACGAGTACCTATACGTTTGTGTCAAGCATGCCCGTGAGTCTTATACTATTTTTGTTGTGACTCCATTATGTATCATCCATGCTTAATATGAAAATTTTCAATATGGAACAAGGCTTGTAGAAGTATTCTTAGTAATTGAACATTATAGGGCATTGGCTCAAGTTGAGAGTTGAGTTGTGAAGTAATTGTGGAAAAGAGAAGAGGTTTATGATATTGTCTCCCTTGCCGGGATGTTGATGTTGATATTGTTTTCCTTGTCGGGATGTTACTGCTCATGATATTATTTTCCTTGCGGGGATATTATTGTTATACTATTGTTCCCTTGCCGGGATTCTATTGTGATTTTATTGATTCCCTTGCCTGCATTGCTTTGTGATTGTTTCTTGGGTAAGGAAGAATGTAAAAGCACGAAGGGTGATGTCGTGCGTGATATTTGTGAGTGAGTGTTAATGCACGAAGGGTGATGCCGTGCCAATATGTAAATGTAAAAGCACGAAGGAGGATGTCGTGCCATGATATGAGTGATAATGCACGAAGGATAATGTCGTGCCATGATTATGTGAGGTAATAGCACGAAAGGTGATATTGTGCCGAATATATTGATTCTTATGTGAGAATGAGAGTAAAAGCACGAAGGGTGATGCCGTGCACGTGTTACTGTCTTTCCTTATTCTTGCTCATAATTGATTTATGGTGTTCTTTATACTTCTTTACTAAAATTTTGTTTGTACATGATATTCCCCGAAGCTTGTTCCCCCTTCCCATCTTTAACTGCTAGTTTCTGTTGTTATTATTTGTTGTATATGATATAACTGCACAGGTTTATTTGGTAGTCTTGTCCTAGCTTCGTCACTACTTCGCCGAGGTTAGGCTCGACACTTACCAACACATGGGGTCGGTTGTGCTGATACTACACTCTGCACTGTGTGTAGATCCCGGTGCCAGGGCATTTGGACCATAGCGAGGTGGTTGCCTTCAGTCCATTGGCGGAGATTCGAGGTAGTCCTGCAGACGTCCGCAGGCCTTGGCATCTCCTTCTATCTTTCCCATTCTGTTTTTATGTATTTCAAAGACAGATTTGTATTTTCCATTCAGACCACTGTTTGTAGTATTCGTAGATAGTCCGTGACATTGTGACACCAATTCTGAGTAGAGTTGTATTTTGGATTTTCGTATTGGTATTTGGTTAAACTATTAGATTTTGTCTTCCGCATTTCTATTTATTATGATTATCCCACTGTTGATTACCTGTTAATTCGTAAATGATAAAAGGTTAAGGAATCTATAATACTCGGCTTGGCTAGCTTTCATGAGTAGGCGCCATTATGACTCTCGAGGGTGGAAAATCCGGATCGTGACAAGTTGGTATCAGAGCTCTAGGTTGCTTAGGTCTTACAATTCACGGACAAGCTTAGTAGAGTCTGACGGATCGGTACAGAGACGTTTGTATTTATCCCCAGATGCTATAGAGTTAGGAAAAACTTCACATCTCTTCTTTCCTGCCGTGCGACTTGATTTCTCAATGATAATTGAACTTCCACTCTATTTTTTCGAGATGATGAGAACACGTACCGCTTCATCAGCTGACCAGCAGCCCGAGCCCCCAGTAGTAGCTCTTGCGAGGGGCATAGGATGAGGCCGCGCTAGGGCCCAAGGCAGAGGCAAAGCTCAGCCCAAGGCTCGAGCAGCAACACTAGCTGCAGAGCCTCAAGTTAAGTTTGACGATGAGGTTCTAGCCTAGATAGTTCTAGCAGGACCAGCTCAGGTCCCAGAGGGGTTTATCGTCACCCCGGTACTTCAATATGCTCTGGTCCGTCTAGTGAGCCTTATGGACAGTGTCTCCCAGGCAGGCTTGCTTCCTGTAGCACCAGACGTCTCTCAGGCTGGATGAGAAGCCCAGACTCGTGCCACTCGCACTCCGGAGCAGATGGCTCCCCAATTTCAGACTCCAGCAGCTCAGCCAGTTGGGGTAGTTCAGCCTGGTGTTGG
The DNA here is from genome assembly GCF_000715075.1 of Nicotiana tabacum. Taxonomy (NCBI): domain Eukaryota; kingdom Viridiplantae; phylum Streptophyta; class Magnoliopsida; order Solanales; family Solanaceae; genus Nicotiana; species Nicotiana tabacum. The sequence goes on from NC_134099.1 coordinate 81,672,963, forward strand.
GGCACAAACCGATGAGGGGCCAACTATGTCTGTTGATGCCTTGTGGAGGTTGGACAGGTTCACCAAGCTTTTCACTACTACTTTTGGTGGTACATCTTCTGAGGATCTCCAAGATTATTTGGACAGCTGTCATGAGGTTCTACATAACATGAGGATAGTGGAGACCAATGGGGTCGACCTTGCTACTTTTCGGCTGTCTGGATCCCAGGCTGGAGGAGAAGCCCAAACTCGTGCCACTTGCACTCCGGAGCAGATGGCTCCCCAATTTCAGACTCCAGCAGCTCAGCTAGTTGGGGTAGTTCAGCCTGGTGTTGGGGCACAGACCAGTGATGGGCCAACTATGTTTGCTGATGCCTTGTGGAGGTTGGACAGGTTCACCAAGCTTTTCACTACTACTTTTGGTGGTACATCTTCTGAGGATCTCCAGGATTATTTGGACAGCTGTCATGAGGTTCTACATAACATGGGGATAGTGGAGACCAATGGGGTCGACCTTGCTGCTTTTCGACTGTCTGGATCCCAGGTTGGAGGAGAATCCTAGACTCGTACCACTCACACTCCAGAGCAGATGGATCCCCAATTTCAGACTCCAGCAGCTCAGCCAGTTGGGGTAGTTCAGCCTGATGTTGGGGCACAGACCGGTGATGGGCTAACTATGTCTGCTGATGCCTTGTGGAGGTTGGACAGGTTCACCAAGCTTTTCACTACTACTTTTGGTGGTACATCTTCTGAGGATCTCCAGGATTATTTGGACAGCTGTCATGAGGTTCTACATAACTTGGGGATAGTGGAGACCAATGTGGTCGACCTTGCTGCTTTTCGACTGTCTGGATCTACCAAGACTTGGTGGAGGGATTATTGTCTGGCTAGACCAGCTAGGTCACCGGCTTTGACTTGGGATCAATTTTCTCGGCTATTCCTGGAGAAGTTTCTTCTGATAACTTAGAGGGAGAACTATCAGAGGCAGCTTGAGCGTCTCCAGTAGGGTTCTATGAGTGTTACACAGTACGAGACCGGATTCATTGACTTTGCCTGTCATGCTCTTCTTATACTTCCCACTGAGAGAGAAAGAGAGTGATGAGGTTCAGTGAGGGACCCGGTCAACCTATTCGATTGCAGATGGCTAAAGAGATGGGGAGCGAGATTTCTTTTCAAGATGCGGCCAATGTGGCCAGGAGAGTTGAGATGGTTCTATTACAGGAGAGTGGTCAGGGGTCTGATAAGAGGCCTCGTCATTCGACCAGATTCAGTGGTGCCTCGTCTGGAGGAAGGGATTATTTTAGTAGGGGCCATCCTTCCAAGCCGTTTCATTCAATACTACAGGCTTCTCACTGTGCTCCCGGTGGCCATGGTTCTCATATGCAGTATTCTGATCAGCTACCCTACAGTGCACCGCCAGCTCCTATCAGTGCACCTCCATTCTAGAGTTTTCAGGGTGGTTATTCAGGCCGTCAAGGTCAGCAGTCTCAGTAGCCGAGGGCTTATTATACTTGTGGCGATACGAGGCATATTGCAAGATTTTTTCCTCGAGCACCGAGCAGTTCTCAGCATCAGGGTTCCTGTGCCATGGTTCAGGAACTGAGTGTTCCACCGCCCGCTCAGCCCGTTAGAGGTGGAGGTAGAGGTGCTAGAGGTGGAGGTCAGGCCGCTAGAGGTGGAGGCCAGCCAGCAAGAGGCCGTCCCAGGGATGTAGTTTAGAGTGGTGGGCCCCAGCTCCGATGTTATACTCTTCCAGCCAGGCCTGAGGCTGAGGCCTCCGATGCAGTTATCACAAGTATTGTTCTAGTTTGTAGTAAAGATGCTTCAGTTCTATTTGATCCAGGATCTACATACTCCTATGTGTCATCTTATTTTGCACCGTATTTGGTCATGCCTAGTGATTCCTTGAGTGCCCCTGTATATGTGTCTACACCGGTGGGTGATTCTATTGTGGTAGACCATGTCCATCGTTCATGTATAGTTGTGATTGGGGGTCTTGAGACCCGAGTAGATCTGTTACTTTTGGATATGGTTGATTTTGATGTCATATTGGGGATGGACTGGTTATCACCTTACCACGCTATCTTGGACTGTCATGCCAAGACTGTGACCTTAGCCTTGCTGGGTTTACCTCATTTGGACTGGAGAGGGACTCTTGGTCATTTTACCCGTAGGGTTATCTCATATATAAAGGCTCAACGTATGGTTAATAAGGGATGTTTGGCCTATTTGGCGTATGTTCATAATTCTGGTGTCGAGGTTCCTTTTATGGATTCTGTGCCTGTTGTTGGTGAGTTTCCTGAGGTATTTCCTTCAGACCTACCGGGTATTCCACCTGACAGGAATATTGACTTTTACATTGATTTGGCTCCGGGCACTCAGCCCATTTCTATTCCGCTGTATCGTATGGCCCTGCCTAAGTTGAAAGAATTGAAGGAGAAGTTGCAAGACTTGCTTGATAAGGGCTTTATTATACCTAGTGTCTCGCCTTGGGGTGCGCCGATGTTGTTTGTTAAGAAAAAGGATGGATCGATGAGAATGTGTATTGATTACCTGCAGTTGAACAAGGTCACAATCAAGAATAAGTATCCATTGCCGATGATTGATGATTTTTTTGACCAGCTTCAGGGTGCCAAGTGTTTTCTAAGATCGACTTGAGATCTGGCTACCATCAGTTGAGGATTAGGGCATCCGATGTCCCTAAGATAGCTTTCCGCATTCGGTACGGGCATTATGAGTTCTTGGTGATGTCATTCGAATTGACAAATTCCCCAGCAGCTTTCATGGATTTGATGAACCGAGTGTTCAAGCCTTACTTTTATTCATTCGTGATAGTCTTCATTGATGATATTTTGATCTATTCCCGCAGTCGGGAGGAGCATGAGCAGCATCTGAGAGTTGTTCTTCAGACTTTGAGAGATAGTCAGTTATATGCTAAGTTTTCGAAATGTGAGTTCTGGTTGAGTTCAGTTGCATTCTTGGGTCACATTGTATTAGCAGAGGGTATTCAGGTGGATCCGAAGAAGATAGAGGCAGTCAAGGACTGGCCTAGACCCGCATTAACTACAGAGATCCGGAGTTTCTTGGGTTTGGCAAACTATTACCGTCGGTTTGTGGAGGGGTTTTCATCTATTACAACCCCGATGACTAGGTTGACTCAGTAGGGTGCCTAGTTCAGATGGTCGGACGAGTGTGAGGCGAGATTTCTGAAGCTCAATATAGCTTTGGGTGCCTACAGGTTCAGGGACATATATAGTTTATTGTGACGCATCTCATATTGGACTTGGTGCGGTGTTGATGCAGAATGGCAAGGTTATTGCATATGCTTTGCGGAAATTGAAAATTCATGAGAAGAATTATCCAGTTCATGATTTGGAGCTAGCAGCCATTGTTCACGTACTGAAGATTTGGAGGCACTATTTGTATGGCATATCACGTGAGGTGTTCATAGATCACAAGAGTCTGCAGTACTTTTTCAAGTAGAAGGAGCTAAATTTGAGGCAGAGAAGGTGGTTGGAGCTATTGAAAGACTATGATATTACCATCTTATACCATCTCGGGAAGGCCAATGTAGTGGCTGATACATTGAGTAGGAAGTCGGTCAGCATGGGCAGTCTTGCATATATTCCGGTCAGTGAGAGATTGCTTTCTTTGGATGTTCAGGCTTTAGCCAATCAGTTCATGAGGTTGGATGTTTCTGAGCCAAGCCGTGTGTTAGCTTGCATAGTCACTCGTTCTTCATTATTTGAGCTTATTTGCTTGTCCTTAGAGACACAGTGCAGCACAGAGGTGCCAAGCAGGTTACAGTTGGAGATGATAGAGTTTTGAGGATACAGGGTCGTATTTGTGTGCCTAATGTGGATGGACTTCGTGAGTTGATTCTAGAAGAGTCCCATAGTTTCCGGTACTCTATTCATCGGGGCGCCGCTAAGATGTATCAGGACTTGCGGCAGCATTATTGCTGGAGGAGGATGAAGAAGGATATTATTGCATATGTGGCTTGGTGTTTGAACTGTCAACAGGTAAAGTATGAGCATCAGAGACCTGGTGGTTTGTTCCAGAAGATTGAGATTCCTGAGTGGAAGTGGGAGCGTATCACTATGGACTTCGTTGTTGGACTCCCACGGACTCAGAGGAAATTCAATGCAGTGTTAGGTTATTGTTGATAGGCTAACCAAGTCAGCACATTTCATTCCTGTGGCAGTTTCCTATTCTTCTAAGAGGTTAGCCGAGATCTATATCCGGGAGATATTTCGTCATCATGGTGTGCCCGTGTCTATCATTTCGGACCGAGGTACGTAATTTACCTCACATTTCTGGAGGGCAGTTTAGCGTGAGTTGGGCACACGGTTCGAGTTGAGCACAACATTTCATCCTCAGACGGACGGGCAGTCTGAGGGTACTAATTCAAATTTTGGAGGATATGCTCCGAGCTTGTGTTATTGACTTTGGAGGCTCGTGGGATCAGTTCTTGCCTTTAGCAGAGTTTTCCAACAACAACAACTACCAGTCGAGCATCAAGATGGCTCCCGATGAGGCTTTATATGGTAGGCGGTGTCGGTCGCTGGTTGGGTGGTTTGAGCCGAGAGAGGCTCGGTTGTTGGGTACGGATCTAGTACAAGATGCCTTCGACAAGGTCAAGATCATTCAGGATAGGCTTCGTATAGCTCAATCCAGGCAAAAGAGTTATGCTGACCGTAAGGTTTGTGATGTGGCATTTATGGTCGGCGAGTGGGTGTTGCTTCTGGTGTCGCCTATGAAGGGCATGATGAAATTTGAAAAGAAGGGCAAGCTAATCCCTAGATTCTTTGGCCCGTTTGATATTCTTGATCGAATGGGAGATGTGACTTACAAACTTGCGTTGTCGCCGAGTTTATCAACCGTGCATCCAATGTTTCATGTGTCCATTCTTCGAAAGTATCACGGCGATCCATCCCACGTGTTAGACTTCAGCACTGTCCAGTTGGACAATGACTTGTCCTATGAGGAGGAGCGGGTAGCTATTATAGACCGGCATGCTCGTCAGTTGAGATCGAAGAGTTTTCCCTCGGTTCGTGTTCAGTGGAGGGGTCAGCCTGTTGAGGCAACGACCTGGGAGTCCGAGTCTGATATGCGGAGCCGATATCCCCATCTTTTCTCTGACTCAGGTACTTTTCTTATGTCTGTTCGAGGACGAACGAGACGAACGATTATTTTGAAAGTAAATTCTGTGTTCCGAGGCCTTAAAAATCTCCTTTTGTCTCACCTCGATTTGCATGCGCAGTCCGGGCGCGTTTCCGAAAAGCTCTTATGTGAAATCTAAGTAAAATAAGGAAATTGGCCTTTAAAATTGCTTAAAGTTGACCTTGGTCAATATACTCTGGGTAAATGGAACCGTACCCGTGATCTGATAGTCTCGTAGGGTCCGTAGTAATATATGGAACTTGGGCGTATGCCTGGAATAGAATTCCGAGGTCCCAAGCCCGAGAAAAGAATTTTTAAAGAAAATTATTTGCTGGAAAATATAAAGGCTTTTAGAAGTAAATTGATGTAATTTCTTGATGGTATTGGGCCCGTATCTTGGTCTCGGAGCCTGGTACAAGTTTAAAATAATAAAATGGTTGAGTCTATGAAATTTGGTAAGATCGGAGTTCGTTTGGTATAAAACGGACCTATAGTCGAGAAAATAGAAATTTCCATGTTCTTGAGTGATTTCATGAATTTGAGATTTAATCCGTAGTTGTTGATGTTATTTTGATGATTTGATTGCACGAGCAAGTCCGTATGATGTTTTTAGACATGCCTGCATGATTAGTTTGGAGCCCCGAGAGCTCGGGTGAGTTTTGGATAGGCCACAGAGTGAATTTAGACTTAGGAAATAACTGTTACAGGTTCAGAGAAGTTGCAGGTCTCTGAAATGAGCTTCGCGGTCCGCGGTGAATCTTCGCGACCGCGGTGGGGTTTTTGCGGTCAGCGGTGAGCAAGGCCATATCTTCGCGACCGCACTCGATATTTTGTAGTCCGTGGTGGAGCTCCGCGGCCGCGGTCCTTTTTCTGCGGTCAGCTGTGAGGGTCTGAGAGGGGTATATGTGAGCACCTAATTTTTGCCCTACATGAAAATAACTCCTAAAAATAAACCAAAAATAATTTTTAAGGGATTTTAGAAGTTTTTCTTTATTTAGTTGCATTTCTTGCATTTTTAATATTTTTAAATCATAGAATAATCATAAAAATTGTCACGTTTTAATTTCATGTTATCTTAGGTCCAATTTGCATGTAGGAATTAATTTTTTTTAAGAAAAATCACAAAAAATGGTCATTTTTACATATTTACCTTTTAGTCTTTAGAAAGTAGTGTTTTATTTAGTTTTAAGTTAATTAGTTATTCTAATAGATAAACAATTTTAATTTTTACAAATTAGATTGATTTAGGATTTTATTAGATTTTAAAATCAAAGAAAAAGAAAAATAGAAAAAAAAGATTTTGATTCAGTCTTCCTACCCCAAAGATAATTAGCCCAAATTCATGAACTAAATCCCTTCAAGCCCAAAATATTGAGCCCATACCCATTCCCCATTTGACCTAACCTAATTCCTACCCCTATAAAATAATGCTAACCCCTAAAATCAAAAAACCTAAGAGAGAGCCTTCTCTCTAGGAAGAGAAGGAATAGTAATTCTGTCATCATTTTTCGGTCATAACTCCGGCATCCGGTGGTGGAAATAACCAAACTTGGTCTCAAAAGATACATAACTTCCTTACGAATAATACCCAATTGGTATCAACTTCAGATCTATAGTCAATTTTTGTAGATCTTAATTTCATTCTCATGAGTTACTGTAGCAGACAATGTTCTTCATTCAATTCTAGCAATCCAGCTAATTCCAGCGTTAGTGTTGAGCACAATAGCTTGTTTTGTTAACGTGAAAGTGTTCTCTTCTCTTATAAGATTGGATTGATTTATAAGCTTCATTTTTGGATTCACAGCCAACGCAGTAAGTAAAGTGAAGTTACTTCAAATTACAGTAGCATCGTTTACTTGCAAAGCTGTTGCACTTGTGTCATGTAAGTAAAGTGCTAAAGGATTACAACTGTAATGGACACACAGGCAGGTGGCCAGCCACATTTGGAGGCTGCGCTGCCTAAACAACCTCCTCCAAACATTGCACAAACATCAGGGAACACAAATAACAACAAACAGCCGATGGATTACTCCAAATTTCTGAAACCTTGCACTTTAAATGCTGCAATGCAAGAGCAACAGGAAGTTGAGCCAATTCCTATTCGTCCACCTACAATACTGAATGGAGAACATGTTATTCAGTTCACAGAAGCAGAAGTAGAAAGGATGGATATCATCGAAGGATTACAATATGCAATAGTTGGTAAATGTTCTTATGGAAACCCAGAAATTCAACAATTGCGTAAGTTAATACCAATTCAATGCGGAATTAAAGGTGAATGTAACATTGGTTTTCTAAGGGATAGAAATATTTTAATTAGAATGACGTTAAGGCAGGATTATCTTCATTTCTCATCAAAAACTCATTACATAAGGGACAGGGATGGCTATCAATATCAGCTTAGACCGTTGATTTATGACTCAAAGTTTAGAGCAGATGAAGAAACACCCAAGGCAATGGCTTGGATTTCATTCCCAGGTCTATTGCCAACCTTTTTTGTAAAGGAATGTCTATTTTCTCTTGCTTCAGCAGTAGGTAAACCTATGCATCTAGACATGGCAACAATCAATAAAACTAGACCTAGTTGTGCTAGGGTGAAGGTACTAGTGGACTTACTTGCAGATCTACCTAAAAAGGTGAGGATGGACATAGTAAATGAAGCTAATGGAACAACAAGAACTGAATGGGTGAGAATTCAATATGACATGCTACCTAAATATTGCAGACATTGTAAACTTCAAGGGCATGATCAATTTGAATGCTGGAGGATACACCCTGAACTATATGTGGAGAAGGATAATTACAACCAAGCAGATACAGCTAAGAAACAGGACATAGGGAACTCACAGCCTATAATGATGTTATCTAGTGGAAAGGTCGTGGGTAATGTTAATGTTACAGCAAAAGAGCAATGGAAGGAAGTGAAGGACAACAGAGTTAGAAATGTAGTAAATCAAAATACTAGTCTCACTAATAATGAAATGAAGATGACCCCAGCCAAGTAGTTTGAAAACAATAAGAACAAGGAGGGTACAAGCACTGTAGAGAGACAAGTAGAAGCACAAAGCAACAGTGATAAGGAGTTGGTGGCAGTAGACAATGAAGATAATGATCATGTTCAAATAGCTAACAAGTTTGCAATATTACAAGGGATGGATGAAGAGGAAGAACCTGTTAATCAATTGGCAATGGTGGCATCTAATATAGCAACAAACAGTTCAGCACTTCATAACCAAGCATCTACAAAGCAAAAACCAAAAAATATGGTCAATAATTGGGGAAAGTTAAATCCAGCAGCACAAGCTTTTCAACTATACTCATCGGGGACTATTTCGACTAATGGTCTAGTCAATGGAAATGAGGCATCAAAATCAAAAAACGATACCGCACAATGGGTAGAAAGAAGCTTCAAGGATAAAACAGGAGAAGGAATAGTGAAGATCAATAAACCATGCCAGGAAATCCCATCAAAAGATACATTAGTGAACAAGGTACTTAATAAAAATCCAAATTCTCAAGCAGAAGGGTCAAAATTGTCTACATTTAAAGAAAGAGTGCAAGAATGTGGAGGCAGACTATGGGAGGCACAAAGGGAATACGATTCAGAGGAGAACGAAGTACCATTAGGAGCACAAGCTGATGAGGAACCCAATGAGAATGACAAAGAAGAAGATGAGCAAAGTGTAAATGGAGAGATTCATCCCAATGACGACAATACAACTGGTAATTATTTAATAAAGGAAGGATCAAAAAATGGTGAGCACATCAATAATTTTCAGACAGCAGAAGTCACAGAAATTAGTAACTATGAAGGAAGAAGCCCAGAGGTAAATGATCCTGGAGGAACAGAAGATGATCAACTTCAGAAATCACAAGAAGAACCACAAGGACACAACAAAACAGAGAAGGAGAAACAACCAAAACAAAAAATAGAAATAGTAAATATTACTATTACATTGGAGAAAAACCAGTTGCAGCTATTAAAAAGAGGAGAAGAGAAAGCCTTGGTCCCTAAAAAGAATGCATTTGGAGCTACATCAGGAGGGAAGGAAGACAATGAAGAGGGAGAAGAACCTGGTAAAACAAGATACGACATGGATCAAGAATCAACTACCCAACACCTTATGAATGCTGCAAAGAAAGGTGACTTATCACCTACACAAGTGGAAAAGGCAAAATCAGCAGCAAAAGGTAAGAAGAAGCAACAAAAAGATAATATTGCAGCACCAAAAGCTGGGATGCACACAAGGAGAACGCTAACTAAATCAAACAATCAGTGATGAATGCTCTCATTTGGAATATAAGGTCAGTCAACACACATCATGCCTTTGAAAGGTTGACAAAAATGCATAGGCAAAATCACTATAATTTTGTAGGATTAATGGAGCCAAAGCAACAAGCAAAAAAACTGGAAAGGTACAGAAACAAGATAGGACTTGCACAGGCAATTTCAAATGTTTCCAACAAGATCTAGGCTTTTATAGATGAGGTATTTGAGGTAACTGTTATGTACAATATGGTGCAACAATTAACACTAAGATTGTTTCATACTGAATCGCATGTGGAGTTCGTCTTAACATTGATATACGCAAAATGTGATGCAATTGAGATGATAGAATTGTGGGATTCATTATATGCAATGGCAAGGGATATGGATGCAGCATGGCTTGTAGGAGGTGATTTCAATGTAATATGGGACGAAGAAGAGAAGTTTGGTGGGTTACTTGTGTCATTGAATGAAATTGATGATTTTCGACACTGCATCAACACTTGCAATCTATTCGACCTTGGATTTAAAGGAAGCATATTTACATGGTGGAATGGGAGAGCAGAGGAAGACTGTATATTCAAAAGACTAGACAGATGTTTGGCCAATGTTGAGTTCCAACAAACATTTCCAGGAATAGAGGTGCAACATTTGTCAAAGACTGGCTCTGATCATAGTCCAATGTATCTGAAGTGTAATATTGAGACTCCACCTATAAAAAAACCTTTTAAGTTCTTGAATTTTTGGGTGGAACATGCGACTTTTAAAGATGTGGTGAAAGAGAATTGGTATGCTGAATTCAGTGCAAATCCTTTTATTCTTTTTAATCACAAGTTAAAAAAGTAAAGAAGGCCTTTTCATTGTGGAGTAAGGCTACATTTGGAGATATTTTCCAAAAGATAGCAAGTATGAAAGAGGTAGTGATGGTTCATGAAGCAGAATTTGAAGCAAATCCTACAGGGATGAACATGGAAAGATTACAAAAGGTTCAGGCAGAATTGATCAAATGTCTGGCACTAAAGGAGAAATATTGGCAACAAAAGGCAGGCATGACTTGGTTCAAGGAAGGGGATAGGAATACTAAGTTCTTCCACGCACAAGTGAGAGGTAGGAGGAAGAGACTTCAACTTAACAGAATTCAAAACAGTGGAGGAACCTGGATTGAAGAAGAACAAGAAATTGCAGAAGAGGCAATCAAATTCTACGAGGAACAGTTCACAGAAGTAGCTACTCCTGCATCATTTGATATCGTAGAGCATGTTCCTAATCTGATTAACACTGAGCAGAATGCAGAATTGATTAAGCAACCAACAAAAGAGGATGTTAAAATGGCAGTACTTGGACTTAATGGTGATAGTGCTGGGGGGCCAGATGGTATGACAGGAAAATTTTATCATTCTTGTTGGGACTTAATAGGCGATGACCTATACGACATGGTGAGGGATTTTTTCAATGGTCATGAGCTACCCAAGTGTGTAACACACACAAACCTAGTTCTTCTACCAAAGAAAAAAGAAGTTACCACATTTTCTGATTTAAGACCAATAAGCCTCAGTAAGTTTTCTAATAAGGTTATTTCAAGGGTGGTACATGAAAGGCTAGTGAAATTTCTCCCAAGTCTGATATCGGAGGAACAGGCAGGTTTTGTTAAGGGAAGGAATATAGTATAAAACATCCTTCTAACTCAGGAGATAGTGACTGACATTAGACTTAGAACTAAGGCTAGACCTAATGTCATCCTGAAACTAGATATGACCAAAGCTTATGATAGAATATCTTGACTATTCCTAACCAAGGTTCTGAGAAAAGTTGGGATTCACAGAAAGGTTGATAGGGTTTGTCTTTGAATTAGTTTCAAACAATTGGTATTATATTCTAATAAATGGTCAAGCTCATGGGTTCTTTAAGTCCTCAAGGGGAATAAAACAAGGTGATCCTGTATCTCCAACTTTGTTTATATTGGCAGCAGAAGCATTATCTAGGGGTCTCAATGCACTACATACTAACCTGTATTTTTGTGGATTTGGGATGCCAAAGTGGAGTCCAAAGATCAATCATTTGGCGTATGCAGATGACATGATTATTTTCTCATCCTCAGATGAAACATCTCTGATGCTGATTATGCAAGTGCTGAAGGCATATGAAAATGCATCTGGGCAGCTTGTTAACAAGACCAAATTAGCTGTGTACCTGCATCATTTAACAGTCATGGAAGTGGTCAGCAAGGTGGAAAGGATCACAGGCATTCATAGGAATGATTTCCCTATCATATTTTTAGGTTGTCCAATATTTTATGCAAGGAGAAAGTTGGAATTTTATTAGCCCCTAATTACTAAAGTAATGGACAAACTGCAATCATGGCAGGGCAAGTTATTATCAGTAGGGGGCAGGGCAGTTCTCATATCCCATGTATTGCAAAGCATGCCTATGCATTTACTATCAGCTGTAAACCCTCCAAAGTATGTGATAAATAGGTTGCACAAATTGTTTGCTCAGTTTTTCTGGAGCAGCGCTGTAGGAGGAACTAGTAGGCATTGGGCTTCATGGAATACCTTATGCATGCCAGTTGAGGAAGGAGGAATAGGTTTCAGGTCACTGCATGATGTAACAAAGGCATTATTCAGCAAGTTGTGGTGGAATTTCAGAACAAAACCAAGCCTATGGAGCTCTTTCGTATGTCAGAAATACTGTAAAAAATTAAATCCTGTAATTGTTCCGTGGAAAAGGGGGTCTCACATCTGGAGAAAAATGTTGGAATGCAGAGATCTGATTTAACATCAAATCCTTTGGCAAGCAAAAATGGGATCCTCACTATTTTGGTATGAAAACTGGACAGGTCTTGGGGCACTATATTTTTTGTGCCTCAGGACTTTGACATTGATGAAAATGTACAAAATGTACATGATGTTACCTTAGATGGTGAGTGGGATGTGGACAGGCTTTTTGAAGTGCTTCCTGAAGAGTTAGCAGTACACATTCTGGAGAAAATCAAACCACCTTCAACAATGAGGGTTCTTGATAGGCCTTTTTGGATGCTGGAAACAACAGGATATTTCAGAGTTAAGTCAGCATGGGAGTATACGAGAAGAAGAGACGAACCAAGAAAAGCTTATAGAATGATTTGGGTAAAGGGACTGCCTTTTAAAATAGCATTTTTCATGTGGAAAGAGTGGAAAGCAAATCTACCTTTAGATGATTTCTTGAAAAGGGTAGGTTACTGCATGCCATCTAAATGTTGGTGTTGTGTACAGCCTGACGAGGAATCTCTTCAGCACTTGTTTTTTAGATCAGAAACTGCAAAGACAATTTGAAAGTATTTTCTATCGAAGGCAGGAATAGATGTGGAAGGACTTACATTGCACCAAGCAATCACAAAATGTTGGACTGCAAATGTGTGCTTAAGATTAAAACCAGTAATGCAAGCACTCCCCTCATGCGTAGTCTGGGAACTTTGGAAAAGAAGAAATAGTATGAAGTATGGGGAGGGGGTGACAACTAGCAGGGTGATTTATCAAGTTTCATCAAATCTACAGGCATTAGTGAGAGTGAGAAAGCCTGGGATGGACATGGTACCTCACAAATGGCAAGATCTATTAGCTAGGATGGAAAATTTCACTCCTAAACTTAAGGTTACAAAAGTCATGTGGGAATTTCCAAGTGGAAGATGGCTAAAAGTTAATACGGATGGTGCATCGAGGGGAAATCCAGGCAGGAGCTCAATAGGTTTTTGTATAAGAAATGAAAATGGTGACATAGTCAAGTCAGTAGGGAAAGAGATAGAGGAGATAACAAACACAGTAGCTAAAGCGAAGGCCATGGTAGTGGAAACCGCATCAAAACCAACATATGCAAAGAACAAAACTGCAGAAGCTTTGAAAATCCCACGAACGCCAAATGGTGCAAAAAGGGTGTAATTCTTGGTATCTGACTTTATTAGGCCACAGATGATGATGAAAAAGATCACGAAAATGTGAATGATTGTGGCGATATAATTGAGGCGAGATGAACCTTTTGTACTATAAATTGCAATAAGACAGATGATGAGGCAAACACCAACAGCAATAGGATCTAGCTCGTTGTATCCGTCTGCTAAACCATTCACCTTGATGAGGAATTTGTTGGAGTTGAAGTTTAGTAGAGTTGCAAAATAGGAAGTCCACGTACGAGCTACTGCAGCACCAGCAATCACATATTCAAGAAGTATATTACCAGCAGCAATGAAGGCAACAAAGTCACCTAACTCCACCCTCAAGTAAGCAAATGAACCACCTAAAACATCATTATTGGACTTCGTTACTGATACTTAAAGAAGAAATATTAGGACTTAACTTAGAGATTAACTATTAACACTGCCATGTAAAGAATAGTACATGTTACATAAGAGATAATTGGTAAGTGTAAGGATTAGTTATCTAAACAAGTAAACAGGTTAACATGCACGGATTGCAGAGGTGAATGGAGTATATACCTGATGAGTTTACTGAATCCCGTCTTTTCGACAAGGAGTATGAGTATATATGAAAAAGTCTTTGAAATTTTGACAAATTGAATTTTGGACACATCATTTCAGAAGTATTAACGGATTCAGTTATAAAACCTACTTGTTGAATCCACCAAATATAAATCCTGAATCTGCCTCTGATTGATTTTGTAGCAATTCTTTACACTGATACTGCAAAATAATATGGAAAAATCCATTTACCTGCTACAGGAATCTCGACAGCAAACTCAGTATAGCAAAAAACAGAGAGCAATGCAGAGATCCCAGATACAGCATAGGATAAAACAACAGCAGGGCCAGCTTCTTGATTAGCTTCAAGACCTGTGAGAACAAATATTCCAGCTCCAATAACAGCTCCCATTCCAAACCATATCAAATCCCACCAAGTAAGTGTCTTCTTCATTTCATTCTGGCTCCGTGACTTTGCCTGTAACTCTTCCGCTTCTTCAGAACGTGTTAGGATCCTGTCTATTAGCCTTGTTGGCGTTTGTATCAGCGCATTCGCGTAATTTCCCCAGCTTTTAAATGATTCCTCGGGCAGAAAATCGTCTTTTGTGCATGAACATACTCTTCTCCTTATTCCTACTTCTCCTCCTTCTGACTTTGTCTGTTGATCACCCTCAGTCCCCATTCTTCACTACCTTGCCTGCTAAATTCAAAAAGTTTCAACACAAAAGAGATAAAGAAAAGCCAATGCAGCAATAGAAAAGCGGCACAAGTATACATAGGCGAATTCGGAATTTAGCGTCATTTTATTTAGTTATTTCTTTATTTTGCATATGTACATGCAGAGGCGGACCCAGGATTTGAGCGCGACGGACTAATCACCAGCGATAATATTCTAAAGAAGAAAAAAAAACACCGAACATATATATATATATATATATATGAGAAAAAGAGATTTCTTCGCAAAATAAGTGCTATGGGAAGAGAAGGAATAAAATTAATTAAGTTGACTATTGTGTATTAGTATTAAACTATAAATGAAATATAAAAAAAGAGATAAAAGTAAAAAAATAATTTGCTATTAAATATAAATTATATTGTAATCAAAGAACTAAAATATTAATTAAGTTAACTATTATATATTAGTACTAAATTATAATTGAATTAAAAAAAAAGAGATAAAAGTAAAAGATAAAGCAATTTGCTATTAAATATAAATTATATTGTACTCAAAGAGTAAAAATAGAAAGGAGGAAAAAAAAGAAGCTAAAGGGCTAAAGGGGATTTCGAACTTGCGTCACCAGCAAAGTTGGGAATTTAAGTGCTCAAAGCAACCAGTTCGCCCATCTACTTCTTTGTTTCTGGGGGCACACTTAAAACATTTAAGGGGTCCCATATAAATGTACATATATATATTATACTATATACAGGCTTTTTGCCGAGGCTAACGGGGTCACGTGACCCCTCAACCCTTAACGTAGGTCCGCCTCTGCTTGCAGACTAAATGCACCTCTATATACATACACTTATATATATACTTCAAGTCGAAAGTAATGAGTTCACTTGAATCCGTCCTAAATAATAATGTTAGCAAATACTTCTTGACGAAAGATTAAACCCGTCACAAATTTCGTCCACATTGATAAATTTCGTAATATAATATTCATAAGTCCGACAGGATGTTGTGACCGATCGACCTCCTACTATATATGTTCTTTTCACCCGAGACATCCTCTGTGAAATTTTTCCGAAGAAGTTTGATTGAAAAAGAAACAGAATAATGGGGTCAAGATTAATTAAGATTAGTTCAGTTGCTAGTAGAATCAGAATAAATGGTCGGAAAATTATATTTTGGAAACTGAAACAAGAAAATAAAATAAAAATGGGTACCTATGAGAAATGGCTGGTTGAGCGCAAGAACCAAGAGAAATTCACAATGTAGTGTAGTACTATCTGCATAAACGTATATAACTAGAAGGTAAGAGTATGTTTCTTAACGATATTTTCTCTGAATTCATCGTCCGGCAAAAGATACTAAAACAGCAAGTAATAGATTCCAAAACAAGTCTTTTTCAAAATCATATATAAGGTTATATATTTAATACTTTTGGTTACTCTATGAAAAAGATCAATTTTCAGCTAAATATTAGGAGTAGTAATATTTGTAACAATATTATTTATGAGTCCTTGATTGTACAATATAATTGCATATATAACTAGAAATAGTTTCATAATCTAAGCAAAATAGGTCCTTTATCATCAACCGATATCAATGATCTTATCCAGAAACGGCCATGTAAAACGAATTTTTGCGACCTTACTATACTAGTGTTTACCCTCAAAATCGGATAACAATTGAATTTATATGCGATTTTAAGGATACGTGATATAACTTGATACAAATCAAGAAAACATATTAATGTTGAAATTACTGATAAGAAGATAAATGCAAACCACACAAATTGAACAGCCTTGACTTTTAAGTTTGATCACCTTCGAGCCAAGAAATACCTCAATTGATATTAGAATAGAATAACAAGATGATAAGAGCTAGAAATAATAGTGTATTGCTTTTTGCTGCGTATTACAATGTGTGTTACAAATGATCAAACCTCCCTTTATATAGTAGGGGAGTCCTACTCTTGATACAATTCTATAAAAGATAACCAATCTCATGATTTGCTAATTAATCGGCCTCCCCTTAATACGTGCCGAGAATTCCGCCGTGATCTCCAACCGACCCCAGATATTTCGGCCTTCCGTTATTTGGCTCGACAAAGTTCTCTCGATCTTGTTTGGTCTTGGAGTCACGAGCTCAAAGATTTAGCTTCGCGCCTTGGTTCGATATAATCCGAGCTCAAGCTCTGACATGTCACGTTTCAGCCTCGGCTGTGTTGAGGAAGCGTGTCAAGATAATAGAAGGAAAATGATATTTAGGAGAGAAAAACAATAAATTGCACAAGACAAGACAAGACAAGATTTACGTGGTTCGGCAATTTTTGCCTACTCCACGGCTACACAAAGAATAGCTCTTTATTAATTGAAGAAAGAAAGAAGAAGTTTTGGGATGATCTACAAATGAAAATGTAGACCCCTATTTATAGGCATTTGAATGCCCTGCCGAGGTAAGCGCTTACATCATAAGAATGCCGATGTAAGCGCTTACATCATAAGAATGCTGAGGTAAGCGCTTACATCACAAGAATGTCGATGTAAGCGCTTACATCATATTTTTATCTCTTTTTGATTTTTCTTTCTTTTGTTTTGTCTACTTTCACATACAACAATAGGTTTGGTCCTATCAATCTCCCCCTCAAACCTATGTTACATCAAGAAAGAAAATAAAGAAAGATTTGCTATTCTCTGGTGGAGCCTTCACTCTATCAGTCTTGAAGGCTAACTGAGGCAGTGCACAACCTCAGTTTGTCAACACCGACAACTTTGGTCAACATGTCTGACGGGTTCTTTGATCCTGGTATCTTCTGTAGGGAAAGAGTTCCTTCATTTAACAACTCTCGGATATGATGATACCTCAACCGGATATGCTTCGATCTTGCATGAAACACTGGATTCTTGGAAAGATGAATTGCACTCTGGCTATCGCTGAAAAGCTCACAATTGTCCTGCTCTTTACCTAGCTCTTTAAGAAAATTCTTAAGCCAAATCATCTCTTTTCCAGCTTCTGAGATTGCCATGTACTCTGCTTCAGTGGTAGATAGAGCAACACTTTTCTAAAGTTTGGACATCCAACTAACAGCAGTACCACCCAAGGTGAACACGTAGCCCGTGGTACTTTTTCGACTATCTAGATCGCCGCCTAAATTTGCATCAGCAAAACATTGTAAGATAATATTGCTCTTTTTAAAATAAAGTGCCATACCTGAGGTGCCTTTGAGATATCGCAATATCCATTTTACACCTTCCCAATGCTCCTTTCCTGGATCTGACATGTATTTTCTGACAACTCCAACAACATGGGCTATGTCAGGTCTAGTGCAAACCATAGCATACATCAAACTTCCTACTGCTGAAGCATACGGAACTTTGGACATGTACTTCCTTTCTTCGTCTGTCTTAGGTGATTGGTCCTTTGACAGATTTAGATGGCTTCCGAGTGGAGTGCTTCTGGTCTTTGCATCATGAAGATTGAACCTGCTTAGTACCTTCTGTATGTACTTTTCTTGAGACAATTTTAAGGTTCCTTCCGACCTGTTTCTGCTAATCCTCATCCCAAGCATTTGCTTAGCTGGTCCTAAGTCTTTCATTTCAAACTCCTCTGCCAGTTGTTGCTTAACCAAATTGATCTCATTTATGCTAGATCCTGCAATTAGCATATCATCAACGTACAACAGTAAAATAATATAGGATTCATCAAGATTTTTGATATAACAACAATGGTCCATCTCACATCGTGTGAAACCATTTTTATGCATGAATCCATCAAATTTCTTGTACCATTGTCAGGGAGCTTGTTTCAAACCATACAAACTCTTCTTCAACTTACACACCAGGTTTTCTTTACTAGAAACTTGAAAACCTTCAGGTTGCTTCATGTAGATGTCTTCTTCAAGGTCACCATGCAAGAAAGCAGTTTTAACATCTAGCTGCTCCAAATGCAAATTTTCTACAACTACGATACCTAGCACTAACCTGATAGTAGTTAATTTGACTACAGGAGAGAAGATCTCGGTGTAGTCAATTCCTTCCTTCTGCTGAAAGCCTTTTACTACTAATCGTGCTTTGTATCTCTTCTTACCATCATGCTCTTCCTTGACTCTGTACACCCACTTGTTCTGCAATGCCTTCTTTCCTTTTGGTAACTCCGTAAGTATCCATGTTTTATTCTTTTGAAGAGAATTCATCTCTTCTTTCATGGCTAGCTTCCACTTATCAGAGTCTATCACCTGCATTGCTTCAACAAAATGCTCTGGTTCTCCAGCATCAGTAAGAAGTAAATAGTGAAGAGAGAGAGAGTTAACCTATCTAGAGTATTCGTGACTCTTTTAGATCTCCTCAATGTAGGTTCATGAGTAACAAAATCCGAATTTAATTCAGGTCCTGATTCCAGATTTGGTTCTGCATTTGATTCTATCTTTGGTTCTGGTTTTGGTTCTGATCCAGGTTCGGCTTCTAGTTCTTCTTCAAATTCGTCTTCTGGTTCTTCATCTTCAATTTCAGAATTAGTTTTAATCCCTCTAGCCATTTCATTTTCTAAGATTTCTTCTAACTCAACTGTTTCAGACATTGTCTGTTTGCTGGTGTTGGTTGGTTCTACTTCAAGCTTGTCCTTGTACATTACATTTTCATTAAATGTGACATTCCTGTGTCTTAGGATCTTTCTATTCTGATCATCCCAAAACCGATAACCAAAATTATCATCACCATAGCCAATAAAGAAATATTTTTTGGCTTTAGGATCAAGCTTATCTCTATCATTAGAGTTTACATGCACGTAAGCAACACAACCAAAAAATTTCAGATGTGAGAGAGTTACCTCCTTCCCTGTCCATACCTCCTCAGGAATTTCAAAATTCAGCGGTACAGAGGGTCCCCTATTTATGAGGTAAGCTGTCGTGTTAACGGCCTCATCCCAAAAATACTTCGGCAATCCAGAATGTATTCTCATACTTCTGGCTCGTTCATTCAGGGTTTTGTTCATCATCTCAGCAACACTATTTTGTTCCGGTGTTCTAGGAACTGTCTTGATCATTCTGATCCCATTCTCCGAGCAAAATGCTTTGAACTCTTGGCTATCATACTCTCCTCCATTGTCAGACTTCAGACATTTTAACTTTAGACTTGTCTGATTTTCAACTTCAGCTTTCCATCTTTTAAAGGTAACAAACACATCAGATTTATTTTTCAGAAAATAAACCCATACCTTTCTTGTGGAATCATCAATGAAAGTGACATAATAGCGTGAGCCTCCTAGAGAAGTTATAGGAGCTGGTCCCCACACATCTGTATGCACTAGTTCCAGCTTCTCTTTCTTTGGCGTCCTTCCCACCTTTGAGAAACTAATTCTCTTTTGTTTCCCATAAATTCAATCTTCGTACAAACCTAATTCAACATGTTTTAGGTTTGGCAACTTTTCTTTGGATGCCAAAAGCTTCATTCCCTTCTCACTCATATGTCCGAGCCTCCGGTGCCACAATGTTGTATCACGACTATGATCAACTGTTGCTATAGTAGCTCTTTCTATTGTAGTTGCATACAGTGTTCCCCTTTTGAAGCCTCGTGCCACAACCAAATTCCCTTTGGTTATCTTCCACGATCCGTTGCCGAATGTTGTTGTATATCCTTCATCGTCAATCTGACCCATAGATATCAGATTTTTCTTGAGGCCAGGAACATGTCGTACATTTTGCAATTTCCATAGCGTGACTTGTGAAGTCTTTATATGAACTTCACCTTTTCCCGCAATGTCGAGAGGTTCGCCATCTGCTAGATAAACTTTCCCAAATTTTCCAGCAATATAATTATGCAATAATTCTTTGCATGATGTAGAGTGAAAGGATGCACCTGAGTCCAGAATCCAAGATTCGACTGGACTGTCTGCACAACAAATTAGTGCATCACCGACTTGTTCCGCAATTACATTTGCTGAATTTTCTTCCTTCTTCTTTTTTGGTTCTCTACACTAGCTACTGTAGTGACCCTTTTTATCGCAATTCCAACAAGTAATGTCCTTGCGATTTTTGGATTGTCCTCTTCTCCTTGACTTTGATCTGCCACGACCATAACTCTGTCCTCTTTGGTTGATTATCCCCTTGCTTTCGGTACTAAAAGCAGATCCTGGGGAATCACTTGATTCTCTTCGGCGAATATCTTCGCTTAGAACCAAGTCTCTAATATCATTCAATTTGAGTTTGGTACTTCCTGATGAACTGCTAACTGCAGTTACTATTGCAGACCAACTCTCCAGTAGAGATGATAGTAGAATCAACGCCCTGATTTCGTCATCAATTGTTATATTAACAGAACTCAACTGAGTTAATATTGTATTAAACTCATTGATATGTTCTGTGATTGATCCACCTTCTGTCATTTTTAAGTTGAACAATCGACACATCAAATAGACTTTATTTGAAGCAGATAGCTTCTCATACATATTTGATAATGCCTTCATCAGGACTGCAGTGGTCTTCTCGTTAATGATGTTAAACGCCACATTTCGTGTTAGTGTCAAACGAATCACACCAAGAGCTTGGCGATCTAATAGATCCCAATCCACTTTGGACATAGTCTCCGGTTTCACCTCGGTCAGAGGTAAGTGTAATTTTTCTGGTACAAATAGTCCTCTATTTGTATTTTTCTGAATCCAAAATCTTTGCCATTGAACTTGTCAGTCTTAACCTTCTCTTCTTCCGATGCCATTTTTCACAAAAACAATTTATGTGAATAGTGCTTGTAAATAGTAACAATGATCAATAGTGTCGCACTATTCTTGTGAATAATACCTGCACCAATACTGTATTTTTCTACCAGAATTACATTGTCTGTGCTCTGATACCAGTTGTTGGGTAAGTGTGTCAAGATAATAGAAGAAAAAGGATATTTAGGAGAGAAAAGCAATAAATTGCACAACACAAGACAAGACATATTTTCGTGGTTCGGCAATTTTTGCCTACTCCACGGCCACACAAAGAATAACTCTTTATTAATTGAAGAGAGAAAGAAGAAGTTTTGGGATGATCTACAAATGAAAATGTAGCCCCCTATTTATAGGCATTTGAATGCTTTGACGATGTAAGCGCTTACATCATAAGAACGCCGATGTAAGCGCTTACATCATAAGAATGCTGAGGTAAGCGCTTACATCACAAGAATGTCGATGTAAGCGCTTACATCATATTTTCATCTCTTTTTTATTTTTCTTTCTTTTGTTTTGTCTACTTTCACATACAACAATAGGTTTGGTCCTATCAGGGATTAGCAATGGACGAACCCGGTTTCGACCGTATACAACTAGCTTCACCTACCCTTAACTCATGATCTCTCCTTCACTGCCATCTTCAAATTTCACTTCCTAAAATGTCACTTCTACTCACTTGCAACCTCGAATGGTTAATAAAAATGGCAAATATTTTTTGCTCTGAATAATATTATTTCACTTTACACTCCTACTAAGTAAGGATTTAACTGATCTATTTAATTTAACACAAGTGTTATGTTTACATATGGTCAAATTTGTTTATGTATTGTTCGAAATTGAACAACTTTATCCTTAATTTAGCTTTTGGTTTAATATTACCCTACCTTTAGGAAAACTCTTGTTTTTCTCTTTGAAACGAAACTCAAACCCAAGAACAATTTTTGGATTATAGTCAAAGGTTAAGGAACTATACACTGGAGTTTATGTATTTCATGTTGAAGTTCCATTAGTGAATGGCTATTAAGAGCCTGTTTGGCTAAGCTTCTGAGAAACTAAAAATACTATTTTTTTTAAAAAGTACTTTTTGAAAAATTTAAGATGTTTGTCCAAAATAAAAAAGTATTTTTGAGTAGCAGCAGAAACAATTATCACTACTAGAAATCTGGTAATTAGCGACCAAAATTTTGCGACCAAAGTTGGTCGGTCCAAAAAAGCGACCAAAGTTGGTCGGAAATGGGGAGAAAAACATTTTATATTTATTTTAAATAAACTACGTACCGACCAAAGTTGGTCGGTAAAGTGGTCAACAAGTTGACTCAGCTGGTCTGACTTATTTAGTTAAAGAAAATTTCACATTACCGACCAACTTTGGTCGGTAATGTGGGACCCAGTTATAAAATTTTAATAGTTATATTATTATTTAAAATATTTTATAAAATATAAAGAAATCTTATTTAAAATTACCGATCAAAGTTGGTCGGTTAATACAGGGGAAGCATTTACCGACCAACTTTGGTCACTATACTTTAATTTCTGGAAAATAACCGACCAAAGTTGGTCGGTTATTAGGTCAACATTGGTCAAAATTAAAAATCACTTTTATATTTAGTATCTAAATATAATCCGTTAACACTTTTGTAATACAAGGGATGAATACACTAACATATACTATAACATGCTATATATGTAGTTAAAGTAGTACAACGAAGCGTGTTATATATATATATATATATATATATATATATATATATATATATATATATATATAGGTCAGATGTTTTGTTTTTAATATTCAACGATGTATCTAAGTAAGTTATAAGTCGATGAATCAATTTATAAACAGATATATTTGATGATAAATTATATATACTAATTAGGATTTTCACAAGTCTATCAATCCCTAAGAGAACCCGACCCTTATCTATATAGATATAGATATAGGTCAGGCGTTTTGTTTTTAATATTCAACGATGCATCTAAGTAAGTTATAAGTCGACGAATCAATTTACAAATAGATATATTTAATGATAAATTATATATACTAATTAGGATCTTCACAAGTCTATCAATCCCTAAAAGAACCCGACCCTTATCTATATAGATATAGATATAGGTCAGACGTTTTGTTTTTAATATTCAATGATGCATCTAAATAAGTTACAAGTCGATGAATCAATTTACAAACAAATATATTTGATGATAAATTATATATACTAATTAGGATCTTCACAAGTCTATCAATCCCTAAAAGAAACCGACCCTTTGGACTTTTAGTTTATAAATTAAAATTTTAGGATATGAATTGAAGTTTTAGGATTTGTAGTTGAACTTTTAATTTATGAATTGGACCTTTTGGATATGAATTGAATTATTAGTTTATGAATTCAATTTTTTGGATATGAATTGAACTTTTAGGATTTGTAGTTGAACTTTTAGTTTATGAATTGGACATTTTGGATATGAATTGGACCTTTTGGATATGAATTGAACTTTTTGGATATGAATTGAACTTTTAGTTTATTAATTGAAATTTTAGGATATGAATTGAACTTTTAGTTTGTAAATTGAAATTTTAGGATATGAATTGAACTTTTAGGATACAAATTGGAAATTTCAGGATATGAATTAACTAAAAAAAGATTATGATATGAATTAACTAAATTAATTTGTTCTTGTTTTATTTGTATATATGGAACATCGTACTTGGAAGTACAATAGAAATTATCCTAATCGGCGGGGATTGCGGGAGGATTTTGTAGAAGGGGTTGATGACTTTATTAGACATACAATGTCACTTCCACCATACCAAAGTGAAGGAGTAATTAGGTGCCTTTGTGTTAGGTGCGATTGTATGAAGTTTGAAAAATCGGAGGAAGTTAAGCTTCATCTTTGTAGGAAGAGGTTTATAGAGAATTAATTTATGTGGACTAATCATGGAGAGATCAATGGTAGCCGTGGGATATTTCATAACATGGTTGTTGGTGAAAGTAGTAGGTCGGTGGAAAATACAAATCGTGATTCTAGAATTCATAATATGGTTATGGATGCTTTTGGGATGCACTTCGGGGGTGAGCCCAATGAAAATGTTGAACAAACTCCTAATGATGACGCAAAACATTTTTATGAACAGTTAGAGAAAGCTAGTCGTCCACTACGTGAAGGAAGTTCGCACTCTGAGCTGTCTGTTGTAGTTAGATTACTAAGTATAAAATTTGATTGGAATATTTCTCAAGCAGCCATGGACTCTTTCATTGACCTTATGAGTGAACTAGTTGACCCTAATATCAACTTTGTATATGGAGAAATCGGAGGGTCCCATTTCTCGTCATTAAGGCATTGCAGAGGATCATTTCGAAGCCTCGAGGCTGTAAGGTTGTGGCCGAGTTTCCTCCCTCGAGGTTCGTCGATGCCCGACCTAGGGATTACGTTGGCCGCGACCACAACAGATTGGGGAGTTCCCAAGGAGTGCAGCCAGGGCCGATAAAATCTGTTAGGCTAGTCTGAGGCTAGTCTGAACCGGCAACATGACATTAGCTAGTTGTCCCATCCCTGTTTCTTTATCATTAATATATTTTGTACTATGTTGAGATTTCCCTCCTATATAAAGAGGGTCTTTGACACTTTGTTTGGTTCTGTTGCTTCAGTTACTCCACACGAAATATACAAGAACTTCCTATTTGCTCTCTAACGTATTCTCTTGATATATTGCTTTCATTTATTATCTTCATATTTGTTCATCATTTATTTCTTATCATTGGCCATAAAGAACCTCCGTTAATTTTAGTATAATTGCTAGTCACATTACAACTGCCTTCAATAGCTCGTAGTCAAGCTCCGGAATCGACCTCGAGACCCCGAATCCACAAACTCGAGGCCCCGAATCCACAAGTTCGAGGCCCCGATAATTGGCCCAACGGTTTGATTATCGCCATATCCTTAACTCTTATTTCATTTCTAAGTCTCACATACGTAGCATCAACTGCTTAACAAACTAGCATAAAAATAGATCACATATTTTTAGAGTCCCATAAAAAAATTTAATTGTTATTACCATTTTCACGGTAAACAGTTTGGTGCCCACCGTGGGGCTAAAAATAATAGTGATTATTTTCTTGCTGGTTTCGTCATATAACGCAAGTTATCTTTCACACTTTTTCTTGTCCAAGATTTTCGATTTCAGGTCAAAATATCTAACTCAGTGAATGGAGGTGAAAACAACAATATCGAGGACCACGGAGAAAGCGGTGTGGATGTTCCAGGTATTGGTGTGCCACCACAAAACCCTGGGAATGTGCTGGAACTGATCCCCATGGATGCGGTCTCACACGACGCCTAACTGGTCGATATAAGCTCGCATACCGATAGGAGAGTGCGTCAAGGAGATCCATAAGAAGCTCAGAAAACCCAACTAGGGAAGAACGTGAGGTTATCCTTCATGTTATTTTTGAAATGTTGTAGGCATAACAGCTCGCTATTGCCCAACTGCAAAGTCACCAGAAAACTCCTAACACGGTAGTGCTAGGGATAGCTCCCCCAACCGAACAGGTACTGGAGAGATCGAGCAATAACGGGTTGATAGCCGACCCTGTTATCGTAAAAATGCTCAAGGACCTTACCATGAGGATCGAATTGGGCGAGAAAATGATAGAAGCCAATGACAAGAAGGTCGAGACCTACAACTCCAGGGTCGACCAAATCCTGGGCGCACCCCCGGTCCTGAAAGGTGTGGATTCGAAGAAGTTCGTGCAAAGGCCGTTCCCAGAGGAAGCGGCTCCGAAACACATTCCAAAGAAGTTCAAAATGTCAGAACTCCCAAAATACAATGGGACTTCCGACCCCAATGAGCACGTTACTGCTTACACTTGCGCAATGAAGGGTAACGACATAAGGGACGATGCTATCGAGTCTGTCTTACTGAATAAGTTCGGGGAAACACTCTCGAAGGGGGCCATGATATGGTATTACAACCTAGCTCCTAACTCCATAGACTCATTTTCCATGCTAGCAGACTCCTTCATAAAAGCACATGTCGGTGCCATCAAAGTAGCAACGAGGAAATCCGGCGTCTTCAAAATTAAGCAAATGGAGAACGAGATGTTGCGAGAATTTGTATCTCGCTTCCAAATGGAACGGATGGAACTACCGCCAGTCTCCGACGACTGGGCAGTGCAGGCTTTCACTCAAGGTCTGAATGAACGAAGCTCGGTGGCTTCAAAACAATTGAAAAAAAATTTGATCGAATATCCCGTTATGACCTGGTCGGACATCCACAACCGATACCAGTCAAAGATCAGGGTTGAAGATGACCAGCTGGGAGCCCCCTAGGGATCAGTATACCCAAGCATGCTCCCGACGAAGGAACCAAAGCCAAACAAAGAAAGATATCAGTCATACACCAAAGACAGGAGGAACGCCCTGAGGCGCAACCTACCTCGTAATGATCAAAGGATAGACCGAGGATAGGATCCTCGGGGACTTATCAACAGAGATAGATTTGATAGGAACGCGGGGCCTATAGGGGCACCTCACTTATCATAATACAACTTCAACATCAATGTATCAGAAATCGTGTTCGCCATCAGTAAAATCAGAGATGCCAGGTGGCCCAGGCCTGTAAAATAGGATCCTTCACAAATGAATCATAAATTAGTGTGCGAGTTTCACAACACGCACGACCACATGACCGAGGATTGCCACCAACTCCGAGAAGAGGTAGCTCGACTACTTAACAAAGGTCATCTCTGGGAATTCCTTAGCGACCGAGCCAAAAATCAGTTCCGAGAAAGAGAGGCGACCAAGAAAAACGAAACAAATGATCCACAACATGTCATCCACATGATTTTGGAAGGCGTCGATGCCCTGCAGGAACCCGTGATGAGAAGGATAAAAATAGCCATCACCAGAGAAAAGCGAACCCGGGGGTACATACCCGAGGATGCCCTCACATTCAGCGAAGAGGACACCGAGACCTTGTCTCAACCTCACAATGATGCACTGGTAATCTCTTTCCTTGTAAATGCTTTTCAAATAAAACGAGTGCTCGTGGATCCAGGTAGCTCGACCAACATCATCAGGTCGAGGGTGATAGAGCAGCTCGGACTACTTGACCAAATCGTGCCTGCCACTCGAGTCCTCAACGGATTCAACATGGCAAGTGAAATAACGAAAAGAGAAATCACCCTCTTAGTCACTGTGGCAGGCACAAACCAAAATGCTAAATTTCATGTCATCGAAGGAGACATGAGGTACAACGCCTTGTTCGGACGGCTGTGGATACACTACATGAGAGCAGTACCATCCACTCTCCACCAAATGATGAAATTCTCGACAAAGGATGCGATTAAAACTGTCAACGGGGAACAACATGCGGTAAGGGAAATGTTCGCGGTGCACGATGTGGCACCAGCACCAATACCTCCGCCCGCAAAAGAGCCAAAGGGTAATCAAGCCACACCCTCGATTAAGCCCTATTAAACAAAGCAAAGGACCGTACCGCATTCTCATCTCGAGTAACTAGGACATGTCGGTCCTCGAAACATCGCCGACACTCACACTAAGGTATAACCATCTCCTTTTTCATTTCATATTTCATATTAAAAAACCTAATGCAGGAGCCCGACCGAAGCAGTCAGCGCGCTAACCCAGCTCGAAGACCTTAAGGTTTTAAAGCATCCATTACACTCTTTTCCTTCGACCGAGTTTTTATCCCGAAAAGGATTTTACCGGCAAGGTTTTTAACGAGGCAACATCCTCATGCTACCTAAGGGAGACTCAACAAGTATTCGAGGCATCTTTTGCAATCAACCTCAAACACTGGGGGCATCACCCCTGGAAGGTCATCCGCTCAGAAAAGCCAAGAAACACCAAATGGGGTCCCAATATGAAAAATGATGTACCGGGCCAAACGGTCGAACTAACCGTGTCCACATAGACGGACCCCCGATGGCGAAAACATGTACACTTGTACCAAACAATTGAAGAATATCTTTTATCAAAGCATCTCACACTCTAAAAGAAGCTCGGTACCTCCGCAAAAATGACTTCTCCGCTGAAAACGTCCCTAACACTCGGGGACTAGCGTCGACAACTCAACACATGAATGACCTCCCGGTCGGGACTCCAAGATCATAAGACCTCAATGAGGCAACATGAAAATCACGAAACGTCTCCAAGGCCGAAAGTGCCCCGAATACTCGGGGACTGGAGTCAAAATCTCAAAAAACGTATGACCTCAGGGTCGGGATCTCCAAAATCGTAAGCCCTCGACGAGGCAATACAAAGTTTGCAAATAATGGCTCCCAAGTCAAGTAACCCTCGACGACTCGGGGACTACTGTCAAGCGCCACCTACATCGACTTATCAAAACCCGAGGCCATAAGACCCCGAGCGGGCAGACTCGGTCACGTAAGACCTACATAAGGAAACAACTATATCTGTAAGACCTCAAGCAAGGCATGAACAATACTTGTACAAAGTATCCAAAACTGTAAGACCTCAATGGCATGTAAAACTTGTAACACCTTCCTAAAGGAATGAACCCGATCCCAAAGTTTCGGCTATATATCGAACTTGTAAGACCTCTAAAAAGACATACCCTTGATATAGATGCCGAAACTACTTCACTCGGGACTCAAAGGCTCCGGCCAAACACAAGTGACTCCGGTCACACGGCTGTACCAGCCGAACTAATGCGACTTGGGGATGCCCGACCGCCGCTACAAAATCACATGCCTTCAATTACTTCGAATCTATTTCGAAAAGAACCGGTTAAACAGGCTATCCTCGATATAGGCAAAAGAGCTTTGACCATGTCAACTCCTAAATACTGGCTTTGAGATACTCAGCCTCCGAGCCAAACATCCCGAGGTGATCGATCATCGCTATATAACGACTCACAATCGAGGTTTTTTGTTAAGCCGTCAAAGAGTCAGGCAAACACTATTTATCCTTATCGAGGGAAAAGTAAAGCCAATAAAAGGTCGCATCGACTAAGAGCATAAGAGCCATTGTCGCCAGCCTAATAAGCCCCAGGGTCATACACATAAAAGACCGCATCGGCCTAAGGCATAAGAGCCATTGTCGCTAGCCCACAAAAATACAAAACTTAAGGGTCAAATGAGCTCGAGTTGTAACCCGATTTGGAGGCTGAACCCAAAATAGTTAACCTAATATGCCTAAGAGTAAGGCGTAAGAGCCACTGTCGCCAGCCCACACTAAAAGACCGTATCGGCCCTAAGGCATAAGAGCCATTGTCACTAGCCCACATACACTAAAAGGTCACATCAGCCCAAGGTGTAAGATCCATTGTCACCAACCCACATATACGGAAAGGTCGCATCGGCCAAAAGTGTAAAAGCCACTATCGCAAGCATAAATTTCAACCACTCGAAGGACAAATAAGCTCGAGTCGATGCCCGCCTCGGGGATTGAGCCCAAAACGTGTGGCCTAAATATGCCTAAGAGCAAAAGTACGTAAGAACCTATGGACCAGCCTAATGAGTCCCAGGGCTATACCACGACTCTAAGGATTCCTACCAACTCAAAGACCAGTTCACCTGGCCAAATTCAAGATAGAAAGAGATACAAAGGAAATAAAGTTGCAAGGTTCCTACAAAAGTGCTACATACAAACACTCTAGCCAAGGTTCCTACAAAAGTGCTACATACAAAAGAGATACAAAGGAAATAAAGCAGGAACTTTGGCTAGAGCGTCCTTCCTCTCTACAGCCTGAGCCTCCGCCCGAGCTTTTAGCTCATTATGCTCACGTCTGGCCCGACCAACTTCATCTCGAAGGCGCCCCAGAGCCTTTATCTTTTTCTGCAACTGAAATAAACTAAGCGTTAGCCTCAGGAACTAGGAGGCAGAATGCACGCTCACCCGGGATAGAAAATTACCTGCTCCTTCAGGTGGTTCTCGTAATTCAAGCTCCGCCCCACCTCATACTGCAAGTGTACCAACTCGACTTCCTTTTCATCACAAAGGAGCCTAAGGGATCTCTCCTCATCTAGAGCTTTCCGTAGCCTGACTTCATAACGAAGCAACCCGGACTTAAGCTTGTCGAATGCCTGCAAAAGAAAACCGAATAAGGAAGGGAAGACGCGAAGCTCGAAAGACCTGTATCGAAACTTACCACAAAGTGAAGCCGCTGGGCTTCCTCGAAGGTCGAGCCCATACCTACCAATCTATTTCCTTCAGCCCTGAAAGAGTCGACTCCGGTCGAAGCACAGTCGCTTGGTGTATGCGACCCCATGGTTTCTAGTATCTCCCGAAGTACTATCGGCGGAAAAGGAAAGCGACAGCAACAGAGAAACCCTCTTTCCGGAACTAGGAACCACGGGCGCGACAGGCTCGGATGATACTTCCGCTCTGAAGCCCCAGTCTTGTTTTGCCTTACTTTGAGCGCCATTGTCCTGTAAAAGCATCTCTCCCTTATGGTTGTCGTTCTTCAGCCCGGGAGTTGGCAACCCTTCCTCCTCTCTAGAGGAGCGCGACCTCGCCTCGAAAGGCTCTCCAATGCCTACAACAACAAGATTAATACGCATAAAAGGAATATGCTTCTAAATATGAAAGAAGGGAAAGGATAGTATAATAGCACTCACCATGATGTTTTGTTTCCCATCTGCCCCGGGACAAAGATCGCCACTTGCGCTCATCACAGGTCGAGTGGGTCGTCAACTTTCGGACCAAATCCGGAAAATCAGGAACATCGCCCGGCGCCCATGAGACCGTTGCAGAATAAGAAAGGAGGGCACGGTTACGAAACCAGTTCTCTCCATAGGCAAAGCTGAGAAGGAACGAAATGCACCGCTTACGTGTATAATTCTATTTCTCAGGGAACGGAATAAGCTCCACGGGGATAATGTCAGCAGTCCGCACTCGTACGAAGTGACTCATCCACCCCCGGTCTCCATTTTCTCCATCATCAACAACGAAGGCCGTGGTCGATCAGAATAAGGTTAGGCTTTAGGAGGCCAATAACTCCTTCGCCAGCCCCGTGGTGGTACCCGACCACGAGGATCTCCATCAAACAGAAGTTAGGATTTAAAAGGCCAACGGCATCATCGCCAATCCTGGGGTAGTACCCGACCTCGAGGATCTCCATCAAACAGAAGTTAGGCTTTAAGAATCCAACGGCATCATCGCCAGCCTCGAGGTGGTATCCGACCTCGAGGATCTCCATCTAAAAGAAGTTAGGCCCCAGGGAGCCATTGGCATCATCACAAATTCCGGGATGGTATCCAATCTCAAGGACCACTTTCAAAAAATAAGTTAGGCTCCAGGAGCCTTTAACAACATTGCAAATATCATCTAAATCTGGCCAGTCCCTTATACGGGACCTATCTACAACGCCTTAAGGTTACATACATTAAGTTAAAGACAAGTCTCCAAATGCCCCGAGTCAACCCTCACTCGGGGACTACTCTCGAAGGTTTAAAGGCTAAGTCTCAGTTTAGGGGGTTCGAAGCCCTACTTCCATCCGACTCAAAGTAAGGATCCCGACGACCCAATTTTTTCGGTTCAATCCAGGTTTGGCCCTAGAACGACAAAGGATTCCGCGAGAAGCCATTTTCATCAACCGAAAGTCAAAAAGAATGCTCTCACTCGGGTTTGATAGTGGCAAAAATAGATAGAGTCATACATTCAGAGTCTCCACAAACATAAAAGAATATAGCGAGCATCAAAGATAAAAGTTGAGGAAACGTCTTTATATTCATGAACATTTGATTACAACAGCATGCAGGGGGTTCTTACATATTACAAAAGCCCACGAGGGGTCCTTACACAGAAACAAAGATTCAAGAAGGTGTACATATAGTAAAAGCCTAAGACCCTAGCCTATTCTCAAAGGTGCATCCTCGGAAGCAACACTTTCGGGCATCATCTCCTCGGTCATGCACCCTCAAAGGCAATATTTCTAAGAATGATCCCCTCGGGAGTCTTGTCTCGATCCTCCAGAATGGCATCTTCAAAAGGGGAAACGACAAAGAGGAAAGCGATGGAGAAGAGCAAAGTGACGCGGAAAAGGCAGGAAGGAACGAAGAAATGGCTGGATGAAAAATCTGGCTAGTATGGATTTTGCCAGGCTACTATTGTAAAGCCACTTCTTGGGACGTTGCCCCGGTGCGAGATACAACAGTTAGTAGATAGTACCACCTCACTCGATGGAAAGCAAAGGGAGTGAGGTGCGTCACCGGGTAATCAGGGAAGGTGAGCAACGATGTATAGTTCTAGCTCCCTCTTGAGCAATGGTGTGTAGACCAAGTATTTCCTTGGGTTGGCAGAAATCGGTCCTCTGCTTCATCATCCCGAGACAACGACAACAGCAACAACAACAAAATAGCGTAATCTCGCTCTTCCAGAGAATGTCCAGGAGATAGGCCACAACATGACTGTTAAAAGTACCTCCATACAATCTTGAGGCCATGGGCCTCAAACATGGTGAATGACAAAGAATAAAGATAGTGAGGAGGGAAGAATGGATAGATACGGGAGGATACTTGGATGAAAGGTTGATCCAAGGAGGCTCCTATTTATATAAAGGGAGGCAGCATAACTGACGGCACCATTATCGCCCTTGAAAGACATAACGATAGGCTCATTTAATGTGTCCCTAGGAGCTGAATCGGCGGCGACATTATGGCTTTGAAGAATGAGAAACCACAATGCTTTGAATAATCCTGAAGAAGCGAATGTTTCAGTAATCACGGAGGCTTACATCATCAGTATGACTTCATCATGGGAAGTCCGAGGAGTCGGATGTCAAGGTTGTTTCTTATCGCTCCCCTCCAAGAAATGCGGGGACTATCTGTATACGACAAAATTGGAGGGTCCCATTTCTCGTCATTAAGGCATTGCATAGGATCATTTCGAAGCCTCGAGGCTGCAAGGTTGTGGCCGAGTTTTCTCCCTCGAGGTTCGTCGATGCTCGACCTAGGGATAATGTTGGCCGCGACCACAACATATATGGGGAATTCCCAAGGAGTACAGCTAGGGCCGATAAAATCTATCAAGCTAGTCTAAGGCTAGTCTAAACCTGCACCATGACATTAGCTAACTGTCCCATCCCTGTTTCTTTATCATTAATATATTTTGTACTATGTTGGGATTCCCTTCCTATATAAAGGGGGTCTTTGACACTTTGTTTGGTTTTGTTGCTTCAGTTACTCCACACGAAACATACAAGAACTTCCTATTTGCTCTCTAACGTATTCTCTTGATCTTATTGCTTTCATTTATTATCTTCATATTTGTTCATCATTTATTGCTTATCATTGGCCATAAAGAGCCTCCATTAATTTTAGTATAACTGTTAGTCACATTACAACTCGTAGTCGAGCTCCATAATCAACCTCGAGACCCTGAATCCACAAGCTCGAGGCCCCGATAATTGGCCCAACGGTTTGATTATCGCCCTATCCTTAACTCTTATTTCATTTCTAAGTCTCACATACGTAGCATTAAGTGCTTAACAAACTAGCATAAATATAGATCACTTATTTTTAGAGTCCCATAAATAAATTTAATTGTTATTACCATTTTTACGGTAAACAAACTTACATGGTGATTTCTATAAGGCAAAGAGATTGGTTTCTAAGTTAGGACTTTCGTCAATGAGAATTGATTATTGTGAAGATGATTGCATGTTACATTATAAAGATGATGCAAATTTAGACAATTGTAAATTTTGTGAAAAGCCTCGTTTCAAGAGGCTTTCCAGCGGGAATATGGTCACTATCAAAGCGACGCATTATTTATCTCTTATACCTAGGTTAAAGAGGTTATATATGTCGATGAGTTCTGCTCCTCATATGAGATGACACTTTGAAAATAGAAGACCACTTGGTGTTATGTGTCATCCTTCAGATGGAGAAGCTTGGAAGCACTTTGATAGGACATATCCAAATTTTGCTAGTGAACTAAGAAACATTCGGTTAGGTCTGTGTGTGGATGGCTTCACGCCTTTTTCTGTATCTGCGACACCATATTCATATTGGCCTGTCTTTCTTACACCTTATAATCTACCACCCGAGTTGTGCATGACTAGTCCATATATATTCTTAAATTGTATTATCCTCGGTCTACCTAATCCAAAAAGTTTGATTGATGTATATTTGCAACCTTTGATTGATGAGCTAAAACAATTGTGGTATGATGGTGTTGAAACATATGATATATCAACCAAGCAGAATTTCAATTTGCGTGCTAATTTAATATGGACTATTAACGATTTTCCTGCATATGGAATGTTGTCTGGGTGGATGGCTGTTGGGAAGCTAGCTTGTCCTTATTGCATGGAAAATAGTAAAGCGTTCACTTTGAAACATGGCCGAAAGCAATCATGGTTTGATTGTCATCATCAATTCTTGCCTCATGATCATGAGTTTAGAAGGATGAAAAATGCATTCAAAAAGAATAAAATGGAATATGATTCTCCACCTCCGGTACTTTCAGGTGAGGAAATTTGGGAGAGGGTCCAGAACTTCAGTAAATTTATTGAAGCTCCACCTTATAGATTCCCCGGATACGATGTTACTCATAATTGGACAAAACAGAGTATATTTTGGGAGTTGCCTTATTGGAAGGATAATCTTCTCCGTCACAACCTTGATGTCATGCATATTGAGAAGAATATTTTGACAGTTTGTTCAATTACAGTGATAGATGTTAAAGGTAAGACAAAGAATAACCCGAAGGCTAGAATAGACTTACAAGAATATTGCAGTCAGTCTGAATTATACTTGCAAACATCAAACAATGGTAAGGTGTTCGAGCCCAAAGCAAGTTACACATTCACTTTGGAGGAAAGACGGAAAATTTGTGATTGGGTTATGAAATTGAAGATGCTTGAGGGTTATGTGTCGAATTTTGGAAAAAAAGTAGATTTGGAAGTAGGGAAATTGAGCCATTTGAAAAGTCATGACTGTCATGTTTTCATGGAGACATTAGTGCCTATTGCATTTTGTGGTTTGCCTGAAAGAATCTGGAAACCCGTCACAAAGATTAGTTTGTTTTTCAAAAACTTGTGTTCTACCACATTAAGGGAAGAAAACCTACTCCGGATGGATCAGAACATTCGTGTAACTTCTAGTAAGATGGAAAAGATATTTCCATGTGGTTTTTTTATATGATGGAACACCTTCCAATCCACCTTGTACACGAGACACGACTTGGAGGGCCTGTTCAATGCAGATGGGTGTATCCCTTTGAGAGGTAATATTATAAGTTTGATGTAATTTTCTATTTTATTTGAATGTTCTTGGCTAACATGACATTATGTAGGACAATTGGAAAATGCAAACAATTTGTTAAGCAGAGGAATAGGATTGAAGGATCTATATGTGAAGCTTATGTTGCAAAGGAAACTGCTCATTTTTGTTCTTATTATTTTATGAGTAACGTGCCATGTTCTAGGAATAGGCCCAATAGGCACACGGTCGAATGTGTGAATAATCCATTATATCCGTCAATGTCCATATTCAATCAACCAGGCCGATGTTCTAAGGATGTTAGAAAGAGAAGTTTGAGTGATATGGAGTACAAGTCAGCTACACTTCATGTGTTGCTAAATTGTCCCGAAGTTGTACCATTTCTCAAGTAAGTATTGATTTATTAGTTATCAAAATATAAAATTTACTGTGATTACATCTCGATGTAACTACTAAAAATATTTGATGTGTCACAGTCGCTTCGTGGGTCAATTTGGCCTTGATGCTGTATATATGAGATTTGATACGTGGTTCAAACAATTTGTAAGTTTATCCTAATATGTTCTAACACTATCTAGGTAAATAATGTTTGTAAGTTATGCTAACTTATGAATTGTTTTAACACTATGTAGGTAAATGATCCAAATAATGGTGTAAATAATTTTTGATAGATATATCTTGGGGACCTGGGCTTCAGGTCACAAAAATGTCTAAGTACGTAGTGAATGGTTATAAGTTCCATACAGAGGATTGCTCTAAAAATAAAAATAGCAACAACAGCGGGGTGTGGGTTCAAGGTGGTGATGACAACCAAGTTGGAGATATTGATTATTATGGTGTGCTCAAAGAAATAATAGAACTAGAATATACAGGTTGGCCATATAAGAAATTTATACTCTTTAGATGCAAGTGGTTTTGACCCAAATCCAACAAGAAGTACAAGAGTACACAACCAATTCAACATAATTAAGGTTAATCATACGAGGGAGTATGATCGCTATGATCCTTTCATAATTGCACATAATATTAGGAAAGTGCATTATGCTCCTTATCCATTGCGGCGAAATAAGTCCGATTGGTGGGTTGTAATAAAAACTAAGCCAGTAGGTAGGGTGGGAGTCGAGAATGTGTTAGATATTGCATATCAAAACGATATCTCCAGTGTTCACCAAATAGTGGACGGTCAGCTAGAAAATGATTTGGAACATCCTGAACACATATTGAAAGAAGTTGATATAAATGAAGTAACACTTATAGAAAATGAGGACGAAGAATCAACTGATGAAGCTCAAACAAGTGAGGACGAAGAATTCTCGGACGAGGAACAATACATCGATGAGCTTTAAAAAGTTATTTTTTTAAATAACTCTTGTTTTATAGCTAGTTTCTTATATGTTTCAATCTAAATATGTATTATATTATGCAGATGGCAGGCAAGGGTCAAGGTAACAATGACCTTACTTGTTCTCGAGGTCAAGAAAAGGCTAGGAAGGGAAAGAGGAGGGTAGAAAATAATACTCCATCTGCTCCACCCTCTTCAGAGATGCCTATGCCTATGTCTTATCCTCCACGCCACCGCTATACTGAGCTGCCACAGCATTATGAGCCCTACACTTTCGTGCAAACACCAGGTCTTTCATCACATGGCCATAGGACTATACGTCCGACATACAGTCCAGTTGCCTCACAACCACGTGGATCACAAGCCATCTGCATCGCATGGATCGCATCCATCCATGTCACAGCCACATGGATCACAGCCACTCGGGTCACATCCATCAGTATCACAGCCACTTGGGGTCTATCCAGCTATGTCGCAGTCACAGGGATCACAACCATCTTCATCAGCGACTCCATCTATTTCAGGCCTTCGCCTGCGAGGTAGTAGCTCTGACCCCCTACACCGTCCACACATGCCTCTAATATACATGCTTCCGACGATGATGCTTGTGAGCACGTGATTTTTGCCTTATACAAATTATTCCAAAATAATTCCTTAAATTAGGTCTTTTCTTTAATTATGTGTTATTTTTTAGGAAATATTGTACGGTTTTTCTGTTTGTTTGCATAGGTATATGTGCGTGTGTAATTTTATTAATGCATTTAAAAAATCCAAAAATAATAATAATATAATATGTGTTGTATGTACATTTAGGATTTAGTTTTTCAATTTAGGAATTAACAGGTTTGTTTTACAAAAAGAAAAAAAATCACAAAAATATGCATTTATCTTATTTTCGTCATTTAAATGTGTCATTGTGTGATTAATGTTTTGTCTTGTGTGTTAGTGGTTGTTAAAGGCTGATTAATATTTTGTAAGGTTAATTTTGATTTTTTTTATAATTAAAATTAGGAATTTAATAATTAGGAATTAAAGGGAAAATAGGAAAGAAAAATTGGGTTGGGCCGTTTTAATTGACAAAAATCAGGCCCAAAATGTGTAATGACCCAGTCCAGGATCAGATCTCTCAACAGTCTCCTAAACGACGCCATTCGAATGCTTTCAATCTGGACCATTGATCAGTTAGATCCAACGGTCCCGATCAATCCTCCATACCCGATCCACCTTACCCTGGACCAACCCATACCCCAACCAAATTCAAAACGACATCGTTCCTTTTAAGAGAATTGATCCAGGCCTTTGATCTCAGTTAATCCAACAGCCATGGTCCATCCACCCCACCCGTATATAAGTCCTAAAACATACCCCACCCCAAACTAAACACCCCCCTGTCCTGTTCATCGTCTCTTTCAAGAGACCAGATGAACCCCACCGTCCACCACCGTGCACCGCCAACCAGAAATCGGCTCACGGCGATTCCGGTGGTCCAAATGACCCCATCTTAACAACATAGATTCCTCACAACACCCTCTTTACGGATATGGTGTTAGTTTCCCTCGAATCAGACCACAACATCTCAAATCTTCGATCAAAGTTTGGTCTGAAAACCCAACTTTCTCCGATGGCTTCCAAATTAACACTATAGTTTTCCCTGTCCATCCTCGTCATGAACCTGTTAGTAGCATGGTTCGAATCTTCCTGGAACTGCTCGAATCTTCATTTGAAGATTCGAGTAAAACCTAACCCTACCCCAACCTACCCCAAACTCACACCGGTTATCCACCTGACCTCCTTCGTGCCTAAAACACCGTTGGTTTGGTTCGAACATGTCTAGAAATGTTCGAATTTTAGATCAAAGAATTAGGAACCCTAAAAATCCAAATCGTGGAATTTGCCCAAATTAAATGAGGGATTGAGGTCTAAGGGACTTTAATCGAGGTATTCTCAATT
This sequence comes from Nicotiana tabacum, assembly GCF_000715075.1. Classification (NCBI taxonomy): domain Eukaryota; kingdom Viridiplantae; phylum Streptophyta; class Magnoliopsida; order Solanales; family Solanaceae; genus Nicotiana; species Nicotiana tabacum. Next base: position 81,711,693 of record NC_134099.1, read on the forward strand.
GAGAATACTTCGAATAAAGTCTGTTCAACCTCAAAAAGTCCGAATCCAAGTTGAGCCTGTGTCCGTATAATTTTGAAGATTCAGAGGTATTTTTCCTACTTCTCTTTTGTATCCTACGTGTGTATTGTTGCCTATTTCAGTAATCTGTGTAATTTTCCTATCTTTTTATTTGATTCTGTCTCATACCCGTTTATTTGATCAAATTATAGCATTGTTTCTGTTTGTTGTGATTGTTTACAATGTGTGTAATCGACTCGATTAAGTTCGTCGATTAGTTGTTTTGTAAATTCTTATTTTCGTTAATGCTGATTGAAACAACTTGTTTATCTATTTTGGATTGTTTGTTATCATTTGTTACAAGCATGTCCATTAATTAGTTTCGTCAGTTAATTCACTCTCTCGTTTGTTAAAACAGAAAGTTTGTCAAACATTTGTTGTGTATGTTGATTGCTGGGCAATTAGTTTCAGGACCTTGTCAATATACTGACAATGCTCCTGCATTTGTTTGATCTTAGTTCAATTTTGAATTTCAGTTTAAATGGTTCTGCTGAGTTCTGTGTGGTGTTAATATGTTTTTATTCAAGTTCAGTATTCAGTCTGTTAGTTCCAGTTTGAATTTAGCCTTTGTCCATTAGCTATTAGACATTTGGTTTGTTGGATCAATTAGCTATTGCATTTCCCTGTTTGGCACAATCTGTGAGGATAGAATGTTTGTTTGATTTATTTTAGGAATTGGTTATTAGCTGTTAAACAGTTTAGTTCAGATAATTGTTAAGTTTGGGCAGTTTTGGTCTGGGGCAGTAATAACAGTAGGATTATAGGGGTATTTTGGGAATGAAACAGTAAGAACAGTATGTTAGTATTAGTGTGTTATAATGGAATGTTAATGGCTTTAATTTAATGGGATAATGGGAAACAAAAGGTAATGGAGGGGGCTGAAATTAAGGGAAAAGGTATCATTAGTGGTTCGATCAACAGAAAATCAGCCTTAGTGTTATTTGAGTGGAAATTTTCTGATTTTAAAAGGGGAAAAGGGGTCCGGGCAGTGGTCTGAAAAGGAGGATAGTAAGTTGTATAAGAAGGGGGTTGGGACTGAAAAAGGAGAAGGACATAGAGGAGAAAAAGATAAAGAGAGAGAAAAAAGATATACAGAGGCAGAACAGAGAGATAGAGAGGACTGAGAGAAATAGACAGGGAAAGGAAAGGAAGAAGAAGATAGAAAGAAAGAAAAAATCAGAAACAGTAAAACAGAATTCTACATTAGAAGCTAGTGTTGAGGCTGATTTTTTGAAATTGAGAGTTTTTCAGTTTGCCTTTTCCTAAGTCTTAAAAATCAGAAATACTGTTTTCCTTGAATCTGTCCGGATTTGTTTGATCCTATTGTTTGGCTTAAATTTGAAATTTCTTAAAGATTCCTACTATTGTGCTTCTGGGTTTCACGGGTCTTGTTGTTTTGCTCAAATTTGCTGGATTATTGGTATTTTTCTACTGATTTTTGTTGCTGCTGCTACTGCTGAACTTTACCTCTTTCATCCTCATTTCCAGGTACATATCTGTAGACTCATGTCATGAAAAGCTTCAATATTGCCAGTAAATGAAATTTGTAATTTCAAATATGTCTGTTGTTCATCTTAAGGCATTAGTTGAGTTTAATTTTTTTATTAACTATTAGCTTGCGCTTGACATGAGGACTATTAGTTAATCATTCCCTTTTGAAGTTCGTACAAGCGTTGTAATAATGTTATCTATTTCAGAATCTCATTAAGTATAGTTATATTCGAATTGTCAAGATAGGGAACATGACAGAAAGTTGGCCATTAATTAAATCTTGCGATATTGTTGGCTAAGTATAGGATAGTATGGAAATATCAGGAAATTACATTATTAGCATACCTCGTCAAATATCCGATTTTGTTTAAAGCTAGATAATGTAAGTTATATTTTGGTTGTATATGGCGTGACAATGGTTATGTGTATAACCAATAGGTGAAAGGTGAATTGATATAATCCGTTACATGTACGATGTTGGAATATTGCGAATGGTTCATATGTATAACTACGTTTCATATAATGTCATTTTATTAAATCATCTTGTAGATTAGTCCTCTTTCCAAACAACAAATGGTCCGTTTATTTGAAAAATGCGTTTAATTAAAAACAGTATATAAAAAATAATGTCAATAATTTTTTACAAAGTGTAGATTTAGTACTTGTAAATATCTCGTATAAGTCGAGATAAAGAAAATTGGTTTAATTATCCCAAACTAAATCATTGAAAGCAAACTAACCAAATAATTAGACCTTTTAGATTAAAAACAAGTCTGTGTAGAAGAAGGTCAGATTTATAAATATGAATTGTAACATTTTAAAATGTACAAAATAGAGTTCGCTCCGAATAGAATAATGGAAAGTCTTCGAAAACTATTAGTTTGCTTATCAATTACATTTTTTTAGTTTTACACAATTCGTTTTTTTTTCTTTTTTTGTAAGTCTTCAAACGTATACATTTAGTCTTAAGCTTATGAAAATAATAAATAACTTGTGCATATAATTGTCAAGTACTGAAAATACATATACCGTATTCACAATAAAAATGGTAGTTTTAGTTGCACAGTATTTATTTATTTTCATCTCATTAATTCTTTTAATATGAATAGTTTTGAGATATATAATTCACATGTTTAAAATATAACTTGTGATCAATACCTAATAAATTTTGAAATTTTTGGAAATCTCGAGACATTCTATTCGGTGATTTCCCATGACTTTCACATTTAAAAATAGATGGATATAATAAACATTTGTAGAGAATTTATATTACCATTAAGGATATTTTGTGTAATTAGGGATGCGTTCGCGTGACCTGATTATACTTCTAAAGGCAATTCAGATTATGCGTTCACGCAACTTCGAGCAAACTTTTAATAAAAGGGGGTTCTTCGGAGGATGTTAAATTAATTTCATATAACCCGAGATGTGCAATTCACTATTTAATCATACCAGAGGGACGAAATGTTCTTAATTTTATTTTAAGCACAATTTCGAACATAAGTTTTTTTTATATATAATAAAAATATAAAAATATTCTCAATCTTATTGTGTACACGTATGCGTGACACGATTCTTTACATTTATAAAAAAAATATATAATACGAATATACGTACGCGTGATTCGTTTCAAAGAAGGTCTATAATTGTAAACAATCCAAACAAAAGCGGTAATAAAATCAGGCAACAAGAAAAAATGTAATTAGTAAATCAAGATAATTAAGCCAAATATAAAAATGGTTAAGCGACCGTGCTAGAACCACGGAATTCGGGAATGCCTAACACCTTCTCCCGAATTAACAGAATTCCTTACTCGGATTTCTGGTTCGCAGAATGACAAACAGAGTCATATTCTCCTCGATTCGGGATTAAAACCAGTGACTTGGGACGCCATAAAATTCCCAGGTGGCGACTCTGAAATAAATAAACAAATCCCGTTTCGACTGTCCTTTAATTGGAGAAAACTCCTTGTACCCTCGCGGGGGCGGAAGAAGGAGGTGTGACAATGCTGATGAGGACGAGGAGGTGCATTATGATCAATATGTCAGGATCATCATAGTCCCTAAGGGTGATGGGTAAGAGTTATTTGTTATTTTTGCGTTTATTGTTTTGTAAAGTTTTTACTAAAATATTAATGTGTTTTTACTGTTAAATTGCAGGTTCATCCCGAGTAATAAGAATCTGCTGGGGAGTTTTGACTGATGAACCAGAACCTTTGGTTCAAGGTTCAAGAATTCGAGCTTAAAATAACTGTTATAGGTGGCTTTATTTATTATCTGATTTTTACATGATATATGCCTAATGTGCTAAATGATGCTTTTACCGCTTTAATATTATCTGAATTGTGTATATAAAACTGCTACGAAACCCTCCTTTTTTCTGAGTCTTCTGAATCTATGGTGCACACGTGCGCGTGGCCCACCTTTCTGTTAAAAGTCATACCAAATAAGACGAAGTTGGGACAAGTAACTAGGCCGGGTAGACTTTCGTGCTCCCGGTACGTTGCCCCCACTTCGGCTCAAGCTGTCCACTTGGGTAAGCCAGGTCTAGAACAATATGCCTCAGGTTTTTCACTTAGAATAACTCAGCTTCATGCCGGATCCCTAGTAGGAACGTTTGTTTGCATCACGTGCACTTGACTTTGGAGGCTCAACACAGGGGTTGGGTCTGTCTAGGACAGGTGTACCAAAAAATGAAAATGACCATCCTGATGCATCTTACTTGCTGCTACTTGCGCATTTATTTGATTCGGACTTGTGTGTTGACTAACTATTAAAAAAAAAATCATTGTGAGAGCCGAGAAATAAAATGGGTTGTTTTAGAAAATTCCCAAAATAGTTTTAAAATTTTTTTTAAATAAAGAAGAAGTGTTAAATAAAAAAAATGATTTTTCTGAGTGTCTGTTTTCAAAATGAGTTTTGATTTTGTTAAAATTAATCGCAGATACAAAATGAGCACCACCCAAAACCCACCATTCGCAGATGTAGATGAGTTTCTATTTCGGCTTCAGATGTGGTGGCATGAGTTAGGAGAAGATGGTCAGAAATGGGTCATTAAGCATTTGGGAACTCTCACAGATATTATGAAAGTTAAACCACGTGATGATTTGATTGCGGCGTTAGTGACCTTTTGGGACCCGGTTCACAATGTCTTTCGCTTCTCTGATTTCGAGCTTACTCCTACATTAGAAGAGATAGCTGGATATGCCGGTTTTGATAGAGATTTAAGAAACCAAAATCTTATATTCCCAAAAGCTCCCTCAGTGCATCGATTCTTTGGGCTCCTGAACATTAGTAATCAAATCAGAAAAAGCAATATTGTCAACGGGTGTTGTTCTTTCAACTTCCTATATTCAAGGTTCGGAAAGCCGGACGGATTTGAAATTCATGAGAAGGGCCTTACTAACAAACAGAACAAAGACACCTGGCAGATTCACCGACGCTTCGCTTTCATGGTGGCTTTTCTGGGAATCATGGTCTTCCCAAACAAAGAACGAACAATTGATATTCGCACAGCGAAAGTCGTACAGGTCCTCACTACCAAGGAAAATCACACCCTTGCCCCGATCATTCTCTCAGACATTTATCGGGCGTTGACTTTATGTAAATCAGGGGCAAAGGTCTTCGAAGGGTGCAAAATTTTTTTGCAAATGTGGATGATTGAACATCTCCAACATCAGCCCAAGTTCATGCAGTATGGTCCAAGAAATGATAATTTCATCGAGAGTTATGAAGAAAGAATAAAAGATTATAAGTCTCCAGAAGGGGTGGAAGCCTGGGTATCCCATCTAAGATCTTTAACGGCAAATCAAATTGAATGGACTTTGGGATGGCTCCCGGTAAGGGAAGTGATACACATGTCAACCTTGAATAATTATTTGCTGCTATTGGGATTGAGAAGCATCCAGCCATATGCACCACAGCGAGTTCTAAGACAACTAGGGAGATACCAAGTGGTGCCTGATGATGAGGATTTGAGTATGCAAGTAATCGAGTTACACCCCGAAGCCACTCTTCCCGAGGCTTTAATTCAGCAGATATGGAATGGATGTCGATACTTGAAAGATGATACTCAAGTTCCAGACACAACAAAAGGCGAGATAAATCCCGGATATGCAAGATGGTTTGAGAAACGATCCCGCGTGGATGATGCACCAGAACTCGATCTAAGAAGGCCAATAAAAAGACCCCATATTCAAACCTTTAATGATAAAATCCAAGAGCGATTGATTTGGGGAGAAAAGGAAAAGGGATACAAAGCGACTATCCATGCCTTAAAGGAAAATCTGAGGAACCTCAATTTGGAGAAAGACTTACAAGCACAAGAAGAATAAGGCGAGAAGAAGAGTCTAGCTAGTGAGAATAAAAATCTTCACGCTCAATTTCAAAAAATGAAGAAAGCTTCTGAAACGCCAATGAGGAGTTGGAAAGATAAAAAAATCATCGCCAATCTTTTAGAAAAAATGCAAGATTGTGATTCCATTTTGGCAAAAACCAAAAAGGCGTTGAGCAAAGCTAAAGAAAGAATCCAACAATTAAACGAGGAGGCCAGATCTAATAAGGAACGCCAAGAAAGGCAATCCGAAGAAGACAGGGCACAATTCAAGAAAGAGAAAGACCGTTGGATGAATTCAGAAGCCCAACTTCATGCACAATTGGAAGAAGCAAGAAGATACATTAGGGAACATCAGCACGAGGACATCGATAGAGAAAGAGCACAGGCAAGACTCGATCAGGCCAGACTCCGAGCTCAATTAGAGTTAGCTCTAGATCGCGAAGACCGTATAAGAGATATAGCCACCACTCGCCAACAACAACTGCAAAACCAAGTCCAACGTCTCCAAGACTTCAGGGCCCAAATCCATGATTTAGCAGTTTACACCTCTCAAAGTTATGTAAACTGCCAAGGGATGAATTATGAAAGGTTTATAGAGCATGCACCTATTTTTGCCCGTCATCTGGCAATGGAGTTAGAAAGAATGTATCGTACGTTGGGAAGTCATCCGGGTCAAGCCCCACCATGAGTAGATGATCCAATGATTAAAAAACAAAAGTGGGGAGTGGAGCATGTTCACAACTGTTGAGAGATATGTCTTTTGTTTGAATTGGGTTTGTGTCGAGTTTTTAAATCATTTTCTTGTAATGTTTTCCAAATGTAGTGGCTGGTCCATCTTTGTATTATTTCAAGAATAAATAAAAGTGTTTACAATTGCTTTACGCCGGAACTACGTACGGTCTGATTCATGCGGGGGCATGATACGTAGGCAATCTCTATAAGATTCGACCACATTCAAAAAAAAATAAAAAAAAATAAAGAGTGAGTGAGAATGGATTGAAAGGTCAAGAAAGCTGGGATGACACAAGCAACCGAGCAAATGCATAATAGAAAAGGGTTATTTGTCTAGGAACATTGCATCTCAACGTGTAATCATATATATGTTAAACTCTCAAAACTAACAAGTTTGCTCATTTCCAGAACTTAAGCAGTTAGTTTTTCTAGGAGTATACTGGCATATTATCATTATCACACCAGATCAAAAGGACCGATACCCGAAAGCATGTCTATCTCGGATGTCGACACAGGTATTGAGATAGAGGAGATGGATGTCGGTAAAATGAAAGAAGAGATGCTTAAACTTAAGCAACAAATGGCTGAGATGTATCGAGCCTGGTCCATAGGACAATCACCCCCATCTTACCCAGTTAACCCCGCCTCCACTCCATCACTAGCCCAAACTCAGGATAATCCTACCACTGAACTATCCCCGAGTTTCCCCATCTACCAGCATTACCGAGGCACCACCTCTCATACACTGCAGTCTCCACCTCCTAAACCAGTTCCATACCCTCCTCCACCAGTAACTCCTGTCTTCGTGGCACCTCCCACAGCTGCATTCCACAAATCTCCTAGTGAGCCTATATTCCAGGCCCAGGACAACCAATACTACCCCTCGGAGCCCACTTTCAAAGCCTCCGAAATCCATTCATTTACTCCCCGTTTTGACCTCCCAACAGAAATTGACAAGCCCGTCAAAAATACCGAACAAGAAGAGATGTTCAGGAAGGTCAAAAGCCTAGAACAATCGTTCCGAGACATGCGAGGGTTAGGAGGGCAGGTCAGTGTAGCCTACAAGGACTTATGCTTGTTCCCAAATGTGCAATTACCAGTTGGTTTCAAGATGCCCAAATTTGATCTATACAACGGGCACGGCGATCCAGTAGACCACTTGAGGGGTTTCTGCAGCAAGATGCGAGGATCTGGGGGAAAAGACGAATTATTAATGGCTTACTTCAGTCAAAGTTTGAGCGGATCAGCTTTGGAGTGGTATACCCGCCAGGACCATGGGAGATGGTATACCTGGGATGACCTGGCACAGGCATTTGCTTATCACTTCCAATACAATCTGGAAATCATCCCAGATCGACTATCCCTGACAAAATTTGAGAAAAAACACAATGAAAGCTTTAGAGAGTATGGTTTCCGGTGGAGGGAACAGGCAGCAAGGGTGGATCCTCATATGAAGGAAAGTGAAATGGTATACTACTTCTTACAAGCCTTGGAGCCAACTTACTATGCCCATTTGGTTTCAGCAATAGGAAAATCATTCAACGAAGTAGTGAAGATGGGAGGTATGGTGGAAGAAGGCCTCAAGACGAATAAAATCATGAGTTATTCGGCTATTAAGGCAAATACTCAAGCTATTCAAAGCGGAGTAGGAGAGATTGGAAAAAAGAAAAGAGAGGAAGCGACGATGGTTGATTCAGGAACTTGATCTGGATCCAGAGGTGCACCTCATTACTACAATCAACATCGATCCCACCAATCAACCTACCACCATAATTCACCCCAACACTACTATCACCCGTCTGAACCTCATTTTTCCGTCAACCATGCGCAAGCATACAATCAGCCAACTGCCCACGCTCATTAGCATGCTCCTATCACACCAAGTACCTATCCTTATTCGCGAACCTACCCCAGACCAGGTTTCAGGCCTAATCAAGCACTCAGGGGTGAAAGGGTGCAGAAAAAGAAAACCTTCACTCCATTGGGAGAATCCTACACTAGTCTGTTCCACAGGTTGAGACAGCTAGACATGCTAAGGCCGATACAATCCAAGCTACCCAATCCTCCTCCCAAGAATCTGGACTACACCATTAGCTGTGAGTATTGTTCTGGTACACCAGGCCATGATACAGAAAAGTGCTGGCATTTAAAGAATGCAATACAAGAGCTGATTGATACTAATAAAATTGAAGTTCAAACCCCCGAAGCTCCCAATATCAATAGAAATCCAATGCCAGCTCATCAGGAGGCCAGTATGATAGAAATAGTACGGGTTGATGGGGAAACAAAGAAGCCGTCACAAACCATCATGATGATTCGGTCTCATGAAGCCAAGCCAAACGAGCAGTTAGCAGAGGAGAAGTCGGTACCTAAGCAGAACAAAAATGGTGATGAGCCATCTGTGGTAGTTGAGATGGGATCTTCGAGTAAAGTTGCTACGAAGCAGGTAGGATCAAAAGTGATTGTACCAGGGGTAGCCAGAAAACCCATCATAGTCGTGGAAGGAGCCCGTGTGGACCAGGTTATTATCAAGCCAGTAACCCAGTTACCAGTGATCAACAACAAGGCCATTCCATGGAACTACGAACGGGTGACGGTAATGTACAAAGGAAAAGAAGTCAAGGAAGAAATATGTGAGGTGCAAGGCTTGACTCGCTCGAGAAGATGTTTTACTCTCGAAGAGTTAAGAAAAACTAAAAATCCAACACCAATGAAGAAAGCTGTGATGGAAGAAGAAGCGGAAGAATTCTTGAGAAAAATGAAGCTCAACGACTATTCTGTCATGGAACAATTGAAAAAGACACCCGCTCAAATTTCATTATTGTCATTGCTGATCCATTTTGACGAGCACCGTCAAGCTTTAATGAAGATCCTAAATGAGGCACACGTTCCTGACAAGATCTCCGTAAATCACTTGGGAAAAATAGCCAACAAAATCTTTGAGGCAAACAGAATCACATTTTCTGATGATGAATTGCCTGTGGAAGGTACTGAGCACAACAGAGCTTTTTACCTCACCTTGAAATGTGAAGGCTCCGTAGTGACTCGGGTGTTGGTTGACAACGGGTCAAGCGCAAACATCTGCCCTCTCTCCACTCTAAGCAAGTTGAAAATCAAAGAGGAGAGGATCCAGAAGAATAATATTTGCGTACGGGGGTTTGACGGTGGAAGCAGAGATTCATTTGGCGACATAGTGCTGGAGCTGACAATAGGGCCAGTTGAATTCACAATGGAGTTTCAAGTGTTGGATATAGCTATTTCCTATAATTTGCTGTTGGGTCGACCATGGATCCATGCTGCTAAAGCAGTTCCGTCAACACTACACCAGGTGGTCAAGTTTGAATGGGATAAACAGGAAATAGTTGTGCATGGGGAAGACAGTTTAAATGCTCACAGCGATGCCATTGTACCAGTCGAGGGAATAGAAAATGACCAGGGACCATAGGTTTACCAAGTTTCCGACACAATGTTGGTAGAGAAAATTCCAGAGGGGAAATATATTCCGAATCCAAAGATAACCTCTGCATCAGTCATGGTAGCCTATGAAATTTTAAAGAATGGTTTTTTACCCGGCAAAGGTTTGGGCTCGTCTTTGCAAGGCATTACACAATCAGTGTCTCTCCCCGAGAACTGGGGAACATTTGGTTTGGGATTCATACTCACTGTCACAGACGTGAGAAAGGCCAGAAACCTGAAACAAAAGGCATGGGTTCTTCCAAAACCAGTCTCACATCTATCAAAGTCTTTTGTCAAGTTCGGTACCAGAAATCACCCGATAACAACAATTCCTAAATCCATGATTAATCCCGAGGAGGAATTAATTGAAAGATTCGAAAAGCTGTTTGACGATGTAAATATGGTGGAAAGCGGTAAAGGTTCTAGCAACGCAGAAGTTCAATTCGTTTGGCCAGAAACAAACTTAATAATTGGAAAGCCACTCCTCTCCCCATTCGAAAAGAGTCTTGGTAGTTTATTTTGATTTTCCTTCAGTTTGTTTGGGTTACCTCAGGGTTGTAATCCCAATGTTTATCTTACAGTTTGTTTGAAGTGTGCAAACCTTGTTATCTTTCATCATCCAATGAAATACAGTTTCCTTTTCATTATCATTCCTGATAGTTTTCTTTTCTTTTTCTTCTTTTTCTGTACAGTTCTTTTTACGCTGGCTCTAGTGATATGGCATGCATAAGGAATCCTCAGCCCAGTCTTAAAAATCAACTTGATTCCGAAATAATAATTCAAGAAGTATATTGTGATTATGAATCAGAATATGATGAAGATGAGGCTTTCGAAGAGATTAGTAAAGAGTTAATTCATTTTGAAGAAAAAACCAAACCTAATCTGAGTGATACCGAAGACATCAATCTAGGAGACACAAATAATATCCGAGAAACTAAAATAAGTGTCCACCTCGAACCAAAGATCCGAGAAGAGTTAATTAAAGCACTCATAGAATTCAAAGATGTTTTTGTATGGTCATATGACGACATGCCAGGCTTGAGCACTGATTTAGTGGTTCACAAATTGCCCACTGATCCAATGGTGCCTCCTGTCAAGCAAAAACTGAGGAAGTTCAAGACTGATATGAGTGTGAAAATTAAAGAAGAAATCACCAAACAGTTGGATGCAAAAGTCATTCGGGTCACTCGATATCCTGTTTGGTTGGCTAATGTCGTTCCTGTGCCAAAGAAAGACGGCAAGATTAGAGTATGCGTCGATTACCGGAATCTCAACAAAGCAAGTCCGAAGGATAACTTCCCATTACCCAATATCCATATTTTGATCGATAATTGTGCCAAGCATGAGATAGGATCTTTTGTGGATTGTTACGCCGGGTATCATCAAATTTTGATGGATGAAGAAGATGCAGAAAAGACGGCATTCATCACCCCATGGGGAACTTATTGCTACCGGGTAATGCCATTTGGTTTGAAGAATGCCGGGGCAACTTACATGAGAGCAATGACCACGATGTTTCATGATATGATACATAAGGAGATTGAGGTATACGTGGACAATGTGATCATAAAATCAAAGCATCGGGCCGACCACGTTGGGGATTTGAGGAAATTCTTCTTGAGACTTCGCAGGTACAACCTCAAGCTTAACCCTGCCAAGTGCGCATTTGGTGTTCCATCTGGAAAGCTGTTGGGATTCATAGTCAGTCGGCGAGGCATCGAGCTAGATCCATCAAAGATCAAAGCCATCCAAGAATTGCCACCTCCAAGGAACAAGACTGAAGTAATGAGTTTGTTAGGGAGGTTGAATTACATCAGCAGGTTTATTGCTCAGCTCACAACAACCTGTGAGCCTATTTTCAAATTGTTGAAGAAAGATGTTGCGGTCAAGTGGACTGATGAGTGTCAAGAAGCATTTGATAAGATAAAAGGATACTTGTCAAACCCACCTGTGCTGGTCCCGCCAGAGCCAGAAAGACCTTTGATTCTTTACTTGACAGTCTTGGAAAATTCATTTGGTTGTGTACTGGGGCAACATGACCTCACCGGCAGAAAAGAACAGGCCATGTACTACCTTAGCAAGAAGTTCACAGCTTATGAGGTTAAGTACACTCATCTGGAAAAGGACATGTTGCGCCCTAACTTGGGTAGCTCAGAAATTGAAACACTATTTGTCATCCTACACTACTTACCTCATTTCACGTCTGGATCCGTTGAAATATATTTTTCAAAAGCCTATGCCAACAGGGAGACTTGTAAAGTGGCAGATATTGCTCACAGAATTTGACATCATCTATGTGACTCGGACTGCAATAAAAGCCCAAGCATTGGCCGATCATTTAGCCGAAAATCCGGTCGACGAGGAGTATGAGCCATTGAGAACTTATTTTCCTGATGAAGAAATAATGCATATCGATGAGATGGAGCAAATTGAAAAACCTGGCTGGAAACTTTTCTTTGATGGGGCTGCTAACATGAAAGGAGTCGGGATAGGAGCGGTGATTATTTTTGAAACCGGGCATCACTATCCTGTTACAGCTCAACTTCGGTTTTATTGCACCAATAATATGGCTGAATATGAAGCTTGTATTTTGGGTTTAAGGCTAGCTGCAGACATGGGTATCCAGGAAATCTTGGTCTTGGGAGATTCAGATCTTCTGGTACATCAAATTCAAGGAGAATGGGAAACACGAGACCTGAAGCTCATACCCTACCGACAATGTTTACATGATCTTTGCCAACGGTTTCGATCAGTGGAGTTCAGGCATATTCCAAGAATCCATAACGAGGTTGCCGATGCATTGGCTACCCTGGCATCAATGTTGCACCATCCGGACAAAGCTTATGTGGATCCACTGCATATTCAAGTCCACGATCAGCACGCTTACTGCAACATGGTTGAAGAAGAATTTGATGGTGAACCATGGTTCCACTACATCAAGGAATATATCAGAATGAGGATATATCCAGCACAAGCCACAGGAGATCAAAAGAGAACCATTAGGCGATTGGCAAATGGATTCTTCTTAAGTGGGGGAGTTTTGTATAAAAGAACACCAGACCTTGGATTATTAAGATGCATAGATGCTAAACAAGCTACGGCTGTCATGTCTGAAGTACATTCGGGAGTTTGCGGACCTCACATGAGCGGATATGTGTTGGCAAAGAAAATTCTCCGAGCTGGTTACTATTGGCTTACCATGGAGCGAGATTGTATCAGTTTTGTGCGCAAATGTCATCAATGCCAGATACACGGAGATTTGATTCATTCTCCACCATCCGAGTTGCACACAATGTCGGCACCATGGCCCTTCGTCGCTTGGGGCATGGATATTATTGGACCAATTGAGCCGGCAGCATCCAATGGGCACAGGTTCATTCTGGTAGCCATTGATTATTTCACCAAATGGGTTGAGGCCAAAACATTCAAATCGGTGACCAAGAAAGCTGTGGTAGATTTTGTTCACTCAAATATCATATGTCGATTCGGAATCCCAAAGGTGATCATCACAGATAGCGGTGCTAATCTTAATAGTAGCTTAATGAGAGAAGTATGTCAACAGTTTAAGATTATACATCGCAATTCCACCCCATATCGGCCCAAGGCGAATGGAGCAGTCGAGGCAGCCAACAAAAACATAAAGAAGATACTTCGGAAGATGGTAGAAGGTTCAAGAAAATGGCACGAAAAATTACCATTTGCATTGTTGGGATATCGCACTACTGTTCGCACTTCAGTAGGAGCAACTCCTTATTTGTTGGTATATGGCACTGAGGCGGTAATTCCCGCAGAAGTTGAGATTCCTTCCCTTCGGATCATTGCCGAAGCTAAGATTGATGATTATGAATGGGTCAAAACCCGTTTGGAATAGTTAAACTTGATTGATGAAAAATGATTGGCAGCAGTATGTCATGGCCAATTATATCAAAGAAGAATAGCAAGAGCATACAACAAAAAGGTGCGTCCCTGAAAGTTTGAAGTGGGTCAACATGTGCTGAAACGTATTCTTCCACATCAGGTTGAAGCAAAGGGCAAATTTGCCCCGAATTGGCAAGGACCGTTCATTGTGACCAGAGTATTGTCCAAGGGCGCATTATGTTTAACAGATATTGAAGGAAAATGCATAGACATGGCTATCAATTCTGATGCGGTAAAGAGATATTATGCATGATTTTTCTTTGGTATAGTTATTGAATGTTTGTATTCGGCATTATTTCGAAGATTGGAATGACAAAGGCAATTTATCCTGCTATCTAAACACTGTACCCTTTGCTTCCCCTTTGAGCCACATTTGTTTCTTTCCTACCCTCTTTTGGAATCAACTAAAAAAAATTATTATTATTGGAGTGAACTACGTTTGACCTGATTCATCAAAGAGGATACGTAGGCGCCTCACGACTCGGTCATAGGGTGCATAATATGCATAAAATAAAACATCAAGAGACCCCAATCAAGAAACTAGGGTAGAAATTGTATTGGAAATAAGGAAAATGATTCCAAGAGTTGTAATTTTAAACCCATATCAAAATTGTTTAACTTTTGATACCCTTTCATTCCAACCACATACCAAAAGACCTTTCGATCAATCTTAGAAAAATGCCGAGTCAAGCAAATGGAGATGGTTCATGACACTCTGGTCCAAACAAGAAAAAGCGATGAAAATGAGAGAGTCTTATAGGTGAAAACCCGCACGGGCACCATGAGACGACGGAAGCTAAGAGAAAGTAAAATGAGAGAGTCTTATTGGTGAAAACCTTCGCAGGCACCATAAGGCGAAAAGGATTTGAGAAATAAACTGATGAGGAAGGTTTGTCGGTGAAAACTCTTTAAGATACTGCAAGTCGGACAAGGTCTGTAAATTGGCAAAAAGTAACATTGGGTTGTGGAAATTTTGGGAAAGGAAAGTGAAACAATTGAAAAGGAGATTGGTTAAAAAGACTGGGCTGATTAATCCAAAATGCATACCCTGATCATTGGTGCCAGTAACTCCAAACAGATAAGTTCCTTATTCCTTCTCCAACAGTCATCCAAATTTGGATTTTCCTTTTAATTCTTAATTATCAAAATCGTCATGTTTCATCACTAATAATCTTATTCTTCTAAAGATTTTAAGGTAAGTTTCGTTCCAAACAAATAAAAAGGAATGTCAAGGTATACTACCAAGATTCAAGATTGCATAATACAAAATACGGCCACGATAGGCGGGAAGTAATCGGATGAAAATAAGATATGGGTGTGAGAAAAGTTGAAGCAGAAAAGTGGTTCAGTAACGTCAGGAGAGACATATGATTACAATTGAAAGGGTTTGAAGTAAAAACAAGTTGGGGATCCTACGGTTAAGGATCAATTACAAGGACAAACCAGTCTTTTCAACCACTCCAAGGCAGTAAAACAGGACAAAGAGAAACCCCACCCTCAGCAAGAATGCCGCAACTAAACACAATGCCTTAAACTAACAAAGTTTTATTTGAGTTGAAACAAGGGCAAAAACAATATTTGTTTCAGGAAACACCCGGTGAGGGGAGAAGTCAGGCGTCCACCAGGAGAACAAGGAAGAGCAACGGAAGTGTTAGCAGTCAGGCGTCCACCTGGAGAACAAGGAAGAGCAATGGAAGTATCAGAAGTCAGGCGTCCACCTGGAGAACAAGGAAGAACAATGGAAGTATTAGCAATCAGGCGTCCATATGGAGAACAAGGAAGAACAACGGAAGTATCAAAAGTCAGGCGTCCACCTGGAGAACAAGGAAGAACAGTTGAAATATCAGAAGTCAGGCATCCACCAGGAGAACAAGGAAGAACAATGGAAGTATTAGCAATCAGGCGTCCACCTGGAGAACAAGGAAGAACAACGGAAGTATCAGAAGTCAGGCGTCCACCTGGAGAACAAGGAAGAACAGTTGAAATATCAGAAGTCAGGCGTCCACCTGGAGAACAAGGAAGAACAACGGAAGTATCAGAAGTAAGGCGTCCACCTGGAGAACAAGGAAGAACAGTTGAAATATCAGAAGTCAGGCATCCACCTGGAGAACAAGGAAGAACAAGGAAGAATTAGCAATCAGGCGTCCACCTGGAGAACAAGGAAGAATAACGGAAGTATCAGAAATCAGGCGTCCACCTGGAGAACAAGGAAGAACAGTTGAAGTATCAGAAGTCAGGCGTCCACCTGGAGAACAAGGAAAAACAATGGAAGTATTAGCAATCGGGCGTCCACCTGGAGAACAAGGAAGAACAACAGAAGTATTAACAGTCAGGCATCCACCTGGAGAACAAGGAAGAACAGTTGAAATATCAGAAGTCAGGCGTCCACCTGGAGAACAAGGAAGAACAACGGAAGTATCAGAAGTCAGGCGTCCACCTGGAGAACAAGGAATAACAACGGAAGTATCAGAAATCAGGCGTCCACCTGGAGAACAAGGAAGAACAGTTGAAGTATCAGAAGTCAGGCGTCCACCTGGAGAACAAGGAAGAACAACGGAAGTATCAGAAGTCAGGCGTCCACTTGGAGAACAAGGAAGAACAACAGAAGTATTAGCAGTCAGGCGTCCACCTGGAGAACAAGGAAGAACAACGGAAGTATCAGAAGTCATGGCGTCCACCTGGAGAACAAGGAAGAACAACGGAAGAAATAGAAGTCAGGCGTCCACCTGGAGAACAAGGAAGAACATTTGAAGTATTAGCAATCAGGCGTCCACCTGAAGAATAAGGAAGGACAGTTAAATTAGTAATCAGGCGTCCACCTGGAGAACAAGGAAGAGAAATGTAAGAAGTTGAAGAAGTCAGGAGCCCGCCTGGAGAATAGAGGTGATAGAATTTGAGAAGTTATTGAAGTCAGGAGCCCGCCTGGAGAACGGAGGTTGATATATTTTAAGATTGAAGTAGTCAGGAGCCCGCCTGCAGAACAGAGGAATACGTTTCAAGATCAAGCAGAAGTCAGTAATGAGGAGAGTTACAACAAAAATCCTCAGTATAACCAGCTTTAATGTAGAAAGCAGCGTCCCCAGCAGACAGAATGGAATAATAAAACTTATACTCAAAAAAGGCAAAGGGCCAGTATCATCCCCAGCAGTTTTCGAAAGAAAGCCGACAAGAGTGAGGCAACCCGAGCAAGGGGAAGACAGATAAGATTTTGTAATTCCTAACTTAGTCTAGCTTCTTATTTTCTTTTGGCACGGTGTAATAAGGAGATCGGGAGGCAGTAGCAACAGCAAGCAACAACAGTAACAGCAATCCCATGGTAGTCCCAGCTACCAAAACTTCCCGAACTACATTGACCTGATTCCCTTTTAGCCAGGGATATGTAGGAAACCTTTGAAGCAAGGTTCGGTCAAATCTTAAAAAAATGCTTCACACGAAATAGTCAAACAGGCAAAAATCACTCGTATCCGCTCACTTTATCTTTGTACGAAAACTCTTCGTATTTTCGGACAAAGAGGGGCAGCTGTGAGCACGTGATTTTTGCCTTATACAAATTATTCCAAAATAATTCCTTAAATTAGGTCTTTTCTTTAATTATGTGTTATTTTTTAGGAAATATTGTACGGTTTTCCTGTTTGTTTGCATAGGTATATGTGCGTGTGTAATTTTATTAATGCATTTAAAAAGCCAAAAAAAATAATAATAATAATATAATATGTGTTGTATGTACATTTAGGATTTAGTTTTTCAATTTAGGAATTAATAGGTTTGTTTTACAAATAGAAAAAAAATCACAAAATTATGCATTTATCTTATTTTCGTCATTTAAATGTGTCATTGTGTGATTAATGTTTTGTCCTGTGTGTTAGTGGTTGTTAAAGGGTGATTAATATTTTGTAAGGTTAATTTTGATTTTTTATAATTAAAATTAGGAATTTAATAATTAGGAATTAAAGGGAAAATAGGAAAGAAAAATTGGGTTGGGCCGTTTTAATTGACAAAAATCAGGCCCAAAATGTGTAATGACCCAGTCCAGGATCAGATCTCTCAGTAGTCTCCTAAACGACGTCGTTCGAATGCTTTCAATCTGGACCATTGATTAGTTAGATCCAACGGTCCCGATCAATCCTCCATACCCGATCCACCTTACCCCGGGCCAACCCATACCCCAACCAAATTCAAAACGACATCGTTCCTTTTAAGAGAATTGATCTAGGCCTTTGATCTCAGTTGATCCAACGGCCATGGTCCATCCACCCCACCCGTATATAAGTCTTAAAACATACCCCACCCCAAACCAAACACCCCCCTCTCCTGTTCATCGTCTCTTTCAAGAGACCAGATGAACCTCACCGTCCACCACCGTGCACCGCCTACCGAAAATCGCCTCACGGCGGTTCCGGTGGTCCAAATGACCCCATCTTAACAACATAGCTTCCTCACAACACCCTCTTTACGGATCTGGTGTTAGTTTCCCTCGAATCAGGCCACAACATCTCAAATCTTCGATCAAAGTTTGGTCTGAAAACCCAACTTTCTCCGATGGCTTCCAAATTAACACCATAGTTTTCCCTGTCCATCCTCGTCATGAACCTGTTAGTAGCATGGTTCGAATCTTCTTGGAACTGCTCGAATCTTCATTTGAAGATTCGAGTAAAACCTAACCCTACCCCAACCTACCCCAAACTCATACCGGTTATCCACCTGACCTCCTTCGTGCCTAAAACACTATTGGTTTGGTTCGAACATGTCTAGAAATGTTCGAATTTTAGATCAAAGAATCAGGAACCCTAAAAATCCAAATCGTGGAATTTGCCCAAATTAAATGAGGGATTGAGGTCTAAGGGACTTTAATCGAGGTATTCTCAATTGAGAATACCTCGAATAAAGTCTGTTCAACCTCAAAAGGTCCGAATCCAAGTTGAGCCTGTGTCCGTATAATTTTGAAGATTCAGAGGTATTTTTCTTACTTCTCTTTTGTATCCTACGTGTGTATTGTTGCCTATTTCAGTAATCTGTGTAATTTTCCTATCTTTTTATTTGATTCTGTCTCATACCCGTTTATTTGATCAAATTATAGCATTGTTTTTGTTTGTTGTGATTGTTTACAATGTGTGTAATCGACTCGATTAAGTTCGTCGATTAGTTGTTTTGTAAATTCTTGTTTCCGTTAATGCTGATTGAAACAACTTGTTTATCTATTTTGGATTGTTTGTTATCATTTGTTACAAGCATGTCTATTAATTAGTTTCGTCAGTTAATTCACTCTCTCGTTTGTTAAAACAGAAAGTTTGTCAAACATTTGTTGTGTATGTTGATTTCTGGGCAATTAGTTTCAGGACCTTGTCAATATACTGACAATGCTCCTGCATTTGTTTGATCTTAGTTCAATTTTGAATTTCAGTTTAAATGGTTCTGCTGAGTTCTGTGTGGTGTTAATATGTTTTTATTCAAGTTCAGTGTTCAGTCTGTTAGTTCCAGTTTGAATTTAGCCTTTGTCCATTAGCTATTAGACATTTGGTTTGTTGGATCAATTAGCTATTGCATTTCCCTGTTTGGCACAATCTGTGAGGATAAAATGTTTGTTTGATTTATTTTAGGAATTGGTTATTATCTGTTAAACAGTTTAGTTCAGATAATTGTTAAGTTTGGGCAGTTTTGGTCTGGGGCAGTAATAACAGTAGGATTATAGGGGTATTTTGGGAATGAAACAGTAAGAACAGTATGTTAGTATTAGTGTGTTGTAGTGGAATGTTAATGGCTTTAATTTAATGGGATAATGGGAAACAAAAGGTAATGGAGGGGGCTGAAATTAAGGGAAAAGGTATCATTAGTGGTTTGATCAACAGAAAATCAGCCTTATTGTTATTTGAGTGGAAATTTTCTGATTTTAAAAGGGGAAAAGGGGTCCGGGCAGTGGTATGAAAAGGAGGATAGTAAGTTGTATAAGAAGGGGGTTGGGACTGAAAAAGGAGAAGGAGATAGAGGAGGAAAAGATAGAGAGAGAGAAAAAAGATATACAGAGGCAGAACAGAGAGATAGAGAGGACTGAGAGAAATAGACAGGGAAAGGAAAGGAAGAAGAAGATAGAAAGAAAGAAAAAATTAGAAACAGTAAAACAGAATTCTACATTAGAAGCTAGTGTTGAGGCTGATTTTTTGAAATTGAGAGTTTTTCAGTTTGCCTTTTCCTAAGTCTTAAAAATCAGAAATACTGTTTTCCTTGAATCTGTCCGGATTTGTTTGATCCTATTGTTTGGTTTAAATTTGAAATTTCTTAAAGATTCCTGCTATTGTGCGTCTGGGTTTCACGGGTCTTGTTGTTTTGCTCAAATCTGCTGGATCATTGGTATTTTTCTGCTGATTTTTGTTGTTGCTGCTACTGCTAAACTTTACCTCTTTCACCCTCATTTCCAGGTACATACCTGTAGACTCATGTCATGAAAAGCTTCAATATTGCCAGTAAATGAAATCTCAAATATGTCTGTTGTTCATCTTAAGGCATTAGTTGAGTTTAATTTTTTTATTAACTATTAGTTTGCGCTTGACATGAGGACTATTAGTTAATCATTCCCTTTTGAAGTTCGTACAAGCGTTGTAATAATGTTATCTATTTCAGAATCTCATTAAGTATAGTTATATTCGAATTGTCAAGATAGGGAACATGGCAGAAAGTTGGCCATTAATTAAATCTTGCGATATTGTTGGCTAAGTATAGGATAGTATGGAAATATCAGGAAATTACATTATTAGCATACCTCGTCAAATATCCGATTTTGTTTAAAGCTAGATAATGTAAGTTATATTTTGGTTGTATATGGCGTGACAATGGTTATGTGTATAACCAATAGGTGAAAGGTGAATTGATATAATCCGTTACATGTACGATGTTGGAATATTGTGAATGGTTCAGATGTATAACTACGTTACATATAATGTCATTTTATTAAATCATCTTGTAGATTAGTCCTCTTTCCAAACAACAAATGGTCCGTTTATTTGAAAAATGCGTTTAACTAATTTCTTAAAAACAGTATATAAAAAATAATGTCAACGATTTTTTACAAAGTGTAGATTTAATACTTGTAAATATCTTGCATATGCCGAGATAAAGAAAATTGGTTTAATTATCCCAAACTAAATCATTGAAAGCAAACTAACCAAATAATTAGACCTTTTAGATTAAAAACAAGTCTGTATAGAAGAAGGTCAGATTTATAAATATGAATTGTAACATTTTAAAATGTACAAAATAGAGTTCGCTCGGAATAGAATAATGGAAAGTCTTCGAAAACTATTAGTTTGCTTATCAATTACATTTTTTTAGTTTTACACAATTCGTTTTTTTCTTTTTTTGTAAGTCTTCAAACGTATACATTTAGTCTTAAGCTTATGAAAATAATAAATAACTTATGCATATAATTGTCAAGTACTGAAAATACATATACCGTATTCACAATAAAAATGGTAGTTTTAGTTGCACAGTATTTATTTATTTTCATCTCATTAATTCTTTTAATATGAATAGTTTTGAGATATATAATTCACATGTTTAAAATATAACTTGTGATCAATACCTAATAAATTTTGAAATTTTTGGAAATCTCGAGACATTCTATTCGGTGATTTCCCATGACTTTCACATTTAAAAATAGATGGATATAATAAACATTTGTAGAGAATTTATATTACCAGGATATTTTGTGTAATTAGGGATGCGTTCGCGTGACCTGATTATACTTCTAAAGACAATTTGGATTATGCGTTCGCGCAACTTCGAGCAAACTTTTAATAAAAGTGGGTTCTTCGGAGGATGTTAAATTAATTTCATATAACCCGAGATGTGCAGTTCACTATTTAATCATACAAGAGGGACGAAATGTTCTTAATTTTATTTTAAGCACAATTTCGAACATAAGTTTTTTTTATATATAATAAAAATATAAAAATATTCTCAATCTTATTGTGTACACGTATGCGTGACACGATTCTTTACATTTATAAAAAAAATATATAATACGAATATACGTACGCGTGATTCGTTTCAAAGAAGGTCTATAATTGTAAACAATCCAAACAAAAGCGGTAATAAAATCAGGCAACAAGAAAAAATGTAATTAGTAAATCAAGATAGTTAAGCCAAATATAAAAATGGTTAAGCGACCGTGCTAGAACCACGGAATTCGGGAATGCCTAACACCTTCTCCCAAATTAACAGAATTCCTTACTCGGATTTCTGATTCGCAGAATGACAAACAGAGTCATATTCTCCTCGATTCGGGATTAAAACCGGTGACTTGGGACGCCATAAAATTCCCAGGTGGCGACTCTGAAATAAATAAACAAATCCTGTTTCGACTGTCCTTTAATTGGAGAAAACTCCTTGTACCCTCGCGGGGGCGGAAGAAGGAGGTGTGACAATGCTGATGATGACGAGGAGGTGCATTATGATCAGTATGTCAGGATCATCATAGTCCCTAAGGGTGATGGGTAAGAGTTATTTGTTATTTTTGCGTTTATTGTTTTGTAAAGTTTTTACTAAAATATTAATGTGTTTTTATTGTTAAATTGCAGGTTCATCCCGAGTAATAAGACTACGAAGATAATCACCAAAACCATCAGAAAGCTTTATGATGGCCCTTATGTGACTTGGACTGATTTTCCGTTCTCGCTGAAGGAGCAATTTTTTAATCAATTTAAGGTAAAAATGTTCTTTTAAGCAGTTTAATAATTTATATTTATGATATTTCCATATAATATTTAACTTTTGAAATACAGAGCAAGTGTGTATAGTAACACCGCTATAGCGCGAAAGTGGCTGCAAATTTTCATTACAAAGCTCGCAAGCGATTGTCGCATACTTTCTCCGAAGCTATAAAGAAGAACAAGAAGCCAATGGTTACTTCAAAATTTATGGGAGGATTTGCAAAGGCAATGGATTACCGCAAAGTACTTAGAGAAGAGCGAAAAAGGAAAGAAAGCTCGCGCATCTGAGAAGGGCGGGTCCTTGCACACTGGAGGTGCGATCAGCCTAGGGACAATAAAAAGAAGATTGATATGTAATTGCTTAAATTATTTTAATTTTCAAAGTATATCTATTCTGTTTATTAACTAAATTAATTTGTTTTCAGGAAAAGAAGTCGGGGCGTCCAATGAACCATGAGAGCTATTCAAGGAGACACATATTGTAAATAAGAAGAAAGAGACGGATCATGAAAGGTGGGTCGAGGACCGGGCCTCGACAGTATATGTAAGCTTTCACTTTTCTTTAAGTATTTTAATTTACTTTTATATAAATTTTGAAATACTAATTCAATGTAAAATTTCGTAAAGGGTCGCTACCAAACTAACGTGGAGGAATTCATCCGCACTCAGCCACCTAATGACTCGGGCGAGCCAACCCAACCTTCGGACGAGGATGCTAAAAAATATGGATGGAGTCTGCTGGCGGTCAGAAATGGGGGAAGGAATACGGGCTTCCTACTAAGAAATTCCATCGCTATAAGTGTGGAATGCATAGAATAGGGACT
Source organism: Nicotiana tabacum (assembly GCF_000715075.1). Taxonomy (NCBI): domain Eukaryota; kingdom Viridiplantae; phylum Streptophyta; class Magnoliopsida; order Solanales; family Solanaceae; genus Nicotiana; species Nicotiana tabacum. Next base: position 81,735,208 of record NC_134099.1, read on the forward strand.
TCTTCGCAAGACGAGCAACTTGATGAGGAGAGCCTCTCCGCTATGTGGGAGACTGTAACAAAGCTCACATCCGAGCTAGAAACGGCCAAGGAAAGAGAAAGGGTTAGAGATGCTCAGTTCCTTGGCATGCAAGCTCAAATTAGAACTCTCATATCTACTGGAGCTTTTCCATTGCCCCGATCTCGTGAGTCATCGCCAGAGGCTCGACTAGAACGTGAGCGTTCCTTTCGTTCTCCACGTGATCGTTTCTCCCATCCTCCCCATGGTCGTTCTTCCCATCCTTCACAAGACCCTTCTCGACATCGTCTTTTAGATGAAAGTTCATCAGACGGTGATGATGATGTTGTACAAAACACTCCCTGACTTTTATATACTTTGAACTAGACAAATAGAACCGGTTTTGAACTAGTTGTAATAAGTTTTAACTTGGTTTTGGATTTTTTAGTTCTATTGAACTTTAATTTGTTAGTTTTAATGTATTTATTGTGTTGTTGTTGTTATTTAGGGATTTTGGTATGCTGGCAGGTGTTGTAGCTGCCAAAATAGGCATTTTATGCCAAAATTAAAACCCAGAAAATCGACCAAAGTTGGTCGGTTTCTAATTAAAAAAATATTTTTCTGCTGAATTAACGACCAAAGTTGGCCTCTTAAGTTTAAAAAAACAAATTAAAAATTACCGACCAAAGTTGGTCGGTTAATGAACAAAAATTACCCAGATTTCAACTTTACCGACCAACTTTGGTTGGTAAAATTAAATTATTAAAATATGACCGACCAAAGTTGATCGGTATGTGCTTTAAATTGTACAGTTGGTCCTTTATCTTTGCGATCAACCTTGGTTGGTAATTAGCGACCAACCTTGGTCGGTATACTAAACGACCACCAAAATAGCGACCAAGCGTGTTTGGACGCATTTTGATCGGTAATTTGCCAAAACCGACCAACGTTGGTCGTTTTTTGTGGTCACTAATTACCGAATTTCTAGTAGTGTATTCTGCTTTTGGAGAGAAGCTACAAATTCTAGTTTCTTCCAAGAAGTAGAAGTAGAAGTAGAAAATTAATTTGTTAAAGACAAAGTTAACATTTTAATAAATTTATATTTAAATTATCCCTTATTAATTTAATATTTTTCTTTTTTATTTCTACTATATATTTCTTTTCTTTTTTATTGTAATCATATTTTTATTCTCTTTCTCCTATTTCTAAAAGTAGATTTTAAATTTATATTGAATGATGTATTTTGACATATTTAAATTATCATGTAAACAATAAATAATACCAAACACCCAATGCCATTGCTTTGGAATAATTATATTTTATATTGATTGGAAGTTTTGATTTATAATTTTTTAAATTTATTTTTCTTTTCTAATTAATACTAATCCCAAATTGAACCTTTACTGTCTTTTTTCGTAATTTGTTACTTAAAAGTGCTTTTTAAAAAGATTAATTAAATACAATGAGATTGTAAAAAGCACCACTCAAATGAATTGGCCAAACATAAACTGTTATTTCAAAAAATATGTTTGCACAAAAGAATGTAATAGTGAAATCTCTATTGCTTCTGAAAACATGTTTATAGCATGTTTAGCCAAACTTTTTTTTGGGCCAAAAATACTTTTTGGCCAAAGTGCTTTATCAAAAATTGAGGTGTAAAAGTATTTTTGAGGAGAAAATAAGCATTTTTTGAGAAGCAAAAAAAATAAAAATAGTTTCTCTTCAAAAGCATTTTTGAGAAAAATATACTTAGAAGTAGTTTTTAAAATCTTGGCCAAACAGTAATTACTACTCAAAAATGCTTTTCAAATTAATTAGCCAAATACAAACTGTTTATCACCAAAAATACTTTTTTAAAAAGTACTTTTGAGAAAAGCACTTCTCAAAATAAGGTGATTTTAGAAGCTTGGCCAAACAGGGTATTAATCACACACAAAGGTTACAAAATAATTTAAAATGATTTAATTACCAAAATATTCAAATAAATACAAAGATACTATTCCTAAAGACAACAAAGAGGTGTTTGGCTAAGCTTACAAGTTTGTCAAACTGCCTTATAAGTACTTTTTGGCTTATTTACGCGTTTGATAAACACCTAAAGTACTTAGCGAGCCAAGTGCTTATAAGTTAAAATTAGCCGTAAGTCATAAGTTAGTCATCCTTAACTTATGGCTTTTCAACTTATAAACACTTGTAGTTTGATCGAGACTTTTACTAGTTTATCCTTAATAATATTTTCTTAATTTACAAAATTTATTTTTCGAAATAAAATTTTTAACTTTTCTTCATTTTATATTCGTTGTTCATCATTTTTTTATAAAGAAACTTTTTAATTTATACATTGTAAAATTTTTAAGGGTATTTTAGTTATTTTAATAATAGAAACTTATCAACACTTTTCTAACAAATATATTAATTAATTATTATCAGTTTTAGCACGTCTATTCAAACCCATAAATACTTATTTAAAAAATTAGTTTTGTCACTTCAAGCTTATCGCTAATCCAAACGGCATGTCACATATTAATTCAAAAATGCAAAAAACAAAAAAAAATAAAGCTTGAAAAGCAGATATGGGTACTCCATTCTGCTCCCGTTTTACGTCTCTCAAAGTCACGCCCTTTATTCCCGGCTTAGCTCCGGCGATTCAGTTAAAATTCACAAGTACTCTCCCCCCATTAAACGGCGTCGTAATATCTCGAATGGAATCAACTGCCATTTCCCCTTCCAACAACTCCAGCCCAACCACCACCGTCAGCGCCGTCGCTGCCGGCTGCGACACAACCACAACCGGTAACAATAGCGCAGAGGAGAACTCCGTCTCCGACACAGTGATTCAGTACGTTGTTCTAAGGAGAGACCTAATTGACACGTGGCCGTTAGGAAGCGTGGTTACGCAAGGCTGCCATGCCGCCGTCGCCGCCATTTGGTCCCACAAGGACGATGCCGTTACTCTTCAATATTGTAGCCCTTCCAATCTCGACTCAATGCACAAGGTAAGTCCATCACATCCGTTGATTTTTTATTTACTAAGATTCGTCATTCTCTTTTAGATTCACCACTCTCCAGATCAATTAGTGCTATACGATGAATGTGTATAAAAATATTTTTACAATCAGGTCATGTAACTGTTACTGCAGATAGCTCTCTATAACAAACGTTGATTGAACGAACAGTAATTTTTACACTGTTCATCTTCACTAAAGAATTCTATACTAATCTTGTTTTGATAATTACTTGGAATGGAAGATATCTAATTTTTGTAATTCAGCTAGTAATTGTAGTTGAATTAGCAATTATTGAACTGCTATTGTATGATAATGTGATGGTCTGGAATTCAAAACGATATGATTATAATTATAGTTGACTGTAATAACTGCGTGTGAAAGTGCATCTTTAAGTGCTCAGTGAAGAATGTATCCTTTTTCCTTTCGTTGATAACGGTCGTGTCCAGGCCAGCTTGCATACATCTCGATTATTCTGTCTTCCACCAGCATAGGTACTGGGTGACTCTACCCACCATGGTTTAAACAAGTAGGAAGAAATCACCTAGTTTCTTTGGTCTTTGGTGGAATTTGGATCCCAATCTTGAAGTTTCTTACCCACTTCATTGACTACTAAGCCACACCTCTAGATGCTAGTGAGGAATAAATTTTTGATTTTCAATTTAGATAGTAGGAGGCTGAGAATTTCATTGGTTGAATGGGTAGCAAATGAAATGGATGGATAAGGTTGATTGATGCATTGTGTTATGTCAGGAAAAGAGCAAAATGAAAATTGCTTTTACACTTGTTTATAGGTTGTGTGGTTGACGGTCTGGTGGAGCTCCTCTGTGATTTATTGTCTTAAGGTGTATCATAGCTTCAATTATCAGTTGTAGGAAGTTAAAAGAGCAAATTGTGGTTAAAGAAAAACAAAAGCCAGCTTGATGCTCTTTTAGCTCCTTAACTGAATTAGTGATTGCGTAGGTTAGTAGGCGAAGCATGAATTATGCAGAATTTTATATGGAAGTTTCCTGGTGCCTGCTTTGTAAAATTGGGGTCAATAAATGCCATTGGACATTTCTAAAGAGTTTCTGAATTCTAGCTTACTTGTGGACTTGTGGTTAACTTATATTATGCAATGAGCTTATTTGTAAGCAACTTCCTTGTTCAGGATATATATTATTCAGAATGACATCCACTTCTGTTCTACTTCAATGTGTACCAACTTAGTTTAGTCCTTGGTATAGAGAAATTTAGGAAAGATAAAAGATTCAAAATATTATTGCAACTTTCTCTCTTGGCTATGTAGGTAACTCTTGAAGTGAAGGGTGAAGCTCAGATATTGAACTTGGCAGAAAAGCTAAAAGCTGGGGGCATTGCTCATAAGCTGTGGATTGAACAACCAGAAAACATCCCAACTTGTCTTGCTACGAAACCTTATCCAAAATCTGTGGTATCTTCGTTTTTCAAGAAGCTAAAACTTTGTAAATGATGAATTTCAAGTGCCATCCGGTAATGTGACACTGACACAAGTAGTCTTAGTTTCAGTATATCTTTGCTAAGGTATTGAACATAGTTTTGCTAATGATGAGCTACACAATGATCATATTCCTTTACCGAACCCTTTTGCATATGGTTCACCTGGATTTTATAACCTGGTGATTTTGGCCATGCAAACATTGGTCTTATCTTCAGCTATTTCTGAAGTCTTATTGATTTACTGTCATGATCTTTTGGTACTCTGTGCTGCCACTCTGCCATTCTGCTTATCCTCTTAATTATAGCCAAATGGTTCATGTTTGGCATGTCTCTCCATAAGTTGTAATGGCTTTGGTCAATCCACCAAACTACTGGAAAAGTTGGGTTGGTTGAGGTATGTACATGAACTTACCACAACCTAGTTGGTTGAGGAACCTGGTAATTCAAGTTCCTCTGCAAATTCTTTTTGGAAATCGGTCTGTGACATTTCTTTTTCTGGTTATCAAAGTCCTTTATCATCGAATGAGCCATCTGGTCGCCTATCTGAAACAGCCTATTGGAAATAACATCTCTCTACCTTCACAAGGTAGGGGTAAGGTCTGCATACACACTATCCTCTCCAGAACCCACTTTGTGGGGTTATACTGGGTTTGGTGTTGTTGTAAAGTCCTTTATCATCGAGTGAGCCATCATAATTGGTTGCGTTTCGTGCTGTCTCTACCACCAGTCGCCTTTCCTGAAATGTTAAAATTAAGATGCATTTTTTTTAGATCAAAGTGAAAATTCTTCACATCTTCTGAATTACTTTGTCGTCCCCTGAAATGGGTATACTACAGCAGCTTTGTGGCAGTTGCCATAAGCTTGTATATGTATCCCTTATTTGACACTTTCTCTCCCACCCCTCCCTCCTTTATATTTTTAAGGTAAATTCTCCTTGTGAGTTATTACCTTTGAGAAGTTTAATTCTCTAAGTCTTGGGATACAAAAATCAGATAAAGTTCAATCAAACTGGCAATTATCCGTACAACATATGGCCATGATCCACAAACGAGGAAACTTGAGGAGAGAAGTTGAAAGCACGTGGACAGTACGAATTGCATGGCTAGCACAATATGAATACTATAAAGTAGTTAGTGAAGCTTAGCTATCAATTTTAAGTCTGTAAATAGGTAAAGTTGGACCATCCAATCATCTAATCAATCAAAACAACTATCAATCCAATCATTTCCATTTCAGTTCCTCTATATATATGTCATATTACTTTTATATATTCCAAGCTTTCTTAGAACTTTTCTTACCATAAACTAGACTAGTGTTTGTTATTGTTAAGTCAAATTCTGTCACTAATTTTTAATACGTCACTTTCGCTGCTCGGAGTTCATAGTTGAGAAGCAGAATCTCCTTTATGTTAGTTTCTAATAACAATGAGTCGTTCAATGATATTTCGAGTTACCATTCGATCTGATTCATTACCATTTTGACCATCAACAGTCCTTTAAAAATATATTTCACTACCCACCAGAACTGTGGCAAATTCAAAGCGAAATACTACATATGTGTACAAATCTTCAATTAATACACGAACCACCGGCATATTTTCCCACTGGTACTTCTACACAGAGCTGTTCAGAGAAAAGCTCTAAAGCAACACAGAAATAAAACCACATACACATCCTATCTCTTTCATTTTTTTTCTTGCTTTTTTTTTTTCGTTTTCCAATTTCTTCTTTTTGTCTTTGTGAAAGAATTGCATGTTCCTAGAATTTACTAATGGAAATAACCTTCTGGCCAACCATTATAGATGAATGCAATTTTGGTGATGCATTCCCTATCAGCCAAATTGTAGCAGCATGTTTGATTCTCCACTCAAAGCATGTCCTTCTAGCAAAAGTTGTAATTTACACCCTGAAATTGAAATATTTCCAGAACATTAATCAGAAATCTGTTTACAATTAAACTGCACATGATAGATATGTTTTTATGTCGCAAGCATCAGTTCTGAACAGAAACACATGTTGACTTCAATTAGAATCAAGATGCATGATAAAAAGTAAAAAACATAAAATGATTTGATTGTTATATTATTGTTGTTAGTGTTTTAAAAGGCGTGGGCCTCAGCGAGGCGTAAGCCCTGAGGCACTGGGCGTACGCCCCGTGGGTATTTAAATTTTAATATTTTATGAAATATATAATTACAGTAAATATTTTTAAATAGGTAAAATTGCATAAAAATAAATATTTCATAAAATATTTACTGTAATTATATATTTCATAAAATATTAAAATTTAAATACCCACGGGGCGTACGCCCAGTGCCTCAGGGCTTACGCCTCGCTGAGGCCCACGCCTTTTAAAACACTAACAACAATAATATAACAATCAAATCATTTTATGTTTTTTACTTTTTATCATGTATGTGCTTCATCCCCACTAAAAACTAATCCATTATACGATACTTACAAGCACAAGTAACTTGATTTGAAAAGAATAAAATTTTCTACATGGAGGAACAAAAAATGTATGTATGTATGTATGTATATATATATATATATATATATATATATATATATATATATATATATATATATATATATATGTATTTATAGTTTTCTTCAATTTTTATGCAATTTTACCTATTTAAAAATATTTACTGTAATTATATATTTCATAAAATATTAAAATTTAAATACCCACGGGGCGTACGCCCAGTGCCTCAGGGCTTACGCCTCGCTGAGGCCCACGCCTTTTAAAACACTAACAACAATAATATAACAATCAAATCATTTTATGTTTTTTACTTTTTATCATGCATCTTGATTCTAATTGAAGTCAACATGTGTTTCTGTTCAGAACTGATGCTTGCGACATAAAAACTAAAAACTAATCCATTATACGATACTTACAAGCACAAGTAACTTGATTTGAAAAGAATAAAATTTTCTACATGGAGGAACAAAAAGGATGACTAATTTTGAACTTGCTGCTATGGAGGAGAATAGAGTTTTCTTTGTATTTGAAAAAACAATTAATTGTTCGTTGCTTTTGGGAGTTAGTAACAGACCGGCGGACAAAATAAAGAATTGGGGAAGACCATAAATTAGGGTTTCTAGCAATAAAAAAAGTTTTGACATTTAAATTTGATATATTAGTTCCTTTTTAAAACTTTGAGAATCTGGATATTATATTAAAGACTTATTCAGCAAATTTTGTTTTAATTTGAAAGTCTTTTGGGCTTACGCCTTACTGCAAAAAACGCGCCTCAACGCCCAGGCGTACGCCTTTTGAGACTTTCGTCCCCACTATCGCCTCGGGGCATTTTTGGTGCGCCTCGCCCCGAAAACGCCTTTTAAAACACTGATTGTTGTTGTTACTATGGATTTTATCATTATCATCATTTTTGCTGGTATATGAACAAAAGTTATAGTACTGATTTGTTCATACAGCTATCAATAAATACATGTACTCAAAAACAGAAATACTCACTTGGGCTCCTGCAAGGAGATGACAGTTTCAAAGGCACCAGCCAGTGCCCTCACTCTGTTCTTCCTTTGCTCTCGAAGCTTACTTGCAGTCTCTTCTATCACATCATTGGAGACCACAGATTCCTTCTTCCCTTGCACCACTTGACGTTGAGGTTTTGATGATGTTACAGCAGTACTAGTCTCCTGCACTGCTTCACCTTCCTCTGCCATATCAGCTTCCTTTCCTTGGTTTCTTCCTTTATCCTCTTCTTTCTCTTGTTGGTTCTCATCCACTGCTTTTACGGTGTTCTCTTCAAGATGAAGTTCATTGGTAATTTCTTCTGGTTCTTTAGGGTTGTTGGTGTTGGTTTCTTCAACAAGTTGTGCGTCTTCTGGTTCTTCCATCTTACTGATTTCTTGGTTTTCCACAACTATTTCAGCGTTGTTTACATTTCCATTATGCTCTTCTTGATCATCAATGGCTGAATTATTTTCTCCTGCATCAGTAGCTGCAGTTTCACTGTTGTCAATGATCACGTCACTTTCAGTATTATTGACTGGCAATTCTTGATCATCTTCTTGCTCTGATAGTTCAGCTTGAGGAATAATATCCTCAGTTGCATGTGGAGAATCAGTTATTTTTAATTCTTTAGGTGTTGATTCATTATGATCATCCTGATCATTTCTCGATTTAGACGTGTCATCTTGCCCAGTTTCAGCCTGAGGAATTACATCCTCAGCTGCATGTGAAGAATTAGTTATTGGCGCTTTTGGTGTTGAACTATTCTGATCATTTCTTGATTTGTGCGTGTCATTATGACTAGTACTGCTGGGCTCCTGTTTCTTGGAGATGGTGCCGGTGGCTGTAGTCTTCTTTATGGTCACTGGTCTAGCATACATGCTGGTGCCACGTTGTTTACCAGTGGCTTCCTTAGTCATATGAGATGCTCTAGATAATTTATCCGAAAGGGTTTTTTGGGAAGTTGAACTAGTCTTGACTGAGAATGATGAGGATGACCGAAGAATTCTATCTTTAGCAGTTTTTTGCAAAGCAGCAACAACAGGAGGCTTGTCAAACGATCTTATTCGAGTTAGAGTAGGCTTATTGTGAATGTTGGGGTCATTCGATGAAGACATTGTAGGCTTGAGATAGTTAGGAACATTCTTGTTTGAGGTGGTTGAATCTGCTCGTTTCCGCACCGGAGAGTTTGTATTTGATGAATTGGGACTTCTAAGATGATGAGCAATTGGATGTGAAGGAGATGTCCCTCTCTTCTCCTTTCCTGGTGGAGCAGTGTCCTTTACCCTAGTTGCCATTATATTCTTTGGCTTAATAAGATTTTAAACTTATATTTTGCTGCAAGAGTAGTACGTAATAGGTTAGAGTCATTAAAAAAAAAATCATCAAATGGACTCTTCGACACAGGCTCCTCATGGATAACAATTTCTTTTTATGTCAATGTTATTAGGTTTTCACTCTACTGTGTAAGTTTATTCATATTGTTGGTCCCAAGTATGAATAAAGGAGGATTGCGGTAAGCTGATAGTCAGTCGGCATAAAACTTGTCTGTTTTTAATGAATTCTCACAATGCTATGCTAGCTTGGATTGATGTCCTATTGTTGTATGTCAATGTTATTAGGTGCACTTCTTCATACTCAAGCTTTTTTGCTTGTTAGAAATCCTAAGACTGGAAAATTCAAATAGATCTTCAACAACGTCATAGAGAATGAAAATTTCTCCAATTTAATGCAGAAAGATTAGATTGTTTCCTTATAGTTATACTGACCTTTATGTCTAGAGAATACAAAAAAAGAAGAAGACAAATCTCTTCATAGTGCACAGATTAGCAAAATGTATATGGTTCTATCATTTCCATCTTGCTCTTTCCAGCCAAATTAATATGTAGCTTGGACTAAGTAGCCCGTAACACAGAAAATGCAAATAAGTCAAACACAGAAAGGAGAGATATATATTGAAGAAAACTGAAAAAAGAATAACGACAATGGACCCTTAGGCAGAATATCTGCCATCATCATTAGACTCAATGAAATGACAAATGCACCACTCAAAAATCTTAGCCAAATTTCTACAATAATTGGAACTATCAATCAACTTCTCATGAACTTAGATCCCCAAAACAATCTTGTGCTCCTCAATTTTCCCCTTTTCTTATTAATATTCCCTTTTCTTTTCTTATCCTAAACCATATAATTCCCATCCCCCTCCCCCACCAAGAAAAAAAAAAAAAAAAGAAATTTATCTGCCAACCAAAAACTTTTTTGTAGAAATCTGTTGCTCATAATATACTGAGGGACAGCTACCAACCGGATAAGAACAATCTTTAAGGAATACTTAAAGAGAAATTATACAAAATAAAAAAATTAATAAAAGGTTCGTCTAATACAATATCCTACATTCTTAAGATCATATTATTATGGAAACAACAAAAATTCAACAAAAGAAAACTGTACATGTGAGGGAACAGAAAAATAAGGAGAAAGGAAATGGCACCTTTTATCAAAGATTATGATCCATAACCTGCAGTACTATAGATAGATGATTGTTAGGGAATAGAAACTAATGGATTTTTGTGAAGACAAGAGTTTATAAGTAGGAAGAAGGTACAGAAAGAAAGTGAAGAATGGAGAGACGGTTTAATGAATTTGGAAAGAGTTATTTTTGGCAGTTTGGTTGTTATATTGTGTAACGAAAATTATGGACAACCCAAGGTTGTGGAAGCACATAAACACAAAGATGTGATTATCATTACAGCTCAGGAGAATATTAAATATTATTAATTTGGTAATTTCAGGAAAGAATATCTCTTTCATTTGTTTTCATTTAACTATCTTAAAAAATTAGTTTGTTGGTATAGCTTCCTAATTGGTAATGGGAAGCACAACAAGGCATAGTGCTGTGCCTGCATTAGTTTGTCAACGACGATTGAGATGGTAAACATTGAATAACAAATAGTAATCTTTTTTACTACTAACTTTCGACCTGATTGGTTATTATATATCTTGGACTTCTTGTCCTTACACTTTCGATTTTATAAAAAACTGTATTATCTACTAATTAAGAAAGTGACAGGGAACATAAAATGTTTATACGTCTATTTTAGATTTAACATAGCTATCTATTAAAATAATGAGTGAACAAATAAAAGAATGAGACAACGGATGCAATTTTTCCCTTTTTCTTGTTTGGTCCTTTTGCATTGCACACTGTAAAAGAAAACTTATCTATCTTTAAAGTTAATTTAGATGCTAATTAATTAACCTTTTCTAAAAATAGAACTATAGAATTTAAAAGCCAAAAAAACTCAATATCAAAAGTAAAGATAGCCAGCCAAAAAAGGGCAAATGTAGGCGTTTGGACATGATTTGATTGAAATTTGATAATCTAGTTCAAGTTTGTGACTGAAAACTTAAAATTTTTTGAAAAACTTCTAAAACTTGTTTTTAAAACTTCAAATTCTATATTTTAAGTTTGAAGTTGAAATAATGGGTCAGTTATTTCCAAATATTAGTTAATTAATTTTAATATTCCAAATCTGACCAAAGTAATTAAACTTCCCTTGCAACTTCGTACCATTTTAAAAAATGAGAAGATGAAGGGGCAAAGTAAGATTTTACTCGGGTATAAACTAGGAGATATGGTATCTAAAATCAAAGAAGGAGCACAAATTTGCGATTATTTTGTCATTGCAGTAAATTCCAATATGACAATTTTGGTGTTTAAAATAATTAAATGATATATGGTAAAAGTATTAACTGAACATTCGTTGTCATTATAGTACATCTTATCCTTTCCCAGGAAGTGTTTTAAGTTGTAGTATTTTATCTAATTTTTATTTTAATTTTAATTTCTTTTATGTTTTCTTTATTTTGTTTCCGTTATCTCAAAGAAAATTATAAACAATATTTCCTTATTTACTTGATAATATTTTGGGTAGACAAATTTCAGTGATTTTTTTGGTGAAAATTTGTTCTGGATGGTTAGTTTTTGATTGCTTATTATTATTTCGACACCATTTGAAATATAATGGAGAAACATTCACTTTTAAGGCAGAAATAATATATGGACAAAAATATCTCTAGCTAAAACACAAAACAATTCAAATTTCTACCACCATAATGAAGTTCAAAAAATTCCTAGAATTTCAAATGCAGTTTGAAATAGGTATCATGAATTTAATGTTAAATATTATTTCACTTATGGTACCTCGGAATCAAATATATAGGTGAAAATCTGAGTCTCCTTATATGAGCAACAAATTGGTAGATGGAGGATTGTCAATTTCCCAACTTTCTTGAGCATAGGAGAGGGGTCACCGGACCCGTTAACTTCGGCAAAAATTTTAAATATATAAGCGTATATATATTTAAAACGATCATATTTTGTGCTTGAAACACTTAAATTTAGAAATCAGATAGGGGCACTAGTTGAGCAGTTCGTTGATGTGCTTCCGCCACCTTCAAATTCTGGATCCGTCTCGGACGTCAATAAGGGTGCACGCCGAGCTTCTCTTTGTATGCTCATAACATTGCCTATGACATCTGCCTCCATGTCGCCTATAATCGCACTGTGTTATGCTACCAAGTACTTAGGTTTTGAAAATGAAACTTCTACCATTTTGGATTGCCCAAAAAATAAAAAAGGCAAAAAAGGAGATTAATTACTTTAAAATAGTACTTGATTTTAATAATACTAAAAGGTATTGCCTCATCAGTATTCTAAAGATGGTAATAACTTTAACAGTTTAGAAAGCAAAATTTAATATTCTTAAGATATGTCATTTTTCAATATAATACCGCAGATATAAGAAAACAAGTAACTAATATCAATGTTTAAAATAATCTATATCTATCTATACTATATACTATATTAAAAGGGGAAGTCCTTAAGTTAAAAGTCAAATTACTTTTTTATCCTTTTTATCTTAAGACCCTATTTAATTACCAAAAAAATAAAACCTATAAAGCACTTAAGAAACGGTGGCCACTTTTGGTTTTGAAAAAACCATTTCAGTTTGAAAGAAGCATGAAACGTTATGAACCAATAATTCTCTTTATTTCATTGGCTAGAAACATAGTTTCACTCTTCGTTGTAGAAATGAATCGAAGAGGCACTTTTTTTACAACACATTGGTGTAGCAAAGTAATTATATATTTGACAAGAACATTATTTGGTGGAACCGTTGCTTCACTTGTATGACTGAGATCCTCGTTGTCGAGTTTGATGCTTGCTGACTCACATGACTTACCATTAAATTGAACTTCCTTACTACATCTATGTTATTATAGTGACGAAGATATTCGTTCATTTCAGTTAACTCATGAATCATGAATGGACTCGCCGTATCCTGGAGTTAATTGTTCAAGTATATATCTTTTTTTTTTTTTGCAATGAGAATTTAATTGGCCTTCTCCACAATATCTTGCACGGAAAGGTGATGATTCTATATAGAGGTTCTGAAACTTTTATAGGTGCTATTGAATATTTAGATGATTGTATAAACCTATACAAAAGTGAGATATTGACCAAGTAAGTTGGAGAATCTAATTTCTGCCAAAAAAGAAAGTTCAAAAGGATAGGACGCAAAGCCCTTATGGACTTCTATATGATGGCTTCAGAGTTAGCTTACAAAAATGAAAAGATTCCACATCTCAACACATATGGATTACTGTACAACAATATTGGATAGTCAAAGAGATGACATCAAAAATTTTAAAGTGAACAAGAAGAATGCGACAAAATCGGGTTCTATTTCTTCTCTTTTTTTACTTATTTTATCATCCTCCATTATTTGTAATTATGAAGAAATGAAATACATATTAGGATAGTAGATATCTACCGAAGGATATACTATCATCGATCGCATACTCATTCTAAAAGTATAAATTAAAGATAAAGTTGTGTGGTCATGGTGTTGTGTGATGTTGTCACTACTTTAAAATATCTATGACAATCCCAATGGCTAGAATTTTGCCATTGGCCTGGCTTGAAAATTAAATGAAGTTGGTTTTATAAACAGAGATCAAATATGATGGCAATCTTTGTCTCATGAAATGTTTTCGCAAAAATGGAGAATATAGTCTAAATAACTTTCTCAATAATTCATTTCATAAGTATAATAGTACTATTGATTAAAAAGAAAGAAGAAAATGGTTACAACATCTCATAACTTGTCAGATGGATGATTTATGTTGCAAATCTAACGTGTGATGATCTTGAGATTCATGCTAAATATAGGGACGACATTTTTAGTATGCTTATCTCGAAGCCGCATTAAAAAAAATATTCAAAAAGCTATCATAACTATGTTAAAAAGATCATATCAAATTGAGGGATGATAAATATTTTTTTTTTTTTGGAAGAATCATATCTATACTTGAAACTTGATTTATTGTTTTGGGATCATGAGATTAAATAATATTTATACTTTTATATTAATCTAAAATTGATGACCTTTTGTGAATTTGGTATCTCTTGAGAGAGAAGCACAATCTATTACTCATTTTGTCTCAATTTATGCGGTGCACATTTTATATATAGAAATAATATTATCTTAAACTTTTTATTTCACCCTTAATTAAATAATTTATAGCCACACAGATATATGATTTATTTAAACCACAAGTTTCAAAAAAAAATCTTTTTTTTTTAAAACTCCATGCATAATTAAAGTGCATCGCGTATATTATGAAGGAAAGAATCATATTTAGCATTATACTTGAATTTAATGTTTTTGTGTAGAATTCATATTATAGGTTAAAGATGAGCAACAATATTATAATGGTACAAGAGAGCAAATATTAATAATTCACTTTTCTTGTCAAGATTGATAAGAAAAGTGAGAATATAAAGGAGTTTAATTATTCAATATATACATGAACTAGAAGATGTTGATGCGATGTAATTGAGAAACCAGATAAATCAGCCATGGTATTATTGAAGAGGACGAATAATTACCATACGATGATCCACACTTGTCCTTACATAAACTCATACTTTATTTTTTCATGCATATTATTAACGCAGTTTTAATTACAATAATATGACATTATTTTATAAAATCATATACTATATGATTTGGCATTTACGTGCAACGCACGTGAAGCGAAACTAGTATACATATATTGTTATTAGTATAGAATGTAAGATAAATAAAATCTACCTCGTGAATTGCATGAATCTCGAAAAATTACTGAAAATAATGTTAAAGGAGTATTTCAAAATAAAAAGAGTATATATGAGCTTTGAAATAGGTAGCATGAGCGATACCATTTGTTACATTCCATATATAAGTTTTAAAATAGTTAGTATCAGCGAAATAATATTTTCACTCACGGTCTCCCCTAAGGAGTGAAATAAGTAAAAATAGTACGGGCTAGCCAGTTTTTGGATGGTCCTTCAAAAATAGTTAGGCGTTTGCAAAATCATTAAAAGATAGTCACTATTTTGTTGCAATACGGAAAGTTCCAACATAATATATTGGAGATCGGTGCATATGTGTATGAACTTCCAACATATTATGCTGGAACTCCAACACGCGAAAATTTCCAGCAAAATATACTGGAGATTGGAGCACCTGTGTATGAACTTCCAGCATATTATGCTAGACCAGCATATTATACTGGAACTCCTGTATATTCCAATATAATATACTAGAGTATTTTCCGTATTTTGAACAGTATTTTTGTTCAGATTTATCTTTACATGAAAAGTGACTAAATTTTGATTACTTTTGAAATTGTAGCTATTTTTGTTGACCACTTATAAATCTGATTATTTTTGAATTTCTCCCGTAAAATAGCTACTATAAAAAGATAGTACTAGTACTTATGGTACCTCTTCCAACTCCATGAACTATTCATAGTGTTCAAATCTTTATTAGTTCAAACTCTAGGAGAGATTTACGTAATTTAAACTTTTACAATTAAAGTGTAAAAAGTTGCTTGAGTTTCAAACTCCATAGTACCATCCATAGAGTTTGAATTGATAAAGGTCTCTGTTCCTGAAGTTTGAACTAATGTGTGATGATCTGGTAGGTTATCTTATGAATTAAAATCAAATTCTGTGTTCCGAAGCTTTTAAAATCTCATTTTATTCCTTCTCGATTTGCGTGCGCAGTTCAGGCGCATTTCCAGAAAGCTTTTATGTTGAAAGTTGATGAAAATAATAATTTTTGCTTTAAAAGTTAATTTTAGTTGACTTCGGTCAATGTTTTGAATAAACGGATCCAGACCAGTATTTTGACGGTCCCGGTGGGTCCGTAAAGAAATATGAGACCTGAGCGTATGCCCAGAATCGAATTCCGAGGTCCCTAGCTCGAGATATGAATTTTTGTTAAAAATTGAAAGATTGAAAATCTAATAGTGTTAAGAAATTGGTTAATGTTTGATCTTGCTGGTATAAGGTCAGTATTTTGGTTTCAGAGCCCGGTACATGTTCATTATAATATTTAAGATGCGCCTGCAAAATTTTGTGAGAAACAGAGTTGGTTTGACGTGATTCGGACATCCGATTGTGAAAATAGAGGTTTTAAAGCTTTCTTGAAAATTTCATTCGATTTGGTGCTAAATTCGTAGTTCTAGGTGTTACTTTGGCGATTTGATTGCGCGAGCAAGTTCGTATGATGTTGTAGGACTTGTGTGCATGATTGGTTTGGAGCCCCGAGGGTTCGGGTGAGTTTCGGATAGACTATGGGATGTTTAGAACTTAGAAAAATCTGGTTTTTGCCTTCAGCTGATATCTAATGTGTCCTTCATCGCGTTCGCGGAGGTACTCTCGCAATCACAAAAGGTAAAATGGGGGCAGGGTGACCTTCTTCTTCGCGAACGCTGAGCATTGGGGGCATTACCCTTCGCGAACGCGACCAGCCTCTCGCAAATGCGTAGGCATGAGACCTGGGGGAGGGGAAGTGACCTATCTCTTCGCGAACGCGGCACATGGCTTGCGAACGCGTAGGCTGATGGGAATAAGCCTTCGCAAACGCGAAGAGTATCTCATGAACGCGTAAGCTACTTGAGCCGCTACTTCGCAATCGCGGCAGATCCTTCGCGAATGCGAAAAAGGTTTGACGCCAGTGATTTAAAACAGAACAGTGACGAGAATTTTCTAAAATTTCACAACTCTTTAATTAGAACTCGACCTAGGGGTGATTTTGAAAGGAAAATTCAAGATCAAATCATAGGTTTGTACTCTTTAACTCATTTTCTTCCATTTCTAACATCACCCATTGAATTCCTTGACCTAATCTTTGTTCTTTCATGGTAGAAACTAGGGATTTAGGAAGAATCGGGGGATTTATACCTCAATTTGAGGTCGGATTCCAAAATCAATTGTATAACCGGGCTCGGGGGTGAATGAGTAAATGAATTTTGGTCCGAACCTCGGGTTTTAACCAAGCAGGCCCGAGGCCGATTTTTGACTTTTTGGGGGAAAGTTTGAGAAATCTAAATATATGCATTGTAGTTGATTCCTTTAGAAATAATTGATGTTATTGAGTTAATTGTGACTAGATACTAGTGGTTCGGAAGTGGATACTAGAGGAAAAGCGGTAATTGAGCATTGAATAGCCCGCGGAGCGAGGTAAGTGTCGTGTCTAATTTTGACTCGAGGGATTAGGAACCCTTGACTTATTTGCTATGTGAAATCTATGTGAGCGGCGTATAGGTGAGGTGATGAGTACCTATGCGCCACCAATATATCTGTTTTTCCTGTTTCCTTCCCATTCTTCTTATATTGTCTTTTCCTACCTTAACTGCTACATGCTTTACTTGTATTATGCCTAATTGCTACTTGTTAGATATTGTTTCTCTTTTGTTGCAAGTATTAGTTCTTTCATAGCTTCGTTATCTCCTATTATTTGCTTAAGTTTCTTATTGGTACTTTCGAGGCATATTTCTGGATTGGTCTCGCTGTGTTGTATTATTCGTGCAGATTCTATATTGAATGGGTTTTTTTTGGTTCAGCTTGGTAATTATTTATCGTAAAGGCATTGTGACTTAGCCTGTTGATTTGACTGTGTACATTGAGTGTTTGGATCTGATATGGTGGGATCGGGTTGCACGCCGTAGCATGTGTAATAAGGGAGGATTGATATGGTGAAGCACGCCGTCCACTTATATATATATATATATATATATATATATATATATATATATATATATATATATATATATATATATATATATATATATATATATATATATATATTATTTACTTTTGTTGATGCTATTACGATGGAATAAGGGAGGATTATGTATTGTCTGGTGGGATCAGGTTGCGCGCCGCAACAACCTATATGTTTTCATTTCTTGAGCTGCGTTATTTTTTCGATATTTTGTTGAACTGGTAAAGGTTGATAAATTCTAGACGACACTGGTTTATTTTCGAGGCTGTGGTTATCATTTAATGTTGGCTGTTTAATCCTGTACTATATTTCAATTATTCTGTTAGTATTATATAATGCGTACAGGTTTTAGTGTAAGTGACCCGCCTTAGCCTCGTCACTACTTCGTCAAGGTTAGGCTCGGCACTTACTAGTACATGAGATCGGTTATAGTGATACTGCACTCTGCACTTCCTATGCAGATTTTAGAGTAGGTTCGTGTTGATCGAGAGGTTGGCTGTCAGATTCACTTGCTTGGAGACACAAGGTAGTCCTGTTAGCATCCGCAAGCCCTGGCGTCCCCTTCTATACCCCATACTTTGCTGTTTTTCTTATTTCGTAAACAATTGTATTTTCTTTCGAACAAATATTTGTAGTAAAATCTTAGAATGTTTGTGGATTGTGACACCAGATTCTGGGTAGTAATAGTAATAGAATGTAAACAAAGAGGTTATTTACTTACTTCCGCATTTATTTCAACTCGTTTAGCTTGTTTATTGTTAATCATTAAAACGTAAAGGAAATTGGCTAATAAAACTCTAATGTTGGCTTGCCTAACAAGTGTGATGCTAGGCGCCATCACGGTCCCGACGGTAGAAATTCCGGGTCGTAACAAGTTGGTATCAGAGCACTAGGTTGCCTAGGTCTCACAATTCATGAACAGGCTTACTTGAGTTTGAGAAATCGGTACAGAGACGTCTGTGCTTATTTCGCAAAGGCTAAAGAGTTTAGGAACAATTTCACTTCTATTCTTTTCTGTCGTGCGATTTTGTTCTCTTAATGCTAATTGAACTCTCTACTATTGTACCTTTGCATATGGTGAGAGAACGTACTGCTTCTTCCGCTGAGCAGCAGCCAGAGCTCCCAGTGGCAAATCCTACAAGGGGCAGAGGACGAGGCTGAGGCCATGCCAGAGGCCGAGGTAGGGGCAGGGCTCAGTCTAGAGCTTGAGTAGCAACACCAGCGACGGAGCCTCCGGTAGAGTTTTATGAGGAAGCTCCAACCCAGACCGTTCCAATAGGGCCATCTCAGGTCCCGGAGGGGTTCATAGCCACCCCAGTGCTTCAGGATGCTTTTGGTACGTCTAGTGGGCGTTATGGAGAGTGTTGCTCAAACTGGCACATTTCCTATGGCACCAACCATCTCTCGGGCTAGTGGAGGAGTCCAGACTCCCGTTACTCACACTCCAGAGCAGATGGCTTCCCAGTTTCAGACTCCAGCAGCTCAGCCAGTTGGGGCAGTTCCGCCAGGTGTTGCAACACAGATTGGTGACAGATCAGCTATGTCCTATAAGGCTTTGTGGAGAATGGATAGGTTTACTAAGCTTTTCCCAGTTCATTATGGCGGTACATCTTCAGAGGATCCCCAAGACTATCTAGACAATTGTCATGAGGTGTTACGGAACATGGGATAGTGGAGACCAATGGGGTCGACTTTTCTGCATTTCATTTGTCGGTTTTCGCTAATAAATGGTGGAGGGATTATATGTTGGCCAGACCAGCTGGGTCCCGACTCTTACTTGGGACCAGTTCTCTCAGCTATTTCTTGAGAAGTATTTTCCTATCACTTAGAGAGAGGACTACCAGAGGCAGTTTGAGCATCTACATCAAGGTTCTATGACTGTTACTCAGTACGAGACTCGATTTGTGGATTTGGCCCGTCATGATATTCTTTTGCTTCCTACCGAGAGAGAGAGAGAGTGTGAGGAGTTTTATTGAGGGACTTGTTCAGCCTATCAGAGTGTAGATGGATAAGGAGACTGGAAGCGGGATTTCCTTTCGGGCGGCAGCCAATATTTCCAGACGAGTCGAGATGGTTTTAGCTCAGACGAGTGGTCAGGGGTCTGATAAGAGGCCGCGTCACTCCGGTGGATTCAGTGGGGCCTCATCTGGAGGTTGAGGTACTTTTGGTAGAGGCTATCCTCCCAGGCCGTATCATTCAATGCTCCAGACTTCCCATAGTGCTTCAGGGAGTCGTGGTCCTTATGTGCCTCATTCTGGGCAGCCAACTTATAGTGCATCGCCACCTCCTATCAATGCACCTCCTATTCAGAGTTATTAACAGTGGTTAGCTAGCCCGTTCGGGCCAGTCTCAGTTTCAGCAGCGACATTATCAGGATGGATGTTTCGAGTGTGGTGGCTATGGGCATATCAAGAGGACCTGTCCGAGATTATTGGGTGTTTCGCCACAGTAGTAGAGTTCATATGACATGATTTTGGCACTGGGTGCACCACCACCCGCTCAGCTAGCCAGAGGTCAGGGTCAGTCAGCTAGAGGTAGAGGTCAGGCCGCTAGAGGTGGAGGCCAGGCCATTAGAGGCAGAGGTCAGGCCGCTATAGGTGAAGGCCAGCCAGTAGGGGCCATCCTAGGGATATGGTTTAGAGTGGTGGGGCCAAGCCCCGATGTTATGCATTCCCATCCAGGCTTGAGGCTGAGTCATCCGATGCTGTTATCACAGGTACTGTTTTAGTTTGCAGTAGATATGCTTCAGTTCTATTTGATCCGGGGTCTACCTACTCCTATGTGTCATTTTATTTTGCTTCGTATTTGGTTGTTCCTCGTGATTCCTTGAGTGCCCCTGTATATGTGTTCACACCCATGGGGGATTCTATTATTGTAGATCGTGTCTATCGTTCGTGTGTGGTTATTATTAGGGGTCTTGAAACTAGCGTAGACCTTCTACTTGTCGATATGGTTGATTTTGATGTCATTTTAGGGATGGATTGACTGTCAACTTATCATGCTATATTGGAGTGTTACGCCAAATAATGACCTTAGCCTTGCGGGGGTTGCTTCGATTAGAGTGGAGGGGTACTCCTGGTCATTCTACCAGCAAGGTTATGTCTTATATGAAGGCTCGGCGTATGGTCGAGAAAGGATGTCTAACTTATTTGGCTTATGTCCGTGATTCTAGTGCGGAGGTTCCTTCCATGGACTCTATACTAGTTGTTTGAGAGTTTCTAGAGGTATTTCCTGCAGACCTGCTGGGGATGACACCCGACAGGGATATTGATTTGGTTCCAGGCATTCAGCCCATTTCTATCTGCCATATCGTATGGCCCTGCCGTTGAAAGAGTTAAAGGAGAAGTTGCAATATTTGCTCGATATGGGCTTTATTAGATCTCGTGTCTAGCCTTGGGGTGCGTCCGTGTTGTTTGTAAAGAAGAAAGATGGGACGATGAGGATGTGCATTGATTACCGGCAGTTGAACAAAGTCACTGCCAAGAACAAGTATCCATTGCCGAGGATTGATGACTTATTTGATCAGCTTCAGGGTTCCAAAGTGTTTTCAAAGATCGATATGAGGTCTGGCTACCATTAGTTGAGGATTAGGGCTACCGATGTCCCTAAGATAGCTTTTCGAACTCGATATGGGCATTATGAGTTCCTAGTAATGTCATTTGGCTTGACAAATGCCCCAACATCATTTATGGATTTGATGAACCGGGTATTCAAGCCTTACCTGAATTTCTTTGTGATTGTGTTTATTGATGATATCTTGATATACTCCCACAATCGAGAGGAGCATGAGCAGCATCTTCAGATCGTACTTCAGATGCCAGGTTTTCAAAATGCGAGTTTTGGTTGGACTTAGTCGCTTTCTTGGGGCACGTTGTATCAGCAGAGGGTATTCAGGTGGATCCTAAGAAGATTGAGGCTGTTTAGAATTGGCCTAGACCTACTTCAGCCACATAGATTCGTAGTTTCTTAGGACTGGCACGTTATTACCGTCAGTTTGTGGAGGAGTTTTCATCTATAGCAGCCCTGCTGACTAGCTTGACCCAAAAGGGTGCCGCATTCAGATGGACAAACGAGTGTGAGGCGAGCTTTCAGAAGCTCAAGACAGATTTGACTACGGGTGCCAGTGTTGGTGTTGCCCACAGGTTCAGGGCCTTATACGGTATATTGTGACGCATCTCGTATTGGACTTGGTGCAGTATTAATGCAGGGTGGCAAGGTTATTGCATATGATTCACGACAGCTAAAGGTTCACGAGAAGAATTATCCCGTTCCTGACTTGGAGCTGGCAGCCATTGTTCACGCACTGAAGATTTGGAGGCACTATCTTTATGGCGTGTCGTGTGAGGTGTTCACGGATCATTGGAGTTTGCGTATTTGTTCAAGAAAAAGGAGCTCAATTTGAGGTAGAGGAGGTGGTTGGAGCTATTGAAAGACTATGATATCACCATCTTGTATCATCCTGAAAAGGCCAATGTGGTGGCCGATGCTTTGAGTAAGAAGTCAGCCAGTATGGGCAGCCATGCGTACATTCCAGTCGATGGGAAATCGCTTGCATTAGATGTGTTGATACCTAATTTTTTTTCTATATATTTTCAATATGCAAAATACCTTCAAAATAGCATATATATGCATATATAAGCATGCCCAAGGTTTTTAGTAGTTTTCCCATAATTTTAAGGTTTTAAATTGATTTATTTTCTCCCTTTTTATCTATAAAATTCTCAATAATTATTTCCAAAATTATTGTTGTGATAATTCATCTATTGGATTTCAATATTTATGCCAAAATATGGCTAAGTAAGTTTTATATATTTTTATAATTATATTTAGTATTTTTAAAGCTAAATTGCACATAATTGCAATATTAGCCCTTTTAAGATTTAATTATATTTTATATGCATAAAATTGGATCCTGTATTTTTAAATTGCTAATTATGTATTATAAATCATTTTAGCATTTTAAATTATTTTTCAAAAATTATCTACTATTTTTTATACATTAAATAGGGAAAAAACTGGCTATTTAAATTATAGCCAAATTGGTTTTCAATTATAGCCAAATCGGACCCTAATTCCCAGCCCAATTTTACAATTAAAAAACCCGACCCATACCCTATTAACCCATACCCAAACCCGGAATCCACCTACCCCATTTAATCTCGACCGTTGATCTCCCAGATCAACAGTCCACATTAGCCCTTTCCTTTTTAATCAAACGACCCCCCAAACTCTACCCCCATTCTCTCATTGCACCGCCTTTGAATCCCCCCTCTCCCAAATTCTCTCTCAACTCACCCTAACCCTAATCACCATTACCAGCGAGAACCTCCTTCCTATGGTGTTCTCGTGCCTTCTCCGACCACCTCTGGTCTCCTGTACTCTATGGCTTTTTGACTTCATGAGTCCTTCAGAAGATCTCAAGGAAATCCAACTTGTTCCGGTTTGAAACTCATTCACTGGCCTGTCTCCAACCATTGTCGTTTATAAGAAAGGATTTCCTCTTGTTTTTTTTGAATCCATGAGTTTTTAACCGATTCTCTTCATCTCTACTATTTTCCGAAAACCCTAGTTCGCTACTATTCGATTCTTCTCAGATCTGAGGTGATTCGAGTATTATTAAGAGTTTTCCTTTAAAAATCTCTCTTTTTAATTAACTATTTTGATTTTAGTCGCTCTTTTCTAAACTAGAGTTTCTGAAAATCCTTTTCTTCAAAACGCTTTCTGGTTTTAAGTATGTAACCCCCCGTGTCTATGTGTTTTGATTGATTTTATTGAGTTCTTTCTTAACCCTAACTAGCCTATGCTGAAACCCCCAATTTTTGACAATTTGTTTGGATCCTGCACTTGTCCATACATGCCAATGTTCTATGCTTTGATTTACATGATTACTTCTTCGTTTAATTAGAATATCTTGTGATTTTTACCCTAGTATGCCTCTATTAGGGTTTCAGATTCGATTCTTTCCATTTATACTTGGCTTAGTTGCTTATTCATGGAAAACCTATATCATTTTCCCCTAAATTAGTATTATTTTGAATCCTTATTCACTGATTTGCTATGGTAATACCTATATACTGATTTCCGGTTATTTTCCTATTTCTATGACCTTTGATTATTTCTTGGCTTGTTTACGATTAACTGTGGTACTTGCTGATTCTTATTGATTGTTCCCTTAATTGAATTTTGTTCATTTACCCTTAATTATCCACCCCGTACTTAAGTATTTAATTTTCCTTCTTTAATTATATGCCCTGCTCTTTATCATTAACTGGTCACCCCTTTACTAGAAGAGAACCTTGCTGATTTTATGCATGATTGATTATGTAAATTTTTCCTAATTACCGAATGATTGATTCTTTACCTTATTTTACTCTGCTCTCAACTACTATATATACTCTCCACTATTCTCAGTTCCAAGTACACGACCAATTAGTTCAAAAAAAACACACTCACATAAAATTCTCTTCTCTCTCTCTGCTACTTGTGCTAATTGTTTGTCTAGCAGCTGAAAGCCAAGGCTAGACTGTGGAACTCTACTTGCTTTACTTTCTGCATTTTGCTTCCTTAACTGTTATGTTCCTAGTTCAATTTTGAAACTCATCTCTATGTGCTCCATGTATGTTAATTCATGTCTCTTTCTGCACTAATTTAATGGCTTATGTATTTAATTACTCTTCTTGTTTACTGCTTTATGCAGCATGCTTAAGTTTTGCCCTCTCTTGTTCAAGTGTGTACTCAACATGTCTAGGTATCACCTGTCTTGTTTGATACTCGGCCAGCATGTCTACTTAAGTTCTTGTTTATTTCCCTCAACTAGTATGCCATGTTAGTATCATAGACTCCTAATGTACTTGATTAACACTAAGTGACGTGATTAATTATGTGTAATAGACCCCTGTCCTCAACATGACTACTCCCATACCCTATCCCTATGTCTTATTACTATTCTAACTTCGAGCATGATTCCCTTGTTAACACTTTGAAGTAGTAGTTTTGTGTTCTGGAGGCTAATTAGTTGCTACTTGTTCTTTGTACCCGTTGGTCTATATGCTTCTCTTCTCATGCATGTTTACGTGTTTCTGATTTGGGCTCTCCGTGTCCCCAACCCTTTACTTCCCTGCTTGTGAATGTTGAAATGATACTATTCTTTGAACTTGTTCTGTGTGCGCTAGCTTGTTCCAAGTTGTTGTTGCTCCTATTCCCTTCTCCTTTCAAAACTGTTTTTCCCTAAGCAACTCTTATGTTGTTTTTCAAACTTATTTCTAACATGACATTTCAAATTTTTTTTCCAATTCAACCTTTTCAAAACTATGATAAGCACTCTCACTCTACTCTTAGACCACTAAGTTCTGCCCCTTTTGTGTGAGCCTTGCCTTGGGACCATTGAGCTCCCTCTGAACTTGGACACATGAAAGCTGGCCTTTCCATGCTGCACTTACTCTGTCTTGTCTATGAAATCTGGGTGTGAGAACTACCCGGGATCCCTTGAGGTCCTTAGGGAACTCTGACACACCCAGATATGAGAAGGGCTATGAAACAATCTTGGCACTTGAAGTGATTTATTACATAACTCAAGGAGGAAGTCCTAATAAGGTGCTGAAAGTCTGGGCATGTTTTCAAGCTCTCTATAGTGTAATCTTTATTTTTCTTATGTAATTCATTTCAGTATTGGTCTGTAATAATCTGTTGTAAACAAGTATTGGGGCTGACTAGTGAAAATGGGAGGGTAGTTATGTATGCTACCAACATCAATGGGTAGAAACCATGTCTTAGGTTTACATTTCCTATATGTGCATTATCAACCCATTCAAAGCATGTCATGCATTAGATACCATGTTCTTAGGTTTACTGTTTCATCATCTCATTTGCCATCACTTTATCACTTAAAAATCCTGCTTTAGGCTAAATAACAACATTAATATAAAATGTTGCTCCTGCACATCTTGAAGTCATGCTGTAACTCTTTGGGCATTTAGAGACCATGCTTTAGGAATTCTGCATATTCTGCAATCATTCTCCATTTTTCATATGTGCACGTTAGATACCCTGTTTTAGGATCTCGCTCAGTTACACCTAGTTAAACTACTGATGCATGAAAAAGGGACATAAAATAGTCTCATCTTGTTTAAGTAAAACTGGTCACAATCCCTGTATGTCTTTGCAATATTTAGAACAACATGTTTTAGGTAAAAACAACTTCCAAACTATTTCAATAATCCTGGTAATTGCTGCATATTATGTTACGCCTAGGTAAGCCTTAGGTAGCAAACTTAAATAAAACGAGAATCGTCTTTGTGATTAGTGTTTAACTGTCAACGTATTAAAATTAGTAGGCAAGCCTGATTCGGACTTCTTTTCTGAGTCATGTAATAAATCTGGTTCTGCTACTATCACTTAGATACCATGCTTTAGAATTCTGAGTTCAATGTGGACCTTATCTGTGTATGAGTTGTGATGTCTATGTGCATTACTTATGGAGGTATATCTGAGCCTTCTATCTGTTTTCTGTGTTTTCCCCCCAAATGCAGTCCTATGTGTTCTTATTTGTCGCCTAGTATTTTGCCTTTAAACCTGAGGATCTGCCTGGAACCCCCCTTTTATAGGATAGGAGTCCTAAATTCCTTTGGGACTGATAGTAAGGGACAGGTAACAACATGCAATAGGGGTCGAGACCAACCCTCACTTTAATTACCTTCACGGGGCGGGAAAGGGTAGGTATGGATATGATGACTGGTGCATTAATACCACGTGTAGCCCCTCTTTGAGGAGTGTCATACCGAGTATTGCATTGATGTGATCCATGTCATACCTCCTTTTTACGCACCCGCGAGGGCGCAAGGTAGTTTTTCCAATTAAAGGACAATCGAAACGGGATTGGTTTAATTATTTCAGAGTCGCCACTTGGGAGATTTAGGGTGTCCCAAGTCACCAATTTTTAATCCCGAATCGAGGAAAATAATGACTCCATATTACAGTCTGCGTACCAGAAATCCGGATAAGGAATTCTGTTAACCCGGGAGAAGGTGTTAGGCATTCCCGAGTTCCGTGGGTCTAGCACGGTCGCTCAACTGTTATATTCGGCTTGATTATCTGATTTTATACAAGTGTGAACTTATGTGCAAAATTTAACTTTTAACCGCTTTTATCATTTCACTATTTTTATCAGGAATTGCAACGTCGTGAAAACATGTCTCGAACCACGTTACATCAATGCGCCCATGATTGTTGACATATTTCGACTCGGTTGAGATTTGGATTTGGGTCACATAAATGTGCACCCGAATTAAGGAGAATAAATTATTAAGACGTGCCTAAAGCAACTGTGTTTTAATTTGCTAAATGGCCTGTCCCGAATTCTAAGTGTTTTAATGTATATACAGTTAGAGGGCCCCGCAGCTGTGTATATTTTTATTTGACAAGGCTCGTCTCGTTCTACTTTTAAAAGGAATTCGCGACGTCATGGATATGCCTCTCGGATCACGTCACAATCAATGTACCCGTGATTAGAAATACATTTCGAATCCGTCGAGATTTGGATTTGGGTCACATAAATGTGCACCCGAGTTTAAGAAGGTAAGGTTTATTAAAGCGTATCCTAAAGAGACTAACGTGTTGTTATTTTAGGAGGGTTGTGAGATTTGCTAAGCAACCCGTCCTGAAAACTAAATGCTTCAATAATATACATTTAACAAGGGCCCCGCATCTGCGCGTTTTGTTTGTTTTCATCGAGGCTCATCTCGTTCTTATTTTTAAAAAGGATATCCTATAGCAACTATGTTTCTTGTCGTGTTTGTCTCTATCAATCGAAAGCCGTAGATAGTCCTAATTAATTAATGCTTGCAAGTTATTTATAACAGAATTCGGAAATGCTTAAAATCAGGGACGAGGCTGCGTGCACAGTCAGTCGAATAAATAATCATGGGCCCAAATCCAACCCATGCGTGATGGGCCAAACCTGGGCCACTGCTTGCTCGAAGCAGGCCTGCTTGGCCTGTTTTGACCTGAACTCGACCTTCACGGGGTTTATATTACAAATTTTATGTTCTTTGTCTTAACAGGTAGTTTATTAGTTATATGAGACCATTAATCAGAAAAGGAAGAACTTAACCCCCTTGTGTACAGTCTTCATGTTTGGCATACGTTACAACATATATGGCAAAGTAAACTAAATCTGAGATGCAAACTACTTCATTGAGACCACTTTTATCTAATAGCATACATATACCATTATCATTCGATACCCTACATTGACATCAACTAGGCCTGCAAGCTAACTTCAGTATCCCAAAATATGAGCTATTAGACATTACATGACATTCAACACAACAGTACATATATATAAACAACATCTGCAGATCTTCTCTTTTATACTCATTGCTCAAACATTCGAGTTACATTGGTAGTGTAATTGTGTACCTGGTATAGAGGACAAAGAAGAAAGGAATGATCAGCTGGGCAGTATGCAGTAAACACAGCAACAACAGGTACACAGCAACAGCACAACAACAAACCAACAGCCAAATGTTTTCCACAATCCACGAACAACCAACAATAATTCCCAGAACAAAAGAAACCAGCAAATAGTCGAGTGCCAAACCAGTAATTCCATACGAAGAGTAATGAAACACCAGAAGTAAAAGAGTGTTCGATGCAGCAAATACCAACAGTTCAGCAACCAACAAACAGCTCAGTCAATGCAGACGACAGAACTTGGCCAAGGCAGCTTGACCAATATGAATTCTTATTCAACTTTCAGATGGTGTTTGGTTACAATCTATTTGGAAACTAACTTATGTTTTTCAGCTTTCTTTAAACTCAGTAAACCTTTCTTCAGACTAAAAGTTTCAGCTTTAAGACTAACAATTCCAGCCTTTTTTCTCTTTTTCTGAAGACTAAAAAGTCCAGCCCCCCTATTTTTTTTTTCCAATGGCCTCTTTATAAGCCAAAATGACCTAGTGCAATTAAGCTGCCTCCCCTGCCAATTGGCAGAATGCCCATACCCTTTAAGCCCATGCCTAAGCATCTTTGGTGCCAGCCCCTTTGTTCCCCACGCTTGGCTTTTGTTTAATCAAGAGTTATGGGCATCATTTTATTATTCATTTTAAACCCCATACTCTTGTGTCTTGTTCCTCATTGGTATTAGTTTAATCTTAATTAGTACCCTACTTGTCAGCTTCATTTAAACTAACTTCTTCTGCCCTTTTCAAACCCCAGACTACCCCTGTCAACCTTGATTATTACTGCCCCGCCTATTGCAGCATCAGGGCACTTTGGGCTTTGAACATTCGATTTCAGAACTGCCCCAGCCTGGCTTTTTAATTGTTTACAATGTAGTTACAAACTAACATTCATAGGTAATGCCCAACATTCAAATCACAATACAGGCCCATTCAGAATATTCGAACATTCAGTCGTAGGAGACTAATCGACGACATTTATCGAGTCGACTATACTAATTATAACAGGTAATAACCAGTCGCTCATATAAACAATACATTCAGGGACCTAAAGGGTATCAGACAACTTTTGTTAAATTACTGGGCCTATATGAATTAATTCATTTGACGACTAATCTAACTGACGATCATGTTTATCACAGAGTGTATTCAGAACACAAACAGAAGACAATCGACCAAATAAAAGGCCTTTAACAGGGATGGAAGAAATCCGAATGAAAAATAACAACATAACAAACAAACACAACGGAACATGCTGACAACTTAATTAGAACTAAAACAAAAGAAAGGAAAACTTACCAAAAAAGGTTTGAAATAACAAAATGACCCAAATTCTGATTCAACTTCGAACTCTTGAGGCCGAACAAACTTTAATCAGGGTGTTCTCACATGAGAACACCTTGATTAAGGTCTATTAGACCTCAAACCCTTGTCCAGACCGGCCGGATTCCCCAGGTGCATGTGTTCTAAGGTCTGGATTTCCAGATCTGATTTTTAGGGAGTTGTGGGTAGATTCGGACAAAACCAAGCTTGGTTTGGTCACGAGGAAGGTCAGGGGAGTGTCTGATACAAAGATGGTGAGGTTTGGTGTAGATCGAGTTTTGTCTCGAATCTTCAAATCCAGATTCGAGACGATAGGAGATGATTCGAGGTTCGTGGTTAGTGGATTCGTGTTCAGGGGAGTGAGGGGTTCTTAGGGTGTTCAGGGGGTGGTCACCGGCGTTCGTGCCGCCGGCTTTAATGGCGAAGGAGACTAGGGCGGCTGCTAGGGTTTGAGGGTTTCAGGGTTCAGGGAAGGAGACGATGAAGGGTTGGGTTGGTGGTTCGGATAGGGGGCGTGGGGTGTAAGGGAAGGTTTATATATGGATTGAGGGTTTAGATCCTAGCCGTTGGATCAATTGAGATCAAGGACCAGGATCTACTCATTGAGGAGAGACGACGTCGTTCGGGAGCTGATAGTGGGTTAAGACCGGGTAGGGGATTGGATCGGGTCATGTTGACGGGTTTAGAGGAGGGCCTGGATCCGTTGGATCAATGGGGTTGGACGGCTTAGATCATCTTGCCTGAAACGACGTCGTTGAGGCGAGTTGAACAGCCTGATCTGGACTGTTCGTTTGAATCAGATCAACGGCTTTGGTAGGGACGCCAATACGGCGTCGTTTGAGTCCGTGTTTGGGCAGGCTCGTCTTGGACTGGATCAGTATTTTGGTTTTGGGCCTTGTTTCGGGGCCCAAATCAGATTTTCCTTTTCCCCTCTCCTTTTTTTTTTCAAATTAAACAAAAATTCCTAAAACAATGTAAAAAATTAAAATAAACCTACACACATATTGAGCGACACCCACAACGATAAACACACATAAATAAAAAATAAAATAAAATAAAAATGGTTAGATCACAGCTTAGAACGAACGATGCACACATACATATATTTTTTGAATTTTCTTTTAACGACAGGCATTTTTGTATTTTTGTTTGATAATGACTAGATGCAAAATGGACAGTCCTACAAACGACTAATAACACATGTCACGAAAACTTGAACAATTGAAACCATTTGTCACTTATTTTTATTTTCTTTTGGAGTGATTGTCGGTGAAGCAAAAATCACGTGCTTACAGCTGCCCCTCTTTGCACGAAGACACGAAGGGTTTTCGCGCAAAGATAAAGCGAGCGATTTTTGCCCGTCCGAATACTCCGTGTGAAGCATTTTTTGAAAAAGATTTGACCGAACCTTTGCTTCAGAGGTTTCCTACATATCCTGGGCTGAACAAGAATCAGGTCGATGTAGTTCGGGAAATTTTGGTAGCTGGGACTACCGTGTGACTGTAGTGCTTGCTGTTGTTGTGCGCTGTTGTACGCCGCTGTAGGATGCTACTGCTCAAACGATCCCCCTGTTACATTGCTCTAAAAGGAAAACAAGAAGCTAAGCTAGACTGAGGATCATGAGATCTTATCCATTTTCCACTTGTTCTTGCTGCCTTGCTTTCTTGTCGGCTAACGCTTTCCTCCGATGCCTTTATCTTGTGACTTTGGGAGAGGATTCTGGTCCTTTGCTGACATTCGAATGCCAGTTTCATCACTTGTCTTGATTCGCTGGGAACATACCCTCTTCTTCAAGCCTTTCCATTGTTTCTTTGGTGGTATTGCTTCTATCAAAATTGTTATGTTGGGCATGCTATAACGTTCCCAAACTGCTTCTTTTGAGACGCGTTCCTTTTCCTTTTGAATTGCGCGCTTGCTTTGGCAGACTTCTGCTTCTTGGTGCTGGGGATTTTATTGTTTCCTGCTTGGGGATCTTTGTTGTACCCTTCCGTCTTCAGGTGGGGTGACTGATTCCAAAATCTAGGGCTGAATGTGCTCCTGCATTATACTGGTGGGCGACCTAGAACTTAAAAGTATTCCCGCATTATACTGGAGGGCGACCTAGAACTTAAATGTATTCCCGCATTATACTGGTGGGTGACCTAGAACTTAAATGTATTCCCGCATTATACTGGTGGGTGACCTAGAACTTAAAAGTATTCCCGCATTATACTGGTGGGCGACCTAGAACTTAAAAGTATTCCCGCATTATACTGGTGGGCGACCTAGAACTTAAATGTATTCCCGCATTATACTGGTGGGCGACCTAGAACTTAAATGTATTCCCGCATTATACTGGTGGGCGACCTAGAACTTAAAAAGTATTCCCGCATTATACTGGTGGGCGACCTAGAACTTAAAAGTATTCCCGCATTATACTGGTGGGCGACCTAGAACTTAAATGTATTCCCGCATTATACTGGTGGGCGACCTAGAACTTAAATGTATTCCCGCATTATACTGGTGGGCGACCTAGAAAAAGTATTCCCGCATTATACTGGTGGGCGACCTAGAACTTAAAAGTATTCCCGCATTATACTGGTGGGCGACCTAGAACTTAAATGTATTCCCGCATTATACTGGTGGGCGACCTAGAACTTAAATGTATTCCCGCATTATACTGGTGGGCGACCTAGAACTTAAATGTATTTGAAATTGTTTCCCCCGTTCTTCCGAGAAAATTTTCGACAATTGGCAGAAAATTTTCTGCCCCGGTTTTTGGTGACTTCCATGGCATTGCATTTTGCTACCATCATCAATTCCTTGTTCTCCTGCAACAGACAAAAGGCTTTAGTCAGTTTTAATTGTGGTGGTAGAGGGTGACTTTCCGGCGAGCAACTTTTCTCTCTTCCCCTTTTCCTGCTCTATGTCCCCA
The DNA here is from genome assembly GCF_000715075.1 of Nicotiana tabacum. Classification (NCBI taxonomy): domain Eukaryota; kingdom Viridiplantae; phylum Streptophyta; class Magnoliopsida; order Solanales; family Solanaceae; genus Nicotiana; species Nicotiana tabacum. The sequence goes on from NC_134099.1 coordinate 81,767,966, forward strand.
TAATCGATTAACGGGCAGAGTTGCCTGTTGGGGGTCTCTAGCCTGCTGGGGATTGGTTTTTAATTTATCCCCTTTTCTGCTTTCTCTTTAAACACATGATGTGGGAGTCTGCTCCTAACTCCTGAAACCACTCCCTTTTGGAGCTTACTTCTTCCAAAATTTCCGGGCACAATCCCTGCATTGCCTGGGACCGGCCTTTAAGACTGTTTGTATTATCTTGCATTGGATGAATTCCCCTTCGATTTCTGGTAGTAAGCTTTGAAAAATCCTTTCAAGACACATTTTAGGAAAAGAGATAAAAGCTAGAAAAAGGAGAAAATCTTTCTGAACGAATATTTTGGTGGGAGAAGAAACTCAAAAGAACTTATCTGGAGGATACGACTGGTCCCCGTAATCATGACGTGCACCATAGATTCCCGACCCAGTCTATTTGTATCAATCGCTTTGCCCGATGGTCTGACTTGCTGGGGATGATAAAGGAGTGTCCGTTTCGGATGTTGTAGCTTTTGCTGATCTGTCTTGTCGCCTCATGGTGCCCTTCGAGGGGTTTTCACTAATGAGACTCTCTCTTTTCTCTCATCTCCCGGCGCCTTATGGTGCCTGTGAAGGTTTTCACCAATAAGACTCTCTCATTTCATGTCCCTCATCTTACATCGCCTCTCGGCGCCTGCGAAGGTTTTCACCGATAAGACTCTCTCATTTTATTTCTTTCGGGGAATCGGGGTGTTGTAGATACGACCCTCTTTTCTGGAGATTCCCTTGACCATCAATTCATTCCCAGTCTTACGATCCTCTCCTTTGCTGGGGATCGGTGTATTATTCTCGGCCTTATTTGCCGAACTTGGCATCTCTTGAACATTGATCGGGAGGTCTTTTGGACGTTGATGTTGGTTTTGGTGTGGAGTTAAAGAAGGGCTATAAAAATGAAAATAATTTGATGGGTGATGTGCTACAACCTTTGGAATCAAGCCTTTGTTGGAACTTAAAACATAACCTCTGCCCCAGTTTTCTTGCTTGGGGAATTTATTTTTTACGCTTATGTTGAGCTACGTGCGTTACGCACATTGTGCTATATCGTGCACACTATGTACATTATGCATCCTATATTTGCTATGATGCACACTATGACCGAGCCGTGAGGCGCCTACGTATCCTCTTTGAGGAATCAGGTCAAACGTAGTTCCCACTGTTTTGTATTTCTCGTGATTTTATCTTCTTCTTCTATTTTTTTTTTTTTATTTTTTCTTTTTCTTTTCTTTTTCTTTTTTTTCATGTCTTTCCCATTATTGATTCCAAAAGAGGGGTATGAAAGAATAACTTAAGGCTCAAAGGGGGAAGCAAGGGTTAAACAGTGTTTGGGTAGAAGAAAGAATTGCCTTCGTCATCTCATTATCCAATAAATGCCAAATACAAACAAACAAACCGAATAATTGCCATAATTAAAGAAATTACGCATAATATCTCTTGACTGCATCTGAATTGATAGCCATGTCGACACATCTACCTTCGACATCTGTCAAACACAAAGCACCGTTGGACAATACTCTGGTCACGATATAAGGCCCTTGCCAATTTGGGGCGAATTTGCCTTTTGCCTCGACCTGATGTGGGAGGATCTTCTTCAATACTTGCTGCCCTACTTCAAACTTCCTGGGGCGCACCTTCTTATTATACGCTCTTGCCATTCTCTTCTGGTACAGCTGACCATGGCACATTGCTGCCAATCTTTTCTCATCTATCAGGCTCAACTGTTCCAATCGAGCTTTGACCCATTGATCGTCATCAATCCCGGCTTCAGCGACAATTCGGAGGGACGGAATTTCGACCTACGCTGGTATCACGGCCTCAGTTCCATACACCAACAAATAAGGAGTTGTGCCTATGGAAGTCCGGACGGTAGTGCGGTAACCCAACAAAGCAAAGGGTAATTTCTCGTGCCATTGTCTGGACCCCTCCACCATTTTTCGCAGTATCTTCTTGATATTCTTATTGGCTGCTTCGACTGCTCCATTCGCCTTGGGACGATATGGGGTGGAGTTGCGGTGTATAATCTTGAATTGTTGGCATACCTCTCTCATCAGGCTGCTATTAAGATTTGCACCGTTATCCGTGATGATCACTTTTGGGATCCCAAATCTGCAGATGATATGGGAGTGAACAAAGTCCACCACTGCCTTCTTGGTTACTGATTTGGAGGTTTTAGCCTCAACCCATTTGGTGAAGTAATCAATGGTCACTAGAATGAACCTATGACCGTTGGATGCTGCTGGCTCGATGGGCCCAATGACATCCATCCCCCATGCCACAAATGGCCAGGGTGCTGAAATTGTATGTAATTCTATTGGCGGAGAATGGATCAAATCTCCATGTATCTGGCACTGATGGCATTTCCTCACGAAAGTGATGCGGTCGTGTTCCATGGTGAGCCAATAACACCCTGTTCGAAGGATTTTTCTTGCCAATACATGTCCGCTCATGTGTGGCCCACAAACTCCAGCATGTACTTCTGCCATAACCGTCGTTGCCTGCCTGGCATCTATGCATCTCAACAATCCCAAATCTGGGGTTCTTTTGTACAATACTCCTCCACTGAGGAAGAAGCCATTCGACAAACGCCTAAGGGCTCTTTTTTGGTCTCCAGAGGCATGTTCTGGGTATATTCCCATTCTGAGGTATTCCTTAATATCATGGAACCAGGGTTCGCCATATGCTTCTTCTTCTATGGCATTGCAGTAGGCGTGCTGATCACGGACCTGGATGTGTAGAGGATCAACATACATTTTGTCAGGGTGGTGCAGCATTGATGCTAAGGTGGCCAAAGCATTTGCAACCTCATTGTGAACTCTCGGAATGTGTTTGAATTTCACCGATCGAAATTGCTTGCTCAGATCATGCAAGCATTGTCGGTATGGTATGAGCTTTAGATCTTGTGTTTCCCATTCCCCCTGAATTTGATGTACCAAGAGGTCCGAGTCTCCCAAGACCAAGACGTCTTGGACATCCATGTCAGCAGCCAGGCGCAGACCCAGAATGCAAGCCTCATATTCGGCCATATTGTTGGTGCAATAGAAGCGTAGTTGAGCCGTAACAGGATAATGCCGTCCTGTTTCAGAAATGAGTACTGCTCCTATTCCAACCCCTTTTGTGTTTGCAGCTCCATCGAAGAAAAGCTTCCAACCCGGTTCCTCAGGTAATTCCAATTCATTTGTATGCATCACCTCTTCGTCAGGAAAATACGTTCTTAAAGGCTCGTATTTTTCATCAACAGGATTCTCTGCCAAATGGTCTGCTAGTGCCTGGGCTTTCATGGCCGTCCTTGTTACGTAGATGATATCAAACTCTGTGAGCAGAATTTGCCACTTTGCCAACCTTCCCGTGGGCATAGGTTTCTGAAAGATATACTTCAATGGGTCCAAACGGGATATGAGATAAGTAGTATATGAAGACAGGTAGTGTTTCAACTTCTGAGCTACCCAAGTTAGGGCGCAACATGTTTTCTCGAGTTGAGTGTACTTGACCTCATGTACTGTGAATTTCTTGCTAAGATAGTAGATGGCCTGTTCCTTCCTTCCTGTGTCATCATGTTGCCCCAGTACACAACCAAATGAATTTTCCAAGACTGTCAGGTAAAGGATTAGGGGTTTCCCGGGCTTAGGCGGGACCAATACGGGTGGATTAGACAGATACCCTTTGATTTGGTCGAAGGCTTCCTGACACTCTGCTGTCCAACCTACCGCAGCATCCTTTCTCAGCAGCCGAAATATGGGCTCACAAGTTGCTGTGAGTTGAGCGATGAACCTGCTGATATAATTGAGTCTACCCAGCAAACTCATTACCTCTGTTTTGTTCCTTGGTGGTGGCAAATCTCGGATGGATTCAATTTTGGATGGGTCTAACTCAATCCCCCGTCGACTGACGATGAATCCTAGCAACTTTCCTGAGGGAACCCCGAATGCGCATTTGGCCGGGTTAAGCTTGATATCATACCTCCGGAGTCTTTGAAAAAATCTCCTTAGGTCTGCTACATGGTACTCCTGACGCCAAGATTTGATGATCACATCATCGACGTACACCTCGATTTCTTTGTATATCATGTCATGAAACACAACGGTCATCGCTCGCATGTATGTTGCCCCGGCGTTCTTTAATCCGAACGGCATTACCCGATAGCAGTAGGTTCCCCATGGCGTAATAAACGCTGTCTTCTCAGCATCCTCCTCGTCCATTAGGATCTGATGATAACCCGCATAACAATCTACAAAGGATCCGATCTCGCGCCCAGCGCAATTGTCGATCAGGATATGAATATTGGGTAGCGGAAAATTGTCCTTGGGACTTGCTTTGTTGAGGTTGCGGTAGTCAACGCACACCCTGATTTTTCCATCCTTCTTTGGGACTGGTACCACATTGGCCAACCACTCGGGATACCGAGTGACCCGAATGACCTTCGATTGCAATTGCTTAATCACTTCTTCTTTGATCTTCACGCTCATTTCTGTTTTAAATTTCCTTAGTTTTTGCTTGACCGGAGGATATGCCGGGTCAGTGGGCAATTTGTGAACCACTAAATTGGTGCTTAATCCAGGCATATCATCATATGACCAGGCAAAAACATCTTTGAATTCCCTGAGAGTTTTGATCAATTCTGTTCTGACATTCGGCTCAATGTGGATGCTAATTTTGGTCTCTTGGACGTTATCAGCGTCTCCTAGATTTACAGCCTCGGTGTCATTTAGGTTAGGCTTAGGTTTCTCTTCAAATTGGCACAGTTCTCGGTTTATTTCTTTGAAGGCTTCACCTTCGTCACATTCAGATTCATCGTCACAAACGACCTTTTGCATCATTGAGTCGGTTTCAGATTGATTTATTAGACTAGGTCGAAGATCCGCTGTGCACGCCATGTCATTAGAACCAGTAAAAAGAGAACTGTTCAGAAAGAAAAAGAACAAGACAAAAATTAAAATGAGACAAAAGAAAAGAACTTTATTAAATTTGCGGGATAAAAAGGGTTCACACTTTTACAAAAACGAAAGTAAAATTCGGATTACACCCTTGAATAATCCGATCAAACAAACAAACAAACAAAACATTAATCAAAGCCTACTACCAAGACTCCCCTCGGACAGGAAGAGGAGTAACCGTCCAATTGTTGGTCTTGGCCTCAGGCCCCACAAATTGTATCTCTGCTCTGCTGGAACCTTCTCCAGCTTCCACCATACCGACATCCGCGAATAACCTCTCAAAACTCTGATTCAGGTCTTCATTTATACCGATCAAAGGTCCTCAAACCTTTGGGATCGTTGATCCCTTGGCACTTGCTTTAACAAAAGACCTTGAGAGGCATGGCACTGGTTTAGGCAGAAACCAGACCCTCTTCCTCATTTTTCGCGCTTGCTTTCTGTCTGCTGCGGTTGGTTTGAACCCCAACCCGAAAGTTTCCAGATTCTTAGGAAGGGAGACAGGTTGGACTATCCCTTGCAGTTCAACTCCCAAGCCTCTTCCCGGCACAAATCCATTGCCCAGCATTTCTGAGACCATCATGACCGTTGCGGAAGCTACCCTAGGGTGTGGGATGATTTCTCCTTCAGAAATTTTGTTGGCCGACCCTGTATTGAAAATCTAGTAGACCCAAAGACCTTTGTCATCAGTGGTCTCTATGAAAGGCACAATGGTTCCACCCATGGTGCATGTTGTATCCTCGCCGTGCAACACGACCTCTTGTCTTTCCCACTCGAACTTCACTGTCTGATGTAGGGTGGAAGGCACCGCTTTAGTTGCATGAATCCAGGGTCGTCCTAACAGCAAGTTGTAAGATACCGTGGCGTCCAACACCTGGAATTCCATGGTAAACAGGACCGGACCAATGGTCAGTTCAAGTACAACATCCCCCACAGTGGCGGTTCCGTTTCCGTCAAACCCCCGGACACAGATGCTATTCTCCCGGATTCTTCCACGGTCAATCTTTAACTGGTCCAGGGTGGATAATGGACAAATATTGGCGCTTGAGCCGTTATCCACCAATACTCGAGTTACCACCGAGTCTTCACATTTGACAGCTAAGTATAGAGCTTTGTTATGCTCCGTACCTTCCACCGGCAGGTCATCATCTGAGAATGTTACCCTGTTCACCTCGAAAATCTTGCTGGCAATGGTTTCCAGGTGGTTTACAGAAATTTCACTGGGTACATGAGCCTCGTTCAATATCTTCAACAGGTCCCGACGATGTTCCTCAGAATGGAGGAGTAATGACAATAGTGAGATCTGGGCCGGTGTTTTTCTCAGCTGCTCAACCACAGAATAGTCTTGTACCTTCATCTTCCTCAGGAATTCTTTAGCCTCTTCTTCAGACACTGGCTTCTTGGTTGCCACTGGGTTGGTTTTTCTTAGCTCCACCGGAGCAAAACATCGACCTGATCGAGTCAGCCCTTGCGCTTCACAACTGACTTCTTCCACCTGTTTTCCTTGATACATCACCACTGCCTTTTCATATTTCCAAGGCACAGCCCTGCTGTCAATCATCGGTAGTTGGACCACAGGCTTTATGGTCACCCGTTCTCTACATACCCCTTTCAACACGGCTGCCGGTGTGGGCAGGATCCCTGGTATTACCAACTTGCTTGGCTCGGGTTTGCTTTCTATGACGGACGGGCTCTTCCCCAATATCACTACCGGCTTGACGCCTTCACCCTGCGACTGTACACTCGTTCCTCCACTGGTAAAGACTTCTTTCGGGGCGGCTTGGATCATCATCACTGTTTGTGAGGGTTTTCTTAATTCTCCTCCCTCACACACCAACTCAATCATGTGAGCTTCGTGGTGCGCTGGCAGTGGGTTTTGGTTGATGTTAGGGGCCTCCGGTGTCTGGACCTCGATCTTATTGGTGTCAATAAGATCCTGTATGGCATGCCTTAACTTCCAACACTTCTCGGTATCGTGCCCGAGCATCCCTGAACAGTATTCACAACTGATTGAACGATCCAAATTCTGAGGCGGGGGATTTGGTTCCCGAGTATGGACAGGACTAACCAAACCCAATTGCCGCAGCTTGTGGAACACAGCGGTGTAGGTTTCTCCCAGTTCTGTGAAGGTTCTTTGCTTCCGCAACCTGTCGTTCCTAGCATCTGGATTTCCCCGGAAACCTGCCCCTGAAGGGTTTCTATATGACCTTGGCGGAGGGTAGGTGTTTTGTGGAGGTGCATATATGTTCTGGGGAGCCGGTGCGCGCCATTGTGGGCGAACCGGAGGCTGAGTGTATACCTGGGCTTGGTGTACGGAACAATGTGGTTCTCGAGGTGGATAGAAATTTTGTGGTGGGTTGTATGGGTAGTTTGACCTGTGAGGCCTGGGTTGGTTGTAGTGCGGCCTGCCAGCCCTGGACCAACTGCCTGCCTCTATCGTGGCAACCTCTTCCTTCTTTCTTCTCAGCGCACCTCCCGTGCCGCTTTGAATAGCCTGGGTTGTGGCCTTGAGTGCCGAATAGTTCAAGATCTTGTCCGACCTCAAACCTTCTTCTATCATGACCCCTATCTTGACCACCTCGTTGAAAGATTTTCCAACCGTTGTCACCAAGTGACCAAAGTAGGTTGGATCCAATGTCTGCAAAAAATAGTCCACCATCTCTCCCTCTCTCATGGGAGGATCGACTCTAGCTGCTTGTTCTCTCCAGCAGAACCCGAACTCGCGAAAACTTTCCCCGGGTTTCTTCCCAGTTCTCAATAACGTGAGACGGTCAGGGACTATCTCCAGGTTGTACTGGAAATGACCTGCAAAAGCCTGCGCCAGATCATCCCACGTGTACCACCTGCTGAAATCTTGCCTGGTATACCATTCCAGTGCAGATCCACTCAGACTTTGGCCGAAATAAGCTATCAAAAGCTCATCCTTGCCTCCTGCCCCTCTCATTTTGCTACAGAATCCCCGCAAATGTGCCATGGGATCGTCGTGCCCCTCATATAAATCAAACTTGGGCATCTTGAACCCAGCCAGGAGTTGGACATCTGGGAAAGGGCACAGATCTTTGTATGCCACGCTGACTTGATTGCCCAGCCCGTGCAAGTTCCTGAAGGATTGCTCCAGGCTTTTGAACTTTCTCAACACTTCATCCTGTTCAGGGGCCTTAACCGGCTTCTCAACCTCTGCCGGTACTTCCAAATGGGGATTGTAAGCCTGTGGTTCGGGTGCATGGAATGTAGGCTCAGGGGGATAGTATTGTGTATCGTGAGCCTGAAACAATGGCTCACTGGTCGTTCGCTGCAAAGGGGCTGATGCAGGTCCCACAAAAATGGGAATATTGGGTGTTGGGAGAGGTTGATGGGGTGGTGGAGCTTGGGAATCATGAGGGCTTCTTTCTTGATGATAGAGGGGATTTGGGCGGCTTGTGGAAGGGCCAGAGTGAGGGTACTCTGGCATGTGTCCCAGTGTTTCAGGACTCTTTTGTGTTTTGGCTAGGGCTAGTTGCATTGCATTCATTTCTAGTCCCATCCTTTCAATCTTTTCCATCGCTTCTTTTAACAACTGGCTCATCGGCCTTTCTTCTTCATTGCTATTCTCCGAAGTAGTCATGCTTGATGCTATCGGTCCTTTGGATCTGGTTTGGTATGAATGTGTTGCCAGAATTCTTTAACAATTAACTGTCTGGTATCAGACAACAACAAACTTTGTTAGTGTTAGAGCTTAACAGATTTGATCATAACACATAGAGGATGCAATGCACCTAGGCATTTAACCGTTTCTACATGCTTTGCTTCAAACAACATGCGTCATCCCGGTTTGTTCATTCGTTTCTTTAAAGTATTTTGCGAAACCCTGCGTTTTATTTTATTTACATTTTCTTTTCTTTATTTATTAAAAGCGGTCGAATCTTATGGGGATTGCCTACGTATCACGTCCCTGCGTGAATCAGACCAGGCGTAGTTCTGCCTCAAAGTAAAGACACCTAGAAATTCTTCCGGAGTCACTTAATTTCATTATCAAAATTTGCTATTACACATTACTTCAAACAAAATAGCAACAGTACAGACTCCTCGGTTTTAAACTTGGTTTGAGGAAAAGAAAACAACATATGCGGAAACAACAAACAAAACAACCAGGACTCGGTCAACTAATTTTCCAACTTAGGGACCCACGAGGCATCTTTCGTCCCTTTCGCGGCCCTAGGTGCAAGGCCTCTTTGCAAGCTCTTCAACTCGTTCATAACCCGGTGGATGCAGCCCATGATGGAAGCAATGAGGGTTTCCCGAGGTGTTTGCTCGCATGCCAAACATCTTAGGTAGATGTAATGCCCGATTTCGTCAATTCTTGCTCGAATGTTGTCCCTTTCTGCGAACAATTGCCTTATCTGTCGGCTTTTCAATCCTAGCGTTTGTGCATTGGTGGCGAGCTGATCCTGGAACATATCCATTTGCCTTTCCATCCTTGTCATTGCATTGTAATAGCGTCTTCGGTCGGCTTGGGCATCTTGTGTTTGCTTGAAGATCCGCTCTTGCAGAGCAGCATTTGTTTCCTTTGCTGCTTTGACGCTCAGTTCACAATTCCTCATGACTTGCTGTAGGCGCTTCCTCCGGGCCATTGTACCTTCTGCCCATTTGGCCCTCATCCTTGCTATGCAAGCCTCTGATTGGTCTAATTCTTCTTGGCTCTGGATGACCTGATTTCTTAAACTGGCTATCAATCTTTCGTCGGAGCAGCGCTTCTGTCGGTCGATGTTATTCTTACTGGCTTGACGAAGGCGGGCCCTCAGGGTTTGGTTCTCTTGGGCTAGCTTATCTTTTTCAGTCTGCTCTTGGGCGACTTGCACGTTGTTTTCGAATACAATCCTTTCAACTTGTCGCTTCAGCTTCCTAATTTCAACCAGGTAACCTTCCTCTTTTGCGAGCCAGTCCCATTGTCCTTGCGATGACTCAACAAAATTTCGGAGGTGAGGCCGTTTGGGTGGCCGTTTCACGATGTTCTTCTTGTTCTGCCAAGTGAGATAGGCCGGTGAGACTTCACCCCTAGACACATCATTTACCCGGGTATTTGCCGTCAAGTACTAGCATTCACTCCATATGCAACGAACTGTCTTTTCAGGAAATTGGCCGTCACTGCTGACCTCGACTGCATAAGTGCTGAGATCTTCGTCCGGGTGTGGTACTTGACATCTTCCCAACTGTCTCATTACCCTGTAAGGGGCATAAGGTTGAATACCCCTGAGTCCCATCAAGAGGAAGTGAGGACCAGTGGCGGGCATGTATATGATTTCTTCCACAGAAAGCCAACCCAAAGTCCAGTTTACTTGGTCTGCGGTGATGATCCGGAGATAGGATATCCATTCTTCAAACCCTCCCGGTGATCGGAAACCTGAAACCCTTAGGCTATAACCCTCGATGCAGCCCCCATTTGTAGACATGTAGTGCATATACTGAGGATGGTGACACAAGTGTTCGATCATCCACATCTGTAACAACAAGTTGCACCCTTCGAAGAAGTCTGCTCCAGCTTTACAAGCTGTGAGGGCTCGGTATATTTCTGACATTATCATGGGAGCAAGGATGCTTTTATCGTTGGTAATCAGGATTTTGACGATTCCAGCCACCTTTAGATCGATATTTCTATCTTTTCGGGGAAACACCACAAGGCCCAAAAATGCCACCATAAAAGCGAACCGCCTATGCTCATTCCATTTTACCAGATTTCCCCTGCTACAAATACCACTTTCTGGATCATTAAATCCTCCCTTGCTCCCGTACCTCTGGTATATGAATTGTAGGGTAGAAAAACCTCTATCCAGTTCAGCGTATGGGACTCCTTTGCTTATCTTCAACAGATCCATGAATTTGTGTGAATTCACAGCCCTTGGAGCGATCAGGTATTTGTGTCTCAAACCTTCAGTGACGTCCATGTAACCCGCCATTTCTTCTAAGGTTGGGGTGAGTTCAAAATCTGAGAAACGGAACACGTTGTGGGCCGGATCCCAAAATGTAACCAAAGCCTTTATGATGTCGCACCGAGGCCTGACTTTCAACAAATCAACCAAACCTCCCAGGTGTAGTTTGACCTTGTCTTGCTCTGACCTTTCCAAATCCTCCCACCATAATCGCACTTCCAGGGGGATTTTGCTTCTAACTGTTACCGGCAAACTTGGACTCATGCTCATTCTGCATGTTTATTGGGGTGATTAAGCAAAGATCCAGACTCATTAGACTCAAAGACACAAATTGACACACTATTTTTCTAGAGAAACGAAATTTTGGTTGTTTCTGAAAAGTACGATGTTACCTTAAAACTTTCGTTATTTGGATTGTACCTATATTTTGAAAAACAACTTGAGCCCGATGGGGGTTGCCTATGTATCTTGCACCCGGCGAGAATCGAACTGACGTAGTTCAGGCATAAGCCGAAATTTGGAGACACATTATTTTTCTCTTAGAAATGAATCAAAGACCCTTACTAAAACAAATTAATAAGACACCCATTTTCTTTCTATTTTTTTTTTCAAAATTCTGGCAGAGTTTTAACCATTTTCTGGGTATTGATCTTTCAAAAATAATTATCTCCTTATCCGTTATTCCGAAACCGGTCAGCATGCAAGCCTTAAAACAAGTAAATGCATAAAGCAAGCAGGATGCAGCAGGATGGTCTTTTCATATCAGGTTGCTAGTCCTAGACGGACCCAACCCCTGTGTTGAGTCCCCTAAGTCAAATGCACATGATGCAAATAAACGTTCCTACTAGGGATCTTGGCATGAAGCTGAGTTATTCTAAGTTGATAACCTGGGTATTTGTTCTAGACCTGGCTTACCCGAGCGGACAACTCGAGCCAAGGATGGGAGCTGTGTACCGGTAACCAAAAGGCCATCCGATTTTGCAACTCCTCCGAATCCTCGTTCTATTTTGGCATATGACACTAACAGAAAGAAGCCACGACCAGCGTGCGCTCCTCAAGAGAGAAAAGAAGGGTTTCGGCACAGTTTATATGTACAGTTCAAACAATATCAAAGCAGTAAAAGCAGCATTTAGCACATTAGGCTCAAAACATGTAATAAAATCAGATAATAAATAAAGCCAAATAATAACAATTACACTAAGCTCGAATTCTTAACCCTGAACCAGCGGTTCTGGGCTTATGATCCCCAGCAGAGTCGCCAGAGCTGTCACACCTCCTTTTTACGCACCCGCGAGGGCACAGGGTAGTTTTTCCAATTAAAGGACAATCGAAACGGGATTGGTTTAATTATTTCAGAGTCGCCACTTGGGAGATTTAGGGTGTCGCAAGTCACCAATTTTTAATCCCGAATCGAGGAAAATAATGACTCCACATTACAGTCTGCGTACCAGAAATCCGGATAAGGAATTCTGTTAACCCGAGAGAAGGTGTTAGGCATTCCCGAGTTCCGTGGGTCTAGCACGGTCGCTCAACTGTTATATTCGGCTTGATTATCTGATTTTATACAAGTGTGAACTTATGTGCAAAATTTAACTTTTAACCGCTTTTATCATTTCACTATTTTTATCAGGAATTGCAACTTCATGAAAACATGTCTCAAACCACGTTACATCAATGCGCCCATGGTTGTTGACATATTTCGACTCGGTTGAGATTTGGATTTGGGTCACATAAATGTGCACCCGAATTAAGGAGAATAAATTATTAAGACGTGCCTAAAGCAACTAGCGTATTGTTGTTTTGGGTAAGGCCGAATTAATTTGCTAAATGGCCTGTCCCGAATTCTAAGTGTTTTAATGTATATACAGTTAGAGGGCCCCGCAGCTGTGTATATTTTTATTTGACAAGGCTCGTCTCGTTCTACTTTTAAAAGGAATTCGCGACGTCATGGATATGCCTCTCGGATCACGTCACAATCAATGTACCCGTGATTAGAAATACATTTCGAATCCGTCGAGATTTGGATTTGGGTCACATAAATGTGCACCCGAGTTTAAGAAGGTAAGGTTTATTAAAGCGTATCCTAAAGAGACTAACGTGTTGTTATTTTAGGAGGGTTGTGAGATTTGCTAAGCAACCCGTCCTGGAAACTAAATGCTTCAATAATATACATTTAACAAGGGCCCCGCATCTGCGCGTTTTGTTTGTTTTCATCGAGGCTCATCTCGTTCTTATTTTTAAAAAGGATATCCTATAGCAACTATGTTTCTTGTCGTGTTTGTCTCTATCAATCGAAAGCCGTAGATAGTCCTAATTAATTAATGCTTGCAAGTTATTTATAACAGAATTCGGAAATCCTTAAAATCAGGGACGAGGCTGCGTGCACAGTCAGTCGAATAAATAATCATGGGCCCAAATCCAACCCATGCGTGATGGGCCAAACCTGGGCCACTGCTTGCTCGAAGCAGGCCTGCTTGGCCTGTTTTGACCTGAACTCGACCTTCACGGGGTTTATATTACAAATTTTATGTTCTTTGTCTTAACAGGTAGTTTATTAGTTATATGAGACCATTAATCAGAAAAGGAAGAACTTAACCCCCTTGTGTACAGTCTTCATGTTTGGCATACGTTACAGCATATATGGCAAAGTAAACTAAATCTGAGATGCAAACTACTTCATTGAGACCACTTTTATCTAATAGCATACATATACCATTATCATTCGATACCCTACATTGACATCAACTAGGCCTGCAAGCTAACTTCAGTATCCCAAAATATGAGCTATTAGACATTACATGACATTCAACACAACAGTACATATATATAAACAACATCTGCAGATCTTCTCTTTTATACTCATTGCTCAAACTTTCGAGTTACATTGGTAGTGTAATTGTGTACCTGGTATAGAGGACAAAGAAGAAAGGAATGATCAGCTGGGCAGTATGCAGTAAACACAGCAACAACAGGTACACAGCAACAACACAGCAACAAACCAACAGCCAAATGTTTTCCACAATCCACGAACAACCAACAATAATTCCCAGAACAAAAGAAACCAGCAAATAGTCGAGTGCCAAACCAGTAATTCCAGACGAAGAGTAATGAAACACCAGAAGTAAAAGAGTGTTCGATGCAGCAAATACCAACAGTTCAGCAACCAACAAACAACTCAGTCAATGCAGACGACAGAACTTGGCCAAGGCAGCTTGACCAATATGAATTCTTATTCAACTTTCAGATGGTGTTTGGTTACAATCTATTTGGAAACTAACTTATGTTTTTCAGCTTTCTTTAAACTCAGTAAACCTTTCTTCAGACTAAAAGTTTCAGCTTTAAGACTAACAATTCCAGCCTTTTTTCTCTTTTTCTGAAGACTAAAACGTCCAGCCCCCCTATTTTTTTTTTCAATGGCCTCTTTATAAGCCAAAATGACCTAGTGCAGTTAAGCTGCCTCCCCTGCCAATTGGCAGAATGCCCATACCCTTTAAGCCCATGCCTAAGCATCTTTGGTGCCAACCCCTTTGTTCCCCACGCTTGGCTTTTGTTTAATCAAGAGTTATGGGCATCATTTTATTATTCTTTTTAAACCCCATACTCTTGTGTCTTGTTCCCCATTGGTATTAGTTTAATCTTAATTAGTACCCTACTTGTCAGCTTCATTTAAACTAACTTCTTCTGCCCTTTTCAAACCCCAGACTACCCCTGTCAACCTTGATTATTACTGCCCCGCCTATTGCAGCATCAGGGCACTTTGGGCTTTGAACATTCGATTTCAGAACTGCCCCAGCCTGGCTTTTTAATTGTTTACAATGTAGTTACAAACTAACATTCATAGGTAATGCCCAACATTCAAATCACAATACAGGTCCATTCAGAATATTCGAACATTCAGTCGTAGGAGACTAATCGACGACATTTATCGAGTCGACTATACTAATTATAACAGGTAATAACCAGTCGCTCATATAAACAATACATTCAGGGACCTAAAGGGTATCAGACAACTTTTGTTAAATTACTGGGCCTATGTGAATTAATTCATTTGACGACTAATCTAACTGACGATCATGTTTATCACAGAGTGTATTCAGAACACAAACAGAAGACAATCGACCAAATAAAAGGCCTTTAACAGGGATGGAAGAAATCCGAATGAAAAATAACAACATAACAAACAAACACAACGGAACATGCTGACAACTTAATTAGAACTAAAACAAAAGAAAGGAAAACTTACCAAAAAAGGTTTGAAATCAAAAATGACCCAAATTCTGATTCAACTTCGAACTCTTGAGGCCGAACAAACTTTAATCAGGGTGTTCTCACATGAGAACTCCTTGATTAAGGTCTATTAGACCTCAAACCCTTGTCCAGACTGGCCGGATTCCACAGGTGCATTTGTTCTAAGGTCTGGATTTCCAGATCTGATTTTTAGGGAGTTGTGGGTAGATTCGGACCAAACCAAGCTTGGTTTGGTCACGGGAAGGTCAGGGGAGTGTCTGATACAAAGATGGTGAGGTTTGGTGTAGATCGAGTTTTGTCTCGAATCTTCAAATCCAGATTCGAGATGATAGGAGATGATTCGAGGTTCGTGGTTAGTGGATTCGTGTTCAGGGGAGTGAGGGGGTCTTAGGGTGTTCGGGAGGTGGCCACCGGCGTTCATGCCGCCGGGTTTTGGTGGAAGGGAAACTAGGGCGGCTTGCTAGGGTTTGGGGGTTTCAGCTTGGGGAAGGAGATGACTGAAGGGGGGGGGGGGGTTCGGATAGGGGGCGTGGGGTGTAAGGGAAGGTTTATATATGTATTGAGGGTTTAGATCCTGGCCATTGGATCAATTGAGACCAAGGGCCAGGATCTACTCATTGAGGAGAGACGACGTCGTTCGGGAGCTGATAGTGGGTTAGGACCGGGTAGGGGATTGGATCGGGTCATGTTGACGGGTTTAGAGGAGGGCCTGGATCCGTTGGATCAATGGGGTTGGACGGCTTAGATCATCTTGCCTGAAACGACGTCGTTGAGGCGAGTTGAACAGCCTGATCTGGACTGTTCGTTTGAATCAGATCAACGGCTTTGGTAGGGACGCCAATACGGCGTCGTTTGAGTCCGTGTTTGGGCAGGCTCGTCTTGGACTGGATCAGTATTTTGGTTTTGGGCCTTGTTTCGGGGCCCAAATCAGATTTTCCTTTTCCCCTCTCCTTTTTTTTTTCAAATTAAACAAAAATTCCTAAAA
This sequence comes from Nicotiana tabacum, assembly GCF_000715075.1. NCBI lineage: Eukaryota > Viridiplantae > Streptophyta > Magnoliopsida > Solanales > Solanaceae > Nicotiana > Nicotiana tabacum. Next base: position 81,784,063 of record NC_134099.1, read on the forward strand.
CAATGTAAAAAATTAAAATAAACCTACACACATATTGAGCGACACCCACAACGATAAACACACATAAATAAAAAATAAAATAAAATAAAAATGGTTAGATCACAGCTTAGAACGAACGATGCACACATACATATATTTTTTGAATTTTCTTTTAACGATAGGCATTTTTGTATTTTTGTTTGATAATGACTAGATGCAAAATGGACAGTCCTACAAACGACTAATAACACATGTCACGAAAACTTGAACAATTGAAACCATTTGTCACTTATTTTTATTTTCTTTTGGAGTGATTGTCGGTGAAGCAAAAATCACGTGCTTACAATCCATATTATAAACAAACCTAGGACACCCCCTTTACATTCACAAATGTGCTTAGATTATAATTCTTTTAAACTTTTGCTTTTCATTAATTGCTTTCCAAACATCTGTGTTCTTAAACTTAAATCTCCTACTATTTGAGCCATACTTGTTTATTTGCTAATTGTACAAATTCACAAAAACCGTTTGGGCCGGGAACCACACTAGTGGATCCTGAGGGGTGCCTAACACCTTCCCCTTGGGATAATTTCAATCCCTTACCCAATCTCTGGTTACTAAACATAGTTATAAATGAACCCTATAGGTGCCCTAACGCACCTTAAATCGTTAGTTGGCGACTCTTCAAAATGCAAACCTCCTTTCCCAAAAGGAAAGAGTTGTCCTAACCAAAATGTCATAAACCCGATTCCGTGAAGGAAAAAGGGGGCGCGACAACATGACGACTCTGCTGGGGATATTTAGGCTTTTACCATTTCATGTCGTTTTTGTGAATTTGTAACCCTCCCTATGTGCAATTACTTGTTTAATTTCTTTAAGCATTTAATTTCTTCTTCAAAAGCAAAATTGACATATCTTTCTTGTTTTCTTCCTTTATAACTATTTTAAATTATGAAACTGCTGTATTTATCGCTTTCTTAACGTGCAAATACATGTCAACATGCTTTTAGTTATTGCATAATCATGCTCAATATCATACTCCACTCGTGCCAAACAAATACTATAGCAACGCTTGATGAGTGGTTGCGCCCTTCCTATATCATTACCCCATAAATTCGGAAAGGCTTATTTGCGGTAAAACTAGTCGATCAGCGGTGCAGTTGACAGTTCCGTGCCTTCCCCCTTGAGTTGTCCGCTCAAGGGTACCAGTCTAAAACCCCATAGAAACCTTACTCTGTTAAATTATGCATGAATCATGGTCAAGCCTAGCTGGGTCAGTTATGTTGTCCCCATAATGATCCTTTAAGATAGTCTTGTCCAAAAGTCCACTGGGTTTCCCTAAACCCAAACATACATCATCACGTTCTGTGCATTTATTTGGAGAACTAAATGCTTCATGCTAATTGTTGATATTAAATAGTCGAGTCTGGTGGGGGTAAGGGCCTAACCTTGTTTGTCTTGTAGAAATATGAGGCACGAGTCCCCAGATTCGGCATGGTCACCAATATCCACCCAAGATTGCTAAGCTGGTGGAAAGATTTACATTCAAGTGACAAAACCCTCATTAGAAAATATCTGGGTAATCTACTATCCCTCTTGGAGATCCAGCCGAACAACATGATAATAGAAGCTGCTATCTTATTTTGGAATTATGAAAGGGCCATGTTCCGCTTTGGGGATATCGAGATGACGCCTTTACTAGAGGAGATAAGAGGGCTGGCTGGTCTAGTGTGGGAAACTCCGAATTTGCTAATGCCTGAGAACCGCACAGACAAGGGTTTCCTAAAAATGATGGGTTTGAAGAAGAATGCAGAATTTGTATGCCTGAAGGAATCGTACATCCCTTTTGACTACCTGTATAAAAGGTACGGTCACAACAAATCATACCGTACCTACCATGGCGAGTTTTCCATCACGTCCTTGGGACATATCCATCGTAGGGTTTCCGTCTTCATGTTTTGCTTCCTGGTTCTGATCGTGTTTCCAATGAAGAAAGGGAGAATCCATACTAGGCTGGCTATGGTAACCAAGACCCTAATGGAAGGGATTGGTGGGCAGAAATTCAGCATTGTACCCATGATCATCGCAGACATATACCGAGCCTTTAGAGAAGTGTCAACGAGGAGCGAGACACTTCGAAGGCTGCAATCTACTACTTCAGCTTTGGCTCATGGAACATCTCTAAAAGGGCAAATACCGATAAGAAATTCAGCGAAGGGCCTGGGATGATCACATCGCTTTCTACCATCCAAAGCGAATGAATTACATCCCTAACATGTTCGCTCAGCCTGAGAATGACAAAGGATGGGTTGAGCTCTTTGATAATCTGACTGAAGAACAAGTTCAAAGGATATTCGAGTGGTTTCCGATAGAGGAGTTCATCGCCCAGTCCAAAGATGCACCTTTCCTGATACTGATTGGTCTAAGAGGAACATACCCTTACGTCCCTCTTCGAGTTATGAGGCAAGCATGTAGGAAGCAAGTCATACCCAGGGTCGACAAGATGAGCCATCTTCGAGCTGACTTCCAAAATGATGATAGTCCCCACAAGTGCCAAGCCCAGCACATGTGGCACTGCAAGATCATAATGGGAAAAGACACCATCGAGCCAGACAGATATCATACCGTTTGTACCCCTTTCTATTCGGGTTGGTTGGAAGACAATTGGGATGGTCTGGTCCAGCCAGGGTTCGTTCGAGGTCACAGAATTATAGATGAAAAGGCCGAGGTGCAAGTCAAGTACAACCAGCTGTGCAAAAAGATCCATGAATGCTAGAGCGAACACCGCGAGATTCAAGAGTCCAACAAGAAGTTGATTAAGGAATGGAAAGACATGGCTATCAGTACCAACAAAAGGCTAGGATACTTGGAGCGAGGCATAGTAGAACTAGAGGGAAAATTTCTCAAAAGGGTTGAAGACTGTCAAAAGGTTGAAGGGACCGAAGGTGGGCATCTAGCCAGAGCATACCTGTTGCTGGGACTTCGTGAATTGGGGAAGCTGTTCGACGGAGCCAAGGATGCCAAATCTGGGGAAGGTACTTCTAGGACCAAATAGATAGGAATTTACTTTTTCACTTTATGAATGTCATAAGGCCAATGGCCATTATTGACTTTATTTCTTGCTTATTTAGTGTCATTTTAAGATTCGCCTATCTTTATCAATAAAATGAGGCATTTAGCATTAAAAGTTCTCCAAGTCTATTTGTCTCTAGGCCTACCTCGGGCACAAAGATGTTACCAAATTAGGACATGTTTTTCATTCCCGCACTATGTGTTTAAATAGTGCAATACTTTTTATAATCCTCACTAACTTGATTACCTTTTGTTTTTATTTTTGTTTTTATTGTTCCCCCTCCCCAAAGGTTAGTTCGTGCACCCTGACATCATCATCTTATTTCATAATATCCAGGGGCCCTCCACCTACTCCTCCTTTTAGTCCCATTAAAGGCAAGAACAAAGGCAAAATGGAAGATTTAAGCAACATCATGAAAATGAAAAAAATAGAACGGGTAGAGGCCACTGATGGCCAGGGTATTCGGATTCCTAACGAGAATGTGTCACAACTTGAATAGAAACTGTTAAAGTTCCAGGAAGAGCTCGATCAGGTTCAAAATCTGGCAAACCTGTCATTTTCCCTCAACACCCCAGATATCAACTTCCCCAATGCTCAAAACCCTACACTTCCTCAAAATATCCCAAAACAACAGAATCATCTCGCACCTCACCACACGATGCTCCACCAAAGAACCAATGTAACACCTGCCATACCCCAAACAATGCTCCACCACTAATCCCAGAACCTCAAAACTCCACAAACGACCATTTCCACACCCATACACCAGACCACCATAACACTCCTATCTACGTGGAGACCATGCCACACTCCACCCAACCTATCTCAGGCACACTTGAGTCTGATGAAAGGACATGCTTATCAGGAACTTGGCCGAGGAACTTAAGAAATTGACCAGTCAGATTCAGGGCGTTGAGGGAAGCAAAGGAATTGAGGGGCTAAACTACGAAGACCTTTGCATACAGCCTGATGTCAAACTGACTTAGGGATACAAACCTCCTAAGTTTGAAATGTTTGATAGTACGGATGATCCAAAGGTCCATTTGAGGACATATTGCAACAAGTTGGTTGGAGTAGGGAAGGATGAAAGGATCCGCATGAAGCTGTTCATGAGGAATCTGAAAGGAGATGCATTATCTTGGTACATCAGCCAAGATCCCAAGAAGTGGTCAAGATGGGTAGGCATGGAATCTGACTTTATGGACAGATTCAGGTTTAATATAGAGAACGCACCGGACGTGTTCTATATCCAGAATTTGAAGAAGAAGCCCACGGAGACGTTAATCGAGTATACTACTCGCTGGAGGTCCGAAGCTGCTAAGGTCAGACCTGCCTTGGAAGAGGAGCAAATGAACAAGTTCTTTGTTCGGGCTCAGGACCCGCAATACTATGGACGACTAATGATAATTGAGAACCACAAGTTCTCCGACATTATCAAATTAGGCGAAAGAATTGAAAAGGGTATTAAAAGTAGTATGGTTACAAATTTTGAGGCCTTGCAAGCTACAAATAAGGCTCTACAGTCCGGTGGTATGTCCAAGAGAAGGGACGTAGGGGCCGTGATGGTTGCACAAAGGACCAAGTCTCCCCTTAAATACCAAGCTTACCCAACACCTCCACTTGCATACTAGCCAACCCCAAATTACCAAGAACCCTCATACCAAGCTCCACCACCAACTTATCAGTCATCTCCACCTCCTACATATCAACCTACTTCACCTAGACACTCCCAACCCGCTCATGTCTACCAAACTTATAATGCTCAACCATCCCATAATCAATCACCCCCTGCACGCCAAAATTTCCCTAGACCCTGACCTAACTTTGATCGCAAACGTCCAAAGTAATATACAGCCATCACTGAACCCATCGACCAGCTATATGAGAGGCTCAAAGTTGCTGGTTATGTCACCCCCATCCCTGCTGCAACCGCTGTGAACCTTTCTCAATAGGTTAACCCAAACAAGTCCTGTGCATATCACTCCGGCATGAAAGGGCACACCATCGATGAATGTCGCTCCTTGAAAAGACAAGATACAGTCCTTGATTGAAAACAAGATCATTGTGGCAAAGGTGCCCGCTCCAAACGTCCGCAACAACCCTCTACCAGACCATAAGGGTGGAGGTATCCACATGATTGAAATAGAAGATGACTAGGATCCCGAAGGATCAATCGGGTTGATCGCAGAAGGTGATGACCCAAAGAAACCAACAATTACTCTCAATCCAATCATAGTCCAGATCCAACCGTCTAAGGACACTGAGGTGAATATGTCTATACCTCTTTAGTTTGAAGCAGCGCCATCCGCAAAGACATCAGTACCAATTGAGGTTGAATTCGTATCTCCAGCAAATGCACCCGCACCATTTGAGGTTGCAGTCTTGCCACCCAAGGCACATGTTTCATTCGAAGTTAGGATAGTCGCGCCGGTCCCAGTGGCGATGTCTACCATGCCACCATACTATACAAATGCTGTAGCCTGGGACTATACAGTCGAGGCGAGAAGGAAAGGCAAGGTCAAGATTGAAGAAACTGTCATAGCACAGGGTATGACAAGAACTGGTAGAGTCTATACCCCTGAACATCTAGCTGAATCAAGCAAGCAGGCGTCCATTCGGCCGCCTCTCATTGAGACAAGTCCGGACGACCTTTGAAGGAAAATACAAGCCAAGGAATATTCGGTCATCGACCAGTGAAACAAGATGCCAGCACAAATATCCACTATCTCTTTGCTGCAAAATTCTGAGACGCACAAGAATATTCTGTTAAAGGTGCTAAATGAAGCGTACATACCAAGTAATATCACTAGCGGGGAAGTGGCTAATATGGTATGACAAGTGTTAGAAAGCCATAAGATCACCTTTCATGAAGACGAGCTGCCACCTGAAGGGCTGGGGCACAACAAAGCACTGCACATCACCGTGCAATGCGAAGATTATTTCATCACCAGAATCCTGATCGATGGAGGTTCCAGTCTTAACATTTGTCCGTTGGTAACACTCAAGAAGTTGGGTAAAGGGCTGCATGAGATAAAGGATGGAGCAATCAATGTGAATGCCTTCGATGGTTCTCAGAGGTCCACTATTGGGGAGATTAGTCTATGCCTGCAGATGGGACCAACCTGGTTCGAAGTCGATTTCCAGGTGATATATATACTAGTGCCTTACAACTTGCTCCTGGGATGGCCATGGATTCATGCTGCTAGGGCCGTAGCATCAACGCTGCATCAGGCAGTAAAGTTCAAGTGGAATCACCAGGAAGTGATCATTCACGGCGACGGTAGCAACCCTATATATAGTTGCCAGACCATTCCGGCGATCGAGGGAAGAAGGAAGATGGGTGGAGAAACTTACCACCACATTGAGCGGGTCAATGCTATCGACAAAGACAAATGGTGGGATAGCAAAATCGAGAGTATACTAAGTTGGAGTGGGTACGAACCTAGCAAAGGGCTCGGCAAGAACCTCTAAGGAATCTCTAAACCCATAAAACTCAAGAAACATGGCACTACCTTCGGCTTGGGATATGAATACACCTGGGAAGAATTCAATAACTGGTCGCCACCATGGCGCAGTCCTTACTATCCACTAGAGCAGCCAATACCGTATCTAGAACAGACCTTCCAACATGCCGATATTATTTATGGGTCAGATGAAGAAGAAGCACTTGCAACAGTGAAGAACTTGTTTTTAGAGGACAGTGATATGGACTGTTGCGCTATTCTCGAGGAGGAGGGGGAGGAAGGCCCTTCCATACAGGCTGTGAGCAGAGGGGCACATCTCAAGAATTGGACCATCATGACAACCAAAGCCCGACGAGCCTCGGGGTAGCAAGGCTAAAACAAGCATTATTCACTGTTTTATTTACTAAATGATTTTCTTTTCGCATTTGTCAATTCCCGCAATAAGATCTTAGATCTTCAAAACAGTTATTCAATTCATCAAAAGCATTTCTGATTTTTCTTATGAATTAATATTTATTGCTGTCATTTTCTCTCCTTGCTTTACCAATACAACATTACTATTACTTATCTTGATGAACCAATGACTGTGATATGCAAGGAGATAATGCAACAAACAGACATGGATTCAGAGGAAAATGACATACCAGACGATATTGTCAAAGAAGTTGAGAACTTTGAGAACAGACCTAAGTTCAACCTGGACGAGACCGAAATTGTCAACTTGGGAGATGCAGAAAACATCAAGGAAATACGAATCAGCATTCACCTATCGCCATCAGAGAAGGGAGAATACATAGAATTTCTAAAGGAGTGTGAAGACATATTCGCCTGGTCATATGATGACATAACTGGTCTGAGTACGTCTATTGTGGCTCACAAACTGCCAACCGATCCAATGTGTCCACCGGTAAAGCAAAAGCTCAGAAAGTTCAAGCCTGATATGAGTTTGAAAATCAAGGAAGAAGTTACCAAGCAGATCAACACTAAGGTTCTCAGGGTAGTAGAATACCCGACATGGTTAGCCAACATTGTGCCAGTGACAAAGAAGGATGGGAAGGTCAGAGTCTGTGTCGACTACCGGGATCTCAACCAGGCCAGTCATAAAGATGACTTCCCTTTGCCAAATATACACATCCTAATTGACAATTGCGGCAAGCACGAACTACAGTCATTCGTAGATTGCTTCGCTGGTTATCATCAAATCTGGATGGATGAGGAAGATGCTGAGAAAATGGCTTTCATTATGCCGTGGGGAGTGTACTGTTACAAGATGATGCCATTCGGCCTGAAGAATGCAAGAGCCACCTACATGAGGGCCATGATTACCATCTTCCATGATATGATACACAAGGAGATAGAGGTATATGTGGATGATGTTATTATCAAATCCAAGAAAGCCACTAACCACATAGAAGATCTGAGGAAGTTCTTCAATAGACTGTAAAGATACACCTGAAATTAAACCCCGCAAAGTGCGTATTTGAGGTCCCTGCTGGGAAATTGCTTGGGTTTATTGTGAGCCACCGAGGAATAGAACTGGATCCATCGAAAGTCAAAGCCATTCAAGAACTACCACCGCCAAAGAACAAGAAGGATGTGATAAGCTTCTTGGGAAGGCTTAACTACATTAACCGATTCATAACACATTCTATAGTTATTTGTGAGCCAATCTTTAAGATTCTAAAGAAGGACGCCACCACCAAATGGACCGATGGCTGCCAAAAGGCCTTCGACAAAATCAAAGAGTATCTGTCAACGCCACCGATCTTAGTCCCGCCCGAGCCAGGTAGACCCTTATTACTCTACCTTGCAGTGTTGGATGGAGCTTTTGGCTGCATTCTGGGGTAGCATGATGAATCGGGGAGGAAGGAGCAAGCCGTTTATTATCTTAGTAAGAAGTTTACCCCGTACGAAGCCCGGTATTCTCTATTAGAACGCTCGTATTGTGCTTTGACTTGGGTAGCTCAGAAGCTGAGACATTACTTCTGCACCTATACTACATATCTTATATCAAGGATGGATCCTTTGAAGTACATCTTTCAAAAGCCCATGCCCATCGGCAAGCTAGCCAAGTGGCAAATCCTGTTGAGTGAGTTCGACATTGTTTACGTAACTCAGAAAGCGGTCAAGGGACACGCACTGGCAGACCACCTTGCTGAAAACCCCGTGGATGGAGGATACGAACCCCTGAAAACATATTTTCCTAATGAAGAGGTATCATTCATAGGAGAAGACATTGCAGAATCCTATGACAGTTGGAGAATGTTCTTCGATGGAGCAGTAAACTTCAAAGGAGTTGGAATAGGAGCAGTCCTAATATCAAAAACCGGTCAGCATTATCCGGTGTCTGCCAAAGTCAGGTTCCCCTGCACCAACAATATGGCCGAGTATGAAGCCTGCATCTTAGGACTCAAAATGGCCATTAACATGAACGCTCAAGAGCTGCTAGTGATTGGAGATTCAGACTTGCTTATACATCAGGTATGAGGAGAATGGACAACCAAGAACTCCAAGATAATCCTGTATCTGCATCATGAATATGAATTGAGAAAGAGGTTCACGAAGATGGAATTCCATCATGTTCCCAGAATCCAGAATGAGTTCGCCGATGCATTGACTACCCTATCATTTATGATACAACATCCCGACAAGAATTTCATTGATCACATTCTAGTGAAAATCCATAATCAGCCAGCTTACTGTGCTCATGTCGAAGAGGAAGCAGACGAAAAGCCTTGGTTTCATGATATCAAGGAATATTTGGCAAAAGGAGAGTACCCGGAGCTTGCTAATCCTACTCAGAAACTCACACTTAGGAGAATGTCCAACAACTTCTTTCACAGCGGAGGAATATTGTATAGGAGGACTCCCGATTTAGGATTATTAAGATATGTCGATGCAAAGGAAGCATCTAGGCTACTAGAGGAAATCCATACTGGGACTTGCGGTCTACATACGAACGATTTTGTCTTAGCAAAGAATATACTCCGGGCTGGTTACTTTTGGATGACTATGGAAACAGACTGCATCCAGTATGTCCGAAAATGCCACCGCTGCCTTCCAATCTGCATAAAGCTACCATTCTGCCTTCCGAGACTAAATGATGTCTCCATCTGCATCTGCATTACATAAGGCTACTATTCTACCTTCCAATCTGCATAAGGCTACCATTATACCTTCCGAGATTAAGCTCTACCTCCACCTGCATTCGCATCCTTGCATAAGGCTACTATTCTGCCTTCCAATCCGCATAAGGCTACTATTTTGCCTTTCAATCTGCATAAGGCTACCATTATGCCTTCCGAGACTAAACGCTGTCTCCATCTGCATTTGCATTACATAAGGCTACTATTCTACCTTCTAATCTGCATAAGGCTGTCATTCTGCCTTCTGAGGTTAAGCTCTACCTCCACCTGCATTCGCATCTTTGTATAAGGCTACTTTTCTTCCTTTCGAGGCTAAGCTTGGCCTCCAATTTTCTTCGAAACTAAGTTCTATCCCAAGCACTATTTATCTCGTTTCTCTTATGGGCTAAGCTCTGCCCTTCAATTCACAAGACTAAGCTCTGTATTGTCCGCATCATACTACTGTATCCTTCATGGGCTGAAATATCGCCAACACATCCAAAGGCGTCATCGTTCGGAGGTACCATCTTCATAGCCCGAGAACACCATGTCATGGCATGAGGATCTCTTTCAATCCTTTGCATATCATTATTCAAAGGCGTCATGGTTCGGAGGCACCATCCTCATAGCCCGAGAACATCATTTCATGGCCTGCGAATCCCTTATCATACATTTTATGGCCCATGACATCATGGTCTAAGGACATCATTCTCATCGTCCGAAGACAACTTTCATGGTTCGATGGAAATTTGCATCATGTTTAAATTTATGCACAGTATACGCTTGTATTGTTTCTATTTGCAGGTAAGCCGGCGAGCAACGACTACCCCAGCAGGAGCGATCCCGCTCCAGTTCCCTCAGCCATATCAAACCTAACCATTCCCGTAAACCGTTCACTCACCCAGCCCTAGGTGTTGCGTCCGTTTATGAAATCGCTTCATCGGTATACTCCGCCGATGGATCCTGAACTACATACGACCTGATTCTTGTAAAACCAAGGATATGTAGGCAGCTCAGAAGCCAGGGTGCGGCCTAATTTCTCAAACCATTTCGTTTGGTCAAAATTGACCATTATTTCTTTACCTGGAAACTCTTTCATTCTTCCCGGGTAAAGAGGGGCCGCTGTTGATACCCAATTTTTTCCTATATATTTTAATATGAAAAATACCTTGAAAATAGCATATATATGCATATATAAGCATGCCCAAGGTTTTTATTATTTTTTCCATAATTTTAAGATTTTAAATTGATTTATTTTCTCCCTTTTTATCGATAAAATCCCCAATAATTATTTCCAAAATTATTGTTTTGATAATTCATCCATTGGATTTCTATATTTACGCCAAAATATGGCTAATGTAATTTTTATATATTTTTATAATTACATTTAGTATATTTAAAGCTAAATTGCACATAATTGCAATATTAGCCCTTTTAAGATTTAATTATGTTTTATATGCATAAAATTGGATCCTGTATTTTTAAATTACTAATTATATATTATAAATCATTTTAAGATTTTAAATTATTTTTTAGAAATTATCTACTATTTTTTATAAATTAAATAGGAAAAGATTGACTATTTAAATTATAGCCAAATTGGTTTTCAATTACAGCCAAATCGGACCCGAGTTCCCAGCCCAGTTTTACAATTAAAAAATCCGACACACACCCTATTAACCCATACCCAAACCTGGAACCTACCTACCCCATTTAGTCTCGACCGTTGATCTCCCAGATCAACGGTCCACATTAGCCCTTTCCTTTTTTAATCAAACGACCCCTCAAACTCTACCCCCATTCTCTCATTTGCACCGCCTATGAATCCCTCCTCTCCCAAATTCTCTCTCAACTCACCCTAACCCTAATCATAATTACCAGCGAGAACCTCCTTCCTATGGTGTTCTCGTACCTTCTCTGACCACCTCTGGTTTCCTATACTCCAAGGCTCTTCGACTTCATGAGTCCTTGAGAAGATCTCAAGGAAAGCCAACCTGTTCCGTTTTGAAACTCATTCACTGGCTTGTCTCCTGCCATTTTCGTTTATAAGAAAGGATTTCCTCTTGTTTTTCGTTTGAATCCATGAGTTTTTAACCGATTCTCTTCATCTCCACTATTTTCCGAAAATCCTAGTTCACTACTATTTGATTCTTCTCAGATCTTTATAGATATGAGGTGATTCGAGTATTATTAAGCGTTTTCCTTTAAAAATCTCTTGTTTTAACTAACTATTTTGATTTTAGTTGCTCTTTTCTAAACTAGGGTTTCTGAAAATCCTTTTCTTCAAAACGCTTTCTGGTTTTAAGTATTTATCCCCCTGTGTCTATGTGTTTTGATTGATTTTGTTGAGTTATTCCTTAACCCTAACTAGTCTATGTTAAAACCCCCAATTTTTGATACTTTGTTTAGATTCTGCACTTGTCCGTGTTATTTGATACATGCTAATATTCTATGCTTTGATTTACATGATTATTTCTTCGTTTAATTAGAATATCTTGTGATTTTTACCCTAGTATGCCTCTATTAGGGTTTCAGATTTGATTTTTTCCGTATACTTGGCTTAGTTTCTTATTCATGGAAAACCTATATCATTTTCCCCTAAATTAGTATTATTTTGAATCCTTATTCACTGATTTGCTATGGTAATACCTATATACTGATTTCCGGTTATTTTCCTTTTTCTACGACCTTTGATTATTTCTTGGCTTATTTACGATTAATTATGGTACTTGTTGATTCTTATTGATTGTTCCCTTAATTGAATTTTGTTCATTTACCCTTAATTATCCACCCCGTACTTAAGTATTTAATTTTCCTTCTTTAATTATATGCCATGCTCTTTATCATTAACTGGTCACCCCTTTACTAGAAGAGAACCTTGCTGATTTTATGCATGATTGATTATGTAAATTTTTCCTAATTACCGAATGATTGATTCTTTACCTTATTTTACTCTGCTCTCAACTACTATATATACTCTCCACTATTCTCAATTCCAAGTACACGACCAATTAGTTCAAAAAACACACACTCACATAAAATTCTCTTCTCTCTCTCTGCTACTTGTGCTAATTGCTTGTCTAGCCGGCTGAAAGCCAAGGCTAGACTGTGGAACTCTACTTGCTTTACTTTCTACATTTTGATTCCTTAACTGTTATGTTCCTAGTTCAATTCTGAAACTCATCTCTATGTGCTCCATGTATGTTAATCCATGTCTCCTTCTGCACTAATTTAATGGCTTATGTATTTAATTACTCTTCTTATTTACTACTTTATGCAACATGCTTAAGTTTTTCCCTCTCTTGTTCAAGTGTGTACTCAGCATGTCTGGGTATCACCTGTCTTGTTTGATACTCGGCCAGCATGTCTACTTGAGTTCTTGTTTATTTCCCTCAACTAGTATGCCATGTTAGTATCATAGACTCCTAATGTACTTTATTAACACTAAGCGATGTGACTAATTATGTGTAATAGACCCATGTCTTCAACATGACTACTCCCATGCCCTGTCCCTATGTCTTATTACTATTCTAACTTCAAGCATGATTCCCTTGTTAACACTTTGAAGTAGTAGTTTTGTGTTCTGGAGGCCAATTAGTTGCTACTTGTTCTTTGTACCTGCTGGTCTATATATTTCTCTTCTCATCCATGTTTACGTGTTTCTGCTTTGGGCTCTCCGTGTCCCCAACCCTTTACTTCCCTTCTTGTGAATGTTGAAATGATACTATTCTTTGAACTTGTTTTGTGTGCGCTGGCTTGTTCCAAGTTGTTGTTGCTCCTATTCCCTTCTCCTTTCAAAACAGTTTTCCCTAAGCAACTCTTCTGTTGTTTTGCAAACTTATTTCAAACATGTTGTTTCAAAATTGTTTTCCAATTCAGCCTTTTCAAAACTATGATAAGCACTCTCACTCTACTCTTATACCACTAAGTTCTGCCCCTTTTGTTGCCTTGGGACCCTTGAGCTCCCTCTGAACTTGGACACATGAAAGGTGGCCTTTCCACGCTGCACTTACTCTGTCTTGGCTTTGAAATCTGGGTGTGAGCACTGCCCGGGATCCTTTGAGGTCCTTAGGGAACTCTGGCACACCCGGATATGAGAAGGGCTTTGAAACAATCTTGGCACTTGAGGTGATTTATTACATAACTTAGGGAGGAAGTCCTAATCAGGCTATCTATAGTGTAATCTCTTATCTTTCATTTCTACTTATTTAATTCATTGCAGTATTAGTCTGTAATAATCTGTTGTAAACAAGTATTGGGGCTGGCTAGTGAAAAGGGGAGGGTAGTTATGTATGCTATCAACATCAATGGGTAGAAACCATGTCTTAGGTTTACATTTCCTATATGTGCATTATCAACCCATTCAAAGCATGTCATGCATTAGATACCATATTCTTAGGTTTACTGTTTCAGCATCTCATTTGGCATCACTTTATCACTTAGAAATCCTGATTTAGGCTAAATAACGACATTAATATAAAATGTTGCTCCTGCACATCTTGAAGTCATGCTGTAACTCTTTGGGAATTTAGAAACCATGCTATAGGAATTCTGCATATTCTGCATTTTTCATAGGTGCACGTTAGATACCCTGTTTTTAGGATCTCGCTTGGTCACACCTAGTTAAACCAATAATGCATAAAACAGTCTCGTGTTTGATTATCTTGTTTGAGTGAAACTGATCACAATCCCTGCATGTTTTCGCAACATTTAGAACAACATGTTTTAGGTAAAAACAACTTCCAAACTGTTTCAATAACCCTGGTAACTACTGCATATTATGTTACGCCGAGGCAAGCCTTAGGTAGCAAACATAAATAATACCAGAACTATCTTTGTGATTAGTGTTTAACTATCAACGTGTTAAAATCAGTAGGCAAGCCTGATTCAGACTTCTTTTCTGAGTCATGTAATAAATCTGGTTCTGCTACTATCACTTAGATACCATGCTTTAGAATTCTGAGTTTAAATGTGGACCTTATTTGTGTATGAGTCGTGTTGTCTATGTGCATTACTTGTGGAGGTATATTTGAGCCTTTTATCTATTTTCTGTGTTTTCCCCCCAAATGCAGTCCTATATGTTCTTATTTGTCGCCTAGTATTTTGCCTTTAAACCTGAGGATCTGCCTAGACCCCCCTTATAGGATAAGAGTCCTAAATTCCTCGCGGACTGATAGGAAGGGACAGGTAACAACATGCAATAGGGGTCGAGACTGGCCCTCGCTTTAGTTACCTTCACGGGGCGGGAAAGAGTAGATATGGATATGATGACCGGTACGTTAATACCACGTGTACCCCTCTTTGAAGAGTGTCATACCGGGTATTGCATTGATGTGATCCATATTATAAACAAACCTACGACACCCCCTTTACATTCATAAATGTGCTTAGATTGTAATTCTTTTAAACTCTTACTTTTCATTAATTGCTTTTCAAACATCTGTGTTCTTAAACTTAAATCCTCTACTATTTGAGCCATGCTTGTTTATTTGCTAATTGTACAAATTCACAAAAATTGTTTAGCCGGGAACCACACTAGTGGATCCTGAGGGGTTCCTAACACCTTCCCCTTAGGATAATTTCAAGACCTTACCCTATCTCTGGTTACCAAACATAGTTATAAATGAACCATATAGGTGCCCTAACACACCTTAAATCGTTAGGTGGCGACTCTTCAAAAAATGCAAACCCCCTTTCTAAAAGGAAAGTGTTGTCCCAACCAAAATGTCATAAACCCGATTCCGTGAAGGAAAAAGGGGGTGCGACAAGATGTTCAGGCCTTAGCCAATAAGTTCGTGAGGTTGGATGTTTCTGAGCCCAGTCGTGTTTTAACTTGCATAGTTGCTCGGTCTTCTTTGTTTGAACGCATCAGGGAGTGGCAGTATGATGGCCCTCATTTGCTTGTCCTTAGAGACATAGTGCGGCACGGTGATGCCAAGCAGGTTATAGTTGGAGATGATGGATTTTTGAGGATTCAGGGTCGTGTTTATGTGCCTAATATGGATAGACTTTGTGAGTTGATTCTAGAGTAGGCCCACAGTTCCCGGTATTCCATTCATCTGGGCATCGCCAAGGTGTATCAGGACTTGCGACAACATTATTGGTGGAGGATAATGAAGAAGGATATAGTTGCAGATGTAGCTCGGTGTCTAAATTGTCAGCAAGTAAAGTACGAGCATCAGAGACCTGGTGGTTTGCTTAAGAAGATAGAGATTCCTGAGTGGAAGTGGGAGCGTATCACTATGGATTTTGTTGTTGGACTTCCACGGACACAGAGGAAGTTTGATGCAGTTTGGGTTATTGTGGATAAACTGACCAAGTCAGTGCATTTCATTTCTGTGGTAGTTACCTATTCTTTAGAGCGGTTGGCAGAGATTTATCTTCGTGGGATCGTTCATCTTCACGGTGTGCGCGTGTCTATAATTTCTGATCGAGGTACGCATTTTACCTCGCACTTGTGGAGGGCAGTACAGTGCGGGTTGGGTACACGGGTTTAGTTTAGCACATCATTTCATCCTTAAATGGACGGACAGTCCAAACGTACTATTCAAATCTTGGAGGATATGCTCCGCACATGCGTTATAGACTTTGGAGGATCGTGGGATCAGTTCTTGCCCCTTACAGAGTTCGCCTACAAAAACAACTATCAGTCGAGCATCCAGATAACTCCCTATGAGGCATTATATGGTAGATGGTGTCGATCGCCGGTTGGATGGTTTGAGCCGGGGGAGGCTTGGTTATTAGGTACAGATTTGGTTCAGGATGCCTTGGATAAGGTTAAGATCATTCAGGATAGACTTCGCACATCTTAGTCCAGGCAGAAGAGTTATGCCGACGGTAGGGTTCGTGATGTTGCATTCATGGTCGAAGAGAGAGTGTTGCTTCGGGTATCACCCATGAAGGGTGTAATGAGGTTTGGAAAGAAGGCCAAGTTGAGCCCTAGGTATATCGGGCATTTTGAGATCCTTGAGCGAGTAGGATAGGTGGCCTACAGACTTGTGTTACCACCTGGGTTATCAGCAGTCCATCCGGTGTTTCATGTGTCTATGCTCCGGAAGTATCACGATGATCCATCCCACGTGTTAGATTTCAACACTGTCCAGTTGGACAAGGATTTGACCTATGAGGAGGAGACGATAACTATGATAGACCAGCAGGTTCGTCAGTTGAGGCCGAAGAGTTATCCTTCAGTTCGAGTGTAGTGGAGAGGTCAGCCTGTTGAGGTAAATACCTAGGAGTCCGAGACTAATATGCAGAGCAGATATCCCCACCTTTTCACTAGCTCAGGTATTTTTCTATGTCCGTTCGAAGACGAATGATTATTTTAGAGGTGGAGAATGTGATGACCCGATAGGTGATCTTATGAATTCAAACCAAATTCTATGTTCATAGGTCTTTAAAACCTCATTATATTCCTTCTCAATTTACGTACGTAGTCTGGGCGTGATTCCGGAAAGCTTTTATGTTGAAAGTTGATGAAAATTATAATTTTTGCTTTAAAAGTTGATTTTAGTTGACTTTGGTCAACATTTTGAGTAAACGGATCCGGACTCGTATTTTGACAGTCCAGGTGGGTCTGTAAAGAAATATGGGACCTGGGCATATGTTTGGAATTGAATTCCGAGGTCCCTAGCTCGAGATATGAATTTTTGTTAAAAATTGAATGATTGAAAATCTAATGGTTTTAAGAAATTGGTTAATGCTTGATCTTGCTGGTATCAGGTCCGTATTTTGGTTCCGGAACCTGATACATGTTCATTATAATATTTAAGACTTGTCTGTGAAATTTGGTAAAAAACGGAGTTTGTTTGACGTGATTCGGACGTCTGGTTGTGAAAATAGAGGTTTTAAAGCTTTCTTGAAAATTTCATTCGATTTGGAGCTAAATTCGTAGTTCTAGGTGTTATTTTGGCGATTTGATCGTGTGAGCAAGTTCATATGATGTTTTAGGACTTGTGTGCATTTTTTCTTTAAAGCTCCGAGGGCTCGGGTGAGTTTCAGATAGGTTATGGGATGTTTAGAACTTAGAAAAATATGGGTTTTGGCTTCAGCTGATATCTGGTGTGTCCTTCATCGCATTCGCGGAGGTACTCTAGCGAACGCGAAAGGTAAAATGGGGGCAGGGTGACTTTCTTCTTCGCGAACACGAAGGCTGGGTCACGAATGCGGATCATTAGGGGCATTACCCTTCGCTAACGCGATCAGCCTCTTGCGAACGCGTAGGCATGGGACCTGGGGGAAGGGAAGTGACCTATACTCTTCGCGAACGCGTAGGCTGGTGGGAGTAAGCCTTTGCGAACATGAAGAGTATCTCGTGAACGCCTAGGCTACTTGAGCTGCTGCTTCGTGATCGCAGCAGACCCTTCGCGAACGCGAAGAAGGTCTAACGCATGAGATTTAAAACAGAACAGTAACAGGATTTTTCTAAAATTTCAAAACCCTTTCATTAGAACTCGACCTAGGGGCGATTTTGAAAGGAAAATTCAATACCAAATCATAGGTTTATACTTTTTAACTCATTTTCTTCCATTTCTAACATCACCCATTGAATTCCTAGCCCTAATCTTTGTTCTTTCATGGTAGAAACTAGGGATTTAGGAAGAATTGGGGAAATTTTGCAAATTGGGGATTTAGACCTCAATTTGAGGTCAGATTCCAAAACCAATTGTATATCCGAGCTCGGGGGTGAATGTGTAAATGAATTTTGGTCCGACCCTCGGGTTTTGACCAAGCGGGCTTGGGGCCGATTTTTGACTTTATGGGGAAAAGTTTGAGAAATTTAGATTTATGCATTGTAGTTGATTCTTTTTGCAATAATTGATGTTATTGAGTTAATTGTGACTAGATACGAGTGGTTCGGAAGGTGAGGTGACGAGTACCTATGCGCTGCCAATTTATCTGTTTTGCCTATTTCCTTCCCGTTTTTCTTATATTGTCTTTTTCTGCCTTAACTACTACATGCTTTACGTGTATTTCTAAGCCTAATGCCTACTTGTTAGACATTGTTTCTCTTTGCTGAAAGTATTAGTTCTTTCATAGCTTCGTTGTCTCCGATTATTTGCTTAAGTTGCTTATTGGTACTTTCGAGGCATATTTTCTGGATTGGTCTCGTTGTGTAGTATTATTCATACAGATTATATATTGAATGAGGTTTTTTTTGGTTCAATTTGATAATTATTTATCATAAATGCATTGTGACTTAGCCTGCTGATTTGACTGTGTACATTGAGTGTTTGGTTCTGATATGGTGGGATTGGGCTGCACGCCGCAATAGGTGTAATAAAGGAGGATTGATATGGTAGAATAAGGGGGACTCTCTCTCTCTCTCTATATATATATATATATATATATATATATATATATATATATATATATATATACGATGGGATCGGGTTGCACGCCGCAACAGGCATAATAAGGCTGGATTGATATGGTGAAATAAGAGTGAATTTATGATATTGATATTGATATATGGTGGGATCGGGTTGCGCGCTATATATATAATTTACTGTCGTTAATATTGTTATGTTGGAATAAGGGAGGATTATGTGTTGTCTGGTGGGATCGGGTTGCGCGGCACAACAAGTTATATTTTTTTCTATTTCTTGAGTTGCGTTGTTTTTTCGATATTTAATTGAACTGGTAAAGTTTGATAAATTCTGGATGACACTGGTTTATTTTTGAGGTCGTGGTTATCATTTCCTATTGTGTGTTTAATCCTGTACTGTATTCCAATTATTCTATCAGTATTATATAATGCATACAAGTTTTTGTGTAGGTGACTCGCCTTAGTCTCGTCACTACTTCGTCGAGGTTAGGCTCGACACTTACCAGTACATGGGGTCGGTTGTACTGATATTGCACTCTGCACTTCCTGTGCAGATTTTGGAGCAGGTTCGTGCTGATCAAGAGGTTGGCAATCAGATTCACTTGCTTGGAGACCCAAGGTAGTCCTGTTGGCGTCCGCAGGCCTTGGCATCCCCTTCTATTCCCCATACTTTGCTATTTTCCTTATTTCGTAAAGAGTTGTATTTTCTTTCGGACAAATATTTATAGTAAAATCTTAGAATGTTCGTGGATTGTACACCGGATTCTGGATAGTAATAGTAATAGAATGTATACAAAGAGGTTGTTTACTTACTTCCGCATTTATTTCGACTCGTTTAGATTGTTTATTGTTAATCATTAAAATGTAAAGGAAATTGGCTAATAAAACTCTAACATCGACTTGCTTAGCAAGTGTGATACGCCATCACGATCCCGACTGTGAGAATTCCGAGTCGTGACATAATGTTTCATTATTGATGTTAAAAGTGGCTATTTTCCAAAATTTGAGGTCTATTTGACTAAGGCAAAAACCCACAAAGAATAGGGCCAGACCCAACAGAAACCCACAATAACGATTAACCCCCATCGTTGGATGATACCAGTCAATGACTCAATGGTCATATCAAATTCCAAAATCTTCTATATCACACGAAATGTCAATTTTTCTATGAACATCAAAAGCAATGGGATATAAGAAAAGCGACATTCTTTCAAGTAAAGACTATCCGAATAAAATGGAAAATAAAACAAGCTATCAGGATAGCAAATCAGGAATACATGATGAATTTTTGAAAACAACATTATAAAATATTGAAAATTTTGATTCTTTAACATATGTATACTATGCAGTTAATTTTTTTTGTTTGTATTCGAGACTGATCAAAGCCTAGTCTCTATCTGGTCAGTGAGGCAAAGGAAGGTCTCTATCGAGGTGGAGCTAGAAGCCCAATTATTTAGTGGCTTTTGTTCAAATTGGGGCGTTAAATGGGCCGATTGGACTTATTTTGGGTGAGTCAAAATAAACTGAGTAAAAAATAGGCATGCCATCGACCTGCCCAAAAGTAACTTGGGTTGAGATGGGTTAATCAAGTTGTGCGAAAATTTGGGTCATACACCAACCAGCTTAACTCTTACCAAGCTTTAATTAATGTGTATTATTTTCTGATAAATTGTTTAATTATCAAATACAACTTTCTTTCTTTCTTTATTTATGGTCATATATAACATATCAAACACAAAATAATAATAATAATTATTATTTTACAGATATTTTAGAAAAGTAACTTATGAATCAATTTGGACCAAAAATCAGCCCAACTTTAGATGAGCTGAAATTGGTTGGATCAAGATAGACTGAGTTCAAAAAATAGGCAGATCAATCACCAACCCAACCTTGGGCGGGTTAAATGAGTTTGAGCTCAAATTGAAACCCCTAGTTCAAACCGTATTCTGTGTTAATAAATTACTAAACATTTATCAATATTAAATTTAAAAACCCATTTATTATCACTTGAAGTCGTCATTCTAAAATTCAAAATCCTTATGTAGGAATGTAAATTTTATTGTACATAAATCCATAAGGTAAGTTTGGATTATATTTTAAATTCAAGATATATTAGTCCAAATAAATATTATGGGCTAATATGATTGGATTAATTATTTAAGTCCAACAAAATATTGACTGTGCTAGCCCATTTAACTGGGCTACAGGTGATGACCCACTTTATTATGCACAAAATATCATATTTCTAGAGGCCCAGTTTGGTAGCACATATCAAATGACGTGTCACACCAAATCAAAGGGAAGATCTAATAGGATCATGCAACGTGTCAAAATAACAAGGCATGCCAAGTCAAATTAAAAGGCCAATAAAACTATGCCACATGTGCAAGTGACATGTTCTGGCTAATCAAATACGGTCTTGTCACGCTTCAATCTGATTGGCCGGAAAGAGTTTATTCTCATCACAACTCTTCTCTTCCACAACTATAAATAGGGGTCTACATAATTCAAAAAAGGGACCAGAAATCATAGCAAGAAGCAAGAGAGAGCTTGTGGATCAAACACCGCGAACTTCTCTACAAGCTTCGAGCTTCAAGAAATCAAGTTTAAGTTCAAGAAATCAAATTCAAGCTCAAGAACAAAGAACAAATCAAGGTTCAAGGAGTACGAGTTCAAATCAAAGTTCTTGCTAGTTGAATTCAAGAGCAAACTCAAAGGCCCTTGAATTTATCTTAAAAAAGAAGAATAAGAGAATTCATAGAGATTGTAACACTCAAATTATTTGAAATAAAATACTATAATTGTTGCAATATTTTCGATCTCGATTATTTTTTTAACGCGATTTATTGTCTACACCATAAATTAAAATCTTGGGCCGCCTCTATCTCTATTTCATACACCATCAAAGAAACACGTTAGGCACATGACCTATTCTGAAAAGAAAAAAAAACTGTTATCTTCTCCTGCCCCGATTACGTTTCTAACCTCAACTCCTCCACCAACTTCCTCTCTAGCTTGCCATTCCAACCATCAAGCTTCATTATTGGGAAATTATGAAGGATTTTATAAAATCATACAAGAGTTAGGACACAAGGATACAACGTAACTCTTCCACGTACTATCGTTTTTTTTGTTTCGCACTTGCTGTCTGACACTCGCTTTGGGCTCAAATTAATCCGAATTCACATCACTTAAGGTCCATTAGTTAAAAAAAGAAACGCTCCTGTAATTAAGCGTGAAGGAGTCAAATCGGTGACCATGACATTCACATAACCAAAGCAAAGTGAATCCAGATCTAGGCCATAGAGCATCTTAGTCAAAAGAAAAATTCCAGTGAGATTTTCAAGTTCGGTTTGTTCAGGTGCTAAATAGTCTCTTGAAATATATTTCTCTTACGAAATAATGTTAGGAATTTTATTCTTGCACAACTGAAATAATTTTTCGGAAAAAGTTTATTTTACACCAAGTAAATATAAGTAACTTAGGTTGTTATAAAAGAAAGTACATTACAAAAACATAAGGTATTTGTGGCGGTTATTTTTTTAGTATAACAGCGCTTTTAAACCTCCAAAATACATAGTTACGGCGGTTTGGAAAAGCGCCATATCCCGCCCGCCACAAGTTTATTATGGCGGTTCTCCAAAACCGCCATAATAGAATACCACAACTGTCATAATATGCGATGGTAAATTGTGGTCTTTTTTTATCATTAGTGGCGGTTTGAAACCGCCATAATTGACACAAGATTGCTGAACACAATTTTAACCGCCGTAATTGCTCAACTAATTAAAAGTTTTTATTATTTCATAATTTTAAATATTTTTTGCAATAATTATTTCGAATAATTACATTATTTCACATTTACATATTATTTATTGCACCCAATATAAAAGATCAAATAAGCAAAATCTTCATCATATATAACAAGTATTCCAAAGTTACAACATCAAAATACTAAAGTTTCGAAGTGTTATTCAATAATAGCACCCCAAAAGTATCATAGTTGATCCTAAACTTAATTACTAACTCGATCGATCATCAATTGGTGACGGTGTGCCACTTCCTAACTCCGCCCGGTGCCTGAAATAAAAAAAAGATCTAACAATAATCAGTTAAGTGAACCATAAGAAAGATTGCAAAAGCAAAGAGAGCGCACAAGGTTTAAGAGTAGAATGGTTGTATACTCCATTCCACTACTTAACGGTTCAGAAAGAAGTGGAGACAAGCCATTGCATGTACATCTAATACAACAGTGATTAAAATCAAGTACTAGTATAAGATTGCAAACGTACTGGTGTAAAGTTGTAGACTGAAGAAATACTTGTAGGAAAAGTTTACAGTAATGGTCACAAGCAACTGCATGTACACAATAAAGTATGTAACAAATACCAAGTAGTATAATTATAAAAAAGGAACAAGCGTGGAAAAACTCTTAGCAGTCTTTCAAAATCCAACCTCATGTATGCAAACATGCATTTTTGGTATTGTTTGAGAACAGAAGAAAATATCAGATCTAACTCATTGCTGCTGCAGAATCAAATTTGTGATTCCAGTGACAATATATGTAATTACATCTGGTCATTTCATAAAATAGCTTTTTATAGTGAATTTCATATCATATTTTTTCTTTTTTTGGCTCACTATGGGATCATATTACATGAAAATTCTCATGTACTGAACATCATAAGGGAGTGATGTTCAATATCTCAAATACGGGCACAGCCTTACTGGCCTTTATTATATCATTTGATATAGTTAGATAGCCTCCTTTCTATTGACAAACAATCTTCTCTAATAAAAGACATACACTTTAACAATGAAATACAATCATATCATACTTAGAATGCTCATCATAACTAAATTCGAACTACTGTAGCTGATCAATATTATTCTTTTCTTTAACAACCCAATGACGACTGCATTATGTTTCAACTAAGGGAAAAATAAATAAAAATATGAATAATGCAAATTTTCAGCTTCAGCAAAAAAGCAAACATGAAAAAATGAACATTTATAAGGTTATACCTATGGAGGAGTCGGAAATAAGTGAGAAAACTCCTCAGGAATATTTCTTATGTTCATTTGATATAAGATAAGTAGTGCATTTAATTATGACTTCATACTCGTCATCACTTCCTGCTACTCTGGGGTTGGAGTGCTAGTGCTATATGAACCCACATAAGCACGACGAGGTCTTTAGGGCATTTAGGATAAACTTCCCATCTTTCTTTCCTTATCGTGCGACATTGATTCAGCTTGAAACATATCTCTTTGAATTCTTTCTTGTGATGGGCCAGTTTGGAGGACTTGAGGCCCGATTTGGACGACAGCTTAGGCTCGATAGTTTTAGTTCTGTGGGCATGTGCTTTTGGACTCCTATGTCCAATGTTGTCCCTATGAGGGGGAATTGTGGCTCGATGAGTGATTGGGTGGCTATATGATCACTAGGATGTAACTGTGGGATGTGCTTAGATGGCTTGAATGTGACGGGACGAGTTTTCTTGATATGTTAAAAGGATTATTGGATGCTCGATTTCTGTGGATGTGTCATACAGTCTTGATTTAGAAAGGTTTTTGAGAGATTCTTTCGTGTTATTTCATTTGGGGAATGGAGTAGATTTGTAACGACCCGACCGGTCGTTTTGAGCTTTTGCACTTCGCTCGCCAGTTCTCGGACATGTCTAGCCTTGTGTGATGTATTATGACTTATGCAAATCGTCGGTTTGGTTTTTAGGGTAACCAGAATGAATTTTGAAGAACTGTTCTCAGTGTAACGCTTAAAATTTGAAAGGTTTGACCAAGATTTGACTTGTTAGTAGATGACCTCGGATTGGAATTTTTATGATTTGGTTAGTTCCGTTAGGTGATTTGGGACTTAGGAGCATGATCGGAATGTATTTTGGAGGTCCGGAGTAGATTTAGGCTTGAATTGGCGAAATTGAAATTTTGGCGTTTTCCGGTTGATAGGTGAGATTTTGCTATATGGGTCAGAATGGAATTCCGGAAGTTGGAACAGGTTCGTAATGTCATTTTGGATATGTATGCAAATTTTCAGGTTAATCGGAGGTGTTTTGGATGGTTTCGGCATAGTTGGTGGAATTCTGAAATTTCAAAGTTCATAGGCTTGAATTTGATGTGATTTCGGTGTTTCTGCGTTGTTTTTGGTATTTTGAGGGTTCGACTAAGTTTGAATGATGTTATAGGATCTATTGGTAGGTTTAGTTGAGGTCCCAGGGGCCTCGGGTGTATTTCGGATACTCAAACAGGCACTTTTAGCTTTGGGAGATTGCTGGTTTTCTGGTGTTTTAGCAGCACTGGTTTGTTCATTGCGATCGCGTGAGTTCATCCGCGATCGCGTAGAGTAAGTTGAGGCTAGGCAAATTTTGTGAATCGCGATCGCGAAGGTAGGAGTGCGATCGTGTAGGGTGAGCAGTCTTGGTCACTGCGTTCGTGTGGAGACCTTTGCGTTCGCGTAGAAGGACTTGAAGTGGTAGTGGGGTGATGGAATTACTCTATGCCATCGCATAGAGCTGAGGAGTTGTCTTACGCGATCGCATAGGTATTTCTGCAACCGCGTAGGATTAAATAACTAGGCAGTATTTAAATGGCCAATTCGCGACCCTTCTTCATTTTCCACCATTTTTGATCGGGATTGAAGCTTTTGAGGAAGATTTTTGAGGAAACCAAAGGGGAATCACTTGGAGGTAATATTATTGACTTCATACTCGTTTATATGTGATTAAAGATCTAATTAGTGGTGAAAAATTAGGGAAAAATCAGTGCAAAATGGTTAATTAGGGCTTGAGATTAAGAGACCTTAAAATGAGTATTTGAGGGGTTAATTGAACTCCGATTTCAGTGTTCTTGATATGTATAGACTCGTGGGAGGATGAGGATCATTTTGGCATAAAATTTTATCGAGTTCCAAGACGTGGGCCCGGGGTCCGGGTTTGGCTAATTTCGGGATTTTTGGTATAAATTGGATATTTTCGAATGAGCTTTTTTTCCTTAGCATATTTTGATGGCATGAATATGCTTTTGGCTAGATTTGAAGCATTCAGAGGCCAAGTCGAGAGGCAAGGGCATCGAGGGCTAGAGTTGGACCGGATTGAGGTAAGTAATGATTGTAAATGTTTGTCCTGAGGGTAGGAAACCCCGGATTTCACATCGTTGTGCTATATTGAGGTGGCGCACACGCTAGATGGCGAGCATGGGGTCGTGCACCATTGGGGACTGTGACTTAGTCCATCCTGAATGAGTGTTTTACTGCTTATTTGATTGAAAACTGTTTGCTATCATCATGTTTGGGGCTGGGCCTCGTGCCAACTGTTTTGGACCCTTAGGGGATTTTTACTGCTATTTCCTCACTGTTTTGATTTTTATATCTATACTCAGTCATGCTATATTCTACTGTTTTCATAACTCAGTCATGTTTACTCTATTTTAATACTTTAAATGATATTTTGGGCTGAGCATCATATTTTACTGTACCCGAGTAGCTTTTAGAGATTTCTGACTGAGTAAGGCCGGGGGCCTGTGATGTGAGGATACTTTTGGGTCGGGCTGCACGCCGCAGCAGTGATACACTAATTTATGATCATGAGGTCGAGGGCTTGAGTTATACACCACAAGGTGGCTTGATATGAGGCCGAGAGCCTATTGGTTATGCCACGAGGTGGCTTGATATTGAGTTTGGGCCGTAAGGGGCCCTCCCGGAGTTTGTACACCCCTAGTGAGCGCGGGTACCCAATATGAGATGTGATATAGCCCAAGAGGCTGATATTGTTCCATGTTTTGTCGGAGGGGCAGTTCTTGATTTATGTTATGCCCAAGGGGCTGATTATGAGTGATTGTGAGGTAGCCCGAGGGGTTGGTTCTGTTGATATTATGCTTGAGGGGCGGTTTATGGTACATGTTTTGCCCGAGAGGCTATTTATGTTTCCATCCTTTTTACTCACTATTTTATCACTCGTTTGAAACTATTGAAAGTTACTTTAAAAGTTTTTTTACGGAAACTGAGCTTGATTTACGAAATAAATAATTTTTGTACTGTTTTGGAAAGGTACTGCATTTGCTATAATGTTACGCTGTGTTTTACGTATTTTCTTATTACTCAGCTTTCATTTACCTTTATTACTTACTGAGTTGGAGTACTTACATTACTCCCTGCACCTTGTGTGTAGATTCAGGTATTTTTGAACACGGTAGTGGGTGTTGATTGCTCAGAGGCAGGGTTATTGGAGTTTAGAAAGGTAGCTGCCCGGCGTTCGCAGCACAACTTTTCTCCCTCTTGTTTTCATTAGACTATATTCAGTACATTTTTAGACTTCTCATTGTATTCAGACCTTAGTAGATGCTCGTGACTTGTGACACCCCAATGTCGGGCTTGTATATTATTTTTGCACTATTCATGTAGACTTATATTATGAAACATTTGTTTAATTAAAGGCTTAAAATGATTCTTAATGATCAATGGTTAAATTTGGGAGTTGTTTCGGCTGGTCTAATTTCACGATAGGCGCCATCACGACCGGGTCAGTTTTAGGGTCATGACAAGTTGGTATCAAAGCCTAGGTTACATAGGTCTCACGAGTCATGAGCAGGTTTAGTAGAGTCTTGTGGATCAGTACAGAGACGTCTGTACTTATCCTCAGGAGGCTGCAGAACCTTTAGGAAAAATTTACATTCTTGAATTCTTATTGTGCGTCCTTGATTCAGCTTGAAATGTAACTCTTTGAATTCCTTCCACGCGTTCGCATACGTGCATGAGCGCTCAGTATCAGATGTGCATCGATGGCTTGTGATTCCCTGATCGAGGGGCGAGATGTTATTTTCTGTGCGTTGATGTTGGGCCAGTCTGGAGGACTTGAGGCCGAGTTTTGCCTACAGCTTGAGCACTGAGGTGCTGATTGTGTGAGCACGTATTTTTGAACTTATATGTTCGGTAGTGTCCCTATTAGTGGGAGTGATGACTGGATAGCTACATGACAAGTCTGATGTGACTATGAGATGTGTTCGTATGAATTGAACGAGACAAGAAGGTTCTACTTGGGGGTAGTAAGAACTATCCGGTGCTTGGTTTCCATTGTGATTTGATGTTTAGCCCGAGTTGTGGACCTGTTGAAGGACCTTTTTATGTTGCCTAGTTGGGAAGTGAAGTGGATTTCACATTGTGATATGAGTTCGGACTTAGAAAAATTAAGTAACTGTGTAATGTTTATGACAGTAGAAGGGCATAAAGAGATGTTAGTTTGAGGTGAGGCCGGTGGGCTATCTCCCGTGGATTGTTCTGAAGTTTGCGTGATCCTTTATGTCATTTATTGGAAGATCTCTGTTACTAGGGAAATATATGTGTTGCAATTTGAATTTGGGTCGCCTAAGAGAGTGGGCTTGACTGTTATGAGGGTGAATGCGAGATTACAAAAGGTTTAAGGTACTAGATGGTCCGTGTTTCACGAGCTTATGAAGGATTGAGTTTAATCTCACTATGGTATTATGGCAGTAATAGAGTATATGTATTATGAGTTATTGTGTGTTTTGATCTATGGTTTTGATCCAAGTAGCGGAGTCTACTATTGATTAGTTGATTGCACGATTATGTGCTATGTTGATTCCAGTTTGAAACGTATTGGTGAATCAGTTATGGCTTACGGAGCTTGAGACCGAGGATGGCTCGAGTAAGGAAATTTCTATAAAGGTCATGTTATGCCTTAAGGGGTATGAGAATCATGGAATGACTTGAGTTGTTATTGGTAAAAGATGTACGATGCATCGAACATGAAGTTTATTGGTTGTATTAGGGTGAGGTTACATTCTGCGATGTCGGAGTGCTAAGGGAGCACATGTCTCCCGGTCTGTTTGATCGGTCTAATTGTGGTTTGAGTAGAGTGGGTGACTCTCAAGAATGGTTCTAATGGGTTCAAATTTTACGTGTAATAATTGGAGATTTTCAAGTTGTATAATTTGGCTAGGAACTGAGGTTTTCATTGTAGGGTGCCAAGACTTATGTCATTTCTATATCAATTATGGGATTCTATATACCAGTATCAGGAAGGTAATGGCTTCGGATTCACAGGAAGTCACTTCAGAGTAGACATCTGGACTGTGGTCCATTTGGGAATATCTAAGAGAGTATCGAACGGTTTATGAGCCTTAGACGGTGTGGTTTATGCTTGGGTCTCGTGTGGTGAGTCGGAGTTGAGGAATTGTAGTGTTATAACAAGAAGAAGTATTAAGTTGAAGGTAAATCAGAAGGAACTTGGATAGATGGGATAGCTTGGTAGTAAGCCGAATCGGTATGGTAAGGATATGATTAGTTCTTTGGATACGTACGAGGTAATGAGTTTCTACAGGTGTTTTGCGAAATTCTCTTGGGTTTTAGTGACCTGCGTAGCTTGGTTGAGTTAGAAGGATTCAGTCATGACGGTTTAGTTTTGTGCAAATGTAATTCAGAGAGTTCTTGATGGTTTCTACTACGGTTAGAGATGCGTATTTTCTACGAGTGCGATGAGCATGGGATGTGTAGTGATTTTCTTCTATATGGGATCAATGGAAAGTTCTTGGCTAGTTGAGTACGTAGCTGCTTGTGGCACGGAAGGGATATGAGGTTCTCATGTTTATCCTAGGATGGTATGGTATATGCAGTATGTTGTGTAGGATTAAGATTTACATGTGTAAGGTCACTGTTCAGATTTGAAAGGAAGGTCACAAATTCTTGGGCAACATGGGCAGCTTCAGATGATTAAGGAAATGGTATTACTAATTGGTGTGACTTGACGAGGGTATACGTTTTAGAAAAAGGCAATGTGATTAAGTTGATGGTACTTAAGTAGTATTGCGGCACTCTCTTGTTGGATCGACTACTGATATTTGAGTTAACTTGGTGGCACAAAAGAATTATAAGAGTACCTCTCATGGAATGATTGGGAATTAGAGGTGTGTTGTATATTCGGACGACAGAATTGGGATCAAATATAGAGATTCGTGTGCTATATAGAGTTGGAGACTAGGGATTCTCATAAACAGGTTATGTTGTGGTTACGAGTCGCGTGTATTGGCTCTGTGTAATGGCTATCGGGGTTTGGAGACCCGAGTTGATCTTCTGCTGCTTGATGAGTTAGATTCTAATGTGATATTGAGTATATATTGGTTGTCTATGTGTCGTGTTATTCTGGACTGTTGCGCTAAGGCAACGTCGTTGGCTAAGCCGCGAATGCCACAGATTGAGTGGCGAGGTTCAACAGATTATGTTCTCAGTAGGGTGATTTCATTTTTAAAGACCCATCGGATGGCTAGGGAGGGTTGTCTTTCCTATTTGGCCTTCATGATGGATATTAGTGCAGAGACTCCTACCATTGATTTAGTTCCGGTGATGAGGGGTTTTTCGGATATATTTCCTGCTACTAGGCATGTCGCCGGACAGGGTTGTTGATTTCGGTATTGATTTGGTGTCAGGCACTGTATCGTATGGCACCAGTGGAGTTAAAGGAATTGAAGGAACCGCTTCAGGGATTCCTTGATAAGGGGTTCATTGGCAGGCCAATGTGGATGTGTGTTCTAACTTGAGTCGGCTTGGTTGACTTTAAGTTGTATTGTTGAGGGATGTGTTGCTTCGATTGTTGTTGAGCTTATTAGTGACCTGGGGAGATCTATAAGTTACCTTTACATGTTGCGAGGCATTGGAATTTGTTGGTTATAGGTACATGTGGTGCGGTTTTATTGGAGTCTCTTAGTGGAATTCGAGCGGGAAGAGTATTGGGTATTGCTCGATGGATGGCATATCTATTGTGTCCTTTCGGGTTTGTGTAATGTTATATCAATTGCTTCACCGTGGTTATGATGATTTGCTCTGGTTCTAGACATCAAATTGCGCGTGGTTGTCAATTTTGAGCATAGTGACTTGAGGTGTTTCATGTGGACTAGTGTTTGGATAGGGTCGCTCATTGCAGCAAAATTATGTGGAGGTATGACCCTTCGGGTTAGATTTGTATATTCTTTTTCTACGATGTGTGACGGGTTCTCAGCATTGTGTGTGGTAGTACTGGTGAGCTTGCAGTACAACTCTCTCATTTGAGTCATTTTTCATTATTTGAGTATGTTCGGGTGGTTGCTTATTGGTGCACGGGTCGCACGATTTGTGGCTTTAGATTGTATTGATGTGTCATGTCACCAGAGTAGTTGTGTTGGATTAGATGAGATTGTTGGGATCTAGAATGAATACAAACGGATTCAGTTTCAGCGTGTTGGAGGGATAATATCAATGTTCGGCTCAGAAATTTGCAATGGTCCTTGCTAAAGGAGAAGTGGCTTCCCGAATGGTTGGTCTGAGGAGTGGTTATGACTTCCTATGTGTTTCATTTATCATCGGCAATATACAAAAGTGTTGGAATGAGGCTTTCTGTGATAAAAGGCTTATTATCGAAATTCAGATATTTTAAGCAACTACTGTGATTAGAAGTTATCGCTACAAGTGTTTGAGTTAGGTGGGACATCATGTAATTGCACCTGAGGCTGCAGGTATGGGTTATCATAGCTAGTTTGGGCTTACCCAGAATATAGATGTGAGATTCTGATCTTGTAGATGGTTTACAGGTAGAAATGTGGGTCTAAGGTTTATGGGCTGGGTTGGATTGTGAAATTTAAGTTACAATGTGTTATCGGACCTATATGAGATAGGGTGACGTGGGATCACCCCCGGGTATGTGCATGGTAAGGTTATACAGCGATTGGTTGGCTTTTGGAACAACTCTGGGCACGTTCGAGAACGAACATATGTTTAAGTGGGGGAGGATGTAACGACCCGACCGGTTGTTTTGAGCTTTTGCACATCGCTCGCCAGTTCTCGGGCATGTCTAGCCCCGTGTGATGTATTATGACTTATGCAAATCGTCGGTTTGGTTTTCAAGGTAACCGGAATGAATTTTGAAGAACAATTCTCGGTGTGAAGCTTAAAATTTGAAAGGTTTGACCAAGATTTGACTTGTTAGTAGATGACCTCAGATTGGAATTTTTATGATTTGGTTAGCTCCGTTAGGTGATTTGGGACTTAGGAGCGTGATCAGAATATGTTTTGGAGCTCCAGAGTAGATTTAGGCTTGAATTAGCGAAATTGGAATTTTGGCCTTTTCTGGTTGATAGGTGAGATTTTGATATAGGGGTTGGAATGTAATTCCGGAAGTTGGAACAAGTTCGTAATGTCATTTTGGATATGTGTGCAAATTTCAGGTCAATCGGAGGTGTTTTGGATGGTTTCGGCATCATTGGTGGAATTCAGAAATCTCAAAGTTCATAGGCTTGAATTTGATGTGATTTCGGTGTTTTTGTGTTATTTTTGGTGTTTCGAGGGTTCGACTAAGTTTGAATAATGTTATGGGATATGTTGGTAGGTTTGGTTGAGGTCTCGAGGGCCTCGGGTGTATCTCGGATGCTCAAACGAGCACTTTTGGTCTTTGGGAGATTGCGGGTTTTCTAGTGTTTTAGCAGCAGTTGTTTGTTCATTGCGATCGTGTGAGTTCATCTGCGATTGTCGCACCCCCTTTTTCCCCTTCCGCGGAAATCGTGTTCATGACATTATGGTATGGGACAACTCATTCCTTTTGGGAAAGGGGGTTTGCATTCTTAAGAGTCGCCACCTAATGATTTTAAGGTGCGTTAGGGCACCTATAAGGTTCATCTACAACTACCTTTTGGTAACCAGGGATAGGATAAGGGCTTGAAATTATCCTAAGGGGAAGGTGTTAGTCACCCCTCAGGATCCACTAGTGTGGTTCCCGGCCAGACCGTTTTTGTGAATTTGTGCAATTAGCAAATAAACAAGTATGGCTCAAATAGTAGGGGATTTGAGTTTAAATACACAAGTGTTTGAAAAACAATTAGCGAAAGGCAAAATGTTTGAAAAGAATTACAATCTAAAGCATGTTTATGAATGTAAAGGGGGTGTCCTAGGTTTGTTTTTAATATGGATCACATCAATGCAATACCCGGTATGACACTCCTCAAAGAGGGGCTACACGTGGTATTAACGCACCAGTCATCATATCTACCCTTTCCCGCCCCGTGAAGGTAATTATAACAAAGGTTGGTCTCGACTCTTATTGCATGTTGTTACCCGTCCCTTCCTATTAGTCCCGGAGGAACTTAGGACTCCTATCCTAAGGAGGAAGGTTCTAGGCGGACCCTCAGGTTTAAAGGTAAAATACTAAGCGACATACAAGAACACATAGGACTACATTTAAAAGGGAAAACACAGAAAACAGACAGAAGGCTCAGATATACCTCCACAAATAATGCACATAGACAATATGACTTATACACAATTTAAGTCTGAATTCAAATCCTATGCATGGTATATAAGTGATAACAGCAGAACCAGATTTATTACATTACTTAGAAAAGAAGTCCGAATCAGGCTTGCCTACTGATTTTAATAAGTTGACAGTTAAACAAAGGCAATTCTAGTTTTATTTTAAGAAATTGCCTCAGGCTTGCCTAGGCGTAAAGTAGTATACAACAATTATTCAGAATTATTAAAAGACAGTTTGGAAATTATTTTACCCTAAGAGCATGTTGTTCTAGTTGATACGAATGCAAAGATTATTGCCAGTTATTTCAAACGGGATAATCAAGTGTGAAGCTATTTTTTTTACCTCTTTTATGATCAACAGTTTACACTAAGTGTGAATGCAAGTACGAATAAGATCCTAAAATATGGTATCTAAGATGCATGTATAAAAATCATGATGCAAAATTCCTAGAGCAGGATTTCTAAATGCACATGGCAAGATTGCAGAAATTTCTAAGAGCAGGATTTCTAAGTGCATATGGCAGGATTGTAGATAATAGTAAAGTGCTAATTATTAGCAGATTTTAACACATGATTTTGAAAGGGTGCACATGCTGAAACAATAAACATGAGACCTAAAGGCATGATTTCTAATGCATGCATGAGCCCTAAGCATGGTTTCTATTGCGCAATTGGGAACATAAACCTAATAACACATTTTCTACCCTTAACAACTGTAGCATACATATTTACCCCATCCCTTTTCACTAGCCAACCCCAATACTTGTTTACAACAAGTTATTACTGACCAATATTGAAATGAATTACATAATGAAAAATAAGAAGTTAGACTATAGGAAGCCTGATCAGGACATCCTCTCTAAGTTATGTAATCAATCATCTCAAGTGCCAAGATTGTTCATAGCTTTCCCTCATATCTAGGTGTGTCAGAGTTCCCTAAGGACCTCAAGGGATCCCGGGCAGTGCTCACACCCAGATTCCATAGCCAAGACAGAGTAAGTGCAGTGTGGAAAGGCCAACTTTCATGTGTCCAAGTTCAGAGGGAGCTCAAGGATCCCAAGGCAAGGCTTACACAAAAGGGGTAGAACCTAGTATTCTAAGAGTATAGTGAAAGTGTAGAACACATGTTTGAAAGGAGTTTGTTTAAAAACTGGACTGACAAGTCCATTTTGAAAGCAATCAATAACAGAGATGATTGAAAGCAGTTGTAGTAGTAAACAAAACTCAAACACCTTAAGATGGGATCACACACAGAATCAGTAGTCACACAGAGGTCAAGGGATTTGGGGATACACAGACATTTGACTTTAAACACATAACCCCAGCAAGGGTCTTAGGACTGGTTTGGACATGCTCAGCAATAGTTGATACTAGCATAATCACAAACCAGTCAGAAAGAACATAAACGCATGGAAGGGATAGGGATTTGGGATTCATAAGATGGTAAGTACAACGTAAGTGATTGACAAGGCATGCTTTGAAACACACATAAGGGGATGCATTAATCTAAAGGGAAGTGGAGACATAATATCATGCTAGTAGTGTAACTCAACTACAAGTTTCACAAGAGAACCACAAGTAGAAGTAGACCAGAAATGAGAGAAACTGAAACAATAAGAGAAGCATGTTGTTGTTGAGGCTTTAAATTGAACTAGGACATACCAGTGGAGATAGAGGTAAACAAATGAAAGAACCAAGGCTTATAGATGATAAGCCTTGGCTTACAGCCGGCCAATAGTAGTAGAATGACACAGAATTTTAAAGTAAGAGAGGGTTTTTTGAAAGCCTAGTTCGTGTCTTATTAATGAAAGACTTATGGTATTTATAGCTTTGAAAATAAGTAAAAAATAAGGTAACAAGTAAAGGTTTAGCAGAATTATGGAAGTAATCACAATTAGAATCCAATTAATACAAGTACTTCCCTTTAATCAAGGAATTACAACTCAAACGGATACTAACAGGGATAATTAAGGAAAGAAAATCAGTTTGAGAAAGATTAATTTTTACCATATAAGGGGTAGTAAAAGTACAGAGCATATGATTGAGTCTAAGTACAGAATACACTGATTTGGGAAAAGGATAGCAAGAATGAAGCGCCTCAACAAATAAGGGAATAGAATCAATCAACTTAAACAATCGAGTAAAATTTTAGGGGTTTATAAGAAAACCTTGCAATCAAACCGTAACTTAAGGAAATCAGGATCAATCAAGAGGGAGTCATGATTTTGCACTTCGACATATAAATGGAGAAAAATGAACAGGCGTATCAGACATGCAATATCAGCCATATCGATAAAAGGAAGCAAAAGAGGAATAAACTAGATGAACACAATCATACAAAAAGGACACGAGTAGGCTAAGTAATCAGTAAAGTTAAGTAGTCATGGCTAACACATAGAACAAGAGTGAAAACCAACCTAACAGGTAAAGAAGATCAGGCCAACACACAGAAACAAGTAAAGAGAGTCTTTGAAACTCATAGTAACAAGTTAAGAAATCTTTAAGAAATTAGGATTTTAACAGAGTTGAGTTAAAAAGCGGTAAGAACTCAGAATCAGTTAAGATAAACAGAGGAAATGATCTAACCATAAAGAACTCAATTGAAACAGGTATACATACAAATAAAAAAAACCAAGACAGTTCCAGAACCCCGGGTAGAACCAAAACAAATAGGGTTTTCAACACGATGAATCAGGTAGAAGAAAACATAAATAAACTATTTAAACATAGTAAAATCATATGACAATACTGAAAATAAGAGGAGAAGTCTTTCAAAAAGGTTAATAAACCCTAATCTTGAAGACGGAGAGTCACTTAAAAAAAATCGGGAAAACCTTTGAGAAAAACACCAAGAGGTTCATAATATATACATACCTAAGACATATCTGAAAGAAAATGAGAAAATCTTTAAAGTTAGGGTTTCGAAGAACCTAGAAAAAGTGAGAAAACTTCGAAAAACTACCGGTTTAACCGAAAAAGTCACAGATCTTACTCGAACGACCATGGATGGCCGGAAAATGGCATGGAAAACCATGGGAGACGAGTGAACCGCCTCCGGTTCACTTGAGGGACTCAAAGCAATAACACATGTTCAAGAGGGAGCCATAAGGCTGGTAAGTGGTGAGACCACCATGGATTCAGGCATTGAGATGGCCGGAGAAGGTGGATGAGGTTCATCGGAGAGGAGGGGAGTGGAGAAGGTTCTAGAGAGAACCAGAGATAGATAGATAGAGAGAGAGAGAGAGAGAGAGAGAGAGAGAGAGAGAGATATGAGAGTCGGTTGAGTGAAGAATGAAAGGGTTTGGGGGGTCGTTTGGGTTTAATTTATGAAGGGGGGATGGGGAGTGTTGATATGAATGATCAACGATCAGGATTGAATGGGGTAGGTGGGTCGGGTATGGCTTGGGTTTGGGCTTTGGTCCGGTGGATTTTTAGTTGGGTTGGGGGTCTGTTTGATTTAGGCTAGATTTGAAAGCCAATTTTGGCTATAAGTTAAATAGCCATTTCCCCATTTAATTTATAGAAAATAGTAGATAATTTCTAAAAATAATTTAAAAATGCTAAAATGATTTACAATATATAATTAGTAATTTAAAAATATAGGATCCAGTTTTATGCATATAAAACCTGATTAAACCTTAAAAGGACTAATATTACAATCATGTGCAATTTAGCTTTAAAAATACTAAATGTAATTATAAAAATATGTAAAAATTAACTTATCCATATTTTGGCATAAATATAGAAATTCAATAGATGAATTATTAAAACAATAATTTTGGAAATAATTATTGAGGATTTTATTGATAAAAGGGAGAAAAATAAATCAATTTAAAACCTTTAAAATTATGAAAAAATAATAATACCCTTGGACATTCTTGTATATGCATATATATATATATATGCTATTTTGAAGATATTTTGCATATTTAAAATATATAGAGAAAAATTGGGTATCAACAGCTACCCCTCTTTACGCGGGAAGGATGAAAGAGTTATCAGGTAAAGATATGATGACCAATTTTGACCGAGCGAAATGGTTTGGGAGGATTTAGGATGCACCCTGGCTTCTGAGTTGCCTACATATCACTGGTTTTACAGGAATGAGGTCGTATGTAGTTCAGGATCCATCGGCGGAGTATACTGATGAATTTCAAGAACGGACACAATATCTAGGGTTGGGTGAATGGACGGTTTACAGGAATGGTTAGGTTTGATATGGTTTGCGGGGACTGGAGCGGGATCGCTCCTGCCGGGATGACTGTTGCTCGTCGTCTTACCTAGAAATAGAAACAATACAAGTGTATACTGTGCATAAATTTAAGCATGATGCAAATTCCCGTTGGACCATGAATGTTGTCTTTAGACGGTGTGGAATGGCGTCCTCAGACCATGACATCCTGGGCCATGAAGCGTATGATAAAGGATTCGCAGGCCATGAAATAATGTTCTCGGGCTATGAGTATGGTGCCTCTAAACCATGACGCCTTTGAATAATGATGTGCAAAAGATTGAAGGGATCCTTAGGCCATGACATGGTGTTCTCGAGCTTGAAGATGGTGCCTCCGAACGATGTCGCCTTTGGATGAGTTGGCGATATTTCATCCCATGAAGGATGCAGTAGTATGATGCGGACAAGACAGAGCTTAGTCTTGCAAATTGAAGGGTAGAGCTTAGCCCGTAAGAAAAGCGAGATAAATAATGCTTGGGATAGTGCTTAGTTTTGAAGAAAATTGGAGGTCGAGCTTAGCTTCAAAAGGCAGAAAAGTAGCCTTATGCAAAGATATGAATGCAGACGGAGGTAGAGCTTAACCTTGGAAGGCAGAATAGTAGCCTTATGCAATGCAGATGCAGATGGAGGTAGAGCTTAACCTCGGAAGGCAAAATGGTAGCCTTATGCAAGTTGGAAGGCAGACTGGTAGCCTTATGCAATGCAGATGCAGATGGAGACAACGTTTAGTCTCGGAAGGCAGAATGGTAGCCTTATGCAAATTGGAAGGTAGAATGGTAGCCTTATGCAAGTTGGAAGGCATAACGGTAGCCTTATGCAATGCAGGAGTAGATGTAGACTGCGTTTAATCTCAGAAGACAGAATGGTGGCCTTATGCAATGCAGAATGCAGATGGAGACAGCGTTTAGTCTTGGAAGGCAGAATGGTAGCCTTATGCAGATTGGAAGGCAGAATAATAGCCTTATGCAATGCAGATACAGATGGAGGCAGCGTTTAGTCTCGGAAGGCAGAATGATAGCCTTATGCAAATTGGAAGGCAGAATGGTAGCCTTATGCAAGTTGGAAGGCAAAATGGTAGTCTTATGCAATGCAGAATGCAGATGAAGACAACGTTTAGTCTCGGAAGGCAGAATTGTAGCCTTATGCAGATTGGAAGGCAGAATAGTAGCCTTATGCAGATTGGAAGGCAGAATAGTAGCCTTATGCAAGAAATAAAATAACAAATGACAATAGAGTTTTCTTAGCTGATAGCAGATTGCGGCGTCGTGATTATTGGGAGCATTGTGACATATGAGACATTATTGGCGTGTGATGATAGAAAATGTTGGCAAGTGCAACGGTTCTGAGAATCGTATTCTTGAACAATGTTTGTCCCATGGGCATACATTATGTTTAACGATTTCGCAATCCTAGTGCCTGTATCCAAAGAAAAATTGTGAATTTTGTAAGGGGGGAGGCTAGTTCGTATCCTCGTTGGCTTTTTCTTGACTTGTTCGGCTTTGATCTGGTGATATTATTTTTATCATTGGGGTAGCGTTGCTAAACAAAGCAGTTTCAATAATAAACATGCATGATTTTGTAAGAGTATAAGTGTATAATTAAAAATAGCTTTTAGATAAACCGACGACTGTGACGTAGTTCAAGACATTGCAACCTCTCCAGCTACGGAATTTTGAGGGCCCCCCTCAAAATTCTGCCCCAGTTTGATGGGTTGACGTTTCTGATTGCTGCTTGTGCGGCGATCAGCTGAAATTACTTCGGAATTTTAAATGTCCTCCTCAAAATTCTGCCCCAGTTTCTAATTGCAGGGGGGGATGAAATTTTATTAAATTGTGACCGAACCTATTGGGCTGCCTATGTATCCCCTCTTAAATGGGAACCAGGTCAGGCGTAGTTCAATTTATATCATATAAGGAAAGTATAAGGATTACATAGTAATGCTTGATGGCATCTGAGTTGATCGGCTTTGACCAGACTTCTCCGTCCATTTCTGCAAGTATGAGGGCTCCTCCTGTCAGGACCCAGTGAACCATGTATGGACCCTGCCAGTTGGGAGAGAACTTCCCTTTGGATTCATATTGATGCGGGAAAATTTTCTTTAACACTAGCTGCTCCGGTGTGAACTGTCTCGGCTTGACTCTTTTGTTGAAGGCTCTAGACATCCTGTTCTGATAGAGTTGACCATGGCAGACTGCATTCATTCTCTTTCCATCTATAAGGGCTAGTTGCTCATAACGGCTTTTTACCCATTTTGCATCGTCGAGCTCAACTTCTTGTATAATCCTTAGGGAAGGAATTTCTACCTCAACGGGAATGATAACCTCTGTACTGTAAACCAGCATATAGGGGGTTGCCCCGGTTGATTTGCGGACTATGGTACGATACCCCAGTAGAGCAAATGATAAATTCTTGTGTCACTACTTATGCTTCTCTATCATTTTTCTCAATATCTTCTTGATATTGTTGTTGGAGGCTTCTATAGCTCCGTTCATTTGAGGCCTATAGTCTATGGAATTCTTGTGTCTGATCTTGAAAGTTTCACACATAGCTTTCATCAAGTCACTGTTGAGGTTGGAGTCATTATCAGTACTGATTAACTCTGGGATTCCGAATCGACAAACAATGCGGTCGCGGACAAAGTCTGCCACGACTTTCTTAGTCACTGCTCTATAAGATGTTGCTTCTACCCATTTGGTGAAATAGTCAATGGCTACTAGGATAAACCTGTGTTCGTTGGAAGTAGCAGGCTCGATTGGTCCAATAACGTCCATTCCCTAGGCGGTGCACGACCATGGTGAGCTTATTGTGTTAAGCTCGCTTAGAGTTACCTTTATCATGTCTGCATGTATCTGACAACGGTGACATTTCCGAACATACTGGATGCAGTCCGTTTCCATAGTCATCCAAAAGTAACCAGCCTAGAGTATCTTTTTTTGCTAAGACAAAACCGTTCATATGTGGACCGCAGGTCCCAGCATGAATTTTCTCTAGTAACCTTGATACTTCCTTTGCGGCTGTCACACCTCTTTTTTCCGCACCCGAGGGGGCGCAGGGGAGTTTTTTCCAATTAAAGGACAATCGAAACGGGATGGGTTTATTTATTTCAGAGTCGCCACTTGGGAGATTTAGGGTGTCCCAAGTCACCAATTTTAATCCCGAATCGAGGAAAATAATGACTCTATATTATGGTCTGCGTACCAGAAATCCGGATAAGGAATTCTGTTAACCCAGGAGAAGGTGTTAGGCATTCCCGAGTTCCGTGGTTCTAGCACGGTCGCTCAATTGTTATATTCGGCTTGATTATCTGATTTTATACAAGTATGAACTTATGTGCCAATTTTATCTTTTAACCGCTTTTATCATTATTTTTTACAATAATGTGAACATCGCTTAAAACACGTCTTTGGACTGCGTCACATGAAATGCACCCACAATCCGGAACGCATTTTGTTTGATGTTTTGAGATTTGGATTTGGGTCGCACGAAATGCGCACCCGAGCTTAAGAAAGTAAATTATTAAACACGCGCCTAAAGAGACTATCGCGTTATTATTTTGCGGAGGCCGTGAAATTCGCTAATCGACCCTCCTGAATTCTAAGTAATTTTAAACAAGTATTTACTGATGGTCCCGCAATTTGTATTTTTTATTCGGCGAGGCTCATCTCATTCTTATTTTTTTAAAGAATTTGCAACGTCATGGAAATGCATCCCGGGCCACGCCACAATCAATGCGCCCGTGACTAGAGACATATTTCGACTCCGTTGAGATTTGGATTTGGGTCACATAAATGTGCACCCGAGTTTAGGGAGATAACATTATTAAAGGCGCGCCTAAAGCAACTAGCGCATTATTATTTTTGGGGTAGGGCCGTGAAATTTGCTAAACGACCCATCCCGGAATCTAAGTATTTAATACATATACTTTGTGAGGGCCCCGCAATTTGTCCCTTTTATTTGGCGAAGCTCGTCTCTTTTTTATTTTTTATTATTTATTATTTATTATTTATTATTTATTTTTATATTTTTTTATATTATTTTTTTTTTTTAAAAAAAGACAAGGCTAAAATGACTACATTTCTTTGCTATTTCGCGAGGTCATGGATCGTAGATTAAACTTATTTGATGAAACGAGTATTTTTCCGCGGGATTAAATTACTACTATGATTTTAACATTGCTACTACATGTTCAAACAACTATTAAGACAAACATTGAGATAACAACAATCTGAGCGTGAAGAAACAAAATGCCGAATAACTACTTAACATGACGGAACAAAAGAAATACATTCCCGAACAAATTTCAATATCATACGGAGTTAATTAACAAGGAATAGCAACTTACAAACATCATGTGAATATGTCTCGCTCATTTGCATACTATTCGCATGAACTAGGATTGTATCTCAACGAACACATGTTCATGTTACTAAACAACAAATATGAAGGACATGGACAGAGATGACCTACTTGATATTATCGTCCGATGCGTTGGACCCGCGACGAAACCTCGGACAACAACCTCGACGTACTGGACCTCGACGAACCAAAGACGACCTCAACGGAAAACGGAAAACTCGGCCAAGCAGGATCGAAGCAACCCACCGTTGCTCGGAGACGCAGCTACGACTGCTTGGAGGTTGACGACGTTGGACTGAAAATGGCAGACTGGTTCTGGTGGTTTTGCTGGTCGGGGGGTGCGACGAAGCTGGTGGCGACAGCAAGGTCGAGGGGATGGTGACGGGCCTGTTTGGTGTGGGTGTTTGGAGTAGGGTTTTCGACTGGTTCGTTGGTCGTTTTGGTGGTGTCGGACAGGATGGAGCTGGAGGGAGTTGGGTTGCGATGATGGTGACGGTGAGAGGAAGAGGGTTTGGCACTTGGACAGTGGGTTGGGGACAGTAACGACGGAGGTCGTCGTGTATAGTGGTCGACGATGGCTGCTGGGTTTTCGACGTGAGGGCAACTGGTTTGGTGGTGGTGTTGAACTGGTTTTTGGTCGTGAGGGCGACTAGTTTGGCGACGAGATGGTTTTGACGATGGTGGGGCTGGTGGTTATGGCGGAGAGGGAGCTGGGGAAGGTGACGGGGGAGGTCTTTTGGTTTTGGACGCTGGGGGAGGCAGTATGGTTTTCTTCTTGCTACTTCTTTCAAAAGAGAAAGAAGAAGATGAACAGTAGCCTCTTGTAGGGTTTTTGCTTCTTCTCTTTTGAGAAGAAGATGTACAGTACTTTTCCAAAAAATTTCCCCCCAATCCTGTTTTCGTTCCCCCCAGTCCTTTTATGCTTTTGTCCGTGTTTTTTGTAATACAATGCCCATGAAAATGAGCCCCACGCGTGGTGGGGTTCGAGGCATATGTCCCCCACGCGTGGTGGGGTTCCCCATGTGTCCTGGACACGGTTTATTATTGGCGATTCCCCCTCTGATTCTCAATCTTATTCGACTTGTAGTGCCCGAAGGGTTTTCACTATCAAGTCTCTCTCATTTTGGTTTTCTCTCAGCTTTCATCGCCTTATGGTGCCTATGAAGGTTTTCACCAATAAGACTCTCTCGTTTTATATCTCTCTCCAGCTGGGGATTTTGGAGTGTTTCTGGTATGACTCTTTCTGTTGGAGATTAGAGTCCTTTCTGCTGTGGAACAGAATGTTATGTTCGCCGGTAAGACTCTTCATTTGTCTGACTTGGCATCTTTTGAAGACTGATCGGAAGGTCTTTCTTTGGACCGTAATGGGGGTTTTGGACAGGCTAGAAAGAAAGGGTATAAAAGGCTCAAAAATACATTAAATTTTTGGGTTATTAGTTACAACCTTCAGAATTAGATTTATTTACAACGACCGCAACCTCTGCCCCAGTTTCTTGCTTGGGGATATCTTAATTGTTTTTTTCATTTTTTTTTCAAAACTATGACCGAGCCGTGAAGCGCCTACGTATCCTCTTTGAGGAATCAGGTCAAACGTAGTTCCCAATTCCTATTTTTCATTTGACTTTTTTTTTTCTTTTTTCTTTTTTGTTATCACTTTTCTTTTCTTTTTTTTTTTCCTCTTTTCTCGTTGTTGTTTTCTTTCTTTCTCTTTTTTCCGTTGTTACTGATTCCGAACGAGGGGTATGAAAGAAAAATAAATAAGGCTCAAAAGGGGTAACGAAGGATAAAAGTGTTTGGGTAGCAGAACAAAATGCCTTCGTCATTCCAGTCTTCAAAACATGCCAAGTGCAAACAACACAATTGAACACAGATTTATAGTCTCTTCAGATGGTGTTGGTCTTGACAAATCATATTCATGTTTGCCTTTTCATTTGTCACTTCTAAAACACCGTTGGGCGACACTCTCATTCTTATTATTATGAACGACCCTCATGCCAATTTAGGCGAATCTTTCTTCAGCGGTTTTCTTTGTGTTTAACTTTCCCCAGTTCCACATGACTCGAGCTCTGAATAATCTCAAACCGTCCTTATTTTCTTTAAATGGCCTGATCGCCTTTCCAGGGTTTTATGATTAACTTTAAAGATTAGGCCCAAACTGTGTGCGCATGTCATGTCACTAGAATCGGCGCTGAACAAAAACGATAAAAAGACTAAACAAAAAGGTGAATAGAAATAATAAAAGATTGGATTTTGTGCTAGACTACCGGTGAAATGGTTTGAATAACAAACAAACGAAATAAAATCCTAAACAACCTGGACAAAACTTAAACAAACCGCTATGTCAAAACGGAAAGATAAGCGGAAAGATATTGACACAAAGCAAAATCCGAATTAC
This sequence comes from Nicotiana tabacum, assembly GCF_000715075.1. Classification (NCBI taxonomy): domain Eukaryota; kingdom Viridiplantae; phylum Streptophyta; class Magnoliopsida; order Solanales; family Solanaceae; genus Nicotiana; species Nicotiana tabacum. Next base: position 81,828,319 of record NC_134099.1, read on the forward strand.
AATCCTAATAATTCGAACAAACAGGAATGACAACAAAATAAGCCACCAACTGCTTCTTTCTTGTTAACCAAGGAACGGAGTGTCCTCCCATTTTATCAAACTTGGCATCGTAGCCACTGAGCTTTGCCTTAGTATTGCAATGACCATTGCCAACTTCCATATCATTACCCTTAGTCAACAAGTTCCCAATAGGACTCGAATGCTTCCGTCATCAGGCCTGATCCCCGCAGAGTGTGCATCAGGAGGTGCAAGTAAAGGATTCTGGGTGTCATTGTCCGGCTTACCACAAACCAACCACCTTAACTTATTTGCAAAATAAACAGGTTAGAATGGACTCAGTCGGTCCTCATTATTGACAACATCTTTTCTTTTTCTTTTTTTTTTCTTTTTTTTCATTCTTTTTCTTTTCATTTTTCATTTTTTTTCATTTCGTTTTTTTTTTCATTCTTTTTTTTTCATTCTCTTTTTTTCCATTCTTTTTTTTGTTTCGGTCGAATCTTATAGAGATTGCCTACGTATCATGACCCCGCATGAATCAGACCTTGCGTAGTTCGGACCAATAAAAGATAAACAACAGTAAACATTTTTTAATTTTCATATTAGAACAAACTGGGTTTCAAGGATTTAAAGATGACCCGCAAACTTGAAAATCAAACAAACCGCATGTTCTAATCAAAAGATTGGTAGACTCAAAAACAAAATTCCATCTCCCTTTCTCTGTTCGACAAATGCAACCAAATGGTTATTTTTTGCAAATGTGGCCCCTTCCAAATTTCACATGAATTTTGAGGTCGGGGAGGATTATTTTATGACACTTTTACAAACTTGTCCGTTCTTTTACGAAAATAACCTTTCGACAACTGAAAGATACTCTAAGGCTATTTCGGCAAGAACGGTTTAAGACGCGGCCGAAACTGGATCGGCTTATTTTATTTTTTCATATTTTTTTTTGACTAAACATCCAAACGGCATTCACCCGACCGTTGACTCTTTGTTTTTTTTTCAAATTATGATAAAAAACTTGGTGTTGCAAACACGGCCCTTCAGCGCCTCGGGGACGAAGATTTATAAGGCTGTGTGGGTCAACTAGACCAAAAATCCTAAACATGACCCAAAGGTGGCTATTTATGCAAAGTCAGCCTTCCGGCGTTCCTTTCGGGAACATTCGGCTATTTATGACAAAACAGCATCACCTGACTTATTTATGACAAAATTAAAATTTGACATATATTTTTTATTTATTTGTTTTTTTGGCTATTTTAGCAAAAGGTGGGTTGGACATCACCCGACTTATTTATGACAAGATTAAAATTTTTGATTTTTGGCTATTTCAGCAAAAGGTGGGGTTGGACCCGATGAGGGTTGCCTACGTATCTCACATCCGGTGAGAATCAAACCCGCGTAGTTCGGGCAAATAAACTATTATTGAGAAGACCCCTTTCCATTTTCTATATATATTTTTTTTATTATTATTATTTTCACAACAATCAAATAGACTATTATTCTATTATTTTTCATTTATAACAAACAAACGAATTAACGAAAAACATAAAACATTCCTTCTTTTTGAGAAGGTGGGGTTGGACCCGATGAGGGTTGCCTACGTATCTCACATCCGGTGAGAATCAAACCCGCGTAGTTCGGTCAAAAGAACTACTTTAAAAGAAGAAAGGAAGCATTTTCGATTGATTTTCTTTTTACAAGAAACACTTCTAAGATATATTTTGAATTTTCATTTGCTCTTTTTTTCTTTATTCTAAAGAAGAAGAAGAAAATATTTTTTCGGAATTTTGCTTTTAATAAAAGAAATGCTTCTCAAAATGTTTTTTTTTTTGGATTTTGAATTTTCTTTTCAATCAAAATATTTTCGGATTTGTTTTTTTATTTTATTTTATTTTATATTATATTATTTTTTGAAAACAATTAGAAGGACTTCCTAGAGAAGCCAATAATTGAGAAAATATTTTTGGATTATTTTAATTTTGTCATTTTCATAAACAAATAAATAACACATATTTTTAAAACAAGACTCTTTTTTTCATTTTTATGGCAAGACAAACAATTTTCTTTTCTATTAATGCTTTTTTTTTAATAAAACAAACTAATAAGACATATATTTTTTATTTTATATTCTCAAAATTTCGACAGAGTTTCGACACTACTTGGACATTGGTTTTTTTCTTTCTTCTAAAATAAGTAGTATATCTCTACGGTGTCATTTTCATCTTTCACAATTTTCTAATTTGTGGAAACGTAAAAACAAAATCTTTTCTTTTTTTTTTGAATTTTTCAAAGTTTTTATTTTTTATATTTACTATATTTTCTAAAATGTGGCATGGGAGACATAATGATTTCCAAGACTTCTTGGATTCCGCAAATGCTCCCCATGCGCTTTTCCCAACATATGAAGCGTGGGGGACATATGGGAATTCCAAGACTTCTTGGATTCCACAAATGTTCCCCATGTGCTTTCCCAAAAAGCAAGCGTGGGGGACATAGGGAATTCCAAGGCTTCTTGGATTCCACAAATGTTCCCCATGCTTTGATTAAAATAACATCAAGCTGGAAAAACGTGCGGCCTTCTTATTTAAATGTGATCAACCTAACAAGGTGTGTTATTTGTCCGCAACTATTATTGGTCCGCCAAACGACCCATTCACCCTTGAATAAGTACAACATGTAGCACATAGGATGCCAAAAGATGGTCTATTATTTTCAGGTTGCTTGTCCTAGACGGACCCAACCCCTGTGTTGAGTCCCCTAAGTCAAATGCACATGATGCAAATAAACGTTCTTACTAGGGATCCGGCATGTGGCTTTGTTATACTAAGTTCATAACCTGGGTATTTGTTCTAGACCTGGCTTACCCAAACGGACAGTTTGAGCCGAAGCGGGGGCAACGTACCGGAAGCACAAAAGTCTGCCCGGCCTAGTTACTTGTCCCAACTCCGTCTTATTTGGTATGACTTTAACAGAAAGGTGGTTCACGCGCACGTGTACACCATAAATTCAGAAGACTCAGAAAGAAGGGTTTCGTAGCAGTTTTATATACACAATTCAGATAATATTAAAGCGGTAAAAGCATCATTTAGCACATTAAGCATATATCATGTAAAAATCAGATAATAAATAAAGCCAAATAACAACAATTATTCTAAGCTCGAATTCTTAACCCTGAACCAGTGGTTCTGGGTTTAAGTCCCCAGCAGAGTCGCCAGAGCTGTCACACCTCCTTTTTCCGCACCCGAGGGGGCGCAGAGGAGTTTTTTCAAATTAAAGGACAATCGAAATGGGATGAGTTTATTTATTTCAGAGTCGCCACTTGGGAGATTTAGGGTGTCCCAAGTCACCAATTTTAATCCCGAATCGAGGAAAAGAATGACTCTATATTATGGTCTGCGTACCAGAAATCCGGATAAGGAATTCTGTTAACCCGGGAGAAGGTGTTAGGCATTCCCGAGTTCCGTGGTTCTAGCACGGTCGCTCAATTGTTATATTCGGCTTGATTATCTGATTTTATACAAGTATGAACTTATGTGCCAATTTTATCTTTTAACCGCTTTTATCATTATTTTTTACAATAATGTGAACATCGCTTAAAACACGTCTTTAGACTGCGTCACATGAAATGCACCCACAATCCGGAACGCATTTTGTTTGATGTTTTGAGATTTGGATTTGGGTCGCACGAAATGCGCACCCGAGCTTAAGAAAGTAAATTATTAAACACGCGCCTAAAGAGACTATCACGTTATTATTTTGCGGAGGCCGTGAAATTCGCTAATCGACCCTCCTGAATTCTAAGTAATTTTAAACAAGTATTTACTGAGGGTCCCGCAATTTGTATTTTTTATTCGGCGAGGCTCATCTCATTCTTATTTTTTTAAAGAATTTGCAACGTCATGGAAATGCATCCCGGGCCACGCCACAATCAATGCGCCCTTGACTAGAGACATATTTCGACTCCGTTGAGATTTGGATTTGGGTCACATAAATGTGCACCCGAGTTTAGGGAGATAACATTATTAAAGGCGCGCCTAAAGCAACTAGCGCATTATTATTTTTGGGGTAGGGCCGTGAAATTTACTAAACGGCCCGTCCCGGAATCTAAGTATTTAATACATATATTTTGTGAGGGCTCCGCAATTTGTACATTTTTATTTAGCGAAGCTCATCTCTTTTTTTTTTATTATTATTTATTATTTATTTTTATATTTTTTTTATATTATTTTTTTTTAAAAAAAAGACAAGGCTAAAATGACTACATTTCTTTGCTATTTCGCGAGGTCATGGATCGTAGATTAAACTTATTTGATGAAACGAGTATTTTTCCGCGGGATTAAATTACTACTATGATTTTAACATTGCTACTACATGTTCAAACAACTATTAAGACAAACATTGAGATAACAACAATCTGAGCGTGAAGAAACAAAATGCCGAATAACTACTTAACATGACGGAACAAAAGAAATACATTCCCGAACAAATTTCAATATCATACGGAGTTAATTAACAAGGAATAGCAACTTACAAACATCATGTGAATATGTCTCGCTCATTTGCATACTATTCGCATGAACTAGGATTGTATCTCAACGAACACATGTTCATGTTACTAAACAACAAATATGAAGGACATGGACAGAGATGACCTACTTGATATTATCGTCCGATGCGTTGGACCCGCGACGAAACCTCGGACAACAACCTCGACGTACTGGATCTCGACGAACCAAAGAAGACCTCAACGGAAAACGGAAAACTCGGCCAAGCAGGATCGAAGCAACCCACCGTTGCTCGGAAACGCAGCTACGACTGCTTGGAGGTTGACGACGTTGGACTGAAAATGGCGGACTGGTTCTGGTGGTTTTGCTGGTCGGGGGGTGCGACGAAGCTGGTGGCGACAGCAAGGTCGAGGGGACGGTGACGGGCCTGTTTGGTGTGGGTGTTTGGAGTAGGGTTTTCGACTGGTTCGTTGGTCGTTTTGGTGGTGTCGGACAGGATGGAGCTGGAGGGAGTTGGGTTGCGATGATGGTGAAGGTGAGAGGAGGAGGGTTTGGCGCTTGGACAGTGGGTTGGGGACAGTAATGACGGAGGTCGTCGTGTATAGTGGTCGACGATGGCTGCTGGGTTTTCGACGTGAGGGCGACTGGTTTGGTGGTGGTGTTGAACTGGTTTTTGGTCGTGAGGGCGACTGGTTTGGCGACGAGATGGTTTTGACGATGGTGGGGCTGGTGGTTATGGCGGAGAGGGAGCTGGGGAAGGTGACGGGGGAGGTCTTTTGGTTTTGGACGCTGGGGGAGGCAGTAGGGTTTTCTTCTTGCTACTTCTTTCAAAAGAGAAAGAAGAAGATGAACAGTAGCCTCTTGTAGGGTTTTTGCTTCTTTTCTTTTGAGAAGAAGATGTACAGTACTTTTCCAAAAAATTTCCCCCCAATCCTGTTTTCGTTCCCCCCAGTCCTTTTATGCTTTTGTCCGTGTTTTTTGTAATACAATGCCCATGAAAATGAGCCCCACGCGTGGTGGGGTTCGAGGCATATGTCCCCCACGCGTGGTGGGGTTCCCCACGTGTCCTGGACACGGTTTATTATGGGCTAGGTCCGAAAATTAGGCCTAAAACCGGGTAGTTTAAACCCGAATATTATTCTTTTGCCCGGACCCGAGAAATAGGAACACGTTGCTTAACTAGTCCTATGTAAGCAAAATAACTACCAAAAATAAGACTAGTATTTAAACAAAACTATATCTTTTTAAAATATTTTTCAAGGTTTAAAATAGCTACAAAATATTAATAAAACTATTTTTTTTGTAATTTTCGTTTTTTAAATATTAAGATAAAATATGAGGTAATATTTTTGTATTTTTCAAAGTTAAAAAAGACTATAAAACCTTAATAGAACTATATTTTTTGTAATTTTCGAAATTATATAAAGTACAAAATAAAGTGCAATTTTTTTGTATTTTTCAAGTTTATGAGAAATACATAAACTAAAATTTATATATATATTTTTTGAAATTTTCTTTTTGCAACGAAATAAAGTAAAATAGTTAAAATAGCTATACTAGACTCAATTTCACATATTCACGCTAAAAATGTGAAAATTCTCGGGGAGGGTCAAAAATCACGTGCTTACAACGGCGACACATCTTAATAATCCCAAATCGGGAGTCCTCCTATACAGGATTCCTCCGTTGTGAATGAAGTTGTTGGACAATCTCCGAAGTGTGCGTTTCTGAGTAGGATTTGCAAGCTCTGGGTACTCTCCTTTTGCTAAATATTCCATGATATCTTGAAACCAAGGCTTTCCGTCTGCTTCTTCTTCAACATGGGCACAATAAGCTGGATGATTATGGACTTTCACTGGAATGGGATCAATAAAATTCTTGTTGGGATGTTGTATCATAGATGATAGGGTAGCCAATGCATCGGCGAACCCATTTTGGATTCTGGGAACATGCTGGAATTATGTCTTTGTGAACCTCTTTTTCAATTTCTGTACGTGATGCAGATATGGGAGTATCTTGGTGTTCTTGGTTGTCGATTCTTCTCGTACCTGATGTATAAGTAAGTCTGAATCTCCAATTACTAGTAGCTCTTGAATGTTCATGTCAATGACCATTTTGAGCCCCAAGATGCAGGCTTCATACTCGGCCATATTGTTGGTGCAGGGGAACCTGAGTTTGGCAGACACCGGATAATGCTGACCGGTTTCTGATATTAGGACCGCTCCTATGCCAACTTCTTTGAAGTTTCCTACTCCATCGAAGAACATTCTCCAACCGTCATAGGATTCCGAAATGTCTTCTCCTATGAATGATACCTCTTCATCAGGAAAATATATTTTCAGGGGTTCGTATCCTCCATCTACGGGGTTTTCAGCAAGGTGGTTTGCCAGTGCTTGTCCTTTGACCACTTTTTGAGTTACGTAAACAATGTCGAACTCACTCAACAGGATTTGGCACTTGGCTAGCTTGCCGGTGGGCATGGGCTTCTAAAAGATGTACTTTAATGATCCATTCTCTATTTGAGAGATGTGGTATAGGCGCAGAAGTAATGTCTCAACTTCTGAGCTACCCAAGTCAAAACATAACAAGTGCATTCCAATAGAGAATATAGGGCCTCGTACAGGGTGAACTTCTTACTGAGAAAATAAATGGCTTGCTCCTTCCTCCCTGTTTCATCATGCTGCCCCAGAACACAGCCGAAAGCTCCATCTAACACTGCAAGGTAGAGCAATAAGGGTTTACCTGGATCGGGCGGGACTAAGACTGGTGGTGTTGACAGGTACTCCTTGATTTTGTCGAAGGCCTTTTGGCAATCGTCAGTCCATTTGGTAGTGACGTCCTTATTTAACATCTTAAAGATTGGCTCACAGATAACTATAGACTGTGCTATGAATCAGCTGATGTAGTTAAGCCTTCCCAAGAAGCTCATCACATCCTTCTTGTTCTTTGGCGGTAGTAGTTCTTGAATGTCTTTGACTTTTAATGAATCCAGTTCTATTCCTCGGTGGCTCACAATAAACCTAAGCAATTTCCCAGTAGGAACCCCAAATGTGCACTTTGCGGGGTTTAGTTTCAAGTTGTATCTCCGCAGTCTATTGAAGAATTTCCTCAGATCTTCCATGTGGTCTGTGGCCTTCTTAGATTTGATAATAACATCATCCATATATACCTCTATTTCCTTGTGTATCATATCATGTAAAGTAGTAGTCATGGCCCTCATGTAGGTGGCCACTGCATTCTTAAGGCCGAATGGCATCATCTTGTAACAGTACACTCCCCATGGTGTAATGAAAGCCATTTTCTCAGCATCTTCCTCATCCATCCAGATCTGATGATAACTAACGAAGCAATCTACGAATGACTGTAACTCATGCTTGGCGCAATTGTCAATCAGGATATGTATATTTGGCAAAGGGAAATCATCTTTCGGACTGGCCTGGTTGAGATCCCGATAGTCGACGCAGACTCTGACCTTCCCATCCTTCTTTGGCACTGGCACAATGTTGGCCAACCATGTCGGGTATTCTACTACCTTGAGAACCTTAGCTTTGATCTGCTTATTGACTTCTTCCTTGATTTTCAAACTCATGTCAGGCTTGAACTTTCTGAGTTTTTGTTTTACCGGTGGACACATTGGATCAATTGGTAGTTTATGAGCCACAATGGATGTACTTAGACTAGTCATGTCATCATATAACCAGGCGAATATGTCCTCATATTCCTTTAGAAATTCCATGTATTCTTTCTTCTGTGATGGCGATAGTGAATGCTAATTCGTGTTTCCTTGATGTTTTCTGCATCTCCCAGGTTGACAATTTCTGTCTCGTCCAAGTGGGACTTAGGTCTATTTTCAAAGTTCTCAACTTCTTTGACAATCTCGTCAGGTATGTCATCTTCCTCTGAATCAATGTCCGTTTGTTGCGTTGTCTCATTGCATGTCACAGTCATTGGTTCATCAAGACAAGTAATACTAATGTCTGAGGCACGTCGAACTTTGGTTGTCCTGATGGTCCAATTCTTGAGATGTGCCCCTCTACTCACAGCCTGTATGGAAGGGCCTTCCTCCCCCTCCTCCTCGAGAATAACACAATAGTCCATATCACTGTCTTCTTGGAATAGGTTCTTCACTGCTGCAAGTGCTTCTTCTTCATCTAACCCATAAATAATGTTGGCCTATCGGAAAGTCTGCTCCAGATGCAGTATTGGCTGCTCTAGTGGGTAGTATGGACCGCGCCATGGTGGCGACCAGTTATTTGAACTCTTCCCATGTGTATTCGTATCCCAAACCGAAGGTAGTGCCATGTTTCTTGAGTTTTATGGGTTTAAAAATTCCTTGGAGATTCTTACCGAGCCCTTTGCCAGGTTCATACCCACTCCAACTCAGTATACTCTCAATTTTTCTATCCCACCATTTGTCTTTGTCGATAGCATTGACCCACTTAATGTGGTGGTAAGTTCTCCACCCAGCTTCCTTCTTCCCTCGATCGCCGGAATGGTCTGACGACTGTATATAGGGTTGCTACCATCGCTGTGAATGATCACTTCCTGGTGATTCCATTTGAACTTTACTGCCTGATGCAGTGTTGATATTATGGCCCCAGCAGCATGAATCTATGGTCGTCCTAGCAGCAAGTTGTAAGACGCTGGTACATCTATCACCTGGAAATCGACCTCGAACCAGGTTGGTCCCATATGTAAGCATAGAATAATCTGACCAATGGTGGATCTCTAAGAACCATCGAAGGCTTTCACATTGATTGCTCTATCCTTTATCTCATGCAGCCTTTTACCCAACTTCTTGAGTGTTACCAACGGACAAATGTTAAGACTGGAACCTCCATCTATCAGGATTCTAGTGATGAAATAATCTTCGCATTGCACGGTGATGTGCAGTGCTTTGTTGTGCCCCAGTTCTTCAAGTGGCAGCTCGTCCTCATAAAAGGTGATCTTGTGGCTTTCCAGAACTTTTCCTACCATATTAGCCACTTCCCCGCTAGTGATGTTACTTGGCACGTACACTTCAATAAGCACCTTTAACAGAGAATTCTTGTACATCTCAGAATTTTGTAGCAAAGAGAGAATGGATATTTGTGCTAGCGTCTTGTTTAACTAGTTGATTGACCGGATATTCCTTGGCCTGTATTTTCCTCTAAAGGTCGTCCGGACCTATCTCAATGAGGGGTGGCCGATTGGAGGCCTACTTGCTTGACTCAGCTAGATGTTCAGGGGTATAGACTCTACCAGTTCTTGTCATACCTTGTGCTGCAATAGTTTCTTCAATCCTGACCTTGCCCTTCCTTCTCGCCTCGGCTGTATAGTCCCAGGGTACGACATTTGTATAGAATGGTGTCATGGTTGACATTTTCACTAGGATCGGCGCGGCTATCCTCAATCCGAACGGGACATGTGCCTTGGTTGGCAAGACTGCAACCTCAAATGGTGTGGGTGCATTTGTTGGAGACACGAATTCAATCTCAATTGGTGCCGGTGTCTTTACGGATGGTGCTACTTCAAACTCAAGTGGTACAGACATATTCACCTCAGCATCCTCAGACGGTTGGATCTGGACTATGATCGGATTGAGAGTAATTGTTGGTTTCTTTGGGTTATCACTTTCTATGATCAACCCGATTGATCCCTCGGGATCCCAATCATCTTCTACTTCAATCATGTGGATACGTCCATCCTTATGTCTGGAAGAGGGTTGTTGTGGACGTTTGGAGCGGGTTCCTTTGCCACAATGATCTTGTTATCAATCAAAGACTATATCTTGTCTTTCAAGGAGCGACATTCATCGAGGGTGTGCCCTTTCATGCCAGAGTGGTATGCACAAGACTTGTTTAGGTTAACCCACTGAGAGGGATTCTCGTGGGTTGCAGCAGGGATTGGGGTTACATAACCAGCAGCTTTGAGCCTCTCCTACAGTTGGTCGATGGGTTCAGCGATGGCTATATATTATTTTGGAGGTCTGCGATTAAAATTAGGTCGAGGTCTAGGGAAGTTTTGGCATGCAAGGGGTGATTGATAGTGGGAGGGTTGAGCATTATAAATTTGGTGCACATGAGTGGATTGGGAGTATCTGGGTGAAGTAGGTTGATATGTAGGAGGTAGAGACAACTGATAAGTTGGTGGTGGAGCTTGGTACGAGGGTGAGGGTTCCTGGTAATTTAGGGTTGGCTGATATGTGAGCGGAGGTGTTGGATAAGTTTGGTATTTGAGGGGAGACTTCGTCCTTTACGCAACCATCACGGCCCCTATGTCCCTTTTCTTAGACACAACACCGGACTGTAAAGCCTTATTTGTAGCTTGCAAGGCCTCAAAGTTTGTAACCATACCGCTTTTAATACCTTCTTCAATTTTTTCACCTAATTTGATAATGTCAGAAAACTTGTGGTTCTAAATCATTATCAGCCGCTCATAGTACTACGGGTCCTGAGCCTGGACAAAGAACTTGTTCATTTTCTCCTCTTCTAAGGCAGGTCTGACCTTAGCAGCTTCAGACCTCCAGCGAGTAGCATAATCGTAAAACGTCTCCATGGGCTTCTTCTTCTTCAAATTCTAGATATAGAATACGTCTGGTGCGTTCTCAATATTAAACCTGAATCAGTCCATAAAGTCAGATTCCATGCCTACCTAGCTTGACCATTTCTTGGGATGTTGGCTGATGTACCAAGATAATGCATCTCCTTTCAGACTTCTCATGAACAACTTCATGTGGATTCTTTCATCCTTACCTACTCCAACCAATTCGTCGCAATATATGATCAGATGGACCCTTGGATCACCCGTACCATCAAATATTTTGAACTTAGGAGGTTTGTACCCCTCGGGCAATTCGATATCAGGCTGTATGCAAAGATCCTCATAGTTTAGCCCCTCGATTCCTTTGCTTCCCTCAATGCCCTGAATCCGGCTGGTCAATTTCTTAAGTTCCTCGGCCAAGTTCCTTATAAGCAGATCCTTTTCATCAAACTCAGGTGTGCATGAGATGGGGTGGGTGGAGTGTGGCATTGTCTCCACGTAGATAGGATTGTTATGGTGGCCTGATGTATGGCTATGAAAATGGTCGTTAGTGGAGTTTTGAGGTTATGGGATGAGTAGTGGAGTGTTGTTTGGGGTATGGCAGGTGTTACATTGGTTCTTTGGTGGAGCAACGCGATGGTGAGGAGCGGGATGATTCTGTTGTTTTTGGGATATTTTGAGGAGGTGTAGGGTTTTGAGTGTTGGGGAAGTTGATATCTGGGGTGCTGAGGGAAAATGACAGGGTTGCCAAATTCCGAACTTGATTGAGCTCTTCTTGGAATTTCAACAGTTTCTGTTCAAGTTGTGACACATTCTTGTTAGGAACCTGAATACCCTAGCTATCAGTGGCCTCTACCTGTTCAGCTATGTTCTCCTTCCTAATGTTGTTTAAATCTTCCATTTTGCCTTTGTTCTTGCCTTTAGTGGGACTAAGAAGAGGAGTGGGTGGAGGGCCCTTGGATCTTGTGAACTAAGATGATGATGCCAGAGTGCACGAACTAACCTTTGGGAAGGGGAATAATAAAAACAAAAGGTAATCAAGTTAGTGAGGATTATAAAAAGTATTGCAATATTTAAACACATAGTGCGGTAATGTAAAGTGTGTCCTAAGTTGGGAACCTCTTTGTGCCCGAGGTAAGCCTATCGACAAATTGATTTGGAGAACTTAGAATGCTAAATACCTCATTTTATTGATAAAGATAGGCGAATCCCAAAACAACATTAAATAAACAAGAAATAAAAGTCACTAATGGCCATTGGCCTTATTGCATTCATAAAGCGAAAAAGTAAATTCCTATCTATTTGGTCCCAAAAGGACCTTTCCCAAATTCGGCATCCTTGGCTCCGTCGAACAGTTTTCCCAACTCGCGAAGTCCCAGCAACAGGTATGCTCTGGTTAGGTGTCCGCCTTTGGTCCCTTCAGCCTTTTGACAATCTTCAACCCTTTTGAGAAATTTTCTCTCCAGTTCTACTATGCCTCGCTCCAAGTATCCTAGCGTTTATTTGGCACTGATAGCCATGTCCTTCCATTCCTCAATCATCTTCTGGTTGGACTCTTGTATCTCGCGGTGTTCACTCTCACACTCACGGATCCTTTTGCGCAGCTGCTTGTACTTGACTTGCGCCTCGGCCTTTTCATCTATAATTTTGTGACCTCGGACGAACCTTGGCTAGCCCAGACCATCCCAATTATCTTCCAACCAACCAGAATAGAAAGGAGTGCAACCGGCATGATATCTGTCTGGCTCGATGGTGTTTTTCCCCATTTCGATCTTGCAGTGCCACATGTGTTGGGTTTGACACTTGTAGGGACTATCATCATTTTGGAAGTCAGCTCGGAAATGGCTCATCCTATCGACCCTGGGTATGACTTTCTTCCTACATGCTTGCCTCATAACTCGAAGAGGGACGTAAGGGTATGTTCCTCTTAGACCAATTAGTATTAGGAAAGGTGTATCTCTGGATCGGGCGATAAACTCCTCTGTTAGAAACCACTCTAACATCCATTGAACCTGTTCTTCAGTTAGATTATCAAAGAGCTCAACCCATCCTTTGGCATTCTCAGGTTGAGCGAACATGTCGGGAATGTAATTTATTCACTTTGGGTGGTGGAAAGCGATGTGGTCATCCCAAACCCTTCGCTGAATTTCTTGTCGGTATTCGCCCTTTTAGAGATGTTCCATGAGCCAAAGCTGAAGTAGTAGATTGCAGCCTTCGAAGTGTCTCGCTCCTCGTTGACATTTCTCTAAAGCTCATTATATATACGATGATCATGGGCACCCTACAATGAATATGTCTGCCCACCAATCCCTTCCATTAGGCTCTTGGTTACCATAGCCAGCCTAGTATGGATTATCCCTTTCTTCATTGGAAACACGATCAAACCCAGGAAGCAAAACATGAAGACGAACACCCTACGATGAATATGTCCCAAGGACGTGATGGCAAACTCGTCAGGGTAGGTACGGTAGGATTTGCTGCGACCGTACCTTTCATATAAGTAGTCAAAAAGGATGTATGATTCGTTTAGGCATACCAACTCTGCATTCTTCTTCAAACCGATCATTTTAAGGAAACCCTTGCCTGTGCGGTTCTCAGGCATTAGCAAACCCGGAGTCTCCCACACTAGACCGGCCAGTCCTCCTATCTCTTCTAGCAAAGGTGTCATTTTGATGTCCCCAAAGCGGAATAGGGCCCTTTCACAATCCCAAAATAATGTAGCAGCTTCTATGATCATGTTGTTAGGTTGGACCTCCAAGAAGGATGGTAGATTACCCAGATATTTTCTGACGAGGGCTTTTTCACTAGAATGTAGGTCTTCCCACCAGCTTAGCAATCTTGGGTGGATGTTGGTGACCATACCGAATCTGGGGACTTCGTGCCTCATATTTCTGCAAGACGAATAGGTTAGGCCCTTACCCCCACCAGACTCGACTATTTAATATCAACAATTAACATGAAGCGTTTAGTTCTCTAAATAAATACACAGAACGTGATGACGTCCATTTGGGTTTAGGGAAACCCAGTGGACTTTTGGACAAGGCTATCTTAAAGGATCATTATGTGGACAACATAACTGACCCGACTAGGTTTGACCATGATGCATTCACAATTTAAATAGAGTAAGGTTTCAATGGGGTTTTAGACTGGTACCCTTGAGCGAACAACTCAAGGGGGAAGGCACAAAACTGTCGATTGCACCGTTGATCGACTAGTTTTACAGCAAATACGTCATTCCGAATTTAAGGAGTAGAGATATAGGAAGAGCACAACCACTCATCAAACATTGCTATAGTATTTGTTTGGCACGAGTGGAGTATGATGTTGAACATGATTATGCAATAATGAAAAGCATGTTGACATGTATTTGCACGTTAAGAAAGCGATAAATACAACAATTTCATAATTTAAAACAGTTATAAAAGAAGGAAACAAGAAAGATATGTCAGTTTTGCTTTTTAAGAAGAAATTAAACAAGTAATTGCACATAAAGGGGTACAAATTCACAAAAATGGTATGAAATGGTAAAAGCCTAAAAATCCCCAGCAGAGTCGCCATACTATTGAGTCCCTTTTTTCCCCTTCCGTGGAAATCAGGTTCATGAAATTTTGGTATGGGACAACTCATTCCTTTTGTGAAAGGGGGTTTGCATTTTTGAAGAGTCGCCACCTAACAATTTTAAGGTGCGTTAGGGCACCTATAAGGTTCATCTACAACTACCTTTTGGTAACAAGAGATAGGGTAAGGGCTTGGAATTTTCCTAAGGGGAAGGTATTAGGCACCCCTCAGGGTCCACTAGTGTGGTTCCCGGCCAAACAGTTTTTGTGAATTTGTGTAGCTAGCAAATAAACAAGTATGGCTCAAATAATAGGGGATTTGAGTTTAAATACACAAGTGTTTGAAAAATAATTAGCGAAAGGTTAAATTTTTGAAAAGAATTATAATCTAAAGCATACTTATGAATGTAAAGGGGGTGTCCTATGTTTGTTTGTAATATGGATCACATCAATGCAATACACAGTATGACACTTTTCAAAGAGGGGCTACACGTGGTAATAGCGCACCGGTCATCATATCCATATCTACCCTTTTCCGCCCCGTGAAGGTAATTAAAGCGAAGGTTGGTCTCGACCCTTATTGTATGCTGTTACCCGTCCCTTCCTATCAGTCCCGGAGGAACTTAGGACTCCTATCCTAAGGAGGAAGGTTCTAGGCGGACCCTCAGGTTTAAAAGTAAAATACTAGGCGACATACAAGAACACATATGACTGCATTTAAAGGGGAAAACACAGAAAACAGACAGAAGGCTCAGATATACCTCAAAAAATAATGCACATAGATAACATGCCTCATACACAATTAAAGTCTGAATTCAAATCTTATACATGGTATCTAAGTGATAACAATAGAACCAAATTTATTATATGACTCAAAAAAGAAGTTCGAATCAGGCTTGCCTACTGATTTTAACAGGTTGACAGTTAAACAAAGGCAATTCTGGTTTTATTTTAAGCAATTGCCTAAGGCTTGCCTAGGCATAAAGTAGTATACAACAGTTATTCAGAATTACTAAAAGACAATTTGGAAATTATTTTACCCTAAGAGCATGTTATTCTAGTTGATACGAATGCAGAGATTATTGCTAGTTATTTCAACCGGGATAATCAAGTTTGAAGCTGTTTTTTACCTCTTTTATGATCAGCAGTTTACACTAAGTGTGAATGCAAGTACGAATAAGATCCTAAAACATGGTATCTAAGATGCATGTATAAAACTCATGATGCAGAATTCCTAGAGCAGGATTTCTAAATGCACATGGCAAGATTGCAGAAATTCCTAGAGTAAGATTTCTAAATGCACATGGCAAGATTGTAGAATTTCCTAAGAATAGGATTTCTAAATGCACGTGGCAGCGTAGAACATAATAGTAAAGTTCTACTAATTAGCAGATTCTAACACATAATTTTGTGAGGGTGCACATGCTAGAACAATAAACATGAGACCTAAAGGCATGATTTCTAATGCATGCATGAGCCCTAAGTAGGGTTTTTATTGCACAATTAGGAACATAAACATAATAACACATTTTCTACCCTTAACAACTGTAGCATACATATTTACCCCATCCCTTTTTACTAGCCAACCCCAATACTTGTTTACAACAAGTTATTACAGACCAACATTTAAATGAATTACATAATGAAAAATAAGAAGTTACACTATAAGAAGCCTAATTAGGACTTCCTCTCTGAGTTATGTAATCAATCATCTCAAGTGCCAAGATTGTTCATAGCTTTCCCTCATATCTAGGTGTGTCAGAGTTCCCTAAGGACCTAAAGGGATCCCGAGCAGTGCTCACACCCAGATTCCATAGCCAAGACAGAGTAAGTGCAGTGTGGAAAGGCTAGCTTTCATGTGTCCATGTTTAGAGGGAGCTCAAGGATCCCAAGGCAAGCTCACATAGAAGAGGCAGAACCTAGTATTCTATGAGTATAGTGAAAGTGCATAACACATGTTTGAAAGAAGTTTGTTTAAAAACTGGACTGAAAAGTCCATTTTGAATGCAATTAGTAACAGAGATGATTGAAAGCAGTTGTAGTAGTAAACAAAACTCAAACACCTTAAGATGAGATCTCACACAGAATCAGTAGTCACACAGGGGTCAAGGGTTTTGGGATACAAAAACATTTGACTGTAAACACATAACCCCAGCAAGGGTCTTAGGACTGGTTTGGAAATGCTCAGCAATAGTTGATACTGGCATAATCACAAACCAGTTAGAAGGAACATAAACACATGGAAGGGGTAGGGATTTGAGATTCATAAGATGGTAAGTACACAGTAAGTGATTGACAAGGCATGCTTTGAAACAAACATAAGGGGATGCATTAATCTAAAGGGAAGGGGAGACATAATAACATGCTAGTAATGTAACTCAACTACAAGTTTCACAAGAGAACCACAAGTAGAAGTAGACCAGAAATGAGAGAAACTGAAACAATAATAGAAGCATGTTGTTGTTGAGGCTTTAAATTGAACTAGGACATACCAGCGGAGATAGAGGTAAACAAATGAAAGAACCAAGGCTTACAGATGATTAGCCTTGGCTTGCAGCCGGCCAATAGTCGTAGAATGGCACAGAATTTTAAAGTAAGAGAGGGGTTTTTGAAAGCCAAGTTCGTGTCTTGTTAATGAAAGACTTATCATATTTATAGCTTTGAAAATAAGTAGAAAATAAGGTAACAAGTAAAGGTTTAGCACAATTATGGAAGTAATCACAATTAGAATCCAATTAATACAAGTACTTCCCTTTAATCAAGGAATTACAGCTCAAACGGATACTAAAAGGGATAATTAAGAAAAGAATATTAGTTTGAGAAAGATTGATTTTTACCATATAAGGGGTAGTAAAAGTGTAGAGCATGTGATTGAGTCTAAGTACAGAATACACTGATTTGGGAAAAGGATTCAGCAAGAATGAAGCATCACATCAAATAAGGGAATGGAATTAATCAACACGTGTAAAATTTTAGGGTTTTATAAGAAAACCTTGCAATCAAATCGTAACTTAAGGAAATCAGGATCAATCAAGAGGGAGTCATGATTATGCACTTTGAAATATAAATAGAGAAGAATGAACAGGCGTATCAGACATGCAAGGTCAGTCATATTGACAAAAAGAAGCAAACTAGATGAACACAAACATACCGAAGTGACATGAGTAAGCTAAGGACTACTCGAAGCATGGTAATCAACAAAGTTAAGTAGTCATGGGTAACACATAGAACCCGAGTGAAAACCAACCTAACAGGTAAAGAAGATCAGACCAACACACAGAAACAAGTAAAGAGAATCTTTGAAACTCACAGTAACAAGTGAAGAAATCTTTAAGAAATTAGAGTTTTAACAGAGTTGAGTTAAAAGCGGTAAGAACTCAGAATCAGTTAAGACAAACAAAGGAAAAGATCTAACCATAAAGAACTCAATCGAAACAGGTATATATACAAATCAAATAAACCAAGACAGTTCCAGAACCCTGTGTAGAACCAAAACAAATAGGGTTTTTAACACGATGAATCAGGTAGAAGAAAACATAAATAAACCATTTAAACATAGTAAAATCATACGGCAATACTGAAAAATCAGAGGAGAAATCTTTAAAAAAGGTTAAGAAACCCTAATCTTGAAGACGGAGAGTCACTTCAAAAAAATCGAGAAAACCTTTGAGAAAAACACCAAGAGGTTCATAATATATACAGATCTAAGACAGATCTAAAAGAAAATCGAAAAATCTTTAAAGTTAGGGTTTTGGAGGACCTAGAAAAAGTGAGAAAACTTCGAAAAGTTACCGGTTTAACCGAAAAAATCACAGATCTTACTCGAACGGCCATGGATGGCCAGAAAATGACATGGGAAACCATGGGAGGCAAGTGAACCGCCTATGGTTCTCTTGAAGGCCTCAAAACGATGACACATGTTCAAGAGGGAGCCATAAAGCTGGTAGGTGCTGAGACCACCATGGATTCAGGCAAGGAGATGGTCGGAGAAGGTGGACGAGGTTCATCGAAGAGGAGGGGAGTGGAGAAGGTTCTAGAGAGAACTAGAGATAGATATATAGATAGATAGATAGAGAGAGAGAGAGAGAGAGAGAGAGAGAGAGAGAGAGAGAGAGAGAGATGAGAGTCGGTTGAGTGAAGAATGAGAAGGTTTGGAGGGGTCGTTTGGGTTTAATTTAGGAAAGGGGATGGGGACCGTTAATCTGAATGATCAACGGTCAGGATTGAATGGGGTAGGTGGGTCGGGTATGGCTTGGGTTTGGGCTTGGGTCCAGTGGGTTTTTAATTGGGTTGGGGGTCTGTTTGATTTAGGCTAGATTTGAAAGCCAATTTTGGCTATAAGTTAAATAGCCATTTTTTCACCATTTAATTTATAGAAAATAGTAGATAATTTCTAAAAATAATTTAAAAATACTAAAATGATTTAAAATACATAATTAGCAATTTAAAAATATAGGATCTAATTTTATGAATATAAAACATGATTAAACTTTAAAAGGGCTAATATTGCAATCATGTGCAATTTAGCTTTAAAAATACTAAATGTAATTATAAAAATATGTCAAAATTAACTTAGCCATATTTTGTAATAAATATAGAAATTCAATAGATGAATTATCAAAACAATAATTTTGAAAATAATTATTGGGGATTTTATGGATAAAAAGGGAGAAAAATAAATTAATTTAAAACCTTTAAAATTATGAAAAAATAATAAAACCCTTGGACATGCTTGTATATACATATATGCTATTTTGAAGGTATTTTGCATATTTAAAATATATAGAAAAAAATTGGGTATCAACAGCGATCGCGTAGAGTAAGTTGAGGCCAGGCGGATCGCGAACGCGAAGATAGGAGTGCGATCGCGTAGGGTGAGCAGTCTTGGTCACTGCATTCGTGTGGAGACCCTTGCATTCGCGTAGAAAGACTTGGAGAGGTAGTGAGGCGATGGAATTGCTCTATGTGATCACATAGAGCTGGTCGCAATCGCATTGTTGTGAGGAGTTGTCTTACGCGATCGCATAGGTGTTTCTGCAACCGCGTAGGGTTAAATAACTGAACAGTATTTAAATAGCCAATCCGCGACCCTTCTTCATTTTCCACCATTTTTGATGGGGATTGATGCTTTTGAGGAAGATTTTTAAGGAAACCAAAGGGGAATCACTTGGAGGTAATATTCTTGACTTCATAACTCATTTATATGTGATTAAAGGACTAATTAGTGGTGAAAAATTAGTGCAAAATGGGTAATTAGGGCTTGAGATTAAGAGACCTTAAAATGGGTATTTGAGGGGTCGATTGAACTCCGATTTCAGTGTTCTTGATATGTATAGACTCGTGGGAGGATGAGTATAATTTTGGCGAAAATTTTATCGAGTTCTGAGATGTGGGCCCGGGGGCCGGGTTTGGCCAATTTCGGAATTTTTGGTATAAATTAGATATTTTCGAATGGGCTTTGTTTCCTTGGCATATTTTGATGGTATGAATCTGCTTTTAGCTAGATTTGGAGAAACTAGAGACTGAGTCGAGAGACAAGAGCATCACGGGCTAGAGTTGGATCGGATTGAGGTAAGTAATGATTGTAAATGTCTGTTCTGAGTGTATGAAATCCCGAATTTTGCATCGTTGTGCTATATTGAGGTGGCGCACACACGAGATGGCGAGCGTGGGGTCGTGCACCATTGGGGACTGTGACTTAGTCCATCCCGAATGACTATTTTACTGCTTATTTGATTGAAAACTGTATGTTATCATCATGTTTTGGGATGAATGCCATATTTGGGTCTCGTGCCAACTGTTTTGGACCCTTAGGAGATTTTTACTGCTATTTTCTCACTGTTTTGATTTTATATCTATACTCAGTCATGCTATATTCTATTGTTTTCATAATTCAACCATGTTTACTCTGTTTTAATACTTTAAATGATATTTTGGGTTGAGTAACATATTTTACTGTGCCCGAGTGGCTTTTAGAGATTTTTGACTGAGTAAGGCTGAAGGCTTGTGATGTGAGGATACTTTTGGGTTGGGCTGCATGCCGCAGCAGTAATACACTAATTTATGATTATGAGGCCGAGGGCCTGAGTTGTACGGCACAAGGTGGATTGATATGAGGCCGAGAGCCTATTGATTATGCCACGAGGTGGCTTGATATTGCGCTTGGGCCGTAAGGGGCCCCTCTTGGAGTCTGTACACCCCCAGTGAGCGCGAGTACCCAGTATGAGATGTGATATAGCCGAAGGGTTGATGTTGTTATATGTTATGCACGAGGGGCGGTTCTTGATTTATGTCATGCCTGAGGGGATGATTACGAGTGATTGTGAGGTAGCCTGATGGGCTGGTTCTGTTGATATTATGCATGAGGGGCGGTTTATGGTACATGTTTTGCCCGAGAAGCTGTTTATGTTTCTATCCTTTTTAGTCACTATTTTATCACTCGTTTGAAACTATTGAAAGTTATTTTAAAAGTGTTTTTACGAAAACGGAGCTTGATTTATGAAATAAATGATTTCTATACTGTTTTGGAAAGGTACTACATTTGTTGTAGTGTTATGCTGTATTTTACGTGTTTTCTTATTGCTCAGCTTTCATTTACCTTTATTACTTACTGAGTTGGAGTACTCACATTACTCTCTGCACCTTGTGTGCAGATTCAGGTATTTCTGAATCTGGTAGTGGGTGTTGATTGCTCAGAGACAGGGTCATCAGAGTTTAGCAAGGTAGCTACCCGGCGTTCACAACATAGCTTTTCTCTTTCTTGTTTTCATTAGACTATATTCCGTACATTTTTAGACTTTTCTTTGTATTCAGACCTTAGTAGATGCTCGTGACTTGTGACACCCCGATGTCGGGCTTGTATATTATTTCTTCACTATTTATGTAGACTTACATTATGAAACATTTGTTTAATTAAAGGCTTAAAATGATTCTTACTGATCAATGGTTAAATTTGGGAGTTGTGTCGGTTGGCCTAGTTTTACGATAGGCGCCATCACGACCGGGTGTTTTAGGGTCATGACAAGATTTTCATGTCTAGTTGATGAGTTCAGACTCAGGAAGATTAAGTGATTGCATAGTAGTTGTGGCTCTAAAAGGGTATAGATAGATATCAGTTTGAGGCTACATAGGTGGGTTGTCACCCGCGGGGTAATCTATGGATGTGTGATCTTTATGATGTTGTGTGGAGGCTTTATTTTTTACCAGTGGATATAGTTGTTGCGATATGAGTTTGGATTGGTTGATAAAGTTGACCTGACCGTCATGAGGTTGAATGCGAGCTTGGCAAATGATTTGATGTATTATAAGGTTTGTGTTACATGAACTTATGAATGATTTAGTTGAATCTCACTACGGTATTATGGCAATAATAGAGTATGGTCATTTTGAGTTATCGAGTGTTTTGATCTATGGCTTTGAGCCAAGTGTGGGAGTTTGTTATCGATGATTTGATTGCATGGTTATGTGCTGTATTGGTTTCGGTCTGAGGCATACTTGTGGATCGGTTATGACTTGTAGAGGTTGGTTTTGAGGATGACTTAAGCAAGGAAATTTCTGGATGCATGGTGTATTACACTTTATGGGTATATGGGAATCATGGAATAATTGAGTTGTTATTCGCAAAGGATATAGTGTGCATGGAGTAGGAATTTACCCAGTTGTGTTAAGACGGGGTTACTTCTTTGGGCATTGTCGTGCTAATGGGGCACAAGTCGTTCGGCCCCTTTGGGCGATACAATTGAGATTTGAGCAGAGTGGATGACTTTTGAGAAGGTTCTAATGGATTCAAGATTTATATGGAGCAATTGTTTTTTTAGATTTGTACATGGCTAGAATCTGAGGTTTAAATTGGATGGTGTCGAGATTCACGGTAATTCTATATCATTATAGATTCTACATTTCAGTATATGGAAGGTGAAGGAAACAACTTTAGATTCACAAAAGATCTCTTCAGAGCGAATATCTCGATTGTGGTACTTTTGGGGTACTTAAGAGGGAATATAACGACTTATAGGCCTTAGAGCAGTGTGGTTTTATGCTAGGATCTCTTGTGGTGAGATTTCGGTAAGGATCGTGGTATTATGGAAAGGAGAAGTGTCAACTTGATGGTAATTCATAAGGAACTCAGAGAAATAGGACAGTTTGGTAGTAGGTTGAATTGGCACGGTATTGAATATGATCGGTTCTTTGCGTACTTATGATGTGGTAAGTCTGTACTGGTGTTTTGTGGCAATACTCTTGAGCTTTGGCGGCCAGCGCGACTTGGTTAAGTTAGAAGGGTTCAGTTCCAATGACTTGATTATGTGAAAATGGGTTCCAAAGTGTCCTCGATGATTTTTATCACAACTTGAGATGTGTATTATCTACATGTATGAGGGGTATATGGTGTGTTGTGATTTTATCCTGAATGTGACCAAGCGGAAGGTTTCTGACTGACTGGGGATGTATTCTGCTTGTGACTTAGAGTTGATCACGAGATTCTCGTACTTTTCAAATGATGGGATGATAGATGCAATTCATCCCGTGGGATTGAGATTTGCATGTACAAGATGACAGTTCAGTTTTGGAGGGAAGGTTGTGAATCTTGAACAATATGGACGGTTTCAGATGTTTAGATAAATGCTATTATTACTTGGTATTGCCTGAGAAGTGTGCACATTTTAGAAGGTGCACTATGTTTTGACTTACAGATGCTTCATTGGTATTGGGGTACTTGCCTGGTTGATCGACTGCTGAAGTTCAGATTATGCTACATGGCACAGAAGAATTATAGAAGTATTCCTCATGGGATGATCATGTATGAGAGATGTGTTAGACATTAGGGCGGTGGAGTTGGGATCCGATATGGTGATTCAGGTGTTCTATGGATTTGGAGGCTGGTAGTTCTCATAAGCAAATTGCTTCGTGGTTGCGAACTATAAAGATATGGCCAAAGTTGGCTAGATGGCGGTACGTGTTATGGTTAAATCCTTGTGGACTGTTGGAGGGATATTTATCCATTTGGGGATGAGCAGAGTGGATTTGGGGCCTATTAGTAGGCTCGAAGGGGATGTGCATTCTACACCGGGTCGGATTTGTTGACTCAAAACGATTAGTGTTGAGGGGTGAGTCATTCGGTTAGAGTTGAGATTGTTCGTGTTCTGATATGTTCTATGTGTTACTCGCTTATGCTACTAGGGGTGGTGATTCATTGGTTATATGCACAGCCGATGCGAATCTGTTTGGGCCTTGTAGCGAAATTCGAGCGAAATGTTTATTGGGGTATTGAATGGTTGATTGCGCCTTGGTTATGGTCTTTTTAGGCTATGGTATATTGTGTTATTGACTTCTCCATAGTTACGGTCATGCACTTCGTGTACTTAATGTCGAATTGCGTGCGGTTGTTGATTTTGAGCATTGTGGCTTGAGGTATTTCATATGGACCGGTGTTTGTATTGGGTCATGCATCATAGTGGTGTTATGTTAGGATATGATCCTTTGTGCTTATTTCGTGTGTTATGTTTCCTCTTATGTGGTGGATTGATAGCACTACGATTCGTGGTGGTATCTATTGAGCTGGCGTGATGATTTCTTTATTTCTATTCTCTTTATATCATTGGGTATATTTGAGTTATTATCCGTTGGTGCACATATTGCATGGTACCTGGCTTTAAGTAGGATTTGTGTAACAGGTCAGTCGAGTAGCTTGTATTGGATGATGTGAGGTTATTGGGCTGAAATGAGTCCCATCAGATTTGATTAAGATATGTTTGCAAGAATTGTGTCAATAGTGGGCTTAGATTTTGGCTATGGTTTTTATCAAGCAAGAGAACTCCACGAGTTGTTAATTTGATAGGTTTTTATGAGTTTTTGTATGTTTCTTTCATCATTGACAGTGTACGAAGCTTCAACACAAGATTTTAGTTGACATGAGGTTTGTACCAGTACCAGGTCTATTTTTGAGCTGCTACTATGATCAGAAATTTATTGCTACAAGTATACGAATTGTGTGGTATATCATGTGATTAAATCTTGGGTTATGGTTATGGATTGATACAGCTTTTTTAGAGTTATACTGTGCATAGATGCAAGAATCGGGCCACATAATGAGTTCCAAATGTTAAGGATTTGTGTTTTAAGGTTTATAGACTAAGGTTGAAGTAAGGATCCTTATTTAGGTGGTGTTGTCAGGCTTTTATGGATTAGGGTGATGTGGGATCACCCATGGTTATATGTATGGTGAGGTTATATAGCGATTTGATGGCTTTGGAATGATTCTAGGCACGTTCGAGGACGAACGTATGTTTAAGTGGGGAAGAATGTAATGACCGACCAATCATTTAAGCTTTAGCATTCCATTCGGTGGTTTAAGACTTTGAGTAGCTTCATATTATATATTATGACTTGCGTGTATGGTTGGTTTCGGTTTTCGAGAGGTTCGAGATTTATTTGAAAGAATGATTCTCATTTTAGAAGCTTTAAATTGGAAGAGTTGACCAAGGTTTGACTTTTGGGTAAACGAACTCGGAATAGGGTTTTAATTATTCTAATAAGTTTGTATGATGATTTTGGACATGTCCACAAAGTTTGGTTATATTCTGATGAGTTTTGGATAAGTTTGGGTTGTATGGTGATTGTTTTCGGTTTCGACATCGATTTGAGCATGAAGGTTACTATATTGAGCAAATGATCTTTGATTTGTGTTTTGACTAAATCACTATATCTGTATCATAATTTGAAACTATAGCAACTAGAATCATCAAGTTTCGACATCGCATGAGGAATTTATGATCATTTTACTAATAATTGGGTTGCCAGATTTTTCAGATTAATTACGAAATTACAACTGAAATCGTATTTAAAAATCTGCACTATTTTCAAATATCAAAACCAATATATCTCCTTCATTATAAGATCAAATGGAGTGATTCAAAAGCCTACCTTGACTGAAATGTTATGAGAAATCCATTGAAGGCATCAAAAGTGAGTTTTGAGATCGTTTGGCACAAGAAATGAGGTAGAAAAGCTAGGTAGAAGCATATAATATCAAGGGTTTGTTCATTTGGTCATATTTTGAGTTGGGAAGCTCGGATTTGGGCGATATTGGAGGCGATTTTCACCACATAGATTGGGGTAATGTCCTATACTCGATTTTGGTTATATTTCATGACTCCATCTTCGTTCAAATTTGGGGATTTTTGTCTAAAATTTCATAAAGTATATTTTGAGTTTTGAACATCGATTCGGAGTCAGATTTGAGTGAAACTAGTATGGTTGGACTCGTAATTAAATGGGTTGTCGGATTTTGTAAGCTTCATTATATTTTGAGGTGCAGGCCCAGGTTTGACTTTTTGGTTGATTTTGGGCTTTTGATTAAATATTCTACCTTTATCAATTGGGTTTGTTTCCTTTGGCATTATTTGATATTTTTGAGTTGCTTTTTGCTAGTTTCAAGTCGTTCAGAGGTCAGTACATGTAGGATCGCATTTCTAGAGTATTGTTTGACTTGCTCGGTGTTGGATTCAGCTTTTTTGAGATATGTAACATTTCTAAACTTGGTGATGAGGGTATGAATCCCTGAAAAAAGTGTTATTTGGTTGGTGTTGAGGTGACGCACATACTAAGAGATGGGCGTGTGGGCATGCACCATGTGAATGATGACTCGGTTGATTCTGTGGTACTGTGTAGTTACCAAATCTTGTTTCTATCTATGAAATTTCTACATCCTAGAGTAATTGAGTTGTGATCCATGTAAGAAACCATATTTAGGCTACATGATTATTCTGTTGGGACCAACTGAGGTCATTTCTGTTGTTGAGTTATTTGCTTAAATTACAATTCCATACTCAATCATATTCATTCATTTGCATATCATATCTCAGTCTCTATTATCATTTATTGTTACATCATGAATCATTGTTTGGGCTGACTGGCATGAGATTTGTGAGTCTGAGAAATTGGAGAGATTGAAGACTGAGTTGAGGCCGATGGCTTGATTATGAGTGATACTTTTGGGATCGGGCTGCACGCCGCAACATGTATTATTGATTCATAGGGGGGTCGGGTTACACGCCGCAACAAGTTTTATTAATTTATGATGGGATTGAGATGCACGCCGCAGAAGGTATTATTGATTCATGATGGAATCGTGCTATACATCACAACAGGTTTTATTAGCACTTGGGTAGGATCCGCCCCTCTAGAGTCTGACATACTAGCAATGAGCGCAGGTATTGTACAGTGCTGAGTGACTAAGTGTGCTGAGTGATTAAGCATGATGAGTGGAAAGTGTGAGACAATGAGGTTGAGTACTCTGAGAGTGTGAGTACATGAGTTCATCACTGTGATGCATTGCATTTAACATGCATACTTGACATACATGCATAGAGATGCATTTCCTCATGCTACAAGATTTTGTGACATTCATGATATCACATGCACATTGACATGTAGGCATAGAGACTTACTTTCCTCATGCTATCTAAGAATAAAATATCTCATTTATTGTTGAAAGTTTTTGGGAATAATTATAGTTTTCTAATTTACTCATATTTTGGTAATTTTGGTGAAAGATTCGGGTTTTAATATTATACCTGAAAAAGCATGCCTATTTTTCGTAACTGTGAACGAGATGAGCATCATATCTTTGAGTTATTGCTTGTACTGCTTTTATCTTATTATAAAGAGTTGTTCTTGGCTATTGGAGTTGGACTTTGACTACTGTCCAAGGTCATCACTACTTTCAACCTAAGGTTAGGTTTATTACCTATTGAGTACATGGGGTCGGTTGTAGACATACTATACTTTTGCACTTTACGTGTAGATTTTGGAGAAGATATTGCTGTGTATGGGGGGAGATGGCTTTGTAGATGAACTTGCATTCCAGTTGTAGCTGCCTCTTGTTCACGATAGCTTTAGATTTATAAAAACTGTTTATGTACATTTCAAACAGATGATGTATTTATTTCATACTATCTTTGTAAACTCTAAATCTTAGAAGCTCATGATTTGTACTACCAGTCCTTGGGAATTCTTTGTATAAAAGTTCAGTTATATTATCATTATTTTTCTCAATAGATCTTCTTTGAGTTGGATTACTGTTAGATTGGTTTAGCTAGCTGGTTGTTTTAGGTGTTATCACGACTAGTTAGATTTTGCGTCGTGACAATGCCCAAACATGCATGAACCCTAGCATATTTAAAGAGAATATATGATATTTATTTAACATCTTAATAGAAACGATTTGCCTTATATTGAACCCTAGCTACTGAATTTTCAAAATTTCAGGAATTGATTTTAGTTTTTCCCAAATATTGAAGCATAGAAAGCAATTTGAGAGTAGGGTACACATATTTACCAATCGATTCAATGTAAAGAGATGCCGGCGCGACCTAAATTTTGCCGACAAATGAGAGAGAAAGCATAATACAGAGAGATAAGAGAAAAGAAATTATAGAGAGATGACAGAGACAAAATAAACGAGGAAAATTATGGAGGGAGACCAAATAATGTGGAAGAGAAATTTAATAGACTTGTCACGACCCAGAATTCCCACCCCCGGGACTGTGATGACACCTAACATTTCACTTTCTAGGCAAGTCAACGTTAGTTATATCGATTAACCATTTTTAATAATTTTTCCAAATTAAATGACAAGAATGAAACTTAATAGTCAACAATAAGTAAATAAGCTAATAAGTGACGAAATCCAAATATAAATCCTAGAACTGGTGTCACGAATACATGAGAATCTAAGATACTACAGATAATGGTTTGAAATAAACATAACTGTTTGATCAAAATAAATAGCTAATGGAAGTAGAAGGGGGCTTCAGGATTATGGACGCCGTGCAGCTATACCTAAAGTCTCCTCTGAATAGCTGGATCTGAATGCCGTTGGGACCGATTCCGATATCTGCAAAAGAAGTGCAGAGTGTAGTATGAATACAACCGAATTCATGTATTCTGTAAGTATCGAGCCTAACCTTGGCGAAGTAGTGACGAGGCTAAGGCGGGTCACTTACATTAACCTGTACATAATAATAATAATAATAATAATAATAATAATAATAATAATAATAATAATAATAATAATTATAATAATAATAATAATAATAATAATAATAATAATAATAATAATAATAATAATAATAATAATAATAATAATAATCGTAACTATTTTATTTTGATAAGATAAAATATTAGTACAAGAACAACGAACTCAAATCTAACCAACTGAGAGTCCAGATAACCAGTCATATAAGTTCTTCTATATTACCGTGGCCAATACAACAATCACAAACAAATGTAAGTTTAATCAATCTGTTGCGGCATGCAGCTGATAACTAGGGATTTTGACGCATTTTATGCTCCTTCTTGCTTGCGCTTTGATTATAAATTCATACAAAATAGTTCCAAAAGGCTCATAAGTTGTGATTGATTGCAGGTTTGATCATCAAAGTGACAAGATATCAAAGATCAGATCAAAAGGAGTGAAACTTGCACAAGTACCAAAGACAAGACAAACTCAGGAAAAACAGGCCTAGTGCGGCCGCACTACACTTTGTGCAGTCCGCACTACACTTTGTGTAGTCCGCACTAGAGAGGCCGAACTACACTTTGTGCGGTCCGCGGTGGACCTCTGCGGCCACACTCCCATTCTGTGCGGTCCGCAGAGACAAGGTTTAGAGAGATGCCAAGTTCAGAGGTTCAAGCCTGTGCGGTCCGCGGTCGAGTTTGTGCGGACCACGCTAGAAGCCTCCGCGACCGCAGTCCATTTTGTGCGGTCCGCAGAGCCTGGGTTCACAGAGTCAAGATTGCAAGTTCAAGAGCCTAGTGCGGCCGCACACCATTTTGTGCGGTTCACACTAACCCCGCAGGGGCAATTTTGTCCAGTTTTTCTAGCTTAGTATAAATAGAACCTTTTTCCTTTTTTAGGGCATCAGATATTATCAGACGTTAGCTGCGCTCGTGAGAAGACTTTTCTTAGCCATTTGGGCATTTTTACTTAGTTTTTATCATTGAATCTTTGTATTTACCTTAGCAATTAATTAATATGTCTTTATCTTCATCTATTTCTCTATTTTTCTCTTCAAGCATGAGTAGCTAGACCCATTATCTAGGATTGTGGCTCAACCCTATTGTGGGTAATTGATGGGTGTTGTGATTTAAGGTTAGATTGACTATGGGTGTTTGTTATTTGGGTCAATTTCATGGTTTAATCTATGAATTAGTGATTGCAAACACTAGTTTGTGATAAGTTGACTTGGGTTCTTCTTGAGAAAGAGAGCATAAGTCTCCGAAATTGACCCAACAAGGAATTGGGATGGACTCAAGAGAATTGATAGTCCTAATTAAAGGATTAAACCTCGAGAGAGTAATACCCGACGTGAACCTCAGTTGCTTGAGCAAAGTTTCCTACCCGATTGGTCTTGAGAAAGTCAATTGGGCAAAATCACTCTATCTACCGAGAGGTGTGAGAGTGGGTAAAATTGTGCAACGATTATAGCATATTCCCTAATCATGTCAATCGTGCCTTAGGTTCAATTACCCGTCAATTGGCCACCTAGGAGGATGCCACTACCCTAGTGCCTTTTAAACTATTAGATACAACTTGTAGCAATTTACTCGTAGTTAATCTAGTAGCAATTATAATTTGTAGTTTGATAATAGTAGAATATAAAGAAAACCCAAAAATGATTAGAAGTGATATTTGGAACAAATACGCAATTCCAACCTAAATAGATACTCGACTCCATTCCTAGTTCTCTGTGGAAATCGATCCCGACCCACAAATTGGGTAAAAGCTATTGCAACCCTCTCTTCCTACTTTTTAGTAGTGTAGAGTAGGCTGTGATCACTTTTTGGAGCCGTTGCCGGGGAGCTAACGGTTTTGGCTATCTATTTAGTTAGTTTTGTGTATTGTTCTTATTTCCTTCTTTGTTACTTACTTGTTTGTGTCATTACTCAGGTACCAACATGGATGTTAACAACGCTAATGACCCTCTTCGAAACGTGATAGCGGGGGCGGAGGTAGATGATCTTGAGCAAGATGAGGTGCCTCTTTCACCTCAAGGACAATGTAGAGGCTGCAATGCCAATGCTAATCCAAATGACAATATTCCAGACCCTCCTCCACCACCTTCAAGAGTGGCTCCCAGAGTACTTCCGAACCAGGTCTATGCAAGTGCTATTGTCCTACCCAAAATCCGGGCGGGCAACTTTCAAATAACTAATGTGATGTTGACCTTACTTGAGCAGCGTGGGTACTTCATGGGTGCTGCGGATCAAAATGCCTACAAACATCTCAAGGGGTTCTTGGATACATGCTGGGGGAGCAAACAGACGAACGTGTCCGAGGATGCTCTTAGGTTGAGACTTTTCCCATTCTCACTTTGGGGAAGGCATTAGATTGGCTCGAGAGACTCCCCAACCATTCCATCACAACTTGGGATGAGTTGGCGAATAAATTCATTTCTAAATTCTTTTCACCCAGGGATATGGCGGCACTTCGACATGAGATATTGGCTTTCAAGCAAGAGCCCATGGAACCTTTGCATGAGATTTGGGAGCGGTATAGAACGATGGTGAAGGAATGCCCCAATAATGATATGACTGACGCTATGATCCAACAAACTTTCTACCGGGGCATCAATACAACAAATCAATGCATAGTGAACCAACTTGTCGGGGGCAACTTTATGAAGCTGTCATATAATGAGGTATGTGATGTACTTGATGAGATGGTTGACACTTCTTCTGCATGGAAAAGTAGAGCCAATGTGCCTCAAGGCGACCCTACGGTTATTCATTTGCACAAGGAATTACATGACCATGCACAAGCTATAGCAGAGTTGACAACTACTATGAATCAATTGGCTAAGACACAATTACAACAAGTCCAAAATCCTCGCCAAGTGAATGTCATGGAGGGTGTAATATGCTTGTCAACAAGAGAAGACAAAGAAGGCAACAAAACCAAGGGAATTCTGAGCAATTTGATGATGCATGTGATGGTTTTCAAAATGATGGTTATGATGACCAAAGTGAAGAGGTTCAATATGTAAACAACCATCAAGGTCAACAGGGCAACTCTTCCAACCAACAACAGTGGAGACCTCAAGGCAATTCGGGCAATCAACAACAAAATAGTGGCAATTAGGGGAACAACAACCAAAACAACAACTGGGGCAATCGGAACAACAATCAAGGCAACCAAAGGAATTGGAATGGTAATAACAATAATTGGGGTGGCAATAATAATCAAGGAGGATGGAACAATGAAAACTAAGGAAACTGGTGGCAAGGCTTTCAAAGGCCCCCAATGTACCAACAACCGAACAATCCACCACTATTTACATCTCAAGGTCCTAGTTCTTCGGGTAATGATATGGGTAGAATTAAAATGATGTTCGAGCAGATGATGAAGAGGAATGCGGATTCTGATACACAGTTAGCTTCTCACAACACCTCTATCCGAAACTTGGAGGTGCAATTAGGCCAAATCTCTCAGTCATTGAATACTCGCCCGAAGGGTGCTCTACCAAGTGATATGGTAGTGAACCCAAAGGGTGGGAACAATCATGTTATGGCGGTCACAACAGAAGTGGGAGAGGCGGTGATGTGAATGCCTCTAAGCAAAAGCAAGTTGTGGATGATGATGTTGAGTTGCAAGATGACGAAGTCCCTTTGGTAGTTGAAGATGTGGTTGATGAAAATGTGAACAATGAAGTGAGGATTGATATTCAAGAAGTCGAGGTGGAAACTCAAAATGATGTGAACCCGTTTAGGGAACACATAATTGACATGTCGGAGCCGGTTGTGCCAAAACTCAAGGCTCCTTTGCCAAGTCCACCTCCACCTTATCCTCAAAGGCTCGCGAAACAGAAGAATGATAATCAGTTTAAAAAGTTCAATGACATGATGAAAAGCTTATCTATGTGGAGG
This sequence comes from Nicotiana tabacum, assembly GCF_000715075.1. Classification (NCBI taxonomy): domain Eukaryota; kingdom Viridiplantae; phylum Streptophyta; class Magnoliopsida; order Solanales; family Solanaceae; genus Nicotiana; species Nicotiana tabacum. The sequence goes on from NC_134099.1 coordinate 81,860,831, forward strand.
CACTTGAACAAATGTCGTGTTATGCAAAATTCATGAAAGACTTGGTTACAAAGAAGTGTTATATGGATTATGAAACTATAAATATGACTCACCAAGTTAGTGCTATAGTGCATTCAATGGCCCTGAAGCTTAAAGATCCCGGTGCTTTCACCATTCCTTGCACTATTGGGAGTGCGGATTTTGCCAAGGTTCTATGTGACTTGGGAGCTAGTATCAATTTGATGCCCTACTCGGTTTTCAAAACTTTAGGTATCGGGCAACCTAGGCCAACCTCAATGAGACTTCAAATGGCGGATCGATCGATGAAGCGACCTTTGGGAATTATTGATGACATGCTTGTCCGAGTGGACAAATTCATATTGCCGGCCGACTTTGTGATTCTGGACTGTGAGGTTGACTATGAGGTTCCTATTATCTTGGGAAGGTCTTTCCTTGCAACGGGGAAGGCATTGGTTGATGTTGAAGCGGGTGAGCTCACTTTTCGAGTGGGAGATGAAAAAGTTGTCTTTCATGTGTGCAAATCTATGAAGCAGCCTAACAGTACCGAGGTGTGCTCTTTTGTTGAACTCGTCACAACAGCGATAATTGATAACACCAGTGCAATAATTAATGTGGAGGACCCATTGGAAGCCGTATTGTTAAATCTTGATGTCAATGAGGATGCAAACCGAGTGGAGTGCGTGAACGCTTTACATGGAATGAGCTCTTATTCTTATGAGCCTAGAAAATTGTCTTTGGATCTTGAAAACAGGAAAACTCCACCAACTAAACCATCAATTTAGGAGACACCGGTGTTGGAGTTGAAACCACTTCCTCCACACCTCAGGTATGAATTATTAGGCTCAAACTCTACTTTAACAGTTATTCTTTCTTCTTGCCTTACTAACATGCAGGTTGAGGCCACTTTGGCGGTGCTTCAAAAGCAAAAAAGGGCAATTGGATGGACTTTGGCTGACATTCGAGGAATAAACTCCGCATTGTTTATGCACAAAATTATCTTGGAGGATGATGTAAAGCCTTCCTTTGAGCAACAAAGAAGATTGAATGAGGCTATGCAAGAAGTGGTGAAGAAAAAGTGATCAATTGGTTGGATGTCGGGGTTGTGTACCCCATTTCTGATAGCTCATGGACTTCTCCGGTGCAATGTGTGTCGAAGAAGGGTGGTATGAATGTGATGACCAATGACAACAATGAACTTATTCCTACTTGGACAGTGACAGGTTGGAGGGTTTGCATGGACTACCGCAAGCTAAACAAGGTGACCCGAAAGGAACATTTCCCATTGTCATTCCTTGACCAAATGCTTGATTGTCTCGCGGGGCGTGCTTTTTATTACTTTTTGGATGGGTACTCGGGGTATAATCAAATCTTAATTGCCCCGGAGGACCAAGAAAAGACCACCTTTACTTGTCCGTATGACATATTTGCTTTCTCTAGGATGCCGTTCGGGTTGTGTAATGCTCCGACGACCTTCCAACGATGCATGATGGCTATTTTCACCGATATGGTGGAAGATATCTTGGAGGTATTCATGGATGATTTCAATGTGGTTGGTGATTCCTTTGAAGAGTGTTTGAGAAATTTGGATAGAGTATTAGCCCAATATGAAGACACTAATCTCGTGCTTAATTGGGACAAATGCCTCTTTATGGTTGAGAAAGGCATAGTGTTGGGCCACAAGATTTCAAAAAATGGAATTGAATTTGACAAAGCCAAGATAGAGGTATTTTCAAGGCTTCCTCCCCCCATTTCCGTCAAGGTGGTGAGAAGTTTTCTTGGGCACGCAGGATTCTACCGGAGGTTTATAAAAGATTTTTCAATGGCGGTAAACCCCTTGTGCAAGATACTAGAAAAGGATGCAAAGTTTCTGTTCGATGAGGGATATATGCAAGCATTAGAGCTTCTCAAGCTTAAGTTGACCACTACCCCAATCATTACCGCACCAAATTGGAGCTTGCCTTTCTAGCTCATGTGTGATGCAAGTGATGTTGTGGTTGGGGCTGTCTTGGGTTAAAAGGTTAACAAGATGTTTCATACGGTGTACTACGCAAGCAAGACCATGAATGAGGCTCAAAGGAACTACACGGTTACCGAAAAAGAGTTGTTAGCTATAGTATTTGCAATGGAAAAGTTTCGGCCATATCTTATGGGGGTCAAGGTCATAGTGCACACCTATCATACCGCTCTTAGGTACTTGTTGACAAAGAAAGACTCCAAGGCAAGATTTATGCGATGTTTGTTACTACTTCAAGAGTTTGATCTAGAAATTATGGACTAGAAAGGGTAATGAGAACCAAGTGGCGGATCACTTATCCCGTTTGGAGGAGGAGGGGAGGCCTTGTGATGGCCTTGAGATCAATGATTCATTTCCCGACGAACAACTCCTTACGGTGTCAATGAATGATATGCCATGGTTTGCCGATGTTGCCAATTACCTTATGACCGGAGTAATCCCGTGTGAGCTCTCTTCTAACCAAAGGAAGAAGCTCAAGCAGGATAGTTTGGACTTTTATTAGGATGAGCCATATTTGTTCAAGATTTGCATGGATGGTGTGATTCGTCGATGTGTCCCGGAGGAAGAACAATTAAGTATCTTAGAGGCTTGTCATTCCTCACCCTATGGTGGCCATCACAGTGGGGTGAGGACCGCCTCGAAAGTTCTTAGTTGTGGGTTCTGTTGGCCAATCATGTTCAAAGATGCGGGTGATTTTGTGAAGAGGTGTGATGAATGCCAAAGAGTGGGTGGAATTTCAAAAAGGGATGAGATGCCTCTCAATACCATTCTTGAAGTGGATATCTTTGATGTTTGGGGCATCGATTTCATGGGTCCATTTATTAGCTCTTGTGGGAATACTTACATTCTTGTGGTGGTAGATTATGTCTTAGAGTGGGTTGAAGCCCTGGCTCTACCCAACAATGAAGCCGGAGTGTTGTTGCATTTCTTAAAAAGTGCATTTTCACAAGGTTTGGCACTCATCTTGCGATTATTAATGATGGGGGTCTCGCTTTTGCAATAAAGCTTTCGACACGTTGCTTTCCAAGTATGGTGTCAATCACAAGGTTTCTACCCCCTATCATCCCTAAGTAAGTGGTCAAGTGGAAGTCTTCAACAGGGAAATAAAAAGTATATTGTCAAAGACGGGCAATACTAATAGGACCGATTGGTTGAAGAAGTTGGATGACCCTCTATGGGCTTATCAGATGGCTTACAAGACTCCGATTGGTATGTCTCCGTATAGGTTGGTATTTGGGAAAGTTTGCCATCTTCCGGTTGAGTTAGAACACAAGGCCATGTGGGCTTTGAGGAAGTTGAATTTGGAATGGGATGTTGCAGCTAATCTTTGTGTTGAACAACTCAATGAACTTGATGAATTTAGATTCCATGCCTACTCTAGTTCGTCCTTGTATAAGGACAAGATGAAGTACCTTCATGAAAAATATGCTCATGGAAAGGAGTTCAAAGTAGGTGATTTGGTTCTCTTATTCAACTCCCGGTTACGTCTGTTTCGGGGAAAGCTCAAATCCCAATGGAGTGGACCGTTTGAAGTTGTGTTTGTGACCCCTTTTGGTGTTCTTGATTTGAAAAATAAAAATGGTGAAGTCTTTGGAGTTAACGGACATCGGGTCAAGCATTATCTTGGGAAAATTGATCACAGCCATGTGGTGGCACTTCTTCACTTCAAATGATGTGATGGTAACCTGCGTCGTTATGCGACGTTAAATCAGGCGCTTCTTGGGAGGCAACCCATGTGTTTTTCTTCTTGTTGTTTTCTTTGATTTTCTTTGTAGTATAGGATTGATTTTTGGGCTAACTGGTTGTGAGATGTTGCAGGGATTGTGTTGATGCAATGCAAGACATAATGAAGAAATTGTTCAGTCTCTGAAGTTGCCAGTGCGGCCGCACTACACTTTGTTCGGTCCGCATTGGTGAAGGCCAAAGTGATACCTCTCTGAAGTTGGCCACTGCGGCCGCACTACACTTTGTGCGGTCTGCAGTGGGATAATTGGCCAAGTTTGATCATAACAGCTCAGTGCGGACCGCGGTCCATTTTGTGCGGTCTGCACTGGTCGGTGAGAATGGGCCCCAAGGTTTTTTTTATAAATAGACCCTGAGGGCCTCCTTTTACCCCTTTCGCAAAATTGAACCTCAGAGACTCTAAATACTATTCCTCTTCTTCTTTGATCGTAATTGCTTTATTGGCACTGTTTAACTTCACTTCATCTCATAATCTGGTAACATTACACTCATTTCTTCTTTGTTTAATTTCCATTTTTCTTAACTTCTGTTCTTCTTCCTCCCGTAATTATTTCGATTTCTAGGTTAGATTAGTTTAAATGTTGATTCATGTGGACTTAGTAGTTTAATGGACTGGGTAATCGATTAAGGCCTCTAATTAGGTGAAAATTTGACCTCAAAAGCAAAATCTCAAGCCCTAACTTAGTGCCACTTCTGGGCACCCTGTATGGACCACCGTCATTTTTGTCCGGTCCGTGATGCCCCAGTGCGGTCTGTAGTACCACTTTGTGCGGACCGCACTGATGAACTTCTGAAAGATAACCTTTGGGAAGTGTGGCCGCACTAGCTTTTGTGCAGTCCACACTGGCCTAGTGCGGCCGCAGTACCATTTTGTGTGGGCCGCACTGTCAAGATTCATAGGGTGGGTTTTCTGAACCCCAACCCTGTGTGGACCGCACTACCATTTTGTGCGTACCGTACTCCATTTTGTGCGGTCCGCACTGGGCAGCTTCTGAGGACTGTCTGCAACACTTTGATTCTGTTCTGCAATTTGTTCTAATGCAATAACTTGAATTGCATTGATTGATACTAACAAATACATTGAATGATGTTTGCAGACAATGGTAAAACAAAGAGGCAAGGGATCAAAACAACCCGACAGAGGTGAATCCTCCCAGGGTGGAAAATAAAAAATGGTCAAACTCACTCCCCAAGCTAGGAAAAACATCAAGAACATGAGGAAGGCTAAAAAGCGGCTGACAGAGCCATTGACATGTCAGGGAGTGAGTACGAGCCCTCTCGGGAGATCTCTTCGGACTCAGTCCCAGAATACATCCCGTATCCGGAGAGGGCCAGACATAGAGACACTCCTCCCTCTTCCCTCGATGCCTAAGCATCAATGAACATTTCTTCTGGGTCGTCTGAGGGCTCAGGTGACGGTAGTGGGGAATACTCCACCTCTCCCACAACTTCATTATCTGGGGAGGGTGCAGGAAGAGGTGAGGAGGAGGTACATGGAGATGAGGAGGTAGCTGGAGGTGGTGAGCCTCAGGTGGGAGGTATTGCCAGAACAAGAAAACCTGATGTTTGGGAGGATAGGTTCGTGAGCGAGGCGGCGTACCACAAATTCGGGAGTGGTGGCCGGTGAGGAAGTTGATACTGGAGTGGAGTTTCATTGACAAAGATCTACTACCTCACAACCCCAATGTGCAGAGACAGTTCAGAACTAGAGTGGGTTGGGAGCACTTCTTAGATAACTATGTGGACGCCAACGAGCATTTGGTCAAAGAGTTTTATTGTAATATAGCCCACATCAAAAAAGGCTCCAAAGTGACCAAAGTTTGTAATTTGAAAGTTTTGTTCGATGGGAAGTCAATTAATGAATACTTGGGCTTCGATGAGGAGGATGAGACTTTATATATGGCGAAGATGGAGATGGGTGAGGAGGTCCGTCCATGATTAGCTCTGTAACTGGAAATCCCAGGTACCATTCCTGATTGGTTGATAGCTGGAGTCAAAATATTGCGGAGGACCATAAACTTTGAGGTGAGGGGTTGGGAGACCTTTGTTTGCAGCCGGTTGGACCCGACCACTCATGACCAGACCCTTCCTCTCCACCAGGCTGTTTTGGTTGCTTCCATTATATCGGGGTACCCCATCAACATAGGGAATGTGATGTCCAGAGTTATCACCATTGTGGGAGCAGAGCATGACTGGAACTACCCTTTCCCTAGATTCCTCACCGAGTTCATCATAGATCTAGAGGTGGAGCCGAGGCCATATGACATCAAGATCAAGGCGATAACCCCATTTTCCTGGTATATCTTGAAGGGGAATGACAACCCCAAGGACAAGAACTACAAAGCCCCTGCTTCTGCCCCAACTGGCCAATCTAAAGAGCTAGTTGTGGTAGAGGTCCCTGCTGAGCCTACCTCCACTTCTGCTAACTTATCTCCTGGACATTCCACATCTTCAACCATTCCTCCTGGCCTTTCCACATCAGTAGGCCCGGAGATCCCATCTACCCGGGCCCATCCCATTACTGCCCATTGGCTGAGCCAGGCCCTGCTGAGTATAAACAACTGGATGCAGACTGCCTCATCCAAGTTGTCCATATTGCCTACTACTGTAGAGGCTCAGTCAACACCTCAGCCAGCACAGTTCCCACAGTCGATAGAGGATGCTTTGAAGGAAATACTTGAGAACCAGAAGAAAATCCTCACTACTCAGGATGCATTGGCCAAGGCAGTTGATTCACACAACAAGGCTCTCAAGGAGATTTCTTGGGAGCACAAGAAGCTTAGGAAGACACAGGCCTCCAAGGAGTCCGTGAAGGAGCAGTGGGTAGATGCTGATAGACCGAAGGCAGACCAACTGCCTTTGGACCTGTTGCTTGATGATCCAGTCCCAATAGCTCATGCACAGTCGGAGCAGACCTAGAGGCCTCCGAAGAGGAGGAGGATTCCTAGAGCAGATGATGCCATCATCCAGTTGGCGGACCCACCAGAGACTTCCTCCAGTCAGCCACCGGATGTACCAGTTCCATAGCCTGTCAAGGTCCAGGCCCCGGTCTCAGTAGCAGCAGAGCAGACCACCGGGAACCAGTCTGAGGATCCCGAGCACACAGAGGACCCAGGGACCACCCATGATCCTATGCAGACAGACACGGCTTAGGGAGTCTTCTATATCCTTTTTCTCTATATTTTTGGTACTTAGTTAGACTAGTTGGCATTGGGGATAATGGCAGCTTTCATTTGAGGGGGTGAGCCCTATATTTTTTTGGATGACTGTATATATTAATATTTTTTATGCTTTCTTGATTTTTCACATTTAGTCTCTATATAATTTGATATTTAGTTACTTTTATCGCACTTTTTATCTTTTTTTGGGTCTGTATATAAAGTTACATCACATTGTATATATTCATCCCCTATTGTATATTCAAATCCCCTATTGTATATATTCATTCTATTTTTCGCTAATTTTTTTTCGATTTTAGCTTCTTATTTATGTTCGTAGCTTTTTGTTTTATTTTGGACGTTTCAATAAGCCTTTGGTTTTCTTAATGCCACGGTTCTTTCCAAAGGTGGAGTGTTATGTGAACCGGGTGGCTCTTCCCAATGATGGATGGCGTGAGAACCTTCTTAAGGGTTTGAGTCTGTTTTTCTTTTTGTTCTAGTAGTTTGTAGTTAAGGGTACCTCAAGCAAAGCTTCACTTGGGCCTAACACATTTGCCTTTGATCCCATGGTCAAAGACAAATTGTTGTGTTTAGGATGGTGAAAGTCGTGACCTTGAGACTCTTGTGTTGACCGATAATCATCAAGTGGCTTTTAGCAATCCCTTAGCTTGTGTGGGCCCCCGACTCTATGTCTTTAGCAATCCCTTAGCTTGTGTGGTGAGTAATTGAATTGCAAGTCCAAGTCTCGAGCCATTGGTCTAGAACTTGCCCTGAATATTTGTTGAGGCAAAATCATAAGTGAATTTTGACTTGAGGCATGATTATAGGCTCTCCTTGATCCAAATGATAGTTTGAACAAATCCATAGCCTACCAATGATATGATCCATAGTTAACCCTTTTGAGCCTTAGACTTTCATCTTTCAAGAACCATGATACAAGCCTATACCCGTTCTAAAAGATACCCTCTCTTGGCACCCGATCTTTCCTTTAGCACATGGCAAAAGTATAAGTTTGGGGGGAGAGACGAGAATGACAACAAAGTGGTAAAAAGGCACAAAAAACGAAGAAAAGAAAAGGCAATGAAAAATAAAGAAAAGCAAAAGACAAAAAGAATGATCAATGTGAAAAGGAATAAATAGGGATTCAAGAAAAGCAAAGAATGAAAGGTGTGGAAAAGTTGAAAAAGGAGAAAAGTTTGAAAAGCATAAGAAAGAGTGATAATGTGTCTCTCTAACCCCTTAGAAAAGAAGTGAATGACTCAAAGAGTCAAGAGAATGTTTTCCAAATGAATCAAAAGAAGTGCTTAAGGGAAGATGGAACCCACTTAGACGAAAACATTTCCTATCCTGAACCAAAAGCCTTCACAATGACTTCACAAAAGCCCTATCTGATCTTGAGTTGAATGAAGCTTACATTAGTGGATACTCACATAAGGGGCAAGCATATGGTACTTAGAGCTGGACTTGTAACTTTTCTTGAGAGAGATGAGTGAATTTCCATTAACCTCGGTTTGTATGCCAATATTATAAAAAGGTGGGGTTTTCTTATGGAGAGTTGAGGATGTGTGAGTTTGGGTTCCACAATGACCAAAGTAATTGAGAGAGTTATTTGATGTGTTGAGTCAATTCTTGATGCTCTTGTGTCGCACTTGATCCATGGTTTTTCAAAGGTTAAATGTTGTTAATGATTCATTTGTATTGAGGGCAATTGTTAGTCCCAATTAATGCTAGTTGAGGTTTCTTTAGGACAACTGAAAATTTCTTGGATTTTCCCTTAAGGGGTGGGTCTTATTTTATTCGCTTGAGGACAAGCAAAAGCTTAAATTTGGGGGAGTTGATAACTAGGTATTTTGACGCATTTTAGGCTCCTTCTTGTTTGCGCTTTGATTATAAATTCATACAAAATAGTCCCAAAAGGCTCATAACTTGTGCTTGATTGTAGGTTTGATCAACAAAGTGACAAGATGTCAAAGATCAGCTCAAAAGGAGTAAAACTTGCACAAGTACCAAAGACAAAACAAACTCAGGAATTTCAGAGACTCAGGCCTAGTGTGGCCGCACTAGAGAGGTTCAGAGACTCAGAATTTCAGGCTTCGAAGCAATGCGGCCGCACTACACTTTGTGCGGTCCGTGGTGGACCTCTGCGGCCGCACTCCCATTATGTACGGTCCACAGAGACAAGGTTCAGAGAGATGCCAAGTTTAGAGGTTCAAGCTTGTGCGGTCCGTGGTCGAGTTTGTGCGGACCGCGCTAGAAGACTCCGAGGCCGCAGTCCATTTTGTACGGTTCGCGGAGCCTGGGTTCAGAGAGTCAAGATTGCAAGTTCAAGAGCCTAGTGCGTCCGCACACCATTTTGTACGGTCCGCACTAACCCCGCAAGGGCAATTTTGTCCAATTTTTTCAGCTTAGTATAAATAGAACCTTTTCCCATTTTTAGGGCATCAGATATTATCAGACGTTAGCTGCGCTTGTGAGGAGACTTTTCTTAGCCATTTTGGGCATTTTTACTTAGTTTTTATCATTGAATCTTTGTATTTACCTTAGCAATTAATTAATATGTGTTTATCTTCATCTATTTCTCTGTTTTTCTCTTCAAGCATGAGTAGCTAGACCCATTAGCTAGGGTTGTGGCTCAACCCTAGTATAGGTAATTGATGGGTGTTGTGATTTAAGGTTAGATTGACTATGAGTGTTTGTTATTTGGGTCAATTTTATGGTTTAATCTATGAATTAGTTGTTGCAAACACTAGTTTGTACTAAGTTGACTTGGGTTCTTCTTGAGAAAGAGAGCCTAAGTCTTCGAAATTGACCCAACAAGGAATTGGGATTGACTCAAGAGAATTGATAGTCCCAATTAAAGGGTTAAACCTCAAGAGAGTAATACCCGACGTGAACCCCAGTTGCTTGAGCAAATTTGCCTACCCTATTGGTCTTGAGAAAGTCAATTGGGCAAAATTACTCTCTCTACCGAGAGGTGTGAGAGTGGGTAAAATTGTGGAACAGTTATAGCATATTCCCTAATCATGTCAATCGTGCCTTAGGTTTAATTACCCATCAATTGGCCACCTAGGAGGATACCACTACCCTAGTGACTTTTAAACTATTAGATACAACTTGTAGCAATTTACTCGTAGTTAATCTAGTAGCAATTATAATTTGTAGTTTGATAATAGTAGAATATAAAGAAAACCCAAAAATGATTAGTATGATATTTGGAACAAATACGCAATTTCAACCTAAATAGATACTCGACTCCATTCCTAGCTCTATGTGGAAATCGATCTCGACCCACAAATCGGGTAAAAGCTATTGCGACCCTCTCTTCCTACTTTTTAGTAGTGTAGAGTAGGCTGCGATCAGGCATCTCAAAGGACATAGCAACACACCGCGCAAACTGATCCCACCATATCATCATCTGTCAATATCATAATCCGTCCTTATTTTGTCATTTCAATTCATTACCTTTCATTTTCTGTTGCGGCGTGCAAACTCCCCAAATAATTTAAATCAATATTAGCAATTCAACAACCAAAATTTACAAGAATTCCTACATCAAGAGAGCAAATGTACGAGGCAAATGAAAAATCACATAATACTCAAAGAATCTCTAACATTTCGTATGTATCAACTTCAATAACTCAGCGGTATCCTTCAATTAACAATTCATACAAGTGTAATTATACAACAGAAGGCAACAAATATTACACAACAATAAGGGAAGTAAGGCATAAGACAACTAAATATGCAAGTAAAGCAAGTAGAGACAATTTAACAATTAAGCATGAAATCATAGAAGAGATGGACAACTTAAAGCATGGATAACTAAATGACCAGTAACAATCATGGCATGGAAGTTAAATGAGAACATATCAATTAAGGCATGTAATGAGATATACTAAGAAGTAACGAAAATATGGAAGCAAGTAATACAATGGCGCATATACACTCTTCACCTCGCATATGCGCCGTTCCACATGTAACTCACACAACATGTAGTTCAAGGGTTTCTAATTCCCTCAAATCAAGGTTAGACCCAACACTTACCTCACTCCGCAATTTAGGCAATCAATCAATCACGACCTTGCCTTTTGGACAAGCCTCCATATCAACCAAATCTAGCAAATTATTAACCAAATGATTCAAAATAAGCTTTAGAAACAACCCACGAATGAAAGAGGTTCAATTTAGATTATCTTTGAAAAAGTCTACAAAAGTCAACCCCGGGCCCGCTTGGTCAAAATCGAGGTTCGAATCAAAATCCGATTATCCATTCACCCCCGAGCCCGGTTATGTAATTTGTTTCGGAATCTGACCTCAATTCGAGGTCTAAATCCCAATTTTAAAAAAAATTCCTAATTCTACCCAAATCCCTAATTTTTAGCATGAAAATCCTAAATTTGATGTTTATATCTCATGAAATATAATGGGTAATTGAAAAACAAAATTTATTAAGGTCACTTACCAATGAATTTAGGAAGCAACATCTCTTGAAAAATCACCTCTAGGGTGTTTAGGGTTAAGAAGATGTGAGAAATGAGCTAAGACCCATTTTTCCCTCTTTTACCCAGTTATTGATTTTGCAATTGCGATGTCTTGTTCGCAATTGCGAACATGATAAGTCGGGATTTTGACTACTTATTAGCGCCTTTTTACTTTTATTTTAGTCCAAAAGTGCTTAATTGTATTTCTGAAAACTGATGAAATATGCTTAAATGCAGGAGTATTGGAAAATGAGCCACAAAGATGAAAGCCAACTCAAAAAGAAGTAAAGTGAACATAAAAATGAAAATCAGGCAAAAAGCATAATGTGCGGACCGCAGAAGGTGAAGTGAAGCCTGCCAGAGGCCTAATGTAATATGCGGACCGCACAATTATTGTGCGACCGCAGAAGCCATCAAAGAGTTCAAGTTCAGAGAAGTGCCATCTCAAGATGCGGACCACACAATTATTGTGTGACTACAAAAGTTAGCCATGCATCCCCACTCAGATTTGTGCGGTTCGCAGAAGGGCCCTATGCGGCCGCACTTAGTTTTGTGTGGATCGTAGAAAAAGTGACATGCGGCCGCAATCCAGAATTATGCGGCCACAGACCATGCTTTTGCCAAGACTGAATAAGAAATGCGGACCGCACATGGAATTGGGCGGCCGCAGAACCTCCGAAAGGGCATTTTTTCCGAAATTTCCAGCTGTATATAAACAGACTTTTTTCACAAAATTAGGTCAAGTTTTGGATCTCTGAACATCTATAGCTGTTTTCCTTTACTATTTTAGGCAATTTAGCTTACTTTAGTGATTATACATTAGATTTTTGTCTTTTAATATTTCAATATGAGTTTAATTATCATTTCTTCTCTATTTTCTTCATTACCCATTATGAGTATCTAGATTCTTAGCTAGGGCTGTGACCCAACCCTAGTGTGTAAACCTTATGGTGATTAATTTTATGCTTGTTTATGAATAGGTGTTTGTTATTTAGCTAGGTTTGTGCTTTATTTGTGAATTAATGGTTGCAAACATTGATTTATGTCTTTTTGACTTAGTTTTTTCTTGAGAAAGAGAGACCTAGTCTAGGTCAACCTAGCTAACAAGGAATTGGGTCAATTGAGAAATTTATCAACCGAATTAAAGGATTCAACCTAGACATAGTAACAACCCGACTTGAGCTCTTATCAACTGTTTCGGTAAATACCCATTGTGTCTTGAGAAAGTCCAATTAGGTAAAACCATTCTCTGACCGAGAGGTATTGAGTGGGCAATGCAGTGTTGTTAGCTATAATACACCCCGTTCAACAAAACATCATAATAGTCTTTATCCCATTAGACGAACACCTAGGTCAGGGTCACAACCCTAGTCCTTTTACAATATTTGAAAAACAACCAAAAACATCATTTTTTTATTTCGATTACTTAGTTGCAATCTTAGTTTAATTTAGATATAAAACCAAGTTTGTGGAAGTGCAATTTACGATAGTTCAAGCTCATATACCGTAATATATACTCCTAAATTCCTAATCTCATAACTCCATGTGGAATTCGACCCCGACTCAAAGTTGGGTATTAATATTGCATTGACCATTTCACTACCTCAAATAGAGGGTGTGACTTGGACGACATCAAGTTTTGGCACTGTTGCCGGGGAGCTAAAAATAGATTTAGCTATATATTTGGTTTTGTGTGTGAATTGTATTTTTTCCTACAAGTTACTAATCTTTTTTTGAAACAATTGTGGGAGAACAATGGCTCTGAACAACATTGATCCTCTTGGAAACATGCCTATGGGGGATGTGGACGTGGAAGATGATCAAGTTGAAGAGTTTCCTCTTGAACCTCAAGCAAATAGACGAGGCCGACCGCCTCAGGACAATGTTCCCGTTCCACCACCTCCTCCACATAGAGCGGCTCCACACTAGGTGTTGCTGAATGAAGGATATGCAAGTGCCATAGTCACACCTGCATTAGGGCAGGCAACTTTCAAGTCATAAATGTGATTCTTACATTGTTGGAACAACGAGAATTCTTCACCGGGGCTCCAAATCAAAATGCATACAAGCACTTGAAAGGGTTTGTTGATACTTGCGGAGGGAGTAAGCAGACAAAGATCTCCAAGGATGTTTTGAGGTTGAGGCTATTCTCTCTCTGTCTACGGGGGAAGGCCTTTGATTGGTTAGATAGGTTGCCAAATCATTTTATCCATACGTGGGATGAATTGGCCGAGAAATTCATTTCCAAGTTCTTTCCTGCCGGGCATATGGCAACTATTAGGGATGAGATTCTAGCTTTCAAACAAGACTCCAATGAGTCTTTGCATGAAATATGGGAGAGGTACAGTACTATGGTGAAAGAGTGCCCGAACAATGACATGATAGAGGTTGTGATTCAACAAACTTTCTATAGGGGGATCAATACTACCAATTAATGCATGGTCAACCAACTTGCTGGTGAAAATTTCATGACAACACCGTATGAGAAAGCTTGTGAGATTCTTAATGAAATGGCAGATTCTTCATCGTCATGGCAAAGTAGAGCAAACATTCCTCAAGGTGATCCAAATGTGATTCACTTGCATAAAGAATTACATGATAATAGGAAAGCAATTGCCGAGTTGACCACCACAATGAATCAACTAGCCAAAGCTCAACTTCAACAAGTGCAAGTTCCCAAGCAATTCCATGCAATAGAGGGAGTTAGTATGATGGTATACAAGAGAAGGCAAAAGGGTCCTCAAGTGCAAAATCGTGTTGAAAATTATATGCAAGATGATAGTGGATTTGATAAAGATGAGTCATACAATGAACAAGAAGAGGAGGTACAATATGTGAACAACTTCCAAGGGCAAAGAAACAACAATCAAGGCCCGAATCAACAATAATGGCGACCCCAAGGAAATCAAGAAAATTATAATTCAAACAATAAAGGTAGTTGGAACAATCCAAACAACCAAGGGAATTGGAACAATCAAAGCAATCAAGGAAATTGGAATGGTCAAAATAACCAAGGCAATTGGAGTGGCAATAACCAAGGATATTAGGGAGGCAACAAACAAGGAGAGTGGAACAATAACCAAGGGAATCAAGGGGTCGGGTTTTCAAAGGCCCCCGATGTATCAACAATCGAGCAACCCACCTCCCTATCCTTCCAACGACCGAGTTCTTCCAACAATGAGATGGGCTGAATTGAGAACATGTTCAAACAAATGATGGAGAAGAATTCTGACTTTGATGCTCAACTAGCCTCTCACAACACTTCAATTCGCAATTTGGAAGTTCAATTGGGGAAAATCTCGCAATCTTTGAACACTCATACTAAGGGGGCACTACCAAGTGATACAGTTGTGAACCCAAAGGGTGGGAGCAACACGGGACATGCCATGGCCATTACAACAAGGAGTGGAAAAGGTTGGGATGCAACCACCTCAAGTCAAAAGAAACTTGTGGACAATGAGCAAATGGTACAACAAGATGAGATCCCGGAAAATGAAGTGCAAGCAAATGATGAGGTGAGAATTGATATTGATGACAACATGGAGGAGACTCATGAGGAAGTGAACCTATCTAGGGAACACATTGTTGACATACCGAAACCGGTAGTGCCAAAGGCTAAGGCACCAATGTCAAGGCCTCCTCCTCCATTCCCTCAAAGGTTTGCCAAGCAAAATGGCGAGAACCATTTCAAAAAGTTTATTGGCATGATGAAAAGTCTATATATAAACATGCCATTGGTTGAGGCTTTGGAGCAAATGCTGGGTTATGAAAAGTTCATGAAGGACTTGGTGACAAAGAAGAGGTCGATGAATTATGAAACTATAAAGATGACGCATCAAGTGAATGCAATTGTGCACTCAATAGCTCCTAAATTGGAAGATCCCGATGCTTTCAAAATCCCTTGTACCATTGAGAGTGCTGACTTTGCCAAAGATTTATGTGCTCTTGGGGCAAGTATCAAATTGAGGCCCTATTTGGGGCAAGTATCAAATTGATGCCCTATTTGTTTCTGCTATTTTGATTCGCCGGGATGTTTGGTTTTGAGTTTCCGATTGTTTTAGGACACTTAGTCCCTAAATGAGAGCTTAAGCTTTAGAATTTGAACCGTAGTCGGAATAGTGTGAAGACAACCTTAGAATAGAATTCTGACGGTTCTATTAGCTCCGTTAGGTGATTTTGGTCTTAGGGGCGTGTTCGAATTGTGTTTTGTAGGTTCATAGCTTATTCAGGCTTGACATGCCGAAAGTTGAATTTTTGAAGTTTCCGGTTCGATAGTGAGATTTTGATATCGGTGTCGGAATGGAATTCCAAAAGTTGGAGTAGCTCCATAGTGCTGAATGTGACGTGCTTGAAAAATTTCAGGTTATTCGGACGAGGTTTGATAGACTTTTTGATCAAAAGTGTAATTTGAGAGTTTTTGGAGTTCTTAGGCTTCAATCCGATGTTAAATTGGTGTTTTGATGTTGTTTTGAGTGTTCCGAAGATTGTAATAAGTTTAAATGATGTTTTAGGATTGGTTGGCATGTTTGGTTGAGGTCCTAGTTGTCTCGGGTGTGTTTTGGATGCTCAACGGATCATTTTTGGAACATAGAAAATTGCAGAAAAAGTTGCAGCAGTCAGTTCTGGTTCTCTCTTTGCGTTTGTGAGTAGGGTCTCGCGTTCATAAAGAGAAGTGGGGCTGGTGAAGGGTTAACACTTCGCGTTCACGAAGGTATTTCTGTGTTCGCGAGGCTGTGGGATCTTATACCTACGCGTTCGCAAAGGTAGTCCCGCATTCACGTAGGAGGAGGGAGTTTTGTCATCGCGTTCGCAACTGGGCATCGTGTTCACGACAGAGGAAAGCTGGACCAAGCGGAGTTGTGCTTCGCGAACGCGAAGGTCCTTCCGCGTTCGCGAAGAAGGAAATAGCTGGGCAGATTTTAAAAACCCAAAATCGAGGGTTTAAGCCATAATTTATATTTTGGACTTGGGAGCTTGGAATTTGCGATTTTTGAAGAGATTTTCACCTGGGCGATTTGGGTACGTAATTCCTACTCGGTTTAGACCAATTTCCATGAATCTACACTTAAATCCATCCTTTAATTTCGGAATTGGGATGAAGATTGGGGGAAAGTTCTTAGACCTAAATTTCGAGTTTTGATTGGGGACTTGACATTAGATTTGGATAATTTTGGTATGGTTAGACTCGTGAGAGATGAGGATTCTGAAAATGTAAATTTTATTCGATTCCGAGACTTTGGTCATTTTTTCTGATTTTGCGTATTAGCTTAGAATTTATTTGCGGAATCAGTTGCTTGAAGTTATATTTACATTATGCAATTGAATTGAATAGATTTGGACTATTTGGAGTCGAGTACTCATGGCAAAAACGTGGTCTCAGGTTGATTTTTGAGCCGGTTCGAGGTAAGTGGCTTGCCGAACCTTGTGTGGGGGAAACTCCGCTTAGGATTTGGTATTGTTGATATTTGAAATGCCTTGTACGTGAGGTGACGAGTGCGTAATTGTGATAATTGTTGAAAACCTTGTTTCATTTATTAACTTTAACTATGTTTTCACTTCCTGTTTATTCTACTTGCAATTTAAGCCTGCTATTAGCCTAGGGAATAATGTCTAATTGACTTAATTGCTTTATTTGCTCAAACTAACTTTTTTGGACTATGTGAAGCATGCTAATATAGAAATACATGTTTACCTTGGTGTGAAATTGAATTTAACTGAGTTTTCTTCGTGTTGTTGCTGCGTGTTTACTTTGGGACTACGGGACGGTATCCTGGGAGATCCCCTGCACATATATATATTGACCTGGACTGTAGTGCGGGATACCAAGAGATCCCCAGCACATATTGAGGATACTAAGAGATCCTTGGGATACCGAGAGATCCCCAGCACATATATTGAGGATACTAAGTGATCCTCGGGATACTGAGAGATCCCCAACATACATATTGAGGATACTAAGAGATCCTCGGGATACCGAGAGATCCTCGGTTGTTATCTCCGTGTTGAGATGTATTCCTTTCTGTGATTATTTTGTCTCTGTTATAGTTGTTATTGTTCTTTCTATTCTGTGTTATTTCTTACTGTTGCACTTAGTTATACTGTCTCCTTCTATACTGCTATACCTTATATTTCATTTAATCTTAGTAGAGCCCTGACCTTCCTCGTCAGTACCCGACCGAGGTTTGGCTTGGTACTTACTAAGTACCACTGTGTCATACTCATGTCCTTTCTGCGCATGTTTTTTCATGTACAAATCGAGGTACTTCCACTCAGTCTTATCATCCTTGAGGCGAGGCATTTTAGTAAAGACTTTGAGGTATATCTGCCGCATCCGTAGACCGAAGAGTCCATTTCTAATTCAGTACTAGTATAGCCCTTCTGCATTTTCCTTGTTGATAGATATTTCTGGAGTTAGAGCTTTTTATGTAATATCTTATCTTGTGATTCATGGGGTTCCGGATTTTGGGAGTGTCAGGTTGAGATTCTTGTACTGTTATATGCCAGACGACATCTTAAACATTGTTTCATTTTGTTATTTCGGTTTTATATTAGTTTCTTTCCGCAAATTATTTGTTTTCCGCATTTGTTAGGCTTACCTAGTCGTAGTGACTAGGTGCCATCACGATAGTTCATGGAGGGCGAACTAGGGTCATGACAAGTTTGTATTAGAGCTCTAGGTTCATAGGAGTCATGAATCACAAGCAGATTTATTAGAGTCTCACAGATCGGTATCGAGACGTCTGTACTTATCTATGAGAGGCTATGTAACTATTAGGAAAATTCCACTTCATTTGATTTCCTTGTCGTGCGAGATTTTGATATCACAATTCTAAACTTCTATCTTTTATTCTCTCACAGATGGTGAGGACACGTGCTACCCGAGACGACTAGGCACCCGCGCCCCCTACCGTAACCGTCAGAGGCTGGGGCCAGGGTAGAGGTCGAGGATGCGCACGTGGTGCAGCCAGAGCACCTACGCGTGCTACCACCGAGGTACCACTAGCAGTTCCAGCCAGAGTCCAAGCACCTGATACGCCTACTGCTACTACTACTATTCCAATGCTCCAGGAGACTTTTGCGCAGTGTATGAGCATGTACATCACTCTGACTCAGGCATGGTTGTTTCCCCTTATTGCAACTATATCTCAGGCCGGTGGAGGAGCACAAACTCATGCCGCCCGCACTCCTGAGTAGTGAGTGCATGTTGATAAGGTCCCAGAGATTATTCTTGTACAGCCTGCAATTCCAGGTCAGCCCGAGGATAGGGCGACGACTTTCGAGGATGAGAAGCTGAGGCTTGAGAGGTTCAAGAAGTACAAGCCTCTTGTATTCGGCGGTCTAGCATCAGACGATGCTCTAGGATTTCTAGATGAGTGCTACCGTATTCTCCATACCATGGGTATATCAGGATCGACCGGGGTTTCCTTCACTACTTTCCAGCTTCGAGGAGCCGCCTATGAATGGTGGTGCACCTATGAGTTAGACAGTCCGAATGAGGATGGTTCCCTAACTTGGACTCAGTTTTCAGATATGTTCCTGAGGGAGTATGTTCCTAAGAGCCTCAAGGACATATGGCGCGCAGAGTTTGAGAATTTGCGCTAGGGTGCTATGACTGTCTCGGAGTATGTTGTCCGTTACACTAGCTTGGATAGGCATGCCCCAGCCTTGGTTTCTACTATTCGTAAGAGGGTTCGCCGGTTTATTGAGGGGTTTATTCCCATCATCAGGTCTAGCATGGCTCCTTAGTTGGAGATGGATATTTCTTATCAGCAGGTGGTGAGCATTGCTAGGAGGATTGATGGTATGCATACTAGTGATAGAGAGGAGAGGGAGGCCAAGAGGTCTCGAGAGTCGGGCCATTATTCTAGTGCCCGCGCCCCAACTGTAGGTCATCATGGTAGGGGTTATATGAGTTGTCTTGTTCATTCAACTCTTCCAGTAGCCAGAGGTATTCCAGCTCCTCCTAGGCCTTAGAAGCCTTATTATGCACCTCTAGTGTCTAGTGTGCCTCTTGCGTGGGGTGCTTCCATAGGTCAGTCCAGCAGATCTGGCCCAAGCCAGTCACAGCCACCACGTCCTCCCTGAGCTTGTTTTGAATGTGGTGACACTCTCCATGTGGTGAGGGATTGACCTACACTTGGGAGAAGTGCACCTCCACAGACTTCTCAGTCATAGTGTGCCCCGTAGAGTCCTCAGGCTATGGTTACAGCTCCAGTTGCTACCCCGCCTGATCAGCCAGCTAGAGGTGGAGGTCGGGGAGGTAGAGGTCACCCTAGAGGGGGAGGCCAGGCTAGATACTATTCCCTTCCTTCCCGTACCGAGGTTTTTGACTCTGATTCTATCATCACAGGTATTGTACTGGTTTGTGATAAAAATGCATCGGTTCTATTCGATCCAGGCTCCACTTATCCTTATGTGTCTTCTAATTTTACTCCGCATGTGGGTGTACCTCGGGATTCTTTGAGTTACCCTATTTATGTTTCTACTCTTATGGGAGATTATCTTTTTGTAGATCGCGTTTATCGGTCGTGTTTGGTTGCTCTTAGTGGTTTTGAGACCAGAGCCAATTTATTGTTGCTCATCATGGTAGATTTTGATATTATCATGGGGATGGACTGGTTTTTTCCCCATTATACTATTCTTGATTGTCACGCCAAAATCGTGACGCTGGCTATGCCAGGTATATTGCGTGTTGAGTGGAGGGGTACCTTAGATTATACTTTCAGTAGAGTTATTTCTTTCCTTAAGGCTCAGCGTATGGTTGAGAAGGGGTGTGATGTGTATCTAGCTTATGTGAGAGATGTCAGTATTGATACCCCTGCAGTTGATTCAGTCCCAGTAGTACGGGATTTTCCTGATGTGTTTCCAGCTGATCTTCCGGGCATGCCGCCCGATAGAGATATTGATTTTGGCATTGATCTGTTGCCGGGCACTCAGCATATTTCTATCCCTCCGCATTGTATGGCCCCTCCTGAGTTATAGGATCAGTTACAGGAATTGCTTGATAAGGGTTTTATTAGGCTCAGTGTATCACCTTGAGGTGCTCCTGTCTTGTTTGTGAATAAGAAGGATGGTTGATTATCTCCAGTTAAACAAAGTTACAGTGAAGAACTGTTATCCTTTGCCTCGTATTGATGATCTGTTTGACCAACTTCAGGGTGCACGAGTGTTTTCTAAGATTGACTTGCGATCAGATTACCATTAGTTGAAGATTCGGGAGCCAGATATCCCAAAGACTTCTCTCAGGACTCAGTATAGTCATTACAAGTTCCTTGTTATGTCGTTTGGGTTGACCAATGCCCCAACAACCTTCATGCATTTGATGCATAGTGTGTTCCGGTCATATCTTGACTCGTTCATCATTTTCTTTATTGATGATATTCTAGTGTATTCCCGGAGTCGGGAAGATCATGAGCAGCACCTGAGGATAGTGCTTCAGACTTTAAGGGAAAATAAGTTATATGCAAAGTTCTTGAAATGTGAGTTTTGGTTGGATTCCATGGAATCCTTGGGCCACGTGGTTTCGAGTGAGGGTATTCAGGTGGATCCGAAGAAAGTGGAAGTAGTGCAAAGTTGGCCCAGACCATCCTCAGCTGCAAAGATCCGCAGTTTTCTTAGCTTGGCGGGTTATTACCATCATTTTGTTAAGGGCTTTCCTCGATTGTAGCCCCTATGACAAAGCTGACCCAAAATGGTGCTCCATTTTAGTGGACGGAAGAGTGTTAGGCGAGCTTTCAGAAGCTCAAGACGGCTTTGACTATATCCCCAGTATTGATATTGCCTTCAAGTTCGGGGTCTTATATTATCTATTGTGATGCCTCAAGGATTGGCCTTGGAGCGGTATTGATGGAGGATGGTAGGGTGATTGCCTATGCATCCAGACAGTTGAAGGTACATGAGAAGAATTATCATGTCCATGATCTCGAGTTAGCTGCTATTGCTCACGCCTTGAAGATCTAGCGTCATTATTTGTATGGTGTGCCTTGTGAGAATTATACTAACCACTAGAGTTTGCAGCATCTATTCAAGTAGAAGAATCTTAATTTGCGTTAGAGGAGGTGGTTGGAGTTGCTGAAAGACTATGATATCACTATTTTGTATCACCCGGGCAAGGCCAATGTGGTGGCCGATGCTTTGAGTCGCCGGGCAGAGAATTTGGGGAGTTTGGCTTATTTACCAGCAGCGAAGAGGCCCATGGCGATGGATATTCAGGCCTTAGCCAGCCAGTTTGTGAGATTGGATCTTTCGGAGCCTAGCCGGGTTGTAGCTTGCGTGGTTTCTCGGTCTTCCTTATTTGATCGTATCAGGGAGCGTCAGTTTGATGACCCTCATTTTCTTGTCCTCAAGGATAAGGTTCAGCACGATGATGTTAGAGATGTGAATATTGGTGATGATGGGGTTTTAAGGATGCATGGTCGGATTTGTATACCCAATGTTGATAGGCTTCGGGAGTTAATTTTATAGGAGGCCCACAGTTCGTGGTATTCCATTCATCTGGGTGCTGCAAAGATGTACCAGGATTTGAGACATCACTATTGGTGGAGGCGGATAAAGAAAGATATAGTTGGGTTTGTAGCTCGGTGTCTCAATTTTTAGCAGGTGAAGTATGAGCACCAGAGACCGGGTGAGTTGTTTCAGCAGATAGAGATTCCGGAGTGGAAGTGGGAGCGGATCACCATAGACTTTGTAGTTGGATTTCCACAGATTGAGAAAGTTCGATGCCATTTGGGTAATTATGGATCGGTTGACCAAGTCCGCGCACTTCATTCCTGTGTGTACTACCTATTCTTTGGAGTGGTTGGCGAAGATTTATATTCGGGAGATAGTTCGTCTGCATGGTATTCCCATTTCCATCATTTTAGATAGAGGTACTCAGTTCACATCACGGTTTTGGAGGGCTGCACATCATGAGTTGGGTACTCGGGTGGAGTTGAGTACAACATTTCACCCTCAGACGGACGGATAGTCCGAGTGCACTATTTAGATTCTTGAGGATATGCTCCGTGCGTGTGTGATTGAGTTTGGAGGGTCTTGGGATCAATTCTTTCCATTGGCGGAGTTTGCCTACAATAACAGCTACCAGTCCTGTATTCAGATGGCACTGTATGAGGTTTTATATGATAGGTGGTGTAGATCCCCGATGGATTGGTTTAAGCCGGGCGAGGCTAGAATATTGGCATAGACTTGGTTCAGGATGCTTTGGAGAAGGTTAAGGTGATTCATGATAGACTTCGTACAACCCAGTCCAGACAGACGAGTTACACGGACCGGAGGGTTTGTGATGTTTCCTATATGGTTGGAGAGCGGGTTTTGCTTTGGGTTTCACCTATGAAGGGCGTTATGAGATTCAGGAAGAAAGGGAAGTTGAGTTCAAGGTCTATTGGTCCTTTTAAGATATTATGGTGTGTTGGAGAGGTTGCTTATGAGCTTGCCTTACCTCCCAGCTTAGCAGGAGTTCATCCGGTATTTCATGTTTCGATGCTCCGAAGGTATCATGGTGATCCGTCGCACGAGTTGGATTTCAGTCCAATCCAGTTGGACAAGGATCTATCTTATGTTGAGAAGCCAGTGGTGATATTGGACAGGCAGGTTCGAAAGCTGAGGTCAAAGAACATTGCATCAGTAAAGGTTCAGTGGCGGGGTCAGCCGGTCAAGGAGGTGACCTGGGAGACCGAGGAGGATATACGCAACAGTTACCCTCATCTTTTCAGTACTTCAGGTATGTCTCTATGCTCATTCGAGGACGAATTAATGCTTAAGTGTAGGAGGATGTAACGACCCGGCCGGTCGATTTAAGATTTTACGCCCCGATCCCCTATTAACTACTTTCCCCATGTTTGTTTCTGCTATTTTGATTCTCCTAGATGTTTGGTTTTGAGTTTTGGAGTGTTTTGGGACACTTAGTCCCTAAATGAGAGCTTAATCTTTAGAATTTGGACTGTAGTCGAAGCAGTGTGAAGACGACCTCCATTGGGTGATTTCGGGCTTAGAGGCGTATTCGGATTATGTTTTGGAGGTCCGTAGCTTGTTCAGGCTTGAAATAATGAAAGTTGAATTTTTAAAGTTTCTAGTTCGATAGTGAGATTTTGATATCTGGGTCGGAATGGAATTCTGAAAGTTGGAATAGCTCCGTAGTGTTCAATGTGACGTGTTTGCAAAATTTTAGATCATTCGGATGAGGTTTGATAGACTTTTTGATCAAAAGTGTAATTTGAGAGTTTTTGGAGTTTTTAAGCTTGAATCCAATGTTAAATTGGTGTTTTGATATTGTTTTGAGTGTTGCGAAGATTGGAACAAGTTTGAATGATGTTTTAGGATTGGTTGGCATGTTTGGCTGAGGTCCTGAGGGCCTCGGGTGTGTTTCGGATGCTCAACGGATCATTTTTGGAACTTAGAAAATTGCAGAAAAAAGTTGCAGCAGTCAGTTCTAGTTTCCTTCTTTGCGTTCGCGAGTGGGGTCTTCGTAAAGAGGAGATGGGGCTGGTGAAGGGTTAATGCTTCGTGTTCGCGAAGATATTTCCGTGTTCGCGAGGCTGTGGGATCTTATACCTACGCGTTCGCGAAGGTAGTCCCGCGTTCGCGTAGGAGGAGGGAGTTTGGTCATCGCGTTCGCGACTGGGCATCGTGTTCGTGAAAGAGGAAAGTTAGACCAAGCGGAGTTGTGCTTCATGAACGCGAGGGTCCTTCCGCGTTCGCGAAGAAGGAAATAGCTGGGCAGATTTTAAATATGCAAAATCAAGGGTTTAAGCCATAATTCACAATTTGGACTTGGGAGCTCGGGAATTTTACGATTTTTGAAGAGATTTTCACCTGGACGATTTGGGTACGTAATTTCTACTCGGTTTAGACTAATTTCCATGAATCTACACTTAAATCTATCCTTTAATTCCATAATTGGGATGAAGATTGGGGGAAAGTTCTTAGACCTAAATTTCGAGTTTTCATTAGGGACTTGACACTGGATTTGGATAATTTTGGTATGGTTAGACTCGTGAGAGCATGAGGATTCTGAAAATACAAATTTTACCCGATTCCGAGACGTGGGCCCGGAGGGCATTTTGATTAATTTTCCTAATTTCGCGGATTAGCTTAGAATTTATTTGTGGAATCAGTTGCTTGAAGTTATATTTACATTATGCAATTGAATTGAATAGATTTGGACCATTTGGAGTCGAGTACTCGTGGCAAGAACGTGGTCTCGGGTTGATTTTTGAGCCGGTTCGAGGTAAGTGGCTTGCCTAACCTTGTGTGGGGGAAACTCCCCTTAGGATTTCGTATTGTTGATATTTGAAATGCCTTGTACGTGAGATGACGAGTGCGTACTTGTGCTAATTGTTGAAAACCCTGTTTCATTTAGTAACTTTAACTGTGTTTTCCCTTCCTGTTTATTCTACTCGCAATTTAAGCATGCTTTAGCCTAGGGAATCATGTCTAATTGACTTAATTGCTTTATTTGATCAAACTGCCTTATTTGGACTATGTGAAGCATGCTAGGATAGAAATACATGTTTACCTTGGTGTGAAATTGAATTTAATTAAGTATTCTTTGTGTTTTTGCTGCGTGTTTACTTTCGTACTACGGGACGGTATCCTGGGAGATCCCCTGCACATATATATATTGACCTGGACTGTAGTGCAGGATACCAAGAGATCCCCAACACATATTGAGGATACTAAGAGATCCTTGGGATACCAAGAGATCCCCAGCATATATATTAAGGATACTAAGAGATCCTCGGGATACTGAGAGATCCCCGACACACATATTGAGGATACTAAGAGATCCTCGGGAAACCGAGAGATCCCCGGTTGTTATCTCTGTGTTGAGATGTATTCCTTTCCGTGATTATTTTGTCTTTATTATAGTTGGTGTTGTTCTTTCTATTCTGTGTTATTTCTTACTGTTGCACTTAGTTATACTATCTCCTTCTATACTGCAATACCTTATATTTCATTTAATCTCAGTAGGGCCCTGACCTTCCTCGTCACTACCCGACCGAGGTTAGGCTTGGTACTTACTGAGTACCACTGTGGTGTACTCATGCCCTTTCTGCGCATGTTTTTTTCATGTACAGATCGAGGTACTTCCACTCAGTCTTATCATCATTGAGGCGAGGCATTTTCGTAGAGACTTCGAGGTCTATCCGCCGCATCCGCAGACCGAAGAGTCCATTTTTAATCTCAGTACTAGTATAGCCCTTCTGTATTTTCCTTTTTGATAGATATTTCTGGAGTTATTTTTTTATGTAAACTTTAAGCTTGTGATTCATGGGGTTACAGATTTTGGGAGTGTCAGGTTGATATTCTTATACTGTTATATGCCAGGCGGCATCTTAAACATTGTTTCATTTTGTTATTTCGGTTTTATATTTGCTTCTTTTCGCAAATTGTTTATTTTCCACATTTGTTAGGCTTACCTAGTCGTAGAGACTAGGTGCCATCACGATAGTTCACGTAGGGCGAACTGGGGTTGTGAAACTAAGACCCACATCTATGAGATTTCAAAGGGCAGATCGCACCATGAAGAGACCGTTGGGTATCATTAATGATGTGTTGGTTTGTGTTGATAAATTTATCCTCTCGGCAAACTTAGTGATTCTTGATTGTGAAGTGGACTATGAGGTGCCGATTATTTTGGGTAGATCTTTCCTTGCTACAGGGAAGGCTCTTGTTGATGTGGAAGTCGGTGAGATAACTTTCCGGGTGGGTGATGAAAATGTGGTTTTCCATGTGTGCAAATCTATGAGGCAGCCGAATAGCAATGAAGTTTGTTCATTTGTGGATTTGGTGACCGATATGATTATTGATGAAACAAGTGTCGTAATGAATGTTGTTGATACTTTGGAGGCCGTGTTGCTCAATTGTGATGATCAAGAAATGGAGGGCTATGTGGAATGCGTGAATGCTTTGCAAGGAATGGGTCGTACACTTATGAGCCCCGCAAATTGTTCTTAGATCTTGAGAATAGAACCACTTCTCCAACAAATCCTTCAATTGAGGAGTCTGCCGTTTTGGAGTTGAAGCTATTGCCTCCACATCTTTGGTATGAATTTCTTGGCCCTTGTTCTACTTTACTAGTTATTCTTTTCTCTTGTTTGACTAACATGCAAATAGATTCCACTTTGGAGGTGCTACAAAAGAAGAATAAAGCTATTGGATGGACTTTGGCGGATATTTGACGGATAAGCTCCGCCTTTTGCATGCACAAGATTAATTTGGAGGAAGGTGCCAAACCATCTATTGAACATCAAAGGAGAATCAATGAAGCCATGCAAGAGGTCGTCAAGAAGGAAGTTATCAAGTGGTTGGAGGCCAGGTTTGTGTACCGCATTTCCGATGATAGTGGTCACCAATGACAAGAATGAGTTGATTCCTACAAGAACGGTGATCGGATGGAGAGTGTGTATGGACTATCGCAAGCTCAACAAGGTCACAAGGAAGGATCATTTACCACTTCCCTTCCTTGATCAAATGCTTGATAGATCGGTCGGTCGTGCTTTCTATTATTTTCTTGATGGGTATTCTGGCTACAATAAAATTCTTATTGCTCCGGAGGATTAAGAGAAGACTACTTTCACTTGTCCTTATAGTACTTTCGCATTCTTGCGGATGCCATTTGAGTTGTGCAATGCACCAACAACTTTTCAAAGGTCTATGATAGCTACATGGACATGATGGAGGATTTTCTTGAAGTCTTCATGGATGATTTTTCTGTGGTGGGGGATTCTTTTGTTGATTGTCTAGCAAATTTGGACAAAGTGTTGGCAAGATGCGAAGAAACAAATTTTGTGATCAATTGGGAGAAGTGTCATTTCATGGTTGAGGAGGGAATTATCCTTGGCCATAAGATCTTGAAGAATGGTATTGAAGTCGACAAGGCAAAGATTGAGGTGATTTCTAAACTCCCACCTCCAACTTCAGTCAAAGGCGTGCAGAATTTCTTAGGTCACGCAGGATTTTACCAGCGGTTCATCAAGGACTTCTCTAAGTTGGTAAATCCGTTGTGCAAGTTTTTGGAAAAAGATGCCAAGTTCCATTTCAATGATAATTGCATGAGAGCCTTTGAGTTTTTAAAGCTCAAGTTGACTATTATTCCCATCATTACCTCTCCAAAATGGAGTGTTCCTTTTGAGCTTATGTGTGATGCAAGTGATGTAGTGGTGGGAGCCATTTTGGGGAACCGAATTAACAATATCTTTCATCCCGTCTGTTATGCAAGAAAAACCATGAATAGTTCTCAAGTCAACTACATCGTTATGGAGAAAGTGCTTCTTGCCATTGTGTTTGCTATGGAAAAGTTTCGTCCGTACTTGATGGGTGCAAAGGTGATTGTTCATACGGATCATGCGGCGCTTCGATATCTCATGTGCAAGAAAGACTCTAAAGCCCGTTTGATGAGATGGGTACTTCTATTGCAAGAGTTTGACATTGACATCCAAGAACGGAAAAGAAGTGAAAACCAAGTGGCGGACCACTTGTCTCGTTTGGAGGAGGAGGGAGGCTGCATGATGGCTTTGAAATCAATTACTCTTTACTCCATGAGCAACTTTTGGCTATTTATATGAATGAGATGCCTTGGTTCATGGATTTGGCAAATTATCTTGTGAGTGGAATCATTCCGGTTGAGTGCTGTTCAAACCATAGGAAGAAGCTCAAACAGGATTGTCAAGACTACTATTGGGATGAGCCGTATCTTTTTTGGATTTGCACGGATGGAGTGATTAGAAGATGTGTACTGGAGGAGGAGCAAAGTGAAATTCTTGGGGCTTGTCATTCTTTGCCTTATGGTGGTCACCATGGTGGAGCAAGAACGACAGCCAAAGTCTTAAGTTGCGGTTTCTATTGGCCCACTCTCTACAAGGATGCTCGTGAGCTTGTCAAGCATTGTGTTGAATGTCCAAGAGCCGGTGAAATCTCAAAGAAAAAATGAAATGCCCCTCACCACCATCTTGGAGATTGACATTTTCGATGTGGGGTATTGACTTGATGGGTCCATTCGTGAGTTTTCGTGGAAACACCTACATCTTTGTCGCGGTTGATTATGTGACCAAATGGGTTGAGGCCGTTGCTTTTCCCAACAATGAAGCAAGTAGTGTGGTGGCATTTTTGAATAAGAACATCTTTACAAGATTTGGTACTCCAAGGGCTATCATAAGTCATGGGGGTTCGCATTTTTGCAAAAAGGCTTTCGATACCTTACTCACCAAGTATGGTGTCACTCAAAAAGTTACACCCCCTATCATCCTCAAGCAAGTGGTCAAGTGGAAGTCTCCAATCGGGAGATAAAGAGTATTTTGTCAAAGACAGTGAATGCCAGTCGAACGGATTGGTCAAAGAAACTTGATGATGCTCTATGGGCTTATAGGACGGTTTACAAAACACCAATTGGAATGTCTCCATACCGGTTGGTGTTTGGGAAAGCTTTCCATCTTCTAGTGGAACTTGAGCATAAGGCCATTTGGGCTTTGAAAAAGTTAAACCTTGAATGGGATGTCGCCGCCAACTTAAGGGTGGCACAATTGAATGAGCTAGATGAGTTCCGGTACCATGCATATACAAGTTCATCCTTATACAAGGAGAAGATGAAGTACCACCATGACAAGTACATTCAATACAAGGAGTATAAAGAAGGTGATCTAGTGGTATTGTTCAATTTTCAGTTACGGATGTTCCCAGGAAAGTTGAAGAAAAATGGAGTGGCCCGTTTGAGGTTGTTGGTGTTACACCCTTTGGTGCGTTGGACTTGAAAAATAAGAGTGATGAAGTATTTAGAGTCAATGGGCATCGGGTGAAGCATTATATGGGAAAAGTTGATGATGGCAACGTCATGGCAGTTCTTCATTTCAAGTGATTGGTAATCTGAGTCGTGCCGCGACATTAAATTAGGCGCTTCTTGGGAGGCAACCCATGTGTCTTTTTCTTTTTCTTTTCTTTCTTCTTTAAATAGGTCTTGTTTTATGCTAACTGGTTTTGAAGTGTATGCAAGAATGAGTGTGCTTTGCATGGACTTTGCCCGGAATATTTTTGCTAAGTATGGAAAATGTGCGCACTGCACAAATTTGAGTGCTACTGCAGAGTGGACTCTGTGGCTGCACGAATCTTGTGCGGACCGCACAACTGGAAAGTCAAAAGTGCACACTCTCTGAAGTTTGTCTGTCAGAAAAAAGGCTAATCTGCGGTCGCATTAAATTCTGTGGCCGCACTCAATAATGTGCGGACCGCAGAATCATCGAAGGATAAATTGGTATCAGGTATAGAAGTGCGGTCACACATGAAATTGTGCGGACTACACTCATCTCTATAACCTTTACCAACTTGTGTTGAGTATAAATAGACGGCTTCATGCTCATGTTCAAACTTTAAACACTCTGAACACTCACAAAGGCAAAAAGCATTGTGCACTCATTTGATTCAAGCATCCTTCACTCATTCCATCTCTTTGATTCTTCCTTGCATCACTGCATTACTGGTATGTTCAATCCATCCTTAGATTTTTCAATTTGCTTAATTTTTATTCATAGTAGTTTGGTTATTTGGAGCCCTAACTGTAAAATTCATCATCATGTTGAGCATTAATGCATTGGGTAACTTCCTACTTGCTAATTGGGGGATGGGTAACTATTTTACCATGTCTAAATTGCCATTATCACGCCCAATTTTCTTACTAAGTATGGAACCATAAGGTTACTGCATTTTTTATTTGCATTGTGCGGTTCGCATATCCTTAGTTAGGGCATTTTGGTATAGCTGATTATGCGAACCACACTAAAAAATATGCGGTCCACAGATTTTGGACAGCAGCCGCAGAAATGTGTGTGCAGCCGCAGATCGATCATTTCTCTGTCTTCAGTCACTTGACAATTTTGAGGTGTCATTGTGTGGCCGCACTAGGAATTGTACGGTCGCACAAGAAATTGTGAAGACCATTAAATCAGGGTTGCGGCCGCACTTCAAAATTGTGCAGTTCGCACTTTCCCATATGCGGTCGCCCTCACTATTGTATGGACCGCACTTCATTAGTATGTTATGAATTTGAACTCTAACTGAATCATGTTGCTACATATTTCATACAACAGTGAGATCTCGAGGTAGAGGTGATACATCCAGAGGGAGAGGTGAACCCTCCCAAGGCTGAGGCAAGAACAATCTACCACTCTTTCTCCAAAAAGTGATAAATAAGAAGGCAACTGCCGGGAGAGCCTGCAGAGTCCAGTGAAGATTTCCCGTCTAGTGAAGCGTATAAGGGTAACTCTGTTCAAGAGAAGCCCGATGCACAGTCACAACTGAGGAAGTTTCCGGGTATATTCCAACTTAGAGATGAGCCTTCCTCCTCAGCTAGCTCTTCTGAGGTTTCGGAAGATGACAGCCAAGGTTTAGAGCCCTCTTCCTTACATTCCCCCGCTGCACCAATTTCGGTTGATGATGATGATGCTATACCTGATGACGGTCGAGGGGGTGATACCCGAGTTGCCAGCCTAGAGAGGTCAAAAAAGAAAGAAGTGTGGGAAGACAAATTTTTGAGCCTGAATGCTTTCAATAGGTTTCGAGAATGGTGGACTCAAAGATCGCTCAATCTTGAGCGTAAATTTGATTTGAAGGATTTGGATATATACAACCTGAATGTGGCAAGACAGTTTCAGGTGAGAAAAAGGTGGACATGGTTTACTCAAAGCATGGTGGACGCCAAGGAGCACTTAGTCCGAGAATTCTACGCTAATGTGGCGCATGTCAAAAAGGGGACTAAGGTGACAAAAGTGAGAAATTTGATCAAACATCACTGAACACTTACTTGGGGCTCGAGGATGTGGAGCCGATACAATATTTGGAGAAGTTTCAAATGGGTGATGCGGCTCACCCTTGTCTAGCCAAGGTTTTAGCAGCTCTAGGACCACCACCGCCATAGATCACAGCATGGGTTCCCATTCAACGGAACACCCTCAATTTTGAAGCCAAGGGTTGGCAAACCTTTGTATACAGGTGGAAAGACCCGAGCAGAAATGAAAATATTCTTCCAATCCCTCAGGTAGTCTTTGTTGCATCCATCATGGCATGGTACCCAATCAATGTGGGTGCCATCATGTCGGTCAACATGTTTCTGATCGGTAGGCAAGGTGAGAGCTCCAACCTGTATCCAAACACCATCACAGAATACCTTACGAATGCGGGAGGAAGTCAAAGCCATTTGATACAAAGGTTCGGGAAAAGCATCCCTTTTCATGGTACTCTCTCAAGGACCCGAGGAACCCAAAGAACAAGAACAAGGGCCAGCCAACTGCTACCATGGTCCAGTCTGAAGAGCTTTGATGGTAGCTACAGCTTCAGCAGCCAAACCTTCAGCTGACATGCTTGCCACTTCAGCCGAGCCTTCTAGCACTACGATTTCCATGCCTTCACCTTCATCTTCAGGGCCATCATCAGTTTCAGTGCCTTCATATTCTACTTATCCACTTACAGCGCTGAGAGTCTCCCACATTCTAACAAGTATCAACAACTGGATGCAGATAGCTACTGCAAAGATGGCTAACTTATCAAGTGCTGTTGCAGCACAGTCTTCTACCCCAGCACCCCAAATTTCTCTGACAGTGGAGGATACTTTGAAGAAGATTCTGGATAACCAGAAGACTATTATGGACACCCTGGTGGCACACGGGACAACAATTGAGGAGCTTGGGAAGCAGGTGAAGAAAATGAAGAAATCCCAGGCTTCAAAGAAGTCAATTGATAGACTGATACGAGAGGTGACCAAGATAGCAATAGCTAGGGATCTTCCATTTGACTTGCTGATGGAGTCAGCTCCAGCAGCACCAGTTGACCCAGCAGCACCCGAGGCATCAGAGGCACCAGCTGGCCAGTCTGAGGAGCCAGACCTCGCTGCCCACACTGCTGAAGCAATGTTACATATGTTCACCAACCCCACTACTCCCCGAATAGAGAACGATGAGATACAGTTGGAGGATCCTGAGGGTGGTGATACTGTTATGGACACCGAGACCACATAGGAAGTCCTCTCTAATCTTTCCCTTCCCTGTTTTTATTTTGTTAAGCATTGGAGACAATGCTTACTTTTATTTGGGGGGGGGGGAGTTTATTTGATTTGACATTTTATTTTGTCCTGTAAATAACTGATAACATTTTTCTTTATCTTTTCATTTATGTACGTACTCTTTTCTCTCTATTGATGTATATATTCTCCTTCTCCTCTCTCAACTTGTATATCCATTTCATTTATGCTTTCAGTAGTTTATTTTATAGCTTCTTTATTTTGCTTTCTTAGTAGTTGATGTTTAATCTAATAGCTTCTTATTTACTTTGATATCTTCTTTTTAATTTAGTAGTTTCTCTTCATGTTTAAGTGATCAATAAGCCTTTGATTTTCTTAGTTCCATGGTTCTTTCCAAAGGTGGTTTTTGTGTGAATCGGGTGACTCTTCCCAACGATGGATGGCGTGATAGTTTTTTTAAGGGATTGAGTCCTTTTTGATGTTTTAGTTAGAATAGTAGTCATAATGAATAAAAGGACCTAATTGAGTTGAACTAGAAGAGTCGAGCATGCTTCACTTGGTACCAACACACTTAACTATGTGCTTATGATTCAAAACAAGTTCATGGAAAGAAATAGCTCTAGTTAGTGACCTTTTGACTCTTGTGTTGACTTAAGCAATCATCGAGTGGTTTAGCTGAACCATTAGTGATTTTTAATCTTGAATATGATTATTGTGGGCCCTCGACTCTATCCTCTTTAACAATCCAACTGTGTGAGAAGTGAGATTTTTGTTGCAAATCCAAGTACCTGTGCGAATGGTCTAGAACTTGCCCCGAATGTGTTTCTAGGCGAAATTCTATGTTTTGCTTGGCTTGAGAAGTGATTGTAGGCTCTCCTTGACCCGCTTGAAATTTTTCATATCCCACCAATGTTGCTATCCCTAGTCAACCCATTTGAGCCTAAGACCTTTCTCATTTGATAACCACGTTACAAGCTTTTACCCATTTTGTAGTAACCCTCTCTTGATACCCAGGCTTTCCTTAACACTATTGAGAAACAATTGGCCAAAAATATAAGTTTGGGGGAGATATGAGGAGTTTGAAAGTGGTATCAAGGCACAAAAGGAGAAGAAATGAAGAAAAGGAAAGGCAACGAAAAAGAAAAGAAAGAAAGAACAAAAGAAAAATGCAAAAAGAAAGTGAATAACGTGAAGAGTTGAAGGGATTCAAAGAAAAGAAATGATGCAAAACATGGAAAAATAAAGAAGGAGAAAATGAACATCATGACCAAGAAAGAGTGATGTTAAGTCTCTCTAGTTCCCCTAAGAAAAAAGAAAATGACTTAAAGAGTCGGCAAAACATGATCGAAGAAGAGAAAAATGGAGTGCTTAAGGAAAGATGAACCCGTTTCTATTCCAACATTCTCTACCTTTGTCCAAAAGCCTTCATTTTATTTCTAAAATGCCCTACGTGATTTCAAGCCAAGTGAACTTACATTAGTGGTGATTTACATGTAGGGCAAGCATATAGTACCTGGAGCCGTACTTGTGACAATGACCTACATGAAAGAACAAGCTTCTATGATGAATAAAGTCAATTCTTGATGCTCAAATGTCACATTAGAACTATTGGTGCTTAAAACTTCAAATCATTGTGTTGTTGATAATTCATAAGTGTTGTGGGTAATTGTTGGTCCCAATTGATGTGTCTTTGATACATCTTAGATTAGTTGGAAAAGCTCTTAACTTGTAAAGGTGGGTGTCACACCTCCATTTTAATACCCTCAAAGGGTATAAGGGAGTTTTTTCCAATTTAAGTGACAATCGAAATGGGATTATATAAATTAATATCATAGCCACCACAAGGGATAATTTATGGTGTCCCAAGTCACCAGTTTAAAATTCCGAACCGAGGAAGTTTGACTCTAATTATGGTCTGCGAACATAGAAATCTGGGTAAGGAATTTTGTTAACCCGGAGAAGGTGTTAGGCATTTCCGGATTCTGTGATTTTAGCACGGTTGCTCAACTATTTATATTGGCCTAATTATCTAATTAATTACACATTTTAAACCCACATGCCTTTTTTAACATTTTAGCCGCTTTTAATATTTCAGGAAAATTCAAGGTTATTTAAAACACATCGTAAGCCATGCTACATGAAATACACCCATGGTTCACGACACGTCTATTTAACCTTGTTGGAAATTAGAATCAGGTCACATGGAATGTACACCGGGATTTTAGTAATTACAAATCACAGCTACGTCATGAGAACCGTACCCGTAGCCATAATAATTGTTTAATTAACGCTCCTAAAGCAAGCTACAAAATTCATTTTTAGTATCTAAGTTATAAAATTAATATGAGGTCCATAGGTGATTCAGTTATGAATGGCACACCTCAATCTATCTTAACGATAGAATTATGTTTAATTTAAAAGGTCTAATGATATTCTTATCTAAAATTGATGTAAATCTAATAGGCAACTATGAATGTAAAGGGGTTTGAAGTACATGGCTAGGCCCTTAATTATTTTAAAGCCCAATTTTAGTTTAAGCTTAAACCCAAACAAGTTATTTAAAGGGGGAAAACTGGGCTCAAAATCAAGCCCAGAAGTAAGGTCAGGCAGGTGGTCAATGAGTTCCCAAACGGACCAGCAAACCTCAAGCCCAATTCTGCATAACCCTGTCTTGTGTAGTGAGACCCACACCCATGAATACCAAGCAGACTGTTTAAACGTAAGAAATTAAATACAACAAAACTTGAAACTAGACCCATAGCATGAATAAGATAATACACCAAACTTAAACCGGGCTGCCTCATTTGGGCCACTGTCAAGCCCAAATGAGGCTTCAGCTTTTAGAGTCGGATGTAGCCCAAACACTTTCACGGAACAGTATGGATCCAGAACTGAAATCGTTTACCACGGATCTGATTGTAAGTAATTAACAATAATCATAAAATATAACAATCAACTCATTCATGAACTAATTTAAGCCAAAATTTCCTATTTCCTGAGCCAACTAAAATTTGTATCTCTATGAAGCATACACCAAACATTCTAACATTTATCAGCTAAACTAATAGGCCATTGAAACAGCTAATTCTATCAAGAGTTGTACATGATTCGAAATTAGGATATTCATACAACATAGCTAAAACTAGTGACCTAGAGTTCCTAAAATGCATAACACTTGAACAAAATTTTAACAGAAAAATAGTTTATACACAAAGAAATGAAGATCCAACATTATAAAGTACTCAGTCCCATATTACAGCTACATGAAGCCTTAAACACTTCAATAAAACCAAATTTCAGTACAGTCATAGATACATGCTCTCAAATTTCTCTGACCATTTAAAGGGTTGAGAAGAGTGCCTGAATATCAAAATAAAGTAAAATGAAGTAGGGTACAACACAGTTAACTAATGAAAAACAACAACAATCCAACCACAAATAGCCTTGATTCACATCATATTTAGCCCAGAAATCCAGCAGAGATTTTTGCTAAAAAGAAATCAGAAACAATCTAGCCAATGCAGAAAACTTTTGTGTCTTCGTTTAGGGTATGAATCTCTGATGTATTTTTCAGAATTTTGGTGCAGAGAATGATGCTCAAAATTAGTTTTAGAGTGAAAGGAAGGGCACTACTTATAGGCCTAAAAGGCCATGTGCTCAAAACAAATCAGGGAAATATTCCCTCAGCCTGAAAAACATCTTTTCTAACCAACTGGGACAACTGGCTGTCCCTTATTGGCTCAGCATATTTGTGCTAACCAAATAGGGACAGTTGCCCCTATTCTAGAGTCTTCCAAATAGGAAATATCTGGAAACCCTTGCTCTTATTTCCCAACATAAACCCCCTGAGTTCTTAGTTGTTCAATTAAACCCCCCCTCCAAAGTCAAAGTCGTAATGACTACAGAATAATGCAAACAAAATAAAGAAAATCAAATGGAGCAAAACTTCTAATTCACTTAAGCTTTAGACTAAACCTAACATTTTGCTCAAATATTTGAATCAAAATGAAACCAGGATATAAACACTAATCATAAACAAACATAATTAATCTAACTAATTCATGTCATTTAATCACAGAAATCAACTAGGCAAATCAAGTCCATTAACTAGCTTAGCCTAAATCGAATTTAACTTTCTGATCCTTTTTTTTTAAATTAGCTTATGAGGTTCAAATGAAATTAAACTAACTACTGACAATTACTAATAAGAAACAGAGATAAATGGGACTCCGAATTGACACAGACAAACAAGATGAGCTATATTGGTCAGAAGATGTGAACATCAAAGGAAAAAAGGGAAAACAACAGAGAAAAAGAAATAAAACTTGAAGCAAAAGGGAAAATTACCTATGATAACTTCGGCTCCACAAAACACCAGACCAGCTTTTTTCAAAGAATGAAATGAACCTTCAACTAACATTAATCGACTGTCCTTGACAAGGATCAATCGATTAATTAATTTGGGGTTCAAATGCCCATACACTGACCAAGAACAGAGGGAGGGGAAATTTAGGATTTTTCGTAACCCTAGATTCAAAATCCGATAGAGTTGGGTCTGATTTAAAGGGAACCAAGAGGATATTTGGGAAGAGGTGGGGTATGGGGTTACATGGTGTGAGTTTGGGGTTATTTAGGTGATTTAGGGTTTTGGGGATTCCGGATTTAGATCTAAAATTCGAGGTGTTTGGTGGTGATTGAAGGAAACGGCTTAGAGATTTGAAAAGGAGAGTGTAGGGAGGTCATGGGGTGTTAATTTGGTGGCATTTGGAGGTGGTCCGCTGCCATGAGGCGATTTCTAGTCGGGCAGATCACGGCGGAGACGACGAAGTGTATGAGGGCGGCTAAGGGTTGGGTGTTTCTGAGTTTGAGAGACGGAACTGAGGGGAAAGTCTATGTTAGGACAATTTTATACTTAGGGGGGTTAGTTCCGAACCGTTGGATCACTAGGATCCAACAACTGTGATCAAAGGCAGGAAAAACAGGGTCGTTTTGGTTAGTGGGGGCCTGGACAGGGTAATTGGCTCTTAGGCTCGAAATTTGGGGCGGGTAATGCTGCTCGGTGGGCCGGGCCTGAACCGGACCGGACCGGGCCCGCGGTCCTAACGGGCCTGGTGGGCCTGGTGGGCCGGTCCTGGGTGGGCCGGTCTTGGTGGGCCTCTGAGCCCGTCACGGGCTGGTCTCCATGGTTGAGCCCACGAGCCCGGGACCGTTTGGCCCGGGACCGGCAGGCGGGCCTGGGCCGGTCCTGGCGGGCCTGGCGGGCCCAACGGCTATTTTAAAAAAAAAAAAAAAAAAAAAAAAAAAATCAAACGGCCATATTTAAAATCTAGCCGTTTGGGCTGAAAATATGACCGTTTTTTAAGTTAAAAAAATGGCCATTTGGCCCCCAAACTTTATTTTAACCCCAAACTTTATATAATTACACTTTTCCCCATTTCTCAACTATAAATACCCCCTCATTCTTTCATTTTTATTCACCAATTCATCAATATCTCTCAATATCTCTCAATCTCTCTCAATCTCTCTACTACAATTACTTAATTTATTGTTGAAATTTCGTGAAAAATTGTGAAGTTGTTGAATTGAAGTTTTCAAGTGTTCAACGATTTTCAATTTTCAAGAAGTTGTTCGGCAATCCGGTAAACTCGTTTCAACTCTTACGTTTTTATAATATATTTTTGTGTGGTTTAGTTTGCATAATTATAATTAATATGGCATTTACTTTGAAAAAAATGTTTGGTAAAGGAAAAGATAAAACCGGTGAAAGTAGTGGCCAACCAACTACCCTTCCCCCGGCTCCCCGACCTAGAAAAGATAAGCAAGTTGAAAGTAGTCGCCAACCTAGACGTCCTCCTCCTTCCGTAATTCTTGATAGTGATCACCCTTGTTTTCAATTTACCGATAGTGAATTTTATCATAATGTTGCACCAGGTGATAGATTAGATGATGAAATTATGAATGCTCTTTATC
Organism: Nicotiana tabacum; assembly: GCF_000715075.1. NCBI lineage: Eukaryota > Viridiplantae > Streptophyta > Magnoliopsida > Solanales > Solanaceae > Nicotiana > Nicotiana tabacum. The sequence goes on from NC_134099.1 coordinate 81,899,198, forward strand.
CTAATGAAACCATCTTAGAAAATAATGAGGAAAATGAGGATGATGATGAAACTCAAGCACCGGATTTAGATGATACACCTACTAGTCCTCTTAATAACCCAAGTGATGCACCGGTCGACCCACCTGTAGAAACTCCTACTTTTAATAGAGAACCTGCTAAACGCTTAGAAACATCATTAGTTTGGAATTTTTTTACTCAAGTAAGAGAAAAAAATAAGGCTAAGTGTAAAACTTGTGGGAAATTAATGTCGCATAAATATGTAGGAGACCGTAGCGGCACAGGTAGTTTGACTAGGCACATAAAAACACACCCTAGAGATAAGGCTAGATTTTTTCAAATGAAAGCGCATCTAGAGGGGACAAGTGTAGATTCTGCGATTAACCCTAGTACAGGTTCAAATCTAGTTCAACCAGGAATTAACACTGTCACTGGAGGTATTTTATATTACGATCCAAATAGAGATCGTGAAGAATTAGCAAAGATGATTACTGTTATGTGCTTACCTTATACTTTTGCTTCTAATCCTAATTGGGTTCATTATATTAGAAGAGTGTTTAATCCTACTTATAAAGGTTGGCCTCGCGCAACAGTTAAGAGTGATATTTATAAATTCAAACATGAATATGAACAATATTTGCGTTATTTATTTACTCATATACCTAATCGGATTTCTATTACTACTGATATTGGTAGAAGTGGTAATGATTGTGATTACCTAACTGTTACAAGTCATTGGATAGATGAAGAATGGATAATGCAAAAACGCATAATTGCATATAGAATAATTAATTCGCGTCACACAGGTAAATTTATAGCTAACACTGTTGCAGATATTTGTAGATATTTTTGCTTTAGCGATAAAATAATGGCAATTTCAATGGATAATGCTTCTAGTAACACCAGTGCTATAGGCATGCTTACAACAACACTAAATCCTGCATTTACTAATATTTTCCATGTTAGATGTATTTGTCATATTTATCATTTAATTGTCGGTGATGGTATGCGAATATTAAACATAGAAATTGAAAAGGTTAGAATGGCTCTTAATTGGCTTTTTTATTCAAACCGTAGAAGTAGACTTAGAGAGTATTTTAAAAAATGTGATGAATATGGCCTTAGAGAAAGAAAGGTTCCTAAACCTTGCCCGACTAGATGGAATTGTATGTACGAAAGTTTAGTAGTAGCATATGAATATAGAAACCCAATTAATGCAACGTTTAATTCTCGGGTAGGTGGTGAAGATGATGATGAAATGCTTACCACTCAAGATTGGACTAATGTTAAAATTCTTTTAGATTTTTTAGAACATTTTCAAATTGCAACAAATGCATTTTCTGGGCAATATTATCCTACTATTTCAAACTGTTTAGTTTATATTGCAGCACTATCTGATTTGTTTGTTGAATTTAGTGAGGGTGGGGATATTTATGAACTTGCTATAAATGAAATGAAACAAAAGTTTAAAAAATATTTTTTTCCTATCCCTCCTATTTATGGTCTTGCTGCAATGCTAAATCCTACAATGAAATTGGGAGGTCCTCATTTTTGGTATTCAAATATTTATAAGGCTTTAGATCTTTCAAATGAGGAAATTGCGACACTTGCAGATGCAAAAGCTTCAATTAAGATTAACGCTCAAACAGTTTATAATGCTTATCAACTTGCCTTAGAGCATGCTAGGCCAACTATTCCAACCCCTACTTCGTCTAGCTCACAATCCTCTAAAAGAGTTGCGGGCTTAAAAGCTCTTAAATCTTGGACGGAGTTCAGGGGTCTCAAGGTGAAAATTATGATGAAACTTCACATCTAAATGAGCTTCAAGTTTATTTGTCTCAGGGACTTGAAAAGGAGAATCCAGACGGCTCTTTTGATCTTTTGGAATGGTGGAAGGCAAGGGAAAAACATTTTCCTGTTCTTGCAAGGATGGCTCGGGATATTTTATCAATTCAAGCTTCAACTGTTGCATCAGAGAGCGCTTTCAGTCAAGCAAGACTGCAAATAGGTGATCATAGAGCGTCTATGAGGGATAGCTTGGAAAAATCAGTATTGTTTAGAGATTGGATCCGCTCGGAAAGAAGAAACTTTGGAATTGCAGAAGCACAACCGGCGATAGATGAAGCTTATGAAGAAATGATAGCGGAACTTACGGAGGATTCGGCTTCGCCCGGAAGTGGTGATGAACAAGCTTCTTTTCCACCACCACCAACGCAACCTCCTCCGAACCTTGAAGGATTTATGAGATTTGTTAGAGATAATACATAGAATAATATGTAACTTGTATTTTGGCACATCTTCCTTAGTTTTTTTCCTTCTAATGGTGGTATTAGTACCTTGTTGTGCTCATTCCATTGGGGGAAGGATGACTAAGAAAGATATGTCATTTTTTGGTAATAAAATTTATTGCTTCTACCCATGAGCTTCTTTTCGCAATATTTCTTTGTCTATACTTAGAATTATTTATATGCTACAATATATACATAATATACAATATATATACTACAAGAAAATATATTTATAAGATACAATATATACATAAGATACAATATATATACTACAAGAAAATATATAAGAGAATATATATACATAAGATACAATATAATATACTACAAGAAAATATATTATGCTACAATATATACATAATATACAATATATATACTACAAGAAAATATATAAGAGAATATATATACATAAGATACAATATAATATACTACAAGAAAATATATTATGCTACAATATATACATAATATACAATATATATACTACAAGAAAATATATTTATAAGCTACAATATATACATAAGATACAATATATATACTACAAGAAAATATATAAGAGAATATATATACATAAGATACAATATAATATACTACAAGCAAATATATAAGAGAATATATATACATAAGATACAATATAATATACTACAAGCAAATATATTATGCTACAATATATACATAATATACAATATATATACTACAAGAAAATATATTTATAAGCTACAATATATACATAATATACAATATATATACTACAAGAAAATATATAAGAGAATATATATACATAAGATACAATATATATACTACAAGAAAATATATTATGCTACAATATATACATAATATACAATATATATACTACAAGAAAATATATAAGAGAATATATATACATAAGATACAATATAATATACTACAAGAAAATATATTATGCTACAATATATACATAATATACAATATATATACTACAAGAAAATATATAAGAGAATATATATACATAAGATACAATATAATATACTACAAGAAAATATATTATGCTACAATATATACATAATATACAATATATATACTACAAGAAAATATATTTATAAGCTACAATATATACATAAGATACAATATATATACTACAAGAAAATATATAAGAGAATATATATACATAAGATACAATATAATATACTACAAGCAAATATATAAGAGAATATATATACATAAGATACAATATAATATACTACAAGCAAATATATTATGCTACAATATATACATAATATACAATATATATACTACAAGAAAATATATTTATAAGCTACAATATATACATAATATACAATATATATACTACAAGAAAATATATAAGAGAATATATATACATAAGATACAATATATATACTACAAGAAAATATATTATGCTACAATATATACATAATATACAATATATATACTACAAGAAAATATATAAGAGAATATATATACATAAGATACAATATAATATACTACAAGAAAATATATTATGCTACAATATATACATAATATACAATATATATACTACAAGAAAATATATTTATAAGCTACAATATATACATAAGATACAATATATATACTAAAAGAAAATATATAAGAGAATATATATACATAAGATACAATATAATATCAAGAAGTGATATTTATGCATGACAATTTAGTGTTTTACTATTGTTTTGTTATTTTCTTTTTCGTCAAGCACTTTAATAATTAGATATACATATATACTACATATTAATATAGCCATGATACTACAAGAAATTGTCTTTAAAAAAAAAAAAAAAACCCGCTAGGCCCGCGAAGCCCACGAGCCCGGCCCGTTAAGCACAGGACCATGTGGGCTTAGGCCCGTCACGGGCCGGTTCCACCCATTAGGCCCACGAAGACCGGGACCGCCAGGCCCGGGACCGCCAGAGCCCGGGACCACGAAGCCCGGGACCGCGAGGCCCGGCCCGTTAGGCCCACTAAGGCCCGGGCCCGGGACAAAATACAGCCCTAGGGGCGGGTTTGGGTGAAAATGTTTGGGCTTCAGTCCCTTTTGGCCCAATTAAAACAAAACCCTTTTTCTTAACCCTTTATTTCCTTTTCTTTTTGTTTTTCTTTTTCCTTTCCCCCTTTTTTCTTTAATAAAAAAAATCTAAATTAAAACCTTAAATTAATCTAGATTGTAAAACTAACCAATTTCCTAAAAATTATAAAAATTCCTTGATCCTAATTCAAAAAGGAAAATCAATAATCTAACAATTAAATGTAAAAATGTAAAATGGGTAATTTTTTTTGTAATTTTCATTTTTAATGAAACAAATAGTTAACTAATTAATCCTAAAAATGTAAAAATAAAACCTAAATACAATGCATGGTATTTTTGTATTTTTCATGATATTAATAAAAGTAAACATGCATAGAAATGCCACCAATTAACACAAATTCCCATAAAATCCTATAAAATTGCAAAAATTGGGAAAAATATATTTTCTTAGATTTTATGAGAGTAATTCCTATAGGGCAAAAATCATATGCTCACAGCTGCCCCTCTTTGCTCGGAAACACGAAGAGTTTTCGTGCAAAGATAAGGTGAGCGGATACGAGCGATTTTTGCCCGTTTAAATACTCTGTGGTAAGCATTTTTTGAATGCTTTGACCGAACCTTGCTTCCGAGGTTGCCTACATATCCTTGGATATAAAGGAATCAAGTCAGTGTAGTTCAGGAAATTTTGGTAGCTGGGACTACCAGGAAGCCGTGATTTCACTGCTGCTACTGCCTACTGAACTCCTTATTACATCGAAATAAAATAAAAAGAAGCTGGGTTAAACTAATATCTATGAATTACAAGAATCCTATCTACCATCTTCAAACTTGGTCTTGCTGCTTCTACAGTTCTGTTGTGCATCTTAAACTATTAGCTCGCACTCTCAAGGCGAGCTTTTGTTGTTGCTAACTCGAATTGGATTCTGAAATGAGTTCCCTTATTTTCCAGGTGGGTACCTAACTGCCAAAACTTGAACTGTATTCTCTTGTTCTCCAGGTAGGCGCCTGATTGCCAAAACTTGAACTGTATTCCCCTGTTCTCCAGGTGGGCGCCTGATTGCCAAAACTTGAACTATTCTCCAGGTGGGCGCCTGATTGCCAAAATTTTAACTGTATTCCCTTATTCTCTAGGTGGGCACCTGATTGCCAAAACTTGAATTGTATTCCCTTATTCTCCAGGTGGGCACCTGATTGCAAAAACTTGAACTGTATTCCCTTATTCTCCAGGTGGGCGCCTAATTGCCAAAACTTGAATTGTATTCCCTTATTCTCCAGGTGGGCACATGATTGCCAAAACTTGAATTATATTCCCTTGTTCTCCAGGTGGACGCCTGATTGCCAAAAACTCGAACTATATTCCCTTGTTCTCCAGGTGGGCGCCTGATTGCTGACAACCTGAATTGTATTCCCTTGTTCTCCAGATGGGCGCCTGATTACAACCAAACAGACAAACAAAGAAACTTTTTCTGCCCCAGTTTGGTATCTGGGCACATCTGTGATGTTAATCGGATCATGTTACCCATCTCTAAGAATTTAAGCTAAATCTCATTATCCAGGAGGGTCTTGAAAATTTCAAATTGAATCTTATCTTAAGAATGAAAGCTTTAAAGTCAACTTATATTTCCTAAAGGTAGAGCTTATGCAGAATCTTGTTATCTATGAAGGTCTTGGAATTCAACTAAGTCACATTATCTAGGAGGGTCCTGAGAACCTTTAAAAATTGAATCCCATTATCCAGGAGGGCCCTGAAAATTTTAAACTAAATCCCATTATCCAGGAGGGCCTTGAAAACTTACGGTTGAACCTGTCCGGTACATGCTTTCCTTACGGAGGGTTCCTCCAGAACAAACGAAATTTCCTACCCCTGTTTCAATCAAAGAAAATTTTATCAGTTTTAAAACATGTGGTGGTTAGTTTGTGGCATTCTTGCTGAAGGTGGCATTTTCACTACCGTGCTTTATTTTGACTGGCTGCCTTGAAATGGCCAAGAGTTGTTTGCCTTTATGACTGAATTTCAACCACAAGACCCTAAATGACCCGAGTGATCTGTACTCAACCCGCTGTTTTACATTTCTTTCCTTCCCACCTGAACCTCTGTATCTTCCACAAAATTCCCAAACCACTCGACTAATGGAACTTTCACTAACACCTTATTTTCCATTTTGTATCATGCTATTTCTGGTATGTTTTGACCGCACTTTGCTTTGTGCAATTTGGAAGTTGGTAGTAAGCTTTGAAATCCTTTCTTACTTGATTAAACAAGGCTGACATTGGAAAATCCTTAGAGAAATAAACAAAGAAATGAAATGCAATGACTTCGAGGGTAAAGAAATAAAGAAGAAAACTTGAAACAGGATGACTGTTTGAGGGAGAAAAGGAAAAGATACTTGTTTGAGCAAGGCCAGCTGGTGCCAATGATCATGACATGCACTTCGAATTAATCAGCCTAACCTGTTCAACCAACCACCTCTCAGTTGTCATACTTTATGCCTCGGAATCTCCATAACCCAATCTCTTCGCCAAGTCACTAACCTTGTTCTTGCGGTGCCCTGAAGGGTTTTCACCGACAAACCTCTCTCATTTGTTCATCTCTTAACTCACTATCGCCTTACGATGCCCATGAAGGTTTTCACTAATAAGACTCTCTCATTATGATTTCTCTCATCTTTCCGCCGCCCTAGGGTTCCCGTGAGGGTTTTCACCAATATGACTCTCTCATTTATTCATTTTCCCTTGTGTAGAACGGAGTGTTGCCCCTTATGCGAATCATACCTCTATCTCGCTCGACTTGGCACTCTCAAATATTGGTCGTAAGTTCTTTCTTTGGACCGTAATGTAGGCTTTTGGATGGGGTTAGAAAGAAAGGATAGAGGCTCAAAACAACTTGAACGGGTTCACAATTATAACTTTTGAAATCAGATCTTTTACAAAACCACAACTTCTTCCCTAGTTTCTTTGCCTGGGGCTTTTGAATTTTTATTTTGATGGGACCGAACCATGAGGCTATCTACGTATCCTTAAAAGGAATCAGGTAGAACGTAGTTCATGTCATAGGAATTGCTTTGTTGTTGTTACTTTTCTCTTTTCTTTTTCTTTCTCTCTTTTTTTTCTTTTTTTTCTTCTTTTTTTTTCTTTTCCATTCTTTTCTTTCTCTTTCTTTCTTCTCTTTTCCTCTTTTTCTTCTTTATTTACCTTTTGTGTCTGTGTTTCTGAACTTTGCTACTGATTCCAAAAGAGGGGTATGAAAGAAAATAAATAAGGCTCAAAGGGGTAACAAATGATAAAGTATTTAGATAGCAGAATAAAATGCCTTCGTCATTCCAATCTTTGAAACATCCCAAGTACAAATAACAATTAGACAAACCAAAGAAATCATACATATTATCTTTTGACTGCATCAGAATTGATAGTCATATCTACACATTTGCCTTTTATATCTGTTAAATATAAAGCACCATTAGACAACACTCTTGTTACAATGAACGACCCCTGCCAATTTGGGGTGAACTTGCCTTTCACTTCATCCTGATGTGGAAGGATGCGTTTCAATACTTGCTGACTCACTTCAAATTTTCGGGGACGCACCTTCTTGTTATATGCTCTTGCCATTCTCTTTTGATACAACTGGCCATGATATACTACTGCCAATCTTTTCTCGTCAATCAGACTCAATTACTCCAAACGGGTTTTGACCCACTCATCATCATCAATTGTGGCTTCAGCAACAATCCGAAGGGATGGAATTTCAACTTCTGCGGGTATCACTACTTCAGTGCCATAGACCAACAAATAAGGAGTTGCACCTACTGAAGTGCGAACGGTAGTGCGATAACCCAACAAAGTAAAGGGCAACTTTTCATGTCATTGCCTATAACCTTGCACCATTTTCTGAAGTATCTTCTTTATGTTCTTGTTGGCCGCCTCAACAGCTCCATTTGCCTTGGGGCGATACGGAGTGGAATTTCGATGCATGATCTTAAACCGTTGGCATACTTCTTTCATCAAATGACTGTTAAGATTAGCACCATTATCTGTGATGATCACCTTTGGGATTCCTAACCGACAAATGATATTCGATTGAGTGAAATCAACCACTGCCTTCTTGGTCACAGATTTGAAAGTCCTGGCTTCAACCCACTTAGTGAAATAATCGATGGTCACCAGAATGAACATGCGCCCATTTGATGCCGCGGGCTCAATTGGTCCAATGACATCCATGCCCCAAGCAACAAAGGGCCACGATGCGGACATTATATGAAACTCAGATGGCAGAGAATGAATCAAGTCTCCGTGTACCTGATATTGATGACACTTGCGCACAAAGCTAATGCATTCTCGGTCCATGGTGAGCCAATAATACCCTGCTCGAAGAATTTTCTTTGCCAGAACATCCCCATGCATATGTGGCCCGCAAACCCTGAAATGCACTTCTGTCATGATAGTCGTGGCTTGTTTAGCATCTATGCACCTCAATAGCCCAAGATCTGGAGTTCTTTTGTACAAAATTCCCCCGCTCAAGGAAAATCCACTAGCCAGATGCCGAATCATTCTCTTTTGATCACCTCTTGCATGTACCGGATATACCCCAATCTTGATATATTCCCTGATATCATGGAACCACGGTTCACCATCAGGTTCTTCCTCAACCACATTACAGTAGTCATGCTGATCACGAACTTGAATATGCAGAGGGTTAACATAAGCTTTGTCCGGATGATGCAACATTGACGCCAAGGTAGCTAAAGCATCAGCAACCTCATTATGGATCCTTGGAATATGCCTGAATTCTATTGATCAAAATCATTGACAAAGATCATGCAAACATTGTCGATACGGTATAAGCTTTAAATCTCGAGTCTCCCATTCTCCTTGTATCTAGTGCACCAAAAGATCTAAGTCCACCAAGACCAAGACTTCCTGAACTCCCATAGCTACAATAGAAATGAAGTTAGGCCACAATAGGGTAGTGATGCCATGTTTCAGAAATAAGCACGGCCCCTATTCCAACACCTTTCATGTCAGCGGATCCATCAAAGAAAAGCTTCCAACCTAGTTTTTCAACCTGATCCACCTCGTCAACCTAGTTTCTCGGCCAAATGATCGGCCAATGCTTGGTCTTTCATCGCGGTCCGAGTCACATAGATAATGTCAAATTTTGTGAGCAAAATCTGCCACTTTGCAAGTCTTCCTGTGGGCATAGGCTTATGAAAGATATACTTTAGCGGATCCAGACGAGAAATGAGGTAAGTAGTGTAGGATAACAGGTAGTGCTTCAACTTCTGTGCCACCCGAGTCTGGGCGCAACATGTCCTTTCAAGGGGAGTATACTTAACCTCGTAAGATGTGAACTTCTTGCTGAGATAATAGATGGCTTGCTCCTTTCTGCCGGTGATGTCATGTTGACCCAGTACGCAACCGAACGAATTGTCTAGAACTGTCAAATAAAGAATTAAAGGCCTCTCAGGTTCCGGTGGGACCAACACGGGTGGGTTTGACAACTACCACTTGATCTTATCAAATGCCTCTTGGCACTCTTCAGTCCATTTGACCACAACATCCTTATTTAGCAACTTAAAGATAGGCTCACAAGTTGTCGTGAGTTGAGCAAAAAACCTGCTGATGTAGTTTAAATGCCCGAGCAGACTCATCAACTCAGTCTTGTTCCTTGGAAGGGGAAATTCTTGGATGGCTTTGATCTTTGATGGGTCCAAATCAATGCCTCGACGACTAACTATGAATCCCAATAGTTTTCAGATGGAACACCAAATGTACACTTGGCAGGGTTGAGCTTAAGATTGTACCTGCGGAGCCTCTGGAAAAACTTCCTCAAATCTCCGACATGGTCGGCCTGTTGCTTTGACTTTTCGATCATATCATCCATATAAACCTCAATCTCCTTGTGTATTATGTCATGGAACACAGTAGTCATTTCCCTCATATAAGTTGCCCCAGCGTTTTTCAAACCAAATGGCATTACCCGGTAGCAATAAGTTCCCCATGGTGTGATGAATGTTGTATTTTCTGCATCTTCCTCTTCCATCAAGATCTGGTGGTATCCCGCATAGCAATCCACAAAATAACCAATATCATGCTTGGCGCAATTGTCAATCAAAATGTGAATATTTGGCAATGGAAAATTATCCTTTGGACTTGCTTTGTTGAGATCGCGGTAATCAACACACACCCTGGTCTTGCCGTCTTTCTTTGGCACTGGCACAACATTAGTTAACCAAGTGGGGTATCGCGTGACTCAAATGACCTTTGCGCCCAGCTGCTTTGTGATTTCCTCCTTGATCTTCACACTCATGTCAGTTTTGAACTTTCAGAACTTTTGCTTGAAAGGAGGGAATGCCGGTTCAATGGGCAATTTGTGAACCGCCAAGTCAGTACTTAGACCCGTCATGTCGTCGTGTGACCATGCAAAAATGTCTTTATATTCAAACAGTACTTTGATTATTTCCTCCCTGATTTGCGGTTCCAAGTGTACACTTATCTTGGTTTCCCTGATGTTATCTGGATCCCCTAAATTGATTGCTTCAGTTTCATTCAAATTAGTCTTGGGTTTCACTTCAAAGTGACTTAGCTCTTTACTAATTTCCTCAAATGCTTCATCTTCATCATATTCTATTTCATAATCACACTCAATTTCTTGGATTATTATTTCAGAGTTAGATTGGCTTTTAAGACTTGGCTAAATATTCCTCATGCATATCATGTCATTGAAACCCGCATAAAAAGAACTGTACAAAGAAAGAAAACAAAATGACACTATTAGGAGTAATGGAAAAGGGAAATTGCATTTCATTAAAATTAAAGGATAGAAGGGTTTGTACATCAACAGACAGAAAATAAAATATGAATTACAACCCTGGAATAATCCAGATAAACTAAAAGGAAAACAAAGCAAACTACCAAGACTCCTTCCGGGTAGGGAGAGGAGTAGCATCCCAATTGTTAAGCTTCACTTTTGGCCCAATAAACTGCACATCCATTTTATTGGAACCTTCCCCAGTTTCTACCATGTTCACCTCATCAAACAGACTCTGGAACCTTTTAACCAATTCCTCATCAAAATCAACCACAGGCTTTGGAACTATACGACCCCCGCCTTGATGAAAGACTTGGAGAGACGTGGGACTGGCTTAGGGAGCAACCATGCCTTCTTTTTCAACTTTCGAGCCTTCTTCACATCATCCCCCGTAGGCTTGAACCCCAGATCAAATGTGCCTAGATTTTCATGCAAGGACACTGGTTGCACGATACCTTGCAGAGATGCACCCAGACCCTTGCCAGGCATAAAACCATTTTTCAATATCTCGGTTGCTACCATGACGATTGCAGAAGCTAACTTTGGACCCAAGATGTATTCCCCTTCCGGAACCTTTTCAATTGATTTCGGACACTTGATATACCCATGACCCCTTATCCTCATCAGCTTCAATAAACGGGACGGAGGTATCATTGAAAGTACAAAAATTCTCATCACCATATGTGACGATTTCTTGTCTATCCCATTCGAACTTCACCATCTGATGTAAAGAGGACGGAATCGCCTTGGCAACATGTATCCAATGCCTACCCAACAGAAATTGTAAGAAACAGCCACATCCAGTACCTGGAACTCCATGGTGAATTTGACTGGTCCTATTGTCAACTCGAGGATGATGTTGCTAACAGAGTCTTTTCCCCTTCCATGAAAACCTCGGACGCATATGATGTTCTTGTGAATCCTCTCATCATCAACTTTTAACTTGTTCAAAGTAGAGAGAGGGCAGATGTTTGCACTGGAACCATTTTCAACTAACACCCTTGTGACCATACATTCTTCGTATTTCACTGTGAGATAGAGGGCTCGATTGTGTTCCGTACCCACCAGAGGCAAATCATCATCAGAGAATGTGATACGGTTAGACTCAAATATCTTATTGGCAATTTTCTCCATATGGTTCACAGTGATTTTGTCGGGGACATGAGCTTCGTTTAGAATCTTCATTAGGGCCCAGCGATGCTCATCTGAATGGATCAACAATGATAACAGGAAAATCTGAGCAGGAGTCTTTCTCAACTGTTCTATGATGGAGTAATCTTGTACCTTTATTTTTCTCAAAAACTCCTCCGCTTCTTCTTCGGTGACTGGTTTCTTCATTAGAACTAGATTGTCTCTAAGTGTTTTAGCTTTCCTTAACTCTTCCAGGGCAAAGCATCTCCCCAAACGAGTTAATCCCTGGGCCTCGTTAACTTTCTCTTTCACTTCCTTTCCCTTATAGGTCACTATCACTCGCTCATAGTTCCATGGGATAGTCTTGGTGTTAGCTACTGGTAGCTGGGTCACAGGTTTGTTAATGATAGGGTCCGTGCAAGCACTCTCATCAATTATGAATGGTTTGCTTGAGACCCCCGGCATGATCACGTTTGGCTTTTCATGCTTTGCTATAACATCACTTGGGGACCTCTTTTCAACTACCACAACAGGCTTATCAGTTGACATGCTCAACTTTTCCGCCGATCCTTCAGCTATCAAAGAGGTTGCTTTTGTGACAACCGGGTCCTTGAACGACTTACTTTTGCTAGACCGGATCATCATGATAGATTGTGAAGGCTTCTTCGGCTTCCCATCTTTGTGCACTATCTCAATCATGTGCGTTTCAACATGGGTTGGCAATGGGTCTTCATTGATGTTGGGTGCTTCGCGGCTCAAGACCACAATCTGGTTCATATCAATAAGCTCTTGGATGGCATTCTTCAAGTTCCAACACTTTTCTGTGTCATGCCCAGGAGTATCAGAATAGTACGCACATCTGAGAGAATAATCTAGTTTCTTTGGTGGGGGGTTTGGTAGTATCGACTCAATTGGCTCAGAACATCCTACTGCCTCAACCTTTGAAATAAGTTGGTATAAGATTCCCCAAGTGGGGTGAAAGTTTTCTTCCGCTGCAACCTTTCATTCCTAAATTCTAGCTTGGCTCAAAAATTTGGACCAATAGGGTTTTGGTATGTTTGTGGTGGTGGGTAAGGGTTTTGTGGAGTTGGTGCATGCCATTGCGGGTGAGGAGGGGGTTGAGCATATGACTGTGCATGATGGACATGATATTGGGGTGGCCTGACTGAGTATTGAGGCTCTGGTGGTTGAAAGTAGTGTTGGGGTGAACTATATGGAGTTGGATTATAGGCTTGAAGCTGGGGTCGAGGTTGGTTGTAGTGGGTAGCAGAATCCCCTGGTCCGTGCCATGATCCTGAAACGACTATAGCGACATCCACTTTCTTCTTTTTCCCAAGCACGCCTCCGGTGCCATTTTGGATAGCCTGCGTAGTTGCTTTGATGGCGGAGTAGCTCATGATCTTGCTTGATTTGAGCCCTTCCTCTACAATTTCTCCCATTTTTACTACTTTATTGAAAGACTTACCTATGGTCGAGATCAGATGACCAAAGTAAGTAGGCTCCAAGGCTTGAAGAAAGTATTCCACAATTTCGTTCTCATCCATTAGAGGGTTAACCTTGCTGCCTGTTCTCTCCAGCGAAAATCGTATTCCCTGAAACTTTCACTAGGCTTCTTCTCAATCTTAGTCAAAGATAAATGATATGGAACAATCTCGATGTTGTATTGGAAATGACGAGCGAATGCTTGGGCCAAATCATCCCAGGCATACCATCTACTGTGATCCTGACGAGTGTACCACTCCAATGTTGCGCCACTCAGACTCTGGATAAAGTATGTCATTAACAGCTCATCTTTTGCACTGGCACCTCTCATTTTACTGCAGAATCCCCTTAATTGGGCCACTGGGTCTACGTTCCCGTCATACAAATCAAATTTGGGCATTTTGAACCCAATAGGTAGTTGTACGTCACGGAACAAACACAGATCTTTGTAGGATACACTTACTTGACCTCCCAACCCTTGCATGTTTCTGAGCGATTGTTCATAGCTTCTCACCTTCCTAAACATCTCCTCATGTTCTGGGTTTTTAGGTGGTTTCTCAGTTCAACATGGAGGTCGAAACGAGGAGTGTAGGAGTAAGGATCTGGGGCCTTGAAAGTAGGCTCTGGGGGATAGTACTTATTATCTTAGGTCTAGAATAATGGCTCACTGGAAGATCGATGGAGTGTAGTTGGTGGAGGTGCTACGAAAATAGGGGTAGCTGGTGGAGGGGGATATGGGGTTGTTTTTGGCTTGTGGAGCTTGTATGGTTTGGGAAGTGGTGCCATGATAGTGGTGGTAAGGGGTGAATTTTGGTGCATGTTATAGGGATGAATTTATAGTGGGAGGTTCTTGGGACTGAGCTAGCGGTGGGATGAAAGCAGGGTTGGCAGGGTATGATGGTGGGGGATGCCCTTTCATCCATGACTGGTACATCTCTACCATTTGGTGTTTGAACTTATGTAAATCCTCTTTCAGATCAACCTCAGACTCTTCCACCTATCTCGGTGGATCAATAATACTTGCGTCCAGTTCTTGGCCAGCCATGATCAACTTGTTTATAGACTTAGTGTTGTACAGATGGGTTGCCAGAATGCCAAACAAACTAACCACCTTCCTGAACACAATGACAACAGCGATCTTGTTAGTGTTAAAGATTTAACAGATAGGCAACCGCACATTTGGGATGCAATGCACATAGACAGTTAAAGCTTCTATCGTGAATTTGAACAATTGCATGCTTCATCCAGGATTTTAACTAACTTTTCGCACTTTGCGCTTTCTCTTCCCTCTCTTTTCTCTTTTCACTCCAAACCCTCTTTAATCATTATTGCCCTTTTCCACTTATTTTTGTTACCTCCCTTTTATTTTGCACTCATTTTTTCCTTTTTTTTTGCCATTATTTCTTTCCACTCGATTTTCTTTTTTTTATTTCTCCTCTTTTTTTCTTTTTCATTTTATGGTTATGATCGAATCCTATGGGGATTACCTATGTATCATGGCGCCGCATGAATCATATCATTACGTAGTTTAGGGGACAAATGCAAAATAAAAGAAAGATACATTTTTGGGGGGTTTTCAAATTTTCATAAAATAAAAATAAAAAAACATCCTGATTACAATGACTGCCCCTACAGATTTAAACATAAAAACTGACAAACTCGATAAGTGGACCAACAAACTCCAAAAGAAAACTAAAAATATAGACTCAAAAATGAACTAACAAACTCTAAGAGAAACTGACAATACAGACTCGAACAAATAAAATCAAGAATACATAAGTGCCTCAACTACTGCTCCAGGGGCCCATGGGACATCAGTCGGTCTCGCCACGGGCCTATGTGCAAGATCTCCTTGGAGGCGATCCAGGTCATTTATTATTTGGCAGACAAAGGTCATCACTGCGGTGAAAAAGGTGGTCCTAGTCATGTCCTCATATTCATGGTATTTCATGACGATATAGTGGCGATTGCAACCCTTTCCCAAATGATGCCCTTCTCTTGGAGCAAATGCCCAATTTGTTGAGACCTGGCTTCTAGCACTTGGGTGTCATGATGGCTTTGACACTATAGATGTTGCATATCTTCCTCTAGCCGAGACATTAGTGCATAACAATGCTCCCTTTCCGCCTTAAAGCTCTTTGTTTGTTTGGCCATCTCATTTTCAAGGGTAGTGAGCTTTTTCTTCAAGTTTGTGACTTCTCCCTCATATTTCTTTTTCAATTTCCGAACAAACTCTACCCGTCCCTCTGCGTTCTTCGCCAACTATGCCCGGTCTTTCGCCAGAATACCCTCAGATTTTTCCAAATCGTCCTCGTACTCAGATATTTTCCTCCTAAGACCATTTATGAGTCTTTCATCCATTCGGCTCCTTTCCTGATTCTCAGCACCTATCTTCATTTTTTGGATCTGGGCTCGAAAGGCTTTGTTTTCTTGAGCCAATTTCTTCTTCTCCCCTTCATCAGCAGCAACCTGTACACTTTTGTCAAATTTATGATCTCTGATTTGCCCCTCCAATTTGCTTATTGTGGCTCTGTAGCTTGTCTCTTTTGCCAGCCAATCCCATTGCTCATGTTCCCCATCAGTGAATTGTTGAACATGGGGCCTTTTGGCGGGCTGTTTGGGCTCTTGATGGACTTGAGACCTTTTACCATACCAGGTTGTGTAACTAGGCTCCAACTCGCCTTTGGACAGATCCCATACTTGAGTCTTTGGCTCCAGAAACCTACACTGATGCCACATTTGGCGCACCTTTTCTTCTGGGAATACAACTTTTGGCCCTAGTTCAATGACCTGCTGACTCAAATCCTCATCATATGGGATACTCTGGTACCTGCGTAGCTGGCACAGAACCCTGTGTGGGGCATAGGGCTGAATGCTCCGGAGACCCATTAATAGAAGAAAACACACTTCGGCCGACATGTAAATGACTTCAGTGACCGGGAGCCACCCAAATGTCCACTCAATTTTGCTTGCGGTCATAGAGCTCAAATGTGCGAACCATGCCTCCGTACCTTCCGGAACTCATGACCCTCCACCTGGTTTTGATGTTCTTCAATGCATGTAAGACTGGTTATACCACAGTTCATGTACCCCGGACGATGGCAGAGGTGTTCTTCCATCCAAAGTTGTAAAAACATGTTGCAACCCTCAAAAAATTTCCCCCCTCCTCGGCAAACAGTTGGAGCTCGATAAATCTCTGCTAGGATCATCGATACAATGGTGCCAGTAGCCTTTTTAGTCATGAAGTCGGCCATTCCCACGAGCCCCAACTCTATATTTCCATCCTTTCTTGGGCATACTAAGACGAACCGGAATGCCACTATAAAAGCCAGTTCTCACCGAGCTTCCCATTTACCTTTGTTCCCTGAGTGATTTAGACCAGTATTTGGAGCCTCAAAACTGTGGGGATCCTTGTAACGCCGGTACAAGATGTTGAATGTGCAAAATCTCTCAGCCAAATTTTCGTCATTAAATTCCCGACTGATACTCAGGAGGTCTAGAAACTTATGAGGAGTTACCACTATAGGTGCCACTGGGTATCGATTTTTGAGATTCCCACTAAGACCAGCATAACCCGCTATTTCCTCAAGCATAGGGGTTAGCTCAAAATCAGAAAAATGGAACACATTATGCGTCGGGTCCCAAAAAGGTATCAAAGCCTCAATCATATCCAACCTCTGCTTAATCTTCAAAAGACCAATGAGACTGCCAAAAGCTTTTATCACAGTATCTCTACTGACTTTCCCTAAATCATTCCACCACAGATGGAGTTTTAACTGGATTTCCTCGAGGACTGTGAAAGATTTATTTTCAATAGTGCTCATCCTGCACATTTATTTAAAGTGATCGGTTAAAAGGCCATGATTTATTTCGACTCAAGAGCAAATTATCAATTTTGAAAAATTGCAGTTTAAAACAAAAACACCTTTGCAAACACGACCCTTCAGCACCTCAGGAAAGAAGATTTTAGCGTTGTGTTTGCTAATCGGCCAAAAATTTAAAAAAGGACCATATGTGGCTATTCTTGCCAAAGCAGCCTTCCGGAGCCCCTTTGGGGGCATTTTGGCTATTTTACACAAGAACGACATTACCTAATTCTATTTATGACAAAATAACAGCACTTCATATTTTTGGGTTATTTCTGCAAAAATGGAGACCCAGTGAGGGTTGCCTACGTATCCCACATCTAGGGAGAATGAGACTTGCGTAGTTCGGTCAATTTTGACGCAACATAAAACATAAACATTTTGAAATAACTTTTCCATTTCTTTTTTTTCGAAAAATTCGGCGGAGTTTCGGGATATTTGGACACCATGTTTTACACAGGCGAGTAATTTCCTCTCTCTTACCTCAATTTGGGTTTTCTCAATTTTTCTTCCCTATTGTAGAAGCGGGTTAACATGCAATACGAGTCAAATAAATGTGCAAGTATCAAGTAAAATGCATCAGGATGATCTTTTGATTTCGGGTACACCTGTCCTAGACGGACCCAACCCCTGTGTTGAGTCCCCAAAGTCAAATGCACATGATGCAAACAAGTGTTCCTACTAGAGATCCGGCATAAGACTATGTTATACTATGTTTGAAAACCTGGGTTTATTTGTTCTAGACCTGGTATACGCGAGCGGACAGCTCGAGCCGGGGGGGGGGGGAGGGGCAGCGTACCAGGAATACAGAAGCTTCACCGGCTTTGCAACTTGTCCGAACCTCGTTCTAAAATTGGGATATGAATCGAACAGAAGAGAAGCCACACAAAGTGCACCCTTCCCAGATGATTTAGAAGACTTAGAGAGAGGAGGGTTTCGCAACAATTTATATACAGTTCAACAATATCAAAGCGGTAAAAAGCGGCATTTAGCACATTAGGTTCAAACATGTAAAAAAAATCAGATAATAAATAAAGTCAATTATAACAGATATTCTAAGCTCAAATTCTGAACTCTGAACCATAGATTCTGGGTACTATCCCCAGCAGTGTCGCCAGAGCTGTCTCACCTCCTTTTTAATACCCTCAAAGGGTATAAGGGAGTTTTTTCCAATTTAAGTGACAATCAAAATGGTATTATCTAAATTAAAATAAAAGTCGCCACTTGGGATAATTTATGGTGTCCCAAGTCACCGGTTTAAAATTCCGAATCGAGAAAGTTTGAATCTAATTATGGTCTGCGAACACAGAAATTCAGGTAAGGAATTTTGTTAACCCGGGAGAAGGTGTTAGGCATTCCCGGGTTTTGTGGTTTTAGCACGGTCGCACAACTATTTATATTGGCCTAATTATCTGATTAATTACACATTTTAAACCTACGTGCCCTTTTTAACTTTTTAGCCGCTTTTAATATTTCAGGAAAATTCAAGGTTATTTAAAATACATCGTAAGCCACGCTACATGAAATGCACCCGCGGTTCACGAAACATCTATTTAACCTTGTTGGAAATTAGAATCAGGTCACATGAAATGTACTCCCAAATTTTAGTAATTACAAATCACAGCTACGTCATGGGAACCGTACTCGCAGCCATGATAATTGTTTAATTAACGCGCCTAAAGCAAACTACAAAATTCATTTTTAGTATCTAAGTTATAGAATTAATATGAGGGCCATAGGTGATTCAGTCATGAATGGCACACCTCAATCTATCTCAAAGAGCAGAACTATGCTTAATTTAAAAGGTCTAATGATATTCTTATCTAGAATTGATGTAAATTTAATAGGCAGCTATGATTGTAAAGGGGTTTGATGTACATGGCTAGGCCCTTAATTATTTTAAAGACCAATTTTGGTTTAAGCTTAAACTCAAAGAAGTTATTTAAAGGGGGAAAACTATGCTCAAAATCAAGCCCAGAAGTTGTTACAACCCATATCCACATGTGTTAGTTCATGCCATATATTAGTTAACATAAATCCAAGAAGGAATTATCTTTGAGATGATAAGAAGTCAATCCTATTGGTCTTAAGTGATACAAGAGCGTATAAGGGTGATTAACCAGTATTAGAAGTTAAACGAATCAAGGATGTTGTAACTCGTATTTTCAGGTAATCTAGCGGTGCTTAATACACTCAATAGGTCATTTATTAAGGTATTTTAATCATATAATATCCGTATCATAAGTCTTGAAGTCAAACGAGTTATGAAACAAAAGTCGACAAAAGTTGTCACAACTTAGGTTCATAATTTTACTTAAACATTAGGTCAAATGTTTCTAATATTTTATCATAAATTACAAGGAATTACGGGGTGATCTACCCACCAAATTAAATATCTATGAGTCTAGTTTCCAACTCATTAAACCGTTCATCGATACGATCTCGGAGTAGAGAGATATTCGCGTTTTCGCGAGACTGCGCCAAGCACCTCTCTATGGGGCCCACTAAGTCGGTTTAAGATATTTGGACCTATATAGGATGACTACAACCCGTTTTAAGTCATTTATTTTCACTATTTTCAGACCTTAGAACCCTAGGAACATCCTCTCAAGGTTCTCTCAAGATTCAAGACCCAAACAAAGGGCAAACAACACAAATCAAGTGTAGGGGAATTCCGTGGCACTAGTAAGTCTCTTGTTCTTCTTGTTGTTGCTCATTTTTGTGTCATTCCAGCCCGTGTGGGAGGTTGTTTTAAAGGGTTTATGTTCTGTAAATACTCCCTCATGTTCTTAATATCAATCCTAGGTGATTTCAAGCCTTCTAAAGTGATTCTAGTGCCGAAAAACACTAATTGATCGCTAGTTTCATTTTTTTTGTTGTGTGGCAGCATTGGAGGGATATTTCATGGAAATTTAAGGTCAAATTGGAGTTTTTCTTTCTGTATAAAGGTAAGGAACCTCTTACTCTATATGTATTTAAGATTATCCAAGTTGCGGCTAAGCCATTGAAGCTAGAACTTGTGAGATATATATCGAAAGGTTTGGTAGTAATGTTATTGTTTTGTGGACTGTTTTGCGTTGTTGTTGGGCTGCGTATTTTACTACTATCTTGTGGAGTTTTGGAGGAGGAAGGGTGTGGGGAAACACCATATATATGTAGGGTTATGGGCTGATAGTTATTCGTAACATTTCCAGATTGTTTGACACGACTACGGTGGTCGTCGTATGTATGGAGTGATTAGGCTGTGTGTGGACTATATTGGGAGGCTCAATATGTTTATTATTGATGTTGTTTGGGCTGTTTGGTGACTATTTTAAATGGTGTGAGGTCATATATATAGGGGAGGTGCTGTCCGTTTCATCGTAAAATAGGTTGTGGTCGATACATAATAGTTATGACGCTTAAATGATAACGATAGTATCGTTTCTCTTATTGTAGACTAAGGAGTTTTGACAATTGCATATCTTGAGATTGGGGAAGTATATACAAGGTATGTGAGGCTATCCCTTTCCTTCTTTTGCACGACTCCGATTGCACATAATGTAATGAACGATCTTCAAAGATACTCTACTCTTAGAAGCTAGCAGTACTTACATTGTTTTCCCTCTTATGGAACGATTGATGTTAATGTTGCTTCTCTTAGTCTTATGTTATCAATGTTGTTGGTACTTCCTGATTCTTATAAGGTTCATAGTGAAGAGTTAGTCCTAATAACGTGTACAGAGGATACCGACCTTACGTCACTCCGAAAGGTTTAGAATGTGATTCCATGAGTCGAGCATGCATTATATATATGTATCTATTTTACTCTACCGAGCCACGCTATAGTTGGCCGGGTACGGCACCTATTGTGCAACCACTGATCAGTTGGGTTTTACCGAGCTCCACGTGGCCGGGTACGATTCTACCGAGCCTATTATGGCCGGGTACGATATGATGATGATGATGCCCACAGAGGCGAATGCTTTAAAGGTTTATGTATTTATACATATGTATCATGCATTTCATGTAAGTAGCCCTCAGAGGTACTAAGATGTTACAGGTGGTATATTCTTTATCCTTGCTTACATTACTGATCATATTTATAGTTCCTTGCCTTACATACTCAGTACTTTATTCGTACTGACGTCCTTTTATTTGTGGACGCTGCATGTCGTGCTGCAGGTCCTGATAGACAGACAGGTGCAGCTCCCCCACCACAGTAGACTGTCCAGTTCAGCGGTGATTGGCGAGATACCTTCTCCGGACTTGCCTTGGTCTTGGTATGCAATTTTTGTTATACACATTATGGGTATGTCGGGGCCCTATTCCGGCTATGTTGCAACACTTATGTTCTTTTAGAGGCTCATAGACAGGTGTCGGCTCATGTATAGTTTGGTATGCCTTGTCGGCTAGTTTTTGTTGTATAGTCTTTCATAGTAGCGTGGTAGCTCATACCTTATATGTAGTTTCTTGATTGTCTGGTCATCCCCTGCTATGTATATTCATGCCATCATATTTTATTGCTGGTTGTCCATGATCTAGGTCTACCATTTATATTGATCTCGTCAGCCTTAAAAGATAATACTGAAGGTTAGATGAAATGTACGTTGGTGCTCGGCAAGTGTGGTCGGGTGCTAGTCATGGCCCTTCAGTTTGGGTCGTGACAAACTTGGTATCAGAGCAAGTCTGTCCTAGGGGTTGTCTATGAGCCATGTCTAGTAGAGTCTTGATTATGGATGTGTAGCGCGCCACATTTATAATCAGGAGGCTACATGACATCTAGGGTTGTTACCTTCTTCCTGAATCTAGATCGTGCGTAGAGTTGAGTCGTAAGTGTTCGTCTCTAATATTCACCTTTGTTTTTTTTCAGTGATGCCTTCGACTAGGAAGCAAATGATTAGTAGACGGCTTGATACAGCAGCGGGAGAGGGTACCAGTCAGGTGCCCCAAGTCAGAGCAGGACAAAGTGAGGCTCAAAGTGAGATGCCCTCTCATACCTCATCTACTCCATCTCCTCCAGAGGATATTAGAAGGCACCCAGCGCCTCCAGTTCCTCCGTCTGACACTCCAGACCAGGATATGCGGAGTGCTTTGCAGTTATTGACTAGCTTGGTAGCTGCTCAGGCTCAGAGGCAGAATACAGGTGCTGCTGAGAAACCAGTTAGTACAAAAGTTCGTGATTTTATTAATTTAGACCCTCCAGTGTTTACCGGATCAGACCCCAAGGAGGACCCACAGACTTTTATTGACCAGGTTCATCGTACACTTCGGGTTATGCGTGTTAGTGATACAGAGGCAGTAGAGTTGGCTTCTTATCGGTTACGGGATTTAGCGGTTCTCTGGTATGATAGTTGGGAGAGATCCAGGGGTCCGAACCCTCCTCCAGCTGTGTGGAAGGAATTTTCTGAGGCCTTTCTTCGTCACTACTTGCCAGTTGAGATACGACGAGCTAGAGCTGATAAGTTCTTGAACCTTAGACAAGGTAATATGAGTGTGCGAGAGTACAGTATGCAGTTTGATTCTTTGGCAAGGTATGCTCCCCATATGGTGGCCGAGATGAGTGATAGGGTGCATATGTTCGTGAATGGGTTGGGACCACATCTGATAAATGAGTGTACGACAGCCTCCTTGGTGGAGGGCATGGATATTTCCCGTATTCAAGCTTATGCCCAGACCCTAGAGGATCGTAAGCGCCAGCAGAGGGCAGTTAGGGAGCAGGATAGGGGCCAGCATAAGAGGGCGAGATTTGCAGGGTATTCTGATGACTTCAGAGGCCGCATCAGGCCACAGTTTTCGAGGAGTTCGGCGCCACCTGTAGCTAGTGCTCCTCCACAGTTTCAGAGGCCTCGATATGATCGATCCTATTCTGGTCCAGGTCAGAGTTTGCGGGCATCTGGCTCGCAACATCACAGGGATACTAGTCAGATGAGACCCCCAACACCACATTGTGATCAGTGCGGCAAGGCCCACTTTGGACTGTGTCGTCGAGGTTCTGATGCATGCTATTCGTGCGGGCAGCCTGGCCATATGATGCGGGATTGTCCTAATAGAGGAGGTGATGGTATGGCTCAGCAGACTGGATCTGTGTCTGGTTCTTCCTCATCAGTTCGACCTCCAGCACGGGGTTTTCAGCAGTCGACAGGTCGTGGTAGGGGTAGAGGTGCAGTGCCGAGTTCGAGTGGTGCTCAAAATCGAACCTATGCTCTAGTAGGTCGACAGGATCTCGAGTCGTCTCCAGATGTCGTTACAGGTATTATATCTATGTTTTCTTATGATGTATATGCGCTGATTGATCCGGGATCTACATTATCATATGTTACACCCTTTGTGGCTAATAAGTTTGGCATTGAACCTGAATTGATAAGTAAACCCCTCGCGGTATCTACTCCGATAGGAGATTCTGTGATTGCTAGAAGGGTATATAGAGGTTGCACTGTGATGATTTGTAGTCGTCAAACCTCGGCAAATTTATTTGAGTTAGAAATGGTTGATTTTGATGTGATAATGGGAATGGACTGGTTGGCCTCATGCTATGCAAATGTTGACTGTCGTACGAAGATGGTTAGGTTCCAATTTCCGGGTGAACCCGTCATTGAATGGAAAGGGAACATTGCTACACCGAAAGGTAGGTTTATTTCCTATCTTAAGGCAAGGAAAATGATCTCAAAAGGTTAAATTTATCATCTCGTTCGCGTTAGGGATGCGGAGGCGAAACCGCCTACTTTACAATCAATCCCTGTGGTCAACGAATTCCCAGATGTTTTCCCAGATGAACTCCCAGGCCTTCCTCCTGAAAGGGAGATTGAGTTTAGCATTGATGTGTTACCTGACACTCAACCGATCTCTATTCCTCCATACAGAATGGCCCCGGCAGAGTTGCGAGAGTTGAAGGTGCAGTTGAAGGACTTGCTGGATAAGGGCTTTATTAGGCCTAGCACTTCACCTTGGGGTGCACCAGTCCTATTCGTGCGGAAGAAAGACGGGTCGTTACGGATGTGTATCCACTATCGACAGTTGAATAAGTCTACTATAAAGAACAAGTATCCACTTCCAAGAATTGATGACCTTTTTGACCAACTCCAGGGTGCCAAGTATTTCTCTAAGATTGATTTACGTTCAGGGTATCATCAGGTGAGGGTTAGGGAGAAGGATATTCCAAAGACGGCCTTCCGGACAAGATATGGGCACTTTGAGTTCTTGGTGATGTCGTTCGGGCTAACAAATGCCCCAGCAGCTTTTATGGATCTCATGAATACTATATTTAGGCCCTATCTTGATGTGTTCGTGATTGTATTCATTGATGACATTCTAGTGTATTCTCGTTCGGAGGTGGAACATGCGGGCCACTTGCGGATAGTATTACAGACGCTTCAGGATCGTAAGTTATATGCTAAGCTCTCCAAATGTGAATTCTGGCTGAACTCAGTAGCATTCCTTGGCCATGTGATATCTGATGAGGGTATTAGTGTCGACACCTCAGAAGATCGATGCAGTAAAGAATTGGCCGAGACCTACAACACCATCAGAAGTCCGCAGCTTCCTAGGACTAGCAGGATATTATAGGTGGTTTGTAGAAGGATTTTCCTCTATATCATCACCATTGACTAAGTTAACACAAAAAGCTACCAAATTCCAGTGGTCTAACACTTGTGAACGTAGTTTTCAGGAGCTGAAGAATCGATTGACATCTGCACCAGTGCTCACTCTTCCTGAAGGAACAGAAGATTATGTGGTATATTGTGATGCCTCAGGTATAGGTTTGGGGTGCGTATTGATGCAGCGTGGGAATGTGATTGCTTATGCATCAAGACAATTGAAGAAGCATGAAAAGAATTATCCAACCCATGATTTGGAATTGGCTGCAGTAATATATGTTTTGAAGATATGGCGGCACTACTTATACGGCGTCCATGTTGACATCTACACAGATCACAAGAGTTTACAATACATCTTCAAGCAGAAAGAGTTGAATTTGAGGCAGCGTAGGTGGCTTGAATTATTGAAAGACTACGACGTCGAGATATTGTATCATCCCGGTAAAGCCAATGTTGTGGCAGACGCTCTCAGCCGTAAATCAATGGGAAGCTTAGTACATATTGAGGCAGGTAGATGGGGTTGATTAAAGAGCTTCATCAGCTAGCCAATATGAGAATCAGATTGTTAGACTCTAATGACGGAGGTGTTACTGTACAGAATACATCAGAATCATCTTTGGTAGCTGAGGTAAAAGCACGACAATATGAAGATCCTATCTTAATACGATTAAGAGAAAGCATTCAACAGTGTAAAAGTATGGCTTTTAGGATCGGAAAAGATGGGGCACTGAGATACCAGAGCCGATTGTGTGTGCCTAATGTGGCAGGGTTGCGAGAGAAGATTATGAATGAGATTCATCAATCCCGATATTCCATCCATCCTGGCTCGACAAAGATGTATCATGATGTCAAGGAGCAGTATTGGTGGGATAATATGAAGAAGTCTATTGCTGAATTTGTAGCCCAGTGTCCTAATTGTCAACAAGTAAAGATAGAACATCAGAAACCCGGTGGATTGCTTCAAAATATAGAGATTCCGACCTGGAAGTGGGAGGTGATTAATATGGACTTCATTATTGGATTACCTTGCTCTTATCATAAGTTTGACTCCATCTGGGTGATAATTGATCGACTTACAAAATGTGCCCATTTTCTGCCAGTGAAGACAACTTACGCGGCTGAAGATTATGCAAAGTTGTATATCAAGGAGATTGTTAGGCTTCATGGTATGCCCATTTATATTATATCAGACCGAGGAGCTCAATTTACGGCTAACTTTTGGAGGTCTTTCCAGAAGGGTTTAGGCACACAGGTAAATCTCAGCACTGCATTTCATCCGCAGACTGACGGACAGGTTGAACGTACCATTCAGACACTGGAAGATATGCTACGAGCATGTGTTCTAGATTTTAAGGGGAATTGGGATGATCATCTTCCACTCATAGAATTCGCCTATAACAATAGCTACCATTCCAGTATTAAAATGGCCCCATACGAGGCACTATACGGGAGGAGATGTAGATCACTAGTTGGATGGTTTGAAGTCGGTGAAACAGAATTATATGGGCCAGATTTGATTCACCAAGCTATTGAGAAGGTGAAAGTGATACAGGATCGATTGAGGACGGCAGAAAGCAGGCAAAAATCTTATTCTGATGTCCGACGTCGTGATCTAGAGTTTGAGGTTGGTGATTGGGTTTTCCTGAGGATCTCACCAATAAAGGGTATTATGCGTTTTGGGAATAAAGGTAAGCTGAGTCCAAGGTATATCGGGCCGTATAAAATTCTTCGACGGATTGGACAGGTTGCTTATGAGTTAGAATTGCCATCCGAATTGGAATTTGTCCACCCGGTATTCCATGTATCTATGTTGAGAAAATATATTGGAGACCCTTCTCGAGTCGTCCCTATCAAAGATGTACAAGTTACAGAGGACCTATCATATGAAGAAGTGCCAGTGGCGATATTAGATCGGCAAGTCCGCAAGCTGAGAACAAAAGATGTAGCTTCCGTCAAAGTATTGTGGAGGAACAAAAATATGGAAGAAATGACATGGGAAGCAGAAAAGGAGATGAAGTCAAAATACCCTTACTTATTCCAGAATGAAGATAACAAGGATGCTGGTGGAAGACAGGATACATTGGAAGAAGAAACGGCTCTATGAGGTAAGCAATAATTTGAGAATACTCCTCATTAATACAAAATGGTGATATGTAGATAATGTAAATACGCATAATGCTTTGTGTAGACTTGTGAAACCATATGTTGGGCTTAATTACTTGCAAGTTTTGCTAGTGACCATTTTATAGGGGAAAATAGATCGGAAATTTCCATTGGAATCCACGATGATTTAAACTCCCCATAAACCCTTACATTTGAGGACGAATGTTCCTAAGGGGGGAGGGTGTTACAACCCATATCCACATGTGTTAGTTCATGCCATATATTAGTTAACATAAATCCAAGAAGGAATTATCTTTGAGATGATAAGAAGTCAATCCTATTGGTCTTAAGTGATACAAGAGCGTATAAGGGTGATTAACCAGTATTAGAAGTTAAACGAATCGAGGATGTTGTAACTCGTATTTTCAGGTAATCTAGCGGTGCATAATACACTCAATAGGTCATTTATTAAGGTATTTTAATCATATAATATCCGTATCATAAGTCTTGAAGTCAAACGAGTTATGAAACAAAAGTCGACAAAAGTTGTCGCAACTTAGGTTCATAATTTTACTTAAACATTAGGTCAAATGTTTCTAATATTTTATCATAATTTACAAGGAATTACGGGGTGATATACCAACCAAATTAAAGATCTATGAGTCTAGTTTCCAATGCATTAAACCGTTCATCGATACTATCTTGGAGTAGAGAGATATTCGCGTTTTCGCGAGACTGCGCCAAGCACCTCTCTATGGGGCCCACTAAGTCGGTTTAAGATATTTGGACCATTATAGGATGACTACAACCCGTTTTAAGTCATTTCTTTTCACTATTTTCAGACCTTAGAACCCTAGGAACATCCTCTCAAGGTTCTCTCAAGATTCAAGACCCAAACAAAGGGCAAACAACACAAATCAAGTGTCGGGAATTCCGTGGCGCTAGTAAGTCTCTTGTTCTTCTTGTTGTTGCTCATTTTTGTGTCGTTCCAGCCCGTGTGGGAGGTTGTTTTAAAGGGTTTATGTTATGTAAATACTCCCTCATGTTCTTAATATCAATCCTAGGTGATTTCAAGCCTTCTAAAGTGATTCTAGTGCCGAAAAACACTAATTGATCGCTAGTTTCATTTTTTTTGTTGTGTGGCAGCATTGGAGGGATATTTCATGGAAATTTAAGGTCAAATTAGAGTTTTTCTTTCTGTATAAAGGTAATGAATCTCTTACTCTATATGTATTTAAGATTATCCAAGTTGCGGCTAAGCCATTGAAGCTAGAACTTGTGAGATATATATCGAAAGGTTTGGTAGTAATGTTATTGTTTTGTGGACTGTTTTGCGTTGTTGTTGGGCTGCGTATTTTACTACTATCTTGTGGAGTTTTGGAGGAGGAAGGGTTTGGGGAAACACCATATATATGTAGGGTTATGGGCTTATAGTTATTCGTAACATTTCCAGATTGTTTGACACGACTACGGTGGTCGTCGTATGTATGGAGTGATTAGGCTGTGTGTGGACTATATTGGGAGGCTCAATATGTTTATTATTGATGTTGTTTGGGCTGTTTGGTGACTATTTTGAATGGTGTGAGGTCATATATATAGGGGAGGTGCTGTCCGTTTCATCGTAAAATAGGTTGTGGTCGATACATAATAGTTATGACGCTTAAATGATAACGATAGTATCGTTTCTCTTATTGTAGACTAAGGAGTTTTGACAATTGCATAGCTTGAGATTGGGGAAGTATATACAAGGTATGTGAGGCTATCCATTTCCTTCTTTTGCACGACTCCGATTGCACATAATGTAATGAACGATCTTCCAAGATACTCTACTCTTAGAAGCTAGCAGTACTTACATTGTTTTCCCTCTTATGGAACGATTGATGTTAATGTTGCTTCTCTTAGTCTTATGTTATCAATGTTGTTGGTACTTCCTGATTCTTATAAGGTTCATAGTGAAGAGTTAGTCCTAATAACGTGTACAGAGGATACCGACCTTATGTCACTCCGAAAGGTTTAGAATGTGATTCCATGAGTCGAGCATGCATTATATATGTATCTATTTTACTCTACCGAGCCACGCTATAGTTGGCCGGGTACGGCACCTATTGTGCAACCACTGATCAGTTGGGTTTTACCGAGCTCCACGTGGCCGGGTACGATTCTACCGAGCCTATTATGGTCGGGTACGATATGATGATGATGATGCCCACAGAGGCGAATGCTTTAAAGGTTTATGTATTTATACATATGTATCATGCATTTCATGTAAGTAGCCCTCAGAGGTACTAAGATGTTACAGGTGGTATATTCTTTATCCTTGCTTACATTAATGATCGTATTTATGGTTCCTTGCCTTACATACTCAGTACTTTATTCGTACTGACGTCCTTTTATTTGTGGACGTTGCATGTCGTGCTGCAGGTCCTGATAGACAGACAGGTGCAGCTCCCCCACCACAGTAGACTGTCCAGTTCAGCGGTGATTGGCGAGATCCCTTCTCCGGACTTGCCTTGGTCTTGGTATGCAATTTTTGTTATAGACATTATGGGTATGTCGGGGCCCTATTCCGGCTATGTTGCAACACTTATGTTCTTTTAGAGGCTCATAGACAGGTGTCGGCTCATGTATAGTTTGGTATGCCTTGTCGGCTAGTTTTTGTTGTATAGTCTTTCATAGTAGCGTGGTAGCTCATACCTTATATGTAGTTTCTTGATTGTCTGGTCATCCCCTGCTATGTATATTCATGCCATCATATTTTATTGCTGGTTGTCCATGATCTAGGTCTACCATTTATATTGATCTCGTCAGCCTTAAAAGATAATACTGAAGGTTAGATGAAATGTACGTTGGTGCTCGACAAGTGTGGTCGGGTGCTAGTCATGGCCCTTCAGTTTGGGTGGTGACAGAAGTAAGGCTAGGCAGGTGGTCAATGAGTTCCCAAACGAGCCAGTAAACGCCAGGCCCAATTCTCCATAACCATATCTTGGGTAGCGAGGCCCACGTCCATGAATACCAAGCAGACCGTTTAAACGTAAGAAATTAAATACAACAAAACTTGAAACTGGACACATTGCATGACTCAGATAATACACCAAACTTAAACCGGGCTGCTTTATTTTGGCCACTATCAAGCCCAAATGAGGCTTCAGCTTTTAGAGTTGGTTGTAGCCCAATCACTTTCACGGAACAGTAGGATCCAGAACTGAAATCGTTTACCAAGGCATCTAATTGTAAGTAGTTAACAATAATCATAAAATATAACAATCAACTCATTCATGAACTAATTTAAGCCAAAATTTCATATTTCCTCAGCCAGCTAAAATTTGTATCTCTATGAAGCATACACCAAACATTCTAACATTTATCAGCTAAACTAATAGGCCATTGAAACAACTAATTCTGTCAAGTGCTGCACATGATTCGAAATCAGAGATATTCATACAACATAGCTGAAACTAGTGACCTGGAGTTCCTAAAATGCATAACACTTGAACAAAATTTTAACAGAAAAATATTTTATACACAAAGAAACGAAGATCCAACATTATAAAGTACTCAGTCCCATATTACAGCTATGTGAAGCCTTAAACATTTAAATAAAATCAAATTTCATTACAGTCATAGATATATGCTCTCAAATTTCTCTGACCATTTAAAGGGTTGAGAAGAGTACCTGAATATCAAAACAAAGCAAAATGAAGTAAGGGTACAACACAACCAACTAATGAAAAACAGCAACAATCCAATCACAAACAGCCTTGATTCACAGCATATTTAGCCCAGAAATCCAGCAGAGATTTTTACTAAAATGAAATTAGAAACAATCTAGCCAATACAGAAAACTTTTGTGTCTTCTTTTAAGGTATGAATTTCTAATGTGTTTTTCAGAATTTTGGTGCAGAGAATGATGCTCAAAATCTGTTTTAGAGTGAAAGGAAGGACACTACTTATAGGCCTAAAACGCCATGTACTCAAAACAAATCAGGAAAATATTCCCTCGGCCTGAAAAGGCATCTTTTCTAACCAACTAGGACGGCTGACTGTCCCTTATTGGCTCAGTATATTTGTGCTAACCAAATAGGGGCAGCTGCCCCTGTTCTAGAGTCTTCCAAATAGGAAATATCTGGAAACCCTTTCTCTTATTTCCCAACATAAACACCCTGAGTTCTTAGTTGTTCAATTACCCCCTCCCCCCCCCCTCCCAAAGTCGTAATGACTACAGAATAATGCAAACAAAACAAAGAAAATCAAATGGAGCAAAACTTCTGATTCATTTAAGCTTTATACTAAACCTAACCTTTTGCTCAAATATTGGAATCAAAATGAAACCAGGATATAAACACTAATCACAAACAAACATAATTAATCTAACTAATTCATGCCAGCTAATCACAGAAAGCAGCTACGCAAATCAAATCCATTAACTAGCTTAGCCTAAATCGAATTTAACTTTCTGATCCCTTTTTGTTTAATTAGCCTATGAGGTTCAAATGAAATTAAACTAACTACTGACAATTACTAATAAGAAACAGAGATGAATGGTACTCTGAATTGACATGGACAAACAAGATGAGCAATATTGGTCAGAAGATGTAAACATCAAAGGGAAAAAAGGAAAAGAACAGAGAAACAGAAATAAAACTTGAAGCAAAAGGGAAAATTACCTATGCTAACTCCGGCTCAACAAAACACTCGACCAGATTTCCTCGAAGAATAAAATGAACCTTCAACTAACATTAATCGACTGCCCTTTACAAGGATCAATTGATTAATGTAAGTTTGGGGTTCAAAAGCTCATACACGGACTAAGGACAGAGGGAAGGGAAATTTAGGATTTTTCGGAACCCTAGATTCAAAATCTGACAGAGTTGGGTCTGACTTGAAGGGAACCAAGGGGATATTTAGGAAGAGGCGGTGGTAGGGGGTTGCATGGTATGAGTTTGGGGTTATTTGGGTGATTTAGGGTTTTGGGGGTTCGGATTTAGATCTAAAATTCGAGGTGTTTGGTGGTGATTGGAAGGAAACGGGTTAGAGATTTGAAAAAAGGAAGGGCAGGGAGGTCATGAGGTATTAATTTGGTGGCGTTTGGAGGTGGTCCACCACCGTGAGGTAATTTCTAGTCGGCGGACAACGGCGAAGACGGCGAAGTGTATGAGGGCTGCTAGGGTTTGGGTGTTTCTGAGTTTGAGAGACGGAGATGGGAATTGAGAGGGGATCGAAGGGAGGGAAGTGTATGTTAGGACAGTTTTATACTTGTGGGGGTTAGTTCTGAACCGTTGGATCACTAGGATCCAATGGATTTGATCAAAGGCAGGGAAACGGGGTCATTTTGGTTTAGTGGAGGCCTGGACCGGGTAATTGGCTCTTGGGCTCAGATTTTGGGGCGGGTTTGGGTGAAAATGTTTGGGCTTTAGTCCCTTTTGGCCCAATTAAAACAAAACCCTTTTGCTTAACCCTTTATTTCTTTTTCTTTTTGTTTTCTTTTTCCTTTCCCCCTTTTTTTCTTTAATTAAAAAAATCTAAATTAAAACCATAAATTAATCTAGATTGTAAAACTAACCAATTTCCTAAAAATTATAAAAATTCCTTGATCCTAAATCAAAATGAAAAATCAATAATCTAACAATTAAAGGTAAAAAATGTTAAATGGGCCATTTTTTTGTAATTTTCATTTTTAATGAAACAAATAATTAACTAATTAATCCTAAAAATGTAAAAATAAAACCTAAATGCAAAGCATGGTATTTTTGTATTTTTCATTATTTTAATAAAAGTAAACATGCACAGAAATGCCACCAATTAACACAAATTCCCACAAAATCCTATAAAATTCAAAAATTGGGAAAAAATTATTTTTTTAGATTTTATGGGAGTAATTCCTATAGGAAAAAAATTACGTGCTCACAGTGAAAATTACGTTAATTGCTTGAGGACAAGCAAAAACTTAAGTTTGGTAGAGTTGATATGTTGGGATTTTGACTACTTATTAGCGCATTTTTTACTTTTGTTTTAGTCCAAAAGGGCTTAATCGTATTCTCGAAAACTGATGAAATGTGCTTAAATACAGGAGTATTGGAAAATGATCCACAAAGATGAAATCTAACTCAAAAAGGAGTAATGTGAACTCAAGAACAAAAGGCAGGCAAAAAGCATAATGTGCGGACCGCAGAATTCCTTCTGCGCCCGCAGTAGGTGAAGTGAAGCCTGTCAGAGGCCTAATGTAATGTGAGGACCGCACAATTATTGTGTGGCCGCAGAAGCCATCAAAGAGTTCCTGTTCAGAGAAGTTCCATCTCAAGATAAGAGTTCAAGTTCAGAGAAGTGCCATTTGAAGATGGGGACCGCACAATTATTGTGCGACCGCAGAAGTCAGCCATGCGGCTGCACTCAGATTTGTGCGGTCCGCAGAAGGGCCCTATGCGGCTGCACTCAGTTTTGTGCGGACCGCAAAAAAAGTGACATGTGGCCGCAATTTAGAATTATGTGGCCGCAGACCAAGCTCCTGCCAAGACTGAAGATGAAGTGCGGACCGCACATGGAATTGTGCAGCAGCAGAACCTCCGCAAGGGCATTTTTATCTGAAATTTTCAATTGTGTATAAATAGACTTCTTTCACGAAATTAGGTCATGTTTTGAATATCTGAACATTTGTAGTCGTTTTCCTTTACTGCTTTAGGCAACTTTAGCTTACTTTAGTAATTAAACATTAGATTTTTGTCTTTTACTCCTTCAATATGAGTTTAATTATCATTTCTTTTCTATTTTCTTCATTACCCATTATGAGTAGCTAGATTCTTAGCTAGGGTTGTGACCCAACCCTAGAATGTAAACCTTATGGGTGATTAATTTTATGCTTGTTTATGAAAGAGTGTTTGTTAATTAGCTAGGTTTGTGCTTTATTTATTAATTAATGATTTATGCCTTTTTGACTTAGTTTCTTCTTGATAAAGAGAGACCTAGTTTAGGTCAACATAGCTAACAAGGAATTGAGTCAATTGAGAAATTGATCAACCCAATTAAAGGTTTCAACCTAGAGATAGTAACAACCCGACTTGAGCTCTTATCAACCGTTTCTGTAGATACCCATTTGGTCTTGAGAAAGTCAAATTGGGCAAAACCATTCTCTGACCGAGAGATATTGAGTGGGCAACGCAGTGTTGTGAGCTATAATACACCCCGTTCAACAAAACAACATAAAAGTCTTTATCCTATTAGGCGAACACCTAGGTCATGGTCACAACCCTAGTCTTTTTACAACATTTGAAAAACAACCAAAAATATCATTTCTTAGTTTCAGTTACTTACTTGCGATCTTAGTTTAATTGATCTATAAAACCAACTAAATATGTGGAAGTACAATTTAGGATAGTTCAAGCTCATATACCGTAATATATACTCCTAAATCCTAATCTCACAGCTCCCTGCGGAATTCGTCCCGGCTCAAAGTTAGATATTACTATTGCATCGAGCGTTTCACTACCTCAAATAGAGGGTGTGACTTGGATGACATCAGAACATCATGAATGCGATAGGGGGGTCACTAATGCGAACCCTATCTCAGAAAAGCAGTTGTCGGAAATGCGACATTTTGGCTTGCAAATGCGAGATTCCATCCTTCTCAAATGCGAGCATAAACTTTGCGAATATGAAGCAGTCAACAGTGGTAAGTGATGGCAATTGAGACCACATCCTTCACAAATGCAAAGGTCCACAGTTTATAAATGCGAACAAAAATCTCGCAAATACGAGGTTTACCAGCCCATGCTCGCAAATGGGAATCATTATTCACAAAAGTGAGGCTTGCAGTTGCGAGCCAGACCTCACAACTGCTAGTCAGACCTCACAATTGCGAGCTCTACAGCAGTTCACCAGAAATAGCATTGCACCAGCAGTCCTAGCCTAAGCCAAACTCATTTGAAATATGTTTGAAATTTACCCGAGCCCCCTTGGGCTCCAAACAAAATATGTTCACAAGTGTGATAACATCATACGAATGTGTTCAAGCAATCAAATCACCAAAATAACATATAAATCTATGAATCAATCCTCAAAATGAATGAACTTTCAAAGTGAAACTCAAGAACACTAGAATCACATTTAAGTGTCCGAATTGAACCAAATTTTGCAGACAAGTTTCAAACAGCAATATGGAACTATTACAAGTTTTATTATCAAAATCCAAACCCGTTAGCTTAGAAGTCAATTTACGGTCAAACTTAGTAATCTTTCAACTTTCAAAAATACTAGTTTTCGGCAAAATGAGTTAAAACAATCTAGGGACTTCCGAAATAAATTTCGAGCATATGCCCAAGTCCCAA
This sequence comes from Nicotiana tabacum, assembly GCF_000715075.1. Taxonomy (NCBI): domain Eukaryota; kingdom Viridiplantae; phylum Streptophyta; class Magnoliopsida; order Solanales; family Solanaceae; genus Nicotiana; species Nicotiana tabacum. The sequence continues at coordinate 81,934,801 of NC_134099.1, forward strand.
ATCACGATACGAACCCACCGGGATCGTCAAGATAATTATCCGAGTCAGTTTACATAAAATGCTGACCATAGTCAACTCAAGTCATTTCGAAGAGAAAAATTCACATTTTTCTTAAATGTTTCGCACAAAAAAATTACAAAAAAAGACACGAACTACGCACGAAAATCGAAGAACTCTAAACAGAGCTATTCAAGGCCTCAAAACACAGAATTAAAGGCTAAAACTCAAAATGACCTACCGGATTATCGCAAGACTGAATATAACCTTTTAGATATATAATGGCGGTAAGAAATTACCATAATATAAACAGAATCTCCAATATTAAAATAAATAAGAAGACGTCTTAAAATCTCCGTATTTCATTTCATTTTATGGCGGTTCTTTACAACCGTCGTAATTAAAATGCCACAACTTTCCTATATTTGTAGTGGTAATTTTTCTTACTAATGGTTAACATAGTCTAAAAGTTGCAGTTCTTGTGAGTGGAGGGTTCGGTTCCTCTTCAACCTTTTCCTTCTCATTTTCACGCAATGTATATGTAGAATTAATTTTATTATATATTTTTAATTTTGGTACTTTATTTTGATATAATAATTATTATTATTATCTGTCGAGATATCAACAGTAATTTTCTAGTTACGTCCTAAAATAATTCGAACCTCCAAGATTTAGCTAGTTAGAGGTGGACAGGGGCGGACCCACATGGGGTCAAGGAGTTCATATGAACCCGCATCGTCAAAAAATAATATTATGTATATAGGTATATTTTATTTTTTTTGCAAAGATATTCTATTATAAATTATATTTTGAACCCACTTAATTCGAAGTATTTGTTCAGTTTAGTGGTAAAGTAGGTTCAAACTTTTTGAAGGTCCTGGGTTCGAAACCAATGACAACATAATGCACCATGTTGCACTTTTCCTATTTAGATACAAATGCAAATCTGTTATGAAATATAACCCAAAATAACAATATAGAACAAGCAAAAACAAACTAAGAGATATAGAGAGAAAGAGAGGAAGAGAGATTCTTATTTCTTCTTCAATTGTGTATTTTTCCTATTTATTACAAGGCCTTTATATAGGCATAAAAAGTGAAGAAAATATGTCATGGAATATGTCATTGAACATACAAATTATGTCATTGAATATGTCATTAAGCATTTTAGCTAAAGATCATGGAAGAAGAGTAGACATCCACCATAATGTGATATTCATCATAACACTCCCCCTTGGATGTCCATAGATAATGTGCCTTGTTAAAAACTCTCTAAAAAAATATTGGGATGTACATAATTATTTATGATATGCATTGCTTGCTGCCTCATTAAAAACCTTACCAGGAAAACCCAGTGGGACAAAACCTTGGCTAAGGAAAAGAGTGCAGCGTATAGTTACTCCCCCTGATGAAAAATCACTTAATGTCTCGAAGACGACGCATTCCAATCTTATATATCAGTTTTTCAAATATTGAGGTTGGTAATGCCTTAGTGAACAGATCAGCCAAATTATCACTTGAACGAACTTGTTGTACATCTATTTCACCATTCTTCTGAAGATCATGAGTGAAAAAGAATTTTGGTGAAATGTGTTTTGTTCTATCTCCTTTGATATATCCTCCTTTCAATTGAGCTATGCATGCATCATTGTCTTCATACAATATTGTTGGAATATTCTCTTTCGAAGAAAAACCACATGTTTGCTGAATGTGTTGAGTTATAGATCTTAACCAAACGCATTCTCGACTTGCTTCGTGAATGGCTATTATCTCTGCATGATTTGAAGAAGTAGCAACCATAGTTTGTTTTGTCGAACGCCATGATATGGCTGTACCTCCACTTGTAAATAAATAGCCTGTCTGAGATCGACCTTTGTGTGGATCAGACAAATATCCTGCATCTGCATAACCAATCAATGATGGCTTGGATTCGTTTGAATAAAATAAACCCATATCAATGGTCCCTTGGAGGTATCTGAATATATGTTTAATACCATTCCAGTGTCTTTGTGTTGGCGAAGTACTAAATCTTGCCAATAAACTTACTGAGAAAGCTATATCTGGTCGGGAATTATTAGCAAGATACATTAATGCCCCAATTGCACTAAGATATGGTACTTCGGCACCAAGAAGCTCTTCATCATTTTCATGAGGTCGGAATGGATCTTTCTTTATATCAAGTGATCTCACAACCATTGGGGTACTCAATGGATGTGCTTTATCCATATAGAATCGCTTTAAAATCTTTTCGGTATATGTTGATTGATGGACAAATATTCCATCTTTCATATACTCAATTTGTAGACCAAGACAAAATTTTGTCTTTCCAAGATCTTTCATTTCAAATTCTTTCTTCAAACAGTCTACTGTTTTTGGAAGCTCCTCAGGAGTTCCAATGATATTTAAATCATCAACATACACAGCGATTATAACAAATTCAGATCCAGACCTTTTTATAAAGACACAAGGACAAATTGGATCATTCTTGTACCCTTCTTTCAACAGGTATTCACTCAGGCGATTGTACCACATACGACCTGATTGTTTCAATCCGTATAAAGATTTCTGAAGCTTTATTGAACAAGTTTCTCGAAAACTTTTATATGTTTCTGGCACTTTAAATCCCTCAGGTACTTTCATAAAAATTTCGTTGTCTAATGATCCATACAAATAGGTTGTAACAACATCCATTAGATGCATATCAAGTTTTTCTTGCACTGCCATATTTATGAGATACCTGAAGGTGATAGCATCCACTACAGGAGAATATGTCTCCATATAATCAATTCCAGGCCTTTTGGAAAACCCTTGTGCCACAAGTCGTGCTTTATATCTAACGACTTCATTTTTATCATTTCGTTTCCGCATAAAAACCCATTTATACCCTACTGGCTTTATGCCTTCAGGTGTTCGAACTATGGGTCCGAAGACTTCACGTTTTCCAAGTGAAGTTAACTCTGCCTGGATAGCGTCTTTCCATTTTGGCCAATCATTTCTCTGTCTACATTCATTGACAGATTTTGGTTCAAGATTATCATCTTGTTGCATTATTTCAACAGCAACATTATAAGCAAAAATGTTATCGATAACAACATTATTTCGGTTCCATCTTTTCCCGGTTGAGACGTAACTTGTTGATATCTCTTCATTTTCATTATTTTCAGGTACTTGGACCTCCCCTAAGGTCTTATCATTTGTTACATCTTGGGGCTCTTCTTGAGCCACTGCCTCCGTGTTATGTTCACTTTGATCATTTGCTCCTTTTCTTCTTCGAGGATTTTTATCTTTAGAACCGATTGGTCTACCACGTTTCAAGCATGGCTTAGACTCATTTGCTTTAATTAATTGTCCTGCCGGGATATCAACTCGAATTGGTGCATTAGCAGCTGGAATATGTGACTTGGTCACCCTTGGTAGGTCAGTGAATGCATCTGGCAATTGATTTGCAATATTTTGCAAATGAATAATCTTTTGAACCTCTTGTTCACATTGATTTGTTCGAGTATCTAAATGAGACAGTGATAATGCATTCCAATCTATATTCTTTTTCAGCTGCTTATTTTCTCCCCCTAATGTTGGATATACTGATTCATCAAAATGACAATCAGAAAATCTTGCCGTAAATAAATCTCCAGTCATCGGCTCTAGATATTTTATAATTGAAGGAGATTCATATCCAACATATATCCCCAACCTTCTTTGAGGACCCATCTTTGTGCGTTGTGGTGGAGCAATTGGAACATATATCGCACAACCAAAGATCCTAATATGGGAAATATTTGGCTCCTGACCAAAAGCCAATTGCAATGGGGAGACTTTATGATAACTTGTGGGCCTTATCCGCACAAGTGATGCTGCGTGCAAAATAGCATGACCCCATACTGAAATGGGAAGTTTTGTTCTCATAAGCATTGGTCTAGCAATTAATTGGAGGCGTTTGATCAATGATTATGCTAGACCATTTTGTGTATGAACATGAGCAACCGGATGCTCAATGGTTATCCCAGTTGAAATACAATAATCATTAAAGGCTTGGGATGTAAACTCACCAGCATTATCAAGACGGATTGTCTTAATTGCATAATCTGGAAACTGTGCTCTTAACTTTATTATTTGAGCCAACAATCTCGCAAATGCCATATTGCGAGTTGATAGTAAGCACACATGTGACCATCTTGTAGATGCATCTATCAAAACCATATAATATTTGAATGGTCCACATGGAGGGTGAATGGGCCCACATATATCACCTTGTATACGTTCCAGAAATGCAGGGGATTCCATCCTAACTTTAATAGTTGATGGTCTAATAATTAATTTTCCTTGAGAACATGCAGCACAAGAGAATTCCTTAAATTGAAGAATTTCCTGATTCTTCATTGCATGTCCATGTGAATTCTCAATTATTTTACGCATCATATTAGAACCAGGATTGCCCAACCGGTCATGCCAAATAATAAAATTATCTTGATTAGTAAACTTCTTGTTTACTACGGCATGTGTTTCAATCCTGCTAATACTTGTGTAGTATAAGCCGGAGGAAAAAGCGGGTAACATTTCAAACACATATTTCTTACCGGACGTTATTGTAGTAATATAAAGATATTCAATCTTTTCATCATTTGTAGTCTCAATATGATAGCCATTTTGGCGAATATCTTTGAAACTTAATAAGTTTCTTTGAGATTTACTACAATATAGTGCTTCATCAATAGCCAAATTTGTTCCTCCTGGTAGTAATAAATTGGCACTTCCAGAACCTTCAATTAATCTTGTACTACCGGATATTGTATTAACATTCGCTTCTTTCATTACCAAATAAGAGAAATATCTCTTATCTTTTAAAATAGTGTGTGTTGTAGCACTATCCAAAAGACATATATCATCTTTATTAATCTTGAGTTCAACTGAAGACTGTGGAATTTTCATATTCTTCATAAAAAAGACAAATAATACATCATAAGAAATATGAAAGACAAGCAAAAAAAACATTAAGAAATACATTAGAAATATAGAAACTAGCAATACATGATGCATTAGGAAAATACACTCAAGAAAAAATAAACTAGTTACAAACATAAACATAACAACTTTTATAACTTCATTCCCCAATAAGATGATTCATTCTTCAGTCAATATCCTCAAAGAAGTCTCCAACTTCTAAATGAGTAATATTTGTTAGGCCTTCAAAATCATCATCTTTATATGCAGGATGTGCCTTAGAATCATATTTATTTGAGGGACCTGCTTCATCATTATTATTTTGAAAGGTCAAGTGTGCCTCCACATTATTTTCTTTTATCTTGAGGGAGGCTTGATAAAGTTTGACAAAATGTTCTGGCGTACGACAAATGCGCGCCCAATGACCTCTCATACCACATCGGTGACACATACTAGCTTTACCTTTTGAATGATTAATTTTAGAACCCTTATTGTTCTCCAATTTATTTCCACCATAATGACGATAATTGTTTCGCCCCCTGCCACGTCCACGTTTATGACCATGTCCACGACCACGGTAATTATTTTGTTTTCTTTCAAACTTATCATATGTTGCTATAGCATTCACTTCCGGAAATGGAGCTGACCCAGTAGGACGGGCTTCATGATTTTTCATTAATAGAGTATTATTCTGCTCAGCCACAAGTAGGCATGTGATTAACTCAGAATATTTCTTAAAACCTTTTTCACGGTATTGTTGTTGTAGCACCACATTTGAAGCGTGAAAAGTAGAAAATATTTTTTCCAATAAGTCCTCATCTGTGATAGTTTCTCCACATAATTTTAATAGAGAACTTACTTTAAAGATAGCAGAATTATACTCACTTACAGTTTTAAAGTCTTGCAACCTTAAATGTATCCACTCATACCGAGCTTTTGGTAATACCGTAAGTTTTAGGTGGTCATATCGATCCTTCAAATTAATCCATAATTCAAGTGGATCTTTTACTGTTAAATATTCAGTTTTTAACCCTTCATGTAAATGATGGCGAAGGAAAATCATGGCTTTCACTTTATCCTGATTTGATGCTTCATTTCCTTGTATAATCGTATTTCCAAGACCTTTAGCGTCGAGGTGAATTTCAGCATCAAGGACCCATGATAAATAGTTCTTCCCGGTGATGTCAAGTGCCACAAATTCAAGTTTTGATAAATTTGACATAGTGAAAACTCAATAAAATATGGCTCAACTTAGCTGGAGTTAAGAATAAAATTAGAGCTTCGTGCTGATAACGTGTTATGAAATATAACCCAAAATAACAATATAGAACAAGCAAAAACAAACTAAGAGATATAGAGAGAAAGAGAGGAAGAGAGATTCTTATTTCTTCTTCAATTGTGTATTTTTCCTATCTATTACAAGGCCTTTATATAGGCATAAAAAGTGAAGAAAATATGTCATGGAATATGTCATTAAGCATTTTAGCTAAAGATCATGGAAGAAGAGTAGACATCCACCATAATGTGATATTCATCATAACAAAATCCTTTTTTTCTTTCTATTTTTAGACTAGGAAAGCTCTTTCTATGTATATATAATTTAAGGAAAGAGAACCATATAATTTTATTTCTTTTTCTTAATAAAATCTAAAGACATAAAAAGTCCCCAATTCCAGAACCCCTCATCATCTCACTCGATAAAATCAATTTAATCTCACAACCTTCATAGCCATCTCACTTGTGCATTGCCCGCTACCTCTTCTCGTTGTTAGCAGTCATCGTCCAAGTTTGTCTTTGATTTCTAATCCTTGTATTGTATGTATAATAAAATTGATATGATTATATGTGATTTCTTCATTAATAGCTTCTTTGGATGGTTGTTATGTATCATTTCATAATGTATCATATAGTATTGTATTATGTATTGTATCGTTTTGATGTATATAGTATTTAGCTAAATTGTATTATGTATTGTTATTTTATGATGACATGAACCAACAATATAAAGAATAAACTTGCAATATTATAAGTAAAAAGTAAGATGTGAGGTAATATTATTATATAAAAAGGTAAGGTAAAATAAAAAATAGGATTATTTAATAATAAAAAGGGCAAGATGAGAAAATAAGGAAACAATGCGACCACACCAAATAGGTCATTCTATAAAGTGGCACTTGTGAAAAGGAGTGATTCTAGCTCATGGCAGTTAAGAGCTCTATACTCAGATTTGGAAAATGAGCAACTACTTATCTCAAACTCTGTACATTGTTATTTATACACGTGCTATTATTAAATAACTAACCGGGTTCTTAACCACTTCCTAAGTATGGCTATAACTTACTAGATAACTCTATTAGTACTTCTAACTATAGTTACAACATCTTAGTTAACTAACCAATCCCACTCTCATACACCCCTCCCCCCCCCCCCCCCGCTCAAGCTGAAGGTTGCAAATACATTAAGCACTCCCAGCTTGGACATCAAATATTCATGTTATGGTCTTCCTAGAGCTTTTGTAAGAATATTTGCTAGTTGGTTCCTTGTGTTAACATGAACTGTCTTCACCGTCCCTTGTCGGATTTGTTTCTCGAATGAAGTGATAATCTATCTCGATATGCTTTGTACTTTCATGATGCACTGGAGTTGCTGCTATTTGTAGAGTTGTCTTGCTATCACAATGCAATTCAACTGGCATTTCAATTTGAGCTCCAAGTTTTTTGAACAATCCAATCACCCAAACTAATTCTGATACAGTAAAGGCCATGATTTTATACTCAGATTCTACTGAGCTTCTTGACACAGTATTTTGTTTCTTTGATTTTCAAGAGATGGGTGAATCACCATGCTTTCTTATGAATCATGTTACTGATTTTCTGGTGTTTAGATATGATTCCCTGTCTGCATCACAATATGCAGTCACCCTGTTACATCTCCTGCTGCTCATCAGAATGCCCAATACTGGTTCCTTTTTATGTACTTTACAATTCTTAATGTTGCTTCCCAATGAGATTTTTTGGTTGTTGCATAAACTAGTTGATTGTCTGCACAGCAAAGGCAATATCAAGTCTGGTAAGTGTCAAATACAGTACTTTACCAATTAATCTTGGGTACTGCCCTTTGTCTTCAAATGGCTCATTGGTGTTTTCTTATACTATGTCATCTGATTCTTTGCTGGTGAACTTTATATTGATGTCAAGAGGTGTGTTGACTGTTTTAGATGCACTTAATACTACATTTGAGATGAGTTCTAAACAGTACTTTATTTGGTTCATCAAAATACCTTCTTATCATCTGCAAAATTCAATCCCCAAGAAGTACTTTAATTCACCAAGATCTTTTATTTTGAAGGCTTCTTGTAAGTTCACTTTTGTGGCTTATATTAGCTTTAGATTGTTTCCTGTCAATAGCATGTCATCCACATACACTAAAATGATCACTATGTTGCTTCCTTATTTCTTACTGAGTTGAGAATAGTCCAGAGTATTCTGCACCAATCCATGTGTTATAAATGCTTCTGTTAATTTTATAGTCCACTGTCTACTAGCTTTCTTGAGATCGTATAAGGAACACTACTTCTTTATTCTCTCCCTGGCTTATAAAGCCTTCTGTAAACTACATGTACACTTCCTCATAAGGGTCACCCTGCAAGAATGCATTGTAAACATCCATTTGGTGGAGATGCCATCCTTCAACAGTTGCTATCAAAATGTGGTGAAATTTTTCCTGATAATCAAGTCCCTCTTGCTGATTATATCCTTTGGCCACTAGTCTGGCCTTGAACCTCTCTACATCACCATTGGCCTTGTATTTAATTTTGAAGACCCACTTGCACCATATAGAAGATTTCCCTAGTGGCAGCTGAATAATTTTCCATGTTTTATTCTCTTCAATAGACTGAATCTCTGTCTCATTGCTTTTACCCAGCGTGGGTCTTGTAAAGCCTCTGAGAAGGTTCTTGTCTTTGAGATTGAGGTGAAATCTGCTAAGTAAAACTGATAATGCGTCTTCAGTCTAGCATAGGTGAGATAGTTCGGCATGGCATATGGAATATGGGGGTCAAGTGTTGTAGTTGTTGTGATATAATCACTCATCCATGCAGGATTCTTCTTGTCTCTCTCTGATCTTTCTAAAGGTTCCATAGTTGGGATGGTGGGTGGTGCTGCAGAAGGTGATATAGCCTCTTGAGGTATGGGTGATTCATTGTCCAGCAAGTCCTCATATGCTGTCTTGCATATCTAGTTTAACTGCTACTGATGCCTAGTCAGCTGTTGGCATAGCCTCAGAATTCCCCCTTGAAATGTCAAAGCTTTTGCTACTTCCAATATATGTTTGTACTTTCTCTCAACTATTCTATTCTGTTGAGGAGTAAAGACACAAGCTCTCTAATGCACAATGCCATGATTCTGTAAAAGAGCACTACATTCATTGTACAAAAATTCTCCTTCATTTTCAGATCTGAATGCTTTGATTGTTCTATTAAACTGGTTTTGTACCAATTTAATGAAATTTCTCAGCACAACTATTACATTACCTTTTAGTTTCAACAAGTATAACCAAGTTAGTCTAGAATGGTCATTCACTATTGTCACACCTCCTTTTTTCTACACCGCCGAGAAGGGAGTATATAAGGGAGTTTTTCCAACTTAAAGTGACAATCGAAACGGGATTATTTATTTATTAAATTCAGAGTCGCCACTTGGGATAATTTATGGTGTCCCAAGTCACCGGTTCAAATCCCCAATCGAGGAAAAGATTGACTCTGTATTACAGTTCGCGAACACAGAAATCCAGGTAAGGAATTATGTTAACCCGGGAGAAGGTGTTAGGCATTCCCGGATTCCGTGGTTCTAGTACGGTCGCTCAACTGTTATAATTGGCTTATTATCTGATGTTTTAGCCTATGGTGAAATTTTAACTTTATAACCGCTTTTATTCATTTTTTAAAGAAAATTGCAACGTTATTAAAACACGTCTCGAACCACGTCACATAAATGCACCCGTAGTTTTTGACATATTTGAATATTGTTGAGATTTGAATTTGGGTCACATAAATGTGCACCTGAGTTTAGGAAAGTAGATTATTAAAATACGCGCCTAAAGCAACTACGCTTTTGCACTTTGCGAGGGCCATGGAATTTCGCTAAATGGCACGCCTCGATTTCTAAGGATAAACAAAATTAATTAAGTGAGGGCCGTGCATTTTAAGATTTTGTTCGGCACGGCGCACCTCGATTTATGCTAACTAAGAGGTTGCTAAACTAAATTATGAGGGCCATAATTATATCTAACCTAATACGGCTCACCTCAAATTTGCTTTTAAGAGCCCAATTAATTGACTAAGGCAAGGTTTAATGTGATTCTGGTATTTTGCCAAAGGTTCGAACCTGCCCAACAACTAAACGGGGTATAAGAGGCGAAAATGATCCAAGTCCTATTCACAAGGATTTGGGCCCAAGGTGAGCCCAATTTCAGAACCCTGAAGCTACCTCAAATAGGACACAACATTGAGCCTTCACAACGTATAAGTAGTGATTGAAACAACAAAAGATCGAGATAACTCCAAATGGCTAGACAAAGAATTACCATATACACGACAGTTTTAAAATCATCCTTTAATTGACCAATGGATAATTACATGAAAGCTTTAGCAATGCCATGATTTTGAAAACAATTAGAAGTCTAATTCTTGAGCAACTGTACAGCAGATGACTCTAAAATTTTGAAGCCTTAAATTAACTAGAAGTGCTGATATGGAATTTAAAGCTTAATTAAACTTCAAATTAATATAACTTATAGGATTAAATAGCCAAGCTCTTACAATAGCCGAACACGCTCAATTAATTACTGACAGTATCCAACCCAGCAATTAAAATCCCATTTCACCTGAACCTCAAAAATCAGACCAAAGTTCTCAACATGGCTTGGGCATTTCACACTTAGTAAACAACAAATGCAAAATACAAAGCATGCTTGTAATCGTAGCTAATACTTTAATCAGCAGGAAAACAACTGTGAAACACCATATACATTTTGATCCCAAATAGGAGTCTCAACCTATATACATATCCAATTGCCTATACAAGACTTACTTGCACCACTTCTGAATATGCTATTTACCTTGAGACTAAACATTTAACTGTAACCCTAAACCAAATTTATAATATGCAAATGTCAGCTCATATAACACTTATCATTACAGTTTTACTACATAATGTTAAAGCAGTAGGAATAGAAAAACACTAAATTAAGCACAGCTTGTATTCTATCAAGTTTCTACTCGAATTACACAGTCAACATGAGCCAGAGAGATACCTGGAAAGCAAAAAATAACAGAAAGATGAGAAGGTCAGCAACAGGCAATAGCAGTCAGCCTAGATTCAACCACTCAGCAGATGAAATCAGATTAGGAATGCCAATGGAACAGTAGAAAAAAAAAGTCCAAAAAAACCAGCTCTAAACCAACTCTTGAAGTCCCAGATTCAAAACATTTCTAATCAGATGCCATGACTTGAAAATAACCTTCTCAGAAAATTTTTAAACTAACCCCAGAAATCCATGAATTTTGATGTAATTCAAGCAGTCTCAACAAAAGAATCTAGAAAATCAAGTCGTCAGTCCTTTTTCCTCTCCCCAAAAATCCCCTTGAGCTTGAAGAAATGGATACCTTTATAGGCAAGGCACTAGGGCAGCCTAAAGAAATCAGATTTTGTATTTTGACCCTTTTCATATTTTCATTTTTGCTCCAAGGTCCTTAGTTTAAAATATCAGATTTCATATAAGTCCCCACCCCAGCTTCCTAGAAGCTTCCTAATTCAGTGACAAGAGATTCTTTCACCTAGACTCTCTGAACTACCCCTTAAACCTAAGTTATTTACCCTTCAATTCCTGGGTCAAATTGACCCAAATAGCAATCTCAAATCAGCTTTGCAAACCTGGCCTTATTCCCCTTTCTGGGCCTCTATTGACAGAGCCCAAATCCCACTCAAAATCAAAACTCACAAAAGAATTAATGGGCTGAATGGATTTGCCCAAAACCGGAAAACTTCAAAATGGAACCCAAAACAAACGACACAGAATTAAAACTAAACATGAATCACAACTAACATGCTTTTACCCTAATCATGCAAAACAGAACGATGCTTATAGAACGAAAAATAATGACAAAAGAACAGATGAAAAGAAGGAGATTAGGTCGGGGAGAAGAACAAAAGGACGAAAAAAAACAAAATAAAAGAGAGATGATACCTACAGTAAATAGAAAACGAATATGGCTTGAAGAAAGATTCTGAAGTTTTTCGATTTCGAGCCGAAATCGGCCTCAATCACGTGTTCTTGTTAAGAACAAACGAGCAAGGCCAGTTTCGACTTTTAATCACCTTGTCAAAACTAGAAAACACTCGAGTGATTTTGTTTCCCTTTCTGCCTTCCTAGATCCAAAATTAGCCTTGTTTGGTGATGAATTGAGGGAATATGGTGATGAGTTAGGGGTCAGGGGTGAGTGAGGGTTGTATGGTGTAGTTTTGGTAGTGGTTTGAGGAAGAACCACTGTGACAATGGCGGATTGGGGTTCAACGGAGGAGGAGATGAAGTACAGGGATTTGGGGATGAACTGAAGGGTCTCTGGAATGTTCGGACATTATTATGTGAAAAGGGGTGGAGTTCCTTGGCCGTTGGATGAAACACTATCAATGGCTGAGATTCAACCAATGTTAAAAGGGGTCGTTTGGTGTTAATGGAGAAAGGGTCCGATTTTGGACGGGTCAGGGGCTGGGTTATGGGCTGGCCTGGGCGGATTCAAGGGTTTTGGGAGGGGAAAATGGAATTGGGCTTAGGCATTGAATTAAAATCAGCCCAAGGTTTGATTCACATCTCTTTATTTTAACCCTCTCTCTTTTTTTTTTCTTTTTTAAAAAAAAATTAAAACTTAAAATGAAACAAAAATTAATTCCTATATCAAATTGTCCTACCACATCAAATTAATTAACTTTATTAATAATTACCACAATTAACCAACTTAAAAGAAAAACCACCAAAATTCAAGACTAAATTTAAAAGTGTAAAACTAAGTTATTTTTTATTTTTCCATTTTATTTAAAGCAACTAAATTACTAATTAATTTTAAAAATGCAAAGTTAAATACTAAATGCAAATGCAACATATTTTTTGTATTTTTCATAATTTAAACAAAATTAGCATACGCAGACAAATGCAAACAATTGACGAAAAAGTGCCACAAAATCTACGAAATTGCAAACAATGGAAAAAATTTATTTTGTTTGAATTTATGGGAATAATTCTTATAGGGCAAAAATCACGTGCTCACAACTGCCCCTCTTTGCTCAGAAACACGGAGAGTTTTCGTGCAAAAAATAAAGTGAGTGGATACGAGCGATTTTTGCCCGTTTGAATACTCCGTGGGAAGCATTTTGAAAGATTTCATTGCACCCTGCTTCCGAGGTTGCCTACATATCCTTGGCTATAAAGGAATCAGGTTAGTGTAGTTCAGAACGTTTTGGTAGTTGGGGCTACCATGAAACCGTGATTTCACTATTGTTGCTGTTGCTGCTACTACTGCTTACTGAAGCCCCTTATTACACCATGTCAGAATAAAAAGAAGCTAGACTAGACTATGATATATGCATTACAAAAATCCTATCTATCTCTTCAAACTTGCTCTTGTGGTTCTTGTTGACTTGTATTCTCCCGGTGTAATCCCTTTGTTGTCGCCTTGAATTGTAATCTGAGATGTTTTCCCTTTCTCCAGGTGGATGTCTGACTGCAAACTACACTTTGAGATATTTTCCCTTTCTCCAGGTGGACACCTGACTACGGAATTTGAACTGTATTCCTTGCTCTCCAGGCGGATTCCTGATTGCTGAACTTGAAATGTATTCTCATGCTCTCCAGGTGGGCGTCTGATTGCTGAACTTGAGAAATGTATTCCCTTGTTTTCCAGGTGGGAGCCTGATTACTGAACTTTGAAAAATGTATTCCCTTGTTCTTCAGGTGGGTGCCTGATTGCAGAACTTGAAATGTATCCCCTTGTTCTCCAGGTGGGCGCCTGATTGTTAAAACTTAAAAATGTATTCCCTTGTTCTTCAGGTAGGCGCCTGATTACTGAACTTGAAAATGTATTCCCTTGTTCTCCAGGTGGGTTCCTGATTACTGAACTTGAAAATGTATTCCCTTGTTCTCCAGGTGGGCGCCTGATTGCTAAAACTTAAAAATGTATTCCCTTGTTCTTCAGGTGGGTGCCTGATTACTGAACTTGAAAATATATTCCCTTGTTCTCCAGGTGGGTTCCTGATTATTGAACTTAAAAATGTATTCCCTTGTTCTCCAGGTGGGCGCCTGATTGCTAAAACTTAAAAATGTATTCCCTTGTTCTTGAGGTGGGCGCCTGATTATTGAACTTGAAAATGTATTCCCTTGTTCTCTAGGTGGGCGCCTGATTACTGAACTTGAAAATGTATTCCCTTGTTCTCCAGGTAGATTCCTGATTAATGAACTTGAAAATGTATTCCCTTGTTCTCCAGGTGGGCACCTGATTGCTGACACTTTGAAAATGTATTCCCTTTTTCTCCAGGTGGATTCCTGATTGCTGAACTTGAAATGTATTCCCATGCTCTCCAGGTGGGCGCCTGATTGCTGAACTTGAGAAATGTATTCCCTTATTTTCCAGGTGGGCGCCTGATTACTGAACTTTGAAAAATGTATTCCCTTGTTCTTCAAGTGGGCGCCTGATTAATGAACTTGAAATGTATTCCCTTGTTCTCCAGGTGGGCGCCTGATTGCTAAACCTTAAAAATGTATTCCCTTGTTCTTCAGGTGGGTGCCTAATTACTGAACTTAAAAATGTATTACCTTGTTCTTCAGGTGGACGCCTGATTACTAAAAACTTGAAAATGTATTCCCTTGTTCTCCAGGTGGGCTCTTGATTACTGAACTTCAAAATGTATTCCCTTGTTCTCCAGGTGGGTTCTTGATTACTGAACTTGAAAATGTATTCCCTTGTTCTCTAGGTGGGCGCCTGATTGCTAAAACTTAAAAATGTATTCCCTTGTTCTTCAAGTGGGTGCCTGATTACTGAACTTGAAAATGTATTCCCTTGTTCTCCAAGTGGGCGCCTGATTACTGAACTTGAAAATGTATTCCCTTGTTCTCCAGGTGGGAACCTGATTGCTGACACTTTTAAAATATATTCCCTTGTTCTCCAGGTAGATTCCTGATTGCTGAACTTGAAATGTATTCACATGCTCTCTAGGTGGGCGCCTGATTGCTGAACATGAGAAATGTATTTCCTTGTTTTCCAGGTGGGTGCCTGATTACTGAACTTTGAAAAATGTATTCCCTTGTTCTTCAGGTGGGCGTCTGATTACTGAACTTGAAATGTATTCCCTTGTTCTCCAGGTGGGCGCCTGATTGCTAAAACTTAAAAATGTATTCCCTTGTTCTTCAGGTGGGCGCCTAATTACTGAACTTAAAAATGTATTCCCTTGTTCTTCAGGTGGGCGCCTGATTATTGTACTTGAAAATGTATTCCCTTGTTCTCTAGGTGGGCGCCTGATTACTGAACTTGAAAATGTATTCCCTTGTTCTCCAGGTAGGTTCCTGATTAATGAACTTGAAAATGTATTCTCTTGTTCTCCAGGTGGGCACCTGATTGCTGACACTTTGAAAATGTATTCCCTTTTTCTCCAGGTGGATTCCTGATTGCTGAACTTGAAATGTATTCCCATGCTCTCCAGGTGGGCGCCTGATTGCTGAACTTGAGAAATGTATTCCCTTGTTTTCGAGGTGGGCGCCTGATTACTGAACTTTGAAAAATGTATTCCCTTGTTCTTCAGGTGGGCGCCTGATTAATGAACTTGAAATGTATTCCCTTGTTCTCCGGGTGGGCGCCTGATTGCTAAACCTTAAAAATGTATTCCCTTGTTCTTCAGGTGGGTGCCTAATTACTGAACTTAAAAATGTATTACCTTGTTCTTCAGGTGGACGCCTGATTACTAAAAACTTGAAAATGTATTCCCTTGTTCTCCAGGTGGGCTCTTGATTACTGAACTTCAAAATGTATTCCCTTGTTCTCCAGGTGGGTTCTTGATTACTGAACTTGAAAATGTATTCCCTTGTTCTCTAGGTGGGCGCCTGATTGCTAAAACTTAAAAATGTATTCCCTTGTTCTTCAAGTGGGTGCCTGATTACTGAACTTGAAAATGTATTCCCTTTTTCTCCAGGTGGGCGCCTGATTACTGAACTTGAAAATGTATTCCCTTGTTCTCCAGGTGGGAACCTGATTGCTGACACTTTGAAAATATATTCCCTTGTTCTCCAGGTAGATTCCTGATTGCTGAACTTGAAATGTATTCTCATGCTCTCTAGGTGGGCGCCTGATTGCTGAACATGAGAAATGTATTTCTTTGTTTTCCAGGTGGGTGCCTGATTACAGAACTTTGAAAAATGTATTCCCTTGTTCTTCAGGTGGGCACCTGATTACTGAACTTGAAATGTATTCCCTTGTTCTCCAGGTGGGCGCCTGATTGCTAAAACTTAAAAATGTATTCCCTTGTTCTTCAGGTGGGCGCCTAATTACTGAATTTAAAAATGTATTCCCTTGTTCTTCAGGTAGGCACATGATTACTAAAAACTTGAAAATGTATTCCCTTGTTCTCCAGGTGGGCGCTTGATTACTGAACTTGAAAATGTATTCCCTTGTTCTCCAGGTGGACGCCTGATTGCTAAAACTTAAAAATGTATTCCCTTGTTCTTCAGGTGGGCGCCTGATTACTAAACTTGAAAATGTATTCCCTTGTTCTCCAGGTGGGCTCTTGATTACTGAACTTCAAAATGTATTCCCTTGTTCTCCAGGTGGGTTCTTGATTACTGAACTTGAAAATGTATTCCCTTGTTCTCTAGGTGGGCGCCTGATTGCTAAAACTTAAAAATGTATTCCCTTGTTCTTCAAGTGGGTGCCTGATTACTGAACTTGAAAATGTATTCCCTTTTTCTCCAGGTGGGCGCCTGATTACTGAACTTGAAAATGTATTCCCTTGTTCTCCAGGTGGGAACCTGATTGCTGACACTTTGAAAATATATTCCCTTGTTCTCCAGGTAGATTCCTGATTGCTGAACTTGAAATGTATTTTCATGCTCTCTAGGTGGGCGCCTGATTGCTGAACATGAGAAATGTATTTCTTTGTTTTCCAGGTGGGTGCCTGATTACAGAACTTTGAAAAATGTATTCCCTTGTTCTTCAGGTGGGCGCCTGATTACTGAACTTGAAATGTATTCCCTTGTTCTCCAGGTGGGCGCCTGATTGCTAAAACTTAAAAATGTATTCCCTTGTTCTTCAGGTGGGCGCCTAATTACTGAACTTAAAAATGTAT
This sequence comes from Nicotiana tabacum, assembly GCF_000715075.1. Classification (NCBI taxonomy): domain Eukaryota; kingdom Viridiplantae; phylum Streptophyta; class Magnoliopsida; order Solanales; family Solanaceae; genus Nicotiana; species Nicotiana tabacum. The sequence goes on from NC_134099.1 coordinate 81,952,122, forward strand.
TCCCTTGTTCTTCAGGTAGGCACATGATTACTAAAAACTTGAAAATGTATTCCCTTGTTCTCCAGGTGGGCGCTTGATTACTGAACTTGAAAATGTATTCCCTTGTTCTCCAGGTGGACGCCTGATTGCTAAAACTTAAAAATGTATTCCCTTGTTCTTCAGGTGGGCGCCTGATTACTGAACTTGAAAATGTATTCCCTTGTTCTCCAGGTGGGTGCCCGATTACTGAACTTGAAAATGTATTCCCTTGTTCTCCAAGTGGGCACATGATTGCTGACACATTGAAAATGTATTCCCTTGTTCTCCAGGTGGATTCCTGATTGCTGAACTTGAAATGTATTCCCATGCTCTCCAAGTGGGCGCATGATTGCTGAACTTTAGAAATGTATTCCCTTGTTTTCCAGGTGGGTGCCTGATTACTGAACTTTGAAAAATGTATTCCCTTGTTCTTTAGGTGGGCGCCTGATTGCTGAACTTGAAATGCATTCCCTTGTTCTCCAGGTGGGCGCCTGATTGCTAAAACTTAAAATGTATTCCCTTGTTCTTCAGGTGGTCGCCTAATTACTGAACTTAATAATGTATTCCCCTGTACTTCAGGTGGGCGCCTGATTACTAAAAACTTGAAAATGTATTCCCTTGTTCTCCAGGTGGGCGTCTGATTGCTAAAACTTAAAAATGTATTCCCTTGTTCTTCAGGTGGGCGCTTGATTACTGAACTTGAAAATATATTCCCTTGTTCTCCAGGTACGCGCCTGATTACTGAACTTGAAAATATATTCCCTTGTTCTCCAGGTGGGTTCCTGATTACTGAACTTGAAAATGTATTCCTTTGTTCTCCACGTTGGCGCCTGATTATTGACACTTTGAAAATGTATTCCCTTGTTCTCTAGGTGGGCGCCTGATTGCTAACACTTTAAAATGTATTCCTTTGTTCTCCAGGTGGGCGCCTGATTGCTAAAACTTGAATGTATTCCCTTGTTCTCCAGGTGGGTGCCTGATTTTTTAACTTTGAAATGTATTCCCTTGTTCTCTAGGTGGGCGCCTGATTTCCACAAAATAGACAAAAACAAAGAAAACTTTTGCCCCAGTTTGGTGTTGGGCGCATCTGTGAGTGTTAATTGAATCATGTTACCAGAAAATCTCAAATAATTTTAAAAGCTAGATCCCATTATCCAGGAGGGTCCTGAAAACTCCTAGTTATATAACAGTTTTAAATCTAAGTTATATTTCCTAAAGGTACGACTTCAGCTAAATCTTGTTATCTATGAAGACTTTAATACTAAATCTCATTATCCAGGAAGGTCCTGAGAATTTAAAAACTAAATCCCATTATCCAAGAAGGTCCTGAAAACTTAAAAACTAAATTCCATTATCCAGGACGGTCCTGAAGATTTAAAACTAAATCTCATTATCTATGAGGGTCCTGAAATTTTAAAATTAAATCTCATTATTCAGGAGGGTCTTGAAAATTTAAAAACTAAATCTCATTATCCAGGAGGGCCTTGAAAACTTAAAAACTAAATCCCATTGTCCAGGAGGGTCCTGAGAACTTAAGAACTAAATCCCATTATCGAGGCGGGTCATGAACACTTAAAACTAAATCCCATTATCTAGGCGGGTCCTTAACAATTAAAACTAAATTCCATTATCCAGGCAGGTCCTAAAAATCACAAATGAATCTGTCTGGTGCTTGCTTTTCCCCCTTACGGAGGGTTCCTCCGAAACAATCGAAATTTTCTGCCCTTGTTTCAATCAAAAAAAATCTTGTTAGTTTAAAATGTAGTGGTTATTTGATGGCATTCTTTGTTGAAGATTTCTCCATTGTCGTGCTTTATTTTGATTAGCTCCCTCTGAACTGGCTAAGAACCGCTTGACTTCCCGGCTGTTTTTCAAACCCCATGACCTTGGATGACCCGAGTGTTTTATACCCAACCCGTTGTCTTACATCTCTGACCTATCTGTTTGAACCTTTGTATTTACCACGAAATTGCCCAACTGTTTCACCGATGGAACTTCCACTGACCTTTTATACCCCATTTCACGTCATACTACCTCTAGCAATGCCTTGGCCGCCCTGCACCTTGTGCCACTTTGGAGGTTGGTAGTAAGCTTTGAAATTCCCTTTTATTTGCTTAAACAAAACTGACATTGGGAATATCTTAGAAAAATAAACCCAAAATAAATTAAATGCAATGACTTTCAGAGTTAAGGATGAGAAAAAAATCCAAAACTAGAAGACTATCTGAGGGGAAAAAAGGACTTATCTGAGTGGACTGCTGGCACCAATGATCATAACATGCATTTCAGATTATTCGGCCCAATTTGTCCAACCAATCAGCTTTCACTTGCCGTACTTGTTGCCCTGGAATTTCCATAACCTGATTTCTTCACCAAAACCTTGACCTTGTTCGGCCTGCGGTGCCCGGAAGGGTTTTCACCAACAAGCCTCTCTCATTTTTTATCTCTCAACTCACTTTCGCCTCAAGGTGCCCGTGAGGGTTTTCACCAATAAGACTCTCTCATTCTGATTTTCCTGCTGGGACCAGAGTGTTGCCCCTGATATGAATCGCTTCTACTTGCTCGACTTGGCATCTCTCAAAGACTGATCTGAAGGTCTTTCTTTGGACCGTAACGTGGGCTTTTAGATAGGGTTAGAAATAAATGGTATCAAAGGCTCAAAACAATTCAACTGGGTTCAAATTACAACTTTCGGAATCAGATTTCTTATAACAACCACAACTTCTGTCCCAGTTTCTTGCCTGGGGACTTTGGATTTTATTTTGATAGGACTGAACCGTGAGGCTGCCTACGTATCCTTAAAAGGAATCAGGTCGAACGTAGTTCATGTCATAAAAATTACTTTGTTATTGTGATTTTCTCTTTTCTCTTTCTTCTTCTTTTTTTCTCTTTTTTTGCTTTCCTTTTCTCTTTTTGTTGTTTTTCTTCTCTTTTTTTCATTCTTTTTTCTCTATTTTCATTCTTTTCTTTCTCTCTTTCTCTTTTCTTTCTCTTTTTTTTCTTCTTTCTTTACTTATCTTTTACGCTTGTGTTTATGAACTTTGCTACTGATTCCAAAAGTGGGGTATGAAAGAAAATAAATGAGGCTCAAATGGGTAACGAAGGATAAAGTGTTTAGATAGCAGAACAAAATGCCTTCATCATTCCAATCTCCAAAATATGCCAAGTACACACAAACCCAATTTGACCAAAAAAATCATACATAGTATCTTTTGACTGCATCAGAATTGATGTTCATTTCTACACATTTGCCTTCTATATCCATTATATACAAAGCACCATTGGACAACACTCTTGTCACGACGAACGGCCCCTGCTAGTTTGGGGCGAACTTGCCTTTGGCTTCAGCCTGATGAGGAAGAATGCGTTTCAATACCAAATGATCCACTTCAAACTTCTGTGGACGCGCCTTCTTATTATATGCTCTTGCCATTCTTTGTTGATACAACTGGCCATGACACACTGCAGCTAATCTTTTCTTGTCAATCAAACTCAATTGTTCCAGGCGGGTTTTAACCCACTCATCATCGCCAATTTTGGCTTCTACAACAATCCGAAGGGATGGAATTTCAATTTCCGCGGGTATCACTGCTTCCGTGACATATACCAACAAATAAGGAGTTTCCCCTACTGAAGTACGAACAGTGGTGCGATTACCCAACAATGCAAAAGGCAGCTTCTCATGCCATTGCCTGGACCCTTACATCATTTTTCGAAGTATCTACTTTATGTTCTTGTTGCCTTCCTCGACTGCTCCATTTGCCTTGGGGCGATATGGGGTGGAATTGCGATGTGTAATATTAAACTGTTGACACACCTCTTTCATCAGATGACTATTGAGATTAGCCCCATTGTCTGTAATGATCGCCTTCGGTATCCCAAACCGGCAAATAATATTTGAGTGCACAAAATCAACTACCGCCTTCTTGGTTACATACTTGAATGTTTTAGCCTCTAACCACTTGGTGAAATAGTCTATGGCCACCAGAATGAACCTATGCCCGTTTGATGCTGATGGCTCAATTGGACCAATGATATACATGCCCCAAGCGACAAAGGGCCATGGTGCGGACATCGTGTGTAATTTAGATGGTGGAGAATGAATCAAATCTCCATGCACTTGGCACTGATGACATTTACGCACGAAACTGATACAATCTCACTCCATAGTGACTCAATAATAACCTGCTCGGAGAATCTTCTTTTCCAGCACATACTCACTCATGTGCGGCCCACAGACTCTAGAATGTACTTCGGTCATAATAGTTGTAGCCTACCTAGCATCTATGCATCTCAGCAGCCCAAGATCTGGAGTCCTTTTGTACAGAACCCCTCCACTGAAGAAAAAACCACTTGCCAACCGCCTAATTGTTCTCTTTTGATCACATGTGGCTTGCACTGGATACACCCCCATCCTGATGTATTCCTTGATATCGTGAAACCAAGGCTCCCTATCAAGCTCTTCTTCCACCACATTGCAATAAGCGTGCTGATCGTGGACTTGAATCTGCAAAGGGTCCATATAAGCCTTATCGGGATGGTGCAACATTGACGCTAGAGTATCCAAAGCATCAGCAACCTCATTGTGAATCCTTGGAATATGCCTGAACTCTGTTGATTGGAACTATTGACAAAGATCTTGTAAGCACTGTCGGTACAGTATGAGTTTTAAATCTCGTGTTTCCCATTCCCCTTGAATCTGGTGCACCAGAAGGTCTGAGTCACCCAAGACCAAGACTTCCTGGACACCCATATCCACAGCCATCCTCAAACCCAAAATGCATGCCTCGTATTCAACCATGTTGTTAGTACAGTAGAACCGAAGCTAAGCCATAACAGGGTAGTGATGCAATGTTCTAGAAACAAGTACCACTCCTATCCCAACGCCTTTCATGTTAGCATTTCCATCAAAGAAAAGTTTCCATCCTGGCTTTTCAATTTGTTCCAATTCATCAATATGCATGACTTCTTCGTCAAGGAAGTAAGTCTTCAGAGGTTCATATTCTTCATCCATTGGGTTCTCAGCCAAATGATTGGCCAATGCCTGGGCTTTCATTGCAGTCCTAGTCACATAGACGATGTCAAATTCTGTGAGCAAGATTTTCCACTTTGCGAGCCTCCCTGTAGGCATAGGTTTTTGAAAGATATACTTTAACGGATCCAAACGAGAGATGAGGTAAGTAGTGTAAGATGACAAATAGTGCTTCAACTTTTGTGCTACCCAAGTCAGGGCGCAACATGTCCTCTCAAGGTGAGTGTACTTAACCTCGTAAGATGTGAACTTCTTGCTGAGATAATAGATGGCCTACTCCTTCCTGCCAGTGACGTCATGATGTCCCAACATATATCCAAATGAATTGTCCAAGACCGTCAAATACAGAATCAAAGGTCTCCCTGGTTCCAGCGGGACCAACACAGGTGTGTTTGACAAGTACCCCTTTATCTTATCAAATGCCTCCTGACATTCATCTGTCCACTTGACTGCATCATCTTTCTTTAACAGTTTGAAGATAGGCTCACAAGTTGTCGTGAGCTGAGCAATAAACCTACTGAGGTAATTCAATCTCCCCAACAGACTCATCATCTCAGTCTTATTCTTTAGGGGTGGCAATTCCTGGATAGCTTTGATCTTTGACGGGTCTAATTCAATACCTCGGCGGCTAACTATGAATCCCAACAACTTTCCAGATGGAACACCGAACGCGTATTTTGCAGGATTGAGCTTGAGATTGTACCTGCGAAGCCTTTGGAAGAACTTTCTCAGATCTCTGACATGGTCAGACTGCTTTTTAGTATTTACAATCACATCATCCACATAAACCTCGATCTCCTTGTGTATCATGTCGTGGAATATGGTCGTCATCGCCCTCATGTAGGTTGCCCCAGCATTTTTCAAACCAAATGGCAAGACCCGATAGTAGTACGTTCCTCATGGCGTGATGAATGCCGTCTTTTCAGCATCCTCCTCATCCATTAAGATTTGGTGGTAGCCTGCATAACAATCCACAAAAGAACCAAGATCATGTTTGGCACAATTATTGATCAATATATGGATGTTCGGCAATGGAAAGCTATCCTTGGGACTTGCCTTGTTGAGCTCTCGATAATCAACACACACCCTGGTCTTGCCTCTTTCTTCGGCACAGGCACAACATTGGCTAACCAGGTAGGATATCGGCTGACCCGAATGACTTTGGCCTCAAACTGTTTGGTGACCTCTTCCTTAATCTTCACACTCATATCAGTTTTAAATTTCCTCAGCTTCTGCTTGACAGGGGGAAATGCCGGGTTATTGGGTAATTTTTGAACCACCAAGTCAGTGCTCAAACCTGGCATGTCATCATAGGACCATGCAAAAACATCTTTATACTCGAACAGTGCGTCAATTATCTCCTTTCTGAGTTGTGGTTCAAGATGGACACTTATTTTAGTTTCCCGGACATTATCTTGGTCCCCTAAATTGATTGCTTCTGTATCACTCAGGTTAGGCTTGGGTTTTTCTTCAAAATTGCTTAATTCTTTACTAATCTCTTCAAAGGTTTCATCCTCGTCATATTCCGATTCACCATCACATTCTATTTCTTGAATTACTATTTCAGAATTAAATTGGCTTTTAAGACTGGGCTGGAGATTCCCCATGCATGTCATATCATTGAAGCCAGTATAAAAAGAACTGTACAAGGAAGAAAAGAAAAACAAAAATAAAACTATCAGGAAGGAAGAAAGGGTGGAATTGCATTTCATTGAAATTAACGATAACAAAGTTTATACATCCAAACGGACGGAACCTAGAATCTGAATTACAACCCTGGAATAATCCAGATAAACTGAAAGAAAATCAAAGCAAACTACCAAAACTCCTTCCTGGTGGGGAGAGGAGTAGTTTCCCAATTGTTAATCTTTGCATTGGGCCCAACAAACTGCACATCCACTTTACTCGAACCCTCCCCAGCTTCCAACATGTTCACATCGGCGAATAACCTCTCGAACTTTTCAATCAAATTTCTATCTACATTAACCACTGAACTGGGAACTGTTGCCACTGGGCATTTCTTGGTGCCAGGCCTAACAAATGATCTGAAAAGCCGTGGGATGGGCTTTGGGAGGACCCAGGCCCTCTATTTCAACTTTCTAGCTCTTTTCACATCCGCAGCTGTGGGCTTGAACACCAAACCAAATGTATCCAAGTTTTTGGGGAGAGACACGGTTGTACGATACCTTGCAGGGATACACCCAAACCCTTGCACGGTACAAAACCATTTTTCAACATTTCGGTAGCTACCATGACTGATACGGCAGCTATCCTCGGGGTTGGAACGCACTTCCCTTTTGGAATTTTCTCTACCGATACCGTGTCAAAAACCTGATAAACCCATTGCCCCTTATCGTCCTCGAACTCTATGAACGGAACAATGGCATCGCTTGGAATACACCAATTATCTTCACCGTGAACAACGATTTCCTGTCTATCCCATTCAATCTTGACCATTTGATGCAGAGTAGACGGGACCGCTTTGACAGTATGAATCCAGGGTCGACCTAACAGCAGATTGTAAGAGACAGCTACATCGAGCACCTGGAACTCCATGGTAAATTCAACTGGCCCTATTGTAAGCTTAAGCACTATGTCCCCGACTAAATCTTTCCCCCCACCGTCGAATCCCCGAACGCAAATACTGTTCTTGTAAATTCTTTCATCATCCACCTTCAACTTGTTTAGAGTGGAGATAGGGCAAATGTTCACGCTAGAACCATTATCAACTAGTACCCGAGTAACCATGGAATCTTCGCATTTCACTGTCAGATAGAGGGCTCTATTGTGCTCGGTACCCTCCATGGGCAACTCATCATCAGAAAAAGTGACTCTGTTCACCTCAAATATCTTGTTAGCTATCTTTTCCAAGTGGTTTACTGAGATTTTGTCAGGAACGTGGGCCTCATTCAGGATCTTCATCAAAGCCCGACGGTGCTCGTCTGAATGGATCAATAATGACAATAATGAAATTTGAGCCGGTGTCTTCCTCAACTACTCCACAATGGAATAATCCTGCACTTTTATCTTTCTCAAGAACTCCTCTGCTTCTTCCTCAGTCACAGCTTTCTTCGCCAATACCGGGTTGTCTTTGGAGCTTTTAGCTTTTCTCAACTCTTCGGGGGCAAAGCATCTCCCCGATCGAGTCAAACCATGGGTCTCACATACTTCTTCTTTAACTTCTTTCCCCTTGTAAGTCACTATCACTCGTCCATAATTCCATGGGACCGCCCTACTGTTGACTATTGGTAATTGAGTTACCGGCTTGATGATGACAGGGTCTATACGGGCACCTTCCACAATTACAACAGGCTTGTTCGCCACTCCTGGAACAACAACTTTCGCTCTTTCATGTTTCCCAGCAACGTCACTTGAGGAACCCTTCTTGACCACCATAGATGGTTCACTATTTTCCCCATTCAGCTTGATCGCAGACTTCTCACTTGTTGACTTTTCGAACCGCCTGGCATCACTGGACCGAATCATCATGACAGTTTGCGAAGGCTTCTTAGGCTCTCCTTACTTATGCACTATCTCAATCATATTCGTCTCTTGATGAGCTGGCAATGGGTTCTGGTTGATATTAGGTGTCTCCGGAGCTTGGACCTCAATCCGATTAGTATCAATGAGCTCTTGAATAGCTGTTTTCAATTGCTAGCACTTCTCTGTGTCATGACTCGGGGCACCAGAACAATATTTGCAACTCACAGAGTGATCTAGATTCCTCGAGGAAGGATTTGGCAATTTTGGTTCGATCGGACTCAGCATACCCAATTGTCTCAACCTGCGGAACAAACTAGTATAGGATTCTCCCAATGGAGTGAAAGTCTTCTTCTTTTGCAACCTCTCATTCTTGGTGGCCTGATTGGGCCAGAAACCTATTCCAGGGGGATTTCGGTAGGCTCTTGGGGGTGGATAGGCATTTTGTAGCACTGGGTAGATACTTTGTGGCCATTGCGCGTGAGCGGGAGGTTGAGTGTATGTTTGTGCATGATGGACAGAAAAATGGGGTTCTGGCGGTGGGTAGTAGTGTCATGGTGGGCTATATGGAGTGTGGTGGTAAGTTTGGTGATACAGTGGAAGCTGGTTGTAGTAATGTGAAGGGCCCTTGGATCCGACCCAAGCTCCCGACTCAATTGTCGCAACATCCTCTTTCTTATTCTTCCCAAGTACACCCCCAGTATTGTTTTGAATGGCTTGGGTGGTTGGTTTGATTGCTGAGTAGCTCATGATTTTATTAGACTTGAGTCCCTCTTCTACCATGCCTCCCATTTTTACAACCTCATTAAAGGACTTGCCCACTGCTGACACCAAATGACCAAAATAAGTGGGCTCCAAGGCCTGCAAGAAATAATCAATCATCTCGCTTTCTTTCATCGGAGGGTCAACCTTTGCTGCTTGCTCCCTCCAACGAAATCCATATTCCCTGAAACTCTCCCCAGGCCTTTTCTCAATCTTCGTCAATGACAGACGGTCTGGGATAATTTCAAGATTGTACTGAAAATGACAGGCGAAGGCTTGGGCCAAATCGTCCCATGTGTACCACCTATTGTGATCTTGTCTGGTATACCATTCCAATGTCGATCCGCTCAGACTTTGACTGAAATATGCCATCAAAAATTCATCTCTTCCGCTTGCCCCTCTCATCTTGCTACAAAATCCTCTTAAGTGTGCTATTGGGAACAGACATAAATCCTTATAGGCCATACTTACTTGACCTCCCAAACCCCTCATATCTCTGAACGATTGTTCCAAGCTTTTGACCTTTCTGATCATCTCCTCATGTTCAGGATTTTTAGGTGGCTTCTCGGTCTCTACCAGGAGATCAAGATGAGGGGTGTAAGAATATTGTTCTGGAACTTTGAAGGTGGGCTTAGTGGGATAATACTGGTTATCGTAAGTCTGGAACAGAGGCTCACTGGAAGACCGGTGTAATGCAGCAGGTGGAGGTGCCACAAAAATAGGTGTGACTGGTAGAGGGGGTGTGGGACTTGTTTGGGTGGTGGAGCTTGTGATGTATGCGAAGTGGTGCCATAGCATTGTTGGTAGAGGGGAAAGGCCGGAGACGAATTCACAATGGGAGGTTCCTGAGGTTGAGTCAATGGTGGGATATAAGCAGGGTCTGCGGGATAAACCGATGGTGGATGCCCCTTTGCCCAGGCCTGGTACATTTCAGCCATTTGCTGATTTAACTTATACATCTCTTCCTTCATTGTATTAACATCCAATTCTTCCACCTCTTTCGATGGATCGACGATACTTGCCTCCGGTTCTTGGTTGGCCATGTTCAGCTTGTCTTTTGATCGGGTGTTGTAAGAGTGAGTTGCCAGAATGTCAATCAACTAACCATCTGCCTAGACTCAATATACCAACAACAATCTTGTTAGCGATCAGGGCTTTAACAGATTGGTAACCGCACGTTTTGGGGAATGAATGCACCTAAGCAGTTAACTGTTTCTATTACGCATTTGATTGGCTGCTTGTGTCATTCCGTCTTTTCTTTTTTTTCCTTTTTCTTCCTTTCTTTTCACTCTTTCCTTTGCTTTCTCTTTGTTTTTATCCTCTCATTTCCCTATTGTTTTGCCATTGTTTCTTTTTCTCGGTTTTCTTACTTTTCTCCCTTTTCCTTTTCTTTTCTCTCTCGTTTCTCTTTTTTTAGGATTACAGTCGAATCCTGTGGAGATTATCTACGTATCATGACCCCGCATGAATCAGACCGAGCGTAGTTCTAGGAGATAAGTGTGAAAGTAAATAATAAAACATTTTGGGATTTTCAATTTTCATAAAATACAAATGCTCTGATTACAAAGACTCAAAACCAACAGATTCCAAGAGAAACTAACAGACTCTGATGAAAAGATGAAATACAGATTCCAAATATAAACTATCATACTCCCACAAAAGAAAATACAGACTCAAAAACAACTGACAGACTCCAGCAGAAAGAAATTACAGACTCAAAACAACTGACAGACTCTAACGGAAAAGGAAATACAGACTCAAATGAAAAATCATGAATACATTAATGCTCCCGGTACCCGCGGGACATCATTCGATCTCGCCGCGGGCCTATATGCAATATCCCTTTGAATTATATCCAAGTCACTCATTATCTGTTTAACAAATGTCCTCACTACCGTGAAGAAGGTGGTGCGAGTCATATCCTCACAGGCTTGGCACTTCACCACAATGTAATCGGCTATGGTTCTAATTCTTTCTCTTATGACTCCTTTTTCTTGCAACAAACGCCCGATCTGTTGGGCCCTGGCTTCCAAAGTTTGCTCAGCCACATGATTCTGCTCCTAAAGTTGTTGTAAATCCATTTCTAATTATGCCAATGTTGTATAACAATGTTCTCTTTCTGCCTTAAAGTCTTTCACCTGTTTGATCACTTTGTTCTCTGCTGCAACGACCCTTTTCTTTAATCCCGCGACCTCATTGTTATACTTTTCTTTCAACTGCTTAACCAGGCGTGCTCGTTCATCCGCATTTTTTTCCAATTGCTTTCGAACCCTGGCTAGTTCACTTTCTGTTTTGTTCAAATCAAAACTATAGTCACTCACTTTCTGCCTCAGGTTACCTATAAGTTTTTCATTTTTGGCACTTCGGGCGGGGTTTTCTGTCGCTACTTTCATTTTCTGAATTTGGGCTCGAAGGGCCTCGTTTTCTTTGGCTAGCTTTTTCTTTTCACCTTCGTCCGCCGCGGCTTGCAAGCTATTCTCGAATTGAAGTTCTTTGACTTGTTTCTCCAACTTTACTATTGTGGCCCGGTACTCATTCTCCTTGGCCAACCAAGCCCATTGTTCTTATGACGCCTCGACGAATTCTTGAAGGTGGGGTCTTTTGGCCGGCCTCCCAAACTCAATTTCTCTTCTATACCAAGCCAAGTACCCTGGTGAAACTTCACCTTTGGATCGATCACGTACACAGGTACTTGGTGTTAAGTATTGACATTCACTACAAATTTGGCGGACTGCTGCTTCGTGAAACTGGCCGTTAGGTCCGATCTCGACTATTTGGGCACTAAGATCCTCATCTCTTGGAACTATTTGGCATCTCCCCAGCTGCCTCAAAACCCGGTACGTGGCATAAGGCTGGATACTCCTGAGTCCCATCAAGAGGAAATGAGGCTCGGTGGCTGGCATGTATATGATCTCATCCATAGGCAGCCATCCAAATGTCCACTCTATTTGGCTTGCAGTAACGGAACGGAGGCGCGCTATCCACTCTGTGACCCCTTCTAGCAAGTTAATTCCATCAACCCTCGTAGAAAATTCCTCAATGCATGTTTTCTCTATCGACCCATAACTCATAAATTGAGGACGATGGCATAGGTGTTCGATCATCTACATCTGCAGCAACACGTTGCACCCCTCAAAAAAGTCTCCTCCGGCTTTGCAGGCTGTAAGAGCGCGGAAGATTTCGGCTACTATCATGGACGCGAGGGTGCTGTTGGCCTGAGTGAGCAAAGTGCTGACAACCCCAGCTACTCGTATGTCAATATTCCCATCTTTCCTAGGAAACACCAAAAGTCCCAAAAAGACCACCATATATGCAAAACACATGTGTTCTTCCCACATAAGGCGGTTTCCTTTGCTGCAGATTTTGTTCTCTAGCTTGTTGAACCCCCCCCCCCCCTATATGACCATATCTGTTGTATATAAACTGAAAAGTACAAAAACCAAATGCTAAGTCTTGGTTGTGGACCCCATGCTTATTTTCAAAGAGTCTAGGAACATGTGTACGGCTACGGTCCTTGGAGAAATCAGGTACTGGTGTCTTAGAGGAACTTTGGGACCCCCAATATATCCGGTTATTTCTTCCAATGTTGGGGTAAGTTCAAAATCTGAGAAATGAAATACGTTGTGGGCTGGGTCTCAGAATGTAACCAACGCCTTTATAATGTCTTCCCTAGGATTGATCTTCAGCAACCCAGTGAGGCCTCCCAAGTATAGATTGACCATGTCTTGTCCCGATTTACCCAGATCGTCCCACCACATATGCAACTCCAAAGGGAACTTGTTCACGATTGTTATTGGCGAATTCTGACTTGTGCTCATTCTGCACATTTATTAGGGTGGTTAAACAGAAATCACGATTCAATTGACTCAAAAAACAAAGCTGACACTTTTTCAGATTTTTATTTCAAAAGTAAAAACTTAGTTTTGCAAATACGGCCTTTCAGCACTTCCGGAGGAAGAATTTAAGGTTGTGCCCGCTAGCTGACCAAAAATTGGAAAAAAAAGACCCAAGGTGGCTGTTCATGAAAAAATAGTCTTCCGGCGTCCTTTTGGAGACATTCGGCTATTTTGGACAAAAATGGTATCACCTTACCTATTTAAAATAAATTTTTTGTTCTTTTCGGCTATTTTTGCAAAAAGAAAGTTGGACCCGACGGGGGTTGCCTACGTATCCCATGTCCGGTGAGAATCAAACTGACATAGTTCGGGCAATTTTGACAAAATAAAACCAACTATTTTTCCTTTTTAAAACACAAAGATTTCTCCCTTTTTTCTTTTCTTTGAAAACTACAAAATTCTTTTTTTCAAAATTTCAGCAGAGTTCCGGTATGCTTTGGGACATTGGTTTTTCAAAACAAGCACTTATCCCTCTCAACCATTTCATTAACCTTTCTAAATTTTCCTTATAAGCCGGTCAACATGCAAATCCGAAGCAAATGAATGCACAAGTAGCAAGTAAGATGCATCATAATGGTCTTTACATTTCGGGCACAACTGTCCTAGACAGACCGAACCCCTGTGTTGAGTCTCCAAAGTCAAATGCACATGATGCAAACAAACGTTCCTATTAGGGATCCGTCATGAGGCTGAGTTATTCTAGGTTCACAACCTGGGTATTTGTTCTATACTGTGTACCCGAGCGGACAACTCGAGCCGAGGAGGGGGCTACGTACCGGGAACCAAATGGTCATCCGGCTTAGTAACTTGTCCTAGCCTCTTTCTTATTTCAAGGTATGATACTAACAGAATAGGGAGTTTCGACCAGCGAACACATCCCTGAAGATGAGAAGAGAAGGGTTTCGTAACAGTATATATACAGTTCAAATAATATCAAAGAGGGAAAAGCAACACTTAGCACATTAGGCCCAAACATGTAATAAAATTAGATAACAAATAAAACCAAATATAACAATTCATCTAAGCTCGAATTCTTGAACCCTGAACTAGAGATTCTGGGTTCGTTCCCCAGCAGAGTCGCCAGAGCTGTCACACCTCCTTTTTCCTACACCCCCGAGAAGGGAGTATATAAGGGAGTTTTTTCCAACTTAAAGTGAAAATCGAAACGGGATTATTTATTTATTATATTTAGAGTCGTCATTTGGGATAATTTATGGTGTCCCAAGTCACCGGTTCAAATCCCGAATCGAGGAAAAGATTGACTCTGTATTACAGTCCTCGAACACAGAAATCCGGTTAAGGAATTCTGGTAACTCGGGAGAAGGTGTTAGGCATTCCCGGATTCCGTGGTTCTAGCACGGTCGCTCAGCTGTTATAATTGGCCTATTATCTGATGTTTTAGCCTATGGTGCAATTTTAACTTTATAATCACTTTTATTCATTTTTTAAAGAAAATTGCAACGTTATTAAAACACGTCTTGAACCATGTCACATAAATTCACCCGTGGTTTTTGACATATTTGAACACCGTTGAGATTTGGATTTGGGTCACATAAATGTGCACCCGAGTTTAGGAAAGTCAATTATTAAAATACGCACCTAAAGCAACTACGCTTTTGCACTTTGCAAGGGCCATGAAATTTCGCTAAATGGCACGCCTCGATTTCTAAGGATAAACAAAATTAATTAAGTGAGGACCATGCATTTTAAGATTTTGTTAGGCACGGTGCACCTCAATTTATGCTAACTAAGAGGTTGCTAAACTAAATTATGAGGGCCATAATTATATCTTACCTAATACGGCTCACCTCAAATTTGTTTTTAAGAGCCCAATTAATTGACTAAGGCAAGGTTTAATGTGATTCTGATACTTTGCCAAAGGTTCGAACCTGCCCAACAACTAATGGGCCTTGGTTAACGTGTATTCTTAGCCAGAAAACGGGGTATAAGGGGCGAAAATGATCCAAGTCCTATTCACAAGGATTTGGACCCAAGGTGAGCCCAATTTCAGAACCCCAGAGCTACCTCAAACAGGACTCAACATTGAGCCTTCACAACGTATAAGCAGTGATTGAAACACCAAAAAATCGAGATAACTCCAAATGGCTAGACAAAGAATTACCATATAATACACGACAGTTTTAAAATTATCCTTTAATTGACCAATGGATAATTACATGAAAACTTTAGCAATGCCATGATTTTGAAAACAATTAGAAGTCTAATTCTTGAGCAACTGTACAACAGATGACTCTAAAATTTCGAAGCCTTAAATTAACTAGAAGTGCTGATATGGAATTTAAACCTTAATTAGACTTCAAATTAATATAACTTATAGGATTAAATAGCCAAGCTCTTACAATAGCCGAACACGCTCAATTAATTACTGACAGTATCCAACCCAGCAATTAAAATCCCATTTCACCTGAACCTCAACAATCAGACCAAAGTTCTCAACATGGCTTGGGCATTTCACACTTAGTAAACAACAAATGCAAAATACAAAGCATGCCTGTAATCGTAACTACTACTTTAATCAGCAGGAAAACAACTGTGAAACACTATATACATTTTGATCCCAAATAGGAGTCCCAACCAATATACATATTCAATTGCCTATACAATACTTGCTTGCACCACTTCTGAATATGCTATTTACCTTGAGACTAAATATTTAACAGTAACCCCAAACCAGATTTATAATATGTAAATGTTAGCTCATATAACACTTATCATTACAGTTTTACTACATAATGTTAAAGCAATAGGAACAGGGAAACACTAAATTAAGCACAGCTTGTATTCCATCAAGTTTCTACTCGAATTACACAGTCAACATGAGCCAGAGAGATACCTGAAAAGCAAAAAATAATAGAAAGATGAGAAGGTCAGCAACATGCAATAGCAGTCAGCCCAGATTCAACCACTCAGCAGATGAAATCAACTTAGGAATGCCAAAGGAACAGTAGTAAAAAAAGTCCAAAAAAAAACCAGCTCTAAACAAACTCTTGAAGTCCCAGATTCAAAACCTTTCTAATCAGATGCCATGACTTGAAAATAACCTTCTCAGAAAATTTTTAAACTAACCCCAGAAATCCAGAAGCTGAATTTTGATGTAATTCAAGCAGTCTCAACAAAAGAATCCAGAAAATCAAGTCGTCAGTCTTTTTTCCTCTCCCCAAAAATCCCCTTGAGCTTGAAGAAATGGATACCTTTATAGGCAAGGCACTAGGGCAGCCTAAAGAAACCAGATTTTTCATTTTGACCCTTTTCATATTTTCGTTTTTGCTCCAAGGTCCTTAGTTTAAAACATCAAATTTCATATAAGTCCCCACCCAGCTTCCTAGAAGCTTCCTAATTCAGTTACAAGAGATTCTTTCACCTTGACTCTATGAACTACCCCTTAAACCTAAGTTATTTACCCTTCAATTCCTGGGTCAAATTGACCCAAATAGCAATCCCAAATCAGCTTTGCAAACCTGGCCTTATTCCCCTTTCTGGGCCTCTGTTGACAGAGCCCAAATCCCACTCAAAATCAAAACTTACAAAAGAATTAATGGGCTGAATGGATTTGCCCAAAACCGGAAAACTTCAAAATGGAACCCAAAACAAACGAGGCAGAATTAAAACTAAACATGAATCACAACTAACATGCTTTTACCTTAATCATGCAAAACAGAACGATGCTTATAAAACGAAAAATAATGACAAAAGAACAGATAAAGAAGAAGGAGATGAGGTCGGGGAGAAGAACAAAAGGACGAAAAAGACAAAATAAAAGAGATATGATAGCAAATGAATATGGCTTGAAGAAAAATTCTGAAGTTTTTCGATTTCGAGCCGAAATCGGCCTCAATCACGTGTTCTTGTTAAGAACAAACGAGCAAGGCCAGTTTCGACTCTTAATCACCTTGTCAAAACTGGAAAACACTCGAGTGATTTTGTTTCCATTTCTACCTTCCTAGATCCGAAATTGGCCTTGTTTGGTGATGAATTGAGGGAATATGGTGATGAGTTAGGGGTCAGGGGTGGGTGAGGGTTGTATGGTGTAGTTTTGGTAATGGTTTGAGGAAGAACCACTGTGACAATGGCGGATTGGGGTTCAACGGAGGAGGAGATGAAGTACAGGGATTTGGGGATGAACTGAAGGGTCTTTGGAATGTTCGGACATTATTATGTGAAAAGGGGTGGAGTTCCTTGGCCGTTGGATGAAACACTATCAATGGTTGAGATTCAACCAATGTTAAACGAGGTCGTTTGGTGTTAATGGGGAAAGGGTCCAGTTTTGGACGGGTTAGGGGCTGGGTTATGGGATGGCCTAGGCAGATTCAAGGGTTTTGGGAGGGGAAAATGGAATTGGGCTTAGGCATTGAATTAAAATCAGCCCAGGTTTGATTCACATCTCTTTCTTTTAACCCTCTCTCTTTTTTTCCTTTTTTCTCTTTTTTTTTAAAAAAAAAATTAAAACTAAAAATGAAACAAAAATTAATTCCTAGATCAAATTGTCCTACCACATTAAATTAATTAACTTTATTAATAATTACCACAATTAACCAACTTAAAATAAAAACCACCAAAATTCAAGACTAAATTTAAAAGTGTAAAACAAGTTATTTTTTATTTTTCCATTTTCTTAAAAGCACTAAATTACTAATTAATTTTTAAAATGCAAAGTTAAATCCTAAATGAAAATGCAACATATTTTTTGTATTTTTCATAATTTAAACAAAATTAGCATGCGCAGACAAATGCAAACAATTGACGAAAAAGTGCAACAAAATCTACGAAATTGCAAACAATGGAAAAATTTATTTTGTTTGAATTTATGGGAATAATTCTTATAGGGCAAAAATCACGTGCTCACAGCTATAGTAAGGAAACGTTTATTGCCATCAAAGGTTTATACATTATATGGCCCTCATACATCAATATGTAATAAGCTGAAAACCTCATTAGTTCTACTAGTACTATGTGGGAAGAGCAGCCTGATATGTCTGGCTAAAGGGAATAAAGTACACTATTCCAGCTAACTTTTACAACTATTCTGAGAAAAATGAAAAAGTTGACTTGGTGACTTTATTGAAGCATGACCTATTCTACTATGCCAGAGTTCAATATGTTGTTTCCCTTTGCTTGCAATCACGCTAATTATCTTGGCTTTACTGTCTTTAGCATAGGCTTGAGTAAGCAGATAGATTCTTCTTCTCTCCTTACTAATCCCCCTTACCTTCCCACTGCAAAGATCCTGGAATAAACAAAATTCAGGAAAGAACAGAGTTGAGCATCTCCATTTCTTGAGCTTTGATACTGATAGAAGATTATATTTAAGGTCTGGAATGTATTGCACATTATTCACTACTTCCTTATCAGTCAACTTACAGGATTCTGTGTGGGTTACATATGTGAATGATCCATTAGGCAGATTAACCCTTTTTTCTTTTGGATCATCCTTTTTAACTGTGTTATCCAACAAGCTCAAATCAGAAGTCATGTGATTTGTTGCTGCAGTATTTATGATCCATTCCTTGTTGTTAGATTCTACCAAAAAGCAGTGATAACATCCTTACCTTCCATATTAGCTGAATTGTCAGTTATATTTTCCTTGCCAAGCAACTTCAAAATTTAGCTGATACAGTTCTGGTGTAAAGTAGGGTCCTCTGATGCCTTCAAAGTTCATCACTCCCTCTGATGTATTGGAATAACTACTACCCCGTGAATCATGTTTCTTGTTATCATTCATAATAACATTGTTAGTTGTATTTCCTTCATATTTCTTCTTAGGTTTAAAACCAATGGGATATCCAATTGTTTTGTAACATTCAGCATGAGTGTGTCCCTTTATCTTGCAAAATTCATACTGAACATTAAAGTTTCTTCTAGTTTGTTGCATACTTCTCCCTTTAGTAGTTATTAAGGCATTCATCTCAACATTATCCATTATTCCCAATGTATTTGTCATGCTTCTTTAGCTTTCTCTTTCTATTAATATCGAGTAAACTTTATTAACTGTTGGTACAAGAATCATCATTAGGATTTGACTACGAGCCTTCTCATAAGACTCATTTAATCCCATCACAAACTGCAGCAACTTTGCCTTTTCATGAACTCCACATAATCACGAGATCAAGGACAATCACATGGCGATGGAGCTATGGCATCAAACTCATCCCACAGCAAACAGAGCATTGAGAAATAAGCATACTGTCAAGTCTGCAAGTTATACCAAAAAGGGTTATGGTGGAGTTATAATAGAGGCGGATCCAACATTTTAAATTTAAAGGTTATGGACATTTTTGCTTACTGGGTTTGTCACGATCCAAAATCTACTATAGGCCGTGATGGCGCCCAACGTCATCGTTAGGCAAGCCAACGGTGAACTATCACGTTAATTGTTCATTTTATTACTTTCAAAATCATAAATTTTATTAAGTAAGGAAATTTACACTTTTAAATCCACGAGAACGTACAAAAGTAGTAGTTTATAAAAACGATGACAATACTATGCAAATCCATAAATCTCAACTAGAATATCTCAAAACCCCATATCACAAGTGCGTGAGCATCTACTAAAGTATGCAATAATAATAGAACATCTGTCTGGGATATAAAATAGATAGGATAAAGTAAACAAATAAGATGGAGATATGGGCTGTGGTGCGTGGCATAGAAAGCAGCTCACCATAAAATCCCCTCAACAGTTGCACCTATGCTCCAAGATGGCCACCAAATGAACCCGTCAGATCCTGTACATTTTAGTGCAGAAGTGTGGCATGAGTACGTAAATTAACACATACCCAATATGTATCTGGCCTAACCCCGGAGAAGTAGTGATGAGGGGTCCACATCGACACTTAATAGTGGTCCAATAAATCAATATGATAATTCATAAATAATTTTGAAGCACAACAGTAGTAGTGAGATAAAAACTGTAACTAACATAATCCTCCAATATTTATTTAATGATATAAATCTCTCAAATCTCACATGCTATCACCAAATATCAGAAATATCAAGTGCAATCACAAACGGATAAGGAATACCATATAAAATGCCAGGCCTCAATAGAAGGAAAATCTCATGAATATCTAGACTGTTAGCGGTATAATGCATGATTATGTCGAAGTTGTACGGTCTGATCCAGAGTGGTATATATACACTATTGATGGATGACCGACGCGAACCAGAGATGCATCTCAATATACTATCGAGGCGTTCAGCCCGATCTACAAGAAAGGAAGAAACTTATCGAGTTAAGAGTCACGTTCTTACAACACAGGTACATGAGCATAAAGCAAACATGACTTTTTATTGTTTATCAATTTTTCTCTCCAAACAACTTATGGTTGTAAAGCTCGGCCTAATATATTCTCAAATCAATTTCAATCATAAATTTAATTAATTAAGCTAGCAAATTGAGTTCAAATAATTCAAATATAGCATGATAAAATCCCAATTCTACCCGGACATAAACATGATTGTAGCTACGTATAGACTCTTGTCACCTCGTGCGTACGTAGCACCCCCAACAGTAGCACATAACCATTAATAAATACAAGGTAGTTTTCTCCTCACAAAGTTAGACAGGAGGCTTGCCTCGTTCCGAAATTCCAATAACCGGCTCCAATGCCTCTCTAACTCCTCAATTCAAGGCCAAACGATCTGAAACTAGTCAAACAACAAGCAAACCAATAAAAATATACACCAACTCTCATAATTAATTAATTTACAACAATTTCCAACTCCGCTCGAAAAGTCAACAACGTCAATCCTTGGGCCCACGTGCCCGGATTTCAAATATTTTTAAAAATAATCATGATCCAAAACACCACGAGCTTAAACATATAATTTATTGCTAATTCCATGTCTAATTTCGTGGTCAAAATTCAAAAAATATCAAATTCTAGGTTTTGTTTTTCAAAATCCCATAATTTTCACAAATTTCCATGTTTTAATCCATATATAACTCATGTATTTGACTTACAATAAATTGGAATAACTTACCTTATAATAGATGACGAAATCTTCCCTCCAAGAGCTCTAAAAATCACCCAACCAAGTGAAAATGAGAGAGAAATGAACTAAATCCCGTATAAAAAATCAAGTCTTCCCAGGCCTTCCTCTTTGCAATCACGGAAAGAGCCTCGCGATCGAGAAGGCCAACCAGCCCTACCCCAAAATTCATTCTACGCGTTCGCGACTTCTCCCACCGACTTCTAACATATGAGCACCATATCAATATCCACACGTTGTACCAAACATGATCATGCACCCATGAAGAAACCACACAATGCCCCACATAATTCGTATGCCCATACACTGTGCATAGCTCGTAACCGTAGGGAACACTAACACTGGGCTGAAACGACAAAATACCCCTCCACAAGGAGACGATGATAGTCCGCCCTAATAAGCAGGGAAAAACATCATGCACTACATTTACAACACCACTATAACTCTTCAATGCCCAATTGATAACAAGCGCTCAACGTCGTATGAGAATGAATAGGAAGGAAATGAAGATATAAGCTTTAATAAAATCAAATCGCACGACGAGGAATTAAGAAAGGGAAGTTCTCCTAAGAGCCCAGTAGCCTCACGAAGATAAGTACAGAAACCTCCGTACTGATCCGCAAGACTCTACTAGACTTGCTCATGACTCGTGAGACCCAAGTGAACCTAGAGCTCTGATACCAAGCTATCACGACCCAAAACCCACTATAAATCATGATGTCACTCAACGTCGTCGTTAGGCAAGCCAACTGTGAACTATCACGTTAATTATTCATTTTATTACTTTCAAAAAACATAAATTTTATTAAGTAAAGAAATTTACACATTTAATTCATAGGTGCATACATAATTAATGAGATGTAGGAATAAAAGATGGCAATGCTATGAAAATCTATAAACCTCAACTAGAATATTCCAAAATCATGTGTTACAAGTGCATGAGTGTCTACTAAAGAGTGTAATAATAATACAACATCTGTCTGGAATATAAAATAGACATGATAAAATAAATAAATAAGATGGAGACTCTGTGGGATGTGGTGCGTGGCATAAAAAGCAGCTTACCATAAAGTTCCCTCAGCAGTTGCACCTACGCTCCAAGGTGGCCACCAAATGAACCTGTCAGATCCTGCACATTTAGTGCAGAAGTGTAGCATGAGTACATAAATCAACACATACCCAGTATGTATCTAACCAAATCCCGGAGAAGTAGTGATAATGGGTCAACATCGGCACGTACTAGTTGTCCAATAAATCAATATGATAATTCATAAATATTTATGAAGCACAACAGTAGTAGTGAGATAGAAACGGTAACTCATAATCCTCCAATATTTCTTTTAACAATATAAATCTCTCAAATCTCATATGATATCTCCACATATCAGAAATATCAAGTGCAATCTCAAACGGATAAGCAATACCATATAACATGCCAGGCCTCAATAGAAGGAAAATTTCATGAATATCCGGAATGTTAGCAATATAACACACGATTATGCTGAGGTCGTACGATCCAATTCAGAGTGGTCGACCGGAGCGAACCAGATATGTATCTAGATATACTGCTAAGACATTCGTCTCGATTCATAGGAAAGGAAGAAACTTATCGAGTTACGAGTCACGTGCTTACAACACAGGTACATGAGCATAAAGTAAACATAACTTTTTACTGTTTATCAATTTTTCTTACCAAACAACTCCGGGTGATAAAGTTCGGCTATTATATTCTCATATCAATTTAATCAAGTTCAATTAATTAAGCTAGCAAATTGAGTTCAAATAATTCAAATATTACATGAAATTCCTAAGTCTGCCCGGACATAAACATGATTTTAACTATGTATGGACTCTCGTCACCTCGTGCATGCGTAGCACCCCCCCCCACCCCAACTAGTAGCACATAACCATTTTAATACCTACGGGGTAGTGTCCCCCTCACAATGTTATACAGGAGACTTACCTCGCTACGAAATTTCAATAACCGACTTCAATGCCTCTCTAACTCATCAATTCTAGGCCAAACGATCCGAAACTAGTCAAACAACATGCAAGCCAATAAAAATATACTCCAACACTCATAATTAATTAATTTACAATAATTTTCAACTCTACTTGAAAAGTCAACAAAGTCAACCTTGGAGCCCACGTGCCCGAATTTTGAAATTTTTTGAAGATAATCATGACCCATAACACCACAAACTTAAATATATAATTTATTGCTAATTCCATGTCCAATTTCGTGGTCAATATTCAAAAATATCAAATTCTAGATTTTCTTCCAAAATCTCATAATTTCTACAAATTTCCATGTTTGAAATTATATATAACTCATGTATTTAACTTACAACAAGTGGGAATAACTTACCTCATAATAGATAATGAAATCTTCCCTCCAAGAGCTCTAAAAATCGTCCAACCAAGTGAAAATAAGAGAGAAATGAACCAAATCCCGTATAAAAATAAAGTCTTCCCAGGCCTTCCTCTTTGCAATCACGAAAAGAGCCTCGCGATCGAGAAGACCAACAAGCCCTGTCCCAAAATTCCTTCTACATGAACACGAGTTCCTCCACGTTATCGCAATTCACAACCATCAAAACTCCATGATCGCGCTCCAGCCTTCGCAAATGCGAAAGTATAAACTCCCAGCACAACACTTCCTCATACGTTATCACAACATACCTTCCACGATCGCATAGAACAACTCTCCCGCAACAACTCAGCCTCAGCAACTCTACGCGTTCGCCCATGCGAACCCGAAGAACCTCCTACTCAATCTTCGCGATCTTGAGGCCATTTCCGCCATTGCGTAGGGAAAAGTTCCACGAGTCCATGTAACCCTTCGCAATCGTGATGCATACAAAACACACTAGAAACCAACATCTGCATAACATAGAGAAATGGTCCAAACTCATTCGGAAAAATACCTGAGGCATCCGGGACCCCGTCCAATTATACCAACAAGTCCCAATACCTTATCTGAGCTTATCCAAAGGCTCGAAACACCACCGAATAATATCAAATCATGAATCCACTATCAAAATCCTTCTTTCAACTTTCAAGCTTTCAAACTTCGTCGAACGCGTCTGAATCATATTTAAACATTCCGGAATGATGCCAAACTTTACATAAAAGCCATGAATCACGATACGAACCTATTCCAAGGCTCAAAATTCCAAACAGATATCGATAACGCCAAAGTACAATTCATATCAAACTTAGGAATTTCTAAAACTTTCAAAATTCCAACTTTCCACAATAAGCGCCGAAATGCTAATGGACTACCTGATACTCAATACGAATATATGTCCAAGTTCGAAATCATGATATGAACCTATTGGAATCTTCAAATCCTGATTCTGAGGTGTTCACTCAAAATTCAAACCATGGTCAACTCTTCCAACTTATAAAACTTATGAAATGAGAATTTTCCTTCGGAATCAACTCCAAACTTCCCAAAATTCAACTTTGACCACACGTACAAGTCATAAAACATAACGTAAAGCTGATCAAGGACTCAAATCGCTGAACAATGCATTAGAGCTCAAAACGACGGATCGGGTCATTACACTATTCCATTAAGCATTTGACTTGATACACAGTTCATTATCCATGATAATACAATCGCATTGCAGCTCTCCCAAAGATTAGTCAAATTCAGACCAAACTTGTAACGACCCAGCCGGTCGTTTCATGAGTTACCACTCCATTTTCCCATTTCTACTTCTTATTGTCTTGTTCAGTTGTATTATGTGTTATTGGGTTGGTTGGCTCAGGTTCAGAGAGATTTTGGTAAGATTTGAGACACTTAGTCTCTTTTGAGTAAGCTTAAGTTGAAAAAGTCAACCGGATGTTGACTTATGTGATTAAGGGCTCGGATGTGAGTTTTGATGAATCGGATAGCTTTTCAAGGTGATTTGGGACTTAGGCGCATGATTAGAATGTATTTGGGGGGTCCGGAGTAGATTTAGGCTTGAATTGGCGAAATTGGAATTTTGACATTTTTCGGTTGATAGGTGAGATTTTGATATAGGGGTCGGAATGGAATTCCGGAAGTTATATAGGTCCGTGGTTTCATTTGTGACGCGTGTGCAAAATTTCAGGTCATTCGGATGTGGTTTGATAGACTTTTTGATCGAAAGAGGAATTTGGAAGTTTTTGGAATTCTTAGGCTTGAATCCAATGCAAATTTGGTATTTTGATGTTGTTTTGAGCATTCCGAAGGTTGGAACAAGTTTTCATGATGTTATGAGATATGTTTTCATGTTTGGTCGAGGTCCCAAGGGCCTCGGGTGAGTTTCGGGTGGTTAAACGGACCATTTCATGTTGGAGGATATTGCAGAAAACTGCTATTGGTGTTGCAAGTTTTTGAGCTTCGCGTTCGTGAAGGGTTAGCATAGGAGGCTCTGAAGTTGTACTTCACATTTGCGAAGGTGGTCCCATGATTGCGAAGAGTCGAGATCAATGGTCATCGCGTTCTCAAGGTTCTTACCGCGTTCGTGTAGAGGAAAGGGAGCAGATGGGGTCCACGAGGATTTGTTCTTCGCGTTCGCGGGTGGGGAGTCGCGTTCACGATGTGTTGGGAAGCAAAGTATTTATGTTTGCCTACTGAGAGTCGAGATCGCGATGAAGGGAAAAGTGGTCAACTCAAGTTTGTGTTTCGCGAACGCGAGGCTTTGACCGCGTTCACGAAGAAAGATTTTGAATAGCTGGGCAGAATGTTTTAAAAGGCCATATCCACGATTTTGGGTCTAAGTTTCACCATTGTTGGGCGATTTTAGAGTTTTTTAAGGAAGATTGAAGAGGGAATCAAGGGAAACACTTGGAGGTAAGATTTATGGGCTTAATACCCAATCCTAATGTGATTTCTACCTAATTGATCATGGAATTTAAACCTAAATATTGGAAGTTAGGGCTGGGAAATTGGAGACCAAAATCTAGGGATTTGAGGAATTATTTGTGGTCGGATTTTTATGTATTTGATATGTATGAACTCGTGGGAAGACAAGGAGTTTATTGATGTATTTTTATCAAATTCCGAGACGTGGGCCCGGGGGTCGGGTTTGGTTAATTTCAGGATTTATAGTGTAATTTGATTACTTTCGAGTGGACTTTGTTCCCTTAGCATATTTTGATTGTTATGCACTGATTTTGCTTAGATTCAGAGTATCCGGAGGCCGATTCGAGAGGCAAAGGCATCACGGGCTAGAGTTTGGACCGGATAGAGTTAAGTAATGATTGTAAATGTTGTCCTGAGGGTATGAAACCCCGGATTTCATGTTGTTGTGCTATTTTGAGGTGACGCACACGCTAGATGATGAGCATGGGGTCGTGCACTATTGGGGATTGTGACTTAGTCCATCCCGTATGACTATTTAACTGCGTATTTGATTGAAAGTTGTTTGCTATCATCATGTTTTAGGCTGAATGCCATATTTGGGCCTTGTGCCAACTGTTTGGAACCTTAGAGGATTATTACTACTATTCTTCACTGTTTTGACTTCATATTTGTACTCAGTCATGCTATATTCTAATATTTTCACGACTCAGCCATCTTTACTTGTTTTTTATATTTTAAATAATATTTTGGGTTGAGCATCATGTTCTACTGTCGCCCGAGTAGCTTGTGAGATTCTTACTGAGTAAGGTCGAGGGTCTGCGTTATGAGGATACTATGGGATCAGGCTGCGCGCCGCAGCATGGCTTGTTATTGCGCTTTGGCCGTAAGGGGCCCCTCCTAGAGTCTGTATACCCTTAGTGAGCACGGGTACCTAGTGTGATATGTGATATAGCTCGAGGGGCTGATGTTGTTCCATGTTATTGCCCGAGGGGCTTATACGAGTGATTGTGAGATAGCCCGAGAGGCTGATTCTGTTGATATTTTGCCCGAGGGGCTGATTTATGTATCTATCTTTTCTCCCTATTTTCATTCACTCGTTTGAACTATTAAAAGATGTTTTAAAGTGATATTCACTGAACTAAGGTGTTTTTACAAGTTTTCATTGTTTTATTGCATTGTATTAGTTTTCTTTTGCTTCTTTGTAGCATTTTACTATGTTTTACATGTTTTCTTATCGCTCAGTTTCCTTTACTTTTATTACTTACTGAGTTGGCATACTCACATTACTCCCTGCACCTTGTGTGCAAATTTAGGAGTCTCGGGTCACGCTAGCGAGGACTGATTGCTTCCAGCAGGCTATTCAGAGTTCACTAGGTAGCTACTCAGCGTTCGCAGCCCAGTGCTTCTCCTTCCTATCTTTATTTTCCTTGTACTAGCCTTGTACTAGACTCTATAGACTTTTCATACTCTTAGACGGATGTTTTAGATGCTCATGACTGGTGACACTCCGATGTCAGGTTGTATTTATTTCCGTATTTGTTCTATTTCACTCTACTTTGGGATTTATCACTTATTAATTACTTAATTATATATTATTATAATGTTAATAGGTTTAGGGGTTTGTGTCGACTGACATTGTTTCACGAGAGGCGCCATCGCGACCGGGTCTAGTTTGGGGTCGTGACAAGTTGATATCAGAGCCTAGGTTACATAGGTCTCACGAGTCATGAGTAGGTTTAGTAGAGTCTTGCGGATCGGTATGGAGATGTCTGTATTTATCCTCAAGAGGCTGCAGAACCTTTAGGAAAAATTCATATTCTTGAAATTCTTGTCGTGCGAATCTGTTGATCCGAGTACTAAACTTCTGTTATTCTATTCTCTCACAGATGGTGAGGACACGTGCTACCGGTCAGGATGGATGACCACCAGTACCACCAGCTAGGGCTACTAGAGGCCGAGGATGCGGTTGAGGCCATGGTAGGGGCAAGGGTGTAGCCCGCACAACAGCTAGGGCAGCACCTGCAGATCTACCAGCCACCCCAGTTCATGATTAGGTCCTAGTTGCAGACGCTCCAGCAGCACCAGCTATGCCCATTATGATTTCAGGTCTTCAGGAGGCCCTGGCTCAGATTATATCAGTATGCACTAGCCTATCTCAGGCGGTCTCGATTACTACAGCCACAACTACTTCTCAGGTTAGGGAAGGCACTTAGACTCCCGCCGCTCGCACACCTGAGCAGGATGTGCAGGGACTTTAGACACCGGGGGCACCTCCAGCCCAACTGGTTATAGCTGTTCAGGACTATGTAGCTCCTGTTATGCCAAAGGATGAGCAGCTCAGGTTGGAGAGGTTTGGTAGACTTTAGCCTCCGACTTTCAGTGGTGCAGAGCGCGATGATGCCCAGGGTTTCTTGGACAAGTGTCAGAAAATTCTTCATACAGCAGGTATTCTGGAGACTAGCGGGGTCGCTTTCACTACCTTTTAGTTTTATGAAGCTGCCTTTACTTAGTGGGAGGCTTATGAGAGGCGTAGGCCTGTTGGTGCATCACCCCTTACCTGGCAGCAGTTCTCCATTCTCTTTTTGGAGAAGTATGTGCCACAGTCTCGCAGAAAGGAGATGCATAGGCAGTTTGAGTGGTTGTGTCAGGGAGAGATGATTGTGACGCGGTATGAGATGAGGTTCTCGGAGCTAGCTCGTCATGATGTTGGTTGGTTCTTACGGAGAGAGAGAGAGAGGATTAGGAGGTTCGTTGATGGCCTCACGTATCAGCTTCGTATTCTCATGACCAGAGAGAGGGTGTCTGGTGCGACTTTTGAGGAGGTTGTGGACATTGCTCGTGAGATTGAGTTAGTTCGTCACCAGGAGCGAGATGAAAGGGAGGCCAAGAGGCCTCGGGGATCTGGTAGTTATGGTGTTGCTCCTTCGAGGGGTCAGTTTCAGTACGGCAGAGGCCGTCCATTCAGACATGCTCAGTCAGCTCGCCTAGGTTATCGTGGGGCGTCATCGGGTCATGGTTCTCACAGTTCTCATCAGGGCCAGTCATCACTCAGTGCCCTTCCAACATAGAGTTTGTCCCGTGCTCTGTCAGTTCAGGGCTCTTCTATGCTAGGTGCATCTACTAGTCATTCTAGTGGTAGGGGTTCCCTTCAGTCCCCGTCTCCAGCACCAAGGAGTTGCTATGAGTGTGGAGAGTTTGGTCATATGGGAAGGTAATGTCCTCGTCGTCTTGGGGGTTCATCTCAGCAGAGGAGTCAGCCATCGGTTTCAGCGCCAGTTACTTCACCACCACCCACCCACCCAGCTAGGGTGGAGGTCAGTTAGCTAGGGGTCGCCCTAGAGGGGGAGGTCGATCAGGTGGTGGTTAGGCCTGTTTCTATGCACTTCCATCTAGACTCGATGCTATTACTTCAGATGATGTGATTATAGGTATTGTCTCAGTTTGCCACAGAGATGCCTTTGTATTATTTTATCATGGTTCCACTTTCCCGTATGTGTCATCATATTTTGCTTGTTATTTGGATACGCCCCGTGAGTCTTTTATTTCATATGTTTGTGTATCTACTCCGATGGGCAATACTATAGTTGTGGACCGTATGTACTGGTCATGTGTGGTGACTATTGGGGGTCTGGAGACCCGAGTGGACATGTTATTTCTTTGTATGGTAGACTTCGATGTTATATTGGGCATGGATTAACTATCTCCGTGTCGTGTTATTTTGGACTGTCATGCTAAGACAATGACATTGGCTATGCCGCGTGTGCCACGGATTGAGTAGCAAGGTTCAACTGATTATGTTCCCAGTAGGGTAATTTCATTCGTGAAGGCCCAGCGTATGGTAGGAAGGGTTGTCTTTCTTACTTATCCTTTGTGAGGGATGTCGGTGCAGAGACTCCTAGTATTGATTCTATTCTTATTGTGAGGGATTTTCCCGATGTGTTTTCTGCAGACCTGTCGGGCATGCCGCCGGATAGGGATATTGATTTTGGTATTGATCTGATGCCGGACACTCAGCCAATTTCTATTCCACCGTATCATATAGCACCAGCAGAGTTGAATGAGTTAAAGGAGAAGTTTCAGGAACTCCTTGACAAGGGGTTTATTCGGCCTAGTGTGTTGCCTTGGGGTGCACCTGTTCTATTTGTGAAGAAGAAGGATGGCACGATGAGGATGTGCATTGATTACAGGCAATTGAACAAAGTAACAATCAAGAACAAGTATCCTTTGCCTTGTATCGATGATTTGTTTGGCCAGCTTCAGGGAGCGAGAGTTTTCTCCAAGATTGATCTTCATTCAGGTTATCACCAGTTGAATATCAGGGACTCGGAAATTCTTAAGACAACTTTCACGACCCGATATGGTCATTATGAGTTCTTGGTAATGTCTTTTGGGCTGACCAATGCCCCAGCAGCATTTATGTATTTGATGAACAGTGTGTTTCGGCCTTATCTCGACTCGTTTTCCATAGTCTTCATTGATGATATTCTGGTGTATTTGCATAGTCAGGAAGAGCACGCGGAGCATTTGAGAGTTGTGTTGCAGAGATTGAGGGAGGAGAAGATTTATGCAAAGTTCTCCAAGTGTGCGTTTTGGCTTAGTTCGGTGGATTTCTTGGGGCACGTGGTGTCTAGTGAGGGGTATTTAGGTTGATCCAAAGAAGATAGAGGTAGTTCAGAGTTGACCCAGACCGTCCTCAGCCATAGAGATTCACAATTTTCTTGGTTTGGCGGGTTATTACCACTGGTTTGTTCAGGGGTTCTCATCTATCGCATCGCCCTTGACCAAGTTGACTCAAAAGGGTGCTCCATTTAGGTGGTCGGATGAGTGTGAGGAGAGCTTTCAGAAGCTCAAGACCGCCTTGACCACCGCTCCAGTGTTAGTTTTGCCATCAGCTTCAGGTTCATATACCGTGTATTGTGATGCTTCGAGAGTTGGTATTGGGTGTGTAATAATGTAGGAGGGTAGAGTTATTGCTTATGCTTCTCGTCAGTTGAAGCCCCATGAGAAGACTACCATGTTCATGATTTGGAGTTGGCTGCCATTGTTCATGCGTTGAAGATTTGGAGGCATTATTTGTATGGTGTGTCTTGTGAGGTGTTTATTGATCATCGTAACCTCCAACACTTGTTCAAGCAAAAGGATCTCAAAAGCAGCGGAGATGGTTGGAGTTGCTAAAGGATTATGATATTACTATTTTGTACCATCCGGGGAAGGCCAATGTGGTGGCCGATGCCTTGAGTAGGAAAACGGTGAGTATGGGGAGTTTGGCATATATTCCAGTTGGGGAAAGA
This sequence comes from Nicotiana tabacum, assembly GCF_000715075.1. Taxonomy (NCBI): domain Eukaryota; kingdom Viridiplantae; phylum Streptophyta; class Magnoliopsida; order Solanales; family Solanaceae; genus Nicotiana; species Nicotiana tabacum. The sequence continues at coordinate 81,983,451 of NC_134099.1, forward strand.
CCTCTTGCAATTGATGTTCAGGCCTTGTCCAATCGGTTCGTGAGGTTAGATATTTCGGAGCCCAGTCGGGTATTGGCTTGTGTGATATCTCGGTCTTCCTTATTTGATCGCATCAGAGAACGCCAGTATGATGATCCTCATTTGCTTATCTTTAAGGACAGAGTTCAGCACAATGATGCCAGAGATGTGACTATTGGTGATAATGGGGTGTTGAGGATGCAGGGCCGGATATGTGTTCCCAATGTAGATGGACTTCGGGAGTTGATTCTGGAGGAGGCCCATAGCTCGCGGTATTCCATTCATCCAGGTGCCCCGAAGATGTATCAGGATCTGAGATATTGGTGGAGGAGAATGAAGAAGGACATTGTGGGATTTATAGCTCGGTATCTCAATTGTCAGCAGGTGAAATATGAGCATCAGAGACCGGGTGGCTTGCTTCAGCAGATGGATTTTCCAGAGTGAAAGTGGGAGCGGATCACCATGGACTTTGTAGTTGGCTCCCACGGACTTTGAAGAAGTTTGATGCTATTTGGGTGATTAAGGATCGGCTGACCAAGTTCGCTCACTTCATTCCTATGTGTACTACCTATTTTTCAGAGCGGTTGGCAGAGATCTATATCCGGGAGATAGTTTGTTTGCATGGTGTCCCCGTTTCCATCATTTCAGATAGAGGCACTCAATTTACTTCACAGTTTTGGAGGTCTGTGCAACGAGAGTTGGGTACTCAGGTTGAGTTGAGCACAGCTTTTCACATCTACAACACCACTATAACTCTTCAATGCCCAATTGATAACAAGCACTCAACGTCGTATGAGAATGAGTAGGAAGGAAATGAAGATATAAGCTTCAATGAAATCAAATCGCACGACGAGGAATTAAGAAAGGGAAGTTCTCCTAAGAGCCCAGTAGCCTCACGAAGATAAGTACAGAAACCTCCGTACTGATCCGCAAGACTCTACTAGACTTGCTCATGACTCGTGAGACCCAAGTGAACCTAGAGCTCTGATACCAAGCTGTCACGACCCAAAACCCACTATAGATCATGATGGCACCCAACGTCGCTGTTAGGCAAGCCAACTGTGAATTATCACATTAATTATTCATTTTATTACATTCAAAAAACATAAATTTTATTAAGTAAAGAAATTTTACACATTTAATTCATAGGTGCATACATAATTAATAAGATGTAGGAATAAAAGATGACAATGCTATGCAAATCTATAAACCTCAACTAGAGTATCCCAAAAACCGGTGTCACAAGTGCATGAACATTTACTAAGGAGTACAATAATAATACAACATCTGTCTGGAATATAAAATAGACAGGATAAAATAAATAAATAAGATGGAGACTCTGTGGGATGTGGTGCGTGGCATAGAAAGCAGCTTACCATAAAGTCCCCTCAGCAGTTGAACTTACGCTCCAAGATGGCCACCAAATGAACCTGTCAGATCCTGCACATTTAGTGCAGAAGTGTAGCATGAGTACATAAATCAACACATACCCAGTATGTATCTAACCTAATCCCGAAGAAGTAGTGTCGATGGGTCAACATCGACACTTACTAGTGGTCCAATAAATCAATATGATAATTCATAAATATTTATGAAGCACAACAGTAGTAGTGAGATAGAAACAGTAACTCATAATCCTCCAATATTTCTTTTAACAATATAAATCTCTCAAATCTCATATGTTATCTTCACATATCAGAAATATCAAGTGCAATCTCAAACGGATAAGCAATACCATATAGCATGCCAAGCCTCAATAGAAGGAAAATCTCATGAAAATTCGGACTGTTAGCAATATAACGCATGATTATGCCGAGGTCGTACAATCCTATCCAGAGTGGTCGACTAGAGAGAACCAGAGATTCATCCTGCCGAGATGTTCGTCCCGATTTATAGGAAAGGAAGAGACTTATCGAGTTACGAGTCATGTGCTTACAACACAGGTACAGGAGCATAAAGTAAACATGACTTTTTACTGTTTATCAATTTTTCTTACCAAACAACTCAGGGTGATAAAGTTCGGCCTATTATATTCTCAAATAAATTTAATCGGGTTCAATTAATTAAGCTAGCAAATTGAGTTCAAATAATTCAAATATTACATGAAATTCATAAGTCTACCCGGACATAAATATGATTTTAACTATATATGGACTCTCGTCACCTCGTGCGTGCGTAGCACACCCCAACTAGTAGCACATAACCATTTTAATACCTACAGGGTAGTGTCCCCCTCAAAATGTTAGACAGGAGACTTACCGCGCTATGAAATTTCAATAACCGACTTCAATGCCTCTCTAACTCATCAATTCTAGACCAAATGATCAGAAACTAGTCAAACAACATGCAAGCCAATAAAAAATATACTCCAACACTCATAATTAATTAATTTACAATAATTTCCAACTCTACTCAAAAAGTCAACAAAGTTAACCTTGGAGCCCACGTGCCCGAATTTCGAAAATTTTTGAAGATAATCATGACCCATGACACCACAAACTTAAATATATAATTTATTGCTAATTCCATGTCCAATTTCATGGTCAATATTCGAAAATATCAAATTCTAGATTTTCTTCCAAAATCTCATAATTTCTACAAATTTCCATGTTTGAATCTATATATAACTCATGTATTTAACTTACAACAAGTGGGAATAACTTACCTCATCATAGATAATGAAATCTTCCCTCAAGAGCTCCAAAGATCGCCCAACCAAGTGAAAATAAGAGAGAAATGAACCAAATCCCGTATAAAAAATAAAGTTTGCCCAGGCCTTCCTCTTTGTAATCGCGGAAAGAGCCTCGCGATCGAGAAGGCCAACCAGCCCTGTCCCAAAAATTCCTTCTACGCGAACGCGAGTTCCTCCATGTTATCGCGATTCAAAACCATCAAAACTCCGTGATCGCGCTCCAGCCTTCGCGAATGCGAAAGTATAAACTCCCAACACAACACTTCCTCATACGCAATTGCAACATAACTTCTGCAATCGCGTAGAACAACTCTTCCTTCCGCAACAACTCAGCCTCAGCAACTCTACGCGTTCGCCCATGCGAACGCAAAGAACCTCCTGCTCAATCTTCGCGATTGTGAGGACATTTTAGCGATTGCGTAGGGCAAAACTCCGCGAGTCCACATAACCCTTCGTGATCGCACTCCTACCTTCACGATCGCGATGCATACCAAACACACCAGAAACCAACAACTGCACGACTTAGAGAAATGGTCCGAACTTATCCGAAAAATATCCCGAGGCCTCCGGGACCCCGTCCAATCATACCAACAAGTCCAAATACCTTATCCGAGCTTATCCAAAGGCTCGAAACACCACGAATAACATCAAATCATGAATCCATGATCAAAATACTTCTTTCAACTTTCAAGCTTTTAAACTTCGCGGAACGCGTCTGAATCATATTTATACATTCCGAAATGATGCCAAACTTTACGTATAAGTGATGAATCACGATACAAACCTATTTCATGGCTCGAAATTCCAAACGGATATCGATAACACGAAAGTCCACTTCATATCAAACTTAGGAATTTCTAAAACCTTCAAAATGCCAACTTTCCACAATAAGCGCCGAAATGCTCTCGGACTACCTGATACTCAATTCGAATATACGTCCAAGTTCAAAATCATGATACGAACCTATTGGAATCTTCAAATCCTAATTCTGAGGCATTTACTCAAAAGTCAAACCTTGGTCAACTCTTCCAACTTAAAGCTTCTGAAATGAGAATTTTCCTTCGGAATCAACTCCGAACTTCCCAAAATTCAATTTCGACCACACGTGCAAGTCATAAAACATAAAGTAAAACTACTCAAGGCATTAAATCACCGAACAATGTGCTAGAGCTCAATACAACTGTCACACCTCCTTTTGCCGCGCCCGAGGGCGCAGGGGAGTTTTTTCCAATTAAAGGACAATCGAAACGGGATTCGTTTAATTATTTCAGAGTCGCCACTTGGGAGATTTAGGGTGTCCCAAGTCACCAATTTTAATCCCGCATCGAGGAAAAGAATGACTCTATATTACAGTCTGCGTACCAGAAATCCGGATAAGGAATTCTGTTAACCCGGGAGAAGGTGTTAGGCGTTCCCGAGTTCCGTGGTTCTAGCACGGTCGCTCAACTGTTATATTTGGCTTGATTATCTGATTTTATACAAGTGTGAACTTACGTGCAAAATTTAACTTTTTACCGCTTTTATCATTCACTGTTATTTTATAGGACTTGCAACGTCGTGAAAACATGTCTCGAACCCCGTTACATCAATGTACCCGTGGTTATTGACATATCTCGACTCGGTTGAGATTTGGATTTGGGTTACATAAATGTGCACCCGAATTAAGAAAAAAATAAATTATTAAGACGCGCCTAAAGAGACTATCGTGTTATTATTTTGGGAAGGCCGCGAAATTCGCTAAACGGCCCTCCTGAAGTCTAAGTAATTTTAAACAAATATTTACTGAGGGCCCCGCAATTTGTATTTTTATTCGGCGAGGCTCATCTCATCCTTATTTTAAAATGAATTTGCAACGTCATGGACACGCATCTCGAACCACGTCACAGTCAATGTACCCGTGATTAGAAACACATTTTCGATTCCGTTGAGATTTGGATTTGGGTCACATCAATGTGCACCCGAGTTTACGAAGGTAAGATTTATTAAGGCGCGTCCTAAGAGTCTAACGTATTGTTATTTTTAGGGAGGTTGTGAGATTGGCTAAACAACCCGTCCTGGAAACTAAATGCTTCACTAATATGCATTTAACAAGGGCCCCGTATCTGCGTTTTGTTTATTTTTATCGAGGCTCATCTCGTTGTTATTTTTAAGGGATATCCTATAGCAACTATGTTTCTCGTCGTGTTTGTCTCTATCAATTGAAAGCAGTAAATAGCCTTAGTTGATTATAAAACCGTATTTAAAGTGCTACTACAGAATAATAAAATGTGACTGCATTTATGGCCAACTAGTCGCAAATTATGGGCCCAAATCCAGCTCATGCGAGATGGCCCGACTTGGGCCCTGTTTTTCCGATACAGGCCTAGCTGACTTTCGATTTGGGCTCGGCCTTCCTGGGGTGGAGTCCTAGAACCGATTCTTTGTTCTTTATCAATTTATATGTGACAAACTAACAAAAGGGGAAAGAACTATACTAGCAGTGGATAGTTTACATGCCTGGCCTACATTAAAGAGTATGTTACACAATTTAAACCTAAGTCTGGGATACAACCTACTGCATTAGGAATATTCATCTAACAGCCTACATATACAACTAACATTCAATCCCCATACATTGATATTTACTATGCGTGCAAGTTGCCTTCAGTATCCAAACAAATGTAAACTATCATGCATTACATGATATTCAATACAACAGCCTATGCTTAAAGTAAACAATCTTCAATTCTTCTCTTTTGCATTCATGCTCAACTTCAAGTTACATTGACAGTATTAGTCGTGTACCTGGATATTTGCACAATAAGAAGAGGAAGAGAGAGAGTATCAGCAGCAAGTAATCAACAGCAACAACAGATAGCAACAACGCAGCAACACAACCAACAGCAACTATGTAGCCCACAGGTGCTTGAGCATCAGACAGACAAATCCCAGAAAAAGAACAATGAACCAACCGAAAACCCAAGATACCAAATGTAACAGCAACAGAAGATCCAATAATCACAAAACTCAGCAAGTACTCAGTACAATTCCAACAATCAAGAAGGCTAAAACTCAATCCACAGCTCACAGAAAACTCAGTATAGTAACAATCACAGCAGAAAACACACAGCCTTCTCTTAACGGAACAGTGATGACCCTAGTTAGAATAACTGACTTGGCCAGAACAGCTCAACCAACTTAGTTCCTTGTGCAGTTTTGGGCAATGTTTTAGTCAAAGTATTCTGAAAATTTTCACTTTGTTTTTCTCTTTTCTCCAGACTAAAATCTCTACCTCGTTTAAGTTATCAAATGGCCTATTTATAGGCCAAATGAACCAGTACAGCTGAGCTGCCTGCCCTGCCAATTGGCAGAATGCCCATACCCTATAAGCCCATGCCTAAGCATCTTTGGTACCAGCCCCTTTGTTCCCCACGCCTGGTCTTTGTTTAATCAAGAGTTATGGGCTCGTTTTATTTATTCATTTTAAGCCCCATACTCTTATGTCTTGCTCCCCATGGGTATTAGTTTAATCCTAAATTAGTACCCTACTTGTCAGCTCATTTAAACTAATCATTTTTGTCCTTTTCAAACCCCAGACTACCCCTGTTAAACCCTGGTTATCACTGTCTTGACCCTTTGCAGCATCAGGGCATTTTTGAACTGATGAAAGTTCAAATTCAGGACTGCCTAGACTGAACCTTTCAGTCATTTTTCAATGCAAACAAACTATTTCAAACAATGCTGGGGCCTTCAATCAGTGGCAAAGTATCAATTAGTCATGCGACATTATTAGCTCGTTTGATTCATTAGTTATAGAAACTAATCAACGACATTTATCGAGTCGACTATACTAATTATAGCAGGTAATAATCAGTCGCTCACATAAACAATATGTTCAGGGACCTAAAGGGCATCAGACAATTTTGTGTTCAATTACTGGGAACCTATATAAGTTTATTCATTTGACGACTAATCTAATCGAACATGTTCATCACAGAATACATTCAAATCATACACAGAAAACAATTGACCAAATAAAAGGTCTTTACAGAGATGAAAGAAATCCAAAAAAATAATAAAATAACAACCAAACACAAAGAGATATGCTGACAACTTATTTAGAAATAACACAAAAGAAAGGAAAACTTACCAAAATGTTTAAATCAAACAGACCCAAATCTGATTCAACTTCGACCTTCTGAGGCCGAACAAACTTTAATCAGGGTGTTCTCACATGAGAACACCTTGATTAAGGTCTATTAGACCTCAAACCCATGTCAAAACTGGCCGGGTTCCCCAGGTGCATGTGTTTCAAGTTCTGGATTTCCAGATCTGGATTTTTAGGAGTTGTGGGTAGATTCGGACCAAACCAAGCTTGGTTTGGTCACGAGGAAGGTCAGGGGAATGTCTGGTATGAAGATGGGGGTGGTTTGGCATAGGTCCGGGTTCGACTCAAATCTTCAAACGAAGATTCGAGACGAGGGAAGGTGATTCGAGGCAAGAGGGTAACAGATCCCTGTTCAGGAGAGTGAGGGGGTCTTAGGGTGTTCAGGAGGTGGTCACCGGCGTTCGTGCCGCCGGCTTTAATGGCGAGGGAGACGAGGGCGGCTAGGGTTTCTAATGGGAGGTCCGGGTTCGACTTGGGGACGAAGGGGTGGGGTGTTGGTATAGGGGGCGTGGGTATAAGGGAAGGTTTATATATGGTCTATGGGATTGGATCTGAGCCGTTAGATCAGATGATCTCAACGGCTTGGATCTGATGCTGAGAAATGAGACGGGGTCGTTTGGCAGTTAAACGAGGGATTGGATCAGGCTGGTTATTTGGGTCGGGTTTGAACGTGGGTCGCTGAAAGAAGTCCTGAATCGTTAGATCGGCTGGGACGGACGGCTCAGATTGATTTGCCTGAAACGACGTCGTTTCAGGAGGTGCCTGGGCAGGCCTGGTTTGGACCGGGTCAGATCGTTGGTTTGGGCCTATTTTTGGTTTATTTCCTTGGCCCAAACTGCTTCCTTCATTCTTTTCTCCCTTTCTTTTTTCCTTTTTCCTTTCTTCTTTTTTTTCTAATCTTAAAACTAAAAAATAAAAATGAAATTCAAACAAACATAATTATCAAAATATTTAAATAGGTTAAATCGCACCCTAGAATATTTTTGTGAATTTTTCTTTTACTGAATGAATTATGGTCTAATTACCAGGACATACACATTTTGTATTTTATTTAATAATGTAAAAATGGACAAAATGGACAGAACCACACATGACTAACAGCACATGTTACGGAAACTTGAAAATTGTACAGCGAGGTCCTTTGTTACTATTTCTTTTGGAGTGACTGTCCGTGAAGCAAAAATCACGTGCTTACAGCTGCCCCTCTTTGCACGAAGACACGAAGGGTTTTCGCGCAAAGATAAAGCGAGCGATTTTTGCCCGTCCGAATACTCCGTGTGAAGCATTTTTTGAAAGAGATTTGACCGAACCTTTGCTTCAGAGGTTTCCTACATATCCTGGGCTGAACAGGAATCAGGTCAATGTAGTTCGGGAAATTTTGGTAGCTGGGACTACCGTGTGACTGTATTGCTTGTTGTTGTTGTGCGCTGTTGTATGCTGCTGTAGGATGCTACTGCTCAACCGATCTCCCTGTTACATTGCTCTAAAAGGAAAACAAGAAGCTAAGTTAAACTGAGGATCCTGAAATTTCATCCATCTTCAACTTGTTCTTGTTGCCTTGCTTTCTTGTCGGCTAATGCTTTCCTCCGACGCCTTTATTTTGTGAACTTGGAGATGATGCTGGTCCTTCACCTTTTCTGAATGTCAGTTCTCATCACTTTGCTTGATTTGCTGGGGACACGGCTTTCTTCTTTAGATCTTCCAATGGTTTCTTCAGTGGTATGGCTTTTAATCAGAATTGTTATACTGGGCATGCTACAACGTTCCCAAACTACTTCTTTTGAGACGCGTTCCTTCTTCCCTTTGAATGTGCGCTTGCTTTTGCAGTTGTCTGCTTCTTGGTGCTGGGGATTTTATTGTTTCCCGTTTGGGGATCTCTGTTGTAACCTTCTGTCTTCAGGTGGGGTGACTGATTCCAAAATCTAGAGCTGAATGTATTCCCGCATTATACTGGTGGGCGACCTAGAACTGAAATGTATTCCCGCATTATACTGGTGGGCGACCTAGAACTTAAAAGTATTCCCGCATTATACTGGTGGGCGACCTAGAACTTAAATGTATTCCCGCATTATACTGGTGGGCGACCTAGAACTTAAAAGTATTCTCGCATTATACTGGTGGGCGACCTAGAACTTAAATGTATTCCCGCATTATACTGGTGGGCGACCTAGAACTTAAAAGTATTCCCGCATTATACTGGTGGGAGACCTAGAACTTAAATGTATTCCCGCATTATACTGGTGGGCGACCTAGAACTTAAATGTATTCCCGCATTATACTGGTGGGCGACCTAGAACTTAAATGTATTCCCGCATTATACTGGTGGGCGACCTAGAACTTAAATGTATTCCCGCATTATACTGGTGGGCGACCTAGAACTTAAAAGTATTCCCGCATTATACTGGTGGGCGACCTAGAACTTAAATGTATTCCCGCATTATACTGGTGGGCGACCTAGAACTTAAAAGTATTCCCGCATTATACTGGTGGGCGACCTAGAACTTAAATGTATTCCCGCATTATACTGGTGGGCGACCTAGAACTTAAATGTATTCCCGCATTATACTGGTGGGCGACCTAGAACTTAAAAGTATTCCCGCATTATACTGGTGGGCGACCTAGAACATAAATGTATTCCCGCATTATACTGGTGGGCGACCTAGAACTTAAATGTATTCCCGCATTATACTGGTGGGCGACCTAGAACTTAAATGTATTCCCGCATTATACTGGTGGGCGACCTAGAACTTAAATGTATTCCCGCATTATACTGGTGGGCGACCTAGAACTTAAAAGTATTCCCGCATTATACTGGTGGGCGACCTAGAACTTAAATGTATTCCCTCATTATACTGGTGGGCGACCTAGAACTTAAATGTATTCCCATTGTTTCCCCGTTCTTCCGAGAAAATTTTCGACAATCGGCAGAAAATTTTCTGCCCCGGTTTTTGGTGACTTCCATGGCGGTGCATCTTGCTGCCATCATCAATCCTTTGTTTTCCTGCAGCAGACAAAAGGATTTAATCAGTTTTAATCGTGGTGGTAGAGGGTGCCTTTCTGGCGAGCAATTTTTCTCTCTTCCCATTTTCTTGCTCTTTGTCCCCATAATTGGTTGGCGGGCAAAGTTGCCTGTTGGGGGTCTCTAGCCTGCTGGGGATTGGTTTTCAATTTATCCCCTTTTCTGCTTTCTTTTAAAACACATGATGTGGGAGTCTGCTTCTAACTCCCGAAACCACTCCCTTTTGGAGCTTACTTCTTCCAACATTTCCGAGCACAATCCCTGCATTGCCTGGGGCCGGCCTTTAAGACTGTTTGTATTATCCTGCATTGGATGAATTCCCCTTCGGTTTCTGGTAGTAAGCTTTGACAAATCCTTTAAAGACACATTTTAGGAAAAGAAATAAAGATATGGAAAAGAGAAAATCTTTCTGAACCAATATTTTGTGGGAGGAGACAATCAAAAGAACTTATCTGGAGGACACAACTGGTCCCCGTGATCATGACGTGCACCATAGATTCCCGACCCAGTCTATTTGTATCAATCGATTTGCCGAATGGTCTGACTTGCTGGGGGATGATAAGTGACTGTCCATGCTGTTGCAAATGTGGTAGCTTTTGTTGATTCGTCTTGTCGCCTCATAGTGCCCTTCGAGGGGTTTTCACTAATGAGACTCTCTCTTTTCTCTCATCTCCCGGCGCCTTATGGTGCCTGTGAAGGTTTTCACCAATAAGACTCTCTCATTTCATATCCCTCATCTTACATCGCCTTTCGGTGCCTGTGAAGGTTTTCACCGATAAGACTCTCTCATTTTATTTCTTTCGAGAATCCGGTGTGTTGTAGATACGACCCTCTCTTCCGGGGATTCTTTTGACTATCAACTCATTCCCAGTCTTACGATCCTTTTCTTTGCTGGGGATCAGTGTATTATTCTCGGCCTTATTTGCTGGATTTGGCATCTCTCGAACATTGATCGGGAGGTCTTTTGGATGTCGATGTTGGTTTTGGTGTGGGATTGAAGAAAGGCTATAAAATGAAAACAACTTGAAGGGTGATGTGCTACAACTTTTGGAATCAAACCTTTGTTGGAACTTAAAACATAACCTCTGCCCCAGTTTTCTTGCTTGGGGGATTTATTTTTTACGCTTATAATGAGTTACGTGCGTTACGCACATTGTGCTACATTGTGCACACTATGTACATTATGCATCCTATATTTGCTATGATGCACACTATGACCGAGCCGTGAGGCGCCTACGTATCCTCTTTGAGGAATCAGGTCAAACGTAGTTCCCACGGTTTTATATTCCTTGATTTTTCTTTTCTTTCTTTTCATTTTCTTTTCCTTTTTTCATGTCTTTTTCTTTTCTTTTCTTTTCTTTTTCTTTTCTTTTTTTTTTCTTTTTTTCGTATCTTTCCCATTAGTGATTCCAAAAGAGGGGTATTGAAAGAATTTGCTTAAGGCTCAAAGGGGGAAGCAAGGGTTAAACAGTGTTTGGGTAGAAGAAAGAATTGCCTCCGTCATCTCATTATCCAATAAATGCCAAATACAAACAAACAAACCGAATAATTGCCATAATTAAAGAAATTACGCATAATATCTCTTGACTGCATCTGAATTGATAGCCATGTCGACACATCTACCTTTGACATCTGTCAAACACAAAGCACCGTTGGACAATATTCTGGTCACGATATAAGGCCCTTGCCAATTTGGGGCGAATTTGCCTTTTGCCTCGACCTGATGTGGGAGGATCTTCTTTAATACCAACTGTCCTACTTCAAACTTCCTGGGGCGCACCTTCTTATTATACGCTCTTGCCATTCTCTTCTGATACAGTTGACCATGGCACACTGCTGCCAATCTTTTCTCATCTATCAGGCTCAACTGTTCCAAGCGAGCTTTGATCCATTCATCATCATCAATTCCGGCTTCAGCGACAATTCGGAGGGACGGAATTTCGACCTCCGCTGGTATCACGGCCTCAGTTCCATACACCAACAAATAAGGAGTTGTGCCTATGGAAGTCCGGACGGTAGTGCGGTAACCCAACAAAGCAAAGGGTAATTTCTCGTGCCATTGTCTGGACCCTTCCACCATTTTTCGCAGTATCTTCTTGATATTCTTATTGGCTGCTTCGACTGCTCCATTTGCCTTAGGACGATATGGGGTGGAATTGCGGTGTGTAATCTTGAATTGTTGGCATACCTCTCTCATCAAGCTGCTATTAAGATTCGCACCGTTATCCGTGATGATCACTTTTGGGATCCCAAATCTACAGATGATATGGGAGTGAACAAAGTCCACCACTGCCTTCTTAGTTACTGATTTGAAGGTTTTAGCCTCAACCCATTTGGTGAAGTAATCAATGGTCACTAGAATGAACCTATGACCGTTGGACGCTGCTGGCTCAATGGGCCCAATGACATCCATGCCCCATGCTACAAACGGCCAGGGTGCTGACATCGTATGTAACTCTGTTGGCGGAGAGTGAATCAAGTCTCCATGTATCTGGCACTGATGGCATTTCCTCACGAAAGTGATACAGTCGTGTTCCATGGTGAGCCAATAACACCCTGTTCGAAGGATCTTTCTTGCCAATACATATCCACTCATGTGCGGCCCACAAACTCCGGCATGTACTTCCGCCATAACCGTCGTTGCCTGCCCGGCATCTATGCATCTCAACAATCCCAAATCCGGGGTTCTTTTGTACAATACTCCTCCACTGAGGAAGAAACCATTCGACAAACGCCGAAGGGCTCTTTTTTGGTCCCCAGAGGCATGTTCTGGGTATATCCCCATCCTGAGGTATTCCTTGATATCATGAAACCAGGGTTCGCCATCTGCTTCTTCTTCTACGGCATTGTAGTAGGCGTGCTGATCACGGACCTGGATGTGTAGAGGATCAACATACATTTTGTCAGGGTGGTGCAGCATTGATGCTAAGGTGGCTAAGGCATCCGCAACCTCATTGTGAACTCTCGGGATGTGTTTGAACTTTATCGATCGAAATTGCTTGCTCAGATCATGCAAGCATTGTCGGTATGGTATGAGCTTTAGATCTCGTGTTTCCCATTCACCCTGAATTTGATGTACCAAGAGGTCCGAGTCTCCCAAGACCAAGACGTCTTGGACATCCATGTTCTCAGCCAAGCGCAGACCCAGAATGCAAGCCTCATATTCGGCCATATTGCTGGTGCAATAGAAGCGCAGTTGAGCCGTAACAGGATAATGCCGTCCTGTTTTAGAAATGAGTACTGCTCCTATTCCAACCCCTTTTGCATTTGCAGCTCCATCGAAGAAAAGCTTCCAACCTGGTTCCTCGGGTAATTCCAACTCATTCGTATGCATCACCTCTTCGTCAGGAAAATACGTTCTTAAGGGCTCGTATTTTTCATCAACGGGATTCTCGGCCAAATGGTCTGCCAGCGCTTGGGCTTTCATGGCCGTCCTCGTCACATAGATGATATCAAACTCTGTGAGCAGAATTTGCCATTTTGCCAACCTTCCCGTGGGCATAGGTTTCTGAAAGATATATTTCAATGGGTCCAAGCGGGATATGAGATAAGTAGTATATGAAGACAGGTAGTGCTTCAACTTCTGAGCTACCCAAGTTAGGGCGCAGCACGTTTTCTCGAGTTGAGTATACTTGACCTCATGCACTGTGAATTTCTTGCTAAGATAGTAGATGGCCTGCTCCTTCCTCCCTGTGTCATCATGTTTCCCCAGTACACAACCAAATGAATTTTCCAAGACCGTCAGGTAAAGGATTAGGGGTTTCCCGGGCTTAGGCGGGACCAATACGGGTGGATTAGACAGATACCCTTTGATTTGGTCGAAGGCCTCCTGACACTCTGCTGTCCAACCTACTGCAGCGTCCTTTCTCAGCAGCCGAAATATGGGCTCACAAGTTGCTGTGAGTTGAGCGATGAACTAGCTGATGTAATTGAGTCTACCCAGCAAACTCATTACCTCTGTTTTGTTCCTTGGCGGTGGCAAGTCTCGGATGGATTCAATTTTGGATGGGTCTAACTCAATCCCCCGTCGACTGACGATGAATCCTAGCAACTTTCCTGATGGAACCCCGAATGCGCATTTGGCCGGGTTAAGCTTGATATCATACCTCCGGAGTCTTTGGAAAAATCTCCTTAGGTCTGCCACATGGTCCTCCTGACGCCAAGATTTGATGATCACATCATCGACGTACACCTCTATTTCTTTGTGTATCATGTCATGAAACACAGCAGTCATTGCTCGCATGTACGTTGCCCCAGCGTTCTTTAACCCGAACGGCATTACCCGATAGCACTAGGTTCCCCATGGCGTAATAAACGCTGTCTTCTCAGCATCCTCCTCATCCATTAGGATCTGATGATAACCTGCATAGCAATCCACAAAGGATCCGATCTCGCGCCCAGCGCAATTATCGATCAGGATATGAATGTGGGGTAACGGGAAATTGTCCTTGGGACTTGCTTTGTTGAGGTTGCGGTAGTCGACGCACACCCTGATTTTTCCATCCTTCTTTGGGACTGGTACCACATTGGCCAACCACTCGGGATACCGAGTGACCCGAATGACCTTCGATTGTAATTACTTAATCACTTCTTCTTTGATCTTTACACTCATTTCTGTTTTAAATTTCCTTAGTTTTTGCTTGACCGGAGGGTATGCCGGGTCAGTGGGCAATTTGTGAACCACTAAATCGGTGCTCAATCCAGGCATATCATCATATGACCATGCAAAAACATCTTTGAATTCCCTGAGAGTTTCGATCAATTCTGCTTTGACATTCGGCTCAATGTGGATGCTAATTTTGGTCTCTTGGATGTTATCAGCGTCTCCTAGGTTCACAGCCTCAGTGTCATTTAGGTTAGGCTTGGGTTTCTCTTCAAATTGGCACAGTTCTCGATTTATTTCTTCGAAGGCTTCCCCTTCGTCACATTCGGATTCATTATCACAAACGACCTCTTGCATCATTGAGTCAGATTCAGATTGATTTATTAGACTAGGTCGAAGATCCGTTGTGCATGCCATGTCATTAGGACCAGTAAAAAGAGAACTGTTCAGAAAGAAAAAGAACAAAACAAGAAATTAAAACGGGACAAAAGAAAAGAACTTTATTAAATTTGCAGGATAAAAAGGGTTCACACTTTTACAAAACGAAAGTAAAATTGGGATTACACCCTTGAATAATCCGATCAAACAAACAAACAAACAAAACATTAATCAAAGCCTACTACCAAGACTCCCCTCGGACAGGAAGAGGAGTAACCGTCCAATTGTTGGTCTTGGCCTCAGGCCCCACAAATTGTATCTCTGCTCTGCTGGAACCCTCTCCAGCTTCCACCATACTGACATCCGCGAATAGTCTCTCAAAACTCTGATTCAGGTCTTCACTTATGCCGATCAAAGGTCCTCGAATCTTTGGGATCGCTGACCCCTTGGCGCTAGCTTTAACAAAAGACCTTGAGAGGCGTGGCACTGGTTTAGGCAGAGACAAGACCCTCTTCTTCATTTTTCGCGCTTGCTTCCTGTCTGCTGCGGGTTGTTTGAACCCCAACCCGAAAGTTTCCAGATTCTTAGGAAGGGAGACAGGTTGGACTATCCCTTGAAGTTCAACTCCCAGGCCTTTTCCCGGCACAAACCCATTACCCAGCATTTCTGATACCATCATGACTGTTGCGGCAGCCACCCTAGGGTGCGGGATGATTTCTCCTTCAGAAATTTTGTTGGCCGACCCTGTATCGAGAATCTGGTAGACCCAGGGACCCTTGTCATCAGTGGTCTCTATGAAAGGCACGATGGTTCCGCCCATGGTGCATGTTGTATCCTCGTCGTGCAACACGACCTCTTGTCTTTCCCACTCGAACTTCACTGTCTGATGTAGGGTGGAAGGCACCGCTTTAGCTGCATGAATCCAAGGTCGTCCTAACAGCAAGTTGTAAGATACCGTGGCGTTCAACACCTGGAATTCCATGGTAAATAGGACCGGGCCAATGGTCAGTTCAAGTACGACATCCCCCATAGTGGTTGTTCCGTTTCCGTCAAACCCCCGGACACAGATGCTATTCTCCCGGATTATTCCACGGTCAATCTTTAACTGGTCCAGGGTGGACAATGGACAAATATTGGCGCTTGAGCCGTTATCCACCAATACTCGAGTTACCACCGAGTCTTCACATTTGACAACTAGGTATAGAGCTTTGTTATGCTCCGTACCTTCCACTGGCAGGTCATCATCTGAGAATGTTACCCTCTTTACCTCGAAAATCTTGCCGGCAATGGTTTCCAGGTGGTTTACAGAAATCTCACTGGGTACATGGGCCTCGTTCAATATCTTTAACAGGGCCCGGCGATGTTCCTCGGAATGGAGGAGTAATGACAATAGTGAGATCTGGGCGGGTGTTTTTCTCAGCTGCTCGACCACAGAATAGTCTTGCACTTTCATTTTCCTCAGGAAGTCTTCAGCCTCCTCTTCTGACACTGGCTTCTTGGTTGCCACTGGGTTGGTTTTTCTTAACTCCACCGGAGCAAAACATCGACCTGATCGAGTCAGCCCTTGCGCTTCACAACTGACTTCTTCCACCTGTTTTCCTTGGTACGTCACCATTGCTTTTTCATATTTCCAGGGCACGGCCCTGCTGTCAAGCATCGGCAGTTGGACCACCGGCTTTATGGTCACCCGTTCTCCACATACCCCTTTCAACATGACTGCCGGTGTGGGCAGGATCCCTGGTATTACCAACTTGCTTGGCTCGGGTTTGCTTGCTATGACGGACGGGCTCTTCCCCCATATCACTACCGGCTTGACGCCTTCTCCCTGCGACTGTACATTTGTTCCTCCACTGGTTAAGACTTCTTTTGGGGCAGCTTGGATCATCATCACTGTTTGTGAGGGTTTTCTTAATTCTCCTCCCTCACACACCAACTCAATTATGTGAGTTTCGTGGTGCGCTGGCAGTGGGTTTTGGTTGATGTTAGGAGCCTCCGGTGTCTGGACCTCGATCTTATTGGTGTCAATAAGATCCTGTATGGCATGCCTTAACTTCCAACACTTCTCGGTATCGTGCCCGAGCATCCCTGAACAGTATTCACAACTGATTGAACGATCCAAATTCTGAGGTGGGGGATTTGGTTCCCGAGTATGGACAGGACTAACCAAACCCAATTGCCGCAGCTTGTGGAACACAGCGGTGTAGGTTTCTCCCAGTTCGGTGAAGGTTCTTTGCTTCCGCAACCTGTCATTTCTGGCATCTGGATTTCCCCGGAAACCTGCCCCTGAAGGATTTCTATATGCCCTTGGTGGAGGGTAAGTGTTTTGTGGTGGTGCATATATGTTCTGGGGAGCCGGTGCGCGCCATTGTGGGCGAACCGGAGGCTGAGTGTATACCTGGGCTTGGTGTACGGAACAATGTGGTTCTCGAGGTGGATAGAAATTTTGTGGTGGGTTGTATGGGTAGTTTGATCTGTGAGGCCTGGGTTGGTTGTAGTGTGGCCTGCCAGCCCTGGGCCAACTGCCTGCCTCGATCGTGGCAACCTCTTCTTTCTTTCTTCTTAGCGCACCTCCCGTGCCGCTTTGAATAGCCTGGGTTGTGGCCTTAAGTGCCGAATAGTTTAAGATCTTGTCCGACCTCAAGCCTTCTTCTATCATGACCCCTATTTTGACCACCTCGTTGAAAGATTTTCCAACCGTTGTCACCAAGTGACCAAAGTAGGTTGGATCCAATGTCTGCAAAAAGTAGTCTACCATCTCTCCCTCTCTCATGGGAGGATCGACCCTAGCTGCTTGTTCTCTCCAGCGGAACCCGAACTCGCGAAAACTTTCCCCGGGTTTCTTCCCAGTTCTCAATAACGTGAGACGGTCAGGGACTATCTCCAGATTGTATTGGAAATGACCTGCAAAAGCCTGCGCCAGGTCATCCCACGTGTACCACCTGCTGAAATCCTGCCTGGTATACCATTCCAGTGCAGATCCGCTCAGACTTTGGCCGAAATAAGCTATCAAAAGCTCATCCTTGCCTCCTGCCCCTCTCATTTTGCTACAGAATCCCAGCAAATGTGCCATGGGATCACCGTGCCCTTCATATAAATCAAACTTGGGCATCTTGAACCCAGCCGGGAGTTGGACATCTGGGAAAGGGCACAGATCTTTGTATGCCACGCTGACTTGATTGCCCAGCCCGTGTAAGTTCCTGAAGGATTGCTCCAGGCTTTTGAACTTTCTCAACACTTCATCCTGTTCAGGGGCCTTAACCGGCTTCTCATCTTCTGCCGGTACTTCCAGATGGGGATTGTAAGCCTGTGGTTCCGGTGCGTGGAATGTAGGCTCAGGGGGATAGTATTGTGTATCGTGAGCCTGAAACAATGGCTCACTGGTCGTTCGCTGCAAAGGGGCTGATGCAGGTCCCACAAAAATGGGAATATTGGGTGTTGGGAGAGGTTGATGGGGTGGTGGAGCTTGGGAATCATGAGGGCTTCTTTCTTGATGATAGAGGGGATTTGGGCGGCTTGTGGAAGGGCCAGAGTGAGGGTACTCCGGCACGTGTCCCAGTGTCTCAGGGCTCTTTTGCGTTTTGGCCAGGGCTAGCTGCATTGCATGCATCTCTAGTCCCATCCTTTCAATCTTTTCCATTGCCTCTTTTAGCAACTGGCTCATCGGCCTTTCTTCCTCATTACTATTCTCAGAAGTAGTCATGCTTGTTGCTACCGGTCCTTTGGATCTGGTTTGGTATGAATGTGTTGCCAGAATTCTTTAACAACTAACTGTCTGGTATCAGACAACAACAAACTTTGTTAGTGTTAGAGCTTAACAGATTTGATCATAACACATACAGGATGCAATGCACCTAGGCAGTTAACCGTTTCTACATGCTTTGCTTCAAACCACATGCGTCATCCCGGTTTGTTCATTCGTTTCTTTTTAAAGTATTTTGCGAAACCCCGCGTTTTATTTTATTTACATTTTTTCTTTATTTATTAAAAGCGATCGAATCTTATGGGGATTGCCTACGTATCACGTCCCCGCGTGAATCAGACCAGGCGTAGTTCTGCCTTAAAGTAAAGACACATAGAAATTCTTCCGGAGTCACTTAATTTCATTATCAAAATTTGCTATTACACATTACTTCAAACAAAATAGCAACAGTACAGACTCCAGGGTTTTAAACTTGGTTTGAGGAAAAGAAAACAACATTGGGGAAACAACAAACAAAACAACCAGGACTCGATCAACAACTAATTTTCCAACTTAGGGACCCACGAGGCATCTTTCGGCCCTTTCGCGGCCCTAGGTGTAAGGTCTCTTTGCAAGCCCTTCAACTCGTTCATAATCCGATGGACGCAGCCCATGATGGAAGCAATGAGGTTTTCCCGAGGTGTCTGCTCGCATGCCAAACATTTTAGGTAGATGTAATGCCCGACTTCGTCAATTCTTGCCCGAATGTTGTCCCTTTCTGCGAACAATTGCCTTATCTGTCGGCTCTTTAACCCTAGCGTTTGTGCATTGGCGGCGAGTTGATCCTGGAATATATCCATTTGCCTTTCCATCCTTGTCATTGCATTGTAATAGCGTCTCCGGTCGGCCTGGGCATCTTGCGTTTGCTTGAAGATCCGCTCTTGCAAAGCGGAATTTGTTTCCTTTGCTGCTTTGACGCTCAATTCACAATTCCTCATGACTTGTTGTAGGCGCTTTCTCCGGGCCATTGTACCTTCTGCCCATTTGGCCCTCATCCTTGCTATGCAAGCCTCTGATAGGTCTAATTCTACCTGGCTCTGGATGACCTGATTTCTCAAACTGGCTATCAATCTTTCGTCGGAGCAACGCCTCTGTCGGTCGATGTTATTCTTACTGGCTTGGCGAAGCCGGGCCTTCAGGGTTTGGTTTTCTTGGGCTAACTTGTCTTTTTCAGCCTGCTCTTGGGCGACTTGTACGTTGTTTTCGAATACCATCCTTTCCATTTGTCGCTTTAGCTTCCTAATTTCAACCAGGTAACCTTCCTCTTTTGCAAGCCAGTCCCATTGTTCTTGCGATGACTCAACAAAATTTCGGAGGTGAGGCCGTTTGGTTGGCCGTTTTACGATGTTCTTCTTGTTCTGCCAAGTGATATAGGCCGGCGAGACTTCACCCCTAGACAAATCATTTACTCGGGTATTCGCCGTTAAGTACTGGCATTCACTCCATATGCAACGAACTGTCTTTTCAGGAAATTGGCCGTCACTGCTGACCTCGACTGCATAAGTGCTGAGATCTTCGTCCGGGTGTAGTACTTGACATCTTCCCAACTGCCTCATTACCCTGTAAGGGGCATAAGGTTGAATACCCCTGAGTCCCATCAAGAGGAAGTGAGGACCAGTGGCGGGCATGTATATGATTTCTTCCACAGAAAGCCAACCCAAAGTCCAGTTTATTTGGTCTGCGGTGATGATCCGGAGATAGGATATCCATTCTTCAAACCCTCCCGGTGATCGGAAACCTGAAACCCTTAGGCTATAACCCTCGATGCAGCCCCCATTTGTAGACATGTAGCGCATATACTGAGGGTGGTGACACAAGTGTTCGATCATCCACATTTGTAACAACAAGTTGCACCCTTCGAAGAAGTCTGCTCCAGCCTTACAAGCCGTGAGGGCTCGGTATATTTCTGACATTATCATGGGAGCAAGGATGCTTTTATCGTTGGTAATCAGGATTCTGACGATTCCAGCCACCTTTAGGTCGATATTTCTATCTTTTCGGGGAAACACCACAAGGCCCAAAAATGCCACCATAAAAGCGAACCGCCTATGCTCATTCCATTTTACCAGATTTCCCCTGCTGCAAACACCACTTTCTGGATCATTGAATCCTCCTATGCTCCCGTACCTCTGGTATATGAATTGTAGGGTAGAAAAACCTTTATCCAGTTCAGCGTATGGGACTCCTTTGCTTATCTTCAACAGATCCATGAATTTGTGTGAATTCACAGCCCTTGGAGCGATCAGGTATTTGTGTCTCAAACCTTCAGTGACGTCCATGTAACCCGCCATTTCCTCTAAGGTTGGGGTGAGTTCAAAATCTGAGAAACGGAACACGTTGTGGGCCGGATCCCAGAATGTAACCAAAGCCTTTATGATGTCGCACCGAGGCCCGACTTTCAACAAATCAACCAAACCCCCCAGGTGCAGTTTGACCTTGTCTTGCTCTGGCCTTTCCAAATCCTCCCACCATAATCGCACCTCCAGGGGAATTTTGCTTCTAACTGTCATCAGCAAACTTGGACTCATGCTCATTCTGCATGTTTATTGGGGTGATTAAGCGAAGATCCAGACTCATTAGACTCAAATACACAAATCGACACACTATTTTCTAGAAAAACGAAATTTTGGTTGTTTCTGAAAAGTACGATGTTACCTTAAAACTTTCGTTATTTGGTTTGTACCTCTATTTTGAAAGAACAAGTTGAGCCCGATGGGGGTTGCCTACGTATCCCGCACCATGCGAGAATCAAACTGACGTAGTTCGGGCATAAATCGAATTTTGGGGACACCCTATTTTTCTCTTAAAAATGAATCAAAGACTCCTTTTTTTCTTTTAAAACAAATTAATAAGACACACATTTTTTTCTTTTTTCAAAATTTTGGCAGAGCTTTGACCATTTTTGTGACTTTTCAAGAATAAGTAACCCCTTAACCGTTATTCCTCTTCCCTTTCCAAACATTCTCGATATTCAGAAATCGGTCAGCATGCAAGCCTTGAAACAAGTAAAAGCAAACAGGATGTAGCAGGATGGCCTTTATTCTCAGGTTGCCTGTCCTAGACGGACCCAGCCCCTGTGCTGAGTCCCCTAAGTCAAATGCACATGATGCAAATAAGCGTTCCTACTAGGGATCCGGCATGAAGCTATGTTATGCTAAGCTGTAAAGCCTAGGTGTTTGTTCTAGACCTGGCTTACCCGAGCGGACAACTCGAGCCGAGGATGGGAGCTGTGTACCGGTAACCAAAAGGCCATCCGATTTTGCAACTCCTCCGAATCCTCGTTCTATTTTGGCATATGACACTAACAGAAAGAAGCCACGACCAGCGTGCGCTCCTCAAGAGAGAAGAGAAGGGTTTCGGCACAGTTTATATATACAGTCCAAATAATATCAAAGCAGTAAAAGCAGCATTTAGTACATTAGGATCAAACACGTAAAAAGAAAACCAGATAATAAATAAAGCCAAATAATAACAATTATTTCAAGCTCGAATTCTTAACCCTGAACCAGTGGTTCTGGGTTACGGTCCCCAGCAGAGTCGCCAGAGCTGTCACACCTCCTTTTGCCGCGCCCGAGGGCGCAGGGGAGTTTTTTCCAATTAAAGGACAATCGAAACGGGATTCGTTTAATTATTTCAGAGTCGCCACTTGGGAGATTTAGGGTATCCCAAGTCACCAATTTTAATCCCGCATCGAGGAAAAGAATGACTCTATATTACAGTCTGCGTACCAGAAATCCGGATAAGGAATTCTGTTAACCCGGGAGAAGGTGTTAGGCGTTCCCGAGTTCCGTGGTTCTAGCACGGTCGCTCAACTGTTATATTTGGCTTGATTATCTGATTTTATACAAGTGTGAACTTACGTGCAAAATTTAACTTTTTACCGCTTTTATCATTCACTGTTATTTTATAGGACTTGCAACGTCGTGAAAACATGTCTCGAACCCCGTTACATCAATGTACCCGTGGTTATTGACATATCTCGACTCGGTTGAGATTTGGATTTGGGTTACATAAATGTGCACCCGAATTAAGAAAAAAATAAATTATTAAGACGCGCCTAAAGAGACTATCGTGTTATTATTTTGGGAAGGCCGCGAAATTCGCTAAACGGCCCTCCTGAAGTCTAAGTAATTTTAAACAAATATTTACTGAGGGCCCCGCAATTTGTATTTTTATTCGGCGAGGCTCATCTCATCCTTATTTTAAAATGAATTTGCAACGTCATGGACATGCATCTCGAACCACGTCACAGTCAATGTACCCGTGATTAGAAACACATTTTCGATTCCGTTGAGATTTGGATTTGGGTCACATCAATGTGCACCCGAGTTTACGAAGGTAAGATTTATTAAGGCGCGTCCTAAGAGTCTAACGTATTGTTATTTTTAGGGAGGTTGTGAGATTGGCTAAACAACCCGTCCCGGAAACTAAATGCTTCACTAATATGCATTTAACAAGGGCCCCGTATCTGCGTTTTGTTTATTTTTATCGAGGCTCATCTCGTTGTTATTTTTAAGGGATATCCTATAGCAACTATGTTTCTCGTCGTGTTTGTCTCTATCAATTGAAAGCAGTAAATAGTCTTAGTTGATTATAAAACCGTATTTAAAGTGCTACTACAGAATAATAAAATGTGACTGCATTTATGGCCAACTAGTCGCAAATTATGGGCCCAAATCCAGCTCATGCGAGATGGCCTGACTTGGGCCCTGTTTTTCCGATACAGGCCTAGCTGACTTTCGATTTGGGCTCGGCCTTCCTGGGGTGGAGGCCTAGAACCGATTCTTTGTTCTTTATCAATTTATATGTGACAAACTAACAAAAGGGGAAAGAACTATACTAGCAGTGGATAGTTTACATGCCTGGCCTACATTAAAGAGTATGTTACACAATTTAAACCTAAGTCTGGGATACAACCTACTGCATTAGGAATATTCATCTAACAGCCTACATATACAACTAACATTCAATCCCCATACATTGATATTTACTATGCGTGCAAGTTGCCTTCAGTATCCAAACAAATGTAAACTATCATGCATTACATGATATTCAATACAACAGCCTATGCTTAAAGTAAACAATCTTCAATTCTTCTCTTTTGCATTCATGCTCAACTTCAAGTTACATTGACAGTATTAGTCGTGTACCTGGATATTTGCACAATAAGAAGAGGAAGAGAGAGAGTATCAGCAGCAAGTAATCAACAGCAACAACAGATAGCAACAACGCAGCAACACAACCAACAGCAACTATGTAGCCTACAGGTGCTTGAGCATCAGACAGACAAATCCCAGAAAAAGAACAATGAACCAACCGAAAACCCAAGATACCAAATGTAACAGCAACAGAAGATCCAATAATCACAAAACTCAGCAAGTACTCAGTACAGTTCCAACAATCAAGAAGGCTAAAACTCAATCCACAGCTCACAGAAAACTCAGTATAGTAACAATCACAGCAGAAAACACACAGCCTTATCTTAACGGAACAGTGATGACCCTAGTTAGAATAACTGACTTGGCCAGAACAGCTCAACCAACTTAGTTCCTTGTGCAGTTTTGGGCAATGTTTTAGTCAAAGTATTCTGAAAATTTTCACTTTGTTTTTCTCTTTTCTCCAGACTAAAATCTCTACCTCGTTTAAGTTATCAAATGGCCTATTTATAGGCCAAATGAACCAGTACAGCTGATCTGCCTGCCCTGCCAATTGGCAGAATGCCCATACCCTATAAGCCCATGCCTAAGCATCTTTGGTACCAGCCCCTTTGTTCCCCACGCCTGGTCTTTGTTTAATCAAGAGTTATGGGCTCGTTTTATTTATTCATTTTAAGCCCCATACTCTTATGTCTTGCTCCCCATGGGTATTAGTTTAATCCTAAATTAGTACCCTACTTGTCAGCTCATTTAAACTAATCATTTTTGTCCTTTTCAAACCCCAGACTACCCCTGTTAAACCCTGGTTATCACTGTCTTGACCCTTTGCAGCATCAGGGCATTTTTGAACTGATGAAAGTTCAAATTCAGGACTGCCTAGACTGAACCTTTCAGTCATTTTTCAATGCAAACAAACTATTTCAAACAATGCTGGGGCCTTCAATCAGTGGCAAAGTATCAATTAGTCATGCGACATTATTAGCTCGTTTGATTCATTAGTTATAAAAACTAATCAACGACATTTATCGAGTCGACTATACTAATTATAGCAGGTAATAATCAGTCGCTCACATAAACAATATGTTCAGGGACCTAAAGGGCATCAGACAATTTTGTGTTCAATTACTGGGAACCTATATAAGTTTATTCATTTGACGACTAATCTAATCGAACATGTTCATCACAGAATACATTCAAATCATACACAGAAAACAATTGACCAAATAAAAGGTCTTTACAGAGATGAAAGAAATCCAAAAAAATAACAAAATAACAACCAAACACAAAGAGATATGCTGACAACTTATTTAGAAATAACACAAAAGAAAGGAAAACTTACCAAAATGTTTAAATCAAACAGACCCAAATCTGATTCAACTTCGACCTTCTGAGGCCGAACAAACTTTAATCAGGGTGTTCTCACATGAGAACACCTTGATTAAGGTCTATTAGACCTCAAACCCATGTCAAAACTGGCCGGGTTCCCCAGGTGCATGTGTTTCAAGTTCTGGATTTCCAGATCTGGATTTTTAGGAGTTGTGGGTAGATTCGGACCAAACCAAGCTTGGTTTGGTCACGAGGAAGGTCAGGGGAATGTCTGGTATGAAGATGGGGGTGGTTTGGCATAGGTCCGGGTTCGACTCAAATCTTCAAACGAAGATTCGAGACGAGGGAAGGTGATTCGAGGCAAGAGGGTAACAGATCCCTGTTCAGGAGAGTGAGGGGGTCTTAGGGTGTTCAGGAGGTGGTCACCGGCGTTCGTGCCGCCGGCTTTAATGGCGAGGGAGACGAGGGCGGCTAGGGTTTCTAATGGGAGGTCCGGGTTCGACTTGGGGACGAAGGGGTGGGGTGTTGGTATAGGGGGCGTGGGTATAAAGGAAGGTTTATATATGGTCTATGGGATTGGATCTGAGCCGTTAGATCAGATGATCTCAACGGCTTGGATCTGATGCTGAGAAATGAGACGGGGTCGTTTGGTTTAAGTGAGGGATTGGGTCAGGCTGGTTATTTGGGTCGGGTTTGAACGTGGGTCGCTGAAAGAAGTCCTGAATCGTTAGATCGGCTGGGACGGACGGCTCAGATTGATTTGCCTAAAACGACGTCGTTTCAGGAGGTGCCTGGGCAGGCCTGGTTTGGACCGGGTCAGATCGTTGGTTTGGGCCTATTTTTGGTTTATTTCCTTGGCCCAAACCGCTTCCTTCATTCTTTTCTCCCTTTCTTTTTTCCTTTTTCCTTTCTTCTTTTTTTTTCTAATCTTAAAACTAAAAAATAAAAATGAAATTCAAACAAACATAATTATCAAAATATTTAAATAGGTTAAATCGCACCCTAGAATATTTTTGTGAATTTTTCTTTTACTGAATGAATTATGGTCTAATTACCAGGACATACACATTTTGTATTTTGTTTAATAATGTAAAAATGGACAAAATGGACAGAACCACACATGACTAACAGCACATGTTACGGAAACTTGAAAATTGTACAGCGAGGTCCTTTGTTACTATTTCTTTTGGAGTGACTGTCCGTGAAGCAAAAATCACGTGCTTACAACCCCAATTCGTGCGGTGAAATTCCTCTCCAAGGTCGCCCAAATCGAGCTCCAAAATCCAAAAATGAAGAATGAAACCAAAGACCTCGTCAAATTCGGACCAAACTTGTAACGACTCGACCGGTTGTTTCATGAGTTACCACTCCATTTCCCCAATTTTTGCTTCTTATTACCTTGTTCAGTTGTATTATGTGTTATCGGGTTCAGAGAGGTTTTGGTAAGGTTTGAGACACTTAGTCTCTTTTGAGTAAGCTTAAGTTGAAAAAGACAACCGGATATTGACTTATGTGATAAAGGGCTTGAATGTGAGTTTCGATGGTTCGGATAGCTTCGAAAGGTGATTTGGGACTTAGGAGCGTGATCGGAATGTGTTTTGGAGGTCCGAAGTAGATTTAGGCTTGAATTAGCGAAATTGGAATTTTAGCATTTTCTAGTTGATAGATGAGATTTTGATATAGGAGTCGAAATGGAATTCTGGAAGTTGGAGTAGGTCCGTGGTGTCATTTGTGATGTGTGTGCAAAATTTCAGGTCATTCGGACGTGGTTTGATAGACTTTTTGATCGAAAGTGGAATTTGGAAGTTTTTGGAATTCTTATGCTTGAATCTGATGCAAATTTGGTGTTTTGATGTTGTTTTGAGCGTTCTGAAGGTAGGAAAAAGTTTGCATGATGTAATGGGATATGTTGGCATGTTTGGTTGAAGTCCCGAGAGCCTGGGGTGAGTTTCGAGTGGTTAAACGGACCATTTCATGTTGGAGGATATTGCAGAAAACTGCTGTTGGTGTTGTAGGTTTTTGAACTTCGTGTTTGCGATGCATGTCCTGCATTCGCGAAGGTTAGGATGGGAGCCTCTGAAGTTGACCTTTACGTTCGCGAAGGTGGTCCTACGATTTCGAAGGGTCGATATCAATGGTCATCGCGTTCGTGTAGAGGAAAGAGAGCAGCTGGGGTCCTGGAGGATTTGTTCTTCATGTTCGCGGGTGGGGAGTCGCGTTCGCGATGTGTTGGGAAGCCAAGTCTTCGCTGTCGCACACTGGGAGTCGCGATCACGATGAAGGGAAAAGTGGTCAACTCAAGTTTGTGATTCGCGAACGCGAGGCTTTGACCGCGTTCGCGGAGAAGAATTTTGAATAGCTGGGCAGAATGTTTTAAAAGGCCATATCCGCGATTTTGGGTCTAAGTTTCACCATTGTTGGGCGATTTTAGAGATTTTTAGGAAGATTGAAGAGGGAATCAAGGGGAAACACTTAAGGATAAGATTTATGGACTTAATACTCAATTCTAATGTGATTTCTACCTAATTGATCACGGAATTTGTGGAATTTAAGCCTAAAAATTGGAAGTTAGGGCTTGGAAATTGGAGACCTAAATCTAGGAATTTGAGGGGTCATTTGTGGTCGAATTTTGATGTATTTGATATGTATTAACTCATGGGAATACAAGGAGTTTATTGATGTAATTTTTATCAAATTCCAAAATGTGGGCCCGGGGTCGGGTTTGGTTAATTTCGGGATTTGTGTTGTAATTTGATTATTTTCGAGTGAGCTTTGTTCCCTTAGCATATTTTGATGGTTATGTACTGATTTTGGTTAGATTCAGAGCATCCGGAGGCAGATTCGAGAGGCAAAAGCATCGCGGGCTAGAGTTTGGACTGGATAGAGGTAAGTAATAATTGTAAATCATGTCCTGAGGGTATGAAACCCCGGATTTTATATCGTTGTGCTATTTTGAGGTGACGCACACGCTGGATGACGAGCATGGGGTCATGCACTATTGGGGATTGTGACTTAGTCCATCCCGTATGACTGTTTAACTACATATTTGATTGAAAATTATTTGATATCATCATGTTTTGGGATGAATGTCATATTTGGGTCTCGTGCCAACTGTTTAGACCCTTAAGGAATTTTTACTACTATTCCTCACTGTTTTAACTTCGTATTTGTACTCAGTCATGCTATACTATACTGTTTTTACAACTCAGCCATCTTTACTTGTTTTTGATATTTTAAATAATATTTTGGGCTGAGCATCATGTTCTACTGTCGCCCGAGTGGCTTGTGAGATTCTTACTGAGTAAGGTCGAGGGCTTGCGTTATGAGGATACTATGGGATCAGGCTGCGTGCCACAGCAGTATTATACGGATTTATGATTATGAGGTCGAGGGCCTGAGTTGTACGTCACAAGGTGGCTTGATATGAGGCCGAGAGCCTATTTGATTATACCACGAGATGGTTTGTTATTGCGTTTGGGGCGTAAGGGGCCCCTCCCGGAGTCTGTACACCCTCAGTGAGCACGGGTACCCAGTGTGATATGTGATATAGCTCGAGGGGCTGATGTCGTTCCATGTTATTGCCCTAGGGGCTGATACGAGTGATTGTGAGATAGCCCGAGGGGCTGATTCTGTTGATATTTTGCCCGAGGGGCTGATTTATGTATCTATCTTTTCTCCCTATTTTCATTCACTCGTTTGAACTATTAAAAGATGTTCTAAAGAGGTATTCACAGAACTAAGGTATTTTTACAAGTTTTCACTATTTTATTGTATTGTATTAGTTTTATACTGCCTCTTTGTAGCAATTTGTTGTGTTTTACGTGTTTTCTTATCGCTCAGCTGCCTTTACTTTTATTACTTATTGAATTGGCGTACTCACATTACTCCTTGCACCTGTGTGCAGATCCAAGAGTCTCGGGTCACGCTAGTGAGGGCTGATTGCTTCCAACAGGCTGTTCGGAGTTCACTAGGTAGCTTCTCGGCGTTCGCAACCTAGTGCTTCTCCTTCCTATCTTTATTTTCCTTGTACTAACTTTGTACTAGACTGTGTAGACTTTTCATACTCTTAGACAGATGTTTTAGATGCTCATGACTGGTGACATCCCGATGTCGGGCTGTGTTTGTTTCCGCATTTGTTCTATTTCACTCTAATTTGGGATTTATCACTTATTACTGACTTAATTATGTATTATTATAACTGTTAATTGGTTTGGGGATTTATGTCGGCTGGCCTTGTTTCACGAGAGGCGCCATCACGACCGGTCCGGTTTGGGGTCGTGACAAAGCTTTTCCTTTTTGCATGTTCCGTCGATGAACCCTAGCTTATTGCGACCTAGGATCGCAATTCTCATCGCACGGCTCCATACTGAGTAGTTATCTGATCCTGTCAGTTGCAGAGAGATCAACACCATTCCTTAATTATTTGTTGAATTTAGGAATAAATGATGATTATAGCTCAATTTCTCTGGTACTTCATTGTCTACCTCTGTCGCTATATTTCTTACAGATTTCGTGAGTAATCAAGCTTTGATTGAAGATTTCACCCATATTAATGGTCGCTAGTGCTCTGATACCACGTGAAAAAGAGTGATTCTAGCTCATGGATCACAATGTCTATGAGCCCTAAAACATGCAGATCGAGAGGAAGCAACTTTATAGAGAAAAGGAAGCTAAGAGCTATGTACTCAAATTTGGAAAATGAGTAACTGATTGTCTTAAAGTCCGTATATTGTTAATTATACGTGTGCTACTGTTAAATAACTAACCGAATTTCGTAACTACTTCCTAATTATGGTTATAACTAACGAACTGACTCTATTAGTACTTCTAACTATAGTTACAACATCTTAGTTATCTAACAAATCCCACGTTCAATTACTTTTCGTCATTGCGTAACGATGGATTTAACGATACGATACAATAAAATCTAAGTAACAATCAAAATAAATATTGTATTTGAAGTAACAATACGATACAATACAATAAATAACAACCATCCAAACAAGCTGTAAGAAAAAAACTCTTAGTACTTAAAATTACTAGTAATTTCTTTTAGGTATTTCACAATATATTTCGTTTCAACTTGCTAATTGGGATCTTTATTAGTTTGTGACTAGATTCTTAGTTAATTAGTTTATGTTGAGCCATTATATATAATTCGATTCCATTTACTTTTGTTCTCAACTTCCTATTAATTTGTATTTATAAACTATTCGTAGTGACTTAAATTATTTTTTTGCCAATTAATCTAAATTTTAGTTTAATTACAAGAAAATATCGTGATGTTAGTTAAATTTGAGTTTAATTTAATTATTGTTTGTGATGCTAGTCTATATTTAAGTTTAAACATATTTATTAAATTATTGTTCTAATTTGATTTTAATTTGATAATCCATTTTAAAATTTAAGAAAGAGATTTTACTCTCTAGTATCTTTCAAGTTACCAAAATAAAGTTTATTCTCTCAAATTACTCATCTCGTGAAAGAAAATCTGAACCAATTAGAAAACATTCTCATTCTTTTGAAAAAACGAAAGCAAGGAGACGATCTTGATTCTTTAAAGATTGATTCAAAGGAAAGATTATCCATTAGGGACTCTCATCCAAATGAGCTTGATGGAATCAGAAGAGTATATCTTCGAAAAGGTCCTTATCAACGCAAAATCATAAGTTGTCATGGGCTGCTTTCCAGACATGCCACATGACCCCTTGGCCGCGCCCCATGGCGGCCTAGCAAGCCTCACAATGCCTAGCGCCATGGTCGGCCCCGTGGTCTTGGCTGCGCCAAGTGACAAGCGCGCATGTGCCTCTGTCGCCCCACCGATGCCTCTCGCCAGCGCCCAAGGGCTGGCCAATGACAACAGCGCCGCGCGCCCTGACAATGCCGCGCGCGCAGATCCTGATGCCTCGCCAGCGCCCAGCTGCAGGCCCATTCCAGCAGCGCCTCACGCACAGACCCTGATGCCAAGCACCAGTGCCCAGCCTCAGGCCAGCACATCAAGTGTCGCGCGCGCCCACAGCAACGCGCGCGCAGACCCGCAAGACAAAGATGCTGCCATCGGACTTAGTTTTTCCTTGTAATAATCTAAGTCCTTTTCATTGTAATCATAGGCTAGTTTACATCATTTTCATTTCAGTGTGCTTCTACAGCTTTATTAGGACTAGTCTTGTAATGTTGGTTTATTTTTTTAAGCATTATTAAGGGGGACCAAACAATCAAACATTTCAATCAGCATTTTCTGGTGTCTCTCCCCCTCGACACCACATCATTGTAATCATCATTTTCAGTCATCAATAAAATCATCATCAGCATTCAAAACCCAATTCTCTCTCAAGCTTCCGCAATTGCCCACGACATTGGTTTTCCCGCACGGCACTGACAATCTAGTCTAGCGTGCGGCGAGGACCTCATTGGCGGACAGCAACCGCACTGACATCGGTTGCTTAGCCTTACGTTGCCCTTCCAAAGATCATCAGGAAGGCGTTGCGTAACAGTTGGTATCAGAGCATAGGCTCGACATCGGACGAGGGAACATTTGCCATCATCACCATTTCTGACCATGGTGAATCATGGGGAGCGTCTAGCATCCCTAGAAGAGACGGTTGACCGATTACGACCCATCGTAGAAACGGTGCCTGATCAAAGCAACAACCTAGTGCAAAGGTTGGACGACCTGGACCGCCGAATGCGGCAGGCCGAAAATGACATTGCAAACATCAGTCGTGACTCCGACGAGGACCGACAAACGGCAGCCATTGAAACTGCCAACATCCATGGCAAATTTGAGGACCTCCAACAGGAGCGTGCCGACGATTTAGCCCATCAGCAACATGAGGCAGACAGACTAACTGCCATGCAGCAAACCATAAACGACTTGACTGACAAGCTCAACGTTGTCAATGCTGCCTTACAGAGCCTACTTCGAGAAGGCGACCATCACATCAGGGGTGCAGCAAACCTCACCCCCATTCCACAAAAGCTTAAGATACCGGAGCCAAAGCCATACGACGGATCCCGGGATGCTAAAGAAGTGGAAAACTTCATCTTCGACATCGAACAATACTTCGATGCCGTGGGCCATTTGGAGGAATCCAAAAAGGTAGCGACTGCTGCCATGTATCTTCAGGGCGATGCCAAACTTTGGTGGCGGGTCAAACACGAAGCCATCAAGGCCGGTGAAGATACTCTTCAGACATGGGACGAATTGAAGGTAGCCATACGCCTGCAGTTCTTTCCCGAAAATGTGGAATACAACGCAAGGAGAAAGCTACGGGACCTCCGCCACACCAGATCAGTGAGGGAGTACGTGCGCGAATTCTCCGCACTCATGCTAAACATACGCGACATGGGGGACAAAGACAAGCTCTTCGCATTCATAGAAGGTTTGAAACCTCATGCCCGTATGGAACTACAGCGACAACGGGTAGACACCCTGCCCAAGGCCATTCAAGCTGCAGAATGCCTTGGCGACTATCATTTGGGAACTCAGAATGACAGGCCCCAGCCGTCTGTCCGAGGGGGATCCAACGGGCACCATCCCAGCAATGGTGGCCCAAGCAAAAGTGGGGGAGATCGGAGTGCATCCAAAACTAAGACTCCTCCCTCCAACAGCAACAGTGCTGCATCCATCAACAACAATCAGGGGAGAAAGCCTCCCTCAGAATGCCGTCATTGCGGCGGGGCACATTGGAACAATGAATGCCCAAACATCAAGGTCAATGCTCATCAGACGGTCGAGGATGAGTTAGACACATCAGACTCATCAGACGACGACCAGGTAGGCGCCTTCAATGCAATTGTTGGCTCTATCCCTCATGCCTTAGCGGGGACCAGTGCATGTCCTCCTAAGAAAACATCAGTCCCGATCACCAGGAAAGGGAAAGAAAAGATGGACGAAGGACCTCCTAAACAAGCGAGGACCCTCATGTTCGTCGAATTGAAAGTGAACGGCAAGCCCCTTCACGCATTGATAGACACGGGTGCCACCCACAACTACTTGTCATCAACGCAAGTAGCGCGCCTAGGTCTTGTGGTACAAAAGAGCAAAGGCCGCGTCAAGGCTATCAACTCACCACCTCAGACATTGGGTGGAACAGCTACAAATGTCCCAGTGAAACTTGGCCCATACAAAGGAAGCATCGACCTGCGCATCGCAATCATAGATGACTTCGACATCATAGTGGGTTTGGAGTTCATGAGGCAGACCAACACCATTCCAGTACCATTTGCCAACATGCTCCTGATGATGGGAGAAAACGGGGCCGAGCCCTGCACCATACCATGCTTCCCCATCAAGATGGCCGCTGAAAACATCTCGGCCATGCAGTTGGAGAAGGTAGTCAACAGACATGAACCCCAGGTTCAGGCTACCCTTCGCAGCAGCAATCAGTCATCATGTCATCGGCCTCAAAAGACTGGTGACGCTCATCATCGTGTGAAGACTTGTCAGCCATGCCACAAGGACAAGTCGGATCACTCATCACAGCCGGGACCCTCGCAGCCATTACATGTCCCTCAGAGACCATGGGAAAGTGTTTCCCTCAGATTCATCACGGGATTGCCCCAAGTCGGCAATCTTGCATCCATCATGGTTGTCATAGATCAGTTCTCAGACTATGCAACTTTCATAGCAGCCCCGCAAAATGCATCAGCGGAAGATACAGCTCGACTCTTCTTCTCGCACATTGTCAAACATTGGGGCCTGCCCAAACACATTGTTAGTAGGCGCGACTCACGCTTCACTAGCAACTTTTGGACCCATCTCTTCAGGTGCTTTGGGTCAACATTGAGTCACAACTCAGACATCCATCCACCATCGGATGGCCAGACAGACCGGTTCGATGACATGCTGGAGGAATATCTCCGCAACTTCGCAACCGGATCACAGAAGCATTGGGTGAAGCTCCTGGATGCTGCTCAACTGTGTTTCAATTCTCAAAAGAGCCATCATACAAACAAGAGCCCTTTTGAAATTGTTACCGGACAGCAACCGCTTCTCCCGCAAACGGTGAATGCATCAACCATGCCGAAATCTCCTCGAGCTGCCAACTTCTCGAGCGAATGGGAGCGCAACATGGAGATAGTGCGGAGCTATCTCATCAGGGCCCAAGAGCGGGCAAAAAGGTTCACCGAACAAAAGCGTTGCTTTTCCCAACATCAACCAGGGGATAAAGTAATGCTACGCATCCCAAAGCAGTACTTGTTTGCAGAAAGGACCCATGACCCTCGGCTGCAACAAAAATACATCGGGCCCCTGCCCATTGAAAAACGCATTGGGAAGTCCACATACCAGGTCAAAACTCCATCCTGGTGGAAGATCCATCCAGTCTTCCATGTCAGCCGCATGCAATCATTGCTTCGCTACAACAGCAAGCTCAAAGAACAGAGGGGCGCAGACCTCCCATCCAACAATCATCATCATCATCATCATCATCATCATAAGGCTCCGAGGACGGCGCCAACTCAGGTGGGGGAGAATGTCATGGGCTGCTTTCCAGACATGCCCCATGACCCCTTGGCCGCGCCCCATGGCGGCCTAGCAAGCCTCACAATGCCTAGCGCCATGGTCGGCCCCGTGGTCTTGGCTGCGCCAAGTGACAAGCGCGCATGTGCCTCTGTCGCCCCACCGATGCCTCTCGCCAGCGCCCAAGGGCTGGCCAATGACAACAGCGCCGCGCGCCCTGACAATGCCGCGCGCGCAGATCCTGATGCCTCGCCAGCGCCCAGCTGCAGGCCCATTCCAGCAGCGCCTCGCGCACAGACCCTGATGCCAAGCACCAGTGCCCAGCCTCAGGCCAGCACATCAAGTGTCGCGCGCGCCCACAGCAACGCGCGCAGACCCGCAAGACAAAGATGCTGCCATCGGACTTAGTTTTTCCTTGTAATAATCTAAGTCCTTTTCATTGTAATCATAGGCTAGTTTACATCATTTTCATTTCAGTGTGCTTCTACAGCTTTATTAGGACTAGTCTTGTAATGTTGGTTTATTTTTTTTAAGCATTATTAAGGGGGACCAAACAATCAAACATTTCAATCAGCATTTTCTGGTGTCTCTCCCCCTCGACACCACATCATTGTAATCATCATTTTCAGTCATCAATAAAATCATCATCAGCATTCAAAACCCAATTCTCTCTCAAGCTTCCGCAATTGCCCACGACATTGGTTTTCCCGCACGGCACTGACAATCTAGTCTAGCGTGCGGCGAGGACCTCATTGGCGGACAGCAACCGCACTGACATCGGTTGCTTAGCCTTACGTTGCCCTTCCAAAGATCATCAGGAAGGCGTTGCGTAACAGTTTCCTTGAAGAAAATTTTTCGGGCTTAAAGTGTCCTTTTAATCTTAAATAATTTTAAAATTTTATTGAGTTCTTTGTACATTTACATTTTGGCATATTGAATAGAAAATTTTGAATCCGGCACTCTGCGGGTGGATGCACTAATCATGCCATTCTCACTAGTCTTGACATACTCCACTATACTATTAATTCTCAATTAATCTATTTTATAAAGAGAATAATATAATAATATTAGCACAACAAGTCCCCACCAATTCCGGCGGTGATCCTTTTAGTCAGAGATTGTCATTTGCTCCCTTCTTTTGAATATAAAAGCTCAGCCAACTAATGGGCCATTCACCGATTACAATCTCCCAATTTTGATACGCGGAATTAAAAAAAAAACAAAAAAAAAAGAATGATAATATATGTACAATTCATGTAAAATATGGGTAGAATCGTATATAATTATTGTATAATTTATAAATACCGATTAAAAAAATAAACAGGGAAACCGTCCAGCTATTTTTGTAAAAACTTAAAACAACGCAAGTGTA
The DNA here is from genome assembly GCF_000715075.1 of Nicotiana tabacum. Lineage (NCBI taxonomy): Eukaryota > Viridiplantae > Streptophyta > Magnoliopsida > Solanales > Solanaceae > Nicotiana > Nicotiana tabacum. The sequence continues at coordinate 82,019,364 of NC_134099.1, forward strand.
TCATTTGATGTTTAATGAGATTATTCTTTAGAAAACCGAAGCTAAAAGAATGTACAATTTCGCATCAGAAGTGTTATACCAGTGGTATAATACCACTTGTTAGATTTCTAATTCTCAGGAATTAAAGAACAAAAAGTAGAAAATATTCTAAGTTGAAATTATAACTTTTATAGGATCTCAAAAGGTAATGATATCTATTATATAGAAAATTGAACAGCATTAGATGCGGAACTAACCAAAAGAAAAACTTGACAAAATGATATTCCTTGTGACTTGTACGAAGAAGATCACGAGTATCAAAACAAAAAAAGGGGAGGTGAGCTCCACAATTCTATGGGATAAATCTCATTATTTTGCATTGGGAAGGGGCAAACTTAAAATATATTGAAATATACATAAACGATACTTGAAAAGTTTGATTACATATTGTGACAAACATAATGAGTGAAATCTTTCATTCCCTTCATCAAAGCCGTCTCACGGGAAAAAAAAAATATTCGCATCGGTTTTTTATAAAGCATAATATGTGTGTACATATATTTTTTTCTGTTAATTATTATATACTTTATTAAATTATTTAACCATAATAAATTGACATAATGTAAATTTCCATACTTGAATTTTTTTACCTTTCTCACAATATCTCTATTGTCATTTGTCATAGGCTCATCTCTAGCCAGCAACAACCAGCTAAATATTTTATTTCTAACTGTTCCCCATCTCACCATCAATAACTAGACATCATAAGTGGAACTGCATTGTAAGATATTTATAATAGTTACTTTGAACAAGAATGATATCATTTAGATTTCAACCATACCATTAAGGGGTTTTTAAATTTTTAAAATTAATAAATAATATTTTAAATTTTTAAAATTAATAAATAATAAACCCCCTTTATAAGAGTATCTATTGATGGGCTAAAAATATTCTTACAATAGTAATGGTCAGTCCATCAAAGACTTATTTCCATAAATTAATTATAACCCTTTGATAAACCTTCTTTTATACTGATACATCAGGTTTTAAATTAAATATCAAGAACACTAGGTAAGTTCTTTAAATATACGTAAGCCTTGATAGACAAGGTTACATGATATTTGTACTTGTGAAAGATAGTATATATTCAATAAAAGAGTCGAGATGCTTGTAAATTTTATCCGATTCAGCTGTTATTAAGAGAGAAGATTTTCTAGTTAATACGAATAACTTAATCAAAAGATACTTATGTTTAAGTTTTTCAAGATTGACGGAAATGTACTTAGAAAGAACTAGTATTAGTACCCGCGCGATACGCGGACACAAAGTATGTCAAATTATAATTTGTATTATTTAGGTTATGTGCAAATAACCTTACTATTAAATTTTCACATAAAAATTATAGATAATCATTAGATATTAAGAAAAAAGAGTACATAAAATCATTTTCCAAATCTTGTACTGGATAAGCTATTTTTTTCTTTTTGAATTTGTAAGAACATAATCTCTTGATTTTATTACTTGCATCTCGTTCCGTAATTAATATTAAAGAATACTAAACATATCACGTTGTGATCTAAACATAATTAAATCATATTATTTTAATAAAATTCTTACTAAAACTTTGTTTTACATCTCAAGTTAAAATATATCTTATCTTTCTACATTTTTTTCTCTTTTTGTTCTTTGCTTATAGTTATTGTATTACTCATTACTTAATGTTGTCTACTATCATGTGATTTTTTATTAGTTTGACTTAATGTCTTGATAATTTTTCTTATAATAATTATCGATAATTATAATTTTTTATTCTTGAAATTTAATGTATTTTTACACTTTACCCTCTTACTCGAGACTCTTTTATCATTTAAGTGTATCAATAATATTATATTATCTAGCTATTTAATTTATTTATTTAAACTAATTCAAAGTATTGTCACACCTCCTTTTTCCGGCACTATATAGTATTATCATATTTTCATGTGGTTTTCATTAACTTGTCACTTCATTTAATATCATTATCTAAATATAATATAAATAGATAAGTAAAAGTTTGATCTTGCATAAATAATTATTTTATTTTTAGACTATTTCTCTAATTTCTTAAATTATTTCAATTAGTCAATAATTTTTTTATGTATTGCATATTTATTTTATTTATCTCTAATTTATTATTATTCTTCCATTTCTTTTGTTTTATCTATCAGACTTTAGTTACGTGGCCTTATCCACAATATGACATTTTTAGTAATCTACTAATGTTAAGTTCGGCATTACAATTATTTATTTTAACTTTCTTAAGTCTAGCAACAACATAATCTCTTAATTTTCTTACTTGCATTTCATTTCGCTATCAATATTAAAGAATACTAAATATATCACGTTGTGATATATCTTGTTTGAGAATATTAAATCATATTATTTTAATAAAATTCTTACTAAAATTTTGTTTTACATCTCAAGTTCAAATATGTCTTATCCTTCTACATTTTTTTTTCTTTTTGTTCTTTGCTTATAGTTATTGTATTACTCATTACTTAATATCGTCTACTGTCATGTGATTTTTTTATTAATTTACCAACTGACTTAATATTTTGATAATCTTTCTTATAATAATCATCGGTAATTATAATTTTTTCATTCTTGAAATTTAATGTATTTTTACAATTTATCCTCTTACTTGGGACTCTTTTATCATTTAAATGTATCAATAATATTATATTATCTAGCTATTTAATTTATTTATTTAAACTAATTCAAATTATAAATATAATTCAAACTGTATATATAGTATAATCACAATTTCATGTGGTTTTTCATTAACTTGTCACTTCATTTAATATCATTATCCAAATATAATTTAAATAGATATGTAAATTTTTTATCTTGCATAAATATTTATTTTATTTTAAACTATTGCTCTAAATTCTTAAATTATTTCAATTAGTCAATAATTTTTGTAAGTATTACATGTTTATTTTATTTACGTCTAATTTATTTTTATTCTTCAATTTTTTGTTTGTTTTATCTATTAGACTTTACTTACATGGTTTTATCCACAATATGACATTTCTTAGTAATCTACCAATGTAAAGTCGGTATTACGATTATTTATTATAACTTTCGTAAGTCTGTTATATAATAGCCTATTATAAAATATGAAAGCTAAAAATGAAAAATAAAACAAACCAAAGAAGAAGAAGAAGAAGAAGAAGAAGAAGAAGAAGAAGAAGAAGAAGAAGGAGGAGGAGGAGGAGGAGGAGGAGGAGGATATAGAAGATTTACGTTAAATTTAGGATAGAGTTGAACTAATTACTTCCATTAATAATATTTTTTTTCTAAGTATTAATTGTTAATTTTATCCTAAAAGCCAAATGACTTCTTATTATTTTGCCACTTGATTTAACTACATTATAAACTATCCTCTTATTTTATGTATATAAAAAATATTGATATAGATATGAATATGGCTATGGATATAGATATATAAATATAATTTATTAATTCAAAAAAAAATTATTGCAATTTTTATTAGCTTATTCCTAATTTTGTTATGTGTCTTAACTCGGCTTAACCACATTGTAAATTACCATTATCTTATTAAAAATAAAATTTTACAATATAAATATAGATCAGTAATTACTCTGCCTATATATATGTATGTATATTTTTAAATAGGCACCTAAATTAAAGGGATAATATCACATAGACTAAACCTTGAGTTGAGAAATGTATCATGAACGAAAACCAAAATTGAAGGGAGAATATTCCTTAAATAGAATTTTACTATAGAAACATTTCTTGAACAATTTAATTTTGATTTTCTCATAATCTTGTTAATCTATATTAGATTTTGTCATAAAATCGATTTATATTTTGTTTTAAAATGCCAAGTGGCTTTTTCTCAATATGCCACTTGGCTTAACCTCATGTTTCACTACCCTCCTTTTAATATAATATGACTTCTTATTATTTTGCCACTTGATTTAACTACATTATAAACTATCCTCTTATTTTATGTATATAAAAAATATTGATATAGATATGAATATGGCTAAGTATAGTCCGTCCAAGTAATGGTCGGGTCAAAAACACGTCTAGTCGTTCTTTGTCGGAAAACTCTTCGTGTTTCCAGTCAAAGAGGGGCAGCTGTAAGCACGTGATTTTTGACCCTCCCCGAGAATTTTCACATTTTTAGCGTGAATATGTGAAATTGGGTCTAGTATAGCTATTTTAACTATTTTACTTTATTTCGTTGCAAAAAGAAAATTTCAAAAAATATATATATAAATTTTAGTTTATGTATTTCTCATAAACTTGAAAAATACAAAAAAAATTGCACTTTATTTTGTACTTTATATAATTTCGAAAATTACAAAAAATATAGTTCTATTAAGGTTTTATAGTCATTTTTAACTTTGAAAAATACAAAAATATTACCTCATATTTTATCTTAATATTTAAAAAACGAAAATTACAAAAAAAATAGTTTTATTAATATTTTGTAGCTATTTTAAATCTCGAAAAAATATTTAAAAAAAATATAGTTTTGTTTAAATATTAGTCTTATTTTGGTAGTTATTTTGCTTACATAGGACTAGTTAAGCAACGTGTTCCTATTTCTCGGGTCCGGGCAAAAGAATAATATTCGGGTTCAAACTACCCGGTTTTAGGCCTAATTTTCGGACCTAGCCCATAATAAACCGTGTCCAGGACACGTGGGGAACCCCACCACGCGTGGGGGACATATGCCTCGAACCCCACCACGCGTGGGGCTCATTTTCATGGGCATTGTATTACAAAAATACGGACAAAACACATTTTTAAAGGAGGACTTTTGGGATTTTTGAAAGGGGTACTGTATATATATCTTCTTCTCAAAAGAGAAGAAGAGAAAAGGACTACTGGACGACCACTGTTGAATCTTCTTCTTCAAGAAGAAGAAGAAGCAAACACCCAGCAAACCCTACCAAAACCCACGACCAAACCCCACGTCCCCAGCGAAAACCATCACCAAACGAGCCTCACTCCTCCTCAACCCGTCACCTTCCCCGGCAGCCCCACCGTCGTCCAACCACCCCCCGTCGGTAAACCACCATTAACGACCCCTGCTGTCGCAGCGAGGACCAACTCCTCCATTACCAGGCAAAAACCCTCCATTCCCGGACGTCCCCTCCAACGCCTAAACCCCAGCTTCCCCCGTCCAAACAGCCCCCTCCATCACCCTCGCACCCCCAGCAGCACCCATCGACCACCCGTCAAGCAGCAGCCATCGCTGCTGCGTCGTCCAACCACCCCCCGTCGTCAACTGCCCAAACGACCTCTCCAAATGCAGCAACAACCAGCTCCTTGACACCACCCGAACACCACCACCGCAGCTGCCTCCACCTCCAGAAACCACCCATCAAGCAACAGCTTTTGTTGCTGCATCGCCACCCCCGTTAGCCATCGTCCATTGCCCAAACGGCCCCTCGCACTCACAGAAGCGAACCAGTAATCCCACCACCGAACAGGCACGTCATTAACCCCCCTCCCCTCGCGTCGACCTTACTGCTGTCGACGTTGTTCCATCTTTCGCGAGCAGTTGTGGGTTGCTGCGATCCCGCCTTGCCGAGTTTTCTGTTTTCCGTCGAGGTTCGGTACGTCGAGGTTGTTGTCCGAGGTTTCGTCGCAGGTCCAACGCACCAGACGTCGATCGCAAGTAGGTATCCCTGCCCGTGTCCTTCATGTTTTATGTTAGTAATATATATATGTGTTTGTTGAAATACAATCCTAGTTCATGCGAATAGTATGCAAATGAGCGAGACATATTCATATGCTGTTTGTAAATCACTATTTCTTGTTAATTAACTCCATATGATATTGAAATTTGGTCGTGAATGCATTTCCTTTGTTTCGTCATGTTTAGTAGTTATTCGGCATTTTGTTTCTTCACGCTCAGATTATTGTTATCTAAATGTTTGTCTTAATAGTTGTTTGTACGTGTAGTAGTAATGTTAAAATCATAGTAGTAATCTAATCCCGCGGAAAGATATTCGTTTCATCAAATAAGTTTAATCTACAACCCATGGCCTCGCGAAGTAGCAAAGAAATGTAGTCATTTTAGCCTTGTCCTTTTTTAAAATAAAAATAAAAATAAATAAATAAATAAAAAATAAAAATAAAAAAAACGAGGCTAGCTTCGCCAAATAAAATGTACAGATTGCGAGGCCCTCACAAAATATATGTATGAAATATTTAGATTCCGGGACGGGCCGTTTAGCAAAATTCACGGCCCTACCCAATATAATAATGCGCTAGTTGCTTTAGGCGCGCCTTTAATAATGTTATCTCCTTAAACTCGGGTGCACATTTATGTGACCGAAATCCAAATCTCAACATAATCGAAATGTGTCTCTAATCACGGGTACATTGACTGTGATGCGGTATGAGATGCATTTCCATGACGTTGCAAATTCCTTCAAAAAATAAGAATGAGATGAGCCTCGCTGAATAAAAATACAAATTGCGGGGCCCTCAGTAAATACTTGTTTTAAATTGCTTAGAATTCAGGAGGGCCGTTTAGCGAATTTCACGGCCTTCCCAAAATAATAACACGATAGTCTCTTTAGGCGCGTGTTTAATAATCTATTTTCTTAAACTTGGGTGTGCATTTCATGTGACCTAAATCCAAATCCTAAAACATCAAATAAAATATGTTTCGGATTGTGGGTGCATTTCATGTGACACAGTCCAAAGATATGTTTTAAGCGATGTTCACATTTCTTAATAATAATAATTAATAAAGCGGTTAAAAGGTAAAATTTGCACATGGTTCATAATTGTATTAAAAATCAGATAAATAAGCCGAATATAACAGTTGAGCGACCGTGCTAGAACCACGAAACTCGGGAATGCCTAACACCTTCTCCCGGGTTAACAGAATTTCTTATCCGGATTTCTGGTACGCAGACTGTAATATAGAGTCATTCTTTTCCTCGATTCGGGATTAAAATTGGTGACTTGGGACACCCTAAATCTCCCAAGTGGCGACTCTGAAATAATTAAACAAATCCCGTTTCGATTGTCCTTTAATTGGAAAAAACTCCCCCTGCGCCCCCGCGGGTGCGGAAAAAGGAGGTGTGACAGCTCTGGCGACTCCGCTGGGGATCTGGCCCAGAACCACTGGTTCAGGGTTAAGAATTCGAGCTTAGATAAATTGTTATATTTGGCTTTATCTGATTTTTACATGTTTTGAGCCTAATGTGCTAAATGCTGCTTTTACCGCTTTGATATTATTTGAACTGTATATAAACTGTGCCGAAACCTTTCTCTTCTTACCTCCGGGGATGTGCTTACTGGTTGAGACTCCCTATTCTGTTAGTGTCATACCCTAAATAAAAGAGGCTCGGAAAGTTTCTAAGCCGGCTGGCCTTTTGGTTCCCGGAAAGGAGCTCCTTCCTCAGTTCGAGTTGTCCGCTCGGGTACACTGTCTAGAACACCGACCCAGGTTTTTGAACCTAGTATAACAAAGCCACATGTCAGATCCCTAGTAGGAACGTTTATTTGCATCATGTGCATTTGACTTAGGGGACTCAACATAGGGGTTGGGTCCGTCTAGGACAAGCAACCTGAAAATAATAGACAATCTTTCGGCATCCTATGTGCTATATGTTATATTTAGTCAAGGGCGTATGGGTCATTTGGTCATTTCCAGCATGATGTTATTTTAATCAAAGCATGGGGAACATTTGTGGAATCCAAGAAGCCTTGGAATTCCCTATGTCCCCCACACTTGCTTTTTGGGAAAGCACATGGGGAACATTTGTGGAATCCAAGAAGTCTTGGAATTCCCATATGTCCCCCACGCTTCATATGTTGGGAAAAGCGCATGGGGAGCACTTGCGGAATCCAAGAAGTCTTGGAAATCATTATGTCTCCCATGCCACATTTTTGAAAGAAATAATAAATATAAAAAAATAAAAATACAAATAAAAACAAAGCATGAAAATTCAAAAAAGATTTTGTATGTTGTCATCATTTTCCACATATAAGAAAATCGTGAAAAAGGGAGAAAATAACAGCATAGAAGTCTGAGTAGAGTCGAAACTCTGCCGAAATTTTGAAAATGAAAAAATGTCTTGTTAGTTTGTTATATTAAAAGCAAAGGAAAAAATAAAATAAAAAAATAAAAAAAATCATCATCGTTCTGTCTGGTTTTTTTAAAATATTAAAGAAAATAGTTTGTTTTGCCATTAAATGAAAATAAAAAAGAATCTGTTTTTTTTTAAAAAAAATAATAATAATAAAAAAATGTTTTATTTATTTTACTTTGTTTGTCTATGAAAATGCCAGAAATAAAAATAAAAAGAGTCCGGCGTTGAATGTGATTTTATTATTTATTCCAAAAATAAGTATATATATAATCCAAAAAAAAAATTCAAAAGAAAGTTCAAAATTCAACAAGATAAAATAGATAAATAAAAATCCGAAAATATTTTGATTCTTCTTTAGAAAATTCAAAATTCAAAAAAAAAACATGTTAGAAGCATTTCTTATATTGAAGGTAAAATTCCGAAAATATTTTCTTCTTTTCTTTAGAATAAAAAAAAATGAAAATTCAAAAATATTAGTTTTGCTTTTAAAAAGAAAATCAATCAAAAAATAATATTTCCTCGCTTCTTTTAAAGTAATTCTTTTAAACGAAAATTCAAAAAAAAAAGAGTTAGTTCATCTGCTTATTACTATTTGCCTACTTATTCTTATTTGACCGAACTACGCGGGTTTGATTCTCACCGGATGTGAGATACGTAGGCAACCCTCATCGGGTCCAACCCCACCTTCTCAAAAAGAAGGAATGTTTTATGTTTTTCGTTAATTTGTTTGTTTGTTATGAATGAAAAATAATAGTCTATTTGATTGTTGTGAAAAAAGAATAATAATAAAAAAAATAGAAATGGAAAAGGGTCTTCTCAAAAATAGCTTATTTGCCCGAACTACGCGGGTTTGATTCTCACCGGATGTGAGATACGTAGGCAACCCTCATCGGGTCCAACCCCACCTGTTGCTAAAATAGCCAAAAATCAAAAATTTTAATCTTGTCATAAATAAGTCGGGTGATGTCCAACCCACCTTTTGCTAAAATAGCCAAAAAACAAATAAATAAAAAATATATGTCAAATTTTAATTTTGTCATAAAGAAGTCAGATGACGCTGTTTTATCAAGACATAGCCGAATGTTCCCGAAAGGGACGCCGGAAGGCTGACTTTGCATAAACAGCCACCTTTAGGTCATTTTTTAAGATTTGGTCCAGTTGACCCACACAGCCTTAAAAATCTTCGTCCCCGAGACGTTGAAAGGCCGTGCTTGCAATATTGAGTTTTCTAATTTAAAAAAATGATAAAAAGAGTCATAAATAAGTCAGGTGATGCTGTTTTGTCATAAATAGCCGAATGCTCCCGAAAGGAACGCCGGAAGGCTGACTTTGCATAAATAGCCACCTTTGGGTCATGTTTAGGATTTTTGGTCTAGTTGACCCACACAGCCTTATAAATCTTCGTCCCCGAGGCGCTGAAGGGTCGTGTTTACAATACCAAGGTTTTGTTATAATTTGAAAAAAAAAAAAAAAGTCGACGGTCAGGTGAATACCGTTCAAATTTTGTCATAATAAGCCGAGCCAGTTTCGGCCGCGTCTTAAACCGTTCTTGCCGAAATAGCCTTAGAGTATCTTTCAGTTGTCGAAAGGTTATTTTCGTAAAAGAACGGACAAGTTTGTAAAAGTGTCATAAAATAATCCTCCCCGGCCTCAAAATTCATGTGAGATTCGGAAGGGGCCACATTTGCAAAAACAGCCGTTCGGTTGCATTTGTCAAACGGGAAAAGAAACTGGCCGTTTGTAAATCTTTTGATTAGAATATGTGGGTTGTTTGATTTTCAAGTTTGTAGGTCATCTTCAAACCTTTGAAACCCAGTTTGTTTTAATATGAAAATTGAAAAATGTTTACTGTTGTTTATCTTATTGGTCCGAACTACGCAAGGTCTGATTCATGCGGGGTCATGATACGTAGGCAATCTCCATAAGATTCGACCACAAGGAAAAAAGAAATGAAAAAAGAAATGGAAAAAAAAACGAAAAAGAAATGAAAAAAAAATGAAAAAAAGAGAATGAAAAAAAAGAATGAAAAAGAAAAAGCGGAAAAAAAGAGAAAAAAAAAGAAAAACATCGAAAAAGAAAAAGAAAAAAGGATGTTGTTAATAATGAGGACCGACTGAGTCCATTCTAACCTGTTTGTTTCGCAAATAAAGTTAAGGTGGTTGGTTTGTGGTAAGCCGGACAATGACACCCAGAATCCTTTACTTGCACCTCATGATGCACACTCTGCGAGGATCAGGCATGATGACAGAAGCATTCGAATCCTGTTGGAAACTTGTTGACGGAGATTGATGATATTGAAGCTGGTAATGGTCTTGACAGTATTGCTGCGAAGCTCAGTGGCTAAGATGCCAGTTTTGATAAAGTGGGAGCACGCTCCGTTCCTTGGATTAGCAAAACAGAAGCTGGTAGTGGCTTATTTTGTTGTCATTTCTGTTGTCCGGATTATTCTTAGAGTTGTAATCCGAATATTTTCTGGCGTCAAACCTTCTTATCTTTCCATTTTGTCATAGCAGTTTGTTTAAATTTTGCCCAGTTTGTGTTAGGATTTTATTCTGGTTGTTTGTTTGTTTTATTATTCAAACCATTTCGCCGGTAGTCTAATACAAAGCCGGTCTTTTGTTAGTTCCAGTCGTCTTTTCGTTTAGTCCTTTTATCATTTCGCTCAATGCCGATTCTAGGGACATGACATGCGCACCCAGTTTGGGCCTAATCTTAAAAGTTAATCATAAAACCCTGGAAAGGCGATTCAGACCATTTAAAGGAAATAAGGACGGTTGAGATTATTCAGAGCTCGAGTCATATGGAACTGGGGCAAGTGAAACACAAAGAAAAACCGTTAAAAGCAAGATTCGCCAAATTGGCATGAGGGTCGCCCAACGGTGCTTTAGAAGTGACAGATGAACAAACAAATGTTGAATATAATTGTCAAGTCCAGCACCCTCAAAAGAGAGTACAAATTTAAATTGTGTTGTTTGCACTTGGCATGTTTTGAAGACTGGAATGACGAAGGCATTTTGTTCTTCTACCCAAACACTTTATCCTTCGTTACCCCTTTTGAGCCTTATTTATTTTCTTTCATACCCCTCATTCGGAATTAGTAGCAACGAATAAAATACGCGAGCATGGCAGGTAAGAGAAAAGAAAGAAAAGAAAACAAAAAAATGGAAAAAGAAGAATAAAAGAAAAAGAGAGAAAGAAAAAAAAACGACAAAAGAAAATGAGAAAAGAAAATGAGAAAAGAAAAAGAGAAAAGAAAAAGGATAACAAAAAGCAAAAAAAAAAAGGGAAAGTTAAATGAAAAAGAGGAATTGGAAACTACGTTTGACCTGATTCCTCAAAGAGGATACGTAGGCGCTTCACGGCTCGGTCATAGTTTTGAAAAATGAAAAAATCATCAATTAAAATATCCCCAAGCAAGAAACTGGGGCAAAAGTTGCGTTTGTTGTAAATAAATCTAATTCCGAAGGTTGTAATTAATAACCCAAAATTAATGCATTTTTGAGCCTTTTATACCCTTTCTTTCTAGCCCTATCCAAAACCCACATTACGGTCCAAAGAAAGACCTTCCGATCAGTCTTCAAAAGATGCCAAGTCAGACAAATGAAGAGTCTTACCGGCGAACATAACATTCTGTTCCACAGCAGAAAGGACTCTAATCTCCAGCAGGAAGAGTCATACCGGCGACACTCCAAATCCCCAGCTGGAAAATGATACAAATGAGAGAGTCTTATCGATGAAAACCTTCACAGGCACCATAAGGCGATGAAAGCTGAGAGAAAAGCCAAAAATGAGAGAGACTTGATAGTGAAAACCCTTCGGGCACTACAAGTCGAATAAGATTGAGAATCAGATGGGGAATCGCCGATTGAAGATCTTGAAAGATGATTGACGGTAGAGGATAGGCCACATACGCATGTCATGGCCATTAGAGTCGGTATCTGCGTTTGATAGGTTTTTATTTATAGTTTCTTTTGTAAAAGAGTCGTTGTTTCCTTTGTCTTTTATTTTGTTTCTGTTATCTTTCTCCTTTCATAAAAAATTCCCCAATAGAGTCTGTCTGGTCAGAACAAGTATGAAATGACTTCGAATAGGCCATCAGCTTTCCAAAATGAGATCTGACTAGTACATCCAAGTGGTATAGTCAGCGAGGAACAAGCGCGAGGCCAGTGTCAAAATATATATCCCCAGCAAAAGGCCCATGAACAGAGCAAGGAGAGCAGTGAGCATGATTTGGCAAAATCCATACTAGACTAAAAGGTCGGGGAAATGCCAGTTTCCAAGCTATGCCACAAAAGAAGAGGGATATCCCCCAGGAGGAAGGGATTATCCCCAGCACATAATATCATCCCCAACAAGTTGTGCAACGCAAAGCAAGGAAGGAAAAAGGAAAAGCCATCCCGTTGGGAGTATCACAACCAACCACCATGTTTTAAACTAACAAATTTTGTTTGATTTGAAACAGGTAAAGGAAATGGCATTGAGGCAGAAACGCATGCCACAAGGGATATTATCAAACTGGGGCAGAAAATTTTCCTTCCATTTAGAAAATTTTCTGGAAGTCAGGTACCCCCAGCTGATAACATTTTACCCCCCAACAGGTAAGTAAATAATTCCCCAACAGTGTTATCCCTAGCAGTTGCGAGGAGTCCAACACAAGGTTGGAAAGTCGGTATCCTCAGCGGTTCCTTTCGGGGAAAGGCAAAACGACTCTCAAGGGAGGTAGTCTTCGAAGGAAGAAACTATGAATAAAAAAAAAAAGAAGAATAAAAAGATAATAATGAAAAAAAGAGGGAAAATGCATCCCAATCCCCAGCATGTATTCGAGGTAAGACATTTTCAAGTCTTAAGGATATTTCGGGTTCATCCACCCTCAAATAGGATCTGTCGGGTTCATCCGCCCTCAAATAGGATCTGTTGGGTTAATCCGCCCTCAAATAGGATCTGTCGGGTTCATCCGCCCTCAAATAGGATCTGTTGGGTTAATCCGCCCTCAAATAGGATCTGTCGGGTTCATCCACCCTCAAATAGGATCTGTTGGGTTAATCCGCCCTCAAATAGGATCTGTCGGGTTCATCCGCCCTCAAATAGGATCTATTGGGTTAATCCGCCCTCAAATAGGATCTGTCGGGTTCATCCGCCCTCAAATAGGATCTGTCGGGTTCATCCGCCCTCAAATAGGATCTGTTGGGTTAATCCGCCCTCAAATAGGATCTGTCGGGTTCATCCGCCCTCAAATAGGATCTGTTGGGTTCATCCGCCCTCAAATAGGATCTGTTGGGTTCATCCGCCCTCAAATAGGATCTGTTGGGTTCATCCGCCCTCAAATAGGATCTGTTGGGTTCATCCGCCCTCAAATAGGATCTGTTGGGTTCATCCGCCCTCAAATAGGATCTGTTGGGTTAATCCACCCTCAAATAGGATCTGTCGGGTTCATCCGCCCTCAAATAGGATCTGTTGGGTTCATCCGCCCTCAAATAGGATATGTTGGGTTCATCCGCCCTCAAATAGGATATTTTGGGTCCATCCACCCTCAAAAAGGATATGTCGGGTTCATCCGCCCTCAAATAGGATCTTATTTTCAAAGTCATTGTTGAAGACAGGCGCCCACCTGAATAACGAGAGGAATACATTTTTGTCTTTTCATTTATGTTCTAGGTCACCCACCAGTATAATGCGGGAATACATTTTTATCTTTTCATTTCTGTTCTGGGTCACCCACCAGTTTAATGCGGGAATACATTTCTGTCTTTTCATTTCTGTTCTAGGTCACCCACCAGTATAATACGGGCATATCATTTTTCATATCTTTACAAACAGGCGCCCACCTGTATAACGAGAGGAATACATTTCAGTCTTTTTATTTTAAGTGTTGAAATTGGGAGCCCGCCCAGATAACAGAGGCATACATTCAGTTTTTACTTTCAAGTGTTGAAGTTGGGAGCCCGCCCAGATAACAGAGGCATACATTCAGTCTTTTTATTTCAGGTGTTGAAATTGGGAGCCCGCCCAGATAACAGAGGCATACATTCCACGCCTTTACCCATAGGAGACGCACTTCCTAAGAAAGTTTCACCAGTAGGAGACGCACTTCCTAAGCAAGTTTCACCAGTAGGAGACGCACTTCCTAAGCAAGTTTCACCAGTAGGAGACGCACTTCCTAAGCAAGTTTTATCAGTAGGAGACGCACTTCCTAAGATAAGTTTCACCAGTAGGAGACGCACTTCCTAAGCAAGTTTCACCAGTAGGAGACGCACTTCCTAAGCAAGTTTTATCAGTAGGAGACACACTTCCTAAGCAAGTTTTATCAGTAGGAGACGCACTTCCTAAGATAAGTTTCACCAGTAGGAGACGCACTTCCTAAGTTTCAGTTTCACCAATAGGAGACGCACTTCCTAAGATATGTTTCACCATAGGAGACGCACTTCCTAAAGTTCAGTTTTACCATAGGAGACGCACTTCCTAAGTTCAGTTTTATCAGTAGGAGACGCACTTCCTAAGATAAGTTTCACCAGTAGGAGACGCACTTCCTAAGTTCAGTTTCACCAATAGGAGACGCACTTCCTAAAAATATTTCACCAGTAGGAGACGCACTTCCTAAGCAAGTTTCACCAGTAGGAGACGCACTTCCTAAGCAAGTTTTATCAGTAGGAGACGCACTTCCTAAGATCAGTTTCACCATAGGAGACGCACTTCCTAAGTTTCAGTTTCACCAATAGGAGACGCACTTCCTAAGATATGTTTCACCATAGGAGACGCACTTCCTAAGTTCATTTCACCCATAGGAGACGCACTTCCTAAGTTCATTTCACCCATAGGAGACGCACTTCCTAAGTTTAGTTCTACCAATAGGAGACGCACTTCCTAAGTTCAGTTTTACCATTAGGAGACGCACTTCCTAAGAATAGGTTCACCAATAGGAGACGCACTTCCTAAGTTGATTTCACCAATAGGAGACGCACTTCCTAAGCTAAGTTTTACCAATAGGAGACGCACTTCCTAAGCTAAGTTTTACCAATAGGAGACGCACTTCCTAGATCCATTGTACCAATAGGAGACGCACTTCCTAAGAATAGTTTCACCCAGTAGGAGACGCACTTCCTAAGAACAGTTATCCCCAATAGGAGACGCACTTCCTAAGTTTATTGTACCCACAGGAGACGCACTTCCTCAAAGTTTAGTTTTACCCGTAGGAGACGCACTTCCTAATCGAGATTTTATTCATAGGAGAAGCACTTCCTAGTTTCTAGTCACTGAAGTTTTCACCCTTAGGAGACGCACTTCCTAGTTTAGCTCATTCCGATTCAACCATAGAAGACACACTTTCTAGTTTGAGTCGTTGAGGTTTTTATTTTAGCAGACACATTTGCTAGCAAGAGTTTTGGTTTTACTCATAGGAGATGCACATCCTAGCCTAGTCTTTAGTTTACACCCATCATTGCATCAGTAGTGTAAGTAAGTTACGATTTTGCTAACGACTCACAAACCTTCCCAGTACAAACTGGGTTAGGAAATTTTGTTTGTTTTGATTGTCAGGGACCCGCCGGTAGAACGGAGTTGTTGCGTGTCAAAGATAGAAGAAGTCAGAAATCCGCCTGTAGAACGGGGAAACATTTTTCAAGATCAAGCAGTGACCCACCGGAAAGCAGAAGGTTACAACAAAAATCCCCAGCACTCAATCCAAGATAGAAGCAACAAGAAGCTCGCCCCAAGAATGCAAGTCAACAGTCTGGGATGATCAACAGAAGTTGGTCACCAAAAAACAAAAACAAGAAGAAAAGAGAAAAAAAAAACCCAGATTACGGAAGTGGAGAGCGAATGCGGTCTGCTCAAGAACTAGCACCTACAACTAGCAAGTATCAAGGTTCAGATCCAAAGTCTGCATGAAGCACCATTCAAGACTCAAGACCAAGTTTCAGAAGACTTAAGAGATAGGAATCCTTGTAACAAGTAGCTGATAGGCTTAGTTAGTCTTTTTCAGTTTTCATTTTTGTTGTAATGACAGGACCGCGTACCGGAACCTCGACGTAACGGCACCTCGATCGGCTCTCCACCTCGGTAAACTTCACTATCTCTCTCATATCCCGAACTACACGTGGCCTGATTCCTGTATAACCAAGGATATGTAGGCAGCTCAGATACCAGGGCTCGGTTACAATCCCTCCCTTTCCTTAAGTGTTGTAGTCCGTCCAAGTAATGGTCGGGTCAAAAACACGTCTAGTCGTTCTTTGTCGGAAAACTCTTCGTGTTTCCAGTCAAAGAGGGGCAGCTGTAAGCACGTGATTTTTGACCCTCCCCGAGAATTTTCACATTTTTAGCATGAATATGTGAAATTGGGTCTAGTATAGCTATTTTAACTATTTTACTTTATTTCATTGCAAAAAGAAAATTTCAAAAAATATATATATAAATTTTAGTTTATGTATTTCTCATAAACTTGAAAAATACAAAAAAAATTGCACTTTATTTTGTACTTTATATAATTTCGAAAATTACAAAAAATATAGTTCTATTAAGGTTTTATAGTCATTTTTAACTTTGAAAAATACAAAAATATTACCTCATATTTTATCTTAATATTTAAAAAACGAAAATTACAAAAAAAATAGTTTTATTAATATTTTGTAGCTATTTTAAATCTCGAAAAAATATTTTAAAAAAATATAGTTTTGTTTAAATACTAGTCTTATTTTGGTAGTTATTTTGCTTACATAGGACTAGTTAAGCAACGTGTTCCTATTTCTCGGGTCCGGGCAAAAGAATAATATTCGGGTTCAAACTACCCGGTTTTAGGCCTAATTTTCGGACCTAGCCCATAATAAACCGTGTCCAGGACACGTGGGGAACCCCACCACGCGTGGGGGACATATGCCTCGAACCCCACCACGCGTGGGGCTCATTTTCATGGGCATTGTATTACAAAAACACGGACAAACACATTTTGAGAGAGGACTTTTGGGATTTTTGAAAGGGGTACTGTATATATATCTTCTTCTCAAAAGAGAAGAAGAGAAAAGGACTACTGGACGACCACTGTTGAATCTTCTTCTTCAAGAAGAAGAAGAAGCAAACACCCAGCAAACCCTACCAAAACCCACGACCAAACCCCACGTCCCCAGCGAAAACCATCACCAAACGAGCCTCACTCCTCCTCAACCCGTCACCTTCCCCGGCAGCCCCACCGTCGTCCAACAACCCCCCGTCGGTAAACCACCATTAACGACCCCTGCTGTCGCAGCGAGGACCAACTCCTCCATTACCAGGCAAAAACCATCCATTCCCGGACGTCCCCTCCAACGCCTAAACCCCAGCTTCCCCCGTCCAAACAGCCCCCTCCATCACCCTCGCACCCCCAGCAGCACCCATCGACCACCCGTCAAGCAGCAGCCATCGTTGCTGCGTCGTCCAACCACCCCCCGTCGTCAACTGCCCAAACGACCTCTCCAAATGCAGCAACAACCAGCTCCTTGACACCACCCGAACACCACCACCGCAGCTGCCTCCACCTCCAGAAACCACCCATCAAGCAACAGCTTTTGTTGCTGCATCGCCACCCCCGTTAGCCATCGTCCATTGCCCAAACGACCCCTCGTACTCACAGAAGCGAACCAGTAATCCCACCACCGAACAGGCACGTCATTAATCCCCCTCCCCTCGCGTCGACCTTACTGCTGTCGACGTTGTTCCATCTTTCGCGAGCAGTTGTAGGTTGCTGCGATCCCGCCTTGCCGAGTTTTCTGTTTTCCGTCGAGGTTCGGTACGTCGAGGTTGTTGTCCGAGGTTTCGTCGCAGGTCCAACGCACCGGACGTCGATCGCAAGTAGGTATCCCTGCCCGTGTCCTTCATGTTTATTGTTAGTAATATATATATGTGTTTGTTGAAATACAATCCTAGTTCATGCGAATAGTATGCAAATGAGCGAGACATATTCATATGATGTTTGTAAATCACTATTTCTTGTTAATTAACTCCGTATGATATTGAAATTTGGTCGTGAATGCATTTCCTTTGTTTCGTCATGTTTAGTAGTTATTCGGCATTTTGTTTCTTCACGCTCAGATTATTGTTATCTAAATGTTTGTCTTAATAGTTGTTTGTACGTGTAGTAGTAATGTTAAAATCATAGTAGTAATCTAATCCCGCCGAAAGATATTCGTTTCATCAAATAAGTTTAATCTACAACCCATGGCCTCGCGAAGTAGCAAAGAAATGTAGTCATTTTAGCCTTGTCCTTTTTTAAAAAAAAAAATAAAAATAAATAAATAAATAAAAAATAAAAATAATAAAAAAAAATGAGGCTAGCTTCGCCAAATAAAATGTACAGATTGCGAGGCCCTCACAAAATATATGTATGAAATATTTAGATTCCGGGACGGGCCGTTTAGCAAAATTCACGGCCCTACCCAATATAATAATGCGCTAGTTGCTTTAGGCGCGCCTTTAATAATGTTATCTCCTTAAACTCGGGTGCACATTTATGTGACCCAAATCCAAATCTCAACATAATCGAAATGTGTCTCTAATCACGGGTACATTGACTGTGACGCGGTATGAGATGCATTTCCATGACGTTGCAAATTCCTTCAAAAAATAGGAATGAGATGAGCCTCGCTGAATAAAAATACAAATTGCGGGGCCCTCAGTAAATACTTGTTTTAAATTGCTTAGAATTCAGGAGGGCCGTTTAGCGAATTTCACGGCCTTCCCAAAATAATAACACGATAGTCTCTTTAGGCGCGTGTTTAATAATCTATTTTCTTAAACTTGGGTGTGCATTTCATGTGACTTAAATCCAAATCCTAAAACATCAAATAAAATATGTTTCGGATTGTGGGTGCATTTCATGTGACACAGTCCAAAGATATGTTTTAAGCGATGTTCACATTTCTTAATAATAATAATTAATAAAGCGGTTAAAAGGTAAAATTTGCACATGGTTCATAATTGTATTAAAAATCAGATAAATAAGCCGAATATAACAGTTGAGCGACCGTGCTAGAACCACGGAACTCGGGAATGCCTAACACCTTCTCCCGGGTTAACAAAATTCCTTATCCGGATTTCTGGTACGCAGACTGTAATATAGAGTCATTCTTTTCCTCGATTCGGGATTAAAATTGGTGACTTGGGACATCCTAAATCTCCCAAGTGGCGACTCTGAAATAATTAAACAAATCCCGTTTCGATTGTCCTTTAATTGGAAAAAACTCCCCCTGCGCCCCCGCGGGTGCGGAAAAAGGAGGTGTGACAACCACATTGTAAATTACCATTATCTTATTAAAAATAAAATTTTAATATATATATATATATGTCACGACCCGGATTTTCCAACCTTGGGGGTTGTGATGGCGCCTACTAATAGGAGCTAGGCAAGCCAAATCTTAACTACTTGCTACGCTTCCATATTGCTTCATTTTAACAAACACAAGGCGACAACATGATAACAACGGAACTTTAAATAACTTAGCGGAAGTCAACAATGAAATATCTTGAGTCTACATCTATTACAACTTTTAAAACCTCAAATACCCAAAACCTGGTGTCACAGACTGTCTAAGAGCCACTACATACAAGGTCTGAAGAAATACAATGCACTGTTTCTGAACAAAAAGAAATGAAACAGGAAATAGAGATAGAGGGAGATGTCAGGGCCTACTGACGCCTGCAGGTCTACCTTGGGTCTCCGGGTGGACTGAAGGAAGCACTCCAACTACTGTCCGAAAGCTGCTCCTGGATCTGCACACAGTGCAGAGTATAGTATCAGCACAACTGTCCCCATGTGCTGGTAAGTGTCTAGCCTAACCTCGACGAAGTAGTGACGAGGCTAAGACCAGACTACCAAATAAACCTGTGCAGTTCAAATGTATATACAACGGAAAAGAAATACAGAGAATAACCAGTCAGTGTGGGAGGGGGAACATGCTGTGGAGGAGATAACAGTCCCGAATAAAAAACATCAAGTAAGGAAAGAAACAACATAACTCGAATATCAACAAAGAATCAGAAATCAACAATTTGCACGGCATCACCCTTCGTGCTTTTACTCTCGTCCTCTCCAAAGCAATTTTATAATAAAAATGTGCACGGCATCACCCTTCGTGCTTTTACTTTCGTCCTCACCAAATCAATCACATAATAAAGATATGCACGGCACCACCCTTCGTGCTTTTACTCTCTTTCCTTACCATATAATTAATGAAAATCGGTACGGAATGGTACATCGTACGGCACGACATCACCCTTCGTGCTTTACACACTTTCCTCATAATAGCAAACAATGCACGGCATCACCCTTCGTGCTTTAACACTCTTCCTCACCCAAACAACAATCACAAGCCCAATAGGGTAAAGAAATAAAGGAAATTTGCAATAAGAATCTCGGCAAGGGAACAACAAGTCACCAATTAAGTCCCGGCAAGGGAACAACAATTAAATCCCGATAAGGAAACAACAATTAAACAATTAAATCTCGACAAGGGAACAACAATTAGATAATTAAATCCCGACAAGGGAACAACAAATAAATCAACAATAGCCCGGAAAGGGTGACAACATAATGATCTCTTCTCTTTCTCAATTTTACTTCACAATTCACTTCACTTCACACTCGAGCCAATGCTATAGAGGTTCGATTATCACTTATAATTTCACAACTCGAGCCAATGCTCTAAAAGTTCAAATGTTACAATTCCTTCCACAAACTATCCACAACACTTAGAAATCTTTACCAAGGCATGAACAATACAACGAAATTAGGAAAAATCACAATATAAGACCCACAGTCATGCTTGACACCAACGTATAGATACTCGTCACCATGCATATACGTCGTACTCGACAAGAAGCAAATAGCAAATATGACACAACTCCTAATCCCTCAAGATAAGGTTAGATCAAACACTTACCCTGATGCAACGAACACAATTCAAGCCTCAACTACCGCTTTACCTCTTGTTTCCACCGCCAATTCGCTCGTATCTAGTCACAAGTTACTTAATTACATCAATAAATGCTAAATGAATCAATTTGAATGCATGAAAATGAGTTTTCTAAAGTTTTACCCAAAAAGTCAAAATCGCCCTCGGGCCCACATGGTCAAAACTCGAGGTTCGAACCAAAACCTGATTACTCATTCCCCCACGAGCTCAAATATGTAATTTGTTTTGAAATCGGACCTCAAATCGAGGTCCAAATCCCCAATTTTTGAAAAACCTAGGTTCTACCAAAACACCCAATTTCCCCCATGAAAATAATTGATTTGAAGTTGAAATCATGTTAAAAGATGTTACTGATTGAAGAAAACTAGTTAAAAATGACTTACAATTGATTTGGAGAAGAAAGGTTGTTTGAAAAATCGCCTCTTATGTTTTGGAATTTTTGAAAAGTGCAAAATAACTGAAAATCTCGTCTATCTATACCCCTCTCAGACCCTCTCTGCGGACCGCATAGAAAGGACTGCGGCCGCGGAGCTCCACCGCGGACCGCGAAAAATTCGAGCGCGGCTGCGGAGGCTTGGCCTTGCTCACCGCGGACCGCACAAATCCCGCCGCGGTCGCGAAACTTCCACAGCGGACCACGAGACCTGGCTTCAGAGACCTGCAACTTCTCTGAATCTGCAACTTTTTCCTAAGTGTAAAAACATCCCGAAACTCACCCGAGCCCTCAGGGCTCCAAACCAAATGTCATACTAACTCAAAAACAATATATGGACTTACTCCTGTAATCAAATCATCAAAATAACCGCATGAACATCAAATTAAATCTCGAGATCAATGAAATTTTCTCAAAACTTCTTTAAACATGAATTTTGCAATTTAAGTCTGAATCATGTCACATGACATCTGTTTTTCACCAAATTCCACAGAAATGTCTTAAATCATATATAAGACCAGTACCGGGTGCCGGAACCAAAATACGGGCCCGATACCATCATGTTCGAATCAAATTTCATTTCAAATTTCTTTAAACAATTCCAGAAAATAATTTCCTTTAAAAATTCATTTCTCGGGCTTGGGACCTCGGAATTCGATTTCGGGCATACGCCCAAGTCCCATATTTTCCTACGGACCCTCCGGGACCGTCAAATTACGGGTCCGGGTCCGTTTACCCAAAACGTTGACCGAAGTCAAATTAACTTATTTTATAACCAAATTTTTATCATTTTTCACAGAATTTCATATTTTAAGCTTTCCGGCTGCGCGCTCAGACTGCGCACGCAAATCGAGGTGACTCTAAATGAGGTTTTCAAGGCCTCAGAATACGGAAGTTTCGTTTTAAAACAAGTGATGACCTTTTGGGTCATCACATTTACTCTATTTGGATATTATAAATGATATTCTTGAGCTGACGCCCTGTTTTGACTAATAGTTCGAGTGGCTTATGAGGTTGATGAGAGAGGCCGAAGGCCTGATTGTGAGAAATGTATCATGAACGAAAATCAGTCCAAATTCACTGTTATTCGCTTATCACTTGGACCAAAATTGAAGGGAGAATATTCCTTAAATAAAATTTTTACTATGGAAACATTTCTTGAACAATTTAATTTTGATTTTGTCATAATCTTGTTAATTTAAATTAGATTTTATCATAAAATCTATTTAATTTTGTTTTAAAAGTGCCAAGTGATTTTTTCTCTATATGCCACTTGGCTTAACCTCATGCTTCACTATCCTCCTTTTAATATAATATAGATATAGATAGCTTAAGAAGAAAGTGTCAATATTATTGCAAAAGTTGCATGTGATATTTATTTGCATTTTTATGGTGACAAGCAGGGGCGGAGCTACGGTAGAGGGTGCGGGTTCGTGCGAACCCAGTGGCTTTTTTCGAGACCCTGTATTTGTACTGAAAAATTTACTCTTTATATATAAATATATCCTACCGAACCCAGTAACAAAATGTGTTTGGGTTCAATGGTAAGAGTTTTAGGTTCGCTCGGAGAGCACGCTGGTTCGAATCCTGCTGAAAGCAGTTAACTATTTTCTTGTTTTTTACATCGTGGCTGTTTCCTCTCCAGCAACAAAAACACTATTTTCCACCATTAAAGAGCCTTCTTACTCAATTGAAACCCAATAGCTTTTCTCCATGAAAGTTGTTCTCAAACTCCAGTTCCAAAACACCCCAAACTTTAGCTACAAAACTCCGTTAAACTCCCACAAAAATCAGCAAAAATCAGCTCCCAAAACCCCCTTTTACACCAATAGTGGGAGAGGAGTGGTTGTGAGGAAAGCTGGGTTGAACTTAGGAGGGAGGAAAGCGAAAGCAGAGAAGATGTTTGGGTTAATGGATGAGTTCTTGAAGAATGATGCAGTTAGTTTACAAAAAGATATTCTTGATCATGTTGAATTTACGGTTGCTCGATCAAGATTCAATTTTGATGATTTTGAAGCTTACCAGGTACTCCCATTTCCCGATTTATTTGACATTTGTTCAAAGGTGTAAAAATTGCACAGCATACTCATTTTTGGCATTTGGGTCTCGTTTAACTGCATCATCCCTTATTCTTGATTTGCTTATTTGTTGGAATAGAGTCATATTTCACTTACTGCTAGAATTATACCTTTATTAAGAAGAAAATCTTCATATGTCTACAGTAGAGTTACAGTAGAAGAAAATCCAGTGACTTTTTTCGAGACCCTGTATTTGTAATTTAGAACTCATACACTTATAATTCTAGCTCCGCCTCTGGTGACAAGTATCAAGTAAACCAAGTTTGTTAAATATCATTTCACATACCAAACAAAGATTTCGAAATACCTAACAATGCTTTTTGTATCAAACAAAAAACCAGCTAACTGTGAACTCAAAGTATTTCTGTCAATAACAAGTGGAATTGCTAATTTGGAAAATGATAGTACTTAGTTTAGGTCTAAATCCCAACAATACCACTAAGAACATATATGTGCGAATTATTAGATCCACATTAATTATAATGGTTCAAATTATCTGTCATTACTTAGTTGCCTGACTAAAGTGCCTCCCAATATCTTTCTCGTCTGATCTTGGTTGTTAGGTCATTAGATTGTTTGTTCTTTCATAATGGAGAGCAATATATTACCAAAGAAAAAAAAAAAGAATGTAGTAAATTTAACATGCACATTCAAGAAAATCATGAAGTCGTCAGGAAAAAAAATTATAAAATAAGTAAAACTATTAAATCCTGCTATATGGTCTAATTTTAAATTAAGTAGTAGTCTCTCACATTGTCACACCTAATAATTTTTTCGATGGAATAGATAGGATCCTACCCAGGGTTGTGGTCATGAGATGGATACGATTTTCAACCTTAACCACAAGTCTTGAATTCGAGTTTTGAGAATGAAAATTTTATGGTGCCGCAAATTCAAATTAATTGACGCCCAGCCCGAATATCAAGTGGGACACAAAAAAAGAAAAAAAAAAGAAAAAAAAGAGAGACTAATGTCTAATAACCTGACTTGCATCATAATAAAACCTATCTTTTCTATTTTTCTGAATAGTTGTAATGCCTTTGTCAATGACATAGCAATTTTGTGTTCGTCTACCTCTCAACATTTGCTCCTTTAAGCAGTTAAATCTTGCATCTGTCAACATTATTGATTAGTTCAAATTCAGAACCATTATATAGCAAAGTAATAGTGAATCCATCTAATAACATTAGAAATATGGATGTGCACCCCCAAATTTATTAGACTTAAGACCTAAAACTAGCCATAATTATGAAGTTTATATGATTGCTCCCATTTTACTCCCTGATTACAGAGAACACCCTCTTTTAAAAAGAGACTAATAATAAATCAATTATCGATAATTAGATAAAAAGATAAAGAAAATAGGTAAGTTTGAGAAAGAAATAATGAAAACCTTAAGGGGTCGTTTGGTACGAGGTATAAGAAGGTATAGTATTGGTATAAAAATTTAATACCACCTTAATACTTCGTTTGGTTAGCAAATCAGGTATAAGTTATCCCAAGATTAAAATTAACATCGGGATAACTTATACCTTAGAGGGTGGAGTAATTAGCACCGGTATAACTTATATATTCTTCTTACAAATTATGCAATTATCATATTTAATACAACATACCAAATAATGGATAAAAACAATCTAAGCATAACTAATCTCAATATAACTTATACCAATATAACTTATCCCTGCATAAGTCGTATTCAAACCAAACGTCCACTAAGTATATTTTCTTTGTTGGATTGTTGTGAGATGGTCAAATACAAGATGACAAATAGTCAATCGTATCGGTGGGTCCAAAGATAGTTCGTGTACGCAAGTCTTTATGTTATTTATATCCATTCGTGTGCCACCTTAATCCATTATTTGAAGGAAAACAAATAATTGGTAGCTTAATTTAGAGATTCTTTTTAAATTTTATATACAGACATATATAATGGGAGCACATTATTAACCTAGGTAACTAGACGTGAGTGTGATTATAAGTAAAAGGTGATTGCCGGAAAATAAATAAGTAGTTTACTACAATGTACCAGAGAAAAGAATTTTTACATTGTTTATGTGTATATTTAGAATAGAATAACAATGATAAATCTCGCATAACCAAAAACATCACGGGCATATATTTAATGCTCCCGGAAAGTGTAAATTTAACTTATTTTATATTGTTAATAATAAGATATTTAATCATATCTCTTAAAATATTTTCTCAATCATTCACAGCCATTAAGAAAGGCACAACATAGTCCTTTCTCACATTATAAAAATAAAAACAGAGTTGCAAAATCCGATTGTTCACCCTTTATGAATTATTCCCCACGAATTCAAATGATTTTGTCACAACCTTATTTTTATTCTAAAGTGATAGAAAAGTTGTGGTCAATGAAATGTATTGAGTATTATGAATTGTCATATTTAAATTTCAACGGAAGCAAAAATACGAGGTAGTTTCTTTTTATTTGTTTAAGTCTAATTGAAAGGTACATCACAATTATATATATATATATATATATATATATATATATATATATATATATATATATATATATATATATATAGGACTTTTAAATCTACTCACTTACACCATATATTATCGTCCTAAATTTTTATTCTTATTTATGTGTATTTACATTAAGCAATAGTGTACGTTATACTTATTTTAGAGTAAATAAATTAAAGCTTTTAAATACCTTTTTTGGTGAAATTGTCTGTAACATAATGATAAATCCAACAGAAGAAAGAGGTTGTAAATTGCTGGATTAGGAATTATAGCATTTTACTTCATTTGTTTTCCTTACATGTTAGTGGTGGGGTTTTCTTTTGTCCACAAAAGCAACAGCTAGAGTATATGGCTCCCATTATTTGGAGTTGGCAACTCTTTTTCTTTTTAAGTGATTAATACATTTGTGATTCTCTAATTATCTAATACTGTAGCTTTTCAGTATTTATCCTAACTTAATTTAGACCTCAAACCATCGAAAAGGCGTATATATAAACACGTATGTGTAAAATATAATTCGTACAACAATTTTATGGATGAAAACTGTTGTGCAACTTCTGCTTAAACAAATTGGATTTGGTACCTACTTAGGCTTTCCAATATTGAACCATAGTCCCAAATCTCGAGACTTCCAATTTATAATTGACAAACTCCATAGCAAAATGTCCCATTAGAAATGCTCCTTTCTAAATGTAGCAGGTCGTGCAACCCTAGCTACTAGCACTCTAAATTCCATCCCCTCATACTCCATGCAATACACTTGCCTTCCAAAAAAAATTCTTAAACAAATTGACAAGATCCAAAGGGATTTCATTTGGGGAAGTACTAACACCTCTAAAAAACTCCACTTAGTAAATTGGAATATGGTCACCAAGAGTAATGTTACGCGGCGTCTCCCTGATGTTCTTTGGAAGGGCAACGTAAGGCTAAGCAACCGATGTCAGTGCGCTTGATGTCCGCCAATGAGGTCCCCTCCGCACGCTAGACTAGATTGTTAGTGCCGTGCGGGAAAACCAATGTCACGAGCAATTGCGGAAGCTGAGAGAGAATTGGGTTTTGAATGATGATGATGATTTTATTGATGAATGAAATGCTGATTACAAAAGATGCGGTGTCGAGGGGGAGAGACACCAGTACAGAAAATTGATTGCTTGATCCCCCCTAATAATACTTAAAAAAAAAAACCAAAGTTACATGACTAGTCCTAATAAAGCTGTAAAAGCACACTGAATGAAAATGACGTAAACTAGACTATAATTACAATGAAAAGGACTTAGTTTATTACAATTTAGAACTAAGTCCGATGGCAACAACTTTGTCTTGCAGGTCAGGGTCTGTGCGCGCGGTGCTGTGAGCGTGCGCGACACTTGTTGTGTGGGCCTGAGGCTGGGCGCTGGTGTTTGGCATCAGGGTCTGTGCGCAAGGCGCTGCTGGAATGGGCATGCAACTTGGCGCTGGCGAGGCATCAGGATCTGCGCGCGCGACATTGTCAGGGCGCGCGACGCTGTTGTCATTGGCCAGCCACTGGGTGCTGGCGAGAGGCATCGGTGGGGCGACAGATGCGCATGCGCGCTTGTCACTTGGCACAGCCAAGACCATGGGGCCGACCATGGCGCTAGGCATTGTGAGGCTTGCTAGGCCGCCATGGGGCGCGACCAAGGGCTCATGGGGCGTGTCTGGAAAGCAGCCCATGACATTCTCTCCCACCTGAGTTGGCGCCGTCCTCAGAGCCTTATGATGATGATGATGATGATGATGATGATTCTGGTGGTTGTTGGATGGGAGGTCTGCGCCCCTCTGTTCTCTGAGCTTGCTGTTATAGCCATGCAATGATTTCATGCGGCTGGCATGGAAGACTGAATGGATCTTCTACTAGGATGGAGTTTTCACCTGGTATGTGGACTTCCCAATGCGTTTTTCAATGGGCAGGGGCCCGATGTATTTTTGTTGCAGGCAAGGTTCATGGGTCCTCTCTGCAAACAAGTATTGCTTTGGGATGCATAACATTACTTTATCCCCTGCTTGATGTTGGGCAAAGCAAAGCTTTTGTTCGGTGAACCTTTTTGCCCTCTCTTGGGCTTTGACGAGATAGCTCCGCACTATCCCCATGTTGCTCTCCCATTCGCTCGAGAAGTTGGCAGCTCGAGGAGATTTTGGCATGGTTGAAGCATTCATCGTTTGCGGGAGAAATGGTTGTTGTCCGGTAACAATTTCAAAAGGGCTTTTGTTTGTATGATGGCTCTTTTGAAAATTGAAACACAGTTGAGCATCATCCAAGAGCTTCACCCAATGCTTCTGTGATCCGGTTGCAAAGTTGCGGAGATATTCCTCCATCATGTTATCAAACCAGTCTGTCTGGCCATCCGCTGGTAGATGGATGTCTGAGTTGTGACTCAATGTTGACCCAAAGCACCTGAAGAGATGGGTCCAAAAGTTGCTAGTGAAGCGTGAGTCGGGCCTACTAACAATGTCTTTGGGTAGGCCCCAATGTTTGACAATGTGCGAGAAGAAGAGTCGAGCAGTATCTTCTGCTGAGATATTCTGCGGGGCTATAAAGGTTGCATAGTTTGAAAACTGATCTATGACAACCAAGATGGATGCAAGATTACCAACTTGGGGTAATCCGGTGATGAACCTGAGGGAAACACTTTCCCATGGTCTCTGAGGGACATGTAATGACTGCAAGGGTCTCGTTTGTGATGAGTGGTCCGACTTGTCCTTGTGGCATGGCTGATAAGTCTTCACACGCTGAGGAGCGTCACCAGTCTTTTGAGGCCGATGACATGATGGCTGATTGTTGCGGCGAAGGGTAGCCGGAACTAGGGGTTCATGTCTGTTGACTACCTTCTCCAACTACATGGCCGAGATGTTTTCAGCGGCCATCTTTATGGGAAAGCATGATATGGTGCAGGGCTTGGCCCTGTTTTCTCCCATCATCATGAGCATGTTAGCATATGGTACCGGTATGGTGTTGGTTTGCCTCATGAACTCCAAACCCACTATGATGTCGAAGTCATCTATGATTGCGATGCGCAGGTCGATGCTTCCTTTGTATGTGCCAAGTTTCACTAGGACGTTTGTAGCTGTTCCACCCAATGTCTGGGGTGGTGAGTTGATATCCTTGACACGGCCTTTGCTCTTTTGCACAACAAAACCTAGGCGCTCTACTTGAGTTGAAGCCAAGTAGTTGTGGGTAGCACCTGTGTCTATCAATGCGTGAAGGGGTTTGCCGTTCACTTTCAATTCGACGAACATTAGGGTCCTCGCTTGTTTAGTAGGCCTCTCGTCCATCTTTTCCTTCCCTTTCTTGGTGATTGGGACTGAGATTTTCTTAGAAGGACATGAACTAGTCCCCGCTAAGGCATGTGGGATAGAGCCAACAATTGCATTGAAGGCGCCTACCTGGTCTGATTCTGATGTGTCTGATGCATCTGACTTGTCCTCGACAGTCTGATGAGCATTGACCTTTATGTTTGGGTATTCATTGTTCCAATGTGCCCCGCTGCAATGACGACATTCTGAGGGAGGCTTTCTTCCCTGATTGTTGTTGATGGATGCAGTACGGTTGTTGCTGGAGAAAGGAGTCTTAGTTTTGGGTGCACTCCGATCTCCCTCACTTTTGCTTGGGCCACCATTACTGGGATGGTTCCCGTTGAATCCCCCTCGGACAGACGACTAGGGCCTGTCATTCTGAGTTCCCAAATGATAGTCGCCAAGGCATTTTGCAGCTTGAATAGCCTTGGGCAGGGTGTCTACCCGTTGTCTCTGTAATTCTACACGGGCATGAGGTTTCAAACCTTCTATGAATGCAAAGAGTTTGTCTTTGTCCCCCATGTCGCATATGTTTAGCATGAGTGCGGAGAATTCGCGCACGTACTCCTGCACTGATCTGGTATGGCAGAGCTCCCGTAGCTTTCTCCTTGAGTTGTATTCCACATTTTCGGGGATGAACTGCAGGCGTATGGCTGCCTTCAGCTCATCCCATGTCTGGAGAGTATCTTCACCGGCCTTGATGGCTTCGTATTTAACCCGCCACCAAAGTTTAGCATCGCCCTGAAGATACATGGCAGTAGTTGCTACCTTTTTGGATTCTTCCAAATAGCCCACAGCATCGAAGTATTGTTCAATGTCGAAGATGAAGTTTTCCACTTCTTTAGCATCCCGGGATCCATCGTATGGCTTTAGCTCTGGTATCTTAAGCTTTTGTGGAATGGGGGTGAGGTTTGCTGCACCCCTGATGTGGTTGTCCCCTCCTCGAAGAAGGCTCTGTAGGGCAGCATTGACAACATTGAGCTTGCCTGTCAAGTCGTCTATGGTTTGCTGCATGGCAGTTAGTCTGTCTGCCTCTTGTTGCTGAAGGGCTAAATCGTCGGCACGCTTCTATTGGAGGTCCTCAAATTTGCCATGAATATTGGCAGTTTCAATGGCTGTCGTTTGTCGGTCATCCTCAGAGTCACGACTGATGTTTGTAATGTCATTTTCCGCCTGCCGCATCCGGCGGTCAAGGTCGTCTAACCTTTGCACTAGGTTGTTGTTTTGATTAGGCACCGTATCCACGATGGGTCGTAATCGGTCAACCGTCTCTTCTAGGGATGCCAGGCGCTCCCCATGATTCACTATGGTCAGAAATGGCGATGATGGCAAATGTGTTCCCTCGTCTGATGTCGAGCATAGACTCTGATACCAACTGTTACGCAGCGCCTCCCTGATTTTCTTTGGAAGGGCAACGTAAGACTAAGAAACCGATGTCAGTGCGGTTGCTGTCCGCCAATGAGGTCCCCTCCGCACGCTAGACTAGATTTTTAGTGTCGTGCGGGAAAATCAATGTCACGAGCAATTGCGGAAGCTGAGAGAGAATTGGGTTTTGAATGATGATGATGATTTTATTGATGAATGAAATGCTGATTACAAAAGATGCGGTGTCGAGGGGGAGAGACACCAGTACAGAAAATTGATTGCTTGAAAATGTTTGATTGCTTGATCCCCCCTAATAATACTTAAAAAAATAAACCAAAGTTACATGACTAGTCCTAATAAAGCTGTAAAAGCACACTGAATGAAAATAACGCAAACTAGCCTATAATTACAATGAAAAGGACTTAGTCTATTACAATGTAGAACTAAGTCCGATGGCAGCAACTTTGTCTTGCGGGTTAGGGTCTGCGCGCGCGGTGCTATGGGCGCGCGCGACACTTGTTGTGTTGGCCTGAGGCTGGGCACTGGTGCTTGGAATCAGGGTCTATGCGCGAGGCGCTGCTGGAATGGGCCTGCAGCTTGGCACTGGTGAGGCATCAGGATCTGCGCGCACGGCATTATGAGGGCGCGCAACGCTGTTGTCATTGGCCAACCACTGGGCGCTGGCGAGAGGCATCGGTGGGGCGACAGAGGCGCATGCGCGCTTGTCACTTGGCGCAGCCAAGACCACGGGGCCGACCATGGCGCTAGGCAGTATGAGGCTTGCTAGGACGCCAAGGGGCACGGCCAACGGGTCATGGGGCGTGTCTGGAAAGCAGCCCATGACATTCTCCCCCACCTGAGTTGGCGCCGTCCTCGGAGCCTTATGATGATGATGATTCTGGTGGTTGTTGGATGGGAGGTCTGCGTCCCTCTGTTCTTTGAGCTTGTTGTTGTAGCCACGCAATGATTTCATGCGGCTGACATGGAAGACTGGATGGATCTTCCACCAAGATGGAGTTTTTACCTGGTATGTGGACTTCACAATGCATTTTTCAATGGGCAGGGGCCCGATGTATTTTTGTTGCAGGCGAGGGTCATGGGTCCTCTCTGCAAACAAGTATCACTTTGGGATGCATAACATTACTTTGTCCCCTGCTTGATGTTGGGCAAAGCAAAGCTTTTGTTCGGTGAACCTTTTTGCCCGCTCATTTGGTATTCAAATTGGATTCATGACATTAGTTCTCTAAGGAAGAATTTATGTGTCCCTATTGATAAAAGGGACCTTAATATCCCCATAAAAGATATTATTATTGACGACAAATGGAACCTCTCCAAAATTTCCTTTGAACTTCCTAATACCCTCATAAAAAACATTATGGCTACCCATTACCTAATAAGTTTATTAAAAAGGATACTATGACATGGGGTATTACCTCTAGTGGCCTTTTCACAACTAAATCATGATACTCCCTCATTAATCCTGCTAGTCCTCATAAATTAGATTTTGAATGGATTTGGGATCTCAAATACCCAAACAAAATCAAGTTCTTCTTCGGTAAATGTATGCATAATCATATACCTTGCAGAGCCTACTTATCCCATATTTTTATGAATATCGATAAGACTTGCACAATCTGTAGAACTAATGTGGAAAGTGCTGAACATATTTTCCTTGACTGCCCTATCAATCGTTTTTGTTGGGAACATTTAGGTATTAAAGTTTTTACTTTAAAAGATGGAGATCACTGGCTTTTGAGATTAAGGAATTTTTTTACTCAGACAAGCCTTTATTCAAATAACTGGAGAACCATCCTCCCTTTCGCCATTTGGAATATTTAGAAAAATAGAAACAATAATAACTTGAACAACCTTAGTAATGAAGTCTGTCACACGCTCATCCTTCAACAAGCCTGGGAATTCAACTTCTTCATAGAAAAAAGTCCCTTCAAAGAAAATAGTATTCAGATTACAATCAGATGGAATAAACCTCCGGCAAATATAACCAAACTCAACATTGATGGAGCCTTCTCCAAGGCTACTCTGGAAGCTGGACTAGGTGGAGTTTTCAGGAACAAGGATGGCGACTGGACCTTTGGTTACTACAAATCAACTTATGCATCTTCAGTCATGCATTGTGAACTAATGACTCTACATGAAGACTAAAATTTGCAAGACATTTTGGTCTTTGTAACATCGAAGTTGAGACTGACTCAACGGATACAATATTATCTCTTAATGAATATAACCCTAACTATTCGAATCTAATTTTGGAATGCAGGTAGTTAATGCACCAGTTGAAGCACCCAATCCTGAAGCATAACTTTAGGGAAGGAAACATAATAGCCCACCTGTTGGCAAAGGAAGCAGTGAAGAATTTCAAAATGGCTAGATGTGTTCATCATGCTCGTCCACCTATTTTTGTTGAACAGCAATTGCTAAAGGACAAGCATGGTTCTAATATTAAGTTAAAGTATGTTAGTACCTGTGTGTGAAAAACGAGCCAAGTTTGACAATGAAAATGTCCTACGAGACTATGTAAGAACTGTGTAATGTTTATGTTGGTAATATAATAGTATCGTTTGTGGTCAAAAAAAAAAAACTTCTGCTTAACCTCACTAAAATATATGTGTACTCTTTCCTCAAACATTCGCAATTCACATTGATTTTGGTTCCTTCTTTCACTTGCTATCTCTCCACGCATTGACGTATTTTTGTCCCAATTATTGGAGTACCACGCAAGTACGTCCTAATCATACTAATGACATTCAAAATATTTTTGAAATTGGGATAATTACTTGGAGACAATTGTTTATTATATTTTTATTTAGTATTTTGAAAGGCATTTTTTGAACTCATCTGGGGGCTCGGCCCAAGGCAAGATTGTTATATTTTGAGAGCCTGAGCGGTGTTTGTCACAAATGAGCTTACACTCCAAGAGTTTGGTGCGGTCAGTGCACGTCCAGCGTCAGAGCTAGCTAGCTTAACAATTTTTACGTAAATTACACAAACTTTTTCTTAATTAATATATTATTGACCATCAAAATTCTTTAATTAGCATTTGGCTTCTCAAAAGTCCTCTTGTCTACTTTCATACGAAACTAACATTTGAGCAACATTTGTACGTGGTTTACAGACAAATGGATTAATTTGATCCCAAAATAATAAATAAATTAAACAAGAATGTAA
The DNA here is from genome assembly GCF_000715075.1 of Nicotiana tabacum. Lineage (NCBI taxonomy): Eukaryota > Viridiplantae > Streptophyta > Magnoliopsida > Solanales > Solanaceae > Nicotiana > Nicotiana tabacum. The sequence continues at coordinate 82,053,283 of NC_134099.1, forward strand.
GATTTAGCGTTGAAATCAAGATAAGACAATAGAAATCTTGATTTCAGGAGTAGAGCTACCGGAGACAGTAGTAACAATATTAATAAGCAAAAAGATGAAATATTATTGAGCTTTGAATAAAGTATAGTATCAGCTTGTCAAAATATTCGTGTGTCTTATAATGCTTGTTGAGCTCTCTATTTATAATAGTGCCTAGGGAACAAGGTCCTATGATCAAGTCCCAATTAAATGATAATTATGGGGGCCATTGAAAGAATGTGTAACGGTAGGCAGTCAATGACATATTCTCTGTAACGGACTACATACTTAATGCTATAGAATATTCTCCATTAAATGTCACCAGGTGGCAGCCATTTATCTCGCCTTTACGAACATCATTTCTTATGGAGATAAACGAGATTGTCGCCTTCAAACCCGGTTACCTTCTGCCTTCGGCTCCACATGCCGCTAAATTATGCGAGCATTTAATATGAACATATTTTACCTTATACAGTTAGTCCCCTTACTTTCCAGTGACATATCCTTGTGTTACCGGGAAGTTGGTAAAGATACTTTTCTTGGCGGAAAATTCTCTTAGCCCCTCTGAAAACTATATGACGGTTGATTAGACGCACGTCTCTCCGCATTTAATGCCCCTAACATGTTTCATCCCATGATTCAATAATACTTTTACCGGTTATCGAGGTAATTATATTATCTGCCCGTTCCTTTACTTATACACATCAACCTTCTTCTTTTACACTTCATAATTCTTTACACTCTCTCAAGCTCTTTCCAACTCTTTTTATTCGACTCACACTTATTTTCAACTTCCTTTAATTTCCCTCTTCAGAGAAAAATCTTTATTTCCTTCTGATAATTATGGCCTCTTTTTCCAAAATCTCCAGTTCTTCAAAGAGCAATGAAAACACTAATGATACTGATCCTCCTACAGTGAGCACCATTATCCCCAAAAATGTCAACTAAGGACTTCGAAGAGAAGTTCCCTTCTGCTAATTCCCGCACGTGGGCCGTTGGCGTATATCCTTCTTCCATCCGTTCTTCTAGCATCCTTGTTGTGAAAGAAGATTGTGGTTGTCCAGGTTTGAACATCATTTTTCCAGACCTAGCGGAGCGGGTAACCTTCTCCAAGAAGGGTTTTATGGATGTTTACACATACCTCTTCACTTTGGGCCCGTTCTCATTGGAGGGGGGGGGCTTGATTCTGTTATCCTAGAGTTTTGCTTCCACTACCAAGTTTGCTTGGTATAGGTGAGACTTTATGTGTGGCGGACGGTAGCATGCCTTCGGCGGCTATGCCAGGAGACAAGAGAAGAGATTTCCTTGGCTCGGCTGATGAACTTTTATTCCCCCAAGATTTTTCGTGAGGGAATGATAAACTTCAGCAAACGTGATCACCATGCTTTGCTCACCAGCACGGATGATGACAACGACAGTGGATGGATGAGGCAGTTCATTGTAGTTTCCACCAGGGACATCATCCCGGCCACAACCCCATCCTTTCCTGAATCTTGGAATCGTACATGTAAGTTCGATATCTACCCCCTCCCCCCAACCCCCTTTTTAAAGAATTATTCATGTTGTTTCTAACTATTCTCCTTTTGTTATCTCAATGACTCGGTGGACACCTCCAAGGGTCGAGGGCTTGGACCAGTAGGTTCGGAAGATTCTGGATATTACCATGCTCGAGACCTGTCGATGGAAAGAACTGACCCTCAAATACGGGTGGAAGACCAAAAAGCATGGTAAACTAACTCCCAAACTAACCTTGTCTTTATTTTCCACAAAAGAAGTTTTGGCTAATTTCTTTTTGTGCCAAATTCAAGTCTACCGCAGGGTTCTGTTTCCATCCTCGAGGAGGACATTTTGGCCAATCCCTCGGATGCAGCGAGGTGGTTGCAAGAGGCCTTTGCCGAACGGGTGTCATCGCTTCTGGTGTGAGTGCATCCTCTCGGAGTCCCCGGATAGAGAATACACAACTAAAAAGGATACGCTCTTCTTCAGTCGGGGGCAAAACTAAGAAAGCGAAGAGTGTCGCGCCAGAGCCATCCGTTGACACTATGGTGGTTGCATGATAGAGGAGCCAGCGATGAAGGGGCTTTTCTACATAGAAGATGACGACATTCATCATCTCAACAGAATGCTCAATCTATTAAGCTAGTTACGCCAGCTAAGGCGACGTTCCAGCGCTATAGGGGAATTTGATATGGTGGAAGATGCAAATTCTCACTTTTCGAGCCCCAATTGTTGTTCCCGGTACTGTGAGGTTGGGTACCGGGTCTCTCATGTCTTCGGTTGATGAACAACTAACTACTAGCACTGTTTTGCCGCAACAGCTTCTCAAACTACAATGCCATTAGCTTCATCTCCTTCTTCGCCTACCTTGCCTTCGCCACCAGCAACTGCTATATCATCTCCCCCGGCCGCAATCATTTGAGAGGAGGATGTCCCTCTTCCCTGCTCCGCAGTTCATGGAAATTTGGGGCATGATTATTCTTCCCTCTCCGAAGATCTTCAAAGTAGGATGAGTGTTTCCCTTCTGGTCCCTACCAGATGCCATATGTTGTCCCTGCCGGTAGACTTACTAATTATCTGAATCCTATGGCTTCTGAGAAAGATAGGAATAAGATACAATCTCTCTCGGGAGAGTGTTTTTTGAACAATGCCATGCACAACGCAGCGGTGGTACAATTTTTGTTTCATCTATTAGTTATTCTATCGTTGTTATGGCAAGGGTTTTAGTTTGTAGTTTTGTTTTGTAAGCTAACTTCCTTGGTTCTAAGGACCTTCAGAGGTTGATTCTTAATAAGGAGGAACTTTCTCCGAGTGGGATCACTTGTTGGCCGAGCGAGATCAAATTGTTGCCCGTCTCCTGGAACTAGAAGCACGAGCTGCTGAGGCTGTTGAGTTGGAGGCTCGGTTGTAGCAAAGATAGCAAGAGGTAGTGACCCTCGGCCAAGAGGCCGCCCTGGTAAGAGTATAATTTGAAGAAGCTAGAGAAAAGTGGGTTGAGGTCCACAATGTCGTTCTTTCTACATCCAATTGTGAGGCTGCCTCTACTCAAAGATTGAATAATTTGGAGGCGACCTTGAACTCTAAAACTGAAGATGTTGTTGCTTCTGAGGAGAAGTATGCCAGTGGGAAGAGAGGCATAAAAGTGTTATATATCATAATAAAGTTTTTAACTCTACTGTCCGTGGCCTTGATGTCAGGCTCCGGGCCGTTAGATCTGAGCGAGATAACCTTTTAACCGAGGTGGACCATCTTAAGGAAAAACTTCAACATCTAGCGGCTTCCCTCATTGTTGAGAAAACATATTCTTTGTATAACATGAGGAGAAAAACCTTAGAAGAAGCCAAAACGGGCGTTATTACCTTTGATTCCATAATCGCTAAGGCCTGTGAGCTGGAGTCAAATGCCCGAAGGGGTCTCCCTATCCAAAGTGATGCTATCGATTCTTCTGGTTCCGGTTCCGAGTTCTTGGGAACTGAATAAGAACCGGAAGGGGATGATGTTAAAGGCCACAATATTGAGTCGGTGGCAGATCTGCCTACTTCTCCCAAGGGGGCAGATGTTTCTCTTTCTCCGGATTTCGGGGGGTGAAGTGGTTTAGCTTTTTGGTTTCGTTTATTTTCCATACCTTTGTATTTGTGTTGCTTGGCACGTTTGTTGTGAATAGAACTATTTTTCCATTTACGTATTGTGCAAGTTTTCCTTTTTGCGTACTTTTTGTTTAAGTATTGTGCAAGTTTTTGTCTTTGCGTCGAATTATGCAAGGCTTCAGTTGTATTTTTCCCTGATAGCATTTGGATTCTGGGCATAAATTCTTCTATAATCAACCCTTTACCGTAAGGGTTTCATAAGAGAGGGCCCTTTTATGTTTACGGTATTCTTGAAGAGGATGTCTTATGTTCATTACGACACTAGCATTTGAAGTACTTGTTTAACTATCAAATGATAAAATTAATTCATCGATAGGACAAGAAACAAGATAAAAATAAAAGGACATCATTTTATTCCTTCCATTTTCAAAAGTACATAAGCATTCATTGTGTTAAAAGGAAATTATCATTACTTGTGGCTAACTTGTACAACTTATTTCTACGGGGCTGGCCTCGCAATCCCCGATCCCGATCCAGATTTTGTAGTTCCGGTCAATGTGTCAATCATTGTTGTCGTATTCTCATATTATCCCCCTCCCCAGTGTTATAATGCAAAGAATGCAAATTTGAACACAGGAATTCTTGCTCCTTTGAGGATTCCACTAGTGAATGTTTAGATAATTTTTAGTTCGATAGAAAGCTTCACTTCCCCTTAGGAACTTTTGTTATCGAGCCAAAGATTATATAACAATCCCCCAATGGCTTGTACTCGTGAACGGTCGGGTAACCTTTGGTTCATAGCAAACTTTGCTTCTCTGTAGGAATTTTCCTATCGAGCAAAATACTATCTAACTGCTCCGTAGTGGCCTCTTGCTTGCATGCCTTGTCATTTAAAGGTCTTATTCCTACTGACGAAGCTTTCTTCATAGTATGCTTTCCGTTGTTTCCTCGCTAAAAACCTTGCCAGAAAAACCTAATTGGGATAAAAACTGAGCGAAGGGAAAAAGAGTGCAGCACATATTTTCAGTATAGGCGAGGCTCATCAACAATAGTATCTTTTGAGGTGTGCCACATTCCATTTTCTCGGCAACTTTACTCAGTTTTAATTTTCCAATTCGTATGACCCTTTTCAGTGAAAGTTGAAACCCAGTAGGGGACTTCCCAGATTGGACCCAGCTTCCCTGCATTGACCTTTGAGGTGTTCTGAGTTACCTTCCTTAAAATCAAGTCTTCTGCTTTGAAATAACGGACGTTGATTCTTCGTTTGTAATATCTTTCCATTCTCTGTTTCTATGATGCCATCCTTATATGCATGAAGTCCCTGCGTTCGTTGAGCAACTTCCAATTTGACCAACATTGCCTCATTGTTTGTCTCTTAATCTGCCTAGAAATATCTCAATCTAGGTTCTCCTACTTCCACCGAGATCAAGGCTTCCGCACCGTACACAAGAGAGAAAGGAGTCTCCCCCGTGCTTGATTTGGCTATTGTTCGATACGCCCATAACATTCATGGTAGTTCTTCTGGCCATTTGTCTTTAGCTGTTTCCAATCTCTTTTTTAGATTTTGGATAATCATCTTGTTTTGTTGATTCTACTTAACCATTTTCACTCGAGTGATAAGGTGATGATGTGATCCTTTAATTTTTAGGTCTTCAAGAAATTTTGTGATCTTCGCGCCTATAAATTGTAGCCCGTTGTTGCAGGCTATATCTTTTGGTATCCCGAATCTGGAAATTATATTTCCCACAAAAATCAAAAAACATCTTACCTTACCGGGGGCTGGTGGCAGCAGACTGACTATATTCATTCCCCACTTCATGAACGACTACGACGATAAAACCGAGTGTAATAACTCTATCAGTTGATGTATTAATGGTACGTGGCATTGACATTTATCACATTTCTAAACATAAGCCTTGGAATCTTGTTCCATCTGGGGCTAGTGGTATCATGCCCTAACTAATTTTACCACCAAGGAATCCCCACTGAGTGATTTCCACAGATCCCTTCATGGACTTCCCACATTACATAGTTGGCTTCGGAAGCTCCCAAACATCGAGCCAACGGGCCTTGAAAAGATCTTTTATACAATTGACCTCCCTTAAAGCTGTATCGATCTACTTTAGTGCGCAGTGCCCGAGATGACTTGGGATCTTCAGGCAATTTTCCGTGCTCGAGATAATTTATGATCTTATTTCTCCAGCCCCAAACCAAATTGGTCGTGTTTACTTCGTAATAACTATTTTCGTCCAACACCGAATGCATAAGCTACACAGCCATACCGAAGTCTGATCCATTCATTTTCGTGGAAAATCCCAAATTGGCTAGTAGATCTGCTTCCACATTTTCTTCTCTAGGGATGTAGGTAATCGACCATTCCCTGAACCGTGCGAGTAGAGCCTAGACTTTCACTACATATTATTGCATGTGTTCCTCTTTGGTTTTGAAGATCCCCTCGACCTGATTTACTGCAATTGGGAGTCGCATTTAATTTCTATGAGCTCAGAATCTAGTCCTTGGGCCAACTCGAGTCTTGCAATCAAAGCTTCATACTCTGCTTCATTTTTAGTCAGAGGAACAATTCTCATGGCCCGCCTTAGGGTTTCCCCGAGCGCGTGATTAATACTGCATCGAGCCCGAATCCTTTCACATTGGAAGCCCCATCCGTGAACAAAGTCCAAACTCCTAATGTCGACTCTGACACCATTACTACTTCTTTGGTAGCCAAAGGTAACAGTCCTGGACTGAAATTGACCACAAAGTCGGCCAAAACTTGTGACTTAATCGCAGCCCTAGGTTTATACTCTATGTAAAATTCAACCATTTTGACTGCCCCTTTGGCCATGCCTACCTGAAAGTTTAGGTTTATGAAGAATATTCTACAGGGAAAAAGTGGTCACCACGGCTATCAGATGATATTGTAAATACGGCTTAAGATTTCGAGCAGCAACTACGAGAGCCAAGGACAATTTTTCCTAACATAATTGATAGGAGATTGCATACCTTCATCCTTATGGACTAAAACGTCACTTACCTCTACCTCCGAGACTGCTAAGTACATCAGCAGTTGTTCGCCTTCCTCCGGTTTTGACACTAATAGAGGACTCGACAAATACCTTTTCAAATCCTTAAAAGCCTGCTGACACTCCGGAGTCAATTCAAAGTTGTTCTTCTTTTTGAGGAGTAAAAGAAGTGATGCCATTTTTCCAAAGACCAAGAAATGAATCTGCTTAAAGCGGCCAGACTTCCTGTCAACCTTTGAACCTCTTTCACGCTTGATAGCTGGTCCGGGATGCCTTCGATGGCTTTAATTTTATCGGGTTTGACTTTGATCCCCTTTTTCGACACCAGGAACCCCAAGTATTTACTAGAGCTGACTCCAAATGCACATTTCTCAAGGTTAAGCTTCATGTTGTGCTTTCTTAATATGTCAAAGGTTTCTTGCAAGTGCTTAAGATGATCACCTGCGTTCAAAGACTTAACCATCATATCATTTATATAAACTTCCATGGGTTTTCCTATTTGTTTCTCAAACATTCTATTTACGAGCCACTGATAAGTGGCTCCGACATTCTTTAGCCCGGGCATCACATTATAGCAATATGTGCCGAAGTTTGCTATAAATAATGTTTTTTCCCGGTCCTCCAGGTTTATCTTGATTTGGTTGTACCTGGAGTAAGCATCAAGTAAGCTCATTAACTCGTGCCCAGTCATCGCATCGATCATTTGATCAATGTTCGGCAATGGGAACGAGTCTTTAGGGCACACCTTATTAGATCCTTATAGTCTACGCACATGCGAAATTTATTATCCTTCTTCGGAACTACTACTACGTTAGCTAACAAATCAGGATAGTTTACCTATCGGACTGAACAGATATCGAGCAAACAAGTTAACTCTTCTTCGACGAATTTGTTTCTAACCTCAGTGATAGGACGTTTATTCTGTCTTACCGGAGGGATGTTGGGATCCAGGTTTAGTTCGCGCACAACCACTTCTGGTGGTATACTTGTCATATCCACATACGACCATGCAAAACAGTCAACATTAAATTTAAGAAATTCAATAAATCCGGACCTGAGCTCGGGGTTTAGCCCTGTCTCCAAGTGGAACTTCCTCTCCAACTTTTCGAACAATGCGATTTGCTCAAGTTCTTCCACTGAGGATTTTGTTGCGTCCGTGTCTTCTAGTAATTGGAAATATCTTGGTACTTGATAGGATTCTGACGACTCCTCCCCTTGGTTGATGTGTTGCATGTTCTATCCCTTTGCTACTGGAAACTGAGATTGCATTCATCTTCCTTGCCGCCGGTTGGTCTCCTCTTATTTGTTTAATCCGTTCGGGAGTTGGGAACTTCAGTAATTGATGATACGTTGACGACACGACCTTTATATCGTGCAACCATGGTCTCCCTAGGATAATATTGTAGCATATATCATTTTCCACTACCTTGAAAAGGGTCATCTTTATCACCCCCTCGACATTTATGGGTAGCAAGATCTCTCTTGGGTTTTTACACTTGCCAGATTGAACCCGGCAAGGAGTTTTGTGGTCGGAATGATACTTCCGGCCAGCTTGGCTTGCTCCAACACTCTCCACTGGATAATGTTGGCCGAACTTTCTGGGTCCACCAAAACACGTTTAATTTTAAAATCTAAGACATTTGAAGAGATTACCAAGGCATCATTGAGTGGCAGTAATAGTCCATCTACCTTTTCCTCCGTGAAAGTAATGTCTTCCACAACGGCATCCCGGAATCTCTTACTGTGGGGTACTAATACCTTCGTCTTCTTTGCCACTAAAAAGGCCATACCATTAATCTTTTTTCCCTCGAAAATCATGTTGATCATTACTGTGGGATCATGTTGATCCCGGAGTCTTCTCCTTCTTTCGAAGGTTCCGCATTGCCATGATTGAGACCGTAATTGTTTTTAGCCCGATCAATTAAGAACTTTCTAAGATGGTCGTTTTTCAGCAATGTCGCCACCTTCTCCCACAAATGCCGGTAGTCCCTAGTCAGGTGACCATTGGTTCCATGGTATTCGCACTAAAAAGTAGGATCTCTCTAACTGGTACCAGATCTCATTATTTTCATTAACCGTGCTTCCTTAATGTTCCCCATAGCTGACATCAGCTCCACTACGCTGGCGTTGAAGTTGTATTCGGAAAGCCTGAGGTAGGAGGAATCACGAGAACCTGATATCTCCTTGTCCTGCAATGACCTGTTACCCTAGCTGCGATCAGCTCTCTTATCAATAGCGAATCTATCCGCCGACCGGAAACCTTTGCTACATCCTTCAGCCTGTTCATAGGGGAAAAATCGACCGCTTGAAGACCGTCGATTTGTGTCGAAATCTTCCTTTGATCTCTCCTTATTCTTCTCCCGGTCCGATCCTTGGTTGATGCCAGGAAACCAAGCTGATCATCCTCAATTCTTATCTTTATCTCATAGCAGTTGTGAATATCCGCCCATGTTGTTGCCTGGAACTCGAGCAGACTTTCTTTCAATTTTTAGGAAGCATCAGAACGTCTAGGATTCGACCCTTTAGTAGCTTCAGCTGCCCATTCATCTGGTATGGCCAGGAGCAACATTCTTTCTTTCTAGAACTTGGTCACGAACTCCCGCAACAATTCGAACTCTCCTTGTGCAATCCTGAATATGTCATTCTTTTGGCCCTATACTTTTCTGGCCTCGGCATGGGCCTTGATAAAATAAACCACGAGCATCTTAAAGGAATTTATTGATTGTTTGGGCAAGAGTGAATACCATGTCAGGACCTATTTTGTGAGGGTCTCCTCGAATTTTTTTAGTAAAACTGACTCAATCTCATGCGGAGCTAAATCGTTTCTCTTCACCACTATTGTATATGTGGTGATATGCTCCTATGGATCAGAGTCCCATCATACTTCGGCACATCTGGCATTTTAAATCGCTTCGGGATTAATTTTGGTGCCGCACTTGGTTTGAACGACAATTGGGTGTACTTCTCTGAGTCCGGCCTTTCAACACGGGTGGCATGTCCCGAATTTGATCCATTCAAGCATTTGTCACACCTCCTTTTTACGTACCCGAGAGGGTGCAAGGGAGTTTTTTCCAATTAAAGGACAATCGAAACGGGATTGGTTTATTTATTTCAGAGTCGCCACTTGGGAGATTTAGGGTGTCCCAAGTCACCAATTTTAATCCCGAATCGAGGAAAAGAATGACTCTATATTACAGTCTGCGTACCAGAAATCCGGATAAGGAATTCTGTTAACCCGGGAGAAGGTGTTAGGCATTCCCAAGTTCCGTGGTTCTAGCACGGTCGCTCAACTGTCATATTCGGCTTGATTATCTGATTTTATACAAATATGAACTTGTGTGCAAATTTTAACTTTCACCGCTTTCATAATTATTATTATTATTTTTACAAGGAATTGCAACATCGTGAAAACATACCTCGAACCACGTTACATCAATGTACACGTGATTGTTGACATATCTCGACTCGGTTGAGATTTGGATTTGGGTCACATAAATGTGCACCCGAGTTAAGGAAAATAAATTATTAAAGGCGCGCTTAAAGCAACTAGCGTATTGTTATTTTGGGGAAGGCCATGAAATTCGCTAAACGGCCTGTCCCGAATTCTAAGTATTTTAATATATATACATTTAGAGGGCCCCGCACTCTGTACATTTTTTGTTTGTCGAGGCTCGTCTCATTCCTTATAAAAAGAATTTGCAACGTCATGGAAAATGCATCTCAGACCACGCCACAATCAATGTACCCGTGATTAGAGACACATTTCGACTCCGTTGAGATTTGGATTTGGGTCCCATAAATGTGCACCCGAGTTTAAGAAAGTAATTTAATTAAGTCGCGTCTAAAGAGGCTAACGCGTTATTATCTTTGGGGAAGGCAGTGAAATTCACTAAACGATCCATCCCAAAATCTAAGTATTTATTATGACTAGTTATTGAGGGCCCCGCGATTTGCATTTTTATTTGGCAAGGCTTGTCTCGTTTTATTTTAAGGATAAACCTACAGCAACTACATTTTTCTATTAAGTTCGTCTCTAAAATAAAGAAAACTCTTAATTAATTACATGCTGAAAAACGTAATTTGTTAGTTATTAGTTTATGACTAACGCAAATGAAAACTTGCAGCAGAGTTTGTACAAAAGGGATTGCTTTCGTTCTATATTCTATTACTCAAGAAGGCTGAGACATGAGATTGACGCACAATAATATCGAAACAGATTATTCTTAGGCAAAGTATTCAGACGTATTCAACCTTATTCATTTGATGGACATACGTACGAAGTTCAGTTAATTATTTCTTACACGCTTGACATTAAAAAACGGGAAAACTTAAACTAACCCTGTCTAACTTAAACGGTATTACCATGTGTTTAGCTATACTATTTTTCTTTTGCTATAATCCAAATTGCCTAATATACCTTCGAAATACCCATTACCTACTGGTGAATTAAGATGACACAAATGTGATCACTGCATTTATTTTAACAGACCTTATGTGAAACCCTTGTTGGCCGAGTATAACTAACTTCTTTTCTGATTTACATACAACGACATGTTACAGACCAAACTCAATAAGGCTAAAAATTGTTTCGTTACATAGTTTGAAATCCAAACTTTACATGTTGAACATATAAGTATTATAAACTACAAAACAGCAGAAAAGTGGTAACTATGCTAGTGTTTGGACTGCAATACTTCTCATGCTCTTATTCAACTCCAAACTTCACCATTTACATCAATGAATTTAGAATGGGTACCTGGATGTTTGAACAATAAGAAGGAGATGAAGAAAAGTATCAGCAACAGGCAACCAAACAACAAGCAACACAGCAACAATAACCAGCCTCAGTGATGAAGCTCACAAGTGGTCGAGCACCAAACAAACCAAACCCAGGAAACAGAGTAGTAAAATGCAGCCGAGAAAACCAGAATGTTCAATGCAGTAGCAACAGAAATTCAATAACCACAAAAGCTCAGCAAACAACCAATAACAATCAGCAAAGACAGCTTGACCAACTTCAACTCTTACACAGTTTCAGATGATACTTATTCACAGTATTCTAAAATTTCTTTCTATTTTTTTTCTTTCTCTGAAGACTAAAAGTCCAGCCCCTTTTATGTTCTGAAACAGCTTATTTATAAGCTAATCCAGGTTAGTCAGGCTGCCGGGATCCTGTAAATTGCAATCTGCCCATACCCCTTAGCTTCACATGCCTAAGCATCTTCTTGATGCAGAACATTTTGTTCCCCACGCCTGGCCTATTGCTCTATTCAAGAGTCATGAGTTTAGTTAAGTATTAAACTCCCATACTCTTATGTTTTGCTCCCACTAATACTAGATTAATTGTATTTCTGATTAAACAATTGATAGCCCATTATTCTTGAATATTTAATCAGTCTCTGCCCCAACCAAAACTATCCCACAGACCCTTGATCATTGCTGTCTTGCCTCACCCTTTCCTTCTATTGTGTCTGCCAGTTACTAGTTCGAATCCCCCCTCCCACAGCTAACAAACCAACCTATAATCAGTCCAACACAAGCCTTCAACAAAATCAGCCAATAACTGGCTGTGAAACTAACCTAAATCACTCAGTTTGGTTGTTTGTTATTTAACTCTGTGAAACTAATGTCAAACATGTGTCGAGTCGACTTTACGAGTTATAACGTATACTAATTAGTCGCTAATCGACTAAACCTAAAACAGAAACAAACTAAGTGTCTCAGGACTTTTCGGACAACAATGGAACTTTACAACACTTAATTATTTGACGACGTTACTCAGGTCGACTATACGAACTAATATACGTAACAATTAATCGACAAACATCACAGACTAAACAAAGCACCAATTTATTTCCAAACTCGGGGCATTTAACATAGAGTTTATGAAACTGAACTGGTCGACAACATCAGTCGAAGCAAACAAACATCTTATAACACTTAATTAACATTTAAGAAAAGAAATCGACCAAACAAAAGGGTCTTTTGAAGATGGGGGAACTGACAGAAAATAATCAAAAGATTCAAAACAAATATACGAACATATGCACAAACAAAAGGAAAGAAAAGAAGATTACACCGGGAACTTACCTCAACACGAAACATGTTTGGTTTTTTAGGGTTCTTGAACTCAGATTTGTGATTCGACAAGTTCTGCTTGCATTTGACCGGAACCAAAGCTGATTAAGGTCTGAGGGACGTTAGGGGAGTGACTAGGGTGAATATGGGGTGGTTTGGTGTAGATCTAGGTTTGGTCTCGGATCTTCGAATGAAGATTCGAGACGTTCGGGGAAGATTCGAGGTAAGCTGAGTGTAGATTTGGAGAGGGGGGGGGGTCATGGTGGTTTAGGGGTGTAACTATGGTAGCCACCGGCATCCTGGCCACCGGATTTATGTTGAAAGGACACCAGGGCGGCTGCTAGGGTTTCGGGGGTTTGGGGTCCCTTCTGAGAGAGACGAAGGAATGGGGGTGGGTGTTTGGATAGGGGGGCGGGGTAAAAGGGTTAGGTTTATATATGCATTGAGGGTTTAGATCCTGGCCGTTGGATCAAGTGAGATCTATGACCAGGATCTATTCACTTAGGAAGGACGACGTCGTTTTAGGCGTGTGGTGGGTTGGACCGGGTAAGGAAATGGGTCGGACCAGATTAACGGGTCTAGGGGATGTGATCCTGGCCGTTGATTCGTTTGAGATCAACGGCCCAGCTTAGACGGGACAGAACGACGTCGTTTGGACCGTGTCCGGGCAACCTGTGTTTGGGCTGGATCTGTGTCCTGGTCTTGGCCCTATGTTTTGTTTCATTTTTCGGCCCAAACCGATTTTCATCACTCTTTCTTTTGTTTTTCTAGTTTTAAACTAAATGAACTAAATAAATAAATAAAAAAAACCAATATTGTAACACTTTAACACAATTATCATACACTTATAAAAATATTTAAGTAGGTTAAATCACAACCCGGAATAAACGATGTATATATATTTTGAATTTTCTTTTTATGACCGAATTATGGTTTAATTAACATGACATACATATTTTGTATTTTGTTTGATAAGATAAAAAATGAAAAAAAATGGACAGAACCACAAATGACTACCAGGACATGTCACGTAAAAATCAAAAAAATTGTACAGCGAGGTGTCAATGATTGTATTTTGGAGTGATTGTCCGTGGAGCAAAAATCACGTGCTTACAGCTACCCCTCTTTGCTCGAAGACACGAAGGGTTTTCGCGCAAAGATAAAGCGAGCGATTTTTGCTCGTCCGAGTACTCCGTGTGAAGTATTTTTTGAAAAAGATTTGACCGAACCTTTGCTTCAGAGGTTTCCTACATATCCTGGGCTGAACAGGAATCAGGTCAATGTAGTTCGGGAAATTTTGGTAGCTGGGACTACCGTGTGACTGTAGTGTTCGCCGCTGTTGTGTGCTGCTTACATGCTGCTGTAGGATGTTACCGCTTACCGATCTCCCTGTTACATTGTTCTAAAAAAGGAAAAACAAGAAGCTAGGCTAGACTGTGGATCATAAGATCTCATCTATCTTCAACTTGTTCTTGTCGCCTTGCTTTCTTGTCGGCTTGCATTTTCCTCCGATGATTTTATTTTGTGAACTTGAGGGATGGTACTAGCCCTTTGCTCCTCTGAGTACCAGTTTTTATCATTTTGCTCGGTCCGCTGGGGACATGGCCTTCTTCATTAAGCTTTTCAATGGTTCCTTTGGTGATACGGCCCTCTTCATCAGACTTGTTATGTTGGGCGTGGTCTAATGTTCGCAAGCCGCTTCTTTCAAAACGCGTCCTTTCTTCCTTCTAACGCATGCACTTGAGTTTGCAACCTTATGCTTCCCTGCGCTGGGGGGTTTTATTGTTTCCTGCTGGGGATTCCTGTTGTAACCTTCCGCCTTCCGATGGGGTTACTGATTTCAAAATCTGCAATATAAGACTAAACGTATTCCCGCATTATACTGGTGGGCGACCTAGAACATAAAGTATTCCCGCATTTTACTGGTGGGCGACCTAGAACATGAATGTATTCCCGCATTTTACTGGTGGGCGACCTAGAACAGAATATATTCCCGCATTTTACTGGTGGGTGAGCTAGAACATAAAGTATTCCCGCATTTTACTGGTGGGCGACCTAGAACATGAAAGTATTCCCGCATTTTACTGGTGGGCGACCTAGAACATGAAATTATTCCCGCATTATACTGGTGGGCGACCTAGAACAGAAAGTATTCCCGCATTTTACTGGTGGGCGACCTAGAACAGAATGTATTCCCGCATTTTACTAGTGGGCGACCTAGAACATAAAGTATTCCCGCATTTTACTGGTGGGCAACCTAGAACAGAAAGTACTCCCGCATTTTACTGGTGGGCGACCTAGAATAGAAAGTACTCCCGCATTTTACTGGTGGGCGACCTAGAACAGAAAGTATTCCCGCATTTTACTGGTGGGCGACCTAGAACAGAAAGTATTCCCGCATTTTACTAGTGGGCGACCTAGAACAGAAAGTATTCCCGCATTTTACTGGTGGGCGACCTAGAACAGAAAGTATTCCCGCATTTTACTGGTGGGCGATCTAGAACAGAAAGTATTCCCGCATTTTACTGGTGGGCGACCTAGAACAGAAAGTATTCCCGCATTTTACTGGGGGGCAACCTAGAACAGAATGTATTCCCGCATTTTACTGGTGGGCGACCTAGAACAGAATGTATTCCCGCATTTTACTGGTGGGCGACCTAGAACATAAAGTATTCCCGCATTTTACTGGTGGGCGACCTAGAACATGAAAGTATTCCATTTGTCTCCTCGTTCTTCCGAGAAAATTTTTGACAACGACAAAAAATTTTCTGCCTCGGTTTTGGTGATTCCCCTGGCATCGCGTCCTTCTGCCATTATCAACCTTTATTTTCCTGCAGCAGGCAAAAGGATTTAGTTAGTTTTAATCATGATGGGCAGCGGTGTCTTTCCGCTGGGAGATGATTTTTCTCTCTTTCTCCTTTCTGGCTTTGTGCCCCCCCCCACAACTGGTTGGTGGACAAAGTTGCTTGCTGGGGGTGACCCGTCTAATGGGTATGGTATTCCATTTATCCCCCTTTTTGCTTTTCTCTTTACAGAACCAACTGTGGGAGTCTGCTTCCCTCCCGAAACCACTCCCTTAAGAGTGTACTTCCTCCCGGAATTGCAAGGCATAGAACTTTATAACCTTTGGGACTGATAGGGTTATCTTGCATCGGATCAATTTCCCTTTCCTGTGGAGTCCGACCACTTTGGACTTGGGTCCGTGATTTATCGACGTTCTGCGGGGAGACCTTCTCGGAACTTGGTCCACGAGTCCTTCACTCGTCATTTTCCACTTTCTTTACGTCACCCTTCCTTCGATGCAATTCGTCCTTTGGTTTTGCGACCGACGCCTTTTGTCTTATTCTCGGTTTTTGGCCTATCCCTTTCGTACTTTGCTTTTGGACCCCTTCAGTCTCTGGTAGTAAACTTTGAAAGATCCTTTTCAAAACAAATTTTTAGAAAGAAAACGAAAACGGTAGGAAAGGAGAAAAATCTTCCTGAACCAAAAAACTTATCTGGATGACATGACTGGTCCTTATGATCAAGGCGTGCACTGTAGATTCCTGACCCAGTCTAGTTGTATCAATCAACTTGCCTGATGACCTTACTTGCTGGGGATAAATGGGTGTCCATTTCTTTGCGAACGCGGACCCTTCCGTTGATCTGTCTTGTCGCCTCATAGTGCCCTTCGAGGGGTTTTCACTAATGAGACTCTCTCTTTTCTCTCGGCTCCCGGCGCCTTATGGTGCATGTAAAGGTTTTCACCGATAAGACTCTCTCATTTATATATCTCATCTTTCGTTGCCTTGTGGTGCCTGCGAAGGTTTTCACCGCCAAGACTCTCTCATTTTATTTCTTCACCGAAGAATTGGAGTGCTGTCGATATGACCCTCTCTTCTGGAGATTCCTTTGGACTATCAATTCACTTCCAGTTTTATGATCCTCCTCTTTGTCGGGAATCAGTGTATCATTCTTGACTTTATTTGCCTGACTTGGCACCTCTTGGAGGTTGATCAGGAGGTCTTTTTTGGACATCGATGTTGGTTTTGGTGTGGGGCTAAAAAGAAAGGCTAAATGAAATAACTTTGATGGGTGATCCGCTACAACTTTTGGAATCAACTTTTGTTGGAATTTTAAAACATAACATCTGCCCCAGTTTTCTTGCTTGGGGGATTTATTTTTTTACTCTATGTTGAGCTATGTGCATTACGCACATTGTGCCTATTATGCACACTTATGGACATTATGCACACTATGACCGAGCCGTGAGGCGCCTACGTATCCTCTTTGAGGAATCAGGTCAAACGTAGTTCCCACCATTTTGTTTTTCTTGTGATTTTATCTTCTTCTTTTTCATTTTCTTTTACAATTTTCTTTTTCCTTCTCTTTTTTTCTTTTTATATTTTTTTTCTTTTTTTTTTCATTAGTGATTCCAAAAGAGGGATATGAAAGAATAACTTAAGGCTCAAAAGGGGGGAAACAAGGGTAAAAAGTGTTTGGATAGAAGAAAGAATTGCCTCCGTCATTTCATTATCCAATAAGTACCAAGTACAAACAAACGAACCAATAATTGCCACAATCAAAGAAATTACGCATAATATCTTTTGACTGCATCCGAATTGATAGACATGTCAACACATCTTCCCTCGATATCCGTCAGACACAAAGCATCGTTGGACAATACTCTGGTCACGATATAAGGCCCTTGCCAATTTGGGGTGAACTTGCCTTTTGCCTCGACCTGATGTGGGAGGAACTTCTTCAATACCTGCTGCCCTATTTCAAACTTCCTGGGGCATACCTTCTTATTATATGTTCTTGCCATTCTCTTCTGATACAGCTGACCATGGCACACCGCTGGCAATCTTTTCTCGTCTATCAAGCTCAACTGTTCCAATCGAGCTTTGACCCATTCATCATCATCAATCTTGGCTTCAGCGACAATCCGGAGGGACGAAATTTCGACCTCCGCCGGTATTACGGCCTCAGTTCCGTACACCAACAAATAAGGAGTTGTACCTATAGAAGTCCGGACGGTAGTGCGGTAACCCAACAAAGCAAAGGGTAATCTCTCGTGCCATTGTCTGGACCCCTCCACCATCTTTCGCAGTATCTTCTTGATGTTCTTATTGGCTGCTTCGACCGCTCCATTCGCCTTGGGACGGTATGGGGTGGAATTGCGGTGTGTAATCTTGAATTGTTGGCATACCTCTCTCATCAGGCTGCTGTTAAGATTCGCACCGTTATCCGTGATGATTACTTTTGGGATCCCAAATCTGCAGATGATATGGGAGTGCAAAAAATCCACCACTGCCTTTTTAGTTACCGACTTGAAGGTTTTAGCCTCAACCCATTTGGTGAAGTAGTCTATGGTTACTAGAATGAACCTATGACTGTTGGATGCTGCCGGCTCGATAGGCCCAATGACATCCATGCCCCATGCAACAAACGGTCAGGGTGCTGACATCGTATGTAACTCTGTTGGCGGAGAATGAATCAGATCTCCATGTATCTGACACTGATGGCATTTCCTCACGAAGGTGATACAGTCATGTTCCATGGTGAGCCAATAATACCCTGCCCTAAGGATCTTCCTTGCCAACACGTATCCGCTCATATGTGGCCCACAAACTCCAGCATGTACCTCTGCCATAACCGTCGTGGCCTGACCGGCATCTATACATCTCAACAATCCCAAATCCGGGGTTCTCTTGTACAACACTCCTCAGCTGAAGAAGAAACCATTTGACAGGCGTCGAAGGGCTCTTTTTTGGTCTCTAGTGGCCTGTTCCGGATATATCCCCATTTTGAGGTACTCCTTGATATCATGAAACCAGGGCTCGCCATCCGCTTCTTCTTCCACCGCGTTGCAATAAGCGTGCTGATCACGAACCTGGACGTGCAGAGGGTCAACATACATTTTGTCAGGGTGGTGCAACATTGATGCTAAGGTGGCCAATGCATCCGCAACCTCGTTATGAACTCTTGGGATATGTTTGAACTTCACCGATCGAAATCACTTGCTCATATCGTGCAAGCATTGTCGATATGGTATGAGTTTCAAATCCCGTGTTTCCCATTCACCCTGAATCTGATGTACCAAGAGGTCCGAGTCTCCCAAGACCAAAACGTCTTGGACATCCATGTCCGCAGCCAATCACAGACCCAAAATGCAAGCTTCGTACTCGGCCATATTATTGGTGCAATAGAAGCATAGTTGAGTCGTAACAGGATAATGGCGCCCTATTTCCAAAATGAGTACCGCTCATATTCCAACCCCTTTCGCGTTCGCAGCTCCATCGAAGAAAAGCTTCCAACCCGGTTCCTCGGGTAACTCCAGCTCGTTTGTATGCATCACCTCTTTGTCGGGAAAATACGTTCTTAACGGCTCGTATTTTTCATCAACGAGATTCTCTGCCAAATGGTCGGCCAACGCCTGGGCTTTCATGGCTGTCTTCGTCACATAGACGATATCAAACTCTGTGAGCAGAATTTGCCATTTGGCCAACCTTCTTGTGGGCATAGGTTTCTGAAAGATATACTTCAATGGGTCCAAACGGGATATGAGATAAGTAGTATACGAGGACAGGTAGTGTTTCAACTTCTGATCTACCCAAGTTAGGGTGCAGCATGTTTTCTCGAGTTGAGTGTATTTGATCTCATATACTGTGAATTTCTTGCTAAGATAGTAGATGGCCTGCTCCTTCCTTCCTATGTCATCGTGTTGCCCCAGTACACAACCAAACGAATTTTCCAGGACCGTCAGATAAAGAATTAAGGGCTTCCCTGGCTTAGGCGGGACCAACACGGGTGGATTAGACAAATACCCTTTGATTTGGTCGAAAGCCTCTTGACATTCTGCCGTCCAACTTACAGCAGCATCCTTTTTCAGCAATCGAAATATGGGCTCACAAATCGCCGTGAGTTGAGCGATAAACCTGCTGATGTAATTGAGTCTACCCAACAAACTCATTACCTCTGTTTTGTTCTTTGGCGGTGGCAAATCTCGGATGGATTCGATCTTGGATGGGTCTAACTCAATCCCCCGCCGACTGACGATGAATCCTAACAGATTTCTTGATGAAACCCCGAATGCGAATTTGGCCGGATTGAGCTTGATATCATACCTTCGGAGTCTTTGGAAAAATCTCCTTAGGTCTGCTACATGGTCTTCTTGACGCCAGGACTTTATGATCACATCATCTACGTACACCTCAATTTCTTTGTGCATCATGTCATGAAACACAGTAGTCATTGCTCGCATGTACGTTGCCCCGACGTTCTTCAATCCGAACGGCATTACCCGATAGCAGTAAGTTCCCCATGGCATAATAAAAGCTGTTTTTTCCGCATCTTCCTCGTCCATTAGGATCTGATGATAACCTGCATAGCAATCCACGATGGATCCAATCTCGCGCTCGGCGCAATTATCGATCAAGATATGGATGTTGGGCAAGGGAAAATTGTCCTTGGGACTTGCTTTGTTGAGGTTGCGGTAGTCGACGCACACCCTGATTTTCCCATCCTTCTTTGGAACTGGTACCACATTGGCCAACCACTCAGGATATCGAGTGACCCGAATGACCTTCGCCTGCAACTGCTTAATCACCTCTTCTTTGATCTTTACACTCATTTCTGTTTTAAATTTCCTTAACTTTTGCTTGATCGGAGGGTATGCCGGGTCAGTGGGCAATTTGTGAACCACTAAATTGGTGCTTAATCCCGGCATATCGTCATATGACCATGCAAAAACATCTTTGAATTCCATGAGGGTTTTGATCAATTCTTCCCTGACACTCGGTTCAATATGGATGCTGATCTTGGTTTCTCGGACATTATCAGCGTCTCCTAGATTCACAACCTCAGTGTCATTTAGGTTAGGTTTGGGTTTTTCTTCAAATTGGCACAGTTCTCAGTTTATCTCTTCGAAGGCTTCATCTTCGTCATATTCAGAGTCATCGTCACAAACGACCTCTTGTATCATTAAGTCGGATTCAAATTGATTGATTAGACTAGGTCGAAGATCCGCTGTGCATGCCATGTCATTAGAACCAGTAAAAAGAGAACTGTCCAGAAAGAAAAGGAACAAAACAAAATTAAAATAAGACAAAAGAAGAGAACTTTATTAAACTTGCGGGATAAAAGGGTTCACACTTTTACAAAACAAAAGTAAAATTTGGATTACACCCTGGAATAATCCGAACAAAATAAAACAAACGAAAGCATAAATCAAAGCCTACTACCAAGACTCCCCTCGGACAGGAAGAGGAGTAACTGTCCAATTGTTGGTTTTGGCCTCAGGCCCCACAAACTGTATCTCTGCTCTGCTGGAACCTTCTCCAGCTTCTACCATACTGACATCAGCGAATAGCCTCTTGAAACTGTGATTCAGGTCCCCATCCATACCAATTAATGGTCCTAGAATCTTTGGGACTGGCGGCCCCTTGGCACTTGCTCTGACGAAAGATCTTGAAAGACGTGGCACGGGTTTGGGAAGATACCAGACTTTCTTTTTCATTTTCCGCGCTTGCCTTACATCTGCTGCGGTTGGTTTGAACCCCAATCCGAAAGTTTCCAGATTTTTAGGCAAGGAGACAGGTTGGACAATCCCCTGAAGATCAACTCCCAGGCCTTTTCCCGGCGCAAACCCGTTGCCCAGCATTTCCGAGACCATCATGATTGTTGCGGAAGCTACCCTAGGGTACTGAAGGATCTTACCCTCAGAAATCTTGTTTGCCGACATTGTATCGAAAATCTGGTAGACCCAAGGACCTTTGTCATCATCGGTCTCTATGAATGGCACAATGGCGCCACCCATGGTGCACGCCGTGTCCTCGCCGTGTAGCACGACCTCTTGTCTTTCCCACTCGAACTTCACCATCTGATGTAAGGTGGAGGGCACTGCTTTGGCTGTATGAATCCATGGTCGTCCTAATAGAAGGTTGTAGGATACTGTGGCATCTAAAACCTGGAACTCCATGGTGAACAGGACTAGACCGATGGTCAATTCAAGTACAACATCCCCTACAGTGGCTGTTCCATTTCCGTCAAATCCTCGGACACAGATGCTATTCTTGTGGATTCTTCCGTGGTCGATCTTTAACTGGTGCAGAGTGGATAATGGGCAGATATTGGCACTTGAACCATTGTCCACCAATACACGAGTGACTACCGAGTTTTCATATTTGACAGTTAGGTAGAGATCTTTATTATGCTCTGTACCTTCCATCGGCAGGTCATCATCTGAGAATGTTACCCTGTTCACCTCGAAAATCTTGTTGGCAATGGTTTCCAGAAATCTCGTTGGGCACATGAGCCTCGTTCAATATCTTCATCAAGGCCCGACGATGCTCCTCAGAATGGATTAGTAATGACAGCAGCGAGATCTGGGCCGGTGTTTTCCTCAGCTGTTCGACCACGGAGTAGTCCTGCACTTTCATCTTTCTCAGGAACTCCTCAGCCTCTTCTTCGGATACAGGTTTCTTGGTTACAGCTGGGTTGGTTCTTCTCAGTTCTACCAGAGCGAAACACCGTCCTGATCGAGTCAGCCCTTGCGCTTCACAACTAACCTCTTCCACTTGTTTTCCTTTGTACATCACCACCGCCTTTTCGTATTTCCAAGGCACATCCTTGATATCAATCATCGGCAGCTGGACTACAGGCTTTATGGTGACCAGCTCTCTGTATACCCCCTTCAACACAACTGTAGGTGTGGGCGGAATCCCTGATATTACCAACTTGTTTGGCTCGGGTTTGCTTGTTATGGCGGAAGGGCTCTTTCCCAATATCACTACTGGCTTGACGCCTTCTTCCTGCGACTGTACCCTCGTTCCCCCACTGGTTGATCCTTCTTTTGGTGTGGCCTGGATCATCATCACTGTCTGTGAAGGTTTTCTCAACTCTCCTCCCTCATACACCAACTCGATCATGTGAGTCTCATGGTGCGCTGGCAGTGAGTTCTGGTTGATGTTAGGAGCATCTGGTGTCTGGACCTCGATCTTATTGGTGTCAATAAGATCCTGTATGGCATGCCTCAATTTCCAACACTTTTCGGTATCATGCCCCAGCATCCCTGAGCAGTATTCACAACTTATTGATCGATCCAAATTCTGGGGTGGGGGATTTGGTTCTCGAGTCTGGACAGGACTGACCAAACCCAGTTGCCCCAATTTGGGGAACAAAGCGGTGTAGGTTTCTCCCAACTCCGTGAAAGTTCTGTGTTTCCGCAGCCTGTCATTCCTAGCATCTGGATTTCCCCGAAAGCCTGCCCCTGGCGGGTTTCTATACACCCTCGGTGGAGGATAGGTGTTTTGTGGTGGTGCATATATGTTCTGGGGAGCCGGCGCGTGCCATTGCGGGCGAACCGGAGGCTGAGTGTATGTCTGGGCCTGGTGTACGGAGCAATGTGGCTCTCGAGGCAGATAGCAGTGCTGTGGCGGGTTGTATGGGTAGTTTGGCCTGTGAGGTCTGGGTTGGTTGTAGTGGGGTTTGCCAGACCTGGACCAGCCGCTTGCCTCAATCGTGGCAATTTCTTCTTTCTTCCTTCTTCCCAGCGCACCTCTCGCGCTGCTCTGAATAGCCTGGGTCGTGGCCTTGAGTGCCGAGTAATTCAGGATTTTGTCAGACCTCAGACCTTCTTCTATCATGACCCCTATCTTCACTACCTCGTTGAAGGATTTTCCAACCGTCGTCACCAAGTGACCAAAGTAGGTTGGATCCAATGTTTGCAAGAAGTAATTTACCATCTCTCCCTCTCTCATGGGAGGATCGACTCTGGCCACTTGCTCTCTCCAGCGGAACCCGTACTAGCGAAAACTTTCCCCGGGCTTCTTCCCGGTCCTCAATAACGTGAGACGGTCAGGGACTATCTCGAGATTGTATTGAAAATGACCTGCGAAAGCTTGCGCCAGATCATCCCAGGTGTACCATCTGCTGGAATCCTGCCTGGTATACCATTCTAGTGCAGATCCGCTCAGACTTTGGCCGAAATAAGCTATCAGCAGCTCATCTTTGCCGCCTGCCCCTCTCATTTTGCTACAGAATCCCCGCAAATGTGCCATGGGATCACCGTGCCCTTCATATAAATCGAACTTAGGCATCTTGAACCCAGCCGGGAGTTGGACGTCCGGGAAAGGGCATAGATCTTTGTAAGCCACGCTGACTTGGTTGCCCAATCCGTGCAGGTTCCTGAAGGACTGCTCCAGGATTTTGAACTTCCTCAATACCTCATCCTGTTCAGGGGCTTTAACCGGCTTTTCAATCTCTGCCGGTACCTCCAAGTGCGGGTTGTAGGTCTGTGGTTCGGGGGCATGGAATGTGGGCTCAGGGGGATAGTATTGCGTATCGTAAGCCTGAAACAATGGCTCACTGGCCGTTCTTTGTAGGGTGACTGATGTGGGTCCCACAAAAGTGGGAATATTTGGTGTTGGGAGAGGTTGATGGGGTGGTGGAGCTTAGGAATCATGTGGGCTTCTTTCCTGATGATAACGGGGATTCGGGAGGCTTGTTGAAGGGCCGAAGTGAGGGTATTCCGGCATGTGCCCCAGTGGCTCAGAGCTCTTTTGTGCTTTGGCTAGAGCCAGCTGCATTGCATTCATCTCTAGTCCCATCCTTTCAATCTTTTCCATCGCTTCTTTTAACAACTGGCTCATCGGCCTTTCTTCCTCGTTAGTATTCTCTGAAGTAGTCATGCTTGTTGCTACTGGTCCTTTGGATCTGGTTTGGTAAGAGTGTGTTGCCAGAATTCTTTAACAACTAACTGTCTGGATTCAGACAACAACAAACTTTGTTAGCGTTAGAGCTTAACAGATTTGATCATAACACATAGAGGATGCAATGCTCCTAGGCAGTTAACCGTTTCTACATGCTTTGCTTCGAACAACATGCGTCATCCCGGCTTGCTCATTTGTCCCTTTTTAAAGTACTTTGGGAAACCCTGTATTTTATTTTATTTTTGTATTTTCTTTTCTTTCTTTATTAAAAGCGGTCGGATCTTATGGGGATTGCCTACGTATCACGTTCCTGCGCGAATCAGACCAGGCGTAGTTCTGCCATAAAGTAAAGAAACACAAAATTCTTTTGGAGTCACTTAATTTCATTATCGAAACTTGCTATTAAACAAAATAGCAACAGTACAGACTCCACAGTTTTTAACTTGATTTGACTAAAAGAAAAGAAAACAACATATGGGAAAGCAACGAAGCCAAATAAACAGGACTCGACCCCAAGATTAATTTTCCAACTTAGGGGCCCACGAGGCATCATTCGGCCCTTTCGTGGCCCTAGGTGTAAGGTCTCTCTGCAAGCTTCTCAATTCATTCATGATCCGGTGGACGCAGCCCATGATGGAAATAAGGAGGGTCTTCCGTGGTATTTGCTCACATGCTAGGCATTTCATGTAGATGTAATGCCCAATTTCGTCGATCCTTCCTCGAATGTTGTCCCTTTCAATGAACAATTGCCCGATTTGTCGGTTCTTTAGTCCCAGTGCCTGAGCATTGTCGGCAAGTTGATCCTGGAACAACTCCATTTGTCTCTCCATGCAGGCCATTGCATCGTAACAACGTCTTCTGTCAGCCTGAGCGTCTCGTGCTTGTTTGATGATCCGATCATGTAGATTGGAGTTCGTTTCCCTTAATATCCCGATGCTCATTTCATAATCCCTTATGACCTGTTGCAGACGCTGCCTCCGGGCCATTGTACCTTTTGCCCATTTTACCTTCATCCTTGCTATGCAAGATTCTGATTGTTCTAATTCTTCTTGGCTTTGGATGACCTGATTTCTCAAACTCGCTATCAATCTTTCGTCGGAGCGACGCTTCTGTCGGTCAATGTTACTCTTACTGGCTTGGCGAAGGAGGGCCTTCAGGGTCTGGTTCTCTTGGGCTAGCTTGTTTCTTTCAGCCTGCTCCGAGGCAACTTGCACGTTGTTTTCAAATACAAGCCTTTCAACTTGTCGCTTTAGCTTCCCGATTTCAGCTCGATAACCTTCCTCTTTTGCGAGTCAGCCCCATTGTTCTTGTGATGACTCAACAAAATCTTGGAGGTGAGGCCATTTGGTTGGCCGCTCTACAATGTTCTTCTTATTATGCCAAGCAAGATAGGCCGGCGAGACTTCACCTCTAGATACATCACCTACCCGAGTATTTGCCGTCAGGTACTGGCATTCACCCCATATGTAACAAACTGTCTTTTCAGGAAATTGACCGTCACTGCTGACCTCGACTGCTTAAGTGCTGAGATCTTCGTCCGGGTGCACCACCTGACACCTCCCAATTGCCTCATCACCCTGTAAGGGGCATAAGGCTGAATACCTCTGAGTCCCATTAAGAGGAAGTGAGGACCAGTGGCCGGCATGTATACAATTTCTTCCACAGGAAGCCAACCCAAAGTCCAATTTATTTGTTCTGTAGTGATGGCACGGAGATAGGATATCCATTCTTCAAACCCTTCTGGTAATCGGAAACCTGAAACCCTCAGGTGATAACCTTCGATGCAGTCTTCGTTTGTAGACATGTAGCGTATACACTGAGGATGGCGACACAAGTGTTCGATCATCCACATCTGTAATAACAAGTTGCACCCTTCGAAGAAATCTGCCCCGGCCTTACAAGCCGTGAGGGCTCGGTATATTTCTGACACTATCATAGGGGCAATGATGCTTTTATCGTTGGTAATCAGGACTTTGACGATTCCTGCCACCTTAAAATCGATATTTCTATCTTTTCGGGGAAACACCACAATGCCCAAGAATGCCACCATGAAAGCGAACCGCCTATGCTTATTCCACTTTGCCAGATTTCCTCTACTGCAGACACCACTTTCCGGATCATTGAATCCTCCTATGTGCCCGTACCTCTGGTATATGAATTTCAGGGTAGAAAAACCTCTATCCAGTTCAGCGTATGGGACTCCCTTGCTTATCTTCAACAGATCCATGAATTTGTGTGAATTCACAGCTCTTGGAGCGATCAGGTATTTGTGTCTCAAACCTTCAGTGACGTCCATGTAACCTGCCACTTCTTCTAAGGTTGGGGTGAGTTCAAAATCCGAAAAGCGGAATACGTTGTGGGCGGGGTCCCAAAATGTAACCAAAGCCTTTATGATATCGCATCGGGGCCTGACATTCAACAGATTAGCCAGACCTCCCAGGTGCAGTTTAATCTTGTCTTGCTTTGACTTTTCCAAATCCTCCCACCATAATCGCACCTCCAGAGGGATTTTGCTCCTAACTGTTACGGACAAACTTGGACTTATGCTCATTCTGCATTTTTTATTGGGGGTGATTAAGCAAAGATCCGGACTTATTTGACTCAAATACCAAATTGACACACCTCTTTCCTAGAAAAACGAAATTTGGTTGTTTCTGAAAGCATGATGTCACCTTGACTATTTCAAAACTTTTGTTCTTTTGGACTGTACCTATTTTTTGAAAAAGTAAGTTGGGCCCGATGGGGGTTGCCTACGTATTTCACACCCTGCGAGAATCAAACTGACGTAGTTCGGGCGGAAAACATAAACCAAATTTTGGAAACCATATTTCTCATGACAAACTATTTTTCCTTTTCTGTTCAAAATAAAACAAAGACTCTTTTTTTTTCCTTGGCTTTTAATAAAACAAATTAATAAGACACATTTTGTTTATTTTCTCAAAATTCCGGAAGAGTTTCAACCGTTTTTTGGGTATTGGTTTTTCCGAAAATAATTAATTCCCTAACCGTTACTTCCTCTCTTTTTTTTCTTCTTTTTCAAAACATTCCCGATATTCAAAAGCCGGTCAGCATGCAAGTCTGAAACAAGTAAATGCATAAAGCAAACAGGATGTAGCAGGATGGTCTTTCATTTTAGGTTGCTAGTCCTAGACGGACCCAACCCCTGTGTTGAGTCCCCTAAGTCAAATGCACATGATGCAAATAAGCGTTCCTACTAGGGATCCGGCATGAGGCTTTGTTATGCTAAGATTAAAACCTGGGTATTTGTTCTAGACCTGGCTTACCCGAGCGGACAACTCGAGCCGAGGATAGGAGCTGTGTACCGGTAACCAAAAGGCCATCCGGTTTTGCAACTCCTCCGAATCCTCGTTCTATTTTGGTATATGACGCTAACAGAAAGAAGCCACGACCAGTGTGCACTCCTCAAGAGAGAGAAGAGAGGGGTTTCGGCACAGTTTATATATACAGTTCAGATAATATCAAAGCGGTAAAAACATCATTTTGCACATTTAGGTTAAAACATATAATAAAATCAGATAATAAATAAAGCCAAATAATAACAATTATTCTAAGCTCGAATTCTTAACCCTGAACCAGTGGTTCTGGGTTTAGAGATCCCCAGCAGAGTCGCTAGAGCTGTCACACCTCCTTTTTCCGCACCCGAGAGGGTACAAGGGAGTTTTTTTCAATTAAAGGACAATCGAAACGGGATTGGTTTATTTATTTCAGAGTCGCCACTTGGGAGATTTAGGGTGTCTCAAGTCACTAATTTTAATCCCGAATCGAGGAAAAGAATGACTCTATATTACAGTCTGCGTACCAGAAATCCGGAGAAGGAATTCTGTTAACCCGGGAGAAGGTGTTAGGCATTCCCGAGTTCCGTAGTTCTAGCACGGTCGCTCAACTGTCATATTCGGCTTGATTATCTGATTTTATACAAATATGAACTTGTGTGCAAATTTTAACTTTCACTGCTTTCATAATTATTATTATTATTTTTACAAGGAATTGCAACATCGTGAAAACATACCTCGAACCATGTTACATCAATGTACACGTGATTATTGACATATCTCGACTCAGTTGAAATTTGGATTTGGGTCACATAAATGTGCACCCGAGTTAAGGAAAATAAATTATTAAAGGCGCGCTTAAAGCAACTAGCGTATTGTTATTTTGGGGAAGGCCATGAAATTCGCTAAAACGGCCTGTCCCGAATTCTAAGTATTTTAATATATATACATTTAGAGGGCCCCGCACTCTGTACATTTTTTGTTTGTCGAGGCTCGTCTCATTCCTTATAAAAAGAATTTGCAACGTCGTGGAAATGCATCTCAGACCACGCCACAATCAATGTACCCGTGATTAGAGACACATTTCGACTCCGTTGAGATTTGGATTTGGGTCCCATAAGTGTGCACCCGAGTTTAAGAAAGTAATTTAATTAAGTCGCGTCTAAAGAGGCTAACGCGTTATTATCTTTGGGGAAGGCAGTGAAATTCACTAAACGATCCATCCCAAAATCTAAGTATTTATTATGACTAGTTATTGAGGGCCCCGCGATTTGCATTTTTATTTGGCAAGGCTCGTCTCGTTTTATTTTAAGGATAAACCTACAGCAACTTCATTTTTCTATTAAGTTCGTCTCTAAAATAAAGAAAACTCTTAATTAATTACATGCTGAAAAACGTAATTTGTTAGTTATTAGTTTATGACTAACGCAAATGAAAACTTGCAGCAGAGTTTGTACAAAATGGATTGCTTTCGTTCTATATTCTATTACTCAAGAAGGCTGAGACATGAGATTGACGCACAATAATATCGAAACAGATTATTCTTAGGCGAAGTATTCAGACGTATTCAACCTTATTCATTTGACGGACATACGTACGAAGTTCAGTTAATTATTTCTTACATGCTTGACATTAAAAAACGGGACAACTGAAACTAACCCTGTCTAACTTAAACGGTATTACCATGTGTTTAGCTATACTATTTTTCTTTTGCTATAATCCAAATTGCCTAATATACCTTCGAAATACCCATTACCTACTGGTGAATTAAGATGACACAAATGTGATCACTGCATTTATTTTAACAGACCTTATGTGAAACCCTTGTTGGCCGAGTATAACTAACTTCTTTTCTGATTTACATACAACGACAGGTTACAGACCAAACTCAATAAGGCTAAAAATTGTTTCGTTACATAGTTTGAAAGCCAAACTTTACATGTTGAACATATAAGTATTCTAAACTACAAAACAGCAGAAAAGTGGTAACTATGCTAGTGTTTGGACTGCAATACTTCTCATGCTCTTATTCAACTCCAAACTTTACCGAATTTAGAATGGGTACCTGGATGTTTGAACAATAAGAAGGAGATGAAGAAAAGTATCAGCAACAGGCAACCAAACAGCAAGCAACACAACAACAATAACCAACCTCAGTGATGAAGCTCACAAGTGGTCGAGCACCAAACAAACCAAACCCAGGAAACAGAGTAGTAAAATGCAGCCGAGAAAACCAGAATGTTCAATGCAGTAGCAGCAGAAATTCAATAACCACAAAAGCTCAGCAAACAACCAACAGCAATCAGCAAAGATAGCTTGACCAACTTCAACTCTTACACAGTTTCAGATGATACTTATTCACAGTATTCTGAAATTTCTTTCTATTTTTTTTCTTTCTCTGAAGACTAAAAGTCCAGCCCCTTTTATGTTCTGAAACAGCTTATTTATAAGCTAATCCAGGTTAGTCAGGCTGCCGGGATCCTGTAAATTGCAATCTGCCCATACCCCTTAGCTTCCCATGCCTAAGCATCTTCTTGATGCAGAACATTTTGTTCCCCACGCCTGGCCTATTGCTCTATTCAAGTGTCATGGGTTTAGTTAAGTATTAAACTCCCATACTCTTATGTTTTGTCCCCACTAATACTAGATTAATAGTATTTCTGATTAAACAATTGATAGCCCATTATTCTTGAATATTTAATCAGTCTTTGCCCCAACCAAAACTATCCCACAGACCCTTGATCATTGCTGTCTTGCCTCACCCTTTCCTTCTATTGTGTCTGCCAGTTACTAGTTCGAATCCCCCCTCCCACAGCTAACAAACCAACCTATAATCAGTCCAACACAAGCCTTCAACAAAATCAGCCAGTAACTGGCTGTGAAACTAACCTAAATCACTCAGTTAGTTCATTTGTTATTTAACACTGTGAAACTAACGTCAAACATGTGTTGAGTCGACTTTGCGAGTTATAACGTATACTAATTAGTCGCTAATCGACTAAACCTAAAACAGAAACAAACTAAGTGTCTCAGGCCTTTTCGGACAACAATGGAACTTTACAACACTTAATTATTTGACGACGTTACTCAGGTCGACTATACGAACTAATATACGTAACAATTAATCGACAAACATCACCGACTAAACAAAGCACCAATTTATTTCCAAACTCGGGGCATTTAACATAGAGTTTATGAAACTGAACTGGTCGACAACATCAGTCGAAGCGAACAAACATCTTATAACACTTAATTAACATTTAAGAAAAGAAATCGACCAAACAAAAGGGTCTTTTGAAGATGGGGGAACTGACAGAAAATAATCAAAAGATTCAAACAAATATACGAACATATGCACAAACAAAAGGAAAGAAAAAAAGATTACACCGGGAACTTACCTCAACACGAAACAGGTTTGGTTTTTTAGGGTTCTTGAACTCAGATTTGGGATTCGACAAGTTCTGCTTGCATTTGACCGGAACCAAAGCTGATTAAGGCCTGAGGGACGTTAGGGGAGTGACTAGGGTGAATATGGGGTGGTTTGGTGTAGATCTAGGTTTGGTCTTGGATCTTCGAATGAAGATTCGAGACGTTCGGGGAAGATTCGAGGTAAGCTGAGTGTAGATTTGGAGAGGGGGGGTCATGGTGGTTCAGGGGTGTAACTATGGTAGCCACCGGCATCCTAGCCGCCGGATTTATGCTGAAAGGACACCAGGGCGGCTGCTAGGGTTTCGGGGGTTTGGGGTCCCTTTTGAGAGAGACGAAGGAACGGGGGTGGGTGTTTGGATAGGGGGCGGGGTAAAAGGGTTAGGTTTATATATGCATTGAGGGTTTAGATCCTGGCCGTTGGATCAAGTGAGATCTATGGCCAGGATCTATTCACTTGGGAAGAACGATGTCGTTTTAGGCATGTGGTGGGTTGGACCGGGTAAGGAAATGGGTCGGACCAGATTAACGGGTCTAGGGGATGTGATCCTGGCCGTTGATTCGTTTGAGATCAACGGCCCAGCTTAGACGGGACAGAACGATGCCGTTTGGACCATGTCCGGGCAGCCTGTGTTTGGGATGTTTCTGGGTCCTGGTCTTGGGCCTATTTTTTGTTTCATTTTTCGGCCCAAACCGATTTTCATCACTCTTTCTTTTGTTTTTCTAGTTTTAAACTAAATGAACTAAATAAATAAATAAAAAAAAATGAAATTAAAACAACCAATATTGTAACACTTTAACACAATTATCACACACCTATAAAAATATTTAAGTAGGTTAAATCACAACCCGGAATAAACGATGTATATATATTTTGAATTTTCTTTTTATGACCGAATTATGGTTTAATTAACATGACATACATATTTTGTATTTTGTTTGATAAGATAAAAAATGAAAAAAATGGACAGAACCACAAATGACTACCAGCACATGTCACGTAAAAATTAAAAAAAATTGTACAGCGAGGTGTCAATGATTGTATTTTGGAGTGATTGTCCGTGGAGCAAAAATCACGTGCTTACAGCATTTAGTTCCCTTATAAATCGCATAAGTTTGGTTTTAAAGGGATAATTCTCATTGTTGTTACCGGATCCACTACCATTCCTCCCGACCCTATCAAAGCCGACTTTGCCCCTCGAGGTGTTGTCGTCGACCCTCTGCATCGTTTGATTAGGGGAGCACCGGGAGGAACTGGAACTCGTCCATTCGCGTTGTTGGAAGCACTCGACAACGCCTGCCTCAACTCTGTCATGACCTAGTCCTACTGTGAAAGATGACCCATAATAGCCTTTTGTTACTCTCTCAGGATCCTCACTGTTTAAGCGACGTACAGCATCATCAGGAGTTGCCTCCCCAACATGACACAAATACTGCCCGCCATGGACCGGTGTGGCCTCATCCCCCTCGTTGTGGGTATCACTGATTGAATCTTCGTGTTAAGGCTGATTTCCTTAGGTCTCAATATTATGTGTGACGTTGACATCGTTATGTACCATTTTCTATGTTTTTTGCTGAGAATAAAGAATCAAACAGGTTAGTAATAAATGTAAAGATCAACTCAATTACACAACTGTCTAAGCCCCATAGTGGGCGCCAAACTATTTACCCGCAAAACCGTATAGTTGAATTTGTACGTGGTTTATAGACAAGTAAATTAATTTGATCCCAAATTAATAAATAAATTAAACAAGAATGTTAGACTTAACATTGAAATCGAGATAAGATAGTAGATTTCTTGATTCCGGGAGCAGAGCTTTCAGAGGCAGTAGTAACAATATTAATAAGCAAGAAGATGAAATATTATTGAGCTTTTGGACAAAGTATAGTATCACCTTGTCAGAAAATTCGTGTGTCTTGCCATGGCAGTTGAGCTCTCTATTTATAATGGTGCCTAGGGAACAAGGTCCTAGGATCAAGCCCCTATTAAATGATAATTGTGAGGGCCATTGAAGAATGTGTAACGGTAGACAATAAATGTCATATTCTCTGTAACAGACTACATACTTAATGCTATAGATTATTCTCCATTAAATCTTATTGAGTGGCAGACATTTATCTCGTCTTTACGAACATCATTTCCTTCGGAGATAAATGAGATTGTCGCCTTCAGACCTGGTTACCTTCTGCCTTCGGCTGCACGTATCGCTATAATATGGGAGCATTTAATATGAACATATTTTACCCTATACAATTTTCTTATATTCCCTTATTAATTCTCTTTCGTTTGAAGCAACGCTGTCTATTTTGTATTTATATGGGAAAAGCCTAATTTTTTTAATTGTTAAGTGCTAATATATAATAATGTTTATCATTAATTAATACTTAAAATCCTGAGACTAATTATTATAGTAAGAATTGTTCCCAATTTATTTGACGGAAACATAGAGTGACGGAGTCGTACTATATATACAAGTTGTTTCTTAATTAAAATATATTTTAGTTTATTTGAAGTGTAATTAGCACTCCTAACTAGAAATTCAATATCAAAAGAGGAGTTATATTTATAATTGAATTTAAGTTATATGTACTAACAGTGTAAATAATTTTTTACACTATTAGTATATTTTGTATTTAATATGAAATTAGACTTCAAAATTCAAAATTCAAAAGTTGGAATATGAATTTTACAAGTTTTCTATATTTTTATTAGTTTGGTTGAGGGAAAATAATTATACTTATTAGTTTGGTGTTTTAGTTTAGTAGGGGACCAAAGTAAGAACAAGTCAAGCAGCTATTGAAACGTGATGTATAAATGCTGGAGAGCCGTCGATTTTTAACTTTCCAAACAAAATTAGATCCAACGACTGATAATTCTTCCCAAGACTCAATTGGCAGTACGGCAATTCAGCATTTGTTTGTTGAGTTTTCTCTCTCTATATTTGATCCTACACACTCTCATTTCTCTCATTTTCTTCTCCATTTTATTTTCCACAAGAACAACAACAGAAGAGGAGAAAGGTAGCTGATTATTATGATACTATAATTCACTTCCTTGTTAGTTTTTGTATTTGGTTTGGAAGTAGAGAGGCCAAAAAGAATTTTCAGTTGTTTTTCTCGGTATTCTTTTCGGCTGATTTTGGTGCTATAATTCAGTTTTTTCTTTTAATTGCTTCAAAAAGAAATTTGAAATGTTTTTTTGCTCAATTTTCTTTTGGCTGATTATGGTGCTATAATCACTTTCTTGAAGTTAGACTGGGAAAATTGATTTTCAACCATTTTTTTTTTTGCAATTCTTTTGATGTTATTTTATTTTTAAAATTTTTATTTGGATGTTCTCTTGCTAGCCTGGTTGACTTCCTTTAGTGACTTTTCATTTCCTTTTTTTTCCTTCCCACTTTGATTGTTTTCTTGTTGATCAGTTATATTTGGATTATATGTTTTTGTCTGTGTTTAGTATTTTTTTATTGATTGACAAACTTTACGTGTCTCTGATGATAATTTTGGTATCTACTTTGTTGTTTGAAGCTTCGTGATAGCTTTTGTTTCAAGTTATTTATGGGTTAGTGTTCAAATTTCATGAGTTAATATTGGCCGTTTTACTATGCTGCTATCTTATTTGTCCCTTCTGTATTCTTGTTAATTCTTTTGGATGATTCTTTTAGGTTATTATTTATGTTACTTTCTTGGATTTCATTAATTTCTTTCATTTTGAGCCAAGTATCCTCATATCAGATATTCTTAAAAGGAACTGGTGAACATAAGCTTCCATCACTAGTGGGCTTTAGTAAAATGATTCTTGTCATTTTTATTGTTTTAGCTATGGGGTTTTCGTTCTTGAGCCAAGGGTTTATCGGAAACAGCCTTTCTGACTTAACAAGATACGGGTAAGGTCTGCGTACACATTACCCTCCCCAGACTTGGGATTACAGTGGGTTTTTTGTTGTTGTTGTTGTTGTTGTTGTTGTTTTAGCTATGGGGTCTTCCTACAATTTAGGTCATATGTTGATATAAAGATGTGTGAATTACCAATATGATTTGCTTAAATGCAAAAAGATGTACAAAAAAAGAAAGATGAATTGGCTTTTGGTTGTGTTAGTACTATTAGTTACCCTCTTAAGAAGGTTCATAAGTTCTGAAAGAGAACTCCTAAGGAAAGGTGTTTTGATGATATTATGAGTCAGAGAGAGTGTCAGTCATCTAAATTCATAACTGCTATGAATAAAAACAAACTGCTATAATTCAGATTTATACATGCTTGAAGCATTTTCTTGTTGATCACACAGCCAGATGTCTACTTGACATCAGGTGAAGTTTCTCTTAGTTAATTCCTAACAATACTTTGAACAATTGAACTCGATCATTCGTGAAATTTTAAAGATTACTTTAGTAGTTTGTTGTGATAACTTGATCACCTAAAACCCCAGAAGTCTATTTTGTTGATCACCTGTTCTCTTGTGAGAGTTGTCGTAGCTGCAAAAGAAATGTCTTCAAGCATATATAAACTTCCTATTCTTAGGCCTTTTCGGTAATACTAATTTTAGACTATATGGTTTACACAGAAATAAATGGTGCTTCGTGTAAGACATGGATGAATATTCTGCTAAAAAAACTGCTAATGGCCTTATTGCCCGGGGAAGAGGTTTGAGGCAGACTGCTGACAACAAAGATAAAAATGTTCAGTATTGCACTCGAGTTGGATGTACTGGCCGAGTCAACTATATGAAGAGTTCCAGAGTTGGAGGCATGGAGAAAGCCAGACAGTTAAGGCCTGCTTTCGGTTCTTCAAATGGGAAGGAAGTCGTTGGCAGTTCATCTATCACATCTTCTACAATGACTAGTGCGGGAAGGTCATGCAAAGAATCTCATAGAAAATCGTTGTCCAACATTGAGAATAAGCAATCAGATACCAGTTCCTTACATGAAGAGCCAGTAGTTTTCAAACAGACGCAGTCATCAGCAAAAGATACTGGATCCAGCAAAGTTACATTAGCAGAAATTGGGTCCTCTAGTGGAACATCAAGCAGTAGACCTCGAAAAATATTTGGTCACAGGCATGGTTCTTTCAACCAAAAGAGTCCAATGGATTCCTCTGTTTCTTCATCATCTAAATCCATTAGTGCTGGGACAAGGGGCGGCAGTAGTAGTGGAGAGGGATATAGGTTGAGAAATCTGAATTGCAATTCTGTATCAGATGTCCTCCCATATAGTTGTTCACCATCAGAATCAAGTATTAGTAGAAGGGACACAGTAAAAAGGAGAAATGCTGAAGGTGAAAGCAGTTCATCATCTAAAGGGAAGAAAATGAGTGGCGCATCACCAAATGAAGGACGTGCCGTTCGTCCTGCTACTGGAATCTCCATATCTGATTCAAGGAGTAATAGAAGTTCGGATTTTGGTGCGGGTAATCGTGCTCTATCAGTTAGGACCCGCAGGTCAATGAATGTGAATACTAGGTTGCGGGGTTCTTTACAGGAGTCATTGCAGACTAAGTCTTCTGGCTTAAGCCAAAATTTACCTCAGCCTGAAACTCCAATTCTAGATAATCCTAGTTCGTCATCAAGTGAATTTAGTGCTTATAGTTTACCTAGAAACGACGATGACGATGATGATGATGAGTTACCTGGTGTAGTGCCTTTCACTTCTGCTGATGTCGGCATTAACAGATTTATGAACCGTGATGCATTGCAACGATATAACATGGATGGAGTAGCGCAGGTACTTTCCTGGAGGAATTCAGATTTAATCTACTTCCCAAAGCTTACTGATATTTATATATATTGGTCTTGCTTTACTTTGCAGGTATTGGTGGCACTTGAGAGAATTGAACAAGATGAAGAGTTATCATATGAGGTAGTCAGTGTTGATTTATTTCTCTTCACCTGGGAATTTCCTATTTGGGTTTGTGAATAGGCTCTTGTTTTCTATATACAGAGACTGCTTGCGTTGGAGACCAATTTGTTCCTCAGTGGCCTTAACTTCTATGACCAGCACAGAGGGATGAGATTAGATATCGATGACATGTCCTATGAGGTCGGTATTTTGTTTCTATTTCTTCTCACAACTTATAAGACACTATTACTATTTAAAGAGTGATACAACAGTTTCTTCGACTATGACTTCCTCAAAACACTTGATAATCTTATTAATTTCTATAGTACTCGTTAATAGTTTTTAAATATATCTTCAAAATATGAAAAATCCATATCCTAAATCAAATCAAGATTTTAGAAACTTAGTCCTCGTGAATCCCATGGAGAGAATGGAAAATAGTTTATGACTAAATGTTCAACAGTATACTTTTTGCTAGAATGATCGGGGGTTATCATCTGAAGTTTTCTTAGCTGAAAGTACCTCAATTAAAATTTTCCTTGGGCAAAGAAACAATAGCTTTCCAGGTTTTGGAGAAGATAGTTCCAACTTGTCTAGCATGATATCTTCCACATTGTCTGAAAAATGATTTATTACTTGTTTAACAGGAATTATTAGCTCTTGAGGAGAGGATTGGCTCTGTTAGTACAGCTCTGCCCGAGGAAGCACTATCAAAGTGCCTCCGGAAAAGCATTTATCAGGGTATGGATTCAAAAACAGAAACATATGAAGCTGATGGGGATGGAGATGACATCAAGTGCAGTATTTGTCAGGTCTTCTTCCTACTTTAAACATGTTTGCTATTTAGTTCATTATTCGAACTTATTCATTTTCGAGATCTATGGGATTGCATATTCTTTGCCTATGACATATCTTTTCAAGTGGAGTGAGGACGAGTTATTAGATAACACGCGTCTATCTTTTTTGGTTAGGCAGGTTTAGTCAAGTAAGATTCTATGTTACCTTATCAAATTCCTTCTAAAACAACCACAACAAACCTAGTGATCCCACAAGCGGGGTTTGGAAAATTGAGATGCTCTTGTTTTTGATCCTATCCCTAAAACTGTGCCAGTGAATTTTTTGCTTTTGATCTCTATTTAAAAAGACTAGTTGCCTATTCTAATTCTTGCTTAACTTTTCTTGTGCTTACTAGTTTATTCTTTTTTTTTTCTTGTAATAAACCGTGGTGTCCGAGCCAGCTTGCACGTTCCTCGACTAACTTACGTAGTTTATTCTTTGAGGACCTTATTAAAGCTTTAAAGCTGGTGGTTTTCTCCTGAAGAATCCTATCATTGATCTCCAAGACATGTCATAGAACTTCGTATTGGCGTTTCTCGTTTGAAAGATCGAATCTCAAACTCTTGTTAATGCTTCTGATCTTTCAATGTTGGGGTCCATTGACTTTTTGAGAGCGTAATTTAGGCAGCTCTAACCATTGTGTCGACAGTTCCAAGCTTGTAGCATCATATATCCTGTGTGAGACATAACTGATATATGAATCCTCTCACCATGTTGCTCTATTTAAGCTCATCTCAGTCCAAATGAACACTCTGACAATCATATGTTCTGCAGGAGGAGTATGTGATTGGAGATGAAATAGGGAAGTTGGGATGTGAGCACGGGTATCATTTGGAGTGCATAACACAGTGGTTTAGGCTCAAGAACTGGTGCCCGATCTGTAAGGCTACAGCAGCTCCGTCAGAGTCGTCGAAAAAGCCATCTTAGTTTCAGAATTTTAGATATCCAACCTAGATTTGGGAAGCTGAAAAACTTCCCCGTGTACAAATTCATCTGGGGTTGGTTTGTGGATTCCTGCAATTCATTTTTCCTGTTCTCTTTTTCTCTATTCTTGAACTTTTTTCTTAATTGCTCTTGCCATATGAACCAATAAACCCAGGCCATTTTCTGGCTTTGTGGTGAATGCTTTCATATTCATTTCTTTAAAGCTTTTCTAAAGTGTTTCAATAAGTAGCTTGTTCTAATCGTGTTTAGAATACCTACAAGTAAACTCTAATCGTGTTTAGAATACCTACAAGTAAACTTTTTGAATGATTGAGAAGAAGAAAAAGTTATCAACCAATGTTTGCTAGTAAGAGAGGCTGTCTAGTACATAATTTTGTACGTTTACGGATCGTTTGGTTGGCTCTACAAGAACAAATGGTCCTAAAAAACGAAATTTTGTATAACTAATACTAGTATAATGTTTAGTACTTCCATTTGCACCATAAAACTTCGCATTACTGGAAATAGTCTACCAGACATTCAGTTTGAAATTAGAAAACAAAAACTAATCAACAAAAATGTAAGAACCGGTACATAAAGAATCTCACTATTGCCAAAGTTTGCTATTAGCCAAAATACCATTATTTTAGGTGGCATAAGAAAAATACAAACTACAACCACTACCTTGATACGTTTGTTTCAGATCAAAGGAAATAATTAATATTAGTTTCATGCAACCTTAGGCGTGGAATTAAATCGAATTTGATATGTCAAAAACTGGGCAAAACTTTTTCGGTCATTCTAGTATATGTACTTTTTTTGTTTTTGGTTTCCCACCTGGGTCCGTTTTATTTATTGCAAATAAATACAAGTGGTTCTATAACCTTGATTATATATTAACATGAAATGCTGAAAATATGTAAAATTTAGAATACTTTGGGCATTTCAAATCTTTTGATCAAGGACCTTATTTAACATCACGATTTAGTAATGTTGTTTATTCTATATTGTATACGGGTAAAATCGGGGATAACGCACACCTCGATTTCCCAGTGAATAGAGCTGAATGGGGGCATGAATATACGAGATCGGAATCGAAGCTAGGAACTTTTTGTATCGAGGCCCGTGAAAAGTGAATGACGTGCTCGCCATCGGGCATGATAAAAACG
Source organism: Nicotiana tabacum (assembly GCF_000715075.1). Lineage (NCBI taxonomy): Eukaryota > Viridiplantae > Streptophyta > Magnoliopsida > Solanales > Solanaceae > Nicotiana > Nicotiana tabacum. The sequence continues at coordinate 82,093,160 of NC_134099.1, forward strand.
ACGCATTCCGGACTCGGAACGAGTTTTACGACCTCGAAAAGCACAATGAACGGCTATACACGACAGATAGAGGGTCGTGATATTCGCAACTAACTGGATATCTCAGCGGGAATCTCGCTCGATGTCGGTTACAGATTAGTAATTAGTGAGAAAGCAAGATTTTTACCTTTTTTAGGATTTGTACTAGGGATGAAACCCTCCTACTATATAAGGGGACGCTTTTCTTTGATAAAGGGAGGGTAACACGCAAATCAAGGCAATACAAATTCATTTTCTGCTTTCTAACTATTGAAAAAGTTCTTACTTAACATTTTGTTCTTCATTCGCAATTGGCTTTGAACCAAGGGTCCGATCGAGGGTAAAACTACTGTTCAATTCGGGCTCGGGCTCGGGCTCGGGCCGGGCTGTAACATTACGATTGGTTTCATCATTCATTTTGTCTTTAACTCGTTTGTCTAGTATTCCTGATTATTTGTGTTGAATAAATCTACATATCTTTAAAATCACGTATAAATTTAATTGTTATCCAATTTTAGGATAAACAGTTTGGCGTACACCGTGGGGCTAAGGATAATAGTGGTGATTTGATACAAATATCCATAACATACTCTATTTTACGCTTGCTCTTTAAAGTCTTAATTTCAGGTTAGCTTAAAAATGTCGAATACTCAGTATACCCATTTGAACGTTGACACTGAGTCTGGCCATCATGGCGAAAATAACAATTTGGTGCCTAGCAACATGGTGCCTCCTGCCAATCCCAACGGTGTTCCAGGTGTCGATCCGGTCGATGCTAACTCACAGGTGTCCATCAACGTCAATCTGCCAACAAATCCCGAAAACAGTGTTCGCGGAGGACCCCGACCAACAACTTGAGAAGTGCCCGAAGAGGAAGGTGATGGGGTAAGCTTGCGGCTAATCTTCGAAATGTTGCAGGCTCAACAGGTGGCAATCGCACAGCTATAAAATCAAGGCCACTCCCCCAACAGGGTCAAACCCGAACAATCCCGGGAAAGCTCCCGAAGAAACGAACGAGTCACCGAGAGACCGGGTGAAGTTGAGCTCAGGGTCAACCTTGAGATAATAAAAATGCTTGAAGCATTAATTAAGCGGGTGGAGTCAGGTGATAAGAAATTGAGGCTAATGACAAAAAGGTGAAAACATACAATTCTAGGGTCGATCAAGTCCCGAGAGCACCCTTGATACTGAAGGGGCCGAATTCCAAGAAGTTTATCCAGAAACCTTTTCTCCAAGGGCAAGACCAAATTTGATCCCGAAGAGGTTTCGTATGCCTAATATCCCCAAGTATAACAGAACCACGGATCCAAACGAGCATGTGACCTCCTATACATGCACGATCAAGAGGAACGACTTGGAAGATGATGAAATCGAGCCAGTGTTAAAAGAAGTTTGGGGAGACTTTATCCAAAGGAGCGATGATATAGTACCACAACTTACCCCCAAGTTCTATTGATCCATTTGCTATGCTTACAGATGCTTTCGTGAAGGCCCATGCCGGGGCCATCAAGGTCGAGACCAGAAAGTCGGACCTTTTCAAGGTTAAACAAAGAGATAATGAGATGCTCAAGGAGTTCGTATCGAGATTCCAGATGGAACGAATGGACCTGCCACCAGTTATCCTTAGGGCATGCTTAACATGCCTAACATCGATCGGATGATCGGCGCAATGGCTAGGCATGAGAGACTCAGCTTTCTCGATGCCTATTCCAGGTATAACCAAATTCGGATGGACCCAGGCGATCAGGAAAAGACTTCTTTCATCACTAAATTTGGCACCTACTGCTATAATGTGATGTCGTTTGGGTTAAAGAATGATGTTGCTACCCATCAACGCCTAGTAAACTGGATGTTCGAAGAGCATATAGAAAAATTAATGGAAGTTTATATTGACTATATATTAGTCAAATTCCTGAGCAGAGGACCATTTGAAGCATTTGCAGGAAACCTTCGATATACAGAAGAAATACAATATGAAGCTGAACCCGGATAAGTGCGCATTCAGGGTAGGATTGGGAAAATTCCTAGAGTTCATGGTATCCAATCGAGGGATCGAGATCAACCCTAACAAAATCAAAGCCATAGAAGACATCACCATGGTGGACAACATCAAGGTCGTTCAAAGACTGATCGGGCGAATAGCCACCTTGGGCCAATTATCTTGAGGTCCTCAGACAAAAGCCATCGAGTTTTCTCACTTTTAAAGAAGAAGAAGAATTTTTCCTGGACCTCGGAATGCCAACAAGCTTTGGAAGAACTCAAACAGTACCTATCTAGTCTACCCCTGTTGCACACTCCAAAGGAAGACGAACAACTGTACCTCTACTTGGTGGTTTCTGAGGTAGTGGTAAGTGGAGTCTTAGTTTGGAAAGAAGAGGGTATGCAATTCCCTATTTACTATGTCAGTATAACTCTAAGCGAGGTCGAATCAAGGTATCCTTACCTGAAAAGATTGGCACTCACTTTGCTAAGCGCCTCCAAGAAGCTAAAATCGTACTTTCAATTCCACCCCATATGTGTCGTTACCTCTTGCATGCTAAGGAACATCATGCACAAACCTGAGCTCTCGGTCCAGTTGGCCAAATGGGTCGTGGAAATTAGTAGGTACGATATCAAGTATCGACCTCGAACCACCATAAAATATTAGATTTTGGCAGACTTCGTGGCTGATTTTATATCAGATTTAATACCCGAAGTTGAAACGGAATTACTATTAACCTCGGGGACCACTTCGGGAATTTGGACGCTTTTCACGTATGGTTCCTCAAATGCGAAAGTGTCCAGGCTTGACATTGTATTGAAACCGCTTACACGAAACGTAATTAGGCAATTTATTAATACTATGAAATTGACTAACAACGAGGCTGAGTATGAGTCCTTGATTGCAGGTTTCTAGAAATGGCTAAAAGCCTTGGGACCGAGGTGATCGAAGCTAAGTGTGACTCCCTCCTTATGGTAAATCAAGTTAACGGGATATTCAAAGTAAAAAAAAAAAAGAACAAATGCGTAGGTACTTGGACGAATTGTAGGTAACCCTGTATCAATTTGGGGAATTGACCCTGCAGCATGTACCCTGAGATAAGAACAGCAAGGCCGATGCACTGGCTAACTTGGGATCGTCGATCGATGCCGATGAATTCAATTCGGGAATGGTAGAGCAGCTAATGAAGTTGGTGATAGAAGAGGGCCACGCTGAAGTAAACTCAATAAGTTTAACTTGGGATTGGAGGAACAAATACATAGACAGCTTGAAGACTGAAAAATTACCTTCACATCCTAAAGAGTCAAGAGTCTTACACACCAAGGCTACCACATTTAGCTTGGCTAAAAGGTCATTGTTCAGGAGAACCTTCGACGACCCGCTAGCTCGATGCTTGGGATTGGGAAAGACCAAATACGCCGTAAGAGATTGCCAAATGGACCAAAATGGAGAAAGATGGAAAGGACTTCATATGGAAATGCAACGATTGCCAAAGACACGCTCCAATGATCCCTCAACTAGGAGAAATGCTCCACTCGGTTTTGTCCCCGTGGCCATTTACAAGTGGGGAATGGACATCGTCGGTCCCTTTCCATGGGCACCCGGTAAAGTTTAATTCATAAAATTCATGACCGATTATTTTACCAAATGGGTTGAGAATCAAGCATTCGAAAAGTTTCGGGAGAATGAAGTCATTAACTTCATCTAAGACCACATAATATGTCGATTTGGGATACCGGCCGAGATCGTTTGCGACAATGGGAAGCAATTTATCTGCAGCAAGGTGAATAAATTTTTTGAAGATCACTAGATCAATAAGATTTTATCAACGCCTTATCACCCTAGTGGGAACGGGCAAGCAGAATCAACAAACAAGACCATACTTCAAAACCTGAAAAAGAGGTTGACCGGTGCGAAAGGGAAATGGAAAGAGATCCTGCCCGAAGTCCTGTGGGCATACCGTACGACTTCGAAATCTAGCACCGGGGCCACCCCATTTTCCTTAGTCTATGGAGTCAAAGCCTTGATACCAGTCGAGGTGGGAGTTCCGAGCCTCATGTTCCAGTATGCGACTGAAGATCCAAACGGCGAGGCCATGATCACGTGCCTGGAACTATTGGATGAAAGGCTGAGTCCGCCATGGTCTGATTGGCCGCCATAAACAACGAATAGAAAGGTATTAAAACTAAAGAACCAGCCTCCGACACTTTCAAATCGGGGACTTGGTGTTGAAGAAAGTAACATCACACACCAAGAACCCGAACGAAGGGAAGCTGGGACCAAACTGGGAAGGACCGTATCGAGTTGTCAGTATAACCAGAAAAGGTTCGTATAAACTCGAAGCAGGAAATGGTGTACAACTATCGAACAATTGGAACGTGACACACTTAAAGTGGTACTACTGATAAGGTACAAACTCAGTTAATTTTTAATCATGTTATAAATCAGACTAATATATGTAGGTAATCGAACAAGGACAGATGTGGCTATTAGGTCTGAAAGCACGTATTGCACTCTTTTTCCCTTGAACCCGTTTCGTCCCGAAGTGGATTTTTTGGCAAGGTTTTTAACGAGAAAACAGTAGCATGTGCTAACTTAGATTTGAAGGCTGTCTTCAAATCAGACTCAATGATCGTTTGCTTTAGGTCAATAGTATTCGATCCCTTACGAGTTCGACCTCGAATATTGGGGACCATTATCCTCAAATTAAGGTCTTTAGAAAGGGAAAAAGAAAACTTTATGTGCAAAGAGCTAAAACTTAGTGGTTAGGATTCATTTTAAGGGCCAAACGGTCATATGAACCGTGCCCACATAGTCCACTCTATCCATGACACAAGTTTTTATGCACTTTCGATCATGTACCTTGCATACCAAGAGATGAAATAAATTTCCACTTCCCTTACACTTTGTCACTACATGTTTTTTCTTTTTTGATCCCGAATCCTAAGAGCCCATGGGCTACCCCTATTTGGGGACTATCGAGCCTACGAGCTACCCTTAATCGGGGACTATGTCCCGATAAAAGTTCGGATGACCCGTGCTACCGAATCTTGGAGGCACCAAACCTATTAGGCGGTGCCCAAATATAAAAGGCTACGACCACCCTAAAAATAGCTCTGAGATATCCGAAGTCTTAAGCCAAAATGTAAGGCCCTTACGAAAATTTGAAACCTACTGAAAGGTTATCCTAGGCAAAAACATCATCTAAAAACACCTAAGCATCTTGAAAACTTTCAATCTCACTGAGGGTTCGAAGCCACAAGAAAACGAAATTGCACCGAAGTCAGGCTTCGTTCGAACCTCCAAAAAATGAATGCCCCATAATTACATCTGATTCTATGCTAAGGCATCAAAAATAATACACAAATAGAAATTGCAAAAAGATGCTGGAAAAATAAAGACATGTTATTGCAAGAAAGGGAAAAATTTTATATCTTCCAAAATATATTTACAAAGGTCCGATAGAACGTCCTCGAAATAAACAAAAACAAAATATACATAAGAAAAAAACATCTATGCCTAGTCTTCACCGGTGCCTGACTCATCTCCAGAACCATCGAAGCCCTCGTAACCCCCAAAACCTTCGGGACACTCAGGCTCGTAGAGTTCCTTTGCCTCAGCCGATTGGTCAAAACATCGGGCATGAATCTCTTCGAGGGTCTCTCTCTCTAGGATATCTGCTTTATGTATTAATGAATTCGTCCTTAATAAGATCTCGGCTACCTCCGCATCGGCAGTGTATTGGGCCACCATTTCCTCGGCATCAGATGAGGTTGGATCCAACTGGGACCTTAGTGCCGCATATTCTCTTTCGAGAGCATCCTGTTCCATGATGGCTGCGCTCAGTTGTGCCCGAAGATCATCATTCATCTAAGACCACTTATCAGCTTTGTCCTTCTCCACCCGAAGTTGGTTCTCCACCGATGCCAGCTCCGCCTTTGTTGCTTCCTTCTCCGAAGCCAGCAGATACATCCTGCCCTTCCACACTTTGGTCGTGGCCTTGACCTCGACCATCTCAGCCCGTAGCTGGTCGATCAGGTCTATCTTCTGTTGGACCTGCAAAGTTGTGTTACTAGTCGCCACAACTAGCTGCTCATTTTTAGCTTCAAAGACCTTTACCTTCATAACCAGGCCGGCGTGTTCCCGTTTTAGGGTTGAAGCCTCCTTATGAGCTTTCTCCAGCTCGGCCTGGAGAATCGGGAGGTCTTTTAAAAAAGCCTCATCTTGTTGCTCACTAAGAGTCATGTACATGTTCTTTTTCCGCACCTGCTCTTTGAGCTCGAACTCGAGATGGCTAATCTCCAAGCGGTACCAGAGGAAGCTTTCATGGTGAAGCACTGAAGCCTATAAAATAATGAAATTAGTAGGAAACATAAAAAACCTAAGGGGGATTCACGAAGGGGTACAAAAGGGTTAACGTTTTACCCGGTTCAGCGCCTGTTGTACCTCATTGAAGAGACTTGATTTTCTCACCTCTTTTATATTTCCCTGGTGCTCCATGGTCACCAGGCATTAGAGGTAGCTGTCTACACCGACCAGAGTAGACAGGACCGAGGCATCCTCCAAGATTGTGAGAACAACCGTTCTCTTGTGCTCGAGGACCACGCTCGGAGTGGGAAACTATTTCACTAGCTTTGGACTCGCACTCGGCTCACCAGACCCAAGGGAATGTCCTTCTTTGGAACCTCCAAGTGACTAGGCCCAGAAAATTCCTCCAGTGCGGCCATGCCAATGCCGTCAAAAAATGTGTTAAGGGCATCATCTGGACCCTGCGCTCCCTCACTTGACTTTTCTTTGCCCGCTTGGGTCTCTTCAAGCATGGACTCGGTATAGGAGGGTGTCTCCACGATGTCAATAACACTGGTCGCCTCCTTCGAAATAGAAGCGGCATCTTGGGAGATCACAACCTCCATCTCCCCCTTGGGTTCCCGAGTAAAGGGGGATCGACCTCATGGTCCTCTTTCTCGGTCGTCGCTTACAACTTCTCATTAAGGGTCGACCTATGAGTGACGAAGAGGTCATCTTCTTCAAACTCGTCCCTGAGCCGGTAGAGAGTGTCAGGGTCCGGTACCCTGGACTTGGTGCTCTTCTTGGGTTTCCAGACCTGGGTGGCCGCTCCCTTCTTTCTCTTCACCTCGGGATCTGGGGAACTCCAGGTCTTTCTCTTTCTATCCTTCTCCTCCTTCGCGGCAGCCCTGGGCTATCTCAAAATGGAGACGTATCCTCATCCTCATCCAGCGTCCTAAGTTCGGCGGTCTTAGGCAGACCTATAAAAGAAGAGAAAAGGTTAGCTTTGTGTAAGTTGGGAGTGTAGTGGTAACTATTTAGGGAAGAACCTCACTTTGAGAATGGGCCTACCATTTTCCCTTCGAAAGTTTGTGCCATGCGCGCTCGGAGTACGGCATCTTCTTATAGATCCCTTCGATCCACTCCTTGAACCGGGGGATTTCATTAGGGACTTGGGCAATGGCTGCACGACCGCAAATACAGGTAATGAGGAAAGGAGTAAAAAGAAGTTAGTACTTAAGAAAGACAACACTTATGAGATGTGTTCCACTTCTCGGGGAACGCCGAAAGCTCGAGAGGGATCAGGTCTTCGGTTTTCACCCGAATGAACCTCCTCTGCTAGCCTTGGTCTCGGCCCTTGTCGATGCTCGAGAAAGGAGCCTTACTTGCTCGGCGGACAAACTTGATCAGCCCCCTCGAAAAATTCGGGGCTATATAGGTGGAGTAGATGGTTGAGGGTGAACCGAGGATTGTCAGTATTGTGCACAAAATGATGTAGGAGGATCACGATCCTCTAAAAAGATGGGGATTTGCCCAAGGCACACCTCGTACCTTTTGCAAAAAGCAAGGACTACAGAATCTACCGGGGCCAGCGTAAAAGGGTAAGTATAAATACTTGAATACCCCTCCACGTGGATAGTGATATAGTCATTAGGCTCGGGACGACCACGTCCTTACCTTCCCATTTACAATCCTCTCAGACTATGGGTAGGGTATCTTCAGTGACAAATGCGAGTCCGGAATCGAAATGTGGTTCTTTTGGACTCAAAACACTTTTTTAAGTGTAAAAAAAGTTACATTTCTATGTAAAATGCAGTTATGAACCGCATTTTACTTTAACGGTCATTTGGACCGTTAAGGTAAAATGCGGTTTATAACGCGTTTTATATATAACTCTATTTGATACCCCGTTTTACCTTTAGGTGATATGACTACATAAAATGCGGTTAATTAAAGCGTTTTATATAAAATGCAGTAATAAACTCGTTTTACATATTTTGTTGGCCCACCAATAACTCTTCTGCGCTTAACTGACATAGCAATAATTCAAATATATAAAACGCCCTTTTAAACTGCGTTTTACTTCCAAAAATTTGACCCCCCCTGATTGGGCATTGCCTTATATAAAGGCGTTAAGGGTTTTGAGAATTATCATTCAGAAATACTCCAACTTTGTGGTAATTTTTTGTTGTTGTTAAATTCTCAAGATTTTTTCATAATGTCCGAAGAGCGAAAAGTAAGAGTTTCATTATATTGGGGTGAGGGGTAAGGTTGTGGTGGCGAATAACTCAGTAAGCTATAGTTTATCTCCACAGAGTCATGTTAAGTTTTCACTTGCAATGGACTATGATAGACTGGTATCGTTGTTATGCAGTAAAATGAGATTGAGCAAACGTTCGGTGAATCTTAAAATAACCAGAAGATATTCGTATTTTGTGACTCCGCAAGGGTTTTCTTGTTATGCTGAGTTTAACATCGAAGACGATGAAAGTCTGAGAGATTTTTTGGGGACTCCGGATGTATACAGGAAATTTATTGGAAATGTACGTCAAGGCTGAAGGCGTTCGCAATAATGAGGCTGCACAAAGCAGGGATAACCCTCAATCATCGAGTGGTTATTCTGGAGCAGTTTTAGCCCAACAGCTTCTGGCTGAAAGAGTTTGGTCGGATTTAAACTTATCTCCGCGGACGAACGAGGAGCGAGGAAATAATTTCTCTCATACTTTACATAATCCACAAGACGACTGGTAAAATTCAGTTTTCCTTTGTGTTACGATGTTTATTTTTTATTGAATTGAATTTGTATTAACACTTATATATTCCACAGGGGGTACCGTCTGAATATAAATTTTACAAGTTATGACCCCACGCCTAGTTGGAATATGAGTATTTTTGGCGTGTTGGATCACGGTGGTCCATCCGGGAGTCATCACCAACAGGAAAATGTCCATCATGGAATGTCAAAACAATACGAATTGTAAGTGAAGTGATATAGCTATATGTAAAGTATTTATCAATTTGAGTAGCTTATTATTTTATTGTTTGTGCAGTGAAAACGAGCAACTTGATGGTCCTAACCTCACTCAGTTACCCGTAGACGATGTATTTACTTAGGATTTGGCAGATGCGCAAAGTCAGGAAGATAATAGTGATTATGACAACAATGCCAATGAGTCTGGAGTTGACACACCCTTCGCTGACGAGGGTGATGATGAGGAGGAAGTGAATATTGAACATGAGCTGATGAGGGAGCATGCTCCTCCACCTCCTGTTAGACCAAGAGTGTACGAGTCCCACATGCCGTTTCATTCAAGGCATATTCCCTACCTCGATAATTTGCCAAGTATGCCGGATATGGATGCCCTCACAAAGGATGTTGACAAAATTCGGTCAGCAATGTGGGATGAGTCTAGACCAATGGTGATGGCAAAGGGCATGTATTTTCTCGATAAAGCTCGCCCATCCAAGGCTTGTAAAATGTACAACGTAAGAGAGTGTCGTGAGATGACAGTATGGGATTCAATTTCGAAGGTATACAAGGTCGTACTTCATAGATACTTTATGGGTTGTAACTGGATGTTGTGTGCGAGCAAGAAAGAAACAAGGTTGTGGAAAGTGTTTAAATATATTAGCACCCACGTTTGTGAAATTGACACATTCAATGAGAATCACTTCAACTTGGATGTTGACTTGATTTCTCTTGTCTTGATTCCACACTTGGAAGTGTCCATTAGGTACAAGATTAAATAGTGTATTACCTCCATTCACCAAGAATATAGGTGTACTATTACTAAAAGAAAGGCATATCTCGGGTGCAAACGTGCAATTTAAAATTATTTATGGTGACTGGGATAAGTCATTTTTATCTATACCCAGGTACATAGCCGCACTGAAACAATTTAACCCCGGGACTATTGTTGAATAGAAGCATGAACGGAGTCCAGGAATACCGAAATATATATTCAGATACATGCTCTGGGTATTCAAACCAGTAATTGATGGTTTTGGGCATTTCCATCCTGTAATTTCCATAGACGGTACTCATGTCTATGGAAAGTATGATATTAAGCTGTTGATCGTTGTTGCAGTAGATGCCAATAGATAAATATTTCCACTAGCTTTTGCCATTTGTGCCAATGAAAGCAAAGAGACATGGATGCTATTTTTGCACCACTTGAAGCAACATGTTATCGAGCAACGTTTAGGTATTTGTCTAATATCTGATCGACATGGTGCTATTTTAAGTTCTGTACAACATTTGCCTGAATGGTAGGAACCCTATGCATACCACCATTACTGTGTGAGGCACGTGAAGGCCAATTTCCAGAAGAAATATCCCAACAAGGACTTGCATGATTTAATGTGGATGGCTACAACTGATCACCAGCATTGCAAATTCAGGAGGCACATGGAATCGATCCGGTAGTTAGACGAAAGAGCCTATAGTTGGTTGAGGCGACATGAGCTTCACAAGTGGACATTGCATGCTGATGGTGGCAGACGATGGGAAGCCCTGACTACAAATGTGTTGGAGTCATTCAACGGGTTATTGAAGTCTGCACGTAGATTGCCTGTCACTGCCATGGTCCGGATGACATTCAAACAGATGGTAGAGAGGTTTGTTGAAAGGCATAAAGGTGCATCAGAATTGATGGACATGGGTGTTGAATTTATGCCAATACCGATGAGAAGATTTGAGAAATATAGAAGGCGAGCACATTGGCATTCATATTTATAGTATGATCACAACCGGGGTATTTTTGAAGTTTGCACCGATATCTATCAACACCGAGGGAATAATGTACACACCGTAAATGAAGCCAGCAGGTTGTGTTCATGTGGGAAATGGACCATCTACCACATGCCGTGCTCACATTCCATGAAGTGCTTTCAACAAGTTGGTTTAGGGGCAACCAACTATGTTCATAGGCAATATAGTGTTGCTGCATACGTAAACACATATAGTGGGCAGTTGCAGTCATTGGGTGCTAAGCATTATTGGATGCCGGAACCATTTAAAATACTATGTAACAAGGACTATTTGCGCAAGCTGCAAATGCAAAAGAGAACGTGTATACGAAACCAAATGGATATTGGTGATATCATTTATGCATGTAAATATGACATATGCTCACAAACAGGATACGATCATCGTAAATGTCCTTCAGTTGGTTTGGGTGGCGGCGGTAATCTAGCTCCTGATGCAAGTTCGTCTAATGTAGCCAACTATCAAACAATATAATATATTATAATAAGTAGTTGTTTTGTTTATGTTGCAAGATGTATCAAATAAAATTATGTTTGTTAAGTATGATTTGAACAGATTGGAACATGACCTTTTGAATTGGGATGATGATATGATAGTTCCAACATTCAACTTATTGTTGTTAGTAAAGAAGACCAATATGAAGATTGAAATTCCATAACATAATACTTCAAGAGAAAAAAATAAAACCACCATAACTAAAGCAACATACATGAAAATAAAATATAATAAAAAGATAAATCAACACAAACACATCCTAGTAAAAAGTAAAAAACGAATTAGTACAAATAGGATATCCGTCTCCCTTCACTTGAACATTGAAGATAGCACCCAGCGGTAAAACATCAACCAACATAAACTTGACGAGAAAACCTCGCCTGATAAAATTCTCCAACACAAAATGTCTCCAACCTACCTTGAACCTTCTTTGATCACCAACCCTCATATTTACATACCACTCTTTGCCACGATGGTGAAGAAATGCGTGTTATAGTGTTGGAGGAAGATACTTGTAGACTTTTCTTGGAATATACTTTTAAACAAAAGTATTACTATTAAGTTTCGGAAAATATGAAACTGAATAAAGATATACAATACTGATGTATATATATTTTCTGAAGTTAAGGTATAAGAAACAAAAGTATTTTATGTTAAAGAAATAAAGTTTAATGGACATAATAATTTATCAGATCGTTGTAGTCGATGCATGAATCAGTCATAATCACTTCAAATATTAGAGGATTCTCTTCTTCATTATCACTTCTAGTAGAAGAGTAAGATAGGACATTACTGCTAGTAGAAGAGTAAGATAGGGCTCCTTTGGTAGAGGAAGAGGCATCCATAGTTTAGGGTTTGAGTATGTGAGTGTGTTTTATGTCTTTAGGGTTTGAGTATGTGAGTGTGTTTTATGTTTTGAGTATGTGACTGTATATATAGGGGCATGCATAACATAGCGCGGTTAAATACTATGTTATGTGTATTGTCTTATCGATTTGAAAAAGCTGCCCGCCTGAGAAAAAGCTATTTTGTATCCGACGGAATCTTTAACACGCATAGCACAACGCAGTTAAATGCTACAGTTTGTGTGGATATATATAGTGTGGTTGAATACTACAGTTTGTGTATTGTCTTGTCGTTCTGAAAAGCTGCACGACTACGAAAAAGCTATTTTGTATCAGAAAGAATCTTTAACACACCAAGCATAGCGCGTTAAATACTACGTCTGCATGAATATATATAGCACGGTTAAATACTACGTTTTGTGTGTTGCCTTGCCTATAAATAACGGGCACATTCTAGTTATTTTCTGCTCTTAACAATAACCAATAGCAAAACTTTCCGTAAAAGCAAGTTTTTTTTACGCTTTAATAAATGTCTGAACGCCTTTATGTACCAAGGTGCGAGTGCGGCAAAAAAATATTATTAAAGACTATTGGGATGATGGTGAAGTTGGACGCCGCTACTGGATGTGTGTGAACAAGTTTTATAGGGTTCCCGACGAACCTTTTTGCAATTTTGAGGTATGGATTGATGAACCCTATCACCAGGAATGCTACAAATAATCTTTGCAGTTTCTTCATGATTTGACCAAAAAACAGTGGGAATATGAACAAGAATACAAATGAGAAGTTGCGGAGTTGACGGAGAAACTCAAAGAGGTTGAAGAAGAAGAAAATAATCTGGAAGAAAAATTTAAGTGATTGGAGCAGAGAATACTAGGCGGCGGTGACTAATGTATGACATGTATGTGTTGAGTGTAGTACTTTATCTGTATGTTTCCCGTATCATGTGATTTCATTAGTTGTACTGCATTTAAATTATGTTAAGTTTCTATGTTTGTGTTAATGTTGTAGTGTTAAAATAAAGAAGAAACGGGGAAATTAAAACATAATGCGCATATTATGTAAGCATAAAAAATTGTTGTTATTATTTACATAAAATATTATTTACATAGTGTAAATAAAAAAGACAAAAACAGAAAATCAATGTGTCACACAACCTGTGGGCGTCAATGCAGCCGCTGTTGAGGCGCATCCCTTCCCGCCTGGATACGCTATCAGGATCATCCTCATCACGTCGCCTATTTATATGAGGATGCGTTGTAGCATGATCATCAGTAGTGTTGGCAGGATCGGTAGAAGGGGCCGTCGGTCCATCAACAACCTACAAAATAATAAGTCAGCTTAGTATATGAAAATATATATTAGTAATGTACGTGTTAAGTCAAAAAAATTTCTTACCATGGTCTCATCGGGCTTCTGAATATAAGCATCCGTGGTCCCCTCAGCATCGCACAAAGTGGCCTCCGTGACGGGCTGAGATGAAGCCTTAATAAGAAATTTATAAAGTTATTTATGGAGAATCAATGACATAGAAATAAATTTAAGTTTAATAGTAATACAAACATACCTACGCCTGTGAAAGATCCACAACACCCGTCGACGATGAGCCAAAACTCAGCCGGCGCCCACCATCCATATCTCGGGTCGGCCGATCCTCAACAGCGGTCGATGGGCCTAAAAAGAACTGCTCCCAATCTTTGGTACTGCTCGTGCCGTGATCAACAATGGATCTGATGGGGTTACTTGCAATGCTGGTAGCGCCAGCTAAAGGCTTTACAACGGCATGCTGCTGGTATGCTCGTCTGGCTGAGGGAGGTAACCCGGCAGATCAGCTCCAACATCCTCATCAGGTGGCTCAACAAGTGCCTCAACACCCCCTTGCTGGGGACTACCTCCTCGCCATCTCCCACGACCCCGTGGGGCACCCCTGCCTCATGGGACAATGCTGCCTTGTGCTTGTCCCCTCGTACGTGGGACATGCCTAACCCGATGGTAGTTCTATGGCACCACATAAGCAGGGACGTGCTCTAAGCACTCATCCTTTCTTGCTCGCTATGGTGTCCGGGTAGCCAGCTCTACAAACTGCCGGTCATACTCCTACAAAGAAACCACAGGATTGCCGGCATGCTGCTGCATCTGCAGTCCCAACTGGTGGACTAAATGTAGACCAATAGCCTGCACAATATGTAAAATATAAATTACATAACGCTATATCACAGTTATAAGTAAGAATACCAAATAACATACCAGTGCCTCGTGCCTCCCGGCGTATGGAACGTACTGAGCGCCAGCTCGGTAAATGGGGTTCCTCACTAAAAGTTGGGTAACCCCACGGTACCAGGGCATATAATCATGCTTAGTATCCTCCCGAGTCGGTAGAGGGGGGAGGCAGAATCAGCTTTAATCGTTGGTCCCAAGTAAATATCTGATCCTGTAGCCATGCCAAATATGCGTCGTCCACCCTGGTACGATCACCCCGCTGGTAATATATGGCCTCCCAGGTGGGCACTGTCGGTACGAGCTGCGGCCTGCCAAACTGGCAAACTACCCACTTGGTGGCATGATGCTCCACAATATTAATGCATAATAATGGGATGGAAGAGCCCCACATATCACGGCCGACCGAGCAACAATCGGGCAAGCCATCTATCAGCACGCCGCTGTATGGCGTCCAGATGAACTATTAAGGAAGAACACAAAAAGTCAGTATACGCAACTTCTGTTTGAAGCAATGACAAGTAAACTTAGATATACATATACCTGTGCGCCATCTAGCAAATCCAATATATCCATGCACAAGGAGAGATTATGCCGAGCCTCTTACTCGCATGTATGTCCCCGCCGGAGTACCCACCTACTAGCTAGAGAGACCAACTCCGGTGGTACATCCAGATCTAATGGTGGTAGAGGTGGCTGCAACTGCAGGAACCGCCCCCGGCCCAAACCTAACATAGAAAGTTGACGTAAAAGTTAAGATATATTTTTACTAGGTATGTTAAAATGAATAGAGTATTCGAATATGTTGTCATCTGTAGTAGCGGCGAAAATCCAGCAAGCTCACGCTGGGTGCCCATGCTCGCCCGACACATGCATCTGTATAAGTAGGCGAGAACAGTAGAGCCCGAGCTGTACTAGGGTAAATCATCTAGTCGCTCAAGATGATGAAGAAATCTCAAGCTGACTAGGTTCCCCGAAGTGTTTGAGAACAAGACCCCTCCAAACAACAGGAGTAGCAGCAGCCTCGTATACTAGTCAACATGATCATCCGGTGTAGCGCGATCGATCTGAGGATGCAATACCTCCAACCACAGTCGAATAGTCGTCAATGGAAAATGACTGGTCCCATGCAGTACAGTCTCATCCTTTGGCCGGAAACCAGTGAGCCGCTGCAGCATGTCCAGGTACTGCACACGTGTCATCTCTCTCATGCCATCCAGTAGAGCAATAGGCAGTCCATCAACGGGCAGCCTATATAAAACCTCTATGCCCTATAGTGTGACGGTGGCCTCGCCAATGGGCAGGTGGAATGTGTACATCTCCGGTCGCCACCACTCTATCAAGATCATGACCAAAGACCAATCGAGCTGCAGCCGCCCGATCTCAATCATCCTGTAGAAACCCGTGTCCTGTAGGCGCACGACTACACAGTCATGGAGATCTCTGGCATGCAGAAAGTCCCACATATCGTCCACTCTCCTGGTGCGGAGAGTCTGGTCAGTAACTCACCCTCCCATATGTGGGCAGACCTATGATCACCCTGTAATGAGAGTAGCGCATCGCTGGAAGGTCCGGGATGAATAGGCGGCACCTCCATGTCGTCTACTGTAAATTAAACAACATTAATTACATGTTAGTTTTATAATTTAATATGTTAGTTTGTAAATTAAATAATTATTTTTTATAATTATAAAATATTTAATTATAATGTATACACATAAGGATTCCAGGCTAGATATTTGAGGCCCAGTAGCACCAAGATATCCTAAATTCTTCCATGTGTTAGTTTTATTATAATTTTATATGTTAGTTTGTAAATTAAATAATTAATTTTTATAATTAAATATTCACATATGGGTTTCGGGCTCGATATTTGGAGCCCAGTAGCACCAATTTATTCTATGTGTTAGTTTTATTATTTTACATGTTAGTTTTATAATTTTATATGTTTGTTTGTAAATTAAATAATTAATTTTTATAATTATACAATATTTAATTATTAAAGATTCATATATAGGTTCTGGGATCGATATTTGTGGCCCAATAATACCTAGATATCCTAAATTCTTCCACGTGTTAGTTTTATTATAATTTTATATGTTAGTTTATAAATTAAATAATTAATTTTTATAAATAAAGATTTATATATGGGTTCCAGGCTCGATATTTGCAGCCCAGTAGCACCAAGATATCCTAAATTCTTCCATGTGTTAGTTTTATTATAATTTTATATGTTAGTTTGTAAATTAAATAATTAATTTTTATAATTAAATATTCACATATGTGTTCGAGTCTCGGTATTTGGAGCCCAGTAGCACCAGTTTATTCTATGTGTTAGTTTTATTATTTTATATGTTAGTTTTATAATTTTATATGTTTGTTTGTAAATTAAATAATTAATTTTTATAATTATATAATATTTAATTATGATGTATTCACATAAGGGTTCCAGGCTAGATATTTGAGGTCCAGTAGCACCAAAATATATGTTGACTATAATTGGTTAGTTCGTGTTTGATCTATCAGTTTTTGACGTATTTTTGAGTATAAGAGATACTTAAACTACAGGGAAACTACGCTAAAAGGCACTACATTTTACTATGCTAAAAGGCACTACATTATACTACGCTAAAAGACACTACATTTTACTACCCTAAAAGGCATTCTGATTTACTAGTCTTTAAGCAAAAAAAATAATTTAAACCAGAAAAACACAATAAATATATTGTAATCATAAAAATACATATAAAATAGTAATAGTAATTTATTAACATTTTTATTAACAAATAATAACGATTTCACAATTTTTACATATTTTTTTACAACATTAATATCTTAGTCTGAATAAAAATAACATACCAATTTAATCGCAAAAAAAGTACAAAACAACATACAACACATTCAAAAATAACTAATATACATTATTTATACGAGTTTGGACATAAACTAAATCGGAATACCTCGAATTATGTTTTTCATAAAGTTGAAGATTTAAATATTTGATTCCAAAACAAGCAACCCACAACAATAGAAGGCTTGGCTAGGATGTGGGACCAGCAATATTTTTTTTTACGGTACGGGTGGGGTCCACACGAGTTTTTTTTGGACGTTAATGGAGGGGGGACTGCTATTTTTTTAAAAATGAAGGGGAAGGGGATGGGGATCTGGGCAGAAACGTGGGAGAAAGAGAAGGGTTCTATTATATAAAACGCGGTTCATTACCGCGTTTTATATAAAGTGTGGTAATGGACCGCATTTTATATAGAAGTCTTATTGGCTACTATATAAAACACGGTCTGTTAGAGTGTTTTATGTAAAATGCAATTATGAACCGCGTTTTACCTTAACGTCCCAAACGGCCGTTAAAGTAAAATACGGTTCATAACCACGTTTTATATAAAATGTAATTTTTTTACACTTAAAAAAGTATTTTGAGTCCAAAAGAATCACATTTAGGATTCGGACTCTATGTATCTCCATGCTCCCTCGCCTCAGTCTTGTTGACTAGAGGCCTTCTCGGCTTTAAAGTCATCCCCGATAGAGAAGCCCTCGAGTATGAAGCTCTTCATGGGGGGCTCGGGAGCGGCCACCTCGACACCCGTGGTCATATTGGAAGACGAGGGAGCTACTTGTTGCGGTACAGACATGGAAGTTTTAGCCATCGCGATTTGGGAAAATATGAAGTTTTGAAGGAGAATATGATGATTCGAAGGAAAAATATGAAGATTTAAAGGAGATATGAAGATTCGAAGGAAGAATATGATTTGAAGAAAGAATATGACGGTTTGAAGGTTGGAGATGAAGATATGAATGTTCAAGAAAGAGGGTATGAAGATTCAAAAAAGTTAAAAGCCGTTGGAAAATTCAAAAGTAAAAGCTAGGATCGGAAAGTGAAAGAAGTGGAAAAAGTCAAGTTTTATAGGGGAAAACAGTAATGCGCGGGTTTTACATACGACGCAGCCAACCAGTATCTGGCACGTGTTCAAAGTCAGAACGATGCGACTGACGGGACATTTATGCTTATTCGTCACCTCAGCTGTAATGTACAAAGGAAGGAACTAGGGTCCATCTATTGTTTTCCATCGTTTCGGCAAACCTACTCTTCGGAAAACGAGGGGACTATCTGTATACGGGTAAAATCGGGGATAAAGCGGAATGAGGACATGGACATACGAGATTAGAATCGAGGCTGGGAACTCTTTGTATCGAGGCCCGTGTAAAGTGAACGGAGTACTCGCCATCAGACCTGATAAAACGACGCACCCCGGACTCGGGACGAGTTCTAAGACCTCGAAAAGCACAATGAACGGTTATACACGACGGATAGAAGGCTGTGATATTCGCCACCAACTGATATCATGGCACGGATCTCGGTCGATGTCGGTTATAGATCAGTAATTAATGTGATTTTAGATTTGTACTAGGGATGAAACTCTCCAACTATATAAGGGGGAAGCTTTTCTTTGATAAGGAAAAGGGTAACACACAAATCAAGGCAATACAAATTCATTTTCTGCTTTCTAGCTATTAAAAAGTTCTTACTTAACTGTTTTTTCTTCATTCACAATTGGGTTTGAACCAAGGATCCGATCGAGGGCAAAACTACTGTTCAATCCTGGCTCGGGCTGGGCTGTAACATTACAACTAATTTGATCATTTATTTTGTCTTTAATTCGTTTGTCTAGTATTCCTCATTATTTGTGTTGAATCAATCCACATATCTTTAAAACCGTGTATAAATTTAGTTGTTATCCGATTTTAGGGTAAACATATTTATAATAAAAAGAGAAATCAATTCTCGACTAAAACAACCAAAGGATCCCAAATGTTTGGCTTTGATTTCTCATTTTATGATATTTGGCCAATTGTGGTACACTAGTATTAACAATCAACCTTACAATTACTATAATCTAAATACGTGTGCAATAAATAAGAGGAAAAGAAAATTAAAGGCAGAGTAGAGAAAATTGAAAAAGGAGCTTTCCTGTTTCATACGTACAAAAGAAATTATTCTCAAAAGATCAGTAGAGCAAAAACTTATGAAAAACCGAAGCAAAGGAAAAGTTTCACCTAAATGGATTGTTATCTTATGCATCTTTAGCTTCGCTCTTGGCATGCTTTTCTCTAAGAGGTACAAAATCTTTTTCTTTTCATTTGACATTTTGTAGAAAAATTCTGGAGATGGGGTAATTTTTAATGCATAACTTCTCAAGAAATGGCTTTTAAATTTGGTTGAGTTTATAATTAATTTTTTGAATTTGTTGAAGAAACTTGGTGAGTTTAATTTCTGAATTTAGATACTTGCATGTAGGGGTGTTCAAACCGAACCGGAAAATCGCACCAAACCGAAAAATCAAACCAAACCGATTAAAAAACCCGACTAAGTTTGGTTTGACTTGGTTTGGTATTGAGTAAAAAAAATCCGAACCAAACCAACATATAAATATATAAATTTTATTTATATTTTTAAGACTTTATAGTGATTTTTCTTTAGAAAATGTAGTAATATTTGGGATCCTCTCATGTATTAACTTTGAAAGCATAAATTAACGAAAAATTATTGTTAGACGACTAAGAAAATAACTATCATGCGTTACTAAAAAAATTCTCCCATTAGAATATTTTAATAGATCATATATTTGTCAATTTTTTCCATATTTACTAAACATATATTCACTTATCAAAGCTTTATTTATAATTTTAACAAAGTAAGATTGAAATAATATTCATGTAACAAAAAAAAACCCGAAAACCCGAAAAACCCGACAAAACCGAACCAATCCAAACCGATATAGTTGATTTTGTTTGGTTTTGATTAAAACCGAACTAACCCGGTACATGTACACCCCTACTTGCATGCATGCAGTGGCGGGGGGCCACATGTACATGCAATGATTCTGAATCCCCTCCGTTAGGGTAAAAACCTATTTTCTTAATACAATTTTGAATCACTTTGACATAAGAGAGAGAGATAGGTTTAAATCTCAGGTGTAGCATTTTGGATTTTTTTTTTTGTTAATTTGTTATTCAGTTAATTTGTCAATGTTCAATTTGACAATTTTTACGTGTAAATCTTTGTATATATGCAATTGCAACTAGAGTTTGGGCTCCTCCTGATCATACTGTATCAGATGGACGGGCCACGTTTCCAAGGCTGTACAATCAAGAGCAGAAGTTGAATTCTGTTCCTGATGATTGTGAAAACAAAAAGAACCAGGTCCAACACTCTCTCAGCCCCTATCTCTAGCAAAATTCTATATAACAACACAAGAAAATATAATCATCATTAATTCAGTATCGCATGTATACGTATGTATGTATGTATGTATGCATGTATGTATGTATGTATGTATGTATGTATGTTTGTATGTATGTATGTATGTATGTATGTATGTATGTATGTATGTATGTATGTATGTATGTATGTATTCACACATAGCACATTTTATGCATGTATGGATGTATGTTTGTATGTGTGTATCTTATTTTATTATCTTGATTATTTCTCAAGCATTCCTTTTAACCATTTTTAACAGGTAAAATTGATACTCCATATATCATGAGGAAAACTTAGGACAAGCATTTGATTACAACATAATGTTAAAAACAGTAACAGATCGTGAAAACGAAATCAAGAAGGGCTTTGAGGCGTGAAATCGACTTTACTTAAAGAGATATAGCTCGTATACAGTTTGGGGAAAATACAAGAAATTCTCTTCAAGATATAAATTTAACTTTTTTCGCTAGGATTTCACTTAATTTGGTAATTAGGTTATAATTACTTGGATGAGACTATCCAAAAGTTCAGAGGCCAGCTTACTCATAGACATTTCACTTATCTTATGTGAATGAGCTTTTCTTTTGCTTTTTTACCAGGAGGATGATATGATGGGTGAGTTTAACAAAGCCCATGAAGCTATTAGGTGAGTTTCGTATACGTAAATGATAAATTTATAACTTCATTCCTTATGTTCTTTTACAAAATTTCAGACAATTAACATGGTATATATAGAAATATGTTTAGATCATAACCTTAACTGCACGTGCTGAAGAAAAGAAAAAAAACAGAAGAGAAGTTTTCCAAATGTATGTTGTTTCTCTATTGTATGCTTGTTCTCACGGTCTTTCTCTTTGTCATTAGTTCGTTAGATAATTCGATTGCTAAGATTCGAATTGAGCTACCTTCAACTAAGACTTTCCTCGGTACGAGGAAAATGGAGAACTTACCTACCATGAACAGGACAAATTCTGGGATAAGAAGGAAGCCTTTTATGGTAATTGGAATAAACACTGCCTTCAGTGGCAGAAGAAGACGTGATTCCATTAGAGAAACCTGGATGCCCCAAGGTATAATAATAGTAATAAGAACGTATAGTATCATGTTTTGCATTTTCTTTTTCCTGTTTTCCTCCCCTTTCACTTATAAATTCCATGTGAATTAGGTGAAAAGCTACTCCGATTAGAGCACGAAAAGGGGATCATTGTCCGTTTCATGATTGGCCACAGGTGAAATATATTGCTCCATGCATTACACCTTATGTATTATTATTATTATTATTTTCATCTAATTATGGACCATTCTAAAGT
The DNA here is from genome assembly GCF_000715075.1 of Nicotiana tabacum. Taxonomy (NCBI): domain Eukaryota; kingdom Viridiplantae; phylum Streptophyta; class Magnoliopsida; order Solanales; family Solanaceae; genus Nicotiana; species Nicotiana tabacum. Next base: position 82,115,358 of record NC_134099.1, read on the forward strand.
CATGTGAATATTTCTGCTTGAACACTTGTAGTATTTCTTGCCAATGTTGTATTCACTTTGAAAAGATATGAAACATTGTCTTTCATTACCAATCTGTCGTTTTACAGCACGAAGTTACCTAATGTTTGCTACTACTAATATGTTGGAATCGAAGGGTCTGTTGGAATCAAAGGGTTTGAGGCAGAAGGGTTTTGATTTGGGTATGTTTGGTATTTGGACGGGTTTGAGGTGACAATAGATTTGGGTGTGTTTGTGTTTGGTATGCTGGCATTGGGCCTAATTGGGTTTGATATTTTGGGCCTAATTGTGGTCTACACAATTAGGCCTGGTCAACCGGCCCACTTGTGGCATTGCCTTGTTCAGAAAATTAGTGTACAGCACATGCTACACTCTATTTTAGGTAGTTTTCCCATACCCTTTGTATTTAATTATTTGCTTCATCTTTGTATTTCTTTTATGTACAACTTTACCCTAGCAAATAGGACTTGGCCACTTGCCAATGTAGGAGGTTACCCAAAAAAACATTTCTGTATATAAGTTTGGATTTGTACACTTGAGAATACACAATTTTCTTTCCATTCATCAAATACACAAGCAGAAAAATTACAGTTCGTTATTTTTTCATGGTATCAGAGCAGGTTTAATTCTGGTATTTTTCTGCTTTCTCAGTCACAAATCAGCTCATTTCTTTTCTTCTTCTTTCATCTTCATCTTATCTGATATGGGTACTTCACCAAAGTCAGCTGATACTCTAGCTTCTGCTTCTGCTGGCACCACTAATGCTCCTGCACCTGCAGTGACCTTTGCTTCAGGAGTAATTGACTCCACTCACCCTTATTACCTTCATCCTTCTGACTATCCAGGGATGAACCTTGTATCCTCAGCTTTTGATGGCAAAGGATATGGAGGTTGGAGAAGGGCAGTCATCATTGCCTTGTCTGCAAAGAACAAGCTGAGATTCATCGATGGTACTCTTATTATCCCTAAGACTGATTTTGCAGTCCAGCAGGCTTGGGGTAGATGTAATGATATGGTACTTTCATGGCTTCTCAACTCCTTGTCCAAAGAGATAGCTGAAAGTGTGCTCTATTCACAGAGTGCAAAGGATTTGTGGAGTGACCTGGAAGACAGATTTGGACAGGCAAATGGAGCAAAGTTGTTCTAATTACAAAAGGAATTAAGTTCAGTAGTGCAAGGTAATTCAAGTGTATCAACTTACTTCACCAAAATCAAAAGCCTATGGGATGAACTAGATGCACTCAATACATTTTCTGCTTGTGTATGTGAGTGTAAGTGTGGTGCAAAAGTCAAAAGCTTGAAAGCACACCAAGATGAGAGACTATTTCAGTTCCTAATGGGACTAAATGATATATTTATTGGGGTAAGGAGTAACATTCTATTGTCATCACTTTTACCCTCCATTGGACAGGCATACTCTCTTGTGATTCAAGATGAAAAGCAAAGGGAGATACATGCTACCCCTGCATACTCAGGAGAATCTGCCTCATTCATTGCTACCAACCAACAAGGAAATTTCAGAAGATTTAATGAGAACAGGGTGCAGAAAACAAGTTTTGAATCTAAGAAATATTTAGGAATTTGCTCCTATTGCAAAAAACCTGGACATAGCATCCAGAAATGCTATAGCATTCATGGGTTTCCAGCTGATTTCAAGTTCACAAGGGAGAAAAGATTTCAAGGAGGTGCCCAGGCAAACAAAGCTTCCTTCTCAAATGAAGAAAATGAACAGGGAAGTGCATCAGGAGTTCAGAATCTCACCAAGGAAAATGTGGCTGAGCTGCTGCAGCTTCTTCAACAAGTGAGAGTGGGACATTCCAGTGCAGATACCCCTGATGTTGCAGCAAATGTGAGCCATACTGGTATGACCAATTTATCTGAAGATTTAGCCTGTTTAATTCAAATCAATGATGAGTCTTGGATATTGGATAGTGGAGCAACAGAACATATGTCTTTCAACAAAGATTTTTTTATAGAATTAAAAACTTTGGCTAAACCTCTCATGGTAAAACTCCCAAACTCTTACAGAGTTCAGGTCACTCATTCAAGAACTATTTCTCTTTTGCCTAATCTGATTCTTCGAAATGTTCTTTACATTCCATCCTTCAAATATAATCTGTTGTCTGTGCACAAGTTATGCAGACAACTCAAGCAATATGTTTTATTCACACATTTTTCATGTTTTCTTCTATAGGGCCCTTCAGTGAAGAGCCCACTGGATATTGGTAAAGAGGAAGGGGGCCTCTACATTCTCAGATCCAGACATACAACACCAGTGTCTAAGAGTCCACTCAAATTTAGAAGTGTTTTTATTCCAAGAAGGAATTCTGTTTCCAATCTTAATTTGCATTCATGTTTTAGTTTTTATGATTCAACTGTAAAAGAGAAACTATGGCACTACAGATTAGGCCATATGCCCCTTAGCAATATGAAAAATGTTTCATCAGTTTCTATATCTAAGTGTTCCAAATTCTCCAGTCCATGTCTTATTTGTCCTATGGCAAGACAGTCCAAACTTCCATTTCCCTCTAGTTCTATTTCTACTAAGAAAGTGTTTGAATTAATTCATGTGGATACCTGGGGACCATACAATAGTGCTACATATGATGGTTTTAAATACTTCCTTACAATTGTTGATGATTTCAGTAGAGGCACATGGACCTACCTACTAACCAACAAATCCAATGCATTCACTATTCTACGAGGTTTTATAGCTATGGTAGAAAGACAGTTTAATAGCAAGGTGAAAATCATAAGGTCGGATAATGCTTTTGAATTGGGAAGTGGTAAAATTCAATCAGAATTTTTTGAGTCACTAGGTATTATTCATCAAACCACTTGTGTGTTCACACCACAACAAAATGGAGTGGTGGAGAGAAAGCACATGCATCTTTTAGAGACATCTAGAGCCTTGTTATACCAATCACACCTGCCTACATCATACTGGGGTGACTGCCTTCTTACAGCAACCTATTTGATCAACAGATTTCCTTCAAGTGTCTTAAAGCTTAAGACTCCTTATGAAGTCCTTTTTTCAAGAAAGCCAAATTACTCTAACCTTAGATGCTTTGGGTGTTTGTGTTTTGCTTCTACTGTCTCAAATCAAAGAACTAAGTTTGAACCTAGAGCTATACCTTGTGTGTTCTTAGGTTATCCTCATGGAAAGAAGGGTTACAAAGTCTTGAACCTCAAGAATCTGAAGCCTTTCATTTCTAGAGATGTTATATTTCATGAAGAATTCTTTCCTTTTGCTTCTATTAAGTCTAATTCTTCTTTTGAGATTTCTTTACCCACTGCTCCATTTTCTGCAAATCATCAGACTCCTGAGCCTCTATCTTTTCCTATCAGACCACACACTAAAGCCTCCAAAGAGGCTACTGCATCAAGTGATTGCTGTTCTTCCCCCATTTATTCCAGCCATCCTCGTTCACCTATTCCCTGTATCTCTCCTTCTAGTTTCTCTCCAGATTCTCCAGTTACATCTAATCAACCACATACATCTACACCAGTTTTTCCATCTTTGGATTCTGATTCTATGATGGATGTTCTTATTAGGAAGTCTACCAGAACACACAACTCCATCTTATCTCAAAGATTTTATCTGTAATGCACTCCAACTCACGTATGTTAGCAACTCTTGCTTTCTCACACCAGTTAAACCTACTTATATATCTTTCAGTGGACTATCTTCTACCAATCAACATATGCTAAACACATTGTCCAATATACAAGAACCTACTGACTATTTACAGGCAACACACCACCCAGGGTGGCAAGAAGCAATGAATAAAGAGATTGAGGCATTTGAACTTAATATGACTTGGGAAGTGGTTGAATTACCACCCGGGAGGAAAGCTTTACCATGCAAATGGGTCTATAAGGTTAAACACCATTCAGATGGGAGTGTGGAAAGACTAAAGGCAAGATTGATCATTAGAGGAGACATACAAAAAGAGGGAATAAACTTCAATGAAACTTTTTCACCGGTGGTGAAGATGACCACAATCAGATGCATACTAGCCACTGCCGTAAAGAAAGGATGAGGTCTATACCAGCTAGATGTGAATAACGCTTTCCTACATGGAGATCTAAATGAAGAAGTGTACATGAAATTCCCACCTGGAGTTATACCTACTTCACCTAATCATGCATGCAAGCTAAAGAAATCAATTTATGGGCTACGACAAGCATCTCGTCAGTGGTATGCTAAACTTACAACTGCTTTGAATTTTAAGGGATTCACTCACTCATTCAACGATTATTCTTTGTTCTTTAAAAGGTCAGATTCTTCCGTTTCTATAGTGGCTGTCTACGTGGATGATATACTCTTGACAGGTAATGACACCAACGAACTACATGCTTTGAAAGAATTTCTCAATCAAGAGTTCAAAATTAAAGATCTCGGGGACTTATATTTTTTTCTAGGCATGGAAGTTGTCCGAGAAACAGATGGACTTCTCCTTTCTCAGCGCAGATTCACTTTAGACCTTCTCCGAGAATTTGACTCTCTGCACTTGTCCCCTGTTTCTTCTCCACTCGATTCGTCTACTCGTTTGTCTACTCACATAGGGGAACCAGTGAAAGATCCCACCTTGTATCGTCATCTCCTTGGCAAACTTAACTACCTCACTCACACCCGCCCAGACTTATCCTTCACTGTCCAGCACCTCAGTCAGTACATGCAGCACCCTCGACAACCCCACCTAGATGCAGCACTCCGTGTTCTTCGCTATCTGCTCAAAGATCCTGGGCTAGGGCTTTTTATGTCTGCTTCCTCCTCCTTCAATCTCCTAGCTTTTTGTGACTCTGATTGGGCCACTTGCCCGGATTCGAGGAAGTCGGTCAGTGGTTTTTATATTTCTCTTGGTACCTCTCCGATCTCTTGGAAGTCCAAAAAGCAAACTTCCATCTCGCTCAGTTCCGCCGAAGAAGAATACAGATCTATGCGGCGAGTAGTTGCAGAGCTCACATGGTTGGTCCGTCTTTTTGAGGATTTGTCAATTCCTATCTCTCTTCCAGTCCCTCTTCACTCTGATAGCCAAGCAACAATTCACATAGCAAAAAACCCTGTTTTTCACGAACGGACGAAGCACGTTGAAATCGATTGTCATTTTGTACGCGACCAATACCTAGCTGGGCTGATTTCGTTAAACTTTGTTCGATCTCCTGCCCAGTTGGCAGATCTCTTCACCAAACCACTCGCCGGACCTCTTCATCGTGATCATTTGGGCAAGCTGGGTGTGTTATCTACCCCCTCCAGCTTGAAGGGGGGTGTTGGAATCGAAGGGTCTGTTGGAATCAAAGGGTTTGAGGCAGGAGGGTTTTGATTTGGGTATGTTTGGTATTTGGACGGGTTTGAGGTGATGACAATAGATTTGGGTGTGTTTGTGTTTGGTATGCTGGCATTGGGCCTAATTGGGTTTGATATTTTGGGCCTAATTGTGGTCTACACAATTAGGCCTGGTCAACCGGCCCACTTGTGGCATTGCCTTGTTCAGAAAATTAGTGTACAACACATGCTACACTCTATTTTAGGTAGTTTTCCCATACCCTTTGTATTTAATTATTTGCTCCATCTTTGTATTTCTTTTATGTACAACTTTACCCTAGCAAATAGGACTTGGCCACTTGCCAATGTAGGAGGTTACCCAAAACATTTCTGTATATAAGTTTGGATTTTACACTTGAGAATACACAATTTTCTTTCCATTCATCAAATACACAAGCAGAAAAATTACATTTCGTTATTTTTTCATAATAAGGGCAGAGAGATGTTAATATTTCGCTATTAGTAAGCAATCCCCTAGTTTTGACCTAATGAGCTTTCTTTACGTTGAGTTAATTAACCCGGCGTGTTCGCCTAGATGCCTAGTAAAGAACGAGCTGGTGGGAAAGAGCTGGAGAATTCGCTCTCAGATTCAGTGTCTTTTTTTCTTTCTTCATTTTGCTTTTTCTGTTGATTCTTTGGTGGTGGTATCTGAAGTGACCATTAGTAATTAGCTTTAAGGGAAAGGAATGACATATTGAACATACAATTTGGGCATATTCTTTATCTATCAACTTGCAGTGAGGGTCTTTGTGCTCTTCAGGTTTACATCAGACTGAAACAATTCTTGTGCTATTTTATACAGTGCTACATCCAATAGCATTTTAGATCGAGCCGTTGATCTTGAAGATGCTCAGCACAAAGACATTCTTCGCCTAGTAAGTGCAAATTACAATTTGATTTGCATTTGATGTGATTGATTTGTGCTTGTACTTTCATCTCCCATCGCTATTTTACAGGATCACATAGAAGGATACCATGAGTTATCTGCAAAGACACAAGCTTTCTTTACCACTGCAGTTGCAAAATGGGATGCCGAGTTCTATGTAAAGGTTGATGATGATGTTCACGTTAATTTGGGTATATCCACTCTCCTTTTAACCTATCATGTTTTTTTTAACTACTCAAGATCTCCAAATACACTGGTTTTCTTCCTTGATTTTGTATGGTTTTAACTTATATACATTGATCGTGTAAAGAATTTTAACACCATCATAGTAATTTCACCAGTTGTATTTAATGAGCAATTATCTGTAATTACATTTTAAGTGACATGATAATGTAAGTTCTTTTAAACTGTCAGTATATAAAAGTTAAACTCTTTGGAAATTTACACCTGATTGCCATTATGTTGTAGGTACTCTTGCTGCAACTCTAGCCAGGAATCGGTTGAAATCCATGGTGTATATAGGATGCATGAAATCTGGGCCAGTTCTTTATCACAAGTAATTTTGTTGGAAACTTCCTTGCTGGAAACATAACTCATTCCCTGTTTCAGTCCCATTGCAGGATATCAACTGGTAAAAGTCACATGTATCTTATTTTCTTTCATTCGTAGGAATGTTAAGTACCATGAACCTGAGTTCTGGAAATTTGGAGAGGCGGGAAATAAGTACTTCCGGCATGCAACTGGACAGATATATGCCATTTCAAAAGACCTTGCAACATATATCGCTAATAATCGGTAAGATAATTTGCTGATGTCTGTTTCCTTGAAGTCCGGACCTAGTGTTACATCTTGCTGTAATGCTCTACATATGTTGATTGATTTCTGATTGTTCTGTTTTGAAGTTGTAATGCACAATCAGTTTCTAGTCTAATCTAAATAAGCAGGAATGAATCTTATATTTGATTGTCCTATGTTAAATAATATGGTGATTTCAGGCCCATTCTGCATAAGTATGCAAATGAGGATGTGTCACTTGGTGCATGGCTAATTGGTCTTGAAGTTGAGCACATTGATGAACGTAGCATGTGCTGTGGAACTCCACCTGGTATTTTTAAGCAACTTCTATTTCCACTTGTTACATATCTTTGAATAAAGGTATCTGCAACTTTTCGTGTTGCTGCAGAATGCGAATGGAAAGCGCAAGCAGGTAATGTATGCGTAGCGTCATTTGAATGGAGCTGCAGTGGAATTTGTAGATCAGTCGAGAGAATCAAGCACGTACACGCCAAGTGTGGCGAAACTGCTGCTACTCTTTGGGGTGCTCTCTTGTAGTTGGCATTATTTATCATTCTCATAAGGTATTCTCATGGAGGAGATATGTTTGAAACAGATCTTTGACAGAGTTCAACTGAAATATTAGCAATAGTATCATTTTGAAAAGAACATATTGCTGATGGAACCTGCAAAAGAAAGGAGGAGCATACAAATTGTTGGAATAGTTTTAGTTTTTATTAGAAATTACAAATTTTTGTAGTTCTAAATTTTGATACCACATTGTATATTGTGATATAAGATTCAGTGGAACTCTTGGTCAGATTTGGCGTAAATTTCACAGATGGTCATATAACTATGATATTTTTTCACTAAAGTCATATAATTTTGTTTTCTCACACAAAAGTCATAAAACTTTCACTACTTTATTCAAAAAGTCATAGTTAACCGGCAAAGACAATTCTCCGGTAATTTTTTCGTATTTTACCATTTTTTTATTTTTTAAATTCAATCTAATAAATTATGACTCAATTAAAATAGGAAATTTTACCTCCTATAGCAAAGACATACACTCTATTCAGAGGCGGATCAGGGATTTGATTCTTATGAGTTCCTACCGTAATTTCAAATTTATATGCAATAATAACTGGGTTCACAGTTAGTTATTTAATTATAAAAGGGGTAGAGAGGCTGTTTCAGAAACACTCTCGGCTCAACATAATAAAAGGACAAAAGGAGAGAATATTAGTTTCGCCACAAAGTATATTAGGACTTCTAATATAATTCAAATAATTAAGGAAAAATTTAATAATCAAAATTTTAGTTGATTTTATATCCTAAATATTAGAAAAATAATTAAATCATAACCTTGTCTAGTATGTAATCCTTTTATAAAGGGTAAAAAAAGGTGAACACTATTTAGCGTGCTTTGCGCGTGTACCTCGTCCGAATAAGTAAATTTTCTTTATAAATCTTATATTTATAACATTAAAAATTGTATGAGACTGATAGATAGGAGTACGTAAAAGTAAAAAGTATATATTTCTAAAATTTATCATTGTTAATTTATTTATTTAACTCAATGAAGGAAGAAATTTCCATATAAAAAGCCTAAATATTATGAAACTGATTAAATTTATAATTTTTTCTAATATAAAATTTATATTTAAAATATATGATAGAAAGACTTTTATTGAATCAAATTTTCTAGCTAAAAATGTAAATTATCAGTGAAGTTCTTACTGAAGTATTTACGAATTAAATTTTATGAATAACGAAATATACTTCTAAACCTAGTAGTAAATATACTTCTACTTCTTATAGTTTTTATTTATTAGATTGAATTTAAAAAATAAAAAAAGGTAGAATACGAAAAAAATTTATCTTTGCCGGTTAACTATAACTTTTTGAGTAAAGTAGTGAAAGTTTTATGAATTTTGTGTGAGAAAATAAAATTATATGACTTTAGTGAAAAAATATTATAGTTATATGACCATTTGTGAAATTTACCCGTCAGATTTGCTATTTCTTTTCATCTCAGTGGGACTCTTGGTTAGATTTGCTATTTCTTTTTATTTTTGCAGGTTTTATATCTTCATGTATGATGAGTCTAAAATTGTGATGTACAAACAGAGAGCTTGGTTTGAAATAATTAGTACAGTATACTAAAATGAATTGAAGTGAATCTGCAATTTGAACTACAAAACCTATAGCAAAGGATTTCGATCAATTGATTAGGTAAGCTAGATTTAGATTTCAATTATATAATTTTTTCTTCTTCGTTTGGGACCAAACATCCGTTAACCGTTAAGTCACGCATACTTGTAGGTTGAACAAAAAAACTCTGCCATCTCTTAAACACGATAGGTTTAAGTTTAAGTTTCAATGATGATAATATTATCTTTTGTTATATTTTCAGGACAAACAAAAAGGAAAGAATAAAGATACTTAGCAAGATTGCTACTGGATTTAAAATAAGGGAAAAATGAAGATTCAGTTACTGCATTAATGATCAATCAAGAAGCACATTGACTCGTCCTCAATCAAGGAAAGAATGAATATTCAGTTACTGCATTAATGATCAATCAAGAAGCACATTGACTCGTCCTCAATCAAGGAAAGAATGAATATTCAGTTACAACATTAATGATCAATCAAGAAGCATATTGACTCAATCAAAGTAACTCAGGTTACCAATCATGGTCACTTCAGTTTTGAAAATCGCGCTTACGAATTAATCTCTCCTTGAATTCAGTTGTGACAAGGAAGGTCACATTCAAATCTAGGCCAGTCAAAGAACAAGATTTAAAGAGGCACCCCTTGGGTCAAATCCTTTAATTAAAGATCTTGTGCCACCAATTTCGAAAAGGACTCAATGGCTCTTTTCTCTTCTATAAGAAGGCTGCTCTCTCAAGAAGAAGATCACGCAACTACACAAAGTGTATTCCAAATCTGTCTACTTCTTAATTCAAACACTGTAATTCTGAGTTATCAGTGTCTCAAAAGATAGAGACATCTAGAGTACAAAAGAAAGTTATGTCAACTGAATAGAACTCAAGTGCTGATTCTGTACGTCGGTGGTAAACGCAAAAACCATCAATATTGTAACTTTATTCAAAGATCTTAAGGGAACCCTTGTGACCTAAGGAAAAATGGATATAAGTACCACAACGGTACCGACCAGTATAAATCATGTGTGTCTTACTATTTTTCTTTACTGCTTTTTCTCTTTCTGTCTTGTGGTTAGTCAACTAATACTTATATTAGTCGACCAAATTTTAACTAGGTAACAATTCACCCCCCTCTTGTACTTTTAATTGGTATCAGAGCAAGGCTCACAATCTGTGCTTTACCGCTAGTGAGAAAAAGATCAATGTGATCCAACATTATTGCTGGTGCTCTCTTTCAAGAAGAAACCTCTCAGGTTCGACCTCCTTACTTCAATGGTCAGCATTTTTCTCATTGGAAAGTTCGCATGAAAACATATACCATGTCATATGACATCAAAGTATGGTGTGTGATAAAAAAAGAAAATCTTCCAATTCCTCCCACGACGGATGCAAATGGTGAAGTCATCACATCAACTGATCCTCTAGATTTGGACGATTACACTGATGAACAAGCTGTTATTATCACTGTACAAAAGCAAAAAATCTATTGTACAATGCTATCAGTGGAGAAGAATATGAAAAAATATCCAGTTATGAGACTGCAAAAGAAATGTGGGATAAACTGGAAGTCACTTATGAAAGAACCAACAAAGTGAAAGAGACTAGAATAAATCTCCTGGTTAGGGAACATGAATTATTTCAAATGAAGATGGAGAATCTGTTGAAGAAATGTTTTCTAGATTCAACAAAATCCTTGGAGACCTCAAATCATTTGGAAGATCTATTAAAAGTGGCGAACAGGTTAGAAAGATCCTCAGAAGTCTACCTACAATCTGGCAACCAAAAGTCATCTCTTTAGAATGTCAAGATCTGGAAAAATCTCCTATGATGAACTCAGAGGTGACTTGATTGCTTTTGAGAAAACTCATCTTGACAGACAAATTCAAGAGAAAAAGAAAACTGTTACTTTCAAGGCAACTATGGCTGAACCTGAAAATGAAGATGAAGTAGAAGGAGGAGAACAAGATGAAAACATTGCAATGCTCTTGCAAGTTGTGACCAACATGATGAGAAGAAACAAAAACTACAGAAGAGGTAAGTTTAATTTCAGAAAAGGAAGGGCGAGCAATGAAACAGATAAGAATGATGGAAGATGTTACGAATGTGGAAAGCTCGGACACATTCAAGATGATTGTCTTGAATTAAAAAGGAAGCTTAGCAGAAACATGCAAAAGAAGAAAGCTTTTGGAGCATGGAGTGATAGGAGGAATCTGATCATGAGGAAATTGCCAACATGTGCTTTATGGCTCTTAGCGACAATGAAGAATCAAAGAAACTTGGACTAATGGCAAATAGCAATGATGAAGAAGATGATTCAAGAAGACCTTGTTCACCATTGGATGAAGGAACTAGTGAGGTACGTACTCCTTTATGTCCAAATTGTTATGAACTTCAATAATTTGTTGATATTGCCCTTGCAGACATAGAAAGAGTACTTAATGAACTCAGAAAAGCCAAGAGAGAAGAAGGATTGGGCCCTGAAACTAGAAGTATGCGAAATTGAACGTGATATACTTCAAGAAGAATTAAACGAACTCAGGCTTCAATTGAATGGTCTACAAAGAACCTCAAGTTTTAGTTCAGTCAAAACTTGTGATGACTAGAAAGGTCATCACTTGTTTTAGAAATAAATTCAGTGTTCCGATGCCATAAAACCTCCTTTTTACCTTACCTCAATTTGCGTGCGTGGTCTAGACATATATCTGGAAAGCTTTTATGTGAAAATATGAGAAATATAAATTTCTAGAGTTAAAATTTGATTATGGTTGACTTTGGTCAATATTTTGAGCAAACGGACCCGGATCTGTGTTCCAAAGATCCTGGGAGGTCTGCAGTAATATATGAGACTTGGGCGTATGCCCGAAAATGAATTCCAAGGTCCTAAGCCTTAGAAATTAATTTTTGAAAGAAATTGTTTTGCTGAATTATTTATGAAATAAAGAAAAGAATTAATGTTTGAAACCATTGGTATCGAGCTCGTATTTTGGTTTTGAAGCCCGATACAAACTTGTTAAAGTATTTAAATGATAGCCGTAAAATTTGGTGAAAATGGAGTTTATTTGACGTGAACTTCGGTTGAAGAGTTATGAACTTTAAGTGTTCTTGATGAAAATGATGAGTTTTGAGGTTTAATTCATAGTTTTACATGTTATTTTCATGATTTGATTACACGAGCAAGTCTGTATGATGTTTTTGGGTTAGTGTACATATTTGGTTTGGAGACCCGAGGGCTCGGGTGAGTTTTGGATAGGCCTCAGAGTGAAATTTGGACTTAGGAAGTTGCAGGATTTTAGCTGGTATGTTGCAGGTCTGCAGGCTTTGCATTTGCGAAGCCTGGCTTGCAATTGCGAGATCACAACTGCGAATAACCATCGCAAATGCGAGAGAAGGCTTGGGCAGGGCTGATCACAAATGCGATCATTTCATTGCAAATGCGAAGAGGCCCAGAAATCCCTCTTGGTCGCAAATGCGACCCCCCCATCACAAATGCGAGTTCGCAATTACTAACAATGGTTGCAAATGCGAGTGTAGCAAGTCCTGAAGGGTTCACAATTGCAAACCCAGGTCGAAATTGCGACATTTGCGACCTGCAGATTCATAACTTAGCCGAAAATCTTTCATTTTTCAAACCCTTCAAAACCAAAACACTTTTGAGCGATTTTTCAAAGACAAGTACTCTTCCAAATCAGTTGTAACTCATATCTAACTTGTTTTTATTAATATTTAACATCTTTTCTCATGATTTCAACTCAAAATCAAAGGTTTTCATGGGAAAATTGGGTGTTTTGGATAGAACCTAGGTATTTCAAATTTTGGAGATTTGGACCTCGATTTGAGGTTCGCTTTCAAAACAAATTATATATTTGGATTCGTGGGGGAATGGGTGATCAGGTTTTGGTTCGAACCTCGGGTTTTGACCATGTGGGCCTGGGAGCATTTTTTGACTTTTTAGGAAAAACTTTAGAAAACCTATTTTTATGCATTGGAATTGATTCATTTAGCACTTATTGATATAGTTAAGTAACTTGTGGCTAGATACGAGCGAATTGGTGGTGGAATCAAGAGGTAAAGTGATAGTTGAGGCTTCAATTGTGTTCGTGGCATCGAGGTAAGTGTTTGGTCTAATCTTAGCTTGAGGGATTGAGAGTTATGTCTTATTTGCTACGTGTTAACTGTGGAGTATGACATATAGGTATGATGATAAGTATCTATACGTCGGTGTCAAGCATGCTCGTGAGTCTTGTATTGTAATTTTTAGACTCTGTTGTGGTTTATTCGTTCTTCATATAAGAATTATATTATTGTTGCCTTGCTAGGATGTGTTGTTATACTATTGTTCCCTTGCGGGGATCTTTTATGATTGATGTTGATAAACAAAATGGGAGTGGGTTGCACGCGTGCACTGACAATATATGAAATGGGAGAGGGTTGCACACCTGCAACAGTAATATATGAAATGGGAGCGAGCTGCACGCCTGCAACGGTAATATATAAAATGGGAGCGGGTTGCACGCCTGCAATGGTAATATATGAAATGGGAGCAGGTTGCACGCCTGCAACGGTAATATATGAAATGGGAGCAGGTTGCACGCCTGCAATGGTACTATATAAAATGGGAGTGGGTTGCACGCCTGCAACGATACTATATGAAATGGGATCAGGTTGCCCGTATGCAACAATATTATATGTGTACTTGTTTTTCTTAATTCCTTATCTTTTGCTGGTAATTGATTTATGGCGTTCCTTACATTTCTCTACTGTTATTCTGTTGTTATTTGTTACTCCTCGCAGCATGTTTCCCCCGCCCAACTTTAGTTGTAATTATCTGCCTTTATTTCCGTTGTATATGATTTAACTGCATATGTTTATTTGGTACTCTGGTCCTAGCCTCGTCACTATTTCGCCGAGGTTAGTCTAGACACTTACTAGCATATGGGGTCGGTTGTGCTGATACTATACTCTGCACTGTGTTTAGATACTGATACCGGAGCGTTTGGACCGCAGTGAGGGTGCTGTCTTCAGTCCACTCAGGCGACCCGAGGTAGTCCTGCAGAAGTTTGTGGGCCTTGGCGTCTCCTTCTATCACTTCTCTTTTTGTTTTTACTTATTCAGAGACAGATTTGTGTAATTTCATTCAGACCTTATTTGTAGTATTCTTAGATAGTCCGTGACTTGTGACACCAAATTCTGGGTAGTATTGTACTTCAAATTATGTAGCAGTGTTTGGTTGAATTATTAAGTTTTCGTCTTCCGCATTTCCGGTTATCTAATTTATTCCGTTGTTTAATCACTTATTATTTTAAATTGTTGAACATGTTTAATAAAACGGGTAATTATTTTATAATATTCGGGTTGCCTAGCTTCCACGTATAGGCGCCATCACGACTCCCGAGGGTAGAAAATCCGGGTCGTGACAAGTTGGTATTAGAGCTCTAGGTTACATAGGTCTCTCAAATCACGGACAGGCTTAGTAGAGTCTGATGGATTGGTACGGAGACGTCTGTATTTATCCCCCAGAGGCTACAGAGTTAGGAAAAACTTCACATCTATTCTTTCCTGTCGTGCGATTTGGTTTCTCAATGCTAATTGAATTTCTACTCTGTTCTTTTGCAGATGGCGAGAACACGCGCTTCCTCATCCACTGATCAGCAGCCCGAGCCCCCAGTAACAGCTCCTACGAGAGTGCATGGTCGTGCTAGAGGCCAAGGTAGTGGCAGAGCTCAGCCTAGAGCAGCAGCACCAATGGCGAAGCCTCAGGTTGAGATTGATGATGAGGCTCTGGCCTAGGCAGTTTCAGTGGGCCCAGCTCAAGTCCCAGAGGGGTTCATTGCTACCCCAGTACTCTAGGATGCTTTGGTTTGTCTAGTGGGCCTTATGGAGAGTGTCACCAGGGCAAGCTTGCTTCCTGTAGCACCAACCATCTCTTAGTCTAGAGGAGGACCCCAGACTCCTACTATTCGCACTCCGGAGAAGATGGCTCCCCAGTTTTAGACTCCAATAGCTTAGTCAGTTGGAGCAGATCAACCGGGTGTGGTAGCTTAGGCAGGTGATGGAGCAGCCATGTCTGCTGATGCCTTGTGAAGATTGGACAGGTTCACCAAGCTCTTCACTAACCACTTTTAGTGGTGCATCTTCTGAGGATCCCCAGGATTATTTAGATAATTGTCATGACGTTCTTAGGAATATGGGGATAGTGGAGACCAATGGGGTCGACTTTGCTACTTTTCGCTTATCTGGATCCGCCAAGACTTGGTGGAGGGATTATTGTTTGGCTAGACCAGTTGGGTCACTAGCTTTGACTTGGGATCAGTTTTCTTAGCTATATTTGGAGAAGTTTCTTCCTATCACTCAGAGGGAGATCTATCGGAGGCAGTTTGAGCGTCTTCAACAGGGTTCTATGACTGTTACTCAGTACGAGACCAAGTTTATTGATTTGGCCCGTCATGCTCTACTTATACTTTCCACTGAAAGAGAGAGTGGGGAGGTTCATTGAGGGGCTCATTCAGCCTATTCGACTTCAGATGGCTAAGGAGATGGGGAGTGAGATTTCTTTCCAGGAGGTGGCCAATGTGGCTAGGAGAGTTGAGATGGTTCTATCATAGGGAGGTGGTCAGGGGTCTGACAAGAGGCCTCGTCATTTAGGCAGATTCAGTGGCGCCTCGTCTAGAGGCAGGGATTGTATGGTAGAGGCCATCCTCCTAGGCCTTTTCAGTCAACACTTCAGGTTTCTCATGGTGCTTCAGGTGGTCGTGGTTCTCAAATGAAGTATTCTGATCAACAGTCCTACAGTGCACCACCAGCTCCTATCAGTGCACCGCCGCTTCAAAGTTTTCAGGGTCGTCAGCCCCAGTAGCCGAGGGCTTGTCTTACTTTTGGTGAAACGAGGCACATTGCTAGATGTTACCCTCGAGCACCGAGCAGTTCTCAACACCAGGTTTCCCGTGCTATGGTTCAGGCATCGAGTGTTCCACCACCCGCCCAGCTAGCTAAAGGTGGGGGTAGATGTACTAGAGGTGGAGGTAGATGTATTAGAGGCAGAGCTCAAGCCATTAGAGATGGAGGCCATCCAGCAGCAGGCCATCCCAGAGATGTAGTTCAGAGTGGTGGGGCCCAGCCCCGATGTTATGCTCTTCCAACCAGACCTGAGGCTGAGGCTTCTGATGTAGTTATCATATGTACTATTTTGGTTTGTAATAGAGATGCTTCAGTTCTTTTTGAACCAGGATCTACATACTCCTATGCGTTATCTTATTTTGCACCATATCTGGTCATGCCTAGTAATTCCTTGAGTGCTCATGTATATGTGTCTACACTAGTGGGTGATTCTATTGTGGTAGATCGTGTCCATTGTTCATGTATAGTTATGATTGGGGGTCTGGAGACTCGTGTAGATTTGTTACTTTTGGACATGGTTGATTTTGATGTCATATTGGGGATGGATTGGTTATTACCATACCACGCTATCTTGGACTGTCATGCCAAGACTGTGACCTTAGCCTTGCCGGTTTTGCCTCGTTTAGAGTGGAGAGGGACTCCTGGTTATTCTACCCGTAGTGTTATCTCATATATGAAGGCTCGACGTATGGTCGACGTATGGTCGAGAAGGGGACTCCTGGTTATTCTACCTGTAGTGTTATCTCATATAACCTGTTGTTCGTGAGTTTCCTGAGGTATTCCTTTAGACCTGCTGGGTATTCCACCCGACAGGGATACTAACTTCTGCATTGATTTAGCTCCGGGCACTCAGCCCATTTCTATTCCGCCGTATCGTATGGCCCCGCCTGAGTTGAAAGAATTGAAGGAGCAATTGCAAGACTTGCTTGAGAAGGGCTTTATTAGACCTAGTGTCTCGCCTTGGGGCGCGCCGGTGTTGTTTGTTAAGAAGAAGGATGGATCGATGTGAATGTGTATAGATTACCGGCAATTGAACAAGGTTAAAATCAAGAATAAGTATCCATTGCCGAGGATTGATGATTTGTTTGATCAGCTTCAGGGTGCCAAGGTATTTTCGAAGATTGACTTGAGATCTGGCTACCATCAGTTGAGGATTAGGGCATCCGATGTCCCTAAGATAGCTTTCTACACTCGGTACGGGCATTATGAGTTCTTGGTGATGTCATTTGGGTTGACAAATGCCCCAACAACATTTATGGATTTGATGAACCGAGTGTTCAGGCATTACTTGGATTCGTTCGTGACAGTCTTCATTGATGATATTTTGATCTATTCCCACAGCTGGGAGGAGCATGAGCAGCATCTGAGAGTGGTCCTCCAGACTTTGAGAGATAGTTAGTTGTATGCAAAGTTTTCGAAGTGTGAGTTCTGGTTGAGTTCAGTTGCTTTCTTGGGTCATGTTGTATCAGCAGAGGGTATTCAGGTAGATCCGAAGAAGATAGAGGTAGTCAAGACCTGGCCTAGACCAGCATCAGCTATAGAGATCCGGAGTTTCTTGGGTTTGGCAGGCTATTATCATTGGTTTGTGGAGGGATTTTCGTCTATTGCAGCCCCGATGAACAGGTTCACCCAGAAGGGTGCCCAGTTTAGGTGGTCAGACGAGTGTGAGGCGAGCTTTCAGAAGCTCAAGATAGCTTTAACTACGGGGCCAGTGTTGGTTTTGCCCACAGGTTCTAGGCCATATACAATTTATTGTGATGCATCTCGTATTGCACTTGGTGCGGTGTTGATGCAGGATGACAATGTTATTGCATATGCTTCGCATCAGTTGAAGATTCATGAGAAGAACTATCCGGTCCATGATTTGGAGTTAGCAGCCATTGTTCATACGTTGAAGATTTGGAGGCATTATCTGTATGGCGTGGCATGTGAGGTGTTCACGGATCACAAGAGTTTTCAGTATTTGTTCAAGCAGAAGAAGCTAAATTTGAGGCATAGAAGGAGGTTGGAGCTATTAAAGGACTATGATATCACCATCTTATATCATTCGGGAAAAGGTCAATGTGGTGGCCGATGCTTTGAGTTGGAAGTCAGCCAGTATTGGCAGTGTTGCGTATATTCTAGTCGATGAGAGACCATTTGCTTTGGATGTTCAGGCTTTGGCCAATCAGTTCTTGAGGTTGGATATTTCTGAGCCCAACCGTGTGTTAGCTTGCACATTATTTCGTTCTTCATTATTGGAACATATCCGAGATCGGCAATATGATGATCCTTATTTGTGCGTCCTTAGAGACACAGTACAACATGGAGGTGCCAAGCAGGTGACATTAGGAGATGATGGAGTTTTGAGGCTGTAGGGTCAAGTTTGTGTGCCTAATGTGGATGGGCTCCAGGAGTTGATTTTAGAGGAGGCCCATAGTTCCTGGTACTCTATTCACCCGGGCGCTGCTAAGATGTATCAAGATTTGTGACATCATTATTGGTGGAGGAGAATGAAGAAGGGCATTGTTGCATATATGGCCCGGTGTTTGAATTGTCAGCAGGTTAAGTACGAGCATTAGAGGCCTAGTGGTTTGTTCTAGAAGATTGAGATTCCTGAGTGGAAGTGGGAGCGTATCACTACGGACTTCATTGTTGGACTCCCACGGACTCTGAGGAAGTTTGATGCAGTGTGGGTTATTGTTGATAGGCTGACCAAGTCAGCACATTTCATTCCGATAGCAATCTCTTATTCTTCTGAAAGGTTAGCTGAGATCTATATCCGGGAGATTGTTCGTCTTCATGGTGTGCCTGTGTCTATCATTTCGGACCGAGATATGCAATTTACTTAACATTTCTGGAGAGTAGTTCAGCAGGAGTTGGGCACACGGGTTGAGTTGAGCACAATATTTCATCCTCAGACGGACGGGCAGTCCGAGCGCACTATTCAGATTTTAGAGGATATGCTCCGAGCTTGTGTCGTTGACTTTGGAGGCTCGTGGGATCAATTTTTGCCTCTAGCAGAGTTTGCCTACAACAACAGCTACCAGTTGAGTATCCAGATAGCTCCTTATGAGGCTTCATACGGTAGGCGGTATCGGTCGCCGGTTGGATGGTTCGAGTCGGGAGAGGCTCAGTTGTTGGGTACAGATCTAGTACAGGATGCCTTGGACAAGGTGAGGATCATTCAGGATAGGCTTCGTACAGCTCAGTCCAGGCAAAAGAGTTATGCCGACCGTAAGGTTCGTGATTTGGCATTCATGGTCAGTGAGCGGGTATTGCTTCGAGTTTCACCTATGAAGGGCGTGATGAGATTTGGAATAAAGGGCAAGCTTAGCCCTAGGTTCATTGGCCCATTTGAGATTCTTGATCGAGTGGGAGAGGTGGCTTACAGACTTGCATTGGCACTGATCTTATCAGTCGTGCATCCAATGTTTCATGTGTCCATGCATCGGAAGTATCGCGGCGATCCATCCCACGTGTTAGATTTCAGCACTGTCCAGTTGGACGAAGACTTGTCCTTTGAGGAGTAGCCGGTAGCTATTCTAGATCGGCAGTTTCGTCAGTTGAGATCGAAGAGTATTCCTTCTGTTCGTGTTCAGTGGAGAGGTCAGCCTGCTGAGGCATCGACCTAAGAGTCCGAGTCCGATATGCGGAGCAGTTATCCCCATTTTTTCCCCGACTCAGGTACTTCCTTCTTATGTCCGTTCGAGGACGAATGATTGTTTTATAGGTGAAGGATGTGATGACCCGAAAGGTCATCACTTGTTTTAGAAACAAACTCAGTGTTCCGAGGCCTTAAAACCTCTTTTTTACCTCACCTCGATTTGTGTGCGCGGTCTGGATGTATATCTGGAAAGCTTTAATGTGAAAATATGAGAAATAGAAATTTCTAGAGTTAAAATTTGATTATGGTTGACTTTGGTTAATATTTTGAGTAAACGAACCCGGATTTGTGTTCCGACCATCCCGAGAGGTCCGCAGTAAAATATGAGACTTGGGCGTATGCCCGGAAATGAATTCCGAGGTCCCAAGCCTTAGAAATCAATTTTTGAAAGAAATTATTTTGTTGAATTATTTATGAAATAAAGAAAATAATTAATGTTTGAAACCATTGGTATCGGACCCGTATTTTGGTTCCGGAGCCTGGTACAAAATTGTTAAAGTATTTAATTGATAACTATGAAATTTGGTGAAAAATGGAGTTTATCTGTCGTGATTTGGACCTCCGATTGAAGAGTTATGAACTTTAAGTGTTCTTTATGAAAATGATGAGTTTTGAGGTTTAATTCATAGTTTTACATATTATTTTCATGATTTGATTGCACGAGCAAGTCTGTAGGATGTTTTTGGGTTAGTGTACATGTTTGGTTTGGTCCAGAGGGCTCGGGTGAGTTTTGGATAGGCCTTAGTGTGAAATTTGGACTTAAGAAGTAAAAATCAGGATTTTAGCTAGTATGTTGCAGGTCTGCAAGCTTCACATTTGCGAAGCCTGGCTCGCAAATGCGAAAGAAGGCCTGGGCAGGGCTGATCGCAAATGTGATCATTTCTTCGCAAGTGCAAAGAGGCCCAGAAATTCCCCTTGGTCGCAAATGCGGCTCCCCCGTCGCAAATGCGAGTGTAGCAGGTCCTGAAGGGTTCGCAGTTGCAAACCCTGGTCGCAATTGCGATATCTACGACCTACAAATTCATAACTTAGCTGAAAATCTTTCATTTTTCAAACCCTTTCAAAACCAAAACACTCTTGGGCGATTTTTCAAAGACAAGTACTCTTCCAAATCAATTGTAAGTCATTTCTAACTTATTTTTATTCATCTTTAACATCTTTTCTCATGATTTCAACTCAAAATCAAAAGTTTTCATGGGGGAAATTAGGTGTTTTGGGTAGAACCTAGGTTTTTACAATTTTTGGGATTTGGACCTTGATTTGAGGTCCGATTTCAAAAGGAACCTATTTTCATGCATTGGAATTGATTCATTTAGCACTTATTGATATAGTTAAGTAACTTGTGGCTAGATACGAGCGAATTGGTGGTGGAATCAAAAGGTAAAGCGATTGAGGCTTGAATTGTGTTCGTGGCATCGAGGTAAGTGTTTGGTCTAACCTTAGCTTGAGGGATTAGGAGTTGTGTCTTATTTGCTACGTGTTAACTGTAGAGTATGACGTATAGGAATGGTGACGAGTATCTATACGCCAGTGTCAAGCATGCCCGTGAGTCATGTATTGTAATTTTATGACTCCGTTGTGGTTTATTCATGTTTCATATAAGAATTATATTATTATTCCCTTGCCGGGATATGGTTGTTATACTATTGTTCCCTTATCGAGATTCTTTTATGATTGGTGTTGATAAATAAAATAGGAGCGGGTTGCACGCGTGCAACAGTAATATATGAAATGGGAACGGGTTGCACGCCTGCAACGTTAATATATAAAATGGGAGTGGGTTGCATGCCTGCAACAGTAATATATGAAATATGAGTGGGTTTCACGCCTGCAACGGTAATATATGAAATGGGAGGGTTGCACGCCTGCAATAGTACTATATGAAATGGCAGCGGGTTGCACACCTGCAACAGTACTATATGAAATGGGATCGGGTTGTACGCCTGCAACGGTATTATATGTGTACTTGTTTTTCTTAATTCCTTATCTTTTGCTGGTAATTGATTTATGGCGCTCCTTACATTTCTCTACTGTTATTCTGTTGTTATCTGTTACTCCCCGCAGCATGTTTCCCCCGCCCAACTTTAGCTGTAATTATCTGCCTTTATTTCGACTGTATATGATTTAACTGCACAGGTTTATTTGGTAGTGTGGTCCTAGCCTCGTCACTACTTCGCCGAGGTTAGGCTAGGCACTTACCAGCACATGGGGTCGATTGTGCTGATACTACATTCTGCACTGTGTGTAGATACTAATACCGGAGCATTTGGACCGCAATGAGGGTGCTGTCTTCAGTCCACTCAGGCGACCTGAGGTAGTCCTGTAGAAGTTTGTGGGCCTTGGCGTCTCCTCCTATTACTTCTCTTTCTGTTTTTATGTATTCAGAGACAGATTTGTGAAATTTCATTCAAACCTTATTTGTAGTATTCTTAGATAGTCCGTGACTTATGATACCAAATTCTAGGTAGTATTGTACTTCAAATTATGTAGCAGTGTTTGGTTGAATTATTAACTTTTCGTCTTCCGCATTTCCGGTTATCTAATTTATTCCGTTGTTTAATCACTTATTATTTTAAATTGTTGAACATCTTTAATAAAAAGGGTAATGATTTTATAATATTCGGCTTGCCTAGCTTCCACGAGTATGCGCCATCACAACTCTCGAGGGAGAAAAATCCGGGTCATGACAAAACTGATCAGAACGTCCATATTAGAAAGAAAATAGCGTGTTCCTTTTGTGGTAAAAATGGTCAGAGCACTAACAATTGCAGGAACAGAATTAGAGCTGAAAATAATTCTAGCAACTTCAATAGCTTCTTTTGCACCTACTGTGGTAAAAGAGGTCACACCTCAAATCATGGCAGGTTCTTAAACAATAGGAGGTGGATTTGGAGACCAAAATCTTCAAATCAAACTGACTCTCAAAAATCTAACCATTCAGGACTCAAGCAGGCTTGGGTACCTAAAAATAAGTAATTTTTCTTTGAAGGACCATCGCAAGATGAATCGAAAATATAAATGGTATCTTGAGAGCGCGTGTTCCAAACATATCACGGGTGACAAACAATTATTCACATCAGTCACCAAGCTAGATGGAGGAACAGTTACTTTTGGTGACAAATCCAAAGGAAATGCCATTGGTGTTGGAAAGGTTCCTTTAAGCTCTACATATGATGTGGATGAAATTTACTTAGTAGATGAACTCGGGTACAATCTTCTTAGCATCAGTCAACTATGTGACAATGATTATGAGGTTTGTTTTAAGAAACATGGCTGGTTCATAAGAGACGAATCAGGTAACATCATTCTCTCTGGTAATAGGGACAGAAATGTCTATATTATATAAAACTTAAAAAACTTTGGGGATCAAATTTGTCTTTCTTCTATAATTGAAGATCCCTGCGTTTGGCATAGAAAACTTGGGCATGCAATCATGCACACCATTCAAAGACTTTCAAAACATGACCTTGTTGTTGGTCTTCCAAAACTGAATTTTTCAAAAGATCATATCTGTGATGCATGTTAATTAGGAAAACAAACTCGATCCCCTTTCAAAGTCAAAAACATTGTTTCAACCTCTAAACCTCTTTAACTACTGCATATGGATTTATTTGGCCCCATTAGAACTGCTAGTATTGGAGGTAAGAAATATGCTTTTGTTATTGTAGATGATTTCTCCAGATTTACATGGGTTATATCTTTTAGTCATAAAGATGATGCCTTAAAGAGTTTTGAAGTTTTTTGTAAGAAGGTTCAACGTGAGAAGGGTTACTACATCTCTACCATCAGGAGTGATCATAGAGGAGAGTTTGAAAGCAGAGCGTTTGAAAATATCTGCAATGATCAAGGAATCTCCCATAATTTCTCGTCACCTAGATCTCTTCAGCAGAATGGCGTAGTAGAGCGGAAAAACAGAACCTTGCAGGATATGGCAAGAACCATGATAGTGAAAAACTCTTTACCTCATCATTTCTGGGCAGAAGCTGTAAGTACAACATGTCATATTATTAACAGATGTCTCATTCGTCTTATTCTCAAAAAGACTCCTTATGAACTGTGGAATGGTAAAAAACCGAACATCAACTACTTCCACCCTTTCGGATGCAAATGCTTTGTTCATAACAATGGAAAGGATAATCTGGGTAAGTTTGATCCAAAGAGTGATGAAGTATATTTCTTGGTTACTCTCCCTCAAGCAGAGCTTACAGAGTTTATAATAAGAGAACCTTATGCATTGAAGAATCTATTCATGTTGGTTTTATTGATACTAACCCTCGCCCCAGGAATGAACATGTTCCTGCAGATGAGGAAATTTCGTGTGCTCCAAAATTTGTTATTGTAGGTAAAGATCATCAAAGTGAGTCAGCTAATCAACAGACTCAACCAGCTGAAGCTCCTCCAGAAGATCATGACTTATCTCAACTAGATCAGTCGACTAACATAGAAAAGATCTCTTCAGTAGATACTCCAAATGAATGGAAGAACGAACCAGGATACCCTCACAAATATATTTTAGGAGATCTACAAGAAGGAATAACTACAAGGAGATCACAAAAGAACAAGTCTCATGTAGCTCTCATTTCTCAAATTGAGCCCAAGAAGGTTGATGAAGCTCTAAAGGATTCTCATTGGATCAACGCTATGAAAGAAGAATTAGATCAGTTTGAGAAAAACAAAGTCTGGGAATTTGTTACAAAACCTTAAAACTCCTCTGTTGTTGGGACTAAATGGGTTTTCAGAAATAAATTGGATGATTCAGGCCAAAATGTTCGAAAGAAAGCAAGACTGGTGGCTTAAGGTTACTCTCAACAAGAAGGAATCGACTATGATGAGACCTTTTCACCTGTGGCAAGACTTGAATCCATTCGAATCTTACTTGCTTTTGCCGGTCACAAAGGATTCAAACTGTATCAGATGGATGTCAAAAGTACGTTCCTAAATGGTTATATATCTGAAGAAGTATACGTGAAGCAACCTCCTGGGTTTGCAAATGCCACTTTTTCAAACCATGTATACAAGCTGACTAAGGCCATGTACGGTCTCAAACAAGCTCCGCGAGCATGGTATGAAAGTTTAAGTTCTTTTCTTTTAAATCAAGGTTTCAAACGAGGTAACATAGATACGATATTTTTTATCAAGCAATCAAATTCTGGTAATCTCATTACGCAAATTTACGTTGATACATTATCTTTAGTAGCCCTAACACAACTCTTTGTAAAGAATTTATTCTTTCCATGAAAAGTGAATTTGAAATGAGCATGATGGGAAAACTAACCTTCTTTCTTGGACTTCAAATCAAGCAGTCTCCTAAAGGAATTTTCATTAGCCAAACTAAGTACACCAAGGAGCTTATCAAAAAGTTTGGAATGGAAAATGCTAAGGCTATTGGCACTCCTATGAGTCCAACTACTGTGCTAGATAATGACAACAATGGAAAAAATGGTTGATGAAACCATGTATAGAGGAATGATTGGATATCTACTTTATTTAACTGCTAGTCGACTAGATATTATGTTTAGTGTATGTAAATGTGCTAGATTTCAGTCAGCTCCTAAGGAATCCCATTTGATTGTTGTTAAACACATTATTAGATATTTAATTGGTACTACTGAATTCGGCCTATGGTATGATCATTCTAACAATTTCTCCTTAAGAGGCTTTTCAGATGCTGATTTTGTAGGAGACAAAATTGATAGGAAAAGTACTGATAAGTTGGTATATTTCCAACTTATCTTGCCTTTAAGCCTATATTTTTGCTATGTTTGAGTGATAAATCACGTGTTTAATGCCATTTACTTCTATATTATAGGTTCTATGTGATTTAGAAGTGATTTTAAAGAAACCAAATGAAACGAGTCAAAAAGAATTTAAAAAGAAGAAAATCTGGGAAGGGGCCTCAGTTGTCGCAATTACGACATATTTATGGGAAATGCGAACAAAGCAGTGAAGGGACTTGCGAGTGGACCTTCACAAATGCGAAGGAAGACAAATCAGGCAGTCTTCGCAAATGCTAAGTCAACCAGGACAGTCAACCTTCGCAAATGCGAAAGTAAGTAGTATAGGCATAGTTTGCAATTGCGAACTTATGTTCACAAATGCAAAAATCGAGCATCAGACCTGGGCAATTCTGGTATTTCATAATTTTTTGGCCCCAAACCATTTAATACCCAAATCAGCTCATTTGTAAATATCTTTTGGCATATTTTCAGTTCTAAAGATTAGAGAGAACAAGGTGGAAGCTAGTTTTTTGCACAGACACTTGGGTTTTGAAGATTTCAAGCTTGTGGTTAAGGATTTCTTACCCATTTATGTTTATTTATTTATTTTCTTGCTTTGTATTGAATATTTAAGTATGTAGTATTTATTTCCAATACTTGAATCTTGTTTATGGAAATATTCATATTTAAAATGTGGATTAAATACCTTGTTGTGCTTATGTATTGAATGATCTTCAATTATTTATGAAGTGAGTTATTGTATCTTTAATTATTCTTGTTCTTTAATATTTCCAAAGGGATTAGCTAACCCTAGGACTCGCACATTAACTCCGAATTAATTTTGGAAAAGATAATTTGGGGTTGGGAAAGATTAATTAACAAGAACTTGGGCTTTAACCCTCATTTTATAGATTCTACCTAGGGATAGGATTGAACTACTTGTAGCCATATTCGGGAGTTCTTAATCTCTTAATTATTTTAGGGATAATTCAATTAGGAAGTCTTGTTAGTTTTTGGAAGAAGCTAATATAGAATTATTACTCGTGGCTAATTAACATAAACTCGCTCATATTTGTAAAATCGTGAAATACATTGGATCGTTACTTGAGTGTAATTCCTGATCCATCCATACTTGTAGCCATTGATCATTTTACTTGCTTTCTAGGTTAGTTTACATTTTCTCATTTAGGAGGAAATATTTTCTCAAAACAATTCTTAGTGTTTGGTATTGCATCATACGTGATAATTCTCTAATCGTTACTTGAGTGTAATTCCTTATGCATCCATACTTGTAGCCATTGATCATTTTACTTGCTTTCTAGGTTAGTTTACATTTCGCATTTAGGTAGAAATATTTTCTCAAAACAATTCTTAGTGTTTGGTATTGCATCATACGTGATAATTCTCTTACATTCATAATCGCCTACATATTGTTCTCAGTGGGATTTGACCCCAACTCATAGTTGGGTATATTATATTGCATGCGACCGTATCCATTTACTTTTTAGTAGTGGATTTGGACGTCATCAAAATTGGCACCGTTGCCGGGGAACAATTTGGCGTAATTTAGGTTGTTTGAGAAATAAACGTAAGTGCTTTGGTCCAAACTTGTGAATATTTGTGTAATTATTTTTCTTACCTTGGTCTATTTTTCTTGTTTGTTTCTTGTTTATTTTCTTATTTTTGAAAAATGGCATCATATAATAAAAATTGGTCGGATGGTAGTTGTTCATACGTTGATGACCCTTGTCCTTATTGTGGAGGACCACACTCATGGCAAAATTGTTTAAATTCTCCTGGGGGTGGATTATGCGCACAATCGCAAACCCATGAATGGAGTATTTGTGATAAGTGTGGTTGTCAAAATGGTCATTGGGAGTATTGTGATTATTTGTCCTTCCCTTCCCCAAGCCCCTACTATAATGATTCTACTTTTTATGATGAAAATTATAGGGCTATGGAAGTGGAATAAATTGAGCTTGGTCAAAATGGAGAGTTCAAGCTCAAGTTAGAATGCCTAATTGAAGGAGGAAACAAAGAACAAAGTACCTTGGAGGATCTTTGGAAAATAGTCTCCAAAATGACTTGGCACTTGAAAGGTTGAACTTGCAAATGGAAGAAATGCTTGAAGCTTTAGAGGTCCAAAAAGCCTTGGAAGTTAATGATAGCCTAAAGTCTTCCTCGGAAGTTGAAGCCGAAAATCCTTCCTTTGCGCTTGATCAAAACCAAGAAGTGTCACAACCCTAAATACCCGGCAGTGATGACACCTATCACATTACTAGGTAAGCCAACCCATATCATTAATCACAATGAATTTATTTTATAAAATCATTTTCTAACACGGGTTTAAATCTCAATTTTCATAAGAAATGTATAAAACAACTAAAAATATGCGAAAATCAATAAAACATTAAACCAACACAACCCAAACATCTGGTGTCACGAGTTTAGAGCCTCTAAATATACAAATCTGACTGTCTAATACATAACAAGTCTAAAATGAGGGAAAACAAGGATAAGAGGAAGAAAGTAGGGTTGCGGATGCCATGCAGCTACCTTGCAATCTCCGGCAAACTCTAACAATGCTGAGGACCCTCACTCTGCCACTCGGGTACCTGGATCTGCACACAAGGTGCATGAGGTAACGTGAGTATACCAACACAGTAAGTAACTAAAGTAAATAAGGTTTGAAAGAAGTGACGAGCAGTTTAAAAACATATAGAAGAGTAAACGACAGATTATCAAGTTAAACTCAATAGTTTTAAAACCAGTTTCTTTATAAAGCTTCAGTTTCATTTGAAATACCTTGAATTCATTGACTTAGCAGTTTTCAACAGAGGCTTATTTTAATAGAAGAGTGTAATCAGCAAAAATATCATAAATTGGCCCCTCGGGCAAGGTATCACTCATAAATATAGCCTCTAGGGCAAGCCTCTCAGTCACTCGTGACTCAGCTCTCGTCACTCAGTACTCACACTCAGCACTCAAGCTCAAATACCCTCATAATAGTAATACTCACAATAATCGATGCAGCGTGCAGCCCGATCCATAGTTTATAGTCGACTACGCTCACTGGGGGTGTACAGACTCCGGAGGGGCTCCTACAGCCCAAACGTCATATCGCTGCGGCACGCAGCCTGATCCAATATATATATCGCTGTGACGTGCAACCCGATCCATATAAGTATTGTTGCAGCGTGTAACCCGATCCATAATATATATATATAATATTGTTACGACATGCAACCCGATTCGTAATATTTATAATCCTCATCATCAGGTCCTCAACCTTTTTCAGTCATTAATCTCACAGTCACTCGGGTATAACAGTAGAAATCAGGGAAACTCAGTCCGAACAGTTCTCACATTTTAAGAAGTAGAATGATAAAACCAGTTTTAAACAATAAACAGGTAAAACATGACTGGGGATACGCTTTTAATCAAATAGAGTGGGGAAAAATAGTAAATATGCCCTTAAGGGTCTCAACAGGTCGGCGCAAGGCCCCAAACATGGCATACAACCCATATTACAGTATAAATGTCTAAAACATGAGATATCATAAGATTTCAAATCAAGTACGTGGCTTAATAGTCGCAATGGGACATACCAAGTCAGAATCCCTACCGGTGCACGCCCACACGCTCGTCACCAAGCATGTGCGTCACCTCATTTATCAAAACAATTCGAAATACCGGGGTTTTGTACCCTCAGTTCCAGATTTACAATGGTTACTTACCTCAAATCGGGTGAATTACAACTCCGCGATGCCTTTGCCTCTTGCCTCGGCCTCAACTCGCGCCGAATCTACCCAAAATCAGAATCATAACATTAGTATATGCTAAAGGATAGAAGCCCAAGCGAAAATAATCAAATTATACCAAAAGTCCCGAAATTGGCCAAACCAGACCCCCAGGACCACATCCCGAAACTCGATAAAAATCACATCAACGGAATCCTTATCCTCCTACGAGTTCATACATACCATGAAAACCAAAATCCGACCACAAATGGCCCATCAAATCCCTAGATTAAAGTCTCAAGTTTCCAAGCCCTAACTCCCCAATTTAGGCTTCAAATTCCCCAAATTTCATGTTTAATTAGGTAGAAATCACAATAGAATCGAGTATTAATTCCAAAATTCTTACCTCCAACAAGTTCTCATTGATTCCCTCTTCAATCTCTCTCAAAAAGCTCGAAAACTGAGTCAAAATGGTGAACTTAGGCCAAAACTCGCAAAAATGGCCTTCTAAACATTCCGCCCAGCAATCAGAAGTCCTTCTTTGCGAACGTGGTCAAAGCCTCGCGTTCTCGAAGCACAAAAATTCCATTGACAAAAATTCTCCTTCGCGAACGCGACCACATCATCGCGAACGCGATGCCTCAGCCTCACCAAACATCGGGAACGCGGTCAGGCATCTCGCGAATGCGATGCTTCCCATTCTGACCCTTCGCTAATGCGGGACCCCCCCTCGCGAACGCGAAGGAAAAATCTCTAGCCTCCCTTCCTGACCCTTCACGAATGCGAAGAACAAAATGTCTGCAACAGCTGAAACCAAAATCTGCAACTTCCTTTAACTTAAAATGGTCCGTTCAACCATCCTAAACTCACCCGAGGCCCTCGAGTCCTCAACCAAACATTCCAACATATCCCATAACTCCATTTAAACTTGTTCCAACCTTCGAAACGCCCAAAACAACATCAAAACACCAAAATCACATCAAATTCAAGCCTAAGAATTCCAAAAATTTGTAAATTCTACTTTCGATCAAAAAGTCTATCAAACCACGTCTGAATGACCTGAAATTTTGCACACACATCCCAAATGACACAACGGACCTACTGCAACTCCCGAAATTTCATTCCGACTACTATATCAAAATCTCACCTACCAACCGAAAAACGCCAAAAATTCAATTTCGCCAATTCAAGCCTAAATCTACTCCGGACCTCCAAAACACATTTGGATCACGCTCCTAAGTCCCAAATAACCTCCCAAAGCTATCCAAACCATCGGAATCCACATCCGAGCCTTTTCAAATATAAGTCAACATCCAGTTGACTTTTCCAACATAAGCTTACTCAAAAGAGACTAAGTGTCTCAAACCTTACCAAAACCTCTCCGAACCCGAACCAATCAACCCGATAATATTTACTACAACTGAACAAAGCAATAAGAAGCAGAAATGGGGAAAATGAAGCTGTAACTCATGAAATGACCGGCGGGGTCGTTACATCCTCCCCCTCTTAAACAAATGTTCGTCCTCGAGCGAGTCAAGAAACATACCTAAAGCCTCAAATAGGTGAGGATATATGCTCCACATCTCCCGTTTGATCTCCCAGGTAGCCTCCTCCACGAGCCGACCTCTCCACTGCACTTTCACTGATGCTATATCCTTTAACCTCAACTTTCGAACCTGACGCTCCAAAATTGCCACTGACTCCACATCATAAGTCAAATCATCATCTAACTGAACTGAGCTAAAATCCAAAACATAAGACGGATCTCCAATATACTTCCGGAGCATAGAAACATGAAATACCGGATGCACACTCGACAAGCTGGGTGGCAAAGCAAGCTCATAAGCCACCTCCCCAATCCTCCGAAGCACCTCAAAAGGCCCAATGAACTGAGGACTCAATTTCCCTTTCTTCCCAAATCTCATAAAACCCTTCATGGTTGAAACCTTCAACAGAACTTTCTCGCCAACCATGTAGGACACATCCCAAACCTTCCTGTCAGCACAACTCTTCTGTCTCGATTGCGCTATACGAAGCCTCTCCTGAATCACCTTCACCTTGTCTAAAGCATCCTACACCAAGTCTGTACCCAATAGCCTAGCCTTACCCAGCTCAAACCAACCAACTGGAGATCTACACCACCTCTCATACAAAGCCTCATACGGAGCCATCTGAATACTCAGCTGGTAATTGTTGTTATAAGCAAACTACGTGAGAGGTAGAAACTGATCCCATAACCCTCCGAAATCAATGACACAAGCACACAACATGTCCTCCAATATCTGAATAGTGTGCTCGGACTGCCCATCCATCTGAGGGTGAAAAGTTGTGCTCAACTCCACCTGAGTAGCCATCTCTCGCTGCATAAACTTCCAAAACTGTGAAGTAAACTGAGTGGCCCTATCTGAAATGATGGAAACTAGGGCACCATGCAGATGAACAATCTCCCAGATATAGATCTCTTCCAACCACTTGGAAGAATAGGTAGTACATAGGAATGAAGTGTGCGGACTTGGTCAGCCGATCCACAATCACCCAAATAGCATCGAACTTCTTCAAAGTCCATGGGATCCCAACTACAAAGTCCATGGTGATCCGCTCCCACTTCCACTCTGCAATATCCATCCGCTGAAGCAAGCCACCCGGTCTCTGATGCTCATATTTCACCTGCTAACAATTGAGACACCGAGCCACAAATCCCACAATGTCTTTCTTCATTCTCCTCAACCAATAATGTTGTCTTAGATCTTAATACATCTTCATGGCACTCGGATGAATGGAATACCGTGAGCTATGGGCCTCATCCAGAATCAACTCCCGAAGCCCATCCACATTGGGCGCACATATCCGGCCCTACATCCTCAACACCCCATTATCACCAATAGTCACATCTCTGGCATCATCATGCTAAACTTTGTCCTTGAGGACAAGTAAATGAGAATCATCATGCTGGCGCTCTCTAATGCGATCATGTAAGGAAGACCGAGAAATCACACAAGCCAATACCCGACTGGGCTCTGAATATCTAACCTCAATAACTGATTGGCCAAGGCCTGAACATCCACTGCAAGAGATCTCTCCTCAACTGGAATATATGCCAAACTCCCCATACTCACCACCTTCCGGCTCAAAGTATCGGCTACCACATTGGCTTTCCCCCGGATGGTACAAAATAGTAATATCATAATCCTTTAGCAACTCCAACCATCTCCGCTGCCTCAAATTAAGATCCTTCTGCTTGAATAAGTGCTGGAGGCTACGATGAACAGTAAACACCTCACAAGACACACCATACAAATAATGCCTCCAAATTTATAATGCGTGAACAATGGCAGCCAACTCCAAATCATGAACATGGTAGTTCTTCTCATGGGGCTTCAACTGATGAGAAGAATAAGCAATAACTCTACCCTCATGCATCAAAACATACCCAATACCAACTCTCAAAGCATCACAATACATAGTATATGAACCTGAAGCTGATGGCAATACTAACACTGAAGCTGTGGTCAAGGAAGTCTTGAGCTTCTGAAAGCTCTCCTCGCACTCGTCTGACCACCAGAATAAAGCACCATTCTAAGAAAACTTGGTCAAGGGCAATGTGATAGATGAAAATCCCCAAACAAACTGACGATAATAGCCCGCCAAACCAAGAAAGTTGCGAATTTTTGTGGCTGAGGACAGTCTAGGCTAACTATAAACCGCCTCTATCTTCTTCGGATCATCCTGAATACCCTCACTGGATACCACGTGCCCCAAAAAAGCCATTGAACTGAGCCAAAACTCACACTTGGAGAACTTTGCATAAAGCTTCTCCTCCATTAATCTCTGCAACACAACTATCAAATGCTCTACGTGCTCCTCCTGACTACGCGAATATACCAAAATATCATCAATGAAAACTATGACAAATGAGTCAAGATATGACCTGAACACACTGTTCATCAAGTGCATGAATGTTACTGGGGCATTGGTCAACCCAAAAAACATCACCAAAAACTCATAATGACCATATCGGGTCCTGAAAGGCATCTTAAGGATATCAGAATCCCTGATCTTTAGCTGGTGGTAACCAGAATGGAGATCAATCTTGGGGAACACTCTCGCTCCCTAAAGCTGGTCAAACAAATCATCAATGCGAAGCAAAGGATACTTGTTCTCAATTGTAACCTTGTTCAATTGCCTATAATCAATGCACATCCTCATAGTGCTATCCTTCTTCTTCACAAATAAACCGGCGCACCCCAAGGCTGCTAGGCCGAATGAACCTTTGTCAAGGAGTTCCTGAAGCTACTCCTTTAACTCCTTCAACTCCGTTGGTGACATACGATACGGTGGAATAGAGATGGGCTGAGTGCCCGACACCAAATCAATATTCCTATCCGGTGGCATACCCGGCAGGTCTGTAGGAAACACATCGAGAAAATCCCTCACAACTGGAACAAAATCAATACTGGGAGTCTCTGCACCGGTATCCCTCAGAAAGGCTAAATATGAGAGACAACCCTTCCCAACCATACGTTGGGCCTTTAGAAACGAAATCACCCTACTAGGGATAAAATTGGTAGAACCCCGCCACTCAATCCGTGGCACTCCCGGCATAGCCAACGTCACTGTCTTAGCGTGACAGTCCAATATAGCCCGACACGGAGATAGCCAATCCATGCCCAATATGACATCAAAATCCACCATACATAATAACAAAAGATCCACTCGGGTCTCCAGACCCCCAATAGTCACCACATAGAACCGGTACACATGGTCTACAACAACAGTATCGCCCACTGGAGTAGATACACGAACAGGTGAAACAAGAGATTCACGGGGCGTATCCAAATAACGAGCAAAAGTATGATGGCATATAAGAAAAGGTGGAACCGGGATCAAATAACACAGAGGCATCTATGCGGTAGACTGAGACAATACTTGTAATCACAACATCTGAAGTAGCAACATCTGATCTACTTGGGAGGGCATAGAAACGAGCCTGACCACCACCTGATCGACCTCCCCCTCTAGGGCGAACCCTAGCTGACTGGCCCTCGCCCCTAGCTGCCTGAGCGGGTGGTGAAGTGACTGGAGTTGAAGTCGAGGGCTGACCCCTCTGCTGAGACGGACCCTGAAGAAGACGAGGACACTGCCTCCTCATATGCCCAAACTCTCCACACTTATAACAACTCCTTGGTGCTGGAGATGGGGACTGAAGGGAACCCCTAGTACCAGAATGACCAGTAGAAGGACCTGGCATGGAAGAACCCTAAATTGATGGAGCACGGGATGAACTCTAGGCTGGAAGGGCACTGAGTGATGAATGGACCTGATGAGAACTGTGAGAACCATGACCCGATGATGCCCTACGATAACCTGGGCGAGCTGATTGAGCCTGCCTGAATAGACTGCCTCTACCATGTTGAAACTGACCACTCGAAAGAGCACTACCAAAGCTACTAGATCCCTGAGGCCTCTTGGCCTCCCGTTCCTCTCACTTCTGGCAAAGAACCAACTCAATCTCACGGGTGATGTCAACAACCTCCTCAAAAGTAGCACCTAACACCCACTCCCTAGTCATGAGAATTCGAAGCTGATATGTGAGGCCATCAACGAACCTCCTGATCCTCTCTCGATTTGTGGGAACCAAACAGACCGCATGACGAGCTAACTCAAAGGACTATATCTCATACTGTGTCACAGTCATCTCTCCCTGACGCAACTGCTCGAACTTCCTACACAGCTCCTCTCGGCGAGACTGTGGCACATATTTCTCCAGAAAGAGAACGGAGAAATACTGATAGGTAAGGGGCGCTGCACCAACAAGCCTACGCCTCTCGTAAGCCTCCCACCAAGTGAAGACAGCTCCAGAAAACTGAAAAATAGTCCCGCTGTACGAAGCATCCTCTAACACTTATCCAAGAAACCCTGGGCATCCTCGCCCTCAGTACCGCTAAAAGTTGGAGGTTGAAGTCTACCAAACCTCTCTAATTGATGTTGCTCGTCGTTAGGCATAGCTGGTACCACATACTCCTGATCTGGTGCAACCGGCTGGGCTAGAGGTGCCCCTGATGTCTGAAGTCCCTGCACAACCTGCTCAGGTGTGCGAGGAACGGGAGTCTGGGTGCCTCTCCCAAATACCCGGTCGTTATGGCGCCTATCACATTCCTAGGAAAGCCAACCCAAACCATTAATCACATCGAATTTCTTTTATAAAACCATTTTCTAACACGGGTTTAAATCTCAATTTTCATAAGAAATGTATAAAACAGCTAAAAATGTGCGGAAATCAATAAAACATTAAACCAACACAGCCCAAACATCTGGTGTCACGAGTCTAGAGCCTCTAAATATACAAATCTGACTTTCTAATACATAACAAGTCTAAAATGCTGGAAACAAGGAAAAAAGGAAGAAAGTAGGGTTGCGGACGCCATACAGCCTCCTTGCAATCTCCGGCAAACTCTGACAATGCTGAGGACCCTCACTCTGCCGCTCGGGCACCTGGATCTGCACACAAGGTGCAAGGAGTAATGTGAGTACGTCAATTCAGTAAGTAACTAAAGTAAATAAGGTCTGAAAGTAGTGACGAGCAGTTTAAAAACATATAGAAGAGTAAACGATAGATTATCAAGTTAAACTCAACAGTTTGAAAACCAGTTTCTTCATAAAGCTTCAGTTTCATTTGAAATACCTTGAATTCATTTACTTAGCAGTTTTCAACAGAGGCTTATTTTAAAATAAAAGTGAAATAAACAAAAGTATCATAAATTGGCCCCTCGGGCAAGGTATCACTCATAAATATAGCCTCTCGGGCAAGACTCTCAGTTACTCGTGACTCAGTTCTCGTCACTTAGTACTCACACTCAGCACTCAGGCTCAAATACCCTCATAATAGTAATACTCATAATAACTGCTGCGGCGTGCAACCCGATCCATAGTTTATAGTCGACTTCGCTCACTGAGGGTGTACAGACTCTGGAGGGGCTCCTACAGCTCAAGCGTCATATCGCTGCGACGCGCAGCCCTATCCAATACATATATCATTGCGTTGTGCAGCCCGATCCATATAAGTATTGCTACGGCTTGCAGCTCGATCCATAATATATAACTATAATATTGCTACGGCGTGCAACCCGATCCATAATATTTATAGTCCTCACCATTAGTTCCTCATCCCCTCTCAGTCATTAACCTTACAGCCACTCGGGCGTAACAATAGAAATCAGGGAACGCAGTCCGAACAGTTCTCACATTAAAAGGTAGAGTGATAAAACCAGTTTTTACAATAAACAGGTAAAAGATGAATGAGGATATGCTTTTAATCAAATAGAGTGAGGAAAAATAGTAAAAATGCCCTTAAGGGTCTCAACAGGTCGGCACAATGCCCCAAACATGGCATACAACCTATAATACAGTATAAATTTCTAAAACATGAGATATCATAAGATTTCAAATCAAGTACGCGGCTTAATAGTCGCAACGGGATGGACCAAGTCAAAATTCCTATCGGTGCACGCCCACACGCTCGTCACCTAGCATGTGCTTCACCTAATTTATCAAAACAATTCGAAATACCGGGGTTTTGTACCCTCGGTTCCAGATTTACAATGGTTACTTACCTCAAACCGGGTGAATTACAACTCTGCGATGCCTTTGCCTCTCGCCTCGGCCTCAACTCACGCCAAATCTACCTAAAATCAGAATCATAACATTAGTATATGCTAAAGGATAGAAGCCCAAGCGAAAATAATCAAATTATATCAAAAGTCCCGAAATTGGCCAAAGCGGACCCCCATGACCACATCCCGAAACTCGATAAAAATCACATCAACGGAATCCTTATCCTCCCACGAGTTCATACATACCATGAATACCAAAATCCGACCACAAATGGCCCCTCAAATCCCTAGATTAAAGTCTCAAGTTTCCAAGCCCTAACTCCCCAATTTAGGCTTCAAATTCCCCAAATTTCATGTTAAATTAGGTAGAAATCACAATAGGATCGAGTATTAAGTCCAAAATTCTTACCTCCAACAAGTTCTCTTTGATTCCCTCTTAAATCTTTCTCAAAAAGCTCCAAACCCGAGTAAAAAATGATGAACTTAGGCCAAAACTCGCAAAAATGGCCTTTTAAGCATTCCGCCCAGCGATCAGAAGTGCTTCTTTGCGAACGCGGTCAAAGCCTCGCGTTCTCGAAGCACAAAAATTCCATTGACCAAAATCCCCCCCCCCCTCGCGAACGCGAAGGAAAAATCTCTAGCCTCCCTTCCTGACCCTTCGCCAACGCGAAGAACAAAATGTCTGCAACAGCTGAAACCAAAATTTGCAACTTCCTTTAACATAAAATGGTCTGTTCAACCCTCCGAAACTCACACGAGGCCATCGGGTCCTCAACCAAACATTCCAACATATCCCATAACCCCATTTAAACTTGTTCCAACCTTCAAAACGCCCAAAACAACATCAAAACACCAAAATCACATCAGATTCAAGCCTAAGAATTTCAAAATTTTCTAAATTCTACTTTCGATAAAAAAGTCTATCAAACAACGTTCGAATGACTGAAATTTTGCACACACATCCCAAATGACACAACGAACCTACTGCAACTCCCGAAATTTCATTCTGACCCTTGTATCAAAATCTCACCTACCAACCGGAAAATGCCAAAATTTCAATTTCACCAATTCAAGCCTAAATCTACTCCGGACATCCAAAATACATTTCGATCACGCTCCTAAGTCCCAAATCACCTCCTGAAGCTGTCTGAACCATCAGAACCCACATCCGAGCCTTTTAAAACATAAGTCAACATCCAGTTGGCTTTTCCAACTTAAGCTTACTCAAAAGAGACTAAGTGTCTCAAACCTTACCAAATTCTCTCCGAACTCGAACCAATCAACCCGATAACATTTAATACAACTGAACAAAGCAATAAGAAGCAGAAATGGGGAAAACGGAGCTGTAACTCATGAAACGACCGGTCGGGTCGTTACATCCTCCCCCTCTTAAACAAACGTTCGTCCTCGAACGAGTCAAGAAACATACCTAAAGCCTCAAATATGTGAGGATATATGCTCCACATCTCCCGCTCGATCTCCCAGGTATCCTCCTCCACGAGCTGACCTCTCCACTACACTTTCACTGATGTTATATCCTTTGACCTCAACTTTCGAACCTGACGCTCCAAAATTGCCACTGACTCCACATCATAAGTCAAATCATCATCTAACTGAACCGAGCTAAAATCCAGAACATAAGACGGATCTCTAATATACTTTTGGAGCATAGAAACATGAAATACCGGATGCACACTCGACAAGTTAGGTGGCAAAGCAAGCTCATAAGCCACCTCCCCAATCCTCCGTAGCACCTCAAAAGGCCCAATGAATCGAGGACTCAATTTCCCTTTCTTCCCAAATCTCATAACACCCTTCATGGTTGAAACCTTCAACAGAACCTTCTCGACAACCATGTAGGACACATCCCGAACCTTCCTGTCAGCATAACTCTTCTGTCTCGATTGCGCTGTATGAAGCGTCTCCTGAATCACCTTCACCTTGTCTAAAGCATCTTGTACCAAGTCTGTACCCAATAGCCTAACCTCACCCGGCTCAAACCAACCAACTGGAGATCTACACCGCCTCCCATACAAAGCCTCATACGAAGCCATCTGAATACTCGGCTGGTAACTGTTGTCATAAGCAAACTATGTGAGTGGTAGAAACTGATCCCATAACCCTCCAAAATCAATGACACAAGCACGCAACATGCCCTCCAATATTTGAATAGTGCGCTCGGACTGCCCATCCATCTGAGGGTGAAAAGTTGTGCTCAACTCCACCTGAGTAGCCATCTCTCGCTACATAGACCTTCAAAACTGTGAAGTAAACTGAGTGGCCCTATCTGAAATGATGGAAACTGGGACACCATGCAGATGAACAATCTCCAGATATAGATCTCTGCCAACCACTCGGAAGAATAGGTAGTACATAGGAATGAAGTGCGCGGACTTGGTCAGCCGATCCACAATCACCCAAATAGCATCGAACTTCTTCAAAGTCCATAGGAGCCCAACTACAAAGTTCATGGTGATCCGCTCCCACTTCCACTCTGGAATATCCATCCGCTGAAGCAAGCCACCCGGTCTGTGATGCTCATATTTCACCTGCTAACAATTGAGACACCAAGCCACAAATCCCACAATGTCTTTCTTCATTCTCCTCAACCAATAATGTTGTCTTATATCCTAATACATCTTCATGGCACTCGAATGAATGGAATACCGTGAGCTATGGGCCTCCTCCAGAATCATCTCCCGAAGCCCATCCACATTGGGCACATATATCCGGCCCTGCATCCTCAACACCCCATTATCACCAATAGTCACATCTCTGGCATCATCGTGCTAAACTCTGTCCTTGAGGACAAGTAAATGAGGATCATCACACTGGCGCTCTCTAATGCGATAATGTAAGGAAGACCGAGAAATCACACAAGCTAATACCCGATTGGGCTCCGAATATCTAACCTCAAGAACTGATTTGCCTAAGCATGAACATCCACTGCAAGAGGTCTCTCCTCAATTGGAATATATTCCAAACTCCCCATACTCACCACCTTCCGGCTCAAAGTATCGGCTACCACATTGGTCTTCACCCGGATGGTACAAAATAGTAATATCATAATCCTTTAGAAACTCCAACCATCTCCACTGCCTCAAATTAAGATCCTTCTGCTTGAATAAGTGCTGGAGGCTACGATGATTAGTAAACACCTCACAATACAAATAATGCCTCCAAATTTTCAACGCGTAAACAATGGCAGCCAACTCCAAATCATGAACAGGGTAGTCCTTCTCATGGGGCTTCAATTGGTGAGAAGAATAAGTAATAACTCTACCCTCATGCATCAACACACACCCAATACCAACTCTCGAAGCATCACAATACACGGTATATGAGCCTAAAGCTGATGGCAACACTAACACAAAAGTTGTGGTCAAGGCGGTCTTGAGCTTCTGAAAGCTCTCCTCGCACTCGTCCGACCACCTGAATAAAGCACCATTCTGAGAAAACTTGGTCAAGGGCGATGTGATAGATCAAAATCCTCAAACAAACTGACGATAATAGCCCGCCAAACCAAGAAAGCTGCGAATTTCTGTGACTGAGGACAGTCTAGGCTAACTCTAAACCGCCTCTATCTTCTTCGGATCAACCTGAATACCCTCACTGGATACCATGTGCCGCAAGAAAGCCACTGAACTGAGCCAAAACTCACACTTGGAGAACTTTGCATAAAGCTTCTCCTCCCTCAATCTCTGCAACACAACTCTCAAATGCTCCGCGTGCTTCTCCTAACTACGCGAATATACCAGAATATCATCAATGAAAACTATGACAAATGAGTCAAGATACGGCCTGAACACACTGTTCATCAAGTGCATGAATGTTGTTGGGTCATTGGTCAGCCCAAAAGACATCACCAAAAACTCATAATGACCATATCAGGTCCTGAAAGTCGTCTTAAGGATATCCAAATCCCTGATCTTTAGCTGGTGGTAACCTGAATGAAGATCAATCTTGGAGAATACTCTCGCTCCCTAAAGTTGGTCAAACAAATCATCAATGCGAGGCAAAGGATACTTGTTCTCAATTGTAACCTTGTTCAATTGCCTATAATTAATGCACATCCTCATAGTGCCATCCTTCTTCTTCACAAATAAACCGGTGCACCCCAAGGTGACACGCTAGGCCAAATGAACCCTTGTCAAGGAGTTCTTGAAGCTGCTCTTTTAACTCCTTCAACTCCGTTGGTGCCATACGATATGGTGGAATAGAGATGGGCTGAGTGCCTGGCACAAAATCAATATCCCTGTCCGGTGGCATACCCGGCAGGTCTGTAGGAAACACATCGGGAAAATCCCTCACAACTGGAACAGAGTCAATAATAGGAGTCTCTGCGTCGGCATCCCTCACAAAGGCTAAATACAAGAGACAACCCTTCCCAACAATACGTTGGGCCTTTAGAAACGAAATCACCCTACTAGGGATAAAATCGGTAGAACCCCGCTACTCAATCAGTGACACTCCCGGCATAGCCAACGTCACTGTCTTAGCAAGACAATCCAATATAGCCCGACACAGAGATAGCCAATCCATGCCCAATATGACATCGAAATCCACCAAACATAACCACAAAAGATCCACTCGGGTCTCCAGAACCCCCAATAGTCACCACACAGGACCGGTACACAAGGTCTACAATAACAGTATCGCCCACTGGAGTAGATACACGAACAGGTGAAACAAGAGACTCACAGGGCGTATGCAAATAACGAGCAAAAGTATGATGACACATAAGAAAAAGTGGAACCGGGATCAAATAACACAGAGGCATCTATGCGGTAGACTGAGACAATATTTGTAATCACAACATCTGAAGTAGCAACATCCGGTCTACTTGGGAGGGCAAAGAAACGAGTCTGACCACTACCTGATCGACCTCCCCCTCTAGGGTGACCCCTAGCTTACTGGCCCTCGCCCCTAGCTGCCTGAGCGGGTGGTGAAGTGACTGGAGCTGAAGTCGAGGGATGACCCCTCTGCTGAGACGGACCCTCAAGAAGACGAGGACACTGCCTCCTCATATGCCCAAACTCTCCACACTTATAACAACTCTCCAGTGCTGGAGATGGGGACTGAAGGGAACCCCTAGTAGTAGAATGACCAGTAAAAGGACCTGGCATGGAAGAACCCTAAATTGATGGAGCACGGGATGAACTCTAGGCTGGAAGGGCACTGAGTGATGAATAGACCTGATAAGAACTGTGAGAACCATGACCGGATAATGCCCTACGATAACCTGAGCGAGCTGACTGAGCCTGCCTGAATGGACTACCTCTGCCGTGCTGAAACTGACCACTCGAAAGAGCACTACCAAAGCTACTAGATACCCGAGGCCTCTTGGCCTCCCTCTCCTCTCACTTCAGCGACGAACCGACTCAATCTCACGGGTGTTGTCAACAACCTCTTCAAAAGTAGCACCTGACACCCACTCCCTAGTCATGAGAATCTGAAGCTGATATGTGAGACCATCAATGAACCTCCTGATCCTCTCTCGATCTATGGGAACCAAACAGAACGCATGATGAGCTAACTCAATGAACTGTATCTCATACTGTGTCACAGTCATCTCTCCCTAACGCAACTACTCGAACTGCTTGCACAGCTCCTCTCGGAGAGACTGTGGTTACTTCTCCAGAAAGAGAACGGAGAACTGCTGACAGGTAAGAGGCGCTACACCAACAGGCCTACACCTCTCATAAGCCTCCCACCAAGTGAAGGCAACTCTAAAAAACTGAAAGGTAGTCCCGCTGTACGAAGTATCCTCTAACACTTATCCAAGAAACCCTGGGCATCCTCGCCCTCAGTACAGCTGAAAGTTGGAGGTTGAAGTCTACCAAACCTTTTTAATTGATGTTGCTCGTCGTTAGGCATAGCTGGTACCACATACTCCTGATCTGGTGCAACCGACTGGGCTAGAGGTTCCCTTGATGTTTGAAGTCCCTGCACAACCTGCTCAGGTGTGCGAGCAACGGAAGTCTGGGTGCCTCCCCCAAATACCCGGTCATTATAGAGCCTATCACATTACTAGGCAAGCCAACCCAAACCATTAATCACATCAAATTTCTTTTATAAAACCATTTTCTAACACGGGTTTAAATCTCAATTTTCATAAGAAATGTATAAAACAGCTAAAAATGTGCGGAAATCAATAAAACATTAAACCAACACAGCCCAAACATCTGGTGTCACGAGTCTAGAGCCTCTAAATATACAAATCTGACTTTCTAATACATAACAAGTCTAAAATGCAGGAAACAAGGATAAGAGGAAAAAAGTAGGGATGCGGACGCCATGCAGCTACCTTGCAATCTCCGGCAAACTCTGACAATGCTGAGGACCCTCACTCTGCCGCTCGGGCACCTGGATCTGCACACAAGGTGCAGGGAGTAACGTGAGTACGCCAACTCAGTAAGTAACTAAAGTAAATAAGGTGTGAAAGCAGTGACGAGCAGTTTAAAAACATATAGAAGAGTAAACGACAGATTATCAAGTTAAACTCAACAGTTTTAAAACCAGTTTCTTCATAAAGCTTCAGTTTCATTTGAAATACATTGAATTCATTTACTTAGTAGTTTTCAACAGAGGCT
The DNA here is from genome assembly GCF_000715075.1 of Nicotiana tabacum. Classification (NCBI taxonomy): domain Eukaryota; kingdom Viridiplantae; phylum Streptophyta; class Magnoliopsida; order Solanales; family Solanaceae; genus Nicotiana; species Nicotiana tabacum. The sequence goes on from NC_134099.1 coordinate 82,158,733, forward strand.
TATTTTAAAAGAAGAGTGAAATCAACAAAAGTATCATAAATTGGCCCCTTAGGCAAGGTATCACTCATAAATATAGCCTCTCGGGCAAGACTCTCAGTTACTCGTGACTCAGTTCTCGTCACTCAGTACTCACACTCAGCACTCAGGCTGAAATACTCTCATAATAGTAATACTCATAATAATTGTTGCGGCATGCAGCCCGATCCATAGTTTATAGTTGACTTCGCTCACTGGGGATGTACAGATTCTGGAGGGGCTACTACAGCTCAAGCGTCATATCGCTGCGGCGCATAGCCCGATCCAATACATATATTGTTGCATTGTGCAGCCCGATCCATATAAGTATTGTTGCAGCTTGCAGCACGATCCATAATATATACCTATAATATTGTTGCGGCGTGCAGCCCGATCCATAATATTTATAGTCCTCACTATTAGTTCCTCAACCTCTCTCAGTCATTAACCTCACAACCACTCGGGCGTAACAATAGAAATCAGGGAACACAGTCCGAACAGTTCTCACATTAAAAAGTTGAGTGATAAAACCAGCTTTTTACAATAAACAGGTAAAACATGACTGAAGATATGCTTTTAATCAAATAGAGTGAGGAAAAATAGTAAAAATTCCCCTAAGGGTCTCAACAGGTCGGCACAAGGCCCTAAACATGGCATACAACCTATAATACAGTATAAATGTCTAAAACATAAGATATCATAAGATTTCAAATCAAGTACGCGGCTTAATAGTCGCTATGGGACAGACTAAGTCAAAATCCCTACTGGTGCACGCCCACACGCTCGTCACCTAGCATGTGCGTCACCTCATTTATCAAAACAATTCGAAATACCGGGGTTTTATACCCTCAGTTCCAGATTTACAATGGTTACTTACCTCAAACCGGGTGAATTACTACTCTGTGATGCCTTTGTGCCTCAGCCTCAACTCGTGTCGAATCTACCCAAAATCAGAATCATAATATTAGAATATGCTAAAGGATCAAAACCTAAACGAAAATAATCAAATTATACCAAAAATCCCGAAATTGGCCAAACCCGACCACCGGGCCCACATCCCGAAACTCAATAAAAATCACATCGACGGAATCCTTATCCTCCCACAAGTTCATACATACCAGGAATACCAAAATCCGACCACAAATGGCCCCTCAAATCCCTAGATTAAAGTTTCAAGTTTCCAAGCCCTAACTTCCCAATTTTGGCTTCAAATTCCCCAAATTTCATGTTTAATTAGGTAAAAATCAAAATAGGATCGAGTATTTAGTCTAAATTCTTACTTCCAACAAGTTCTCTTTGATTCCCTCTTCAATCTCTCTCAAAAAGCTCCAAAACCGAGTCAAAAATGGTGAACTTAGGCCAAAACTTGCGAAAATGGCCTTTTAAACATTCTGCCCAGCGATCAGAAGTCCTTCTTCGTGAACGCGGTAAAAGCCTCGTGTTTGTGAAGCACAAAAATTCTATTGACCAAAATTCTCCTTTGCGAACGCGACCACATCATCACGAACGCGATGCCTCAGCCTCACCAACCATCGCGAACGCGGTCAGGCATCTCGCGAACGTGATGCTTCCCATTCCGACCCTTCGCGAATACGGGAACCCCCATCGCGAATGCGAAGGCGAAATCTCCAGCCTCCCTTCCTGACCCTTCACGAATGCGAGTGTCCACTTACTAACGCGAAGAACAAAATGTCTGCGATATCTGAAACCAAAATCTGCAACTTCCTTTAACTTAAAATGGTTCGTTCAGCCATCCAAAACTCACCTGCGGCCCTCGGTTCCTCAACCAAACATTCCAACATATCCCATAACCTCATTCAAACTTTTTCCAACCTTCGGAATGCCCAAATCAACATTAAAACACCAAAATCACATCGGATTCAAGCCTAAGAATTCCAAAAAAACTTCTAAATTCCGCTTTCGATCAAAAAGTCTACCAAACTACGTCCGAATGACCTAAAATTTTACACACACATCCCAAATGACACAACGGACCTACTTCAACTTTCGGAATTCCATTCCGACCCCTATATCAAAATCTCACCCACCAACCGGAAAACGCCAAAATTCCAATTTCGCCAATTCAAGCCTAAATCTACTTCGGACCTCCAAAACACATTCTGATCATGCTCTTAAGTCCCAAATAATCTTCCGAAGCTATTCAAACCATTGGAAACCACATACGATCTCTTTAACACATAAGTTTACATCCGGTTAACTTTTTCAACATAAGCTTACTCAAAAGAGACTAAGTGTCTCAAACCTTACCAAAACATCTGCGAACCCGAACCAATCAACCCGATAACATATAATACAACTGAACAAAGAAATAAGAAGTAGAAATGGGAAAAATGAAGCGGTAACTTATAAAACTACCGGTCGAGTCGTTACAAGAATAACTCTCAAATGCTCAAAATGAGAAGATGATGCTCATGTTGGAGAACATTCTTGAAAATAAGGAAAAACACAACTTTGCACTCGAGGACTTGAAACAAGGCTTGGATCAAAATAATGAACATATCCGCATTTTGGAAGATCAAATGAAAATATTGGTCGAGGCTCACTATGCCCACCAACTTGAGAGTGTGGAAGGAAGTCAAGAAGAGTCCGATTTCGAGGAAGAAAGTGAGCTCAACTTTGAGAAATCAAGAATTGAACATCCGCCAACTGACTCCATAATTGTTAGTGATGCCAAGAAAAATATGGAATTAGAGCCAACCGGTGTAAATGAAAATATGGTTGATATTGACACTAGTTTGGGGGAAAAGAGGATGTTAAAATCCTGGAAGAATTAAAATTTGGACGGTTGATGTCACATTCCAAGTATTTTTTAACATTGGAATTTTGTGGTAAAATGGGAATTTAACTACACGAGTCAATGATGGATTGCGAGAAGGAAATACAAAGGCCATACATTTTACAATTTGAGGGAACAAGAAGGCAAAATGATATTCCTCACATGAAAGCCAAGAAGTGCAAAATGAAGAAATTAAGTCTTGGCTTGATCATATACTTACCACCCCCACCACTTGGGGTCACAAGCTTGATTCCAAGTTGGTTGCCCAATTCATATCATCCAAGTGGAGTGAAAAGTGGTAAAGTTGTTTTGCGTCGTGCCACGACGTTAAATGCAGTGCTTGGTGGGAGGCAACCTATCATTTTTCAAACTTTTTAGTCATTTTCCAAATTTTCTTTTTTAGAATAGCTTATTATATTGTTTCTAACCAACTTGCTAAGTTTCATAATTTTTGGAGTTGATTTGAGTAGGTCGGGGCGACGAAGAGCATGAAAAACAGTAGCTTGTGAAATTGCAGGGGCACAGTTTTCGCATTTGCGAACTCTGGTTCACATTTGCGAACCTGTCCCTTCACAAATCCCATATTCTAGTCGCAATCGTGAAATGTACCGAGTTTATTAAACTCTACAATTGCGAAGTTGTTGTCGCAATTGCGACATCAGAGAGGTAAAATTGGGTCGTTCACTCATTTTGAACAAAAGTGAAGAAAAAGTTCTAAGGCCCTCAAACCTTTGTCTACCTCACTCTCATCACTATAAAACTCCACTATCTCTCACTCCTAATTGCAGGAATCCAGGTATGAAAGCTTAATCACACTTCTTCTTCTTCTTCTTTTTCTTCTTAGTTTTTCTGAAACCCTAGTTTTCAAATGGGTAACATTCTCTACCCGAATTTGTTTAAAATTTGTTCAAAAACTTATGTTGATTTCTGGGTGAGGTTGGTTGAGAGTGTGAGTTATGGTCTTTGCTAAAAATGAAGTCTGAGTAACCAAGGCTTGTCAAATAGAAGTGAATTTTTTGTGCTTCTTACGTGATCGATGAAAGGCTCGAGTGAGATTCTTGGCCGAATTATCGATAGTTTTGTTAATTCATGGTCGTTTATGAAGTCTATTGCATGAATATGTGTTTGAAAATTGCTTGGGTTCTCTTATGTTAGCCTTTGGTAAAAAGTTTGGGGATGGGACTGTTGTCTGTGAAAAATCTTGGCTGGGGACGATGGCTCGCAATTGTGATGGCCTCTTCGCATTTGCGACTTCGCATTTCCGAAGATTCCATCGCAATTGCAGAAATTGCCTGAATTTGAGACCGCCGCAATTGCGAAGATTTTTTCGCAATTCCTATAACTAGGCAGTTCTGCTAGTTTTGACTGTCCGATCATTCCTTTGGCATATTTGAATTATTTTGCACTATTCTTCATAGCCATACCATGTTTTCACTCTTATCATTTGTTGACAGGCACTATAATTGGAAAATAGGCTCTAACTCTGAAGGATCCACAAGTGACAACCCCTTGGAAGCTGAGCAGAACTATGACCAACACTGGTTCCTGTCATTGGAATGCCAAGAACGGTACTTTGCTGACCTGATCTCGAAAAAGGTGCTCCCGAAAAGTGGTATACTGCTAGACAACATCCAAGAACGTCTTCCCGAGTTCTATCAAAGGCTTATGGCCATGGGATGGAACTGTTTTGCCCCTCAACCTTGCCAAGCAAATGATCAATGGGTGAGGGAATTTTATGCCAACCTCCCAGCTATCAGGCTAAGGAAGCCCAAGATGAGAATTCGCGGCAAAATGGTGCACTTTGGGGCTGAAGCTGTGAATCAATTGTATCACCTGCCAGACCATGACATGGCCCCATTCCGAGCAAAAGATTGTGCCTCAGAGGAGTGGTTGGTGTCTAAATTATGTCCGGGTGCAAATGTTCCATGGGCAGCTGAGAAAAGAGGGATCACATCCAAAGAGTTTACTGCCAAAGCAAAAATATGGCTGGCCATCATATGCAGTCGTATCTCCCATGTGTCAAATATATGGAATTTACCGGTTACAAGAGCTCAAATGATAGCCTGCATCCTTCATGGTATTTAGCTAAATGTTGGTGAAATCGTCATCAATGAAATAATGGAGTATCGGATCCAAAATAGTCCATCATTGATATTCCCATCGCTTATCACTGAGTTGTGCCAACTTGCTGGGGTGGAAGAAGCTCCGGGAGACAACTGGGTAGAACCGGGAAAGCCTCTAAATCCATTGAAGAAAAGAGGAGAGGGCGGCACTATAAAGAGCAAAAAGAGAAAGATGGTGTCTACTCAGGTTGATCAGAGTAGTCAGCCATCATTTTTTTGCAGGAGGACCATTTGTTGTGCTTAGTGAGGAGATGCGGGTAATTCGTGAGCTCGTAGCTAGCCTTCCACAGGGACCTGGGGAAACATCTGAGGGACCCGCCTACATTTCAAAGATAGATTTCCAAAAATATCTTGATGATCAGAGGAAGCACGGGGATCACCTCAAGACACTGGAGAAGGCATACACTTATCTGGCCAAGGCGCATGGTAAGTTGAGCAGTTATCATAACACTCTAGCAAAGGCACACACCCAAATGAAGAAAAGGGAGAAGAAAAGAGAAATTCTTTACTCACATGTGTAAGGGTGTGAAGGGGCTGTGGAAAGTCCTAAAGCCTCAGGACCCAATGCCATCGACTAGGTCGGTAGATGATGATGATGTTCCTATTCATTGGTACAAGGAAGAAGGAGAGGAGGATTCCTCTGAGTCAGACAGCAAGGAGAGCACCTGATGCAGTATACATGGAGCACTTTCCACCATTTTACTCTATCATGTTTTGTTGCATTGGGGACATTGCAACATCTTTAGTTGTGGTTGGCTTCTTGTATAACTGTTGTTCTAGTATAATTGTGGATAACTGTGGATATGGCAGATTGATACTGTGGTTGTTTTCATTTTGTTGTTATTGTATTTTCATGTGATGTGTGATATTATTATGTTTATTAGCTTCTTAACTTCTTGTTTATATATATATATATATATATTATGTTTTAGTTACTTGATGTTTATTAGATTCTTAATTTTTTTAGATATAGTATGTTTTTTGTTAGTCGCGATATCCTTGGTTTTCTTTGTACCACAGTTCTTTTTCCAAGGATGCCAATTTTCTTTTTGAACCGAGTAATTATTAGTAAATTTTTGTCAACTTTTTCCAATGATGGATAGATAGACAACTTTCTTAAGGGAAATGGTCTTGTAGTTTAGATATAGCTTATGCTAATTTAGGAAGAATAAATGGTTTGAGTTGGGGTTTGCGCCCATTGACCAAGTTGTGGCTTTCTTGGTACCAACATGATTTAAACCTCGGCATATGAATTTTTGATTGTTGAAAAAGAAATATAATTGAAGTAAAGATGTCATGACTTTTAGACTCAAATTTTGGCTCTTTGATTAACTAAATAGCTTCCTATGTTATATGTAACCTCTTTGAGTCATTGGTTTCAATTGAATTTTGGATTTATATTCCACTTGAGTGTTCATGTGCCATGTGTGGTGAGATTTATTGAGAGTTCTTTTGCATTACTTTTAGTCTAGAACTTTCCCGAAATGTGATTCAAGGCGAAATCATAGATAAATTGGTTTGAAACATGATACTAGGCCTTCCTTGGACCACCATTGTGCCTTAAGTTTCCTATCCTTTAATATTTTCCCTAATCAATCCATTTTGAGCCTTTAACCTTGTTCTTTGGCAACCATGTTACAAGCTTTAATCCTTCGTTTTTTATTGATCTAGCTTTTGGCACCCTACCTCCCTAAGTACTTTGCAAGTGTAAATATAGGCTAAAAGCCTAAGTTTGGGGGTGAAGGTTGGAAAAGTTGTGATATGGAAGTTGTTTAAAAGGTGGAAGGTAGAAAAAAATGAATGATAAAGAGTGAAACCTTCCTTGATTTTGAAAAAAAATCAAAAATAAAATAATAAGAAGTTGTGAATAAAGGGAATACTAGATGTGGAATGAAAAGTGAAGAAATGATGGAGAATGTTTTTGAAGGAGGTGGACTTTGATTGTAAATTTTGTAGTGCTTGGGGAGGTTTTGAGTCACTCTAACCAAAATTGTGCCCTACCTTAACCAAAAGCCTAAACTACAACCCTTTAAGTCCTAATTGATTTTGAATTAAGTTGTCCACATTAGTGGAGAAATATATGAAGGGCAAGCCTATGGTACTGCTTGTATGCATTTGAACATCTTTTTGAGAGAGAGTTAATTCTTTCAATTTGATATCCCATTTTTGTTTTGAATTAAGATTTATGAGTGTGAGATCCTCTCTTAAATATGAGGGCACATGAAATTTGAGTTGTGAATTTAATCCCATTTTCAATTGGAAGAAATGACCAAAGAAAGATAATTGTGATAGAGAGGCAAATTTTGAAGCTTTAGTGTCATGACTTGATTTGCTACTTTGATTTGCACAATGCTTGAGCATTTGAAATGTAATGAAGTTCATGAAAAGTGTTCGGCAATTCATATGCATTGGTTTAATTGTTGGTACCAATCGAAGTCATGCGTTTGTACTTATAGTAGACTTTTTTGGCTTGGCATGATAAGGATGCAATGCTGAGTTAAATACTTGGGAAGAGATTTTATCGCTTTCATTGCTTGAGGACAAGCAATAGTTTAAGTTTGGGGATTTGATAAGTTGGTATTTTACCAACTTATCTTATCTTTAAACCTATATTTTTGCTATGTTTGAGTGATAAAATCACGTGTTTAATGCCATTTACTTCTATATTACAGATTCTATGTGATTTTGAAGAAACCAAGTGAAATGAGTCAAAAAGAAGCTAAAAAGAAGAAAATCTGGGAAGGGGCCTCAGTTGTCAAAATTGTGACATATTTATGGGAAATGCGAACAAAGCAGTGAAGGGAATTGCGAGTGGACCTTCGCAAATGCGAAGGAAGACAAATCAGGCAGTCTTCGTAAATGCAAAGTCAACCTTCGCAAATGCGAAGGCCTCTTTGCAAATGCGAAAGTAAGCAGTATAGGCATAGTTCGCAATTGCGAACTTATGTTCGCAAATGCGAAAATCGAGCATCAGACCTGGGCAATTCTGGAATTTTACATTTTTTGGCTCCAAACCATTTAATACCCAAATCAGCTCATTTGTAAATATCTTTTGACATATTTTCAGTTCTAAAGATTAGAGAGAACAAGGTGGAAGCTAGGGTTTTGCACACACACTTGGGTTTTGAAGATTTCAAGCTTGTGGTTAAGGATTTCTTACCCATTTATGTTTATTTCTTCACTTCCTTGTTTTGTATAGAATATTTAAGTGTGTAGTATTTATTTCCAACACTTGAATCTTGCTTATGGAAATATTCATATTTAAAGTGTGGATTAAATACCTTGTTGTACTTATGTATTGAATGATTTTCAATTATTTATGAAGTGAGTTATTATTTCTTTAATTATTCTTGTTCTTTAATGTTTCCAAAGGGATTAACTAACCCCAAGACTCGCCCATTAACTCCGAATTAATTTTGAAAAAGATAATTTGGGGTTGAGAAAGATTAATTAACAAGAACTTGAGGCTTTAACCCTTATTTTATAGATTCTACCTAGGGATAAGATTGAACTACTTGTAGCCATATCCGGGAGTGCTTAATCTCTTAATTGCTTTAGGGATAATTCAATTAGAAAGTCTTGTTAGTCTTTGGAAGAAGCTAATAAAGAATTATTACATGTGGCTAATTAACATAAACTCGCTCATATTTGTAAAATCGTGAAATACATTGGATCGTTACTTGAGTGTAATTCCTGATGCATCTATACTTGTAGCCATTGATCATTTTACTTGCTTTCTAGGTTAGTTTACATTTTTGCATTGAGGTAGAAATATTTTCTCAAAACAATTCTTAGTGTTTGGTATTGCATCATAAGTGATAATTCTCTTACATTCCTAATAGCCTACATATTGTTCTCTGTGGGATTTGACCCCGACTCATAGTTGGGTATATTATATTACATGCGACCGTATCCATTTACTTTTTAGTAGTGAATTTGGACGTCATCAAGTACCAGTGGGACATGTCAATTGCTGGGAAATGCCTTAGTATCTTGGCACAACAAGAAACAAAATACCTAGCTGTTGGAAGTTGTTGTACACAAGTTTTATGGATCATGCATCAACTCCTTGACTATGATTTATGTCTTACTACTACTCCTATTTTTTGTGTCAACATGAATGCTATCTGTCTATCTAAAATTTTTTTGCATCATTCTAAAGCAAATCATATAGAAATTAAACACTATTTTATTCGTGATCATGTTGCAAAAGGTGATATTACATTAGATTTCATTAGCACTGATTCTCAACTTGCTGATATTTTCACTAAACCTCTTTTAGAAGAAAGATTTTGTATCCTTCGAAAAAAGATTGGCATTTTGCCAAATTTATAAACTAATTTCTTTTTAAATGGTTAAATTATTTTACACGCTTTTAGTATATTTTATTTTCTTAATTATCCGTGTACTAATTAATTTTTTTGTGGAGGTGTAATTATTACTTGCAGTCATTCAGAACCATCACCTCCGTCTGTACTTGACCCTTCCGGTAACCAAGATGCCCTTTCACTTATCTCAAATACTTTGTTAAAAATCTCCCTCTTTCAAATACTCTCCTCATTCTTTACCAAACCACCGATTTCTCCATTTCCAAAAGAAACCTTTATTCTACAACCAGATGAAGCCATAGGTTTCAAAAACCTCTCAATACAGAAGAAACTGTGGATGTAGAATCATTTATTGACTCAGACCTTCTCAAGACTGACAATGATAGCAGTGCCTCATCTGAAAATCACCCCATTAGCTAGAAAAAGGCCGGAAAACGACCCATGTAGCAAACTCCCAAAAAGTCTACATGCAAAAAAGGCAAGGTAGAACGCTTGGGTTTTGGTCCAAAAGACAAGCTGGTCTTCTATGGCCCCAGTGAAAAGGCAAGGTTTGAGTCCTATAAGTCAAAATCCATGGCTTATGGATGCTTTGTAAGTCTCTCTCTTATGCAAAGTCTCCATTGTTATGTGACTGCAATTTTTTATTTTCAGTACATTTTCCCTCTGTTTGACACTCTTGGAAATTCTATGTATGAAGAACCTGCGAGAATGTTTTATGCAAATCTGTTTGTGAATAATAAGGATGACTTAGAATTTATGGTCTTATGAACTAGAATTGTGTCGGAATCCTACCAATTTTAAAAGATTTTTTCAGCCAAATTTAGTGGGTATGATGTGTTTGTCCAAAATTCTTGGCCCAAAGACTTTAAAGTGTCTCTTGAAGAAGAAAAACTTTTCTTGTCTGATAACCCCCCTGACATTGGCCCCAAAATCTGAAGTTTGAACACTGTGTTTTGGCCCACATGATTACCACTACTCTCATTCCCAGGTCTGGGTCCCTAAGTTCATTGTCCACTAGAGATATCTTCGTCCTCTACTGCCTGGTCAACAAAAAGTGTCTTATTTGGTTTGTATGGATTCGTCAATATATGCTTGAGAGTATCATGAATATTTCCTCTTCTGCTGCTTTTCTGCCCTATGGTATTCTTATCTCTCATATTCTGGAAGTTATGAAGGTTGACTTGGCACCCTTTACACCCAATCACATCTCCAGTACTTATGATAAAACTGCATTTTCTATGATAGGATACTCATTGAGTGAAAGTGGATGGGTTAAGAGGGCCAAGGTTGAAAGTGCTCCAGCTCCGGTTGATGTTCAAATTGATCTACCAGTTCCTCAGTTGACTACCTCCCAGAGCCTTCTACACATTCAACAACACCTTGCTGAAGTCAAGATACTGCTGGTGGGAATGAAAGAACAGGTAGATAAGATCAGAGATGTCACTAAGGAGACAGGTTCAGACGTAGCAAAGCTACGGATAGACATAAGAGCTACAAGGAGACATGGAACCAGGGCCTTCAATTCCATGACTGAAAAGATGGACAAGCTCGTCAAGGATGTTTGAAAACTCCTATGACTCCTTCTGCACCAAAGTGATCAACACCATCAAATACTTTCTAGGATGTCATTAATTATCTCTAGCTGTTTTATGACAAACAACTTATGTTTTTTTTGCTGTTTTTGATGGTGTCCTTTAGACAATTATTTTTTATCTGTACTAACTTAAGCCTCTACTGAAAGTCTATTGCTCTAGCCCCTTTTAGTATGTACATTATATTGCTCTGTGTTTCTGTATATTATACTACTCTTTCCTTTTTGATTGATGTCAAAGGAGGAAAAAAATGTGAGTAAACACTCAAGGAGAGAAATGAGCACAGCTTTCAAAACATAGGAACAATTCAAAGGAAGCACTAGCTCAGGGGGAGCAACTCCTTAAAAGGGAAGTATCTTAATATACTTTAAATTCATTTAGTCCTTCTTAATTGTCATCATCAAAAAGGGGGAGATTGATAGGTTTAAGTTTAAGTTTCAATGATGACAATATTATCTTATATTATATTTTCAGGACAAACAAAAAGGAAAGAATGAAGATGCTTAGAAAGATTGCTACTGGATTCAAAATAAGGGAAGAATGAAGATTTAGTTACTGCATTAATGATCAATCAAGAAGCAAGTTGACTCATCCTCAATCAAGGAAAGAATGAAGATTCAGTTATAGCATTAATGATCAATCAAGAAGTAGATTGACTCAATCAAAGGAACTCAGCTACCAATCATGGTCACTCCAGTTTTGAAGACTGCGGTTACGAATTAATCTTTCCTTAAATTCAGCTGTGACAAGGAAGGTCACATTCGAATCTGGGCCAGTCAAAGAGCAAGATTCAAAAAGGCACCCCTTGGGTCAAATCCCTTAATTAAAGATCCTGTGCCTCCAATTTCTAAAAGGACTCAATGGCTCTTTTCTCTTCTATAAGAAGGTTGCTCTCTCAAGAAGAATATCATGCAACTACACAAAGTGCATTCCAAATCTGTCTACTTCTTAGTTCAAACACTGTAATTCTGAGTTATTAGTGTCTCAAAAGATAAAGAGATCTAGAGTACAAAAGAAAGTTGTGTCAACTTATTAGAACTCAAGTGTTGATTCTGTATGTTGGCGGTAAACGCAAAAACCATCAATATTGTAACTTTATTCAAAGATCTTAAGGGAATCCTTGTGCCCTAAGGGAAACTGGATGTAAGTACGACAACGTTACTGAACCAGTATAAATCGTGTGTGTCTTACTATTTTTCTTTACTGCTTTTACTCTTTCTGTCTTGTGGTTAGTCAACTAATACTTATATTAGTCGACCAAATTTTAACTAGGCAACAATTCACCCCCCCCCCCTCTTGTACTTTCAGAAGACATGTAACATGTAGATGAACAAGATTCTCTCTTTCACTCGCAAGAAATTCTCATGCACCATAAAAATACTATAAGATTCTCTCTTTCACTCGTAAGAACTTCTCCTTCACGACAAAAAATACCATAAGATTAATTTTCCCGATTTGACATTCTCCTTTAAACTAGAATTTTGTAGGATTTTCGTGGTTGTATTGTCAAGTTAGAGATAAGTAGGATATAGTATAGACTACTGAGTGACTCAAAAATTCTCCTTGGGAATTCGAGCATCGATTTAGACTCTTTTGGCATATTTGAACACGATCCGCCAACTGGTGTTCCCTTCATACGCTAAACGAGACTGTCAGAGTCGTACGGGAAAACCAATGTCAAGAGTAATTGAAAGAACGAAAAAAAGAATTGAGAATGAAAAAAAGCTTGATTGTATTAATGAAAGCTATTACAGAAAGGTAACACCCTGTCAAGGGGGAGAGACACCAGTACAGAGAATTGTTTGCTTGCTTGAAAGTTTGGTTGCTTGATCTCTCCTAATAATACTTAAAAAAATAAACCAAAGTTATAGGACTTGACCTAACTAAGCTAGAGAGACATAATGAAAATATAGGATGTAAAATTACTCTATATTTATAATGAAAATGACTTAGATTCCAACAAGGTAGAAGCAGGTCCGTTGGTAGAAACCTTGTCTTTAGCATCAGAGTCTGTTGGCATCTACCTGCGGCTAGGCATTGGCGAGGGCTATCGGTGGGGAGACATAAGCACAGACGCGCTTGTCACTTGGCATGGCCAAGACCACGGGGTCTTCCATGGCACTAGCATTGGGAGGCTTGCCAGGATGCTATGGAGCGCGTCCAAGGGGTCATGGGGCATGGCTGGAAAGCCCCCATGACATTCTCCCCCACCTGAGTTAGCAACGTCCACGGCTCCTTACTTGCAAGATAATCATCGATCATGCTCTTGTAGGCTTTGAGGTTTGTTCCCATCTTTCAAGTATTCTCCTATATATCACAACCCTACTATTTCACCATGAACTCTTAGTGATCATTCCTTGAAGCATGAATTACTTGATCATCGAGAATGGCTTCCACACGCCTTTTCCTAGTGGAATTAGAGCCTCAAATATTGGGTATTGTGAGTTGGCTCCGTGAAGGATCCTTCATGTCTTCCCGAAAAGGTTTTATAAATCTAACATGGAAGACTGGATGAATCTTCCACCAGGCAGGGGTATCTATCCGGTATGCAACTTTTCCAATGCGCTTCTCAATAGACAAGGGTCCAATGTACTTTTGCAATAAGCAAGGGTCACAAACCCCTGCAAAGAAATATCGCTTTTAGATTTTCACCATCACTTTGTCTCCTACTTGGTATTCAACAAAGCGATAATTTTGATCAGCATGCTTTTTCATTCGCTTTTGTGCTTTGACAAGATAGCTCCACACTATCTCCAAATTTTGCTTCAGTTCCTTCGAGAAGCTAGCAGATCGAGGAGATTTCAATATGTTTCGGGAATTCATAATGTGTAGGAGTAGCGGTTGTTGTCCGATAATAATTTCAAAAGCACTTTTGTCTGTACTAGAGCTCTTTTGTGAGTTGAAACATAGTTGAGCAGCATCCAGAAGCTTCACCCAATTCTTCTACAATCCGGTAACAAAATGATAGAGGTATTCCTCCGGGATGCTATTGAAATGCTCTGTCTAGCCATCAAATTGCAAATTAAAACTTGAACTGTGGCTTAACTTTGACCTAAGGCACTTAAATAGTTGAGTCCAAAAGGTGCTAGTGAAGAGAAAGTCGCGATCACTAACGATGTCTTTAGGAAGACCCCAATATTTGACAACATGAGAGAAGAAAGGTTGAGTTGTATATTATGTTGATATATATTTTGGGGCTGCTATAAATGTAGCATACTTGGAAAACTGATCTACCATAACCAAGATAGTTGTAAGATCTCCGGTCTTGGGCAATCCGCTGATGAAATCCAGTGAAACACAGGACGAATGGTTGTTTTAGAGGTGGAGAATGTGACGACCCAAAAGGTCATCACCGTAATTCTTCCTTGTTCCGTGCTTCTGAGGCCTTGAAAACCTCGCTTTTAGTTGCCTCGATATTGCGTGCGTAGTCCGGGCGCGAAGCCGGAAAGCTTTTATTTTAAAATATGCGAATTTTGCGAGAAATTTGATGAATTTTGATATTTAATACGCATAATATTGACTTCGGTCAACATTTTTGGTAAACAGACCCGGACCTGTGATTCGACGGTCCCGGAGGGTCTGTAGAAAAATATGGGACTTGGGCGTGTGCCCGGAATTAAATTCCGAGGTCCCAAGCCCGAGAAATGAATTTTTGTGTGGAACTATTTTCTGAAATTAATTAAGGAAAATGAAGAAGAAAATTGATCAGAAAACTGTGATATCGGGCTCGTATTTTGGTTCCGATGCCCGGTACGAGTCTTAAATATGTTTTAGGCACTATCTGTAAAGTTTGGCTAAAAACGGACGTCATATGACGTGTTTCGGACTTAAAATGGGGAATTTGAGTTTTTATGAAAGTTGAAAGAAAATCATGTGTGTGAGGCTTGATCCTATGTATATGATGTTATTTTGGCGAATTGATCGCACGAGTAAGTCCGTAAGATGTTTTTAAGGTTGTGTGCATGTTTGGTTTGGAGCCCCGAGGGCTCGGGTGAGTTTTGAATGGGGCACGGGAGGTCTTGGACTTAAGAAAATGCAGGTTCAGGTGTTGCAGACACCAGCGCGGCCGCGGTCATTTCCGCGCGGTCCGCGCTGGAGCCGCGCGGCCGCGGTCATTTCCGCGCGGTCCGCGCTGGAGCCGCGCGGCCGCGATGCCTTTCTGTGCGGTCCGTGTGGCTGAGTCTGAGGGATAGGGTTTCAGGTTAACCAGCGCGGCCGCGCACCAAAACAGTGCGGTCCGCGCTGGAAGGGTTCAGAGAAGCCCCAATTTTTCTCCCACACGGCGCGGCCGCGACACATTTTTGTGCGGTCCGCACCAGGTGCTCAGAAGGTATACAAGTTCGGAAAATCTCAGTCATTTTTCACTTATCAAAAACCCAAAACCTAAGAGGCGATTTTCCAAAAAACTTTTCTTCTCCAAAACGATTGGTAAGTGATTTCTAACTTAATATCTTTATTCCATAACATCTTTTAACATAATTTCAACTTCAAATCAAAGATTTTCAGGGGTGAAATTGGGTGTTTTGGGTAGAACCTAGGTTTTTTACAAATTGAGGAGTTGGACCTCAATTTGAGGTTCGATTTCAAAACAAATCATATATTTGGACTCGTGGGAGAATGGGTAACCGGGTTTTGGTCCGAACCTCGAGTTTCGACCACGTGGGTCCGGGGGTGTTTTTGACCATTTTGGGAAAAACCTTGTAAAATTTATTTTCATGCATGGGAGTGATTCATTTAGTAATTATTAATGTGATTAAGTAACTTATGACTAGATTCGAGCGGATTGGTGGTGGAATCAAGAGGTAAAGCTATACTAGAAGCGTGAGTTGAGTTTGGAGCATTCGAGGTAAGTGTTTGTTCTAACTTTGGCTAGAGGGATTAGGATTTGGATGTTATTTGCTACGTGTTAACTGTGGAGTACGGTGTATAGGCATGGTGACGATTATCTATGCACCGGAGTCTAGCATGACCGTGAGTCGTAGTTGCTTTTAAATTCGAAAGATGTGAAACAGTTGAGCTAATTACTTGCTAATATAATTATGAAGTGATAGTTGAGAAGCAGATGAGTTAAAGAAGGAAGTGTGGTATTTTTCCCTTGCCGGGACTTATTGTTGATTTGTTCTCCCTTACCGGGATGTTTAATCTTGTTGTATATTCCCTTCCCCGATTGGTTGTGACCGATGATTGGGTGAGGAAGAGCGATTATGCACGAAGGGTCTTTCCGTGCCATGTTTTGATAATGATGCACGAAAGGTCTTTCCGTACCATGTCTCTAATTATTTGAGCACGAAGGGTCATTCCGTGCCTTTATGTGAGAGTTATGTGAGGAAAATCACGAAGGGTGATGTCGTGCACTATATTTGACAGTTTTGGTGAGAATTGAGAGTAAAAGCATGAAGGTTGGTGCCGTGCAGCTGTTGATTCACTTGCTCTCTTTCATAGATGTTAATTATTCAGTTTTCCATCTCTCTGTTCGTTGGTCTTATATCTAAATTGTTACACCCCACAGCATGTCCCCTCCCTATTATCTGTTTAACTTCTGTATATCTTTCCGTTGTTGCACATATATCTGTACAGGTTAATTGAGGTAGGTCCGGTCTAGCTTCGTCACTACCTCGCCGGGGTTAGGCCAGGCACTTACCAGCACATGGGGTCGGTTGTGCTGATGCTACACTTCTATGCCCTTTTTGTGCACAGATTCGGGAGTAGCTTACGGACCGCAGTATCAGTAGATTGGGAGCGTGCCTTCAGTCCAGAGACTCCTAGGTAGTTCGCTGGCGTGCGTGGGCCCTGAGTATCATCTAATTCATTTCTGTTTGTTTTCATTGTATTGAAGCAGACTCCTTATGTATTTTCTTTCAAACTCTTATTTGTAGTATCTTATAGTAGTCCGTGAATATTGTGACACTAAATCTTGGGTAGAGGATGATGTTAATTTTCCCGCATTTTCGTTCATTTAATATTAAATTAAGGCTTCTGCTTGAATTGATTGTTATTATTATTATCTTGTTGAAAATTAGTTGAAAAGGTATGTTAAGGTTGGCTTGCCTAGCTCCGACAGTAGGCGCCATCACGACTCCCGATGGTGGGGAATTCGGGTCGTGACAATATCCTAAAAGTTCAATTCATGTCAAGCGGTCTGACTTGTCTTTATGGCATACTAGGCAAGTTTTCACATACCGCGTAACATCATCGGCCATTTAAGGCCAATAATAAGCGTAGCGCAATAACACCATGGTGTGTTCTTTACTTGTGTGGCCAGCCTAGAAAGTATCATGGCATTCCATTAGAAGAGTCCTTCCCATATCGCCTCTTTTAGGAACATAAAGTCAGTTCCCTTTCACCTTCAGGAACCCATCTTCTACATAGAACTAGCGAGTCTTACCTTGTCCTACCAAATCGACCAAATATTGTGCAACATGATCCTTGGTGAGTAGATCCTGTATCTAGTCTTTTATAGTGGTGGCCACCTCGCTCCCCCTTAGGGTGGTGAGTAGGTACACCAATGCTAGATCGACCCTCGACTAAGCGCATCAGCAACCTGGTTGGTTTTCCCATATCGGTACTCTAGGTTGAAGTGAAAATCCGCTAGGAGTTCCTACCATATGGCCTATCGACCATTCAACTTTAGCTGGGTCATGAAATGGCAAACAGTTGAGTTGTCTATCTTGACCACGAACAGAGTTCCTTACAAATAGTGCCTCCAAAGGCGTATGCAATGGACAACAGCCAATAATTCCTTTTTGTGGACGGCATAGCGTCATTCTGCATCCTTCAACTTCGGGCTCTCATATGCAACTGGATGCCCCTCTTCTTTAAACGGCTTGTCCAAATCAGGGAGGGCCAAGACGGGGCTACTAGATATAGCCCCTTTCAATGCGCCGAAGGCCTCTGTTCGCCTAGGACCCCAATCCTAAGGCTTGTCTTTCCTTAGGAGTTCTGTCAATGGCACTGCAATGAGAGAGTAATTCTTCACAAATCATCGATAAAAACTGCATAGGCTAAGAAAGGACCTCAAGGCATGGATACCCTTAAGCGATGGCCAATCCGTGACAGTCTAAATCTTCTATTGGTCCATCTTGATCTGCCCTTCCTCGATGACATGTCCGAGTAAGTCAATTTGTTTTTGGGCGAAGGAGCACTTGGATAGCTTCACATATGATTCGTGATGCCATTCATGGCTTATTCTATGTTCAATTGTATTTATGTGACTTACAGGAATGGTTGGTTTGGTTTCTGGGATGTTTCGAAATGAATTGGGACACTTAATCCCAAGGTTGGAAGCTTAAGCTAAAGAGTTAATTGGATGTTGATCTATGTATAAATGACTCCGGAATGGAGTTTTGATGGTTCTGATAGCTCCATATGGTGATTGACTTAGGAGTGTGTTCGGATATTGATTTGGAAGTCAGTAGGTTGTTTTGGATTAAATTTGCAAAAGTTGGAAAGTTGAAGATTTGGAAGGTTGAGAAGTTTGACCGAGAGTTGACTTGATTGATCTCGGGATCGGATTGTGATTTCAGGAGTTGGAGTAGGTCTGTTGTCTCATTTACGACTTATGTGCAAAATTTGAGGTCAACCAGAGTTGGCTTGATAGGTTTCGGCATCGATTTTAGAAGTTGGAAATCCATTAGTTTTAATAGGCTTTGGATGGGGTCCCGGGGGCCTCAGGTGTGATTCAGATTGAAATCAGATTGAGAATTTAACTTAAGGAATATCTGTTATGTTTAGTTCTGATGCAACCGCACCTGCGAGGTTTTGGCCGTAGGTACAGAACCGCATAAGTGTCCACGGAGTCGCAAAAATGGTCCTAAGTTGAAATGAGTGGTTAAGTAGGTGCGAGGAAAATTCCGCACCTATGAGCTCGCAGGTGTGTGCATTTGGTCACAGAAGCGGATGTTGGAGCAGAAGTGGACCTTGGACTGCAGAAGCGGGATTTGGCCGCAAAAGCGGTTGGTCGAGAGCTTAATGAAATATCATTGGAGCGAGCTTTCTTCTGTAGTAGCAGATACACAAGTGCGGCTGGTGAGCCCGCAGAAGCAAGAATCATTGGTCAGACTAATATAATCGAGGGTTTGAGTCTTTTCTTCATTTTGGACTTATGAAGCTCTGCTAGGGGCTATATTTGAGAAGGATTTTACCATAATTCAAAAGGTAAGAGAACTTTTGATCACTTTTATCCATTAATATTGAATACCCATTGAGTTTCGATTTGTGGTTGGAGTTGGATGATTTTGGTATGGTTGTACTCGTTATTGAATGTGTATTCAAAATTTGTGAACGTTGTTGGGTTGGGAGGTGTGGGCTCGGGGTTGACTTTTTGAATTTGGTTAAAGAATTTAGCTTTATCGTATGGAATCGATTCCTATGGATTGTATGGATTATATCAAATTATTTATGACTAGATTCGAGTCGTTCGAAGGCCGATTCGTGAGGCAAGGGTTTATCGGAGCACTGAGTTGCGCACTTTGAGGTAAGTAATACTTCTAAATTTGGAACTAATGGTATAAATCCTTGAAAGATGTGTCATGTGGGTTATGTTGTGGTGATGCACATACTAGGTGACGAGCGTGTGGGTGTGCACCGTGGTAATCATAATCTGGGTGGATTCTTGTATTGTGTTGATATCAAGTCTTGTTTTATCCGTATAATTCCTACATGTTAGAGTAATTGAGCTGTAATTCATGCTAGAAATCATGCTTAGGCTATGTGCTTATTCTGTTAGGACCCACTAAGATTATTTCTACTGTTTGAGTTATTTATTTAACTACAATTATGTACCAGTCATGTTTATCCATTTGCATATTATATCTCAGTCTCTATTCATAGTTAAATCATGTTATTATTGTTTGAGCTGAGTAGTATGAGATTGTGAGCCCTTAAGATTTGAGAGATTGATGACTGAGTTGGGCCTAAGAGTCAAGTTAAGAGTGTTATTGTGGATTGGGCTACACGTTGCAGCAAGTTTTAGGCCTAGTGTGCCCCCTTGGGTTCACCTGTTCTGTTTGTGAAAAAGAATGATGGTATTATGCAGATGTGCATTGATTGCAGTTGCACAAAGTTACAATTAAGAACAAGTACTCTTTATCGTGCATTGATGACTTATTTGACCAGCTTCAGGGTGCTAGAGTGTTCTCTAAGATTGATTTAGAGAACCACCAGTTGAAGATTCAGGATTCTGATATCCTGAAGACGGCATTCAGGACCCGTTGTGGTCACTATGAGTTCCTTGTGATGTCTTTTGGGCTGACAAATGCCCCAACATCATTTATGCATATGATGAATAGTGTGTTCCAGCCATATCTTGATTCTTTTGTATAGTATTCATTGATGATATACTGGTGTACTCATGTAGAATGAAGGAGCATGTGCAACATCTGAGGGTTGTACTACCGACATTGAGAGAGAAGAAGCTTTATGCCAAATTTTCCAAATGTGAGTTCTAGATTAATTCTGTGGCATTCTTGGGGCATGTGTGTCCAGTGAGGGTATCAAGGTAGATCTGAAGAAGATTGAGGCGCTTTAGAGTTGGACCAGAACGTCTTTTGCTACTAAGATTCAGAGTTTTCTTGGTTTGACCAGATATTATCATCATTTCGTTGAGGGTTTCTCATCCATTGTTGCACCTTTGACTAGATTCACCCAAAAGGGTGCTCTATTAAAGTGGTCTGATGAATGTGAGGAGAGCTTCCAGAAGCTCAAGACTATCTTGACCACAGTTCCAGTTCTAGTTTAGCCTTCAACATCGGGTTCATATACGATGTATTGTGATGCTTCTCGAATTGGTATTGGGTGTGTCTTGATGCAGGAGGGTAGGGTGATTGCTTATGCTTCACACTAGTTGAAGCTCCATGAGAAGAACTACCTCGTTCATGATTTAGAGTTGGTAGCCATTGTTCATGCATTGAAGATTTGGAGGCATTATTTCCATTTTTATCATCTCGGGAAGGCCAACGTGGTGGGCGATGCCTTGAGTAGAAAGGTTGTGAGTATGGGTAGCCTTGCATATATTCCAATTGGTGAGAGACCGCTAACATCGGATGTTCAGGCCTTGGCCAATTAGTTCGTGAGGTTAGATGTTTTGGATCCTAGTAGGATTTTAGCTTACGTGATTTCTCGATCTTCTTTATATGAGCGCATCAGAGAGCGTCATCATGATGACCCCCAATTTTTTTGTCCTTAAGGACACAATACAACACGATAATTCCAAGGAGGTTTCTATTGGATATGATGGGGTGTTGCGGATGCAGGGTCGAATTTATATGTCCAATGTGGATAGGTTACGTGAGTTGATTCTTGAGGAGGCCCGCAATTCATGGTATTCTATTCATTCGGGTGTCGTGAAGATGTACTAGGACTTTAGGAAGCACTATTGGTTGAGAAGGATGAATAAAGATATAGTGGAGTATGTGGTTCGATGTTTGAACTGTCAATAGGTGAAGTACGAGCATCAGAGGCCTAGCGCTTTGCTTCAAAGACTTGAGATTCTTTAGTGAAAATGGGAGCGGGTTACTATGGACTTCGTCGTTGGTCTCCCACGGACTTTGAAGAAATTTGATGTTATTTGGGTGATTTTAGACCGGTTGATTGAGTCCACACATTTCATTCCAGTTGTGACTACCTATTCTTTGGAGCGACTGGCTGAGATCTATATCTGCGAGATTGTTCATCTTCGCGGTGTGCCGGTGTCTATTATTTCTAATTAGGGCATACAATTCACATTGTAGTTTTGGAGGGTAGTGCAGCGAGAGTTGGGCACACGAGTTGAGTTGAGTACAACATTCCACCCTCAGACGGATGGACAGTTCGAGCACACCATTCAAATATCGGAGGATATGCTATGTGCTTGTGATATGGATTTCGGGGATTCTTGGGATTAGTTTCTACCACTTACAGAGTTTTCCTACAACAATAGCTACCAATCAAGTATTCAGATGGCTCCTTATGAGGCCTTATATGGGAGGTGGTGTCGATCTCTAGTTGGGTGGTTTAAGCCGGGGGAGGCTAGGTTGTTGGGCACAGATCTGGTTCAGGATGCCTTGGAAAAGGTCAAGTTGATTCAGGATCGGCTTCGCATGGAACAGTCTAGGAAAAAGAGCTACACTGATTGGAAGGTTCGTGATATTGCCTATATGGTGGGAGAGAAGGTATTGCTTAGAGTTTTACCCATGAAGGATGTTTTGAGGTTCGTGAAAAAGGGAAAATTTAGCCCTCGGTATATTGGTCCTTTTGAGGTACTTGAGAGGATTGGACAGGTGTCCTACAAGCTTGCATTACCACCTAGTCTATCAGGTGTTCACCCAGTGTTTTATATTTCTATGTCCCAGAAGTATTATGGTGATCTGTCTCATGTTTTGGACTTTAGCACGGTTTAGTTAGATGGAGATTAGACTTATGATGTGGAGTCGATGGCTATTTTGGATCGGCACGTTCGAAAGTTGAGATCAAAGAATATAACTTTAGTGAAAGTTCAGTGGATAAGTCAGCCAGTCGAGAAGGATACTTGGGAGACCGGGCGGGATATTTGGAGCAGCTAGC
This sequence comes from Nicotiana tabacum, assembly GCF_000715075.1. Lineage (NCBI taxonomy): Eukaryota > Viridiplantae > Streptophyta > Magnoliopsida > Solanales > Solanaceae > Nicotiana > Nicotiana tabacum. Next base: position 82,181,126 of record NC_134099.1, read on the forward strand.
TACACCTATTTGAGACTCTAAATATGATTCTAGACTCGTTCGAGGATGAACGTTTGTTTAAGAGGGGGAGAATGTAATGATCCAGCCGGTCGTTTTGAGTATTGTAGCCTCATTCTGATAAGTAGGGATTTAAACCTATTATTTGCTCTCTTTTACTTGTGTTTTAGACCAAAAATGCTTGAAGGTATTCCCGGAAACTAATGAAATATTCTTACTTGCAGGAATTGTTCAAAATGAGCCAAAGAAACCTTAATCAACTCGCAAAGGAGTCAAAAGTTGAATAAAAACCAAGGCTAGGAAAAGAGTTCTGAAGCGCAGACCTCATAAATATTGTGCAGCCGTGAAAGCCATAATGCGACCGCGAGCATAATTACACGGTCCGCAGAAAGAAGATTCAGAGAGTGTGATATTTGGGCTAAAAGATGAGCACCGACCGCATCAGAAGTGTGCGGCTGCGAAAGTCCCTATGTGGCCGCGATCGAAATTATGTAGTCCGCGGAAGCTTAGATCAACCCAGATCCAAAATTAAAGAACGCTGACTGCACTTAGAATTGTACGGCCAAGATAGCAAGATGCGACCGCACTCAGAATTATGCAGCCGCACAACCTCCGCAGGGGTATTTTTATCAGATTTTCAGCTTAGTATAAATAGATCTTTTTGACATTTTTAGGTTATGTAATGTATTAGAGGAGCACCTAAGACGGCTGAGTTTTCTATTTTGAGAAGTTTTGTACTAGATTCATCTTTTAACATTAGATTTTCATCCTTTAATCTAGTATTATGAATTTTATCTTCATTTCATCTTTAATTTCTGTTATTTTTCATGAGTAGCTAAACCCATAACTAGAGTTGTGACCCAACCCTAGTGTGGGTATTTGATTTTAGGGATTGAATGTGAATGGGTTAGTGATATTACCCTAGTTCTTGCTAGAACTATAGAATTAATGGTTGCAAACATTGATTCATGCCTTTATGACTTAGTCTCTACTTGAGAAAGAGAGACTAAGTCTAGGAAAACTAGGATAATAAGGAATTGGGGTGAACTCAAGAAATTGATAGCCCCAATTAAAGGGTTAAACCTAGAGATAGTAATACCCGACTTGAGCTAAATCACTTAAATTGCATGAATACCCATTTAGACTTGAGAAAGCCAAATTGGGCAAAATTACTCAAACTATCGAGAGGTATAAAGTGAGTACTCGGGTGTAATAGCTATATTACGACCCCAACTAATCATGCTTGCCCTAGATTCTTGCTACCCGTTGGATATCCACCTAGGTAGAAGTCACTACCCTAGTCTTTTTAAACACTTGAAAAACAATAACAAAAATATTGTCCTTAGTTTCAATCATTGTAATCTTTAGAGTAAAGTTAGAAGTAGAAATCAAACCCAACCTTGTGGAAGTGTAATTAGACTCAAAGCTCGTATCTAGCTTAGATATAAACCTAATTCCAATTATTAACTCCCTATGGATTTGATCCCGACCTAGTTGGGTTAAAACTACATCGACCACCCTCGCTAATCAATAGTAGTGTAGGCCTAGACCCCATCAATTTTTGGCACCGTTGGCATGACAAAATCCCTTAAGAGTCCGCGGTCACGCCCAAAATTTTACGGACTGCACAAATTGTACGGCCGCAGCCATTTTTTGCGGACTGGGTTATTGAATCTGATGTTGAGCTATAAAAAGTAAAGAGTGCGGACCGCACCAAAATTGTGCGGCCACACTCAGACAACGGTGTGTTCATGTGGTCGAGCTGATACTTCCAAAGGGAGGGCAGAACTCTCCCGAGGCCGGGGTCGAGGCAAACCCAACATTCCACTGTTAGTCTAAAAGATCATCAGCAAAAAACGACTGCCAATAGAGCCTCGACACTTCTAAGACCGGTGAATATGTCCCCTCTGGGGAAGCTTCTAAAGGAAACTCCATGCAAGCACAGCCAGAAGTCCAATCCCACCAAATCCCCAAACAATTCCCGAGGAGATTTCATTTGGTTGATGAGTCCTCCTCCTCTGTGGGTTCATCTAAGGGTAGTGAAGATTTTGAACCCTCTTCCTCACATGCTCCCACAACTCTAATAAACATAGAATATGATGATAAGGTCCCGGATGATGGGAGATGGGGTGACATAATTGTGGGAGGTATGGCTAGATTATGGAAGCCGAAGGAGTGGGTTGATAGGTTTCTCAGTGAGAAGGCGTATGCCAAGTTCCAGGAATGTGGCCCCAATGGCCGCTCTCTCTTGAGCGATAGTTCATAACCAAAGACTTAAGCCAGCACAATCCAAATGTCCTAAAGCACTTCACGAGGAGAAAAGGATGGAAATGGTTCACCGACCTTGTACTATATGCTAATGAATACCTCGTCAAGGAATTTTATGCCAATGTTGCCCACATCAAAAAGGGTACAAAAGTGACGAATGTCCGGAACTTGAAAATCAGGTTTGATGAACAAGTACTACACAGATACGTAAGGTTTGAGGAGGTTGAAGCTAGGCAATACTTGGAGAAGCTAGCCTTGGGTGAGGCAGTTCGCCCATGGCTAGCTGAGATACTTGCTATTCTGGGGACAACACCTGTATGGCTCACACCAGGAGTGCCAATTGTCAGAGCCACCCTTAACTTTGAAGCAAAAGGGTGGCAAACACTCGTGTGCAACCGTCTTGATCCTTGCTAGCATGAAAATGTCCTTCCAATTTCCCGAGCAGTATTGGTAGCTTCCATCATGACGGGATATACTATTAATATAGGGAACTTGATGTCCTAAAATATCTCCAATGCAGTCCAGAAAGAAGAAAGATCTTATCCCTACCCCAACTTCCTCACTGCATATTTCAAAGATCAAGGGGTAGAGCAAAGACATTTTGATGTGGAGGTGAAGGCTAAAACGCCTTTCTCATGGTATCACCTCCAGGGAGAAGACAACCCTAAATTCAAGGGTAAAGCCACTACCTCTACTGGATAGTCTGAAAAGCCAGGGGTAGTGGCCACTGGATCAGTTGTAAAGCCCTTCACACCAATCGGTACTTCTATCGGAGCAACAACCATGCCTCCTCCATCTTCCTGACCATCTATCTTAGTGTCACTGCTAGTGCCTTCATCTTCTACCTATCCTCAGACTATACTGAGGGTTTCCCAGACACTATCCACTCTCAACAACTGGATGCAGATAGCTACCATAAAGCTGACTGTCATATCCAGTGCAGTGGTAGCAAAGCCTCCATCCCCAGCAGCATTTTAGGTACCTTCATTAGTGGAGGACTCATTGAAGATGATTTTGGACAACCAGAAGAAAATTCGGGATGACCAAAAGAAGATCCTGGAGACTCTTGATACACATGGAAAGGTCATTGCAGACCTGACCAAACAGGTTAGGAAGATGAAGAAGTCTCAGGCCTCAAAGAAGTCCGTGGAGAAGTTGGCTAAGGAGGTTGAGAAGATTGCATATGCAGGGGACTTGCCAATGGACCTTCTCATGTAGGAGACAGTCCCAGCAGCACATGCAGCAGAGCCTGAGGCACCAGGGGCAGCAGCCGGCCAGTCTGAGGAGCCAACTACAACATCACACACTATTGAGGAGCTGATTCAGATGCTCAGCAACCCCGTAGTCCCCCAGTCAGAGGATGTGGAGATCCAATTAGAAGATACGGAGGGTGCTGATGTTGAGGACCCAATGCAGACAGAGACCACATAGGGAGTTCTCTTTACTCTCTATCCTTTTTCCCTATTCTTATTTGTTATTAGCATTGAGGACAATGCTATCTTTCATTTGGGGGTGGTTCATTTTGATTTGATGACATTTGGTATGTAATAACCATTACACTATTTTTCTTTATCTTTATTTATGTGTATTTTCACTTTTGGTATGTATATATTCTTTATTTTCACTTTTGGTATGTATATATTTTTACCATTTGATGTATATATTTATTTTCATTTATGTATATATTCTCTTTACCTCAAGTTTGTATATATTCAGTTTAATTTTCATAGTTTACTTCATAACTGCTTTCGTTATTTTCCCTTAGTAGCATACCTTCTTATTTACTTTAGTAGCTTTTTTTTATTTGTTAGCTTGTTTTTAAGTTTTGTGTTGACAATAAGCCTTTGGTTTTCTTAATGCCATGGTTCTTTCCAAATGTATATGTTGTGTAGACCAGGTGGCTCTTCCCAACGATGGATAGCGTGACAAGCTTCTTAAGGGATTGAATCTAATTTCTTTATGTTTTGGTATATATATATAGTAGTAATGAATAAAAGTGTCTCAAGCAGGCTTCACTTGGTACTAACACATTTACCTTCGACCTTATGGTAAAAAACAAGTTGATTGGCAAAGAATAGCTCTAGTTGTGACCTTTAGACTCTTGAGTTGGCTAAAACAAACATCGAGTGGCTTCCTTGAGCCATTTGTGATTTTCAATCTTAGCTAGGGTTGTTGTGGGCCCTCGACTATGTTCTCTTTAACAATCCAAAAGCTTGAGAGGTGAGGTATTGAATTGAAAGTCCAAGTTCCGTGCCAATAAGTCTAGAACTTGCCCTGAATGTTTGTCTAGGCAAAATTCTAAGTGTAGCTCAACTTGAAAAATGATTGTAAGCTCTCCTTGATCCAATTTGAAACTTGAATGCTTCTATATCCTACCAATGTGATATCCCTAGTCAACCCCTTTGAGCCTAAGCCTTTTTCATTCAATAGCCACATTACAAGCCTTTATCCGTTTTATGATGACCCTCTCTTGGCACCCGATCTTTCCTTGGCATTCTTGATAGACAATTGGCAAAAGCATAAGTTTGGAGGAGAGACGAGGAATGTGAAAGTGATAAAAGGTACAAAGAATAAAAAGAAATGAAGAAAAGGGAAGGCAAAGAAAAGGAAGAAAGGCCAAAAAGAAATATGTCAAAAAGAAAATGAATAAGATAGAAAGATGAAGGGATTCAAAGAAAGCAATAATGAAAGGCATGGAATGATCATAAAAGGAGAAAATTGATTGTCACGAGCAAGAAAGAGTGATAGTGTGTGTCTCTAGTTCCCCTAAGGAAGAAGAAAATGACTCAAAGAGTTAAGAAAGTATGAGCTGAAATAAAAAAAATGGAGTGCTTAAGGAAAGATGAAACCATCATATGCCGATAAGTCCTACCTTGATCCAAAAGCCTTCATTATATTCCCACAAAACCCCTATATGATTTCGAGTTGAGTGAGCTTATATTAGTGATGATTTACATAAGGGGCAAGCTTATGGTACTTAGAGTCGGACTTGTGACATTCTTTTGAGAGAGATGAGCGTACTTCTTCACAATCCTTGTTTTGAGTGTTATATTCTAAAGTGAGATTGGCTCATGGAACGCAGAGGAGGAGGAGTTTGGGTTCCATAATGACCTACGTGATAGAGAGAGCTTCCTTGATGAATTAAGTTAACTCTAGATGCTCTAGTGTCACAATAGAACTATGATACTCAAAAGGTCATAACATAGTGTTGTTAATAATTCATTTGTGTTGAGGGTAATTGTTAGTCCCAATTGATGCATGATTGATTCACTGTAGGCCAGCTAAAATATCCTTTTGTTCTAGTGGAGGTGGGAATTGCCTTATTTGCTTGAGGACAAGCAAAAGCTTAAGTTTGGAGGAGTTGATAAGCAGGGATTTTAACCTATTAATTGCCCTCTTTTACTTGTATTTTAGGCCAAAAATGCTTGAAGGTATTCCCGGAAACTAAGGAAATATGCTTACTTGCAGGAATTGTTCAAAATGAGCCAAAGGAACCTTAATCAACTCATAAAGGAGTCAAAAGTTGAACAAAAACCAAGGCTGGGAAAAGAGTTCTGAAGCGTGGACCACATAAATATTGTGCGGCCGCAAGCATAATTAGCGATCCGCATAAGGGAGATTCAGAGAGTCTGATTTTTGGGCTAAAAGATGAGCGTGGACCACACTAGAAATGTGCAGCCGCGAAAGTCCATGTGCGGCTACAATTGAAATTATGCGGATCGTGATGACTGAGGTTCAGTTGAGATTGAAATTACGCAGATCGTGATGACTGAGGTTCAGAGAGCTTACAATTTGAGCAAAAGTGAGAAGTACGGTCTGCGTCAGAATTGTGCGGCCATGGAAGTCCCTTGTGCGGCTGCTATCGAAATTATGCGGTCCGCGACCGCTTAGCTCAACCCAGATCCAAAATTGAAGAATGCGGACTGCAATCAGAATTGTTCGGTCGCGAAAGCAAGAGTGCGGCCGCACTCAGAATTATGCAGCCACACAACCTCCGCAGGGGTATTTTTGTCAGATATTTTTAGCTTAGTATAAATAGATCTTTTTGACATTTTTAGGTTATGTAATGTATTAGAGGAGCACTGAGATGGTTGAGTTTTCTGTTTTGGAAAATTTTGTACTAGATTCATCTTTTAACATTAGATTTTCATCCTTTAATCTAGTATTATGAATTTTATCTTCATTTAATCTTTAATTTCTGTTATTTCCATAAGTAGCTAAACCGATAGCTAGTGTTGTGACCCAACCCTAGTGTTGTATTTGATGGTAGGGCTTGAATGTGAATGGGTTAGTGATATTTAGCCTAGTTCTTGCTAGAACTATAGAATTAATAGTTGCAAACATTGATTCATGCCATTATGACTTAGTCTCTACTTGAGAAGGAGGGACTAAGTCTAGGAAAATTAGGCTAACAATGAATTGGGGTGAACTCAAAAACTTGATAGCCCCAATTAAAAGGTTAAACTTAGAGATAGTAATCCCAACTTGAGCTAAAATCACTTGAATTGCATGAATATCCATTTGGACATGAGAAAGCCAAATTGGGCTACCGAGAGGTATAGAGTGAGTACCCGGGTGTGATAGCTATATTATAACCCCAACTAATCAAGTTTGCCCTAGATTCTTTCTACTCGTTGGATATCCACCTAGGTAGAAGTCACTACCCTAGTCTCTTTAAACACTTGAAAAACAACAACAAAAATATTGTCTTTAGTTTCAACCATTGCAATCTTTAGAGTAAAGTTAGAAGTAGAAATCAAACCCAACCTTGTGGAAGTGTAATTAGACTCAAAGCTCGTATCTAGCTTAGATATAAACCTAATTCCAATTATTAACTCCCTATGGATTTGATCCCGACCTAGTTGGGTTAAAACTACATCGACCACCCTCGCTAATCAATAGTAGTGTAGGCCTAGACCCCATCACATTCCCTCATTCATTGCTTATTTTATGTTCAATTATGTTTATGTGCTTTCCAGGATGGTTGAATTGGTTTCGGGGATAGGGTACTTGTTCTTCACGGTGATTTTATTTAAGGTCTGATAATCCACATAAAGTCATAAGGTGCCATCCTGTTTCTTTTGGAATAGCACAGGGGACCCACAAGGGGACTTTGAGGGAACAATGATCCCCGTGTCCAGCATTTCTGTCAACTGTCTCCAAAGCTTGGTGATTTCGGGTTATGATATTTTGTAAGGCGCCTGGGCAGGTGGCTTTGCACCCGACACCAACTCAATCTCATGGTTCACAGTGCGCCTAGGCAGGAGTCGCTTTGGCATGTCATGTTGAATGATGTCTTCAAACTCCTTTAGCAGCTTCTTCACAGGTGCATGAATGGGACCTGAAGAGCGTTCAATATCTTCAATGCATAGGGTAGCCAGGAATGTAAGTTCATGTCTTTTGACTCCCTTCTTCAACTGCAAGGCCGAGATGTTCTCCAACCATTTTTATGGTTGTGCATGGGATAATATAGGGCTTGGCCCCATTTGCTCCCATCATTTGTAGCATGTCTGCATAAGGTACAGGAATGGTGTTGGTTTGCCTCATAAATTCCAATCCAACTATCAGCTCGAAGTCATCTATGATCACCATACGCAAGTTGAATTTTCCTTCATAAGGACCAAGCTTCACTGGCACCCCTTTGGTTATTCCACCCACTGACTGAGGTGGTGAGTTGATAGCCTTGACACGACCTTTGCCCTTTCCCACAACTAGACCAAGGCGCTCTACCTAAGTTGAGGCTAAGTAGTTGTGAGTAGCACCCATGTCTATCATCGCCCGAATGGGCTTTCCATTAACTTCATTTCGACAAAAATTAGGGTCTTCTCTAGGTTAAGAGGAGGCCCCTTATCTGCAAAGGCTACCATTGCTAGGCTGGTCCCCTTTGTATCCTCCTCTGGGTTTCCACTTGGTAGTCCCCAAGGAATTCCGCTGCTTGTATCGCCTTAGGTAAAGTGTCTACCCTTTGTCTTTGCAGCTTCATAAGGGCATAAATGTAATGATCCGGCCGATCATTTTGAGTATTGTAAACTCGTTCCCCCATTCATGGATTATTCTATGTTCAATTGTTTTTATGTAACTTGTCGGGGTGGTTAGTTTGGTTTTGGGGGTGTTTCGAAATGAATTGGGACACTTAGTTCCAAGGTTGGGAGCTTAAGTTGAAAGAATTGACCGAATATTGACGTATGTGTAAACGACTCTAGAATGGAGTTTTGATGGTTGTGATATCTTCGTATGGTGGTTTTGGAGTTTGGAGTGTGTTCGGATATTGATTTGGAGGTCCGTAGATTGTTTTGGCTTGAATTGGCTAAAGCTGGAAAGTTGAAATTTTGGAAGGTTGAGAAGTTTAACCGAGAGTTGACTGTATTGATACTAGGCTTGGATTGTGGTTTCAGGAGTTGGAGTAGGTTCATTGTGTCATTTATGACTTGTGTAAAAAATTTGAGGTCAATTGGAGTTGGTTTGATAGGTTTCAACATTGATTTTAAAAGTTGGGAATCCATTAGTTTCAATAGGCTTGAATTGGGGTGCGATTCGTGTTGATATTGTTTGATATGATTTGAGGCTTTGACTAAGTTCGTATGATGTTTTAGGATGTGTTGGTATGTTTGGATGGGATCTCGGGGGGCCTCGGGTGTGATTCAGATTGAAATCGGATTGAGAATTTGATTTAAGAAATTTCTATTATGTTCAGTTCTGGTGAAACCGCACCTGCGAGGTTTTGGCCACAGGTGCGGAGCTGCAGAAGCAGCCATGAGGTCGCAGAAGCAGTCTTGAGTTGAGGTGGGTGGTTACATAGGTGCGAGGAAAATATCGCACCTGTGAGCTCGTAGGTGCGGGCTGTTGGTCGCAAAAGGAGATGTCGGCTTGGAAGGCTGTTGTCACAGAAGTGGACCCGTAGAAGAGGGATTTGGCCGCAGAAGCTGTTGGTCGGGATTTTAATAAAATGTCATAGGAGCGAGCTTTCTTCTGCAGAAGTAGAGCCGAAGGTGCTGCTGGTGAGCCCGGGGATCATTGGGCAGACTAATATAATCAAGGGCTTGAGTATTTTATTCATTTTTGGACTTGTGGAGCTTGGCTAGGGGCGATTTTTGGGAGGTATTTCACCATAACTCAAGAGGTAAGAAACTTTTGATCACTTTTATCCGTTAATATTGAATCCATATTGAGTTTTACGCCTAGATTATATATGTTGGAGGTGAAATTTGGGGGATTTGTGGTTTATGTATTGAAGAGTGAGATTTGGGGATTTGAGGTTCGATTTGTAGTAAGAATTGGATGATTTTGGTATGGTTGGACTCGTTATTGAATGAGTGTTTGGAATTTGTGAATTTTGATAGGTATCGAGGTGTGGGCCTGGGGTTGAATTTTTGAATTTGGTTAATGAACTTAGATTTATCATATGGAATCGATTCATATAGCTTGTATTAATTATATTAAGTTGTTTGTGACTAAACTTGACTCGTTTAGAGGCTGATTCACCATGCAAGGGTTTGTTGGAGCATTGAGTTGCACACTTTTAGGTGAGTAACACTTCTAAACTTGGAACTGAGGGTTTAAATCCCTGAAAAATGTGTTATATGGGTTGTGTTGAGGTGACACATATGCTAGGTGACGGACGTGCACTGTAGTTATCATAATCCGGGTGGTTTTTTAAATTGTGTTGACATCAAGTCTTGTTTTATACATATAATTCGTACATGTTAGAGTAATTGAGTTGTGATTCATGTTAGAAATCATGCTTAGGCAATGTGCTTATTTTGTTACCTGCTGAGGTTATTTCTATTGTTTGAGTTATTTGCTTTAACTATAATTATGTAATCAGTCATGCTAATTCATTTGCATATCATATCTCAGTCTATTTTATCATTCATTGTTATATCATATTATTATTGTTTGGGCTGAGTAGTATGAGATTGTGAGCCCTTGGGACTTAAGAGATTGATGACTGAGTTGGGCCTGAGAGCCGAGTTGAGAGTGTTATTGTGAATGGGGATGCGCGTCGTAGCATGCCTTATTGGCTTATTTATTATTGTGGATCGAGTTGCACACCACAACAGGCCTTATAGGCTTTATATTAGCACTTGGGCATGTTCCGCCCCTCCGGAGTCGGACATACCAGCAGTGAGTGCAGGCACAGTGATTTATATACATGTGCTTTGGTGAGGGGCATTGATGCCAGGCACCCGTACAGTGCTGAGTGATTGTGTGTGATGAATGGGAATTTGAGATAGATAGATTTAGTACTCTGAGAGTGTGAGTACCTGGAAATCCACTATGATACATCACATTTGATATGCATATTGACATGTAGGCACAAAAATGCAACATTCCTCGTGCTAACTGTACTTGGCATATTTTATCAGTGTTAGGCTTTAATTGTTTCACTTGAAAGCATGTCTAAATTTATGTAGCCTGAACGAGCTGATTATGGAATTTCTCTGAGTTATTTATTGATATTGGCGTCATCTCACCTATACTGTCATTATATTGGTTCTGACTGTAACCTTTTGAGCTCGTCACTGCTTTCAGCCCAAGGTTAGTCATGTTACTTATTGAGTATATTGGGTCGGTTGTACTCATACTACACTCTACACTTTGTGTGCATATCCAGGTACATATAGACATGGTGATTGCTAGTTTCTCGCCGGTACTTTCTTGGAGACTTCAAGGTAGCTTCCATGACATCTGCAAACCTTGACTCTCCTTCTTTTTATATTTTTCTGTATTGTTCTATTATTCAAACAGTTGTACTAGAGTTTGTTTTATGTTGAGATGTTGTAGTGCTCATGTACTCGATGACACCGGGTTTTGTGATGTTTTGTAGTAGAGTTACAGTTGTTTTTATCAGACATTTATGAGATTTTTCCGCTGTTGAGCTTATTGAATCATGTTAATTTTACTTCAAATGTGTAGTTGTTATGTGATTGTCGGCTTGCCTAGTAATGTGTTAGGCGCCGTCATGACAGGTTGGGATTTTAGGTTGTGACAATAAGGTTTCAAACCTTCCAGGAATTTGAAGAGTTTGTCTTTGTCCCCCATATCCCGTATGTTTAGCATGAGCGCAGAATTCTCGTACTTAATCCCACACTGATTTGGTCTGGCAGAGCTCCCGTAGCTTTCTCCATGTATTGTATTCAAAATTTTCAGGGAAGAACTGTAGGAGTATGGATGCCTTCATGTTTGCCCAAGTCTCAAGAGTATCTTCATCGGCCCCGATGGATTCGTATTTCACCTGCCACCAAAGTTAGCATCACTCTGAAGATACATGGAAGCAGTTGCTACTTTTTTTCTTCTTTTAACTCTTCCACAACATAAAAGTACTATTCGATGTCGAAGATGAAGTTCTCTACTTCCTTGGCATTCCGAGCCCCATTGTGGGGTTTTGGCTCAGAAATCTTCAGCTTTTATGGCACAGGGCGAGGTTCACAGCACACCCTAATGTGGTTTTTGCCGCCTCAAAGCAAGCCTTGTAAGGCATCATTGACAACATTGAGCTGGCCCATCAAGTTGTCTATGGTTTGTTGTATGGAAGTCACTATGTCTGCCTCTTGTGCTCTATAGGCTACAACCCTCTCTTGTTGGAGGCCCTCGAATTTACCAAAAATTTTGGCTGCCTCTGTTGTTGTCGTTTGCCAGTCTCCATCAGAGTCACGACTGATGTTCGCGATGTCACCTTGCTGCATCCTACGGTCTAGGTTGTCCAACCTTTGCACTAGGCTGGTTCTTAGATCAGGCACTGTGTTCACTATGGGTTGTAATACGTTAATCATCACTTTAAGGGCCACAATGTTGTCCCCATGATTCACCATGGTCAGAAATAGTGGTAATGGTAATGTGTTCCCTTGTTAAGCGGCACCTTCCTAAGATTCCTTAGAAGGGCGATGTAAGGCTAAGCAACCAGTGTCCGTACAGTTACTATCCACTAACTAGGGTCCCCTCCGTACGCTAGACGAGACTGTCAGTGTCGTACGGAAAAACCAATGTCAAGAGCAATTGAGATAACAAAAAAGAGGATTGAGAATGAAAGAAATGTTGATTGCATTAATGAAGCTATTACAGAAAGGCAACACAATGTCGAGGGGAAGAGACACTAGTAAAGAGAATTGTTTGCTTGCTTGAAAATTTGATTGCTTGATCCCCCTTAATAATGCTTAAAAGAAATAAACCAAAGTTACATGACTTGACCTAACTAAGTTAGAGAGACATAATGGAAATAAAGAAAGTAAAATTACTCTATATTTATAATGAAAATGACTTTGATTCCTACAAGGTAGAAGTAGGTCCGTTGGCAGCAACCTTGTCTTTAGTATCAGAGTCTGCACACCCGACGCTATTGGCATGCCTACAATTGAGTGCTGGCATGGGCTATCGATGATGCGACATATGCACATGCGCGCTTGTCACTTGGCACGACCAAGACCGCAGGACCGTCCATGGTGCTAGATATTTGAAGGCTTGGCAAGACATCATAGAACGTGTCCAAGTGGTCATGGGGGCATGGCTGGAAAGCTGCCCATATTTATAGTGCCCAAAAGAAGCTGCGTTTGATTTTAAGATTTTTTGGATAATAACTATATTCTCCATTTGTGGTGACTATCCCCTTTTTTTAGCATGGTGACTATCCTTTTGGTTGGTGGATTAAGAGATTTAATCACCACATAAAAAATCATAGTTAATTTATACATTATTTGGTTGTTCTTTTGTTCTTCGCATAAATAATACCTGGACAAGTTATTCGTGAATCTATATATTATTTTATGTAGATAGAATATAGAATGAGAATACAAATATTAATAATACATAAATTAAAATAATTTTTTTTATAGAAAGGCCCTCGCACTCTTTGATTTATTATATCTAACTAACAAGAATGACTTTTTGCATTTAATTATTGTAATTATAATCCCCACATAATTTATTTTCAAACAAACCGACCCTAGTTTTTATTCCATAATACATCTCGGCCTAAATTTCAGTGGACCGAGACCTTCTAGCGACCTCAGCTCCCGCAAGCATTTTGTTGACGCAAACCCTTACGCTCTGTGCAACTATATAAAGAAAAAGAGAAGCCTACAAACGCCATTCCAATCAGATTTTGAAAATGCCAGGCTTAAGTTGCAACGCTTGTGACAAGGAATTTCTTGACGATACTGAGCAAAAACTTCATTACAAATCCGAATGGCACCGCTACAATCTTAAACGCAAGGTATTGCTGAAAACACCTTTTGATTTTTTTAAAATGTAAAATCGCTTGTGAATTTGATTTCTATGTATTAATTGCCCTTTATCGTGTATTAGATTGGGTGAGTACTTCGTTTTATAAGTAAGGTTAGGCAGATTTAACCTACGCCCTTCTTTAGGAGGGGCCGCTTAGTGCTCCTTTGGCCAACTTGTATGCACCTCAACTTATTCGTATACTTCTTGCTATCTCCCTTTTTACAACTGTTATATCTGGCCAATTTGTATGCTGCTCGACTAGTTCTTGTGATTCTTGCGATCTCCCTCTGAAATAGGACTTCGTCCACCAAGGTATGGATAGTTGGGAAAAATTAGCTAGCTTTTTTGCCTCAGCTGGAAAAAGCTACTCCGTTTCCTTGCCCCTTCCTTTGGGGGGGGAGGGGGGTTTGGTGGCAGCAACCAAAGGATGAAGGTAGTGGGACAGTCAGGAATTTATGGGAGGGGATTCAAAAAAATACTAGATTGTCATACTTAGGGTTTGAACTTGTTACCTAAAGCAGTTTTTGAATCCCTTGGCCACTACACTAATCAAAGGATGTTTGACTGGGCATATAGTCTAAAAAAGAAAGATGGACTTTGAAACTTGTGGTCTAAACATGCAGATAGATATTTCTGTGGCTGTAAATCATCTCATTAAGAGTACATAAGAAATTTAAAGTTAAATTATTTTAATATAGAAAAGTGTCATTTATTTGGGATAGACTAAAAAGGAAAGAGTGTCACATTAATTTGAACGTAGGGAATACTTGTTACCTCCCTCCGAAATAGGACTTTGTTCCAAGTTGTAGTGCAGATAGTTGGAAAAAATCAACTAGTTTCTACCTCAGTTGGGAAAGCTGCCCATTGCCTTGGAGCCTTTCTTTAGGGGGCCAGACAACCAAGGGATGAAGGGGTGAAGTTGTCACCATGAACTAAGAATTGAGAGAGTTTAGGATAGAGTTCCATTTTTCATTTTCAGGGTAGTTGACAAGAGCTATAGCATGCCAATTAACAAGAATGCTAACTGGGAGGCCAGAAAATTGGAAGTGACGGCTGATAGAGGATGTAGAAGGAAATGGATGAAGGAAAGGAATATACATGCTGATACTAAGGGGAGATATGTTTGTTGAATTTCAGAATCTAATAGGAATGGTAACCGGGAGACTAGAGTGCATCTCTAGACTGCTGGGAAGAACAATATCAGTTGAATCGAAAGAGTTTGCTCGAGAGCTTTGGTTTAGTGGTAAGCGGTAAATGGTAAGTGTGCAGAGCATGATATGTTGGTTAGGAACAAAAAATCTTGGTATTTAAGTGGATAAGGGTAGAAATCCACTTTCCCTTGTTTTTTTTAACATCCAAGAAATCCTCAAGTCCAAGAATTGAGTGGTTCTTTTATTCTCTTGTTCATTGGTTAATCAATATCTTATCGGAGGGGTATGTTGCGACCAAAAACACTCATGCAAGTGTACGCGATCGTCAAGTAATAAAATAGTGAGTAGAGTATCGTTCCCACGAAGACTTGTGATTAACTATTGACTGATCAAACTCAATTAACTTATCGATTCAAGAGATTTTTCACAATATATAGAAGTGACTAATTTACTACCTAAAACTATCAAGCAATGAATTAATTAGAAATCAACCGAACAAATAGCAATTTCAAATAACAATTAGTAGGAGAGAATATTCCAGGGTCACGGGTTAACTAACAATCGTGTTGCGTTCTTGGCTTAAAATGACTAATTGATTTATCTGGATTGTTGATTGACAGGGTTGATATTGCTCATAAAAATTTGTCGAATTTTTACTCACCTATTCAAACTAACTTAGTACCTATATGTCTATGGAATTAAGATTAACAAAAATGCATTTATACTTCCTGTATTTCAACCAAGCAAGACAATTAGGTATATGTCTATCCTAATTGCGAATTCGTTCCCCGATGCCCGGGTTCAAGAACTTGCTCTATTTAATTCTATATGCAATTTAGAATTCTCATGTTCGAGTTCAACTCTAGATTCGTAGATAGTATTTCACTGTTAGCTACTCAGCAAAATAATTAAAAACAAAATTAGATAAACAATCCAATATGATAAAATCAACTTCGTCAAATTAAACTTCAAACATCAACATTCATGTTTCACCCATGACCCTAGAACAATAGGGTTCTTAGCCACGCATGCTCATGGTAACAATTTCAAGTAATTCCCAAAGAACACAAAAAAATCAATAAAAGAAGGAAAAAGTAAGAACTCAAGACGAATTCCGTGGTTCCCAAGCTTTGTCGTGGCTTTTTCTCCTTTCCTAATATGTTAGATGACCTAAAAGAGGTGTTTTTGGCTTATATATTGCGTACAAAAGTCATGGGCCCAAGTTCTCCTATTCCTAGTTCGACTTAGCTTCAGGGATTGATGCTGAGGTGGATACTCCGCTTCTCAGCTTCGCATGCTA
Organism: Nicotiana tabacum; assembly: GCF_000715075.1. Lineage (NCBI taxonomy): Eukaryota > Viridiplantae > Streptophyta > Magnoliopsida > Solanales > Solanaceae > Nicotiana > Nicotiana tabacum. The sequence continues at coordinate 82,197,062 of NC_134099.1, forward strand.
GGGAAGCATCCACCCTTTGTTCCTCCATCTCACCTTTGCCCAGGTGCGGATGCTATGGGGATGCCATGGGCCGACTTCACTGCTAAAGGGTGCACCAAGTAACCTTCTTTCCAAGGTTGGATGCGACGCATCCAACCTCTTCTCCTTTAATTGGAGCATTTTTTCTTCATATTTTTGCACTTCAAACACCCTAAATCATCACACGCAACTCCATTAGTCATAAAACCAATAATTAAACCATGTTGGGCATTTTTAACACCAACTAGCAACAAAAAGCGGTTAAAACATGGGTAAAGTAATATCAAAACATATAGAAATATGCCCAACATCAGGGTACATTCCATATATTTTGTGCGTCTTCCCACACTACTGTACAATAACTGAAGAAACCAAAAGCTCAGGAATACAGTTATACAATGTGCTGTTGCAGAAAAGCATATCGATCGAACTTATCAAAAAGAAAGCAAAAAGTGGATTTCTCCTGATAAAAAGAAAAATGGATTGCCCCAAGGGATTAGCTCAATTGGCAAAGGTTGAGAGATTTGTGTCTTAGGTCCCAAGTCAAGCCCTGCGCCAAGCGATCTAATTCTAGTATTTAAGTGGAGAAGAGTAGAGGTAGGGGTGGGGGGGGGATCATCCCCGAGTTTCGGAGGCTGCGGTTAGATGGATTTCTCAGTCATAAAAAAAAGTGGATTATAGTAGAAAATATACCTACTAATACAGTGCTTCTTATGATATTTTTTCCTTTTATATCTTTGTTATAGTAACCAAAATTCCATATATTACTAGCCTCTTTACATATTATTTTCATGGGCCAGAAAGAGGTTTGAGTCTGGTAAAGGAACTTGTGTCCAATTGAGATTTTTCAGCTGAACACTACCAAATTATGGACTTCAGTTCATGTATCATTCATAGGATTGATGACTATATATGTCTATGGCCTCATTTGTTTTTTTTAAAGATTAAGACGTCTGAATTTGAATACACGTCTAAATATCAAGATGTGTATTAAGATTAAGACATCTGAATCTGAATTCACATCTGAATGTGAAGATATGTATTAAGATCTGAATACTAAATGATTAAGATTGTTTGATTTTTAACATCTGAATGTATAAAATTTACCTTTATTTGAAAATTAATAAACATAAATTTAAATAAAATACCAATTAATCTAATATTCCATCAATAAATATATATAATTTTTTAAAATATGATATATATATATATATATATGATAATTGCCGGTGGTGATGACTAATGGTAGTGCTTGTGAATGCCGACTAAAAGCGGTGGTTGGTGATAGATTTGGCTGATTGTGGTAGTTTAGGGTAGTAGCTAGTGGTGATTGGTAGTGGTATTTATTATGATAGAGGGTGGTGGTGTGAGTGGTGATAGTTAATAATGGTGGGTGGTGGTGGTGGTAGTGATTGAGGAAGATTGTGGTGGGTAGTTCCAGCTATGGTTGTTGATGGTGATGGGGTGGTTAGTTGTGGTAGTTGAGGTGGATGAGTGTTGGATGTCGTTGAGAATGATGGTGGTGGGAGTGGTGGGTGGTGGTAGTCGACAATAGTGGAGGCTATGATTGAGAATGATGGTGGTAGTGGTGGTAGTTGAGTATGGTGGTGGTGGGTGGCATGATGGTAGTTGATAATGGTAGGCGGTGGCAGCAGTTAATAATGAATATGGATGACAACATCTTAATGAAATTAAGTCTCCGTTATGGATCTTAATCATACAGACCTATTCAGACCCATTAAGTGGTTGTGAAGTAAAAAAAACAAACACACTTAACGATTAATATCTGAATAATTAAGATTTAGACTTTAAAAACAAACACACTTAATGTCTGAGATTTGAATGATTAAGATTTAGACCTCCATTAAGTGCAAATAAATGACACCTATGTCTGTCTCTGAATCTCTTCCATATAGTTTGTTAGGGTCTGCTTCATGGGTAAGTATGCAGAATTGATGTTTTTGCTGTCGTGCATGTTTTTTCAGATAGCAGGAGTTCATGGAGTGAGAGAGCATATTTTTCTAGCCAGACAATCTGCACTTGCAGAAGAGAAGAAAAAGTTAAGTGAAACTCCTTTGATCTATAGCTGTGGTCTTTGTGGCAAAGGGTATAGAAGTTCCCAGGCTCATGCTCAGCACCTGAAATCTAAAAGTCACCTAGCGCGCGCTTCTCAAGAACCAGGTCATCATGATGAGAATAGTGTGACTATCAAGCCACTTCTACGCCACCCTCAGAATGGAACTTCACGGAAGGCAAAAGAATATGTTGAGGAAAGTGATGACAGTGATGAAAGTGAGTGGGAGGAGGTTGATCCAGAAGAAGAGATGATTAGTGAAGCCACTGATTCTCTAACAGAATTAAAGATGAATGAGCATACATCTAATGGCAATATGGATGAAGATAGTGATGTTGATGAAGACATTGGAGACTTAGACCCATCATGTTGCTTCATGTGTGATAAAGATCACAAGACCATAGAGAGCTGCATGGTTCACATGCACAAGATGCATGGATTCTTCATACCTGATGTCGAGTATCTGAAGGATCCCAAAGGGTTCTTGACTTATCTTGGTCTCAAGGTAGAATATGTTTCCTCTCATCTTTTTTCCAGGCTTTGTCAACTATTTGTGGTGTTCACAATCTTTTTTTTTCCATGCTCAGGTTAAAAGGGATTTCATGTGCTTGTATTGCAATGACAGATGTCACCCTTTCAGCAGTTTAGAAGCAGTTCGGAAGCATATGGAAGCTAAAAGTCATTGCAGAGTGCATTATGGTGATGGGGATGAAGAAGAAGAAGCTGAATTAGAAGAGTTTTATGACTATAGCAGCAGGTATGATTTCTATAAGATTGCTTTCTAAGTAATTTGGGTAGGATGTGTGGGGTAAGCACTGTACCTTTTGTAGATTTTTTTTTCTGAAGTACTTTAGGTAGGATGTGTATAGTAACTAGTAAGCTCTATAGCTTTTGTTATTGGTTCTGAGATTCTCTTCCCTTGTAGCTATGTGGATGAAAGTGGGAAGCAGCTCATTTTATCGGATGACACGGGCAACAGTGTGGAACTTGGAAGTGGTGGATCTGAGCTCATAATAACAACACGAAATGATGATGGAAGATCTGTTAAGACTCTTGGATCAAGAGAGTTTTTGCGTTACTACCGACAGAAACTGAGGCCTACGCGGATCAATGATGTGGCTGTCAGTGCTGCATTAGCCGCAAGGTATGTATTTGACTTCTTCAAAAGTGTCCATTATAGTCATCTTCAAACTGTCATTTGAGCAAAAAACCTTTCCTTCCAGGTACCGAAGCATGGGTCTTGCAACAGTGCAGTCCAGGGAGCACATTGTTAAGATGAAGGTGTTGAAGGCCATGAATAAGTCTGGTGTGGAGGTTATGCGCAACAAGATTGGCATGAAAAGCAATGTCATTCGTAACCTCCCCAAGAATATACCATATTAGTCATTTCCAAACTAATGTTAGCCTTGCAATAATCTTGGAGATTGATTGGATTTCTATTGTTCCAACTTGTGTATTTCCCCAGTCATATTTATATTTCTGGTTTGCGTTGTGATAGCTTACATAGCCATTCATGGTGGTGTATTGATTCTATAATGCTCTTATGTTAATTGTTTGAATTAGATCTTGGCTCTCGGATTTTCCTTTCTTGATCCCTCCTGGTGTTAGAAATGTTAAATGTTTTGTGTTGGAATATTTTTTCCCCATCTTTTGTGTTGGGAAATTAGACTTGAGCTATATTTGCTATTTCAAAGTAATTTTTGTTGGCATTTTTCACTCTTTTTATGAATTCGATGACCAATGTAGTGACACCGCAAGAATTGATGATGGTTCTAATGCCACTGCATCTTTTTATCTCATGACCCTTTTTATAACATTAGCACTATATCTCATTTCCTGTGGTTTGGTGTCGTTCTTTTATGTTCCACATTTTTGGCCATTTGTTGATAGTAACTTCTGGTTAGATATTAACTACCATTACTTTACCCGGTTGTTTTCAATTACCAAATACAGAATTTGGTTGATCATAGGATTTTGGATAGGCGTCGCTCGTATTTATTAGGACTTATTTCTACCGTTAAGGAGTATGGGGAGATGAATGGAATATGTTTTTTTTTGTTTTTTGAGAATGGTAACAAATTATATAAAAGATTAAAAATATTTGCAGGAGATTGTGTAAGCCATAAGCCACAATCAAACGTCAAAAGATCTGCGACTGCCTTGCCTATTCTAATCGATTACATTTCTTCTAGCAAATCTAGAAAAGAATGTACATCCTCCGTATAGCTTTCTTTGCACCAAAAATGAAATAACAAAAAACAATTAAGCTTAATTTTCTGGTAAGAGCTAGGCCTATCTTCAAAAACTCTAACATTCCTTTCCTTCCATATCTACTTTCTACCATTTCTTCTGTTTAATATTTGCCCCTCCATAGTTCCAGCTACTGAGAAGTGATGCAGTGTTATTGGGTATTGTCCAGGATATTCCAACCAAATTGAGATAGAAATGCCAAAGTTGAGTAGTGACTAGGCAGTGTAAAAAGAGATGGGAAACTGACTCCCCATCTTTGCCACATAGGCTACACCTAGCATGTAGCTGAATTCCGGTCCTAATAAGATTGTCCTAAGTTAGAACATCTTCCCTTGCTGCTAACCATGTGAAGCATAAGACTTTTGTGGGCGCCCGACCCTCCATATTTGTTTCCATGGCCATTCTTGAGCAGGGTTAGGATTATTGTTGATGAAATGATAAGCAGATTTAACTGAAAAGGATTCTGATTTGTGACCCTTCCACATTAAAGCATCTTCCTCTTCTGTGAGACCTTGGAAAGCTTCTAAAGTCTCCCAGAAATCTGTCACACTTTGTAACTCCCAGTCATTGAAGTTCCTTCTAAAAACAATGTTCCACCCATGTGTGGATTTTTCTTCTGCTACTGAGATTCTTGGGTTCGCAGCAATGTTATATAATTCTGGAAACTAATCTTTCAGAGGAGTGTGCCCAAATCATGTGTCACACCAGAAGAGAACTCTTCTTCCATTTCCAACCTTGAAACTAGAATGATCAACAATGAAACTTCATTGTCCCCTAATTGTTTTCCATACACCAACTCTAAGTGGGGATGGTACTGGTTTGGTGCACCAAGGACCTCCATGGCCATACTACTCTTTTATCACCCTTCTCCATAAAGATGTTTCCTCCAGATTATACCTCCATAACCATTTTGCAAGGAGACTATTGTTCTGTGCCTTTAGGTTTCTGATACCTAAACCACCTACCTGCTTAGAACACAGAAGAGTTTCCCATTTGACTAAGGGAATAGTCTTTTTCTCACTATTTCCTTGCCAAATAAAATTTCTTCTTAGGGAATCAATCTTTTTCCTCACTGATCACGCCCAACTATGCCTTATAAAAAGGAAACGCGGACGTTGCAAATATAATCTGAGTATTTAGGTCGAGTCGAACCCACAAGGAATTAACCTATCAATTACGCTTGTTAGACTCACTAAATTCTACGGAATCAACTTCCCAAATATTTTAAATAACAATTGAGGATATTTCTACTAACTATAACTGACTGCAATTAAGTAACTAAAGACTAACTATGATTAAGTTGTAAACAATTAAGAGAAGGATATAAGGTTGTGATTTCCCCTATTGATGAAATCCTTTCCTGTTATGTTTCTTACAAATTTGCCTAATCATCTCTATCGATCATGAGCACTTTTATTACCGTAAATCTCTCCCGAGTAATTACGACAATTTACTAAATGCACTCTCCCGAGTTACACTAGCTGGCCTTGATTTCAGCTCACTTTAGATCACACCCAAAGCTTAACCCTCGGTTATTGATCCCTCATATACTTTGGGAGTGGTGATGTTCAACAATTACCTAAATATGCACTCTCTCCCGAGTAATACATACTAAATAGGCACAGCTAATTGAGGATCCTATTAATTAACTACAACAAGAACATAGTTGAACAAATAGAGATTAAGTTGGGCAAACTATAATAATATAACAAGAAGTTCATCCTCAACGGGTTCCATCAAAACCCTAGACTAAGTAATTAGCTACTCATAACAAAACAAGATAAAACTACAAAAGTATTCACAATGTGCAATTGAAATAATAAAGAGAAGATTGAAAAACTCTAATGGTTGATTGCTCTTCTCACACTTGTTCTTGCCTCCAAATCACTCTAAAAACAAGCTTAACCTTTGCTTGGGCGAGTTTGTTGAGTTTATAAGGGGTCAAGATAAGTTTCCCCCGATTTACACTTTAGTCCCACAATTTCTGGGCAGTTACACAGTCGACCGCGGCCGCAGCAGAACGCGGCGCGACCACGGTGAAACACAAACATTCTGCTTTGCTTTCTTTGCCTACCGCAGTCCAGCCGTGGTTGACGGTCGCGGTGGCATCCAACCCAGTCCTCCTTTGCCTCTTCCTTGTTTATTTTCGTTCGGGTTCTTCTTGATTGGCCTTTTATCCACCTTCTTGACTCAAAAACACTCCATAATCTCTTCCTAACTCGAATTAGTCCCTGCGAAGCAAAAGAACACCAATTGAAGTATTTTGTTATCATTTAGCCTTTAAAACAACAATAAAGCATGGAACATTTAGAGTGTAAATATCGTCTATATAGCCTATTATCAACACCCCACACTTAAATCATTGCTAGTCCTCGAGCAATCCACCACACTCTATAAAGGTTCCTTCACTAAGTTTTCCCCCTAACGTATCACACCAAGAACAACTCACCAAGGTTGCGCCTAGTAGTGAACAATCTTTGCCTCAAAAGTCGACTCTTACGTGCTGCGCAATATTCGTACTTACTCAAATTACTCTATACAGAAGTCAAGACTTACCTTTCTTTCGTGAATCACATGCCCTCACATCACATAAAAGAGTAGTTCCACAAATAATAATATTAAGAACAATTAGGAACTCAAATAGACAAAATTCTCTCACTCTCAAAAAGAACATTCACATGCCACAAAGATGCACCATAGGCTTTCCCGTAGTGTACTACTCTACTAATCGAGCCCATTCAGTCTAAAATCAATTAGGATTTCACTTGGTTGTAATGTAGGCTAAGGGACGAGTAGGATATATTTGGATATAGTGACTAACCTCCCTAAGCACTTTTAATACAATCACATATGTCAGCTAGACATTCCACCGCATTTTTATTTATAACATCCCACTCCATTAAGTGCAATTATATCAAGTCACCACTTATCAACTACTGCATTTACTCATTCTCTTTTTTTTTCTTTTCAAGTGGTGCTTATTCTTTTACTTTTCCAAAAATTGCACCTTTCCTCTAATTCGTCGGTTCCACTCAAAAACCAAACCACCACCCCACACTTTAACTTTTGCATATTTCAATACCATTTAAGTGCTCATGGGAAGTAAAGGGGTTCAAACAGATGGGTCATTCAAACAATTGGGTAAGGTTCGCAATGTGGTTGCCAAATAAACAAGCTTGTAGGCTCAACGGGGTTGACTACGATGTATTACATTTAGGTGGGTCTACTTTATATATCTGGCTTAAACATGAAATGCCTATATCACTTCTAAGACTGAATAAAGCTACTATTTCACTTTGTATACACACGGGACAAGTTCTAGGCATCAAATGTAGAGCATAGAATACAGTACAACTCACACACACATGGCACATGAGAAATTGATCCCACAGTCAGGCTTGTATTTTCTTTAAGTTTGTTTAATTAATTTATTTCTATTCTTAGTTATTTTATATTCTTGGATCAGGTTAATTTATGTGTCTATAAACTACGTTACAAATTCAATTATACCGTTTTACGGATGGCTTTTGTTACCCTCTCTTTTGACTAATCTGCTGAAATACAAGTTGATCAATGTTGATGACAGCTAATTCTTGTTTATACCATTTTTTCTGATTGTTTGCATGGAATTATATATATATGATTGATATTTGATGGCACCTTGCAATTGCCGCATACGTACACATAGGTGTATAATACATTTTTATAGAGTGAGGGGTTCAAAATCTTTATTTTCAATCCCTATTTTATGTATTGCGATATTAAAATTTGATATATATATATATATATATATATATATATATATATATATATATATTCAGTTCTGATATACTTATAATTATTTATTTTGTAAAAATAGAGAAGGAAACAAGGTGTGACTGATGGAATGGTGAACAGCTGTGTTGCAGCTCAAAAGAATCTAGTCTTCTTGACATTTATGTAACTATAATATCCCCAACGGCTAAAATACTACTTACTACTTAATGCTATTTAAGGTTATCAGATCTCAAACTCTCGCATGCAGAAAGATCATGTGGATGAAGGGTAGTTAAACAATGATTTTTCTGCAGTACTGGTCATGTATATATCCCTGCAGAAGGTATGGGCTTCACCCTACAATATTTTTAATGCTGTTAAATTTGAGAAATAAATATGTCCTTGCACAAGTTGAGCTCCCCCACAAGAAAGAGAAGAAAATTCAGAGCTGACTTGAATAGAAACCATTAGTAGTCTTCACAAAAACTACAAAAGTAACCACAAAAGATTGTCCGTAGCGACTCGAAGGTCGCTAAGAAAAATCTAGTAACTAAAACTTATTTGTACCAACATTAAAGAGTTACCACCAAAGAGAGGCTTCTCGTGGCGATTAAGATTGACCATATAAAATTCGCACATGCATTATCGCCACGAAATTTCTTTTTTTTTTTTTTCGTGGCGACTTAGTGAAGCGATGTAAAGTTATCAAAAGGGAGTTTTCACAAAATGTCTCTTTTTTTGGCGACTTCTGGAATCACCATATAAAGTCAGCCATAAAAATCATATTCTCCATAGTGAGACTACAAATAGGTTTGATTTGGTCACCTAGGTTTGAGACATAACTAAGAAAACCAAATTTAAAATTATTCACTGTTTGCTAACATAAGGTAAGACAGAAATGTCACTCAAAAGTTAATAAGGAAATGTGTTACTTTTCACAATATGGAGAACTATTGAAGGGTTAGAATATTATACCTTAAACAGCATCGAGCAATAATACTAGCTAAAAATTCAAGAAAAGATTGTACAATCCCCCACAGAGTCTCCCCAATATAAAAATATATATATATATATATATATATATATATATATATATATATATATATATATATATATATATTAGGGTTCATCTCAATTTCAAACTAGGGTTCATAGCTCAGCACAAAAATACTACGTGATTTCTTCCGCCTAATCTTGTAGGGCAGAGGAGAATAGAGATGTAATATGTATTGAATAGAATAGTTAAAATACATGCAAGTAATTAGCCCGAACATGTTGTATACGGTCAAAATTGCGCTTCCCTAATTTCGTATGACTAATCGAAACCAGAGTGGCAGACCAAGGCTCGGTCTCACGTTGTATCGGACCATGGCACAGATATGGATTGCTAAGCTCATGAATCAATAACCTATCAAGATCGAGACTTACCAGGATCGAGACTAAAGCGGGGTAGAGATCGAGCGAGGTCGAAGGAAGCCTGCTAAGTCGAATAACAGAAAGCCGAAATATACGACCGAGCAGGGATCATGGCGGAAATCTCGGCACGTATCAAGTCAAGACCAGCCATTTAGCCAATCATAAGATTTCCTTATGTATTTGGAATTGTAACATAAGTAGAATTCCTCTACTATATAAATAGGATTCTAATCATTTTGTAATCATGAGATTCACGTTTCAAAAGCTATACATTCACTTTCTCTTAAGCTTTCAGTATTCTTGTTACTGTGTTCATACTTTCCGGCAAAATATTTACTTAATTCGAGGGCAGTCTAGCTCAAGGATTAAAGCTATACATTTCATTTGGTTTGCTCCATTTATATTCGCAGTTAATTCTATTGTAAATTTAAGTTTTCTCTTAATTTGTGCCAAGTGAATCACGTGTCCTTAAATCACAGTATAAATTCAATTGTTTTTCATTTTAGGGCAAATAGTTTGGCACCCACAGTGGAGCTAAGGATAATAGTAATTGCCTAGTATAAATTTTCGTAACGCAAACTATTTTACGCTTATTCTTTGAAGTGTCTTTGATTACAGGATTAAAAAATGTCAAACTCTCAGTCAATATCTCAACACATTGACAATGATCTCAGCCACCACGGCAAGAATGAGAACATTGCACCAGGAAACGTTGCACCCCTTGCTGGCCTCGATTGAGTTCCGACTGTAGACCCAATCGACGTCAGTTCACATATAGCCATCAATAGAAACGTGGTCGTTGATCCCGAAAGCAGCATTCCTGGGGATACCTGATCAGCTACTCCAAGTGTGCATGGCAGTGTAGATGGGGGGATTAGCCTGCGGGTAATCTTCGAAGCACTGCAGGCCCAACAGGCAGCAATAGTCCAGCTCTAAAATTAGAAACACACACCGAGCAGGGTCAAACTCGAGCCGTCCCAAGAAATTGTGCAAAGGGTCAAATCGGCTTTGAGAAAATTGAATGAGAAGGAATCGGAGACCAATCCCGATATAATAAAAATCTCGAAGAGTTGATGAAGCGAATCGAGACAGGAAAAAGAAGATCGAGGAAAATGATAAGAAGGTAAAAACCTATAACTCCAGGGTCGACCAAATCCTGGGGGCTCCTCCAATATTGAAAAGACTAGATTCTAAAAAGTTTTTACAAAAAACTTCCCCCCTCCACCCCAGTGCGGCTCCGAATCCAATCCCTAAGAAATTCTGTATGATCGAGATTCCAAAGTATAATGGGACGGCTGATCCAAATGAACATGTCACCTCGTACACGTGCGCTATCAAAGTAAATGACTTGGAAGATGACGAAATTGAATCCGTATTGCTAAAGAAATTTAGGGAGATTCTATCTAAGGGTGTCATGATATGGTATCACAACTTACCACCTAATTCTATTGATTCGTTTGCTATGCTTGCAGATTCCTTTATAAAAGCGCACGCTGGAGCCATTAAGGTTGCAATGAGAAAGTTGGACCTTTTCAAGGTAAGACAAAAAGATAACGAGATACTCAGGGAATTCGTATCTCGGTTCCAAATGGAGAGAATGGATTTGCCACCGATCACCGATAATTGAGACGTTCAAGCTTTCACTCAAGGTCTCAACATTCGGAGTTCCATAGCTTCGCAACAGTTGAAGCAAAATTTGATCGAGTATCCAGTTGTCACTTGGGCCAATGTATATAATCGATATCAATAGAAGATCTGGGTCGAGGATAATCAACTAGGGACTTCTTCCAAGTCCATTTATCCTAATAGGCCCGTGGATAGAATCAAGAGGGATATCAACCGAGAACCAAGGTCGAACAGAGATCGATATCAACAGTACAACGGAGACCGTAGAGGCAACGGGTCTGGACGGAACTTTACACGGAATGAGAGGAGAAATGATTGAGGTAAAAGTTTATGGGGACTCATGAGCAAGGGTGGTTTCGACAGGGATGCAGGGCCCAAAGAAGCGCCACGTTGTCGGAATATAACTTCAACGTAGATGCATCAACCATCGTATCAGCCATTGGACGTATCAAGGATACTAGATGACCTAGACCTGTGTAGATCAATCTGACCCAGAGAAATCCCAACCAAATATGCAAGTATCATGGCATCCATGGTCATAAAACAGAAGATTACAAGCAGCTACGGGAGAAAGTAGCTCAATTGTTCAATGAGGGGCATCTTCGGGAATTCTTAAGCGTTCAGGCCAAGAATCACTTCAAAAACAGAGATTCCAGTAGACAGAACGAGCAGGAAGAACCACTACACGTAATTCATATGATCATTGAAGGGATCGATACACTTCAAGGACCAGTATTAAAACGCACCAAGGTGCGATCACAAGGGAGAAATGAACTCGAGACTACATACTGGAAGGAACCTTGTTTTTCAATGATGAGGATGCAGAAGGGATCGAACAACCCCACAACGACGCACTGGTAATATCTATACTTATGAATAAGAATCAAGTTAAATGTGTTTTGATTAATCCATGTAGCTCGGCCAACATAATTCGATCAAAGGGTCGTAGAACAGCTCGGCCTATAGGATCAGGTTGTACCCGCAACCCGGGTTCTAAACGGCTTCAATATGGTATGTGAAACCACCAAAGGCAAAATAACTTTGTCAGTAAACATATCTGGGACCCTCCAAGAAATGAAGTTCCATGTTATCGAGGGTGATATGAGGTATAATGCCCTATTCGGGAGACTGTGGATCCATAACATGAGGGCAGTGACTTCGACCCTTCACCAAGTTCTAAAATTCCCAATGCCAGAGGCAGTCAATACAGTTTACGGGGAGCAACCCGCCGCCAAGGAAATATTTTCCATCGATGAAGTGATAACAATATCGGCACTCTCATTAACAAAAGGTCAAGTTCGAAGGGAAAACATGAGGTTAAATAGCAACCATAGATACCAGTCTTAACCCAACTGGAGGTGCAGGGGACTTACGAGGATGATGACTATATGATACCTCGATCCCCGATGATTCTGACGCCACAAAATCAACGATTGAAGAGCTGGAACAAATCATACTGATCGAGCGTCTGCCCGATCGAAAGGTATACCTGGGCTCGGGGCTAACTCCCGAGCTTAGGAAAAAACTTATTCAATTTCTTAAAGCTAATATGGATTGTTTTGCCTGGTCCCATCTCAATATGACAGGAATTCCACCAGAGATCACTACTCATAAACTAAGCTTGTACCCAAAGTTCTGCCCGATGAAACAAAAATGAGGCCTCAGCCCGAGGTAAAACATGCTTTCATCAAAGATGAGGTAACCAAACTTCTCAAAATAGGATCCATCCAGGAAGTAAAATATCCCGAATGGTTAGCAAATGTGGTAGTAGTCCCTAAAAAGGGAAACAAACTTAGGATGTGTGTAGACTATAAAGACCTAAATAAAGCATGCCCCAAGAATTCTTTTCCTTTGCCTAATATCGATCGCGTGATCAATGCCATGAACAGACACGAGATTCTCAGTTATCTCAATGCCTATTCTAGGTACAACTAAATACAAATGAACCCGAAAAACCAGGAAAAAACTTTGTTCATCACTAAGTATGGTACCTACTGTTATAATGTAATGCCGTTTGGACTAAAAAATGCTGGTGTAACCTATCAACACCTAGTAAACCGAATGTTCGAAGAACAAATAGGGAAATCTATGGAAGTTTATATTGATGACATGCTAGTTAAGTCCCTGCGAGTAGAGGACCATTTGAAGCATTTGCAGAAAACTTTCAGCATACTGATGAAATACAACATGAAGCTCAACCCGGAGAAGTGTGCATTCGGGGTTGGGTCCGGTAAGTTTCTCGAATTCATGGTCGTTTAACCAGAAAATAGGAATTTCAGTCAAAGCCTATTTTTAGATGTACTCGAGTTACTGATAATCAAGAAAAGGAATATTATTGCAATGAGAACGGAAAATTAGAGTATGGAATATCAAAGCAATCAGTACAAAGCAAAAGTAAATAATTCTATTCCAGTAATAATCAGAACGTGTCCATATAAATGACATTTCTCTTCTTTATATAGCTATCTCTAAGTACAACTCGTTATGAGCATTAATGACATTAATGAAACGTTATAATTGGTAATCGTAATTGTTTCGTGAAGATTCTGTAACGCTTGTTATAATTTATTCCCATTAATTGAAGATCAATGAACCTACCCTTCTTTATCATTTTGGTTCATTCCATTAGTGCTTCTTCAAATCGCTAAAGAGACTCGAGCAACCGTTCTTTTTCATTTCTTGAACGTTTTGCTCGTGCCTATTAAGACTCATGTCTTCTTTAATACTCTTCTCTAGCTGTTGCTTTTCCAGCGATCCACATGTCTTGCCATGTCAGCCACATAATTAATTGTACGTGTAATATTTATTTTTCCCAATACAGATAGTCCCCCACTTGCCAATTATTCAGCAATTGAATATTTGGGAAGTGGATCTCATTTATGGCGTGAATTTTTGCTGCCGTTTCCCACGTACCAAATTATCTTCTTCTGAACTGGCGCATCGTATGTCACTTCCATTTAATGTCTGTGACACATGGCAGTCATCGATTGACTCTGCAACTCTTTAGTGGATTCTAGGGCTTTTTTATGGCTGCATCAGTCAGGAAGTGATAGTTTTCATAGTGACGTCTCCATCATTACCTTTTTTGTATGACGGTTGCTTCTGCATATAAATACATCCTTTGCCTTTACTTTCACGAAAAAAAATTCTTCGGTGTCCTTTATTCACATCTTGTTCTTGTTCATCAATACGTTCCACTTCTTTATACAACTATGTCTTCTTCAAATCCTGATCCTCGAAAAGTCCTCATTGTAGATGAACTTTACCCTTCTTCTGCTCCTACTAGAAGTAGGAGAGGTGGTAGGTTGCGTCGTTTAGGGCTAGTTTCTGTACGGGGTTCTTCTTCTCAACCTAGTTTTACTCCTCCATCGTCTTCTATAATTAGGGCTTCTTTTTCGCATAGATCTTCTGCTAGAAATAGAGATTCTAGTGAACCAATTTGTGAACCTTCGATTGATAAGATCATCCCTGCTGAACTTTCCTTCTATTCTCATAGAGAATCAAGTAGGAATCAAGTCACTTCTATGACTTCTCATGATCGTGCTGATGTTTACCCCTCCCAAATTACTGAGGGTTTGATTTCTGTTGTACATAGAGACTGTCATTGGAAATTTGATTTCCCAATTTTGGTCCCCAATGAAAACCAAAGGACCACTTCCTTTAAAGTTGGTTTTTCTTTTGTGTATACATATCCCTTTACATTAGGTTTTAGGCCTCCTATTGACCCAGTCATCATTGAATTTTGCCGTTTTTTAATGTGTGTTAGGACAGATTGACCCTATTGTATGGAGGGCTGTGGCATGCCTTAGGTATTTGGCAAATCTGGCTCAGTTACCCTTCAGCTTTTACCATCTAATCCATCTCTACTCTCCTAAGTTATTCCGTCATGGGATTTTTACTCTCGTGGTGAGAAGTAAGAGAGTTTTGGTTAGCCCTGAGGATGATAAAGATCGTGGCTGGTACGCCCGATTCGTTGCCACCCTCACAAGTGGGTTAGCAGGTGAAGAGAACATGCCTTCCCTGAGAAGTGGAACTTTGCACGTAAGTTTTTCTTTCAATCTTTATTTCTTCTGTTTTTGGTGAAGATCTTGTAATTCTCGTAACCGTTTTACTTTTCTCTTTTAGAAACCATGGGAACTATTGAAGAGATTCCTGGTTTCCGTGGTTGGGTAGAAAAATTGTTAACAATTGCTCCTATGGAAGTAAGGTCTTGGAAGTACCTTTCAAATAGATTTGGATGGAAAGTTAAGACTCACGGTAACTTTCTCTTTCACTTTTTCTTTATTTTCATTCTTATCTTAGAACTTGTTAACCCTTTTTTTATTAGGGTTTCCCATTCGGGGTGTGATTGTTGAATAATTACTGCCTCAAGGCTCTCTCTGGCAAAAGCTCAGGAAATAACTTTGAGTTCCTCATCAAAAAGAAAAGTTGATAGGCCACAGGATTCCAAAGATGAAGAGGAAAGGGATGAAGGATCATTAGTTCGTAAGCGACGAGCCAGAAGACGGGTCATTTCTGATGATGATGCTACTCCTCATCCTCGTCTTGTTTCTGTGTTTTATCCTAAAAGTGCTACTTTAGTGAGTTCTGATGAAGAGATGCCTGCAGCACCCCGTGACTCTACTGAACACCTCTTTTCTCGTGGATTTGATGATGAAAACTTTGGCTTAATTTCTGAGGAGGCGCCTCTTGCCTCTTTTCCTGTGTCTGCTCCAATGGAACCTCAGTTGCCTGTTCCTCCTGTTGCCACTACTTCTCAGCCCGTGGCTATTTTGACTTCTTCGACCGTTCCTACTACTACAACTTCTCGTGCTAAAATTGGTTCTTCTAGTGGAAGTAGGCAATGAAACAAGTTACCAATGAGATTCCCACATATGGTAACCTTTTGAAGAAATCAGGCAGGCTGATATGTGGTTGAAACCACTGATAGGTCCAGTTGAGAAGTCTAAACTGGAAAGTCATAGCTCTCTAACTTAGATGAATGATATTGTGCATACATCCTTAAAGGTATAAACCTTGCCTTTTTATCTTATGTGATTTTTCTTTTATTAGTATCATATTTCTTTTTCTCACTATGTAGATCAATCTCATCAGTACGGACATGATGAAAGGGATCGTCCATACGGAGCAGCTAATGCATGACTATCATACTGAGGCAGATAATTGGAAAGAGCAGTTCGAGAGTCTTCAACTTGAAATGGAGATTTTAGAGGAAAACAAGTGTACCTTGGAGCAGCAAGTAAAGGTTTTTGCAGTAGAACTAGCGATTGAGAGAGCCTCTTCTAATCAGGACGGCAAAGACAAGAACCTTCTTATGTCTTCTGAACAGCTTTCTAAAGCCAATGAAGATATCAGAGGTCTAAAGGACCTATTGAATCAGAAAGAAGTTTATTCTGGTGAACTTGTTCAAATGCTCACCAATGCTCAAGAAGATCTCCGAGTATCTTCTGACAGAGTTTGATTTTTAGAGAACTCACTTGCTCCCTTACAGGATTCTTATGATGATGCCTTAACCGAGAAGGAAGAACTTAAGAATGAGATTAAGCACTGGGAAAGAGATTACGAAGCTCTTGAGCATAAGGCTGCCGTTGAAGTAAGTTGGGCTTTCCTGAACACACGCCATGATACTTTAATGGAAGCAAGTCGGGAATTCTTTGACTTAACTGCTGAGATTGGAAAGATCAAGGAGACCATTGAGAAAACCCAACAAAGTTAAAGCTTTTCTTCACCTGTGACTGACATTCCCGAGGGTGATGAAATTACTCCTGGTGAGGCTGCTATTCAATATCCTTCCGCTCAAGTTACTCTTCCTATTTCTGATGATGCCGTTCTTCACCCTACTAGTTCAGATTCTTCCCCTTAGTGAAAGTTTAAGAAAATTTGAAGTGATGTTTTTTTTATTGGTGGAACATTTGGAGGTTTACCCCTGGTCCCATTTGGGGTGATGTTTTGGAAGATCTTGCCCCTAGTCTGTTTCGGGATTTTTTGTAAAGACAATTAGGTTGAAACTAAGTTCATACTTAGTTTTAACCAAGTTATTATGATATTATAAAGTTTTTTGTCCAACCTTTATGATATCTTTATTTCGAGTTTCTGTTTTACTCTCTTAATGGTTTGCCCTTGCCTTTTTCTTTATAAGTTTGGGGGTTTATTTTCCACTTAACTTTAATGTTTGGG
Organism: Nicotiana tabacum; assembly: GCF_000715075.1. Lineage (NCBI taxonomy): Eukaryota > Viridiplantae > Streptophyta > Magnoliopsida > Solanales > Solanaceae > Nicotiana > Nicotiana tabacum. The sequence goes on from NC_134099.1 coordinate 82,214,379, forward strand.
TTTTTTGTTTTACCCTTTGCTATTTTAGCTTTTGAATTTAAAAATGTTTTGTTAATTTCGTGACTTTTTGAACAAGCACGAGTTATAAAATAGGGCCCTTTTATATACGATACTTAATGAAAAAGACGTCTCAACTTCATAATGGTGTAAACATACGAAAGAAGAAATAGGAACACACATGTTTCTTTGAACAACTTCGAGGAATGTTTTGTCTCATTTGAACTTTCAATAATATTTTACATGTATTTAAGTATCATCTACGACTTTTTCGTAATTGTTGTCTTTACAACAGATTTATAAACAATTCGAGGGTAGCTTGGAAATCCATGACTAAATATTGCCTTTAACCTATACATTCATAAATTTTTTGGAATTTGCATCCACGAGTGTATTCTTCATAGGGTTTTTAATCAGGTTTGAATTTTTGGCTCGTGACTTTACTCTGAACTTCCGATTTGATGGGTAGACTTTTAGGCTTGACTTGAATTCTGATTGTTCCAGTCTTCTTTGCCTTCCTCATATATATAGTCCCCCAAGTGTTTGAGCTTTGAAGTATGAAATCTCGAGCACTTGATTATTCCTTCCATGTGGTCCTTTTCCTGAAAAGGAAAAACGTACAGGACTCAGAGGCATATATAATTTGGATGATGACTGCTTAACCCTTTATATTTCCATAAGAAAGGTTGTAACCCTAGATCGGGAATTATATTACTTCCGCGTGTCTTTCAGGTCTAATATCATCATTTGGTGCGGGCTAGCTTTTTGCCTATCATCTAAAATTGTTAGTATAGTTTTAACTGTACAAAATAAAAATTGTAATTAAGAGATACCTGACCGTGGGTATTTCCTTTCCTTAGACATAGTACTTCATCAGATGAACAACATTCCAACTCGAGTGTAGAACCTTTCCATCCATGGTTTCCAATTCATATGCACCTTTTCCAGCGATACCTCGAACCTTGTAAGGTCCTTCCCAATTTGGACTCAACTTTCCTGCATTAGCTACTCTTGTGGATTGAAAAACTTTCTTGAGTACGTAGTCCCCACTATTGAAGTACCTAAGATGAGCTTTCCGATTGTAATATCGCTCAATAATTTGTTTCTACGTAGCCATCCTTATTAAAGCTATTTCTCTCCTTTCTTCAAGCAAATCGAGATTTACTCGCATCTCCTCCTCATTCAACTCTTCGATTGCTTGGGTGTATCTCGTACTTGGCTCTCCTATTTCAACTGGAATTAAGGCTTCAACACCGAACACAAGTGAAAATAGTGTCTCTCCTGTACTTGTTTTTGCTGCTATTCGGTATGCCCACAAGACTCCAGGTAGCACTTCTGGCCACCTACCTTTTGACTCCTCTAGTCTTTTCTTCAAGTTATTAATAATAACTTTATTTGTTGATTCGGCTAGTCCATTGGCCACAAGATGATAAGGTGTTGAGGTAATCCTTTTAATTTTCCAACTCTGAAAGAATTCTATGATTTGCGCACCTACGAACTGCATGCCATTATCACACACGATTTCTTTTAGAACCCCAAACCGACATATGATGTTTCGCCAAATGAAGTCTCTGACCTCTTTTTCTCGTACCCGTTTGAAGGCACATACTTCTACCCACTTAGTAAAATAACCAGTGAGTACTAATAAAAATCGTACCTTTCCTTTGGATTGCGGTAGTGGACCCACGATATCCATCCCCCACTTCATAAAAGGCCACGGTGCAATAACCGCATGTAATAATTCTGCTGGGTGATACATGTTGTTACCATATCTTTGGCACTTATCATATTTGGCTACACAATTTTCTACCTCTTCTTCAATTTTTGGCCAGTAATACCCTGCTCTAATTAGAGTTTTTACCAGGGATTTTCCATCGGTGTAATTTTCAGAATGTCCTTCATGTACTTCTCTCATCACATACTCCGTTTGAGAAGGTCCGAAACACCTTGCTAAAGGACCACCGAACATTTTTCGATATAAATTGCCTCGATCCAAATAATAATGACCAGCCTTTCGGCGAAGTGCCTGATCCTTTTTCTTATCTTCAGGTAGTATTCTGTACTGCAAAAAATTAATGATCTCGTTTCTCCAATCCCATGTTAAATTATTGAAATTTACCTCATTTTTATCTTGGTCGAGTGTCGAATGAAACAAATGTATTACAGAAGCATTCTCTTCATTTATCACTTCTGCAGCGGATGTAAGATTAGCCAATGCGTCTGCTTCGACATTCTCGTCTCTCTGTATTTGCACAATTTTCCAAGTTTGGAATTGTCTAATCAAATTTCGCGCCTTTTCTAAATATTGTTGCATATCGCCTCTCTAGCTATATAAGTCCCCTGCATTTGATTAACTACGAGCTGCGAGTCGCTTTTGATTATGATCTTCTCTATTCCGAGCTCCCGTGCCAGTTCTAAACCTGCAATCACATCTTCATACTCTGCTTCATTATTAGTAATAGGATGGCATTTTATGGCTTGCCATATAGTCTCTCCCGCGGGTGGGATTAATGCCTAAACCCGCTCCTTTTACATTTGAAGAGCCATCGGTAAACAGGGTCCAAGTACCTGGATTAGACCCGGTAAATACATGCAGTTCTTTTTCTGCTTCTGTTACCATTCCCGAGCTAAAGTCTGCCATGAAATCTGCTAAAAATTATGATTTTATTGCAGTTCTAGGTTGATATGTGATATCATATTCACTTAGTTCTATGGCCCATTAGGCTAACCTACCTGATAATTCTTGCTTATGCAATATATTACGTAAGGGGTAGGCAGTTACTACAGAGATAGGGTGACATTGAAAATAAGGCCTTAATTTTCTTGATGCCATAATTAATGCTAAAGCAAGTTTTTCTAAATGAGGATATCGAGTTTCAGCATCCAATAAAGACTTGCTAACATCATAAATCGAAGATTGTTTACCTTTGTCCTACCGAACTAATATGGTACTTACCGCCACTTCTGAAACGGCGAGGTAGATGAGTAGCTTTTTTCCGTCCTTTGGTTTAGCCAGCAACGGTGGGTTTGACAAGTATGCTTTTAAATTTTTGAGCACTTGTTGACATTCTTCGGTCCATTTAAATTGACTTTGATTTTTCAAAACTAAAAAGAACTTAAAGCTTTTCTCCGAAGATTTAGAAATAAATCTTCCCAATGCTGATATCCTACCTGTTAACCTCTGTACTTCTTTTTTGCTCGTAAGTATATCCAGTATATTTTCAATAGCTTTAATTTGCATGAGATTTACTTCAATTCCACGTTTAGAAACAAGGAAACCTAACAACTTACCTGACGACACGTCAAATGCACATTTCTCTGGATTTAACTTCATATTGAATTTGCGGAGAATCTGAAACGTATCTGACAAATGTTGAATATGATCCCCCGCCTGTTGTGATTTGACTAGCATATCATCGATATAAACCTCCATGGCTTTTCCCAGATGTTCTTGAAACATCTTAGTTACTAACCTCTGGTACGTGGCTCCAGCATTCTTTAGGTCGAAAGGCATAACTTTATAACAGTAAGCCCACTATCTATAATAAAGGTTGTTTTTTCCTCATCTGAAGGATCCATTTTATTTGATTATATCCTGAATAGGCGTCTAAAAAAGTTAATAGTTCGTGTCTGCAGTAGCATCAATTAGTTGATCTATGTGTGGTAATGGAAAAGAATCTTTAGGGCAGGCTTTATTCAAATCAGTATACTCTACACAAACTCACCACTTACCATTCTTTTTGGGCACCACCACAGTATTAGCTAGCCAATTAGGATATTTTACCTCACGGATAGACCCGATTTTTAAAAGCTTTTGTACCTTATCCTGAATCACCTGGTTCTTGAAGGATCCTTGCTTCCTTTTCTTCTATTTAATAGGCGGATACGTTGGATCTTCATTTAGCTTATAGGTCATCACCTCCGGTGGTATATGTGTTATATCTGAATGCGACCAAGCAAAACAATAGCTTTTAAAAATTTAATTAACTTACTTTTCATCTCTGGGCTGAAGTTGGTTCCGATGTAGACTTTTCTATCTGGACAATGTACAAACAACACCACCGCTTCCAGTTCCTCAATTGTTATTTTGATGTTTTCATTCTCTTCTGGTTCTTGAATAGTATCAGGCCTTGAGTCTATATCCGTTTGTCCATCTGTAGTTGAGGTTTGTGTTGCTTAACCCTCAACTGAATTCTGTAATTGCTATTTTCCATCTGCAGTGTCATTTTTTACGCTTGAATCTACACTGAGTTAATGTTTCGGGAAGCCTGTTAATCACCACAGATTTTTCTTATTCCCCATTGCGAAGAGAACTTGATAACCTGATGTAAGGTAGATGGAACAACATCCATATAATGAATCCAAGTTCTGACAAGAATCATATTGTACGCCATGTCCATATCTATCACTTGAAATTTGGTATCTTTGACTACTCCTTCTGCGAATATGGTGAGTATTATCTCCCATTTTGTAACAACGCTCGAGTTGTCAAAGCAAGACAAGGTACGTGCTTTGGGTACCAATTTATCATCGGCTTGCATCTCGTTTATCACTCTTAGGAGAATGATATTTACAAAGCTACCTGGATCAATCAAAACTTGTTTTACATTAGTATCATGTACAAGTAAAGATATTACCAGTGCGTCATTGTGTGGGATCAACACGCTATCTGCGCCTTTATCATCAAATGTTATACTGTCTTCTTCCAAAACTTGGCGAACTCACTTCCCGTGGGTAACTGTGATTTTTGACACCTTCTTTGCTGCCGTATATGTTACGTCGTTTACCTCATCCCCTTCGCTAATGACATTAACTATTCTTTTTGATGATGGAGGTTTTGGCGGCTCCTGCCTATTCTTCAGATATGCTTGCTTACCCTTCTCACTAAACAATTCTGTAAGTAACCTTATTTTAATAAGTGATCTCCTTCACCTTGTAGTAGTCTCCAATCTGTTGTTTTGTGACCGTGATCGTTGTGAAACTCGCACCAGAAATCGGGGTTTCTCCTATTTGGGTTCGATCTCATTTCTTTTGGCCCCCACACTTTATCTCCCATGCTTCTTAAAACAGCTACCAACTCAGATGTGCTAACATTGAAACTGTAACTACCAATCTTTGCTTTTGAACTTCTATCATTGTCTCGCGTGTCTTGCTCCTTTCCGAACCTGGACGATGAACTTGAATCTCTGTCCCTTGATCTGGAGTCATACCTCGGGTTTTCTTGTTTCGAACGTGAATCCCTTCCTGCTGGTCCCATATAAGGTTCATACCTATTCTTGCCTTTTTAGTTTCTGGCCGCCTTGAACTTACCCTTTCATCTCTCCGGGACTGAGTGATAGTGTCTTCTTCTATCCGCAGTTTCATGTTGTACCTATTGTAAACATCATTCCAAGTTGTTGCAGGGAATTCTCGCAAGCTTTCTTTGAGTCTCCTCGTAGCTTCTGAGCTTTTTTCATTTAAATTACTGGCAAATGCCATTGCCGCCCAATTGTCGGGTATACGTGGCAACATCATTCGTTCATGTTGGAATCTGTCTACGAATTCCTTGAGTAGCTCCGTATCTCCCTATTTTATTTTGAAAATGTCTTCCGTCCTTTTATCAACTTTTTGAGCTCCCGAGTGTGCTTTTATAAATGAATCTGCAAGCTCAGCAAAAGAATCAATAGAATTTTTAGGTAAAAGAGAATACCATGTTAATGCTCCCTTCGTGAGTGTTTCACCGAATTTTTTGACCAGTACTGATTCAATCTCTTGCTCGATCAAGTCGTTGCCCTTTATGCCAGTTGTAAATGGAGTTACATGATCTCGTGGATCAGTTCTTCCATCGTACTTTGGGATATCAGGCATCTTAAACTTTTTCGGAATATCCAAAGGAGTGGCGCTTGTCTTCCAAGGCTGTTGAGAGTATTTGTCTATATCCACTCTTTTAATTATAGGTGGAACACCAGGTATATGTTCTATGCGATCGTTCTGCTCCTTGAGCTGTTTCTGCAAAGATAGTACTAAATTTTGTAAATCAGAATTACCTGGGATACTTGACCCTCCATCGCGATATTTGCTGGAAGTTCATCCGCTGCTTGAATTAGCGAGTCCTGAGCGTGGATTCTCTATGGTTGCAGTGTTGTTTGGAGGCGGAGTTGGTGGTACAGTTGGCAACCCACTAAGAAAAGCTTGAAGAGCATTGTTGACCTGTTCTGCGATTAATTGCTTCAATGTTGCATCGATAGCTTGATCATCCTCATGTGGTCATTCATATGCAATTCAGATCTTTCAGGTGTCCCTTCTCGAGATTGTCGAGGACAGTTTCGTTGTGAGGGTATTAGAGTTCCATCTCCTTGTTCATTTTGCTGATTCAACTGTTGCTGATTTTGTTGGTTATGTTGGTTTTGTTGGTTGTTGTCGTTGACGTTTGACATAATTTTTTGGTAGAAGAATGGATTTGGAAAGTGAAAAGATTATTAGAGTCCCATAATGGAACCAATTTGTTTAAACAGAAAATAGGAATTTCGGTCAAACCCTATTTTTAGAAGTACTCGGGTTACTGATAATCAAGAAAAGGAACATTTTTGCAATGAGAAAGGAAAATTAGAGTATGAAATAGCAAAGCAATCAGTATAAAGCAAAAGTAAATAATTGTATTCCAGTAATAATCAGATATCCATACAAATGACATTTCTCTTCCTTATATAGCCATCTCTAAGTACAACATCTTTTCCCCTTTATGATCGAGTCATTATGAATATTAATGACATTAATGAAACGTTATAATTGGTAATCGTAACTGTTTCGTGAAGTTTCTGTAATGCATGTTATCATTCATGCCCATTAATTGAAGATCAATGAACCTTTCCTTCTTTATCGTTTTGGTTCATTCCACCGGTGCTTCTTCAAATCGCTAAAGAGACTAGAGCAACCATTCCTTTTCGTTTCGTGGACATTTTTCTCGTGCCTATTAAGACTCACGTCTTCTTTAATACTCTTCTCCAGCTGTTGTATTTCCAGCGATCCACATGTCTTGCCATGTCAGCCACATAATTAATTCCATGTGTAATATTTATTTTCCCAATACAATGGTGTTGAATCAGGGAATCGAGATCAATCCGGCCGATAAGATCAAAGCAATCGAAGATATCACGATAGTGGATAATGTGAAGGCTGTACAAAGGCTAACCGGGCATATTGCAGCCCTGGATCAATTCATCTCGGGATCATCGGATAGGAGTCATCAATTCTTCTCGTTGCTGAAAAAGAAGAACAACTTCACTTGGACCCCCGAATGTCAACACGCTTTATAGGAACTTAAGCGATACTTGTCGAGCCCACCATTGCTTCACAAGCCGAGGGAAGACGAACAACTTCACTTATATTTGGCAGTATCGGAGATAGCGGGAAGTGGAGACCTTGTCCGAGAAGAACAAGGTATGCAATTCCCTATCTATTATGTTAGTCGGACCCTAGGTGAGGCTGAAACTAGGTATCCTCATTTAGAAAAGTTAGCGCTCGCTTTGATAAGCTCCTCTAGAAAATTAAAACCATATTTTCAATGTCATCCCATATTTGTTGTAACAACTTATCACATTCGAAATATTTTGCATAAACCCGAGCTTTCGGGGCGCTTGTGCCAAATGGGTCATGGAACTCAGCGGGTACGATATTGAGTATCGACCCTGAACAACTATCAAGTCTCAAATCTTAGCAGATTTCGTGGCTGACTTCACGCCGACCCTAGTGCCTGAGGTTGAAAGGGAATTATTAGTCAAGTCTGGTACATCTTCGGGGATCTGGATCCTCTTTACAGACGGTGCTTCAAAAGTAAAGGGGTCCGGACTCGGCATCGTGCTAAAACCACCCACAGGTAACGTGGTTAGACAATCTATTAGAACGGTAAAATTGACAACAACGAGGCAGAATATGAGGCCATGATTGGAGGTTTCGAACTAGCCTGTTACACCCAGTAAGCTTAACAACCGTGATACCGTTATATATGTACATTTGATATGATATTTTGGGTGGAATATTTTGTAAAGAAAAAAAATAAATAGTTTGAAAACTATGATTTTATATAGTTATTAATATTACTACTTTTGAATATGTTTTAAATTATACACATGAGAAAATTTTATGAGATTTTCTTTATTGTAAAGATAGAAATTATTTTCTCACAAAAAAAAAAGTTATCTTTTTACTATTTTAGAATTAAGCGTACGAAAATTTGTACTCTTTATACGTGATTAGCAAAATTAAAAGTTGAAAATATATATATATTTTTACATGAATATTTTAACGAAATAATAGTGTATGTATTGATTTTATATAGTATCAATGCTCATCAATCTTCAACCAGTTTTGTTCAGTGTATCTGTACATGTGCATATATATATTATGTAAAATAACACCGAAATCCTTTCGGTATTATCTAGAACGGAAAGCAATGGAAAGCATAGAAGGAGAATGGTTGCATGCTTTTAAAACAAATTTAGTAGTATTACTTTTCTCTTCTTCTTCCCTTTCCTTCTGAAAGCTTCTATCCAAATACATGCAGATGACAACGTTAGCATAGCTTAAATTGTTGTTGGCCTAAATTAGGTAGAATAATGTGTAACTTACTAACAAAATATTTCTTTTAGATGAGAATGTTCACATCATGCAATACAGAATAGCACATGTCCTGATCTTGTTTTTATGTCTAAATTAATTATCTATCACCTAACAACCAATTAAAGTATTTCAACGTACTTTATTGAGTAAAAGCTCAGACCCATATATAAGGAAACATGACGCAAATAAATAAGTAGAAAATTAAACGAGACATTTCATATAATTCGACTTGAATAATATTTTCTGTACTCAAGCAAATGTTGTTCGTTGTTCACCTTTTCTAGTGTACGTACAACAAAATTTATAGCTATGGTAACGCAAAACGGTATTTTTCTTCGCCACTTGTTAGTTATTACAATTAATTAGTCCCAATTTTATCTAAGTAACCATCTGATTTTCTTTCTCTTTTTTTTTTCTCCCTATTTTAAGTCAATAACTATTGCTAGCTATTAACTTAGTAAGGTACGAAAACGTAATGACATTCTCTTCTTAAAATCTGATCCCTTCCGTATGAGACTTCACCTATCCCTGGAAAAGCACACATAGTGACATATACCTAAGACATATGTAGATATGCCCTAGATCCAATATTATATTTGATAAAATGAATATATTTTTGTGAACGTTATTTGATATAAAATATATATGAAATTTGATATTGTTTTATCATTGTTATTAATTGCTTGATTAATTTGATAAGGTCCTTGATTTAATTTTGAGACTTGACATTGTGATGGAGATCATGATAATGAGAGTAAAGTTTCTTATAATTTAATCTAAATTTGTTCTTGATCGTAGGATTATTAATTTGGACATTAGTAATCCGGTTAGATCAATATTTATGTGATCGTCTTTATGGATAAAGATTAGTTGATCTCATTAACTAAATTACATAGATAGATGATGCATATAGAGATATGATCATTGAACCGACTCATTGGATAATTCCTAATGGTTAGAATTACCATAAACTGTCAATAGGATATTCTCTTGAAGAATGTGATGTAAAAGTTTCCTTTGACCTGAGATCGTCATAGTAATTGACAAGTTATTTATTGTGCTTTGATACCAGACACCTATGGCCCTAGGGCAATAGTTGAAAGGATATTGGGTACGATTAAATGCTTGTAGAATTAGTGAATGATCAAGATGGAATCTGTCAACTCTTGGTAATGAGTTTAAGCTCCAAGTTGTTGTGAATTATAAACGACCAAATTAAGACCTTGGCTAGGGCAATTGAATGAAAGAAGAAATGAGTTTCTTAGGTCATTCGATGGTCGATTATATTTGACATGAACACATAGTTGGTCGCCTATTAGGATTTGACAGTTGAACCGTATCCTAGGGTGACTCAGAGCTATAAGGACGGAAGGAAATATTACTTTATTCTTCTACTGGTTCTTGAGATTAAATTGCATACTTCATGCTATCCGGTCGTTGAGGAGTGTTGCTAGACGCCACCCTTGATTAGTATATTGATGTGATCAATTCACTATCGATTTAGTATTGAACCTATGAAGTCGCACACTAACGAGTGTTCTGGTCTTTGCTAATGGATTAGTTATTCTATTATTTGGTAATTAAATTATAAAATTTAATTAGTCAATTTTTTTTAATTATTAGTCCAAATGAAATATTATTATACTCTTTGCTAGCACAAAGGATATATTATTATTGTTAATAAAGTGAAGTTTTCTATTTGGAATAGAAAAATTAAATTATGTCTCTTGGTTAATATATATATATATATATATATATATATATATATATATATATATATATATATATATATATATATATATAAATACTCATAATTAATATTTATTTATAAATATTAATGAAGAGTTATGTGTTAAATCCAATTTAACATTGGAATGACATAAAGTGACTACGGCAACATGTGGCATTGGATTCTATTTTGCAATGGAAAAGGATTTATAAAGTCCTAATTTGGAATAGAGTTACACGTAAGTCACCACCTTAACATGTCCCTAACCTATTGGGGAAAAGGATACTAAGGTGATGTATATCAGTATATATACGAAGGTTTCATATGTAGAAACACTGATGATCGAAAAAGGTCATAAACAAGAGAGGCGTTTTTAGACAAGAAATTTGTTTTCTTGTCTTGTTATTACTATGTTAAAGGGTTTTGAGAAAATTTCTGCATAGTAATTTCTCGTTCAATTTGTCCGCGGGTTTCACTGATGAAAGAGTTGATAACAAGGATCGATCTCGGTGTGGATACGCATAGAATCTTCGCACTATCGAAATTTTTTTAAAACGAGACTTTATTCACCAGGTACGTCTCAGATCCGATCTTTGACATGTAAATAAATCTTAAACACAAAAATGTCTACCTAAAATTGTTATTGTCTTCCGCTGCGTGTTACGAACACTTATATGCAATCCTTCAATATATAGGTGAGCTACTGTGTTGTTAGAGATATACCAAGAAATGAAATTAAAAATAATAATCTAAAGATATGCTAGGGAAGCTCTTATAGCTTATTGCACTACTCGTGGAATATTTTCTGTCTTGAAAAGGCTGGAGGAAGTCGTGTAAGAACAAAATTGCACAACTAGGTAAAATGTGCAAAACTGATGTCATATGAACTTTAGTTGGTTTTAGCTATGTGATTAAGGATGCTACTACTCAACTAGTTGGATCTAATTAATTACGGCATGCATCTTATTGGCTATTTAGGGGCATCTCAATATTTTATTTTCAGAAAGGAAATTATTTAACCAAAGAAACTGAGTTGTTAACGAATGAAAGAGTGGGCCTATCAATAGTTCATCAAATAAGGTACCATATAACCATGATAGTAGGATATATAAAATATATATATTTTTATTTTTTTTAAAAAGTAAAATTTTAAATAATTTGAGATAATTTTTAATTATATGGGTAATTAATTAATTACCGGATAATAAAACACTACTTAATTACCTAATAAGTAGATAAAGATCAACCCCTCCAAAAAGTTGCAGCCAATCACTTCCCAAACAATGACTCTTAATCATTTTTGGATTAGGTGACATCAGTTGGATAATTATATATACAACACTTCATGTCTTGGAAACATGAGCAACATTACATCTGTACATTCTAAACAAGGAGCTGGCATGCTTGTCAGTATGCTTGTCCAAGGACTTGGCATCAAGCTGGTTCCTTATGCTCCCCTCTTAGTAGTTCCCCTCCTGAGGTGTATGAGTGATTCAGATCATTCTGTCAGACAGAGTGTGACACATAGTTTTGCCACCCTTGTGCCACTACTTCCATTAGCACGTGGTGTTTCTCCTCCTGTTGGTCTTAGTGAACACCTATCATGAAGCCAAGAAGATGTTAAATTTTTGGAGCAGCTAGTTGACAACTCTCACATTGACGATTACAAGCTCTCAACTGAACTAAAGGTGACATTGAGAAGGTACCAACAAGAAGTTATAAACTGGTTGGCATTTTTGAAGCGCTTTAAACTTCACGGGATTTTATGTGATGACATGGGCCTTGGTAAAAACCTTCAAGCATCAGCAATTGTGGCTTCTGATATAGCAGAGCACATCGCTCTAAATAGTTCCCAGGATTTACCTCCATTCTTGATAATATGTGCCCTCAACCCTTGTCGGCCACTGGGTTTATGAAACAGAGAAGTTTATTGATGGTTCTTTGCGTACTACCTTCCAGGTATGTTAAACCTGAACCCTTATTTTATTTTGCATGATCTTGTCATTGCACGATTTTGTTAATGAGCCATAAAGAAAAATTTATATCCCGGAATTTAGGTATATTTTGCTAGTCCCACAGATTGCGTATATTTTCCTAGTTTTGTAAGTTATAATATTCTCTTTATCGGGACTTCATATTCAGATGAGTATTTCCTTCTTCCAGTCAAGAGAGCAGAGAATTTACATATATACAGTATTAAAAGTATTTTTATTACCATCGAGCTATAATCGATGGGCAGACCCCTATTGGGCAACCTCTGATCAGATGGTAAGTTATATACCGAGCCTACTGTGGCCGAGCGCTTATGAGCGAGCCCAGTTTGTCGAGATACAGAGCCTAGTATGGCCGAGCACCTATGAGCGAGCCTATTACGGCAGAGCAGTTATATATATACCGAGCCTACTGTGGCCGAGCACCAATGAGCGAGCCTAGTTGGTCGAGATACAAAGCCTAGTATGGTCGAGCGCCTATGAGCGAGCCTACTACGGCAGAGCAGTTATATATATATATATACCGAGCCTTATAGGGTCGGACAGCTATTTTACTTAATATATTGAGAGAGTTGAGTCAGTATTAGTAGGTAAGCATATCTTCAGATTTTCTTTGACTCCCAGCTACTTACAGTTATTATATTATCAGTTCAATTTTAGCTTTAAGTATATTGCCTTACATACTCAGTACATTATTTTGTATTGACATCCCTTTTGCCTGGGGACGCTGCGTTTATCAGTTTGACGAGCCGTCATTGTAAATGAGATTGGCATTCAGTGAAAGATCTGTAAGACTCCACCTCATTCGGAGTGCAGCCGAGTCTATGAGTCATCGTATCAAAATTTTGTTACATACTTATGGGTCAGCCGGTACCGTGTCCCATTTAATGTCAAATAATCTTAGAGGTTTTGTAGACACAGGTTCGTTTTGTACAGGATGTTAGAGGCCTTGACGACCCATATGTATTCATGTTTTATGAACGATGGTTTGTTGAAATAACATTTGCTTACTTACAATTGTACATCACGAGTTGTGGCCATTTGGCCCATGATAGTTACAAAAGGAATGAATGAGTTACAGAGTGGTTTGCTTGGGTCAGTTCGACACCGAGTGCCAGCCACGCCTCCCCAGGTAGGACTGTATTCTGGGCCGGGCCCGGGCCTTCGTGGGCCAAACGGGCCTGGGCTTCATGGGCCTGGACTCTGGCGGTCCCGAGCATCGTGGGCTCAATGGGTGGAACCGGCCCGTGACGGGCCTAAGCCCATATGGTCCTGGGCTAAACGGGTCGGGCTCGTGGGCTTCGCGGGCCTAGCATTTTTTTTAAAGGCAATTTCTTGTAGTATCATGGCACTATTAAAAATATATATGTAGTATATATGTAGATCTAATTATTAAAGTGCTTGACGAAAAAGAAAAATAACAAAACAATAGTAAAACACTAAATTGTCATGCATAATATATTGTCTTGTAGTATATATATTGTATCTTATGTATATATATTATAACTTATTACTTATATATTTTCTTGTAGTATATATTGTATCTTATGTATATATATTCTCTTATATATTTTCTTGTAGTATATATATTGTATCTTATGTATATATATTATAACTTATTACTTATATATTTTCTTGTAGTATATATTGTATGTTATGTATATATATTCTCTTATATATTTTTTTGTAGTATATATTGTATCTTATGTATATATATTCTCTTATATATTTACTTGTAGTATATATTGTATGTTATGTATATATTGTAGCTTATAAATAATTCTAAGTAAAGACAAAGAAATATTGCGAAAAGATATTCAAGGGTATGTCTTATAATTTTTATTACCAAAAATGACATATCTTTCTTAGTCTTCCTTCCCCCAATGGAATGAGCACAACAAGGTACTAATACCACCATTAGAAGGAAAAAAAAACAAAGGAAGATGTGCCAAAATACAAGTTACATATTAGTCTATGTATTATCTCTAACAAATCTCATAAATCCTTCAAGGTTCGGAGGAGGTTGCGTTGGCTTTCATTTGAAAAAATCTAGTCTTATCTCTAGGGTGTGTTTTTATGTTCCTAGTCAAACTACCCGTGCCGCTACGGTCTCCAGTATATTTATGCGACATTAATTTCCCACAAGTTTTACACTTAGCCTTATTTTGTTCTCTTACTTGAGTAAAATAATTCCAAACTAATGATGTTTCTAGGCGTTTAGCAGGTTCTCTATTAAAAGTAGGAGTTTCTACAGGTGGGTCGGCCGGTGCATCAGTTGGGTTATTAAGAGGACTAGTAGGTGTATCATCTAAATCCGGTGCTTGGGTTTCATCATCATCCTCATTTTCCTCATTATTTTCTAAGATAGTTTCATTAGGATAAAGAGCATTCATAATTTCATCATCTAATGTTTCACCTGGTGCAACATTATGACAAAATTCACTATCGGTAAATTGAAAACAAGGGTGATCACTATCAAGAATTAGGGAAGGATGAGGACGTCTAGGTTGGCGACTACTTTCAACTTGCTTATCTTTTCTAGGTCGGGGAGCCAGGGGAAGGGTAGTTGGTTGGCCACTACTTTCACCGGTTTTATCTTTTCCTTTACCAAACATTTTTTTCAAAGAAAATGCCATATTAATTATAATTATGCAAACTAAACCACACAAAATATATTCTTAAAACGTAAGAGTTGAAACGAGTTTACCGGATTGCCGAACAACTTCTTGAAAATTGAAAATCATTGAACACTTGAAAACTTCAATTCAACAACTTCATAATTTTTCACGAAATTTCAACAATAAATTAAGTAATTGTAGTAGAGAGATTGAGAGATATTGATGAATTGTTGAATAAAAATGAAAGAATGATGGGGTATTTATAGTTGAGAAATGGGAAAAAGTGTAATTATATAAAGTTTGGGGGCCAAATGACCATTTTCTAAACTTAAAAACGGTCAAATTGTCAGCCCAAACGGATAGATTTTAAATATGGCCGTTGGAGAATTTTAAAAACAAAATTTCTTTTTTTTTTTTAAAAAAAAATAGCCGTTGGGCCCATTAGGCCTGCCAGGCCCGGCTGACGGTCCCGGGCTCGTGGGCTAATCTATGAAGACCGGCCCGTCACGGGCTTCTCAAGACCACCAGGACCGGCCCACCAGGCCCGTTAGGACCGCGGGCCCAGTCCGGTCCGGTTCAGGCCCGGCCCACCAAGCAGTATTATCCCCAGGTTTGAGGAGTGACATAGCCAAAGGCTTGGGAGCAGAGGTGATCGATGCCAAATGCGACTCCCTCCTCGTTATGAATCGAGTAAACAGAACCTTTGAAGTTTGGGAGGACGAATGCAAAGATACTTGGACAAGATACAAGTAACTCTACATTGGTTCAAAGAATGGACTTAGCAACATGTGCCTCGAGATCAAAATAGTGAAGCTGATGCCCTCGCAAGCCTAGGCTCGTAAGTCGAAGACATCGAACTCAATTCGGGGGCTATTGTACAACTCATGAGGTCAGTGGTCGAAGAAGTGCATGCCGAGATAAATTCCACAAGCCTAACTTGGGATTGGAGGAACAAGTACATAGAATATTTGAAGAACGGAATACTTCCTTCAGATCCAAAGTAATCGAGGGCCCTGCGTACAAAGGCAACCCGATTTAGCTTGTCCGAAGATGTAACCTTACTCAGAAGGATGTTCGACGGTCCACTAGCGATATGTCTAGGACCGGGTGATACCGAGTATATTTTGAGGGAAGTCCACGAAGGCACATGTGGGAACCACTCAGGGGCCGAATAGCTGGTTTGAAAGGTAATCTGAGCCGGCTATTACTGGATTGAAAATGGAAAAAGATGCGAAGGAGTTTGTGCAAAAATATGATAAATATCAAAGGAATGCTCCGATGATTTATCAACCCAGGGAGCTGCTGTATTTGGTTTTGTTCCCATAGCCGTTCATGTAGTGGGGGATGGACATCGTCGACCCTCTTCCATCGTTACCAAGTAAGTCTCAATTTGTTTCATTTATGACTGACTATTTCTCTAAGTGTGCTGAAGCACAGGCCTACTAGAAGGTCAGGAAAAAAAGTCATCGACTTTATTTGGGACCATATCATATGTCGATTTGGGATACCATCCGAAATTGCATGTGACAACGGAAAATAGTTTGTCGGCAGCAAGGTGACCAAATTTCTAGAAGGCCTCAAGATCAAAAGGATCTTATCAACACCTTATCACCTAGTGGAAATGGGCAAAGTCAAATCGACAAACAAAACCATAATACAAAACCTTAAGAAAAGGTTGACCAACGCCAAAGGAAAATGGAGAGAAGTCCTGCCCGAAGT
The DNA here is from genome assembly GCF_000715075.1 of Nicotiana tabacum. Classification (NCBI taxonomy): domain Eukaryota; kingdom Viridiplantae; phylum Streptophyta; class Magnoliopsida; order Solanales; family Solanaceae; genus Nicotiana; species Nicotiana tabacum. Next base: position 82,231,031 of record NC_134099.1, read on the forward strand.
CCTTTGGGCGTATCACACAACTACCGGGGCTACCCTATTCTCTTTGGTTTATGGCACCGAAGCTTTAATACTGGTCGAAGTTATGGAGCCAAGCATCAAATTCCAATATGTAACGAAGGAATCAAATGACAAAGCCGTGATTACGAGCCTAGAACTATTGGATGAACGACGTCAAGCTGCCTTTGTTCGATTGGCCACCCAGAAACAACGAATCGAGAGGTATTACAATCGAAGGGCCAAACTTCGATACTTTAATGTTGGGGACTTGTTTACTAATGAAGTTAACGCTAAACACGCAAAATCCAAATGAAGGAAAATTGGGTCCGAACTGGGAAGGGCCTACCAGATTCTCGAAATCATAGGAAAAGGATCCTATAAGCTCGGAACGATGGACAGAGCTCAACTACCGAATAATTGGAACGTAACTCATCTCAAATAATATTAATGCTGAGGTACGACCCTATTTCAATTCTTTCTATTTTTGACCAACATTTGCAGATTATCAACAAGGAGCGGTACAAAGACTTTAGGTCTGAAAGCACGCGTTGCATTCTTTTTTCCTTGAACCGTTTTTGTCCCAAATGGGTTTTTTTCGGCAAGGTTTTTAACGAGGCAATAGTGGATCGTGCTACCTTAGAATTGAAGGCCTATCACGAATCGGTATCAAAGACTGTGTTTGTAGTATCCGAGATTTCTATACAATCAACCTCGAGTTCTAGGGGGAGGGGGGGTTACCCTCGGATATTGAATTGTTCTAGCAAGGAATTTACTTCGAATAAAGGGGTCTCAATAGGTAGGATTTATTGTAAGGGCCAAATGGTCAAAATGAACGTGCCCACATAGATTGCTCGAACCCTGATATAAAACAGGTAGACATGTGTGATTATTTTTGACAAGAATAAAAAAAAGTACTTTCCTTGCAACTATCAATGTCTTGGAAAAATTTCTACTTTACAACCTCACGCTTTCAATCTATTATGAAAATGAGCCTAAGGTCCGATTGCAACCGGAGTTCGAATAATCACCCCAACACTCGGGGATTGCCGTCCATAAAATAAACTCGAACAAATCAAACCATTGAACATCGAGTGCATAAGACCTCTTAGGCAGCCCTCGATTTTAAAGGCCACGGCCATACCCACTTGGGACTATTATCTTAGGCAAGCCTGGATAACTTGGGAAAGCAAAATCACTGGGCTACACCCGAACTCAAAAGATACAACCAATTTAACACGATTCGGAGATGTCCGAAATTCGTAAGAGAAATAGGCCTTCAAAAAAGAAAAAATTCTTTCACAACCGGTTCTAAAGGCTACCCTCGGCAGAATCTTAAACAGAAGATATTTTTTGGGAAAAAACTTTGGTAACATCGAACCCCCATAACGCCTTAACTCAGAAAGGCAATAAAAGCAAGGTTTTGTTCAAACCCTCAAACACAACCTCATTATCTCATGCTAAGGTATTACAACCTTTGTGAACACGAATGAGAAAACAAAGGAAAATTTTTTGAAAGTCGAAAAGGGTAGAAAACCTTTATATGTATTTAAACGATCGTTTTACAAAGTCCAGATCGGCCAAATAAAAGTTTTACAAAGGCTTAAGGGCTACTTTCACTTCGAGTTTGAGAAATTATTCTCACTCGACTAGAAAGCCTAAGGGCTACCTTATTTCGAACTCGAACGGGTCCTCACTCGACCGTTATGCTTAAGGGCTACATAAACTCAATAATCATTCGAGGACCGTCAATTTAAAACGGCCGAGGGCAAGGCTTATTATCGGTCTTCACCATCCCAAACCTTGGATCCTCGAACACAACTTCATAATATTATGTTAAGGTGTTTTGACCCTTACATGAAATAATAAAAACGTCAATAGATTCAAAAAGCATGGAAGGGAAAAAGTTTCATATATTCATCATAATCTTTTTACAAGGGCCATGTCCCGATTTAGAGTTCTTTACAAGGGCCGATCGACCTCAAAATAAAAGTGGAAAATTACAAAAAGCATAAAGCCTAAGCAACACAATCCTTATAGGAAGAAGTATCGTCGCCCTCAAAGTCTTCTCCACCGCCAGATTTGCTCAAGTTCTCGGAGTCTTTCTCGGGAAAATCCAGCTTCCGAACCTTTGCTTCCTCTACTCTGGTAATCTCGATTTCAGTAGATATATTGAAGCTTTGATCACGAGCCCCCTGAAGGGCCTCCCTTCGAGCTTGCCACCTCGCATGATCCACCTTGCTCTTGGACTGCACTAGGTGGCTTCATCATCGACCTTGTATTGGGTCACATTAGATTGAGCCTTAATATTGGTCGAGGCCGCCTTAGATCTGGCCACCTCGAGCTCTTTGATTTAGCTAAATTGGAATTGTACGCGGCAAAATTAGAGGACTTGATTTTTCGCTATCAAGTCATTTCGAAAGAACACCTCGGGACCCCGAGGACGGGAAGCCACGACCGAGTTCCCAATCTCGGGGCTCATCGAGGCTCGACTTAGAGAAGATGGCAATCCAGGCCAGAACAGAAGGGGAAGCTCTCAAGGCACATTGTTAAGTCTGACAGGGTCGGCCTATCCAGAGCCTATGCTGAGGCGTCGTGTCAAGCCATCTCATCTCCATGCTTTATAATTAATACATGTTGTACTATGGCGGAGTTCCCCTCCTATATAAAGGGAACTCACACCACCTTGTAAAAGGTTGATGTTGCTCCATTTTCTCCACAAGTGCAATAATATCTCTCTCTCTTCTTCCTAAACTCGCTAGTTCTCACTAGCCCAAGGCCACTTTAATATTTATCGTTTTCCTACTTGTTCTTCATTTTATCGCTTGGTATTGGATATAAAGATCTTTGCTTGATCATAACCTATCTCTTATCCCATTCTCGATTGCCCCCGATAGCTCAAGCTCAGCCTGAACATCGACCACAAGGTCCCCCATCGATCCGTCCTACATCCGGGCAACAAGCCCCTCGGTTTGATTACTGCCTCGTTTTAGCTTGCATTTCATCATTAAATTCCATATTCATAGCATCATCTTCTCTAACAACTAGCTCGAGAATAGATCATGTATTTTTAGAATTCCATTTACAAATTTAATTGTTGTTACAATTTTCATGGTAAACAGTTTGACGCCCACCGTGAGGCTAAAAATAATAGTGATTATTTTCTTGCTGGTTTTATTGCACAAACGCACATTATCTTTCACACTTTTTCTTGTCCAAGATCCTTTCATTTTAGGTCAAAATGTCTAGCTTGGTAAACAGAGCCGAGAATGACAACCTCAAAAAACACGGCGGAAATGGTGTGTCTGTTCCAGTGGTTGGCACAAAGCCACAAAATCTTGATAACACATCTAGGACGATTCCAGCGGATGCGGTATCGCAAGGCGCGCAACGGCCCAACGAAGCCTCGCACACCGATGGGAGCATACATCATATCGACCAACAAGAAGCCCAACAAACCCCGGCTCGGGAAACACAGGAAGTTAGTCTTTACAATATTTTTTGAAATATTGCAGGCACAGCTGTTGGCTATTGCTCAGTTGCAAAGCCATCCGAAGATTCCTAGCAAAGTAGCGCGGAAACAGCTCCCCCACCGAACGAGTACCCGAGAGATCAAGCAACAACGGATTGATAATGGACCCTGACATAGCAAAGATGCTTGGGGATCTCTCCAAGAGGATCGACTCAGGTTCGTGGAAGTTCATGCAACAGCTGTCCCCCGAGGAAGCGGTCCCAGAACCCGTTTCACGGAAATCTAGAACGCTGAAACTCCCTAAGTTCGATAGGACCGTGGATCCTGACGAGCGCACCACCGCTTACACGTGCGCGGGAAAAGGCAGCGACCTTCAAGATGATGAGTTCGAGCCCGTCTCGTTGAAGAAGTTTGGGGAAACACTATAAAAAAGAACCATGATGTGGCGCCACGGCCTAGCGCCTGACCTCATAAACTCGCTTACTGTACCGGTAGATTCCTCCGTAGAGGCACATGCCGATGCCATCGAAGCAGTAACGGGAGAGCCCGACACATCTGAGACCAAACAAAGAGAGAATGAAATGCCACAGGAAGTCGCGCCTCATTACTGATGGAACGAACAAGATCGGCCCCAATTTCGGATGACTAGGCGACACAAGCCTTCGCCCGAAGCTTAAACGAACCATGCCCGACAACTCTAGGACATTTCAAATGAAGCTTAATCAGATACCCAGCTGAGATCTGGTCGGATGCCCGTACCCGGCACCAGCCACAAATCAGGGCCGTGGACGACCATCCGGGAACCTCCTAGGGCTTGGTATACCTAAGCAGGCTCCTGGTAAAGAAGCTAATGCCAAACAGATGGTGGTAGCATCCATGCGCCGAGTATAGGAGGAACGCCACAAGATGTAACCTACCTCGCAACGATCGGGTAATGGCTCGAGGGCAATATCCTCGAAGAACATTCAACAGAGCCAGGATCAACGAGGCATGCAGGCAAGGGCATCCCGCCCAGTAGAATACAGTTTCAGCATTGCTATACTAAACATCGTGATCACCATAAGCGAAACTAGGGACGCCAAACGACTCAGACCTATTCGACAAAATCCCCTTCAAAGGAACTACAACCCAGCACGGGAACCGCAGGGCGCGCGCGGCCGCGGGGTCAAAAATGGCCACTAGCTCAGGAGGACAACATCCATGCCACTCAATAAAAATCTCCATCGAGTGCTGCCGAGCGATCAGGCTCGACTCCAGCCCCAAGGGAGGAAGGCAACCAGGAAGAACGAAGCAAACAAGCCACAACGTATTACCACGACAATCGGCAACACCCTCCAAGGACTCATAAAATGGAGAGTAAAAATGTTCGTCGCTGGGAAAGAATGAGTCTAGGGATATATTTCGGAGGACACCCTTACATCTAGAGAAAAGGACACCAAGACTTCGCCTCGGCCTCACACTAACGCATTGGTAACCCTCTCCCTCATTTGATCTATTCCAAATAAAACATGTGTTCATGAATGCAGGTGGTTCGATCAGGCATACCAACGATATCAGACCAAAGTTAATGGGGCGGTTCGGACTAATGAACCAAATCGCCCCCGCACCCCGAATTTTTGACGGATTCCAAACAACGATCACCATAATAAGTAGGAAGACCGTTCTCTCGATTCCTGCCCGTCTAAGCTCGGACTGGGATGCTGGGCTATGTACCATCAAAGAAGGTGCAAGGTGTGAGCACGTAATTTTTGCCTTACGAAAAACTACTCCAAAATAAATCAAAAAATAAAATAAATTTCTTTTACTGTGTAATTTTTGAATTTGGCGTGGTGTTAAATGTTTGTGTTATGTCCGTAAATGTTTATTTTTGTCAAAATAAATCAAAAAATAAAGTAAAATACATATTGCATGCATATAGGATTTAATTATGCATTTAAGAGATAATTTAAATAAAAAAAAATACGCATTGGTTCTATTTTAAATGTTTCACTGTGTGATTGATGTTTTTGTCTATGTGTTAAATAATGGTTATAGAGTAATTAATATATTTTTGTGAAGTTAAAATGGTTTTATAATTTTTTTTAAATTAGAAAATGAATTAATTGAAAAATAAAATAAAAAAAAACATACTAGAAAAGATTGGACCTGGATTAAAATCCAGGCCCAAATCAATTAATTCCCTTCACAAGCCCAATCCCAACAGCCCCATGTCCGGTCCAATTCAAGCAGAATCAAACGACGTCGTTTGGTCACCCCTTATCAAGGGCCGTTGGATTAAATACAACCAACGGCCAAGATCTCATCACCCTAACCCAAGACCCTTACCCGACCCACTGCCCCGGTTCAACCCGTCCCCCTAACTTAAACCAAACGACACCGTTTGGTTAAGTGTGTAGATCTCAACCCTCCATTCTACCTGATCCAACGGATAACATCAGTCCACCCCACCCCTATATAAATCCCAAACCCTTACCCCGGCCCCTAACTAAACACCCCCCCATCCTCTCCTGTTCATCGTCTTCCCAAATCCCCAATCCTAACCCTAGCCGCCCTAGGATTCCTTCGCCTGAAACCCGGCGGCATCAACACCGCCGGTCACCACCTTAACACCCTATGACCCCCTGAACACCCTCTATCCGAATATGTTACCAGCTTGGTTCGAATCTCCCTGGAGGTTCTCGAATCTTCATTTGAAGATTCGAGCCAAGTTCAGATTTAGACCTAACAGTCCCAAATCGACACCACAGCTTCCCCTAGTCACCCTGAATATGGATCTATCGTTTGTTTGGTTCGAATCAGTGCGGAACTTCTCGAATCTTCTTTTGAAGATTCGGACCAAACAAGAACAGACTCAGATCTGTTTCAAACTAACACCAAATAACCCCTAGGCTACCCTCACCATTGTGTCATGTTTGGTTCTTCTCGAATCTGACCAGAAATGGTTAAATTCCAAATCGTGTTTTTAAGAACCCTAAAAATACCAAACTTCCGGATTCTGTGCCTATTAAATGAAGATTGAGGTTTAATCGACCTTAGTCGAAGTATTTTCAGTGGAAAATACTTCGACTAAGGTCAGTTTGATTTCAAACAAAAAGGTCCAAATCCAAGTTGAGTTCGAGTGAAGATTCAGAGGTATTTTTTCTATTTCTTTTGTGTATTCTACGTGTATTGTTGTCTGTTTTAATAGCTTTTTAATTTTTCATATTCGTTTTGATCAATTCTGTCATTTCTGTCTCCTACCTATTTACTTGATCCGAATGTGAATAGTTTCTAGTGTTTGTGATTGTTTACAATGTGTGTAATCGACTCGATTAAGTTCGTCGATTAGTTATATTACGAATTTTTCATTTCTGAAAATGTTGACTGAAACAGTCTGATTCTATTGTTTGGACTAATTATTGACAAATGTTGTAAATAGTCAATTGATTAGTATTCGTCAATTAAATCATGTTTGTTTATGAATTAGTGAATTCAAATGTATGCTGTATTGTTGTTTTCTAAACGGGACATTGTCAGTATATTGACAATGCTCCTGTATTTGTTTGCTTTTAATTCAGTTTTGAATTCCAGTTGAAAGAATCCTGCATGTTCTGTATAATGTTAAGTTTGTTTTTATTCAGTTGATAATTCCCTGTTTTAATTCAGTTTTTGTCAGTCAGCTATTAGAGATGTAATACTGTTTCAAAATCATAGGATTGGTTATAGCTGTAAATCAGGAGATAACTAAGTTTGTACAGATTTTAGAAACTGTTTTGCTATAGGTTCTGATTTTTCAGTAATAACATCAAGATTTCAGGGGCATTTCTGGGAATGAGCAGTAAAAAACAGGGTGTTAGTACTAGTATATTATAATGTAATGTTAGTGGCTATTAGTTAATGATACTAATGGGGAACAAGGAATAATGGGCTGCTGAAAATCAGGGAAAAGGTTTTACATAATGGGATTTTCTGTTTTTTAAAAAGAAGAAGGGGGTCCAAGAAACACTTAAATTGCCTAAGACCAGCCCTGTATAAATACAGGAGCTGGACAGACAGAGAAAAAGAGGAAGAGAATTTTTGAGTGAGAAAGAGAGAATTTTAAGAGAGAAAAAACAGAATTCTGAAGAAAAACAGAATTTTCAGAAGAGAATTTCTAAGGGCAGAAATTTTCAGAGGGAAGATTTTAATAAAGAAAAAGAAAGGCAGAGAGAATTTTTAAGAGAGAATCTTTAAGAGATTTTGAGGGCTGAGATTTTAAAGAAAGAAAACAGAAAATAGCACACTCACATATACACTCACACACAGATACAGCAGCAGAAACAGAAAATCAGAAACAAACTGAATTTGTAACTGAAGAAAGGCTGAAATCTGAAATATTGTTCTTGTGTTGAATATGTTCAATTTTGTGTGATTCCACTGTTCAGTTAAAATCTGAAGTCTTTCAAAGTATCTTACTGTGCATCTGGGCTCTTCGAATCCTATTCTTGATAAGATTTACTGTGTTATCAGTATATTCTACTGAATTTGTTACTGCTGTAACTGCTGAAACTTACTTCTTCTACCTCCATTTTCAGGTATATGTCTTTTAAATTTTAAGTTGAAAAGAGATTCAACATGACTTGTCGATAAAGCTTGAACTGAAAGTCTATTTTTATTTGTCCAAGTTCATCAATTTAAATTTCATTTTTTGTTTCATGTTAGTTAATTAGTAGTACATTCAATTTGATAGCTATGGGCTATTTGTCTTATTTTAAAAGTTTGTATAAAGGTTTGTAATAATATTAGTTCATTATCTCATTAGTTTAATAAATTGTCAAGACAGGGAATAAGGTATAAAAATGGACCATTGATTGCATCCCTTAATACTATTAGCTAAATGCAAAGATAAAGAAGTTACATTAGTAGAATATTTTGTAATGAGTATGATTTTGTTTAGATTGGTATAAGTTATTATATGGTATGATGACAGGTATAATCATATGAGTAAAGTAAGTTGGTATAGCTCGTCATGATGACAGAACGTTATGAATGCTTACGCCAAATAGTCGGGTTGCATGTAATGTAACTTTGTTAAATTAACTTGCATAATAATTCCCTTTCTACAAATTCGATGCTTATCTACTTTCATAAAACAAAGTGAACAAGTAATTAGGCCTATTAGATTAAAAGTGAGTGTATGAGAATGAAAAGAGATGTACAAGCATAGATTGCCACATTTTACATCTTTGATAATTAGAAATAGAATTTGTATTAAGTAAACAATGAAAATTCTCGAAAATATTTCCTTCCCTTTATGAATTATTTATTTTTAGTTCCATATGCCATTTATTCTTCGGCATGTATATATATATATATATACGTCATATATTTTTTTTAAAAGATAGTATTAATCATATTTTTATTATGTCCTTTGAATTTGAACAGTTGGAATAAATTATTTATATTCGGAAAATATAATCAACGGTCAACATTTAATATTGTAAGTTCTTTGAAACCTTAAATGGGAATTTGTCATGAGTTTCATATAAAAATGTATGAATAATTTGTGGAAAAATCCTTAATATCATTGCAAATATTTTTGCGCAATTAGGGATACGTTCGCGTACCTTGATTATATTTTAGAAGCAAAAATTCGGATTATGCGTACGCGCAATTTCGAACAAATATTTAGTAAAAGGATTTATCCAAAGACGTTAAATCAATTTCATAAAAACCCGAGATGTACGGTTCACTATTCAATAAAAATAAATATTCTTGATTCAACACAATCTCGGAAAAATGATTGCTTAAAATATTATCAAAAAATTATTGTGTACACGTACGTGTGACACAATTCCGCATTTTTAAATTTGTAACACGAATATACGTACGCGTAATTCGATTCGAAGAAGGGTCCTTAATCACGATAAGTATAAGCGGTAGTAAAATCAGATAACATCAATATATTTAATAAAATCAAGATGATTAAGCCAATAATAAAAACAGTTAACCGACCGTGCTAGAACCACGGAATTCGGAAATGCCTAACACCTTCTTCCGGATTAACAGAATTCCTTACTCAGGATTTTTGGTTCGCAGAAAAATAAACAGAGTCATATTCTCCTCGATTCAGGGATTATAATTGGTGACTTGGGACGCCTCAAAATTCCCATGTGGCGACTCTGAAACAAATAAACAAATCCCGTTTCGACTGTCCTTTAATTGGAGAAAACTCCCCACGCGCCCCGCGGGCGCGGGAAAAAGGAGGTGCGACACAAGGTACATATGTCTTATTCAGATGGCCATGGGCACACCGCCCGGAGACTGCGTCGGCCCCATTTTGCCAAAAGAATGAAATCCCACGCGAATGGCCGAATTAAAATAAGTCTACAGGGAGTAGTATGCGACGAGGGGAAATTCTCCACCATATGGTGCATCGCCGGCATCAATGCCTCCACCCTCGAAAGGATCAAAGGGTAAACCAATCACATCTTCGGCCAAGCCCGATTAAACACATCGGAGGGCCGTATTAGGGATCGCACCTCGAGAGGACAGGAATGTACCAAATCTCGAAACGTAGCCTACACATCCTGCAGTGAGGAAGAACTGCTTCACTCCTTTGTTATTTTTTCACTAACCTGTATGCAGGAAGCCGACCGGGATACTCGAAAGTCTAACTCCGCCTGGAAATCCCAAGGCCTCAATAGGGCCCTCCGCGCTCTCTTCTTTTGATTGGATTTCTGCCCCAAAGAGGATCTCGCCAGCAAGATTATTAGCGGAGCAGTGCACCCCTAGAGGAGGATCTGACAAGATCACATGCTTTCTCCTATAGTCAAATAACGAGCAATGATCTTCTTTTAAGGGCACCATCCCCTCAGAAGGACCGGGAAACGTTAGACTAAGTTTCAATAGTGAATCATGTACCGGATCGAATGATCCGAGGAGCCGCGCCCTCATGGGCTGAGCTCACGAAAATGAAACAATGTGTGTTTACGCCAAGCAAAAAAAGGAGATCTTTTCAGCATCTTATTCTCCAAACAAGGAAATCGCAGTGTATTCTCAGCAGGAACCCCTCCATCAAATACATCCCAAAAAACTCGGAGGCTTAACGTCAACAATTTAGCACCCGCATGACCCTAGGGTAGGAACTCCAGGCTCATAAATCCCATGCAAGGCAACCAGAGCTCCCGAAAAGCAGCCTTCGAGCTTAAACAAACTCGAACCAACCAATTAATCACAACTCATTTTTCATTTAATAAGCCATTCTTTAACATGGTTTAAATACCAATTTTTCATAAAAACGTTTAAAAGCAACAAAGGCTATGTTGGTTTTGACGGAAGTTTAAGAAATCAAAGCTTGATATTCACAAAGGCTCCTTCAATACATCGATTCTTCGGTCTTCTGAACATCAACAGTCAAATCAGGAAAAGCAATGTCATCAATGGATGTTGTTCCTTCAACTTTTTGTATTCCAGATTTGGAAAGTCAGATGGGTTCGAAATTCATGAGAAAGGCCTTACTAATAAGCAAAACAAAGACACTTGGCAGATACACCGACGATTTGCTTTCATGGTGGCTTTTCTAGGAGTCATGGTCTTCCCAAATAAAGAGCGAACAATTGATATTCGCACCACAAAAATTGTGCAAATCCTCACCACTAAAGAAAATCACACCCTTGTCCCCATCATTCTGTCAGATATTTATCGGGCTTTGACTTTATGCAAATCAGGGGCGAAGGTTTTCGAAGGATGCAAAATTTTGTTGCAAATGTGGGTGATTGAACATCTCCAACAACAACCCAAGATCATACAGTATGGGTCGAACAGAGCTAATTGCATCGAGAGCTATGAGGAAAGAACAAAAAATTACCAAGCTCCAGAAGGGATAGAAGCATGGGTATCTCATCTAAAGGCTTTAACGGCAAATCAAATTGAATGGACTCTGGGATGGCTCCCGATGAGAGAAGTAATACATATGTCAACCTCAAATAGTTATCTACTACTATTGGGATTGAGAAGCATTCAGCCATATGCACCACTAAGAGTCCTAAGGCAACTAGGGAGATATCAAATAGTTCCTGATGAGGAAGATTTGAGTATGCAAGTAATCGAATTACACCCAGAAGCCACTATTCCCGAAGCTCTACTTCAGCAGATGTGGAATGGGTGCCGATACTTGAAAAGTGATACTCAAGTCCTAGATGCTACCAAGGGTGAGATAAATCCTGGATATGCAAAGTGGTTCGAAAAGCGGTCCCGCGTGGATGATGCACCGGAACCTGAGCTAAAAAGGCCAACAAAAAGACCCCATGTTCAAAATTTCAATGATAAAATCCAAGAGCGGTTAATCTGGGGAGAAAAAGAAAAAGGGTACAAAGCCACTATCCATGCCCTAAAAGAAAATCTAAGAAGCCTCAGTTTGGAGAAAGATTTGCAAGAACAAGAAGCCAAAGGCGAGAAAAAGAGTCTAGCTTGTGAGAATGAAAATCTTCATGCTCGATTCCAAAAAATGAAAAGAGTCTCTGAAACGCCAAAGAGAAGCTGGAAAGATCAAAAAACCATCGCCAATCTCTTCGAAAAAATGCAAGATTTTGACTCCATTCTTGCAGAAAACGAAAGGGCATTGAGCAAAGCAAAAGAAAGGATCCAACAATTAAATGAAGAAGCCAGATCTAACAAGGAACGCCAGGATAGGCAATCCGAAAAAGACAAGGCTCAATTCAAGAAGGAAAAAGACTATTGGATGCGATCAGAAGACCAGCTTCGTGCACAACTAGAAGAGGCAAGAAGATGCAACAGAGAATACCAACAAGCAGACCTCGACAGGGAAAGATCACAAGCAAGATTAGAGCAGGCCAGACTCCGAGCTCTATTAGAATCAGCTTTAGATCGTGAAAACCGTGTCACAGACATAGCCACCACTCGTCAGCAGCAATTGCAAGACCAAGACCAATGTCTCCAAGGTTTCAGGGCACAAGTCCACGACTTGGCAGTCTTCACATCTCAAAGTTATGTAAACTGCCAAGGAATGGATTATGAAAGGTTTACAGAGCATGCGCCCACTTTTGCTCGTCATCTAGCAATAGAGTTGGAAAGGATGTATCGTACGCTGGGAGGCCATCCAGGTCAAGCCCCACATTGAGCAGATAATGCAATATTAGAGAACAAAAGTGGAAAGTGGGGCATTTTGTGAGATGTTATGAATTGTATCTTTTATTCTGATTTAAGTGTGTGTGTTTCAAGCTATTTTCTTAAAGTTTTCGAATGTAATTCCATATTTGTGTAATAAATAAACATGATTGACTTTGGTCCGAACTACGCAAGGTCTGATTCATGTTTGACATAATACATAGGCAATCTCTAAGAGTCGACCACCACGATAAAGATATCTATAGTAAATAAAAGCGAATGACAATTTTTCGATTTCAATAAAGCTGGGACGATACAAGCAACCGAGCGAATGCATAATAGAAAGGGATTATTTGTCTAGGAGCATTTCATCTCAACGTGTGATTATATATGTGTTAAACTCTCAAAACTAACAAGTTTGTCCATTTTCAGAATTCAACCAGTTAGTTTCTCTAAAGAGTATACTGGCATATTATCACTATCACACAAGATCAAAAGGACCAATACCCGAAAGTATGTCTATCCCAGATGTTGACACAAGTATGGAGATAGAAGAGATGGATGTCGGGAAAATGAAAGAAGAAATGCTTAAGCTCAAGCAGCAAATGGCAGAAATGTACCAAGCTTGGTCTACAGGACAGTTGCCCCCATCTTACCCAAATAACCCTGCTCCATCAATAATCCAAACTCAGGATAATATCACCACTGAATTATCCCCAAGTTTCCCCATTTATCAGCACTACCGAGGCACCACCTCTCAGACACCACAGTCTCCACCTCCAAAACCAGTTCCGTACCTTCCTCCACCTATGACTCCTGTTTTTGTAGCACCTCCCCCTGCTACATTTCACAAATCCCCTAGTGAGCCTACATTTCAGGCCCAAGACAACCAATATTACCCCCGGAGCCCACCTTCAAAGCCTCCGAAATCAATTCACCTGCTCCTCGGTTTGATCTCCCAACCGAAATTGACAAGCCAGCCAAAAATGCTGAACAAGAAGAGATGTTCAGGAAGGTCAAAAGTCTAGAACAGTCGTTCCGAGACATGCGAGGATTAGGTGGGCAAGTCAGTGTAGCCTACAAAGATTTATGCTTATTCCCTAATGTACAATTGCCATTTGGCTTCAAGATGCCCAAATTTGACCTATACAGCGGGCACGGCGACCCAGTAGCCCACTTAAGGGGTTTCTGTAGCAAGATGCGAGGAGCTGGGGGAAAGGATGAATTATTGATGGCTTACTTCAGTCAAAGTCTAAGCGGATCAGCTTTGGAGTGGTATACACGCCAAGACCATGGAAGATGGTACACCTGGGATGACCTGGCACAGACATTCGCATACCATTTCCAATACAATCTGGAAATCATCCCAGATCGATTATCTTTGACCAAATTTGAGAAGAAACACAATGAAAGTTTCAGAGAGTATGGTTTTTGGTGGAGAGAACAGGCGGCAAGAGTGGATCCTCCTATGAAGGAGAGCGAAATGGTAGACTACTTCCTCCAAGCCTTGGAACCAACTTACTACGCCCACTTGGTTTCAGCGGTTGAAAAATCATTCAACGAGGTAGTGAAGATGGGAGGTATGGTGGAAGAAGGCCTCAAGACAAACAAAATCATGAGCTATTCAGCAATTAAGGCAACTACTCAGGCTATTCAAGGTGGGGTAGGAGGAGTCGGAAGAAAGAAGAGGGAGGAAGCAACCGTAGTTGATTCAGGAATTTGGCCGGGACCCAGGGGTTCACCGCTTTACTATAATCAGCAACGACCTCGCCAATCAGCTTACCACCATGATTCATCCCAACATTACTATCACCCTTCAGAGCCTCATTTCGCCATTAACCACGCTCAAGCATACAATCAGCCACCTGTTCACACCAATTGGCGTGCTCCTGTCACACCAAATACCTACCCCCGAGCTTATCCCGGACCAGGTTTCAGGCCTAGGCCAGCATTCAGGGGAGAAAGGGAATAGAAAAAGAAAACTTACACTCCATTGGGAGTGTCTTACACTAGTCTGTTCCACAGGCTGAGACAGTTAGACATGTTGAGACCAATACAATCCAAGCTACCCAATCCTCCACCAAAGAATCTGGATTACACCATTAGCTGTGAATATTGCTCCGGTACACCAGGCCATGATACGGAGAAATGTTGGCATTTGAAAAATGCAATACAAGAGCTGATTGATACTAATAAAATCGAGGTTCAAACCCCTGAAGCTCCAAATATCAATAGAAATCCAATGCCAGCCCATCAAGAGGCTAATATGATAGAAATCATACAAGCTGATGGGGAGACAAAGAAGCCGTCACAAACTGTCATGATGATCAAGTCTCATGAAACCAAGCCAGATAAGCAGTTAATGGAGGAGAAGCCGGTGTCTAAGCATAACAAGAATGGTGGTGAACCGTCTATGATAGTCGATGAGGGATCATCGAACAAAGTTGCCGCAAAACAAGAGAGGACAAAGGTGATAGTACCAGGGGTTGCTAACAAACCCGTCGTAATTGTGGAAGGAGCACGTACATATCAGGTTATTATTGCACCTGTAATTCAGCTGCCAATCATCAACAACAAAGCCATCCCATGGAACTATGAACGGGTGACCGTAATGTACAAAGGCAAAGAAATCAAGGAAGAAGTGTGTGAGGTACAAGGCTTGACTCGTTCGGGAAGATGTTTTACTCCCGAAGAGCTGAGAAAAACTAAAAACAATCCAATGCCCACGAAGAAAGCTGTGACGGAAGAAGAGGCGGAGGAGTTTTTAAGAAAAATGAAGCTCCATGATTATTCTGTTGTGGATCAATTAAAGAAGACCCCCGCTCAAATTTCATTGTTGTCATTACTGATCCATTCAGAGGAACACCGTCTGGCATTGATGAAAATCCTGAATGAAGCTCATGTTCCTGAAAAGATCTCTGTAAATCATTTGGGCAAAATAGCCAACAGAATCTTTGAGACGAACAGGATTACATTTGCTGATGATGAATTACCTGTGGAAGGTACCGAGCACAACAGAGCTCTTTACCTCACCGTGAAATGTGAAAACTCCGTAGTAACCCGGGTATTGGTCGACAATGGGTCCAGTGCAAACATATTCCCTCTCTCCACTTTAAACAAATTAAAAATTAAAGAGGAGAGGATCCAAAAGAACAGTATCTGCGTACGAGGATTTGACGGTGGAAGTAGAGATTCATTTGGCGACATAGTGTTGGAACTAACTATAGGGCCAGTTGAATTCACAATGGAATTCCAAGTTTTGGACATGACTGTTTCTTACAACTTGTTGTTGGGTCGACCATGGATCCATGCTGCTAAAGCAGTCCCGTCAACATTACATCAGGTTGTCAAGTTTGAATGGGACCATCAAGAAATAGTCGTGCATGGAGAAGAAAATTTAAATGCTCACAACAGCACCATTGTACCAGTCGAGGGGGCAGAAATTGACCAAGGACCATGGGTATACCAAGTGTCAGACACAGTGTCGGTAGAGAAAGTTCCAGAAGGAAAATACCTTGCGAATCCAAAGGTATCCTCTACATCAGTCATGGTAGCTTATGAAATGCTGAAGAATGGCTTTATACCCGGCAAAGGCCTGGGCTTATCTTTACAAGGAATTGTACAACCAGTATCTCTCCCCGAGAACTGGGGAACATTCGGTTTAGGATTCACACCGACCGCCAATGACGTGATGAGAGCCAGGAAGTTGAAACACCAAGCATGGGTTCTTCCAAAACCAGTACCACAGCTGTTGAAATCTTTTGTCAAGACCGGTGCTAAAAATCGCCCGATAACAACAATTCCTAAATCCCAGGTCAATCCTGAGGAGGAATTAATTGAAAGGTTCGAGAAATTGTTTAGTGATGTAAATATGCTGGAAGACGGAGAAGGGTGTAGCAACGCAGAAGTTCAATTCGTTGGACCAAAAACAAAGCTCAATAATTGGAAAGCCACTCCTCTCCCAATTCGAAAGGAGTCTTGGTAGTTTATTTTGATTTTCTTTCAGTTTGTTTGGGATATTTCAAGGTTGTAATCCCAAAATTTATCTTACAGTTGGTTTGAAGCATGCAAAACCTTGTTATCTTTCATTATCCAATAAAAAGCAGTTTCCTTTTTATTATCATTCCTAATAGCTTTCTTTTCTTTTTCTTCTTTTTTGTACAGTTCTTTTTATGCTGGCTCTAGTGATATGGCATGCATGAGGAATCTTCAGCCCAGTCTTAAAAATCAATCTGATTCCGAAATATTAATTCAAGAAACATATTGTGATTATGAATCAGAATATGATGAAGATGAGGTTTTTGAAGAGAATAGTAAAGAGTTAATTCACTTTGAGGAAAAAATCAAACCTAACTTGAATGATACCGAGGATGTCAATATAGGGGACACGAGTAATGTCCGAGAAACTAAAATAAGTGTCCATCTCGAGCCAAAAATCCGAGAGGATTTAATTAAAGCACTCATAGAATTCAAAGATGTTTTTGCATGGTCATATGACGATATGCCGGGCTTGAGCACTGATTTAGTGGTCCACAAATTGCCCACCGATCCAATGGTGCCTCCTGTCAAGCAGAGGCTGAGAAAATTCAAGCCTGATATGAGTGTGAGAATTAAAGAAGAAATCACCAAACAATTGGAAGCAAAGGTCATTCGAGTCACTCGATATCCTGTTTGGTTAGCTAATATCGTTCCTGTGCCAAAGAAAGACGGCAAAATTAGAGTATGCGTCGACTATCGCAATCTCAACAAAGCAAGTCCAAAGGATAATTTCCCATTACCCAATATCCATATCTTGATCGACAATTGTGCCAAGCATGATATAGGATCTTTCGTGGACTGTTATGCCGGATATCATCAAATTCTAATGGATGAAGAAGATGCAGAAAAGACGGCATTCATCACACCATGGGGAACTTATTGCTACAGGGTAATGCCATTCGGTTTGAAGAACGCCGGAGCAACCTATATGAGAGCAATGACCACAGTGTTTCATGATATGATACACAAGGAAATTGAGGTATACGTGGATGATGTAATCATAAAATCAAAGCATCAGACCAACCACGTTGGGGATTTGAGGAAGTTCTTCTTAAGACTTCGCAGGTACAACCTCAAGCTTAACCCTGCCAAGTGCGCATTCGGAGTTCCATCTGGAAAATTGCTGGGATTCATAGTCAGTCGACAAGGCATCGAGCTAGACCCATCAAAGATCAAAGCCATCCAAGAACTGCCACCCCCAAGAAACAAAACTGAAGTAATGAGTTTGTTGGGAAGGTTAAATTATATTAGTAGGTTTATTGCTCAGCTCACAACAACCTGCGAGCCAATTTTCAAATTGTTAAAAAAGGATGCTGTAGTCAAATGGACCGATGAGTGTCAGGAAGCGTTCGATAAAATAAAAGGGTACTTATCAAACCCACCCGTGTTGGTCCCGCCAGAGCTAGGAAGACCTTTGATTCTTTACTTGACGATTTTGGAAAATTCATTTGGTTGTGTATTGGGGCAGCATGACCTCACTGGCAGAAAAGAACAGGCCATCTACTACCTTAGCAAGAAGTTCACAACTTATGAGGTTAAGTATACTCATCTGGAAAAGACATGTTGCGCCCTAACATGGGTAGCTCAAAAATTGAAACACTATTTGTCATCCTACACTACTTACCTCATTTCTCGTTTGGATCCCTTGAAATACATTTTTCAAAAACCTATGCCAATGGGAAGACTTGCAAAGTGGCAGATATTGCTCACGGAATTCGACATCATCTATGTGACTAGAACTGCAATGAAGGCTCAAGCACTGGCCGATCATTTAGCCGAAAACCCGGTCGATGAGGAATATGAGCCGTTGAAGACTTATTTTCCTGATGAAGAAACAATGCATATCGACGAGGTGGAACAAATCGAAAAACCTGGCTGGAAACTTTTCTTTGATGGAGCCGCCAACATGAAAGGAGTAGGAATAGGAGCTGTAATCATTTTTGAAACAGGGCATCACTATCCTGTTACGGCTCAATTGCGATTTTATTGCACCAATAATATGGCTGAATATGAAGCTTGCATTTTGGGGTTAAGGCTAGCTGCAGACATGGGTATCCGAGAAATCTTAGTCATGGGAGATTCGGATCTTTTGGTACATCAAATTCAAGGAGAATGGGAAACCCGAGATTTGAAGCTCATACCATACCGACAATGTCTGCATGATCTTTGTCAGCGGTTTCAATCAGTGGAATTCCAACATATTCCAAGAATCCATAATGAAGTTGCCGATGCATTGGCTACCCTAGCATCAATGTTGCACCTTCCAGACAAAGCTTATGTGGATCCAATACATATTCAAATCCACAATCAGCACGCTTATTGCAATATGGTTGAAGAAGAATTTGATGGAGAACCATGGTTCCACGACATCAAGGAATATATCAGGATGGGCATATATCCCGCACAAGCCACAGGAGATCAAAAGAGGACCATCAGGCGATTAGCAAATGGATTCTTCTTAAGCGGAAGAGTTCTGTATAAAAGAACACCAGATCTTGGATTATTAAGATGCATAGATGC
The DNA here is from genome assembly GCF_000715075.1 of Nicotiana tabacum. Lineage (NCBI taxonomy): Eukaryota > Viridiplantae > Streptophyta > Magnoliopsida > Solanales > Solanaceae > Nicotiana > Nicotiana tabacum. The sequence goes on from NC_134099.1 coordinate 82,250,142, forward strand.
CAGACAAGCTACAACTGTCATGTCTGAAATACATTCAGGAGTTTGCGGACCCCACATGAGTGGATATGTGTTGGCAAAGAAGATCCTACGGGCTGGTTACTATTGGCTTACCATGGAGAGAGATTGTATCAGTTTTGTACGCAAATGTCATCAATGCCAAATACACGGAGATTTGATTCATTCTCCACCATCCGAGTTGCACACAATGTCGGCACCATGGCCTTTCGTTGCTTGGGGCATGGATGTGATTGGACCAATTGAACCGGCAGCATCCAATGGACACAGATTCATTCTGGTAGCTATTGATTATTTTACCAAATGGGTTGAGGCCAAGACATTCAAATCAGTGACCAAGAAAGCTGTGGTCGATTTTGTCCACTCAAATATTATATGTCGATTCGGAATCCCGAAGGTGATCATCACAGATAACGGTGCTAATCTTAACAGCAACTTAATGAAAGAAGTATGTCAACAGTTTAAGATTACACATCGTAACTCTACCCCATATTGGCCCAAGGCGAATGGAGCAGTAGAAGCAGCCAACAAAAACATAAAGAAGATACTGCGGAAAATGGTAGAAGGTTCAAAACAATGGCATGAAAAATTACCATTTGCATTATTGGGATACCGCACTACCGTTCGCACTTCAGTAGGAGCAACCCCTTATTTGTTGGTATACGGCACTGAAGCAGTAATTCCTGCAGAAATTGAGATTTCTTCCCTTCGGATCATTGCCGAAGCAAAGATTGATGATGATGAATGGGTCAAAACCCGTCTAGAACAGTTAAATTTGATTGATGAAAAACGATTGACCGTAGTATGCCATGGTCAATTATATCAAAGAAGAATAGAAAGAGCATACAACAAAAAGGTGCGTCCCCGGAAGTTCGAAGTAGGCCAGCATGTGCTGAAACGCATTCTTCCACATCAGGTTGAAGCAAAAGGCAAATTTGCTCCGAATTGGCAAGGACCATTCATTGTGACCAGAGTATTATCGAATGGTGCACTATGTTTAACAGATATTGAAGGCAAATGCATAAATATGACGATCAATTCTGACGCGGTAAAGAGATATTATGCATAACTTTTGAATGTTTGTATTTAGCACTATTTCAAAGATTGAAATGACAAAGGCAATTTATTCTGCTGTCCAAACACTATACCATTTGCTTCCCCTTTGAGCCATACTTGTTTCTTTCCTAACCTCTCTTGGAATCAATAAAATAAAAATAAATTAAAAAAAAAAAAAAGAGAGATCAAAATCTTCACTATTATGGAGTGAACTACGTTTGACCTGATTCCTCAAAGAAGGATACGTAGGCGCCTCACGGCTCGGTCATAGGGTGCACAACATGCACAATGTGCACGGAAAAGAAATATCAAGAGACCCCAATCAAGAGACTGGGGCAGGAATTGTATTGGAAATAAGAAAAGATTCCAAGAGTTGTAATTTTAAACCCATACCACAACTATTTAGCTTTTAATACCTTTTCCATTCCTAACCTTATACCAAAAAGACCTTTCGATAAATCTTAGAAAAATGCTGATGCAAGCAAATGAAGTGGTACAAACAAGGAAAGAAAGTAAAAATGAGAGAGTCTTATAGGTGAAAACCCACACGGGCACCATAAGGCGACGGAAGTTAAGAGAAAAGTAAAATGAGAGAGTCTTATTGGTGAAAACCTTCGCAGGCACCATAAGGCGAAAGGGAAGTAGAGAAGTGAAAAATGAGGAAAATTGATCAATGAAAACTCCTTGAGACAATTGAAAGGAGATTGATTAAAAGACTGGGTTGATTAATCCGAAATGCATACCCTGATCATTGGTGCCAGTAATTCCAATCAGATAAGTCTTTTATTCCTTTTCCAACAGTCATCCAAAAATTGGATTTTTCTTTTCATTCTATAATTGTCGAAATCAGCGTATTTCGCTACTAATAATCTTACTTTCTCCAAGCTTTGAGATAAATTTTATTCTAAACAAATAAGAAAGAATGTCAAGGTATACTACCAAGATTCAAGGTTACAAAATACAGCCACGAAAGGTGGGAGATAAAAGTACGGGTGTAAGAAGGATGAAATCAAAAGAGGATCAGCAAAGTCAAAAGAAGCACATGATTACAGTTGAAAGATTTTGAAGGAAAACACACAGAGGGAAATCCTATAGTCAAGGATCAATTACAAAGACAAAACAGTCTTTTCAATCATTCCAAGGCAATAAAGAAAGACGAAGAGAAACATCACCATCGGCAAGAATACCACAACCAGCCACCCTGCTTTAAACTAACGAAGTTTTCTTTGATTTAAAATAGGGGCAAATACAATATTTGTGTCTGGAAATACCTGGTAAAGAAGAAGAAGTCAGGCGTCCACCTGGAGAATGAGGACAAAGAATTGAAGAAGTCAGGCGTCCACCTAGAGAATAAGGATAAAGAATTGAAGAAATCAGGCGTCCACCTGGAGAACGAGGACAAAGAAAAAGAAGAAGTCAGGCGTCCACCTGGAGAATGAGGACAAAGAATTGAAGAAGTCAGGCGTCCACCTGGAAAATGAGGATGAGAAAAGAAGAAGTCAGGCGTCCACCTGGAGAATGAGGACAAAGAATTGAAGAAGTCAGGCGTCCACCTGGAGAATGAGGACAAAGAATTGAAGAAGTCAGGCGTCCACCTGGAGAATGAGGACAAAGAAAAGAAGAAATCAGGCGTCCACCTGGAGAATGAGGATGAGAATTGAAGAAATCAGGCGTCCACCTAGAGAATGAGGACAAAGAATTGAAGAAATCAGGCGTCCACCTGGAGAATGAGGATGAGAAAAAGAAGTCAGGCGTCCACCTGGAGAATGAGGACAAAGAATTGAAGAAGTCAGGCGTCCACCTGGAGAATAAGGACAAAGAATTAAAGAAATCAGGCGTCCACCTGGAGAACGAGGACAAAGAAAAAGAAGAAGTCAGGCGTCCACCTGGAGAATGAGGACAAAGAATTGAAGAAGTCAGGCGTCCACCTGGAAAAATGAGGATGAGAAAAGAAGAAGTCAGGCGTCCACCTGGAGAATGAGGACAAAGAATTGAAGAAATCAGGCGTCCACCTGGAGAATGAGGATGAGAATTGAAGAAATCAAGCGTCCACCTGGAGAATGAGGACAAAGAATTGAAGAAGTCAGGCGTCCACCTGGAGAATGAGGACAAAGAATTGAAGAAGTCAGGCGTCGACCTGGAGAATGAGGACAAAGAAAAGAAGAAATCAGGCGTCCACCTGGAGAACGAAGTTTTCTTTGATTTAAAACAGGGGCAAATACAATATTTGTGTCTGGAAATACCTGGTAAAGAAGAAGAAGTCAGGCGTCCACCTGGAGAATGAGGACAAAGAATTGAAGAAGTCAGGCGTCCACCTGGAGAATAAGGACAAAGAATTGAAGAAATCAGGCGTCCACCTGGAGAACGAGGACAAAGAAAAAGAAGAAGTCAGGCGTCCACCTGGAGAATGAGGACAAAGAATTGAAGAAGTCAGGGCGTCCACCTGGAAAATGAGGATGAGAAAAGAAGAAGTCAGGCGTCCACCTGGAGAATGAGGACAAAGAATTGAAGAAATCAGGCGTCCACCTGGAGAATGAGGATGAGAATTGAAGAAATCAGGCGTCCACCTGGAGAATGAGGATGAGAATTAAAGAAATCAGGCGTCCACCTGGAGAATGAGGACAAAGAAAAGAAGAAATCAGGCGTCCACCTGGAGAATGAGGATAAAGAAAAAGAAGAAATCAGGCGTCCACCTGGAGAATGAGGATGAGAATTGAAGAAATCAGGCGTCCACCTGGAGAATGAGGACAAAGAATTGAAGAAATCAGGCGTCCACCTGGAGAATGAGGATGAGAAAAAGAAATCAGGCGTCCACCTGGAGAATGAGGACAAAGAATTGAAGAAATCAGGCGTCCACCTGGAGAATGAGGATGAGAATTAAAGAAATCAGGCGTCCACCTGGAGAATGAGGATGAGAATTAAAGAAGTCAGGCGTCCACCTGGAGAATGAGGACAAAGAATTGAAGAAGTCAGGCGTCCACCTGGAGAATGAGGACAAAGAATTAAAGCAGTCAAGACACCCACCTGAAGAACGAGGGAATACAATTGAAGTGTTGAAATCAAAAGCCCGCTCATATGATAAAGGAGCATACTTAGAATCAATAAAGCAGAGAAGTCCAACAAAATCCCCAGCAAGAAACAACAAGAGTTCCAAAAGGAATACGGAATAAGCCAAATGCCCAAGAGTCACCAAGATATCAAGACAACAAGAAACGCAAGGGCATGATCTAGATAAGATTTTTATAATTCATGTACCATAGTCTAATTTAGCTTTTTGTATTTCCTTTAAAGTAAGGTGTAATAAGGAGGTCAGCAAGCAGTAAAAACAGCACAAAGCAGCAGTAACATCACAGTCCCATGGTAGTCCCAGCTACCAAAAATTCCCGAACTACATTGACCTGATTCCTTTATAGCCAAGGATATGTAGGAAACCTTTGAAGCAGAGGTTCGGTCAAATCTTTCAAAAAATGCTTCCCACGGAGTATTAGAACGGGCAAGAAATCGCTCGTGTCCGCTCACTTTATCTTTGTACGAAAACTCTTCAAGTTTCCGCACAAAGAGGGGCAGCTGTGAGCACGTAATTTTTGCCTTACGAAAAACTACTCCAAAATAAATCAAAAAATAAAATAAATTTCTTTTACTGTGTAATTTTTGAATTTGGCGTGGTGTTAAATGTTTGTGTTATGTCCGTAAATGTTTATTTTTGTCAAAATAAATCAAAAAATAAAGTAAAATACATATTGCATGCATATAGGATTTAATTATGCATTTAAGAGATAATTTAAATAATAATAAAAAAAAAATACGCATTGGTTCTATTTTAAATATTTCACTGTGTGATTGATGTTTTTGTCTATGTGTTAAATAATGGTTATAGAGTAATTAATATATTTTTGTGAAGTTAAAATGGTTTTATAATTTTTTTAAATTAGAAAATGAATTAATTGAAAAATAAAATAAAAAAAAACATACTAGAAAAGATTGGACCTGGATTAAAATCCAGGCCCAAATCAATTAATTCCCTTCACAAGCCCAATCCCAACAGCCCCATGTCCGGTCCAATTCAAGCAGAATCAAACGACGTCGTTTGGTCACCCCTTATCAAGGGCCGTTGGATTAAATACAACCAACGGCCAAGATCTCATCACCCTAACCCAAGACCCTTACCCGACCCACTGCCCCGGTTCAACCCGTCCCCCTAACTTAAACCAAACGACACCGTTTGGTTAAGTGTGTAGATCTCAACCCTCCATTCTACCTGATCCAACGGATAACATCAGTCCACCCCACCCCTATATAAATCCCAAACCCTTACCCCGGCCCCTAACTAAACACCCCCCCCATCCTCTCCTGTTCATCGTCTTCCCAAATCCCCAATCCTAACCCTAGCCGCCCTAGGATTCCTTCGCCTGAAACCCGGTGGCATCAACGCCGCCGGTCACCACCTTAACACCCTATGACCCCCTGAACACCCTCTATCCGAATATGTTACCAGCTTGGTTCGAATCTCCCTGGAGGTTCTCGAATCTTCATTTGAAGATTCGAGCCAAGTTCAGATCTAGACCTAACAGTCCCAAATCGACACCACAGCTTCCCCTAGTCACCCTGAATATGGATCTATCGTTTGTTTGGTTCGAATCAGTGCGGAACTTCTCGAATCTTCTTTTGAAGATTCGGACCAAACAAGAACAGACTCAGATCCGTTTCAAACTAACACCAAATAACCCCTAGGCTACCCTCACCATTGTGTCATGTTTGGTTCTTCTCGAATCTGACCAGAAATGGTTAAATTCCAAATCGTGTTTTAAAGAACCCTAAAAATACCAAACTTCCGGATTCTGTGCCTATTAAATGAAGATTGAGGTTTAATCGACCTTATTCGAAGTATTTTCAGTGGAAAATACTTCGACTAAGGTCAGTTTGATTTCAAACAAAAAGGTCCAAATCCAAGTTGAGTTCGAGTGAAGATTCAGAGGTATTGTTTCTATTTCTTTTGTGTATTCTACGTGTATTGTTGTCTGTTTTAATAGCTTTTTAATTTTTCATATTCGTTTTGATCAATTCTGTCATTTCTGTCTCCTACCTATTTACTTGATCCGAATGTGAATAGTTTCTAGTGTTTGTGATTGTTTACAATGTGTGTAATCGACTCGATTAAGTTCGTCGATTAGTTATATTACGAATTTTTCATTTCTGAAAATGTTGACTGAAACAGTCTGATTCTATTGTTTGGACTAATTATTGACAAATGTTGTAAATAGTCAATTAATTAGTATTCCTCAATTAAATCATGTTTGTTTATGAATTAGTGAATTCAAATGTATGCTGTATTGTTGTTTTCTAAACGGGACATTGTCAGTATATTGACAATGCTCCTGTATTTGTTTGCTTTTAATTCAGTTTTGAATTCCAGTTGAAAGAATCCTGCATGTTCTGTATAATGTTAAGTTTGTTTTTATTCAGTTGATAATTCCCTGTTTTAATTCAGTTTTTGTCAGTCAGCTATTAGAGATGTAATACTGTTTCAAAATCATAGGATTGGTTATAGCTGTAAATCAGGAGATAACTAAGTTTGTACAGATTTTAGAAACTGTTTTGCTATAGGTTCTGATTTTTCAGTAATAACATCAAGATTTCAGGGGCATTTCTGGGAATGAGCAGTAAAAAACAGGGTGTTAGTACTAGTATATTATAATGTAATGTTAGTGGCTATTAGTTAATGATACTAATGGGGAACAAGGAATAATGGGCTGCTGAAAATCAGGGAAAAGGTTTTACATAATGGGATTTTCTGTTTTTTAAAAAGAAGAAGGGGGTCCAAGAAACACTTAAATTGCCTAAGACCAGCCCTGTATAAATACAGGAGCTGGACAGACAGAGAAAAAGAGGAAGAGAATTTTTGAGTGAGAAAGAGAGAATTTTAAGAGAGAAAAAACAGAATTCTGAAGAAAAACAGAATTTTCAGAAGAGAATTTCTAAGGGCAGAAATTTTCAGAGGGAAGATTTTAATAAAGAAAAAGAAAGGCAGAGAGAATTTTTAAGAGAGAATCTTTAAGAGATTTTGAGGGCTGAGATTTTAAAGAAAGAAAACAGAAAATAGCACACTCACATATACACTCACACACAGATACAGCAGCAGAAACAGAAAATCAGAAACAAACTGAATTTGTAACTGAAGAAAGGCTGAAATCTGAAATATTGTTCTTGTGTTGAATATGTTCAATTTTGTGTGATTCCACTGTTCAGTTAAAATCTGAAGTCTTTCAAAGTATCTTACTGTGCATCTGGGCTCTTCGAATCCTATTCTTGATAAGATTTACTGTGTTATCAGTATATTCTACTGAATTTGTTACTGCTGTAACTGCTGAAACTTACTTCTTCTACCTCCATTTTCAGGTATATGTCTTTTAAATTTTAAGTTGAAAAGAGATTCAACATGACTAGTCGATAAAGCTTGAACTGAAAGTCTATTTTTATTTGTCCAAGTTCATCAATTTAAATTTCATTTTTTGTTTCATGTTAGTTAATTAGTAGTACATTCAATTTGATAGCTATGGGCTATTTGTCTTATTTTAAAAGTTTGTATAAAGATTTGTAATAATATTAGTTCATTATCTCATTAGTTTAATAAATTGTCAAGACAGGGAATAAGGCATAAAAATGGACCATTGATTGCATCCCTTAATACTATTAGCTAAATACAAAGATAAAGAAGTTACATTAGTAGAATATTTTGTAATGAGTATGATTTTGTTTAGATTGGTATAAGTTATTATATGGTATGATGACAGGTATAATCATATGAGTAAAGTAAGTTGGTATAGCTCGTCATGATGACAGAACGTTATGAATGCTTACGCCAAATAGTCGGGTTGCATGTAATGTAACTTTGTTAAATTAACTTGCATAATAATTCCCTTTCTACAAATTCGATGCTTATCTACTTTCATAAAACAAAGTGAACAAGTAATTAGGCCTATTAGATTAAAAGTGAGTGTATGAGAATGAAAAGAGATGTACAAGCATAGATTGCCACATTTTACATCTTTGATAATTAGAAATAGAATTTGTATTAAGTAAACAATGAAAATTCTCGAAAATATTTCCTTCCCTTTATGAATTATTTATTTTTAGTTCCATATGCCATTTATTCTTCGGCATGTATATATATATATATATACGTCATATATTTTTTTTAAAAGATAGTATTAATCATATTTTTATTATGTCCTTTGAATTTGAACAGTTGGAATAAATTATTTATATTCGGAAAATATAATCAACGGTCAACATTTAATATTGTAAGTTCTTTGAAACCTTAAATGGGAATTTGTCATGAGTTTCATATAAAAATGTATGAATAATTTGTGGAAAAATCCTTAATATCATTGCAAATATTTTTGCGCAATTAGGGATACGTTCGCGTACCTTGATTATATTTTAGAAGCAAAAATTCGGATTATGCGTACGCGCAATTTCGAACAAATATTTAGTAAAAGGATTTATCCAAAGACGTTAAATCAATTTCATAAAAACCCGAGATGTACGGTTCACTATTCAATAAAAATAAATATTCTTGATTCAACACAATCTCGGAAAAATGATTGCTTAAAATATTATCAAAAAATTATTGTGTACACGTACGCGTGACACAATTCCGCATTTTTAAATTTGTAACACGAATATACGTACGCGTAATTCGATTCGAAGAAGGGTCCTTAATCACGATAAGTATAAGCGGTAGTAAAATCAGATAACATCAATATATTTAATAAAATCAAGATGATTAAGCCAATAATAAAAACAGTTAACCGACCGTGCTAGAACCACGGAATTCGGAAATGCCTAACACCTTCTTCCGGATTAACAGAATTCCTTACTCAGGATTTTTGGTTCGCAGAAAAATAAACAGAGTCATATTCTCCTCGATTCAGGGATTATAATTGGTGACTTGGGACGCCTCAAAATTCCCAGGTGGCGACTCTGAAACAAATAAACAAATCCCGTTTCGACTGTCCTTTAATTGGAGAAAACTCCCCACGCGCCCCGCGGGCGCGGGAAAAAGGAGGTGCGACACAAGGTACATATGTCTTATTCAGATGGCCATGGGCACACCGCCCGGAGACTGCGTCGGCCCCATTTTGCCAAAAGAATGAAATCCCACGCGAATGGACAAATTAAAATAAGTCTACAGGGAGTAGTATGCGACGAGGGGAAATTCTCCACCATATGGTGCATCGCCGGCATCAATGCCTCCACCCTCGGAAGGATCAAAGGGTAAACCAATCACATCTTCGGCCAAGCCCGATTAAACACATCGGAGGGCCGTATTAGGGATCGCACCTCGAGAGGACAGGAATGTACCAAATCTCGAAACGTAGCCTACACATCCTGCAGTGAGGAAGAACTGCTTCACTCCTTTGTTATTTTTTCACTAACCTGTATGCAGGAAGCCGACCGGGATACTCGAAAGTCTAACTCCGCCTGGAAATCCCAAGGCCTCAATAGGGCCCTCCGCGCTCTCTTCTTTTGATTGGATTTCTGCCCCAAAGAGGATCTCGCCAGCAAGATTATTAGCGGAGCAGTGCACCCCTAGAGGAGGATCTGACAAGATCACATGCTTTCTCCTATAGTCAAATAACGAGCAATGATCTTCTTTTAAGGGCACCATCCCCTCAGAAGGACCGGGAAACGTTAGACTAAGTTTCAATAGTGAATCATGTACCGGATCGAATGATCCGAGGAGCCGCGCCCTCATGGGCTGAGCTCACGAAAATGAAACAATGTGTGTTTACGCCAAGCAAAAAAAGGAGATCTTTTCAGCATCTTATTCTCCAAACAAGGAAATCGCAGTGTATTCTCAGCAGGAACCCCTCCATCAAATACATCCCAAAAAACTCGGAGGCTTAACGTCAACAATTTAGCACCCGCATGACCCTAGGGTAGGAACTCCAGGCTCATAAATCCCATGCAAGGCAACTCAGAGCTCCCGAAAAGCAGCCTTCGAGCTTAAACAAACTCAAACCAACCAATTAATCACAACTCATTTTTCATTTAATAAGCCATTCTTTAACATGGTTTAAATACCAATTTTTCATAAAAACGTTTAAAAGCAACAAATATCTATACGGAAGTTGAGTAAACATGAAACTACACAGGCCTAATAATTTGGTTTCACGAGTCTAGAGCCTCTAGTACATGTCTGAATATCTACTACATCATAAGTCTAGAAAATGCGGAAAGATAACAAGATAAGGAGGAGAAAATAGGGTTGTGGAGGCCATGCAGTTACCTCGAAATCTCCGTTAAATACTCGATCAGCTGAAGACCCTCACTCGGTCGCTCGAGCACCTGGATCTACACACAAGGTGCAGGGAGTAATTTGAGTACGTCAACTCAGTAAATAACTAAAGTAAATGAGGTCTGAAAGCAGTGACGAGCAGTTAAAAAATCATATGACTAAAGAAACAACAGGATAGCAGGTCAACTTCATAGTTTAAAACCAGTTTCGACGTAAAATCATCAAATTTCAGTTTAAACACTTGAAATTATATTTTTAGCAATTTTTCCAAGAGAGGCTTATTTTAAAAGAAGAGTGGTAACTCATGAGACGACTGGCCGGGTCGTCACATCCTCCCCAACTTAAACAAACATTCGTCCTCGAATGAGTTAAGAAACATACCTGAAGCTTCAAACAGTTGAGGATATCTACTCTGTATCTCCTGCTCAGTCTCCCAGGTAGCCTTCTCCATGGGCCGACTTCTCCAATGCACTTTCACTGAAGCTATATCATTTGACCTCAACTTTCGAACCTAACGACCCAAAATAGCTACTGGCTCTACATCATAAGTCAAATCATCATCCAACTAAACCGTGCTGAAATCCAAAACATGAGACGGATCCCTAATATACTTCTGGAGCATAGAAACATGAAATACCGGATGCACACTCGATAAGCTGGGTGGCAGAGCAAGCTCATAAGCCACATCCCCAATCCTCCGAAGAATCTCAAAAGGCCCAATGAACCGAGGACTCAATTTCCCTTTCTTCCCAAATCTCATAACACCCTTCATGGGTGAACCCTTCAACATAAACTTTTCACCAACCATGTAGGACACATCCCGAACCTTCCTTTCAGCATAACTCTTTTGCCTCGACTGCGCTATACGAAGCCTCTCTTGAATCACCTTCACCTTTTCTAAAGCATCCTGAACCAAGCATGTCCCCAATAGCCTAGCCACACCGGGCTCGAACCAACCAATTGGAAACCTACACCACCTCCCGTACAAAGCCTCATATGGAGCCATCTGAATACTCGACTGGTAGCTGTTGTTATAAGAAAACTCTGCAAGCGATAGAAACTGATCCCATGACCCTCCGAAATCAATGACACAAGCACGCAACATGTCCTCCAATATCTGAATAATGCACTCGGAATGCCCGTCCATCTGAGGGTGAAAAGTTGTGCTCAACTCAACCTGAGTACCAACTCTCGCTGCACAGACCTCCAAAACTGAGTGCCCCTATCTAAAATGATAGAAACTAGGACACCATGCAACCAAATAATCTTCCGGATATAGATCTCTACCAACCGCTCTGAGGAATAACTAGTACACATAGGAATGAAGTGCACAGACTTGGTCAGCCAATCCACAATCACCCAAATAGCATCGAACTTTCTCAAAGTCCATGGAAGTCCAACAACAAAGTCCATAGTGATCCTCTCACACTTCAACTCGAGAATATCCATCTGCTGAAGCAAGCCACCCGGTCTCTGATGCTCGTATTTCACCTGCTGATAATTGAGACACTGAGCCATAAATCCCACAATGTATTTATTTATTCTCCTCCACCAATAGTACGGTCTCAAATCCTAATACATCTTCGCGACACCCGGATGAACGGAATACCGCGAGCTATGGGCCTCTTCCCGAATCAACTCCCGAAGCCCATCCACATTGGGCACATAGATTCGGTCCTGCATCCTCAACACCCATCATTACCAATGGTCACATATCTGGCATCATCATGTTGAACTTTATCCTTAAGGACAAGCAAATACAGATCATCATACTGGCGCTCTTTGATGCGATCATATAAGGAAGACCAAGAAACCACACAAGCCAATACCCGACTGGGCTCCGAAATATCTAACCTCACAAACCGATTGGCCAAGGCCTAAACATCAACTGCAGGAGGTCTCTCCCCAACTGGAATATATGCCAAACTCCCCACACTCACCGCCTTTCGGCTCAAAGCATCGGCCACCACATTGGCCTTTCCCGGATGGTACAATATAGTGATATCATAATCCTTAAGCAACTCCAACCACCTCCGCTGCCTCAAATTAAGATCCTTCTATTTGAACAAGTGCTGGAGGCTAAGATGATCAGTAAACACCTCACAAGACACACCATACAAGTAATGCCTCCAAATCTTTAACGCGTGAACTATGGCAGCCAACTCCAAATCATGAACGGGGTAGTTTTTCTCATGGGGCTTCAACTGTCGAGAAGCATAAGCAATAACTCTACCCTCCTACATCAATACAAAACGAATCCCAACTCTCGAAGCATCACAACACACAGTATATGAACCTGAAGTTGTTGGCAAAACCAACATTGGAGCTGTGGTCAAAGCTGTCTTGAGCTTCTGAAAGCTCTCCTCACACTCATCCGACCATACAAATGAAATACCCTTCCGAGTCAACTTGGTCAAGGGCGATGCGATAGATGAGAATCCCTGCACAAAAAGGCGATAATAACCCGCCAAACCAAGAAAGCTGCAAATCTCTATGGCTGAGGATGGTTTGGGCCAACTCTGAACCGCCTCTATCTTCTTCGGGTAAACCTGAATACCCTCGCTGGACACCACGTGCCACAACAAAGCCACTGAACTGAGCCAGAACTCACACTTGGGGAATTTTGCATAAAGTTTCTCCTTTCTCAATCTCTGCAACACAACTCTCAAATGCTCCGCGTGATCCTCCTGACTATGCAAATACACCAGAATATCATCAATAAAGACTATGACAAACGAATCGAGATAAGGCAGGAACATGTTGTTCATCAAATGCATGAACGCTGCTAGGGCATTGGTCAACCCAAAAAACATCACCAAGAACTCATAATGACTATATCGCATCCTAAAAGCTGTCTTAGGAATATCTGAGTCCCTGATCTTCAATTGGTGATAACCCAAACGAAGATCAATCTTGGAGAACACTCTCGCTCCCTGAAGCTGGTCGAATAGATCATCAATGCAAGGCAAAGGATACTTGTTCTTAATTGTTACTTTGTTCAATTGCCTATAATCAATGCACATTCTCATAGTGCCATTCTTCTTCTTCACAAATAGAATCGATGCACCCCAATGTGACACACTAGGCCGAATGAACCCCTTATCAAGGAGTTCTTGAAGTTGCTCATTTAATTCCTTCAACTCCGCTGGTGCCATATGATACGGCGGGATAGAAATGGGCTGAGTGCCCGGCACCAGGTCAATACCAAAATCAATGTCCCTATCTGGTGGCATGCCCGGCAGGTCTACAAGAAACACATCGGGAAAATCCCCCACAACTGGAACAGAAATAATACTAGGAGTCTCAACACTGACATCCCTCACTAAGGCTAGATACGAAAGACATCCCTTCCCAACCATACACTGGGCTTTCAAGAATGAGATCACTCTACTGGGAACATAGTCAGTCAAACCTCGCCACTCAATCCGTGGCACACCCGGTATAGCCAATGTGACTATCTTGGCATTACAACCCAGAATAACACGACATGGAGATATCCAGTCCATGCCCAAAATGATATCAAAATCCACTATACATAGTAATAATAGATCCACTCGGTTCTCTAGACCCCAAATAGTCACCACACACGACCGGTACACACGGTCTACAGCAACAGTATCGCTTACTGGAGTAGATATATGAACAGGTGAAACAAGAGACTCACGGGGCGTATACAGATAATAGGAAGAGTATGATGACACATAAGAAAAGGTGGAACCAGGATCAAATAATACAGAGGCATCTTTGTGGCAGACTGAAAAAATACCTGAAATCACGGCATTTGAAACAACAACTCTGGTCTACTTGGAAGAGCATATAAACCGGCCTGACCACCACCTGATCGACCTCCCCATCTAGGGAGACCCCTGGCTGACTGACCTCCACCCCTAGCTGGCTGGGCAGGTGGTGAAGTAACTGGAGCAGAAGTCGAGGGCTGACCCCTCTACTGAGACTGACCATCATGAAGATGAGGACATTGCCTCCTTATATGCCCAAACTCTCCGCACTCATAACAACTCCCCGGTGTTGGAGATGGGGACTGAAAGGAACCCCTGGCACCGGAATGACCAGTAGAAGGGCCTGGCATGGAAGAACCCTGAACTCATGGAGCACGGGACAAACTCTGGGCTAGGAGGGAACTGAGTGATTAGTGGCCCTGATGAGAACTGTGAGAACCATGACGCGATGATGCCCCACGATACCCTGAGCGAGCTGAATGAGCCTATCTGAAGGGACTGCCCTACTGGAACTGACCCCTCGAAGGAGCACCACTAAAGCTACCATATCCCCAAGGCCTCTTGGCCTCCCTCTCCTCGCGCTCCTGGCAGCGAACCGACTCAATCTCACGGGCGATGTCAACAACCTCCTCGAAAGTAGCACCTGTCACCCTCTCCCTAGTCATAAGAATCCGAAGGTGATATGTGAGACCATCAACGAACCTCATAATCCTCTCTCGATCTGTGGGAACCAACTAAACCGCATGAGGGGCTAACTTAGAGAACCGTATCTCATACTGTGTCACAGTCATCTCTCCCTGATGTAACTACTTGAACTACCTGCGCAGTCCCTCTCAGCGAGACTGTGGCACATACTTCTCCAGAAAGAGAACAAAGAACTGCTTCCAAGTAAGGGGCGCTGCACCAATAGACCTATGCCTGTCATACGCCTCCCACCAAGTGAAGGCAACCCCAGAAAACTGAAAGGTGGTAAAAGCTACACCGCTGGTCTCTAGGATCCCCATTGTACAAAGCATCCTCTGGCATTTATCTAAGAAACCTTGGGCATCCTCGCCCTCTGCACTGCTAAAAGTTAAAGGCTTGATCTACCAAACCTCTCTAGTCGACGCTGCTTGTCATCCGGCATGACTGGTACCACAAACTCCTAGGCTGGTGCAACCGGCTGGGCTGGAGGTGCCCCTGGTGTCTGGAGTCCCTACACAACCTGCTTAGGTGTGCGAGTAACGGGAGTCTGGGTGCCTCCCCCGACCTGAGAAGTAGTTGCGACCGTAGTAACTGAAACCGCCTGAGCCAAATTGGTACACACTGATAAGATCTGAGCTAAAGCCTCCTGAAGGCCTGGAATCACAAGGGGCACAACTGGTGCCTGAGCTAATGCTGCTGTAGCATCCACAACTAGGACCTGATCCTGAACTGGGGCAACTGGTGGGTCTGCAGGTGGCCCCAACTGGTGGAACTGGTGGTCGTCCACCCTACCCGGTAGCACGTGTCCTCACCATCTATGAGAAAATGAAATAACAAAAGTTTAGTATTCGGATCAACAAGTTCGCATAACAAGAATTTCAAGAATATGAAGATTTTCCTAAAGGTCTGCAACCTCTCTAGGATAAATACAGACGTCTCCATACCGATCCGCGAGATTCTACTAAACTGGCTCATGACTCGTGAGACCTATGTAATCTAGACTCGTGACACCAGATTATGGGGCTGTGTAGTTTCATGTTTACTCGATTTCCGCATAGATATTTTGTTGCTTTTAAACGTTTTTATGAAAAATTGGTATTTAAATCGTGTTAGAGAATGGCTTATTAAATGAAAAATGAGTTGTTATTAATTGGTTGGTTCGGCTTGCCTAGTAATGTGATAAGCGCCATCATGATCGGAATTTGGGGTAGTGACAACTGCCATTAATTGCCATGCATTGAAAAACCCAAAACTGTAAGACCCCTAGCGGATAGACTCGGCGTAACCAGATATATTATACATTACAACAAAAGCTGTAAGACTTCAACAGGCATGAAAAAAACTATAAGACCTCAATAGGCATGACAAACTGTAAGACCTCAACATGCATGAAAATCTCGAAGTTTAGGCTATACGTTGCATTTGTAAGAATCCCGAAAGGGCATACCCTCGATGTAGACGCCTAAACTATTACTCGAGATCAAAAATGGCTCCGACAAAAACACATATGACTATGGTCAGAACGGTTGATACAACCAAATTAAAGCAACTCAGGGACGCTTGACCATCGCTAAACAAAAATCGTAGGCCACTACTTCGAATATACTTCAGAAAGAACCGGTTAAAATAGGCTTCCATCAATAGGCAAAAAACGAGCTTCGACCATGTTGACTCCAAATCGCAAGGCGTCGATCTACTCAACCTACAAGCTAAAAACCTTCCGAGGTTCTCAAACATTACCGATAACGACTTGAAATCGAGGTTTTTCCAGAACCGACGACGGGTCAGGCAAAATTATTTCAAAAGACCTTAACGAGCGGAAAACAAAGCCTACAAAAAGCCCATGGGAAAAACAGCGTAAGAGCCATTGTCACCAGCCAAACAAGCCTCCAGGCCGCACACTAAAAGGTCTCTACGACCAAACAGCATAAGAGCCATTGTCTCCAGCTTAAAAAATTGACAACTTGAGGATTAAAATGAGTTTTAATCGTAACCCGATTCGGAGACCAGATCCAAAATAGTTAACTATGGAAGCCTCCGGGCCACATATTAAAAGGTCTAAACGACCAAAATAGCATAAGAGGCACTATCACCGGTCTAAAAATCAAAAGCACTTAAGGGTCAATTAAAGCTCGAGTCGCGTACTGGACTTGAAATAGTCAAACTACAATATGCCTACAGTATGACATAAATGCCATTGTCTCTAGCTGAGTGAGCCTCCGGGCCACACGCCTGTAAGGTCACTTCGACCCAAAGCACAAAAGGCCATCGTCATCCGCTTGGACTTTGGCGTTGTCGCGAGCCAAGCAAAGTTGGGCTTCAATGGAAGGGACCTTGGCCGAGGTGCCTGTCTCCTCTAAAGCTTGAGCTTGCACTTGAGCCCTTAGCTCACCACAAGCAGTTCTGATGCGGTCGATGTCGCCCTTGAGGTACTCTAAGGCCTCCGTCTTTTTCAGTAGCTAATATAACAAAAAGTGGTTAACCTCAAGGTCTAAAAAGAGCGAAACACGTGCTACAAAAGGTTACCTGCTCCATCAAATAGCTCTCCTAATTCGAGCTCCGGTACACCTCATATTGCCAATGCAGCAACTCAACCTCCTTCTCCTTGCTAAGGAGCTTAAGGGACTGGCCCTCGTCTAGAATTTTCCGAAGCCTAGCCCCTTGACGAAGTAGCTCATACATAAGCCTATCACAGGCCTGCATAAGGAAAACTCAATAAAAGGAGGAGGACGCGTAATACAGGAAAATGGCGCCTAAGCTCACCACGAAGTGAAGCCGACAGACTTCCTCGAAGTCAGAGCCCACTCCTGTTGATCCTACCTCTTCGTCCCCAGGAGAACCAACCTAAAGAAAAGCATATTCACTCGGAGGAATCGCCGCCCGGGAATCAGATACTCCGGGAACAACAGGCTCGGACGATTCCCTCTCCTCGAAGACACAGGCTTGTTTAGCACCACTTAAAGCTCCATCGCACTATGGGTGCCAATCCCGTTTATTACCGTCGTCCCATGGCTCGGAGGCCGATGTCTCCTTCTCCCCTTCGAAAGAGCACTGCCTTATCCCGAAGAACCGCCTGATACCTACAAACGACAAAGCTAGTACAAAATAAAGGAGAAAAATGTTACCTCAAATATACGAAGGCCAAGGCAAAGGCAGCATGCACACATACCTTGGTATTTCGCTCCCCATCTGATACGGAATACAGCTCGCCATCGATGCTCATCGCAGGTCGAATGGGTCACCAGCCTCCGGACCCAGCCAGGCAGGTCAGGAACTTCGCTCGGCGTCCATGAAGTTGCTGTAAAAGGGGAAAAACACGATTACTCAACTAATTTTAGCTATAGGCAAATCTGAAAAAGCACCAGACGCTCCGCTCACGTGTATAATTCCATCCCTCGAGAAATGGCAAAAACTCCACTGGGATAATGTCGGTCATCTGGACCCAGACAAACTAAATGGCCCACTCTCAATCCTCATCTTCTTCGTCATCGACAATAAAGGGTGTGGACTAGCGGCACCTCAGGGTTAGCAGGCCTTGGTAATGAAAGGGTTGGTATAGCGTGACGAGGTGGTTAAGCGTGAATTCAAGCCAAGCCTTCTCCGCAAAGAGCCTAATCATCAACACTACTCCCCAAAACAACGGATGTATCTACACCAAAGTAACCCGATACTTCAAGCAAAAATCAAGCACAACCCTATCAAAGGGGCCAAATGCGAAAGGATATAGGTATACGCTCAAGAATCCATTAGTGGTGTCTGTAATACTCTCATCTGGGGAAAGCACCTACAACATTATCCCCTCGCTCCATCCACAGTGTCTCCTTGCCATATCCAGACATTCCTCTCTTATCAAAGACACGGTCTTCAGAGCGAACTCTTATGGTTCCTAAGCACCGGGAGCATCACTCCCCACTCCCTGCCGGACCGGCCCCGAAGTGGTTGCTATGACTATGGTAAAACTAACAGATCAGAGCAAGGATGTGTGCCAACACTTCTTGCACCTGAAGAATTGAAGAACCCTATTGCAAAGCAGAAGGACAGCTATCTAAAATAGTGAGGTCTTTCAGATAAGCCGAAGCTGCCCCACATATATGCTAGAAGCAGTGATGACTCGCCTACTGGGAGTGAGCCTCGGGAAGCCAACAGCCTCGAACAAATCGATGGGGTGATACCTGATCCCAAAAACATCCTTCGACGAGAAGCCAGGACTCAAGAAGTCGGCCGTATTATCTCCAATTTTGAGGCAACATTCTACCTCAAGGATCACCGCCAAAAAGAAGTCAGACTTTGGAAGCTTTCAACGCCATCACTCGACTCAAGGCAGTACCCGGTCTCATGGTTCCCTTTTCTAAAAAGAAGAATGAGCATGGGAAGCTCCGAGCTCCACGAAGGCTCGGGGAAGCGCCTGAGTACAGCCAACTCCTCAACAGAAGTCTATCCTATACGCTTTAAAAAACTATCTGCATCAAGACCAAAAGAGACCCCCAGGTACCCAAAGCTGACCTCCATTCAGGATAACATTCTCAAAAAGCTCTGAAACTCAGCATATTATCTCCTTACAACTCGGAGAGCCCGACATCCTGAACCTATCAGATCTATTTAGGCTTGGTCCGAGGTAAGACGAGGGGCTCAAAAAAAGCCACGTCGATCGGTAGAGGATCGAAAAGAACACTCACACGCGAGTTAGATATCAGTAGTCAATAGTAAAGGAAGACATTCAAAGGGCCTCGAAGGGCACGAGAGCATGCAATTACAAGGAAAGAATCGAAAGTAGAAGTCAATGAGGTATATTCATATTAATAAAGATCCATGTACAACAGCCCTCGAGGGGTCATTACATACAATTACAAAAGCCTTCAGAGGTTCTCTACACCTAAGACGGAGGAACAGAAGGATGCACATGCGATGAAACCCGAGGGCCCGGTCCACCCTCGAAAATCCATCTCCAGTATCAGCATCCTCGAGCGCCACCCCCTTGAGCCCACATCCTCGAGGGCGACTCCTTCGACCGCCACCTCCTCTAGGTTTCTAGCTTAATCCCCCGAGGGATTCCCGCTGGAGAAGATGAAGAAGAGGAAAATGAGGGGATGAAGAGGAGGCAGAGAAAAGAGACATTGCCCGCCGAAGCCAAAGGTTAAAGATTCAGCAGGCCCCAGCCTCAACGGCCAGGAGTGACACTTTATCCCTTGGGAAAGAAAAAGCCCAAGGGAAGAAGTGCCACACCAGGCCCCAGTAGGAGAGTGAGCAGCGGTATGTAATCCGAAGAGCTTTCTATAAACAAGGAAAGTTGGCCTTCGTATGTCGTCATCTCGAGCCAATAGCAACAGCCACAGCAAACATGTCAACGACCACAACAGCAACAAGACATCATGATTGTGCTTTACAAAGGGAAGTCCCGGCAAAAGATCATAACACGATCTAAGGGAGCTCCGCCAAACGGCCTTGAGGCCATGAGCCCCAGGCATGATGTTCAAGGATAAAAGAAGATGATAAGAAGGAATGGGCAAATAAGCCAACGAAGGCAATGTGATAGTAAAAACTAACGCCGAAATACCTCCATTTATAGGGGTTACGAGACGGTCATTGAGGCTTCGAAAGATTGATCGGCAAACGCAATTACTGCATTCTTGAAAAACAGAATCAATGGCGGTACATTCACCTTGGGGAACGGGAGTCCATAGTGAACTGAATGAATTCGAAATGCACATGTACATGGGACACCCCGGTCACCACAAAGGCTCACCCCAGGAGTCACATCATTGGTATAACATTGCCGTAAGAAGCTCGAAGAGTCAAGCGTCAGAATCATTTCCCATTGCTTTATTCAGGGAAACGCGAAGACTATTTGAACGTGGAGAATTTAGAGGACTTGATTTCTCGCTATCAAGTCATTTCAGAAAAACACCTCGGGCCCCGAGGATGGGAATACACGACCAAGTTCCCAACCTCGAGGCTCGTCGAGGCCTGACTCAGAAAATATGGCAATCGAGGCCAGAATAGAAGGGGAAGCTCTCAAGGCACATGGCTAAGTCTGACAGGACCGGCCTATCCAGAGCCTATGCTGAGGCGTCGCGTCAAACCGTCCCATCTCCATACTTTATAATTAATACATGTTTTACTATGGCCGAGTTCCCCTCCTATATAAAGGGAACTCGCACCACCTTGTAAAGGACTGATGTTGCTCCATTTTCTCAACAAGTGCAATAATATCTCTCTCTCTTCTTTCTAAACTCGTTCATTCTTACTGGCCCGAGGTCACTTTAATATTTATAGCTTTCTTACTTGTTCTTCATTTTATCGCTTGATATTGGATATAAAGAGCTTTGCTTGATCATAACCTAGCTGTTATCCTATTCTTGATTTCCCCCGATAGGTTGAGCTTGGCCTGAACATCGACCCCGAGGTCCCCCATCAACCCGTCCTACATCCGGGCATCAGGCCCCTCGGTTTGATTACTGCCTCGTTTTAGCTTGCATTTCATCATTAAATTCCATACTCTTAGCATCATCTGCTCTAACAACTAGCTTGAGAATAGATCACGTATTTTTAGAATCCCATTTACAAATTTAATTGTTGTTACCATTTTCATGGTAAACAGGAATGAAGCTCCTCGACCTTCTTTGCATGAACCAAGGCATTCCTCCTTGCAGCTCAAAGCTGAGACTCGGCCAACTCCATCTTTGCTTGGACGACCTCCTTTTGTGAAGCTAAAATGTCCATACACCCTTTGAATTTTTCAGCCTCGACTCGTACTTCATCTATTTGCCTTTGAAGGCCCTTGTTCTGTTCGAGCCTCTATCGAACCTGTAGAATCAGAGCGTTAGTCGTTATCTCTAACTCATCTTCACTATCATGAAGCACTCGAAATACCTGCTTGACCATCTCAACATGCTCATCTCGAGCTGCCACCAAATTTGTCTGAAGTTTCTAACTGAGAAGCTTGTAGGTATCACATTTCTTAGTAAGGCCCTAAACCTCAACCTCGCACTCCTCTCGGATTCAAAGGAAGGCCTCGTGATGCAGCACCAAAGCCTACAAGTAAGGAAGAAAGTGTTAGTACCATCTATAATTCAAAGTTTTAAAAGGAAGATAATAGAATGGCCCTCAAACTTACCCGATTCAGAGCATGCTAGACCTCGTTAAACAAACAAGCAACTTCCACTTCATCTA
Organism: Nicotiana tabacum; assembly: GCF_000715075.1. Classification (NCBI taxonomy): domain Eukaryota; kingdom Viridiplantae; phylum Streptophyta; class Magnoliopsida; order Solanales; family Solanaceae; genus Nicotiana; species Nicotiana tabacum. The sequence goes on from NC_134099.1 coordinate 82,272,105, forward strand.
TCTTGGCTTGGTCCTCTTCAGTGACAAAGCATCGGAGATAGCTAGCCACCCCTATGGGGGAAGAAAAAACTCGAGTAACCTCAGGGACCGAGATCATAAGTGATTGCTTACGCTCGGGATTGACACTGGGGTCCGGGAATTGATTGGTCAAATTAAATATCGAGGAAGTCTCACTCGAGCTCTTCCTCGGTATATCCAAGTCACCCAGACCAGTGACATCTTCTATTTTAACAAAATAGCCATGGAAAGGGTCTTCTACTTCATGGACCCCTTCACAGTGGCCTGAGTGTCCTTAATCATCGAATCAAATAATGAATGCAACAAGGGGGAATCTCCAATCTCTATTGCCCCAACTAAATATTTTGGGGATCCATCTTCATCTCGGGAAGCCTCGAGCATGGTTTTTACACCAGCCTCGACCGCCTCCTCGGTAGCCTTCTCACCTCGTGATGAAGCGTCTTAAGCTCTTTCTAGCTTGGGGATTTCGTCAAAATGAGGCAAAGCAGTTTCAGCTCCCGCTGACCCACTAGCTCTTTAAATTTCGGTGCCAAAGCCCGGAGTCTTCATCTTCTTCTTCTTCTTCAGCTTCATCCCTCAGCTATTGGATTGACTTCATAGTCAGGTGGATGACCTTCCCCTTAGGTTTACAGGGCCTCCTTCCCGGTTTTTTCTTTTCCTATCCCAGAGAGCTTGGAGCCTCTTTTCTTTTCTTCTCTTTATCCTGCTTTGGGGCAGATGATGAAAGAAGTGCCTCCTCCTCAGCAGATGGGGGCCTCATCATTACATCCTTCCCGAGGCCTACAAAGGGAAAAAGTTGAATAAGTCCAATATGAAACCCGAATGGAAATCGTTCTAAAAAATAAGATTACCATGGTTATGAGCCTTCCATTGACACTTTGATAACTCCATCCAAGCACGCTCGGAGTAAGGCTTTTTCGACACTAAGCCCTCAACCTATTGCCTCAGGCCGGGGATTACTTCCGGCACGAAGGCTACAGATACAACACAAAAACATAGATGAGGAAAGAAGATGAGAAGTAAAATAGTAAATATAGATATTCAAGGCAAAGCAATACTTACGGTTCATATTCCATTTTTCAGGAAACGACATATCCTCGGTAGGGATCAGGTCCGAGGTCTTTATTCAGATAAATCGGCCCATCCAACCTCGGTATCGGGTCTCATCTATGCTCGAAAATAGGGGTTTGGTGGCTCGGCAATAAAGCTTGATCAAGCCTCCACGATAAAGCCCCTCTTGTAAAAGGCGATGATGAAGGAGTGCAACGATAAAGCCCCTGTAGAGACGCATAAGGTGAATGAGGGTAAAAATATGCCCCTCGATCTTGCTTACAAAAAATCGGAGGAGGATCACGATCCTCTAGAATGATGGATGGATTTGGCAAAGAGTGACGTCGTACCACTTGCAAAAGGTGACGATGATGGGGTCTAAGGGACCTATCGTGAAGGGGTAAGCATAAACACTTATATACCCCTCCACATGAGTGGTGATAGATTCCTCAGGGGTTGGAACTACTATATCTTTACCTACCCAGTTGAACTCCTCTTTCACCTTCTCGAGGAGACCGTCGGTAATTGTACATATGTATCTCGACATCGGTTCGCATCGACCCGATGTCGAGGGTGTATTATCCACCTTAAAATCGGCAATAATAGGGCACTTTGTTGGAACGAAGTCCTCTAGGGGAGGTTCCGTCATAGCTATGGCGCCGACAAGACTTGATGAATGAGTGGTATCCTTGTGTGGGACCATTTTTGAGGTCTTAGCCATTTTTATAAATGGAGAATAATAAAACGGAGGAGGAACACTTGGATATTTTGCGATGAAACAAGTGAAGAAACTCAGAGAACTCAAAACACAAAGATCTGGAGAAGGCAAAGAACTGTGAAGATTAGAATGAAGGAGATTGAAAGTAAAGTTTGAAAGAATGAAGAAGGTGGATATTTATTGGTATCACAATGACGGTTCAAAGCTGGTAGTAGCCGACCGTCGACAGACGCACATTAAATGCCTAGAAAACTGAACCGACAGGACATTTCGATCATCTCTGCCACTTGAGTCATGATAACTAGGGATTTTGACGCATTTTATACTCCTTTTTCCTTACACTTTGAATATAGATTCATACAAAATAGTCTCAAAAGGCTCACAAGGTGTGCTTGATTGCAAGTTTGATCCACAAAGTGACTAAGATGTCAAAGATCAGCTCAAAAGGAGTGAAACTTGCACAAGTAACAAAGACAAGACAAACTCATGCAAAGAAGGCCTAGTGCGGCCGCACTACACTTTGTGCGGTCCGCACTAGGAGGTTTAGAGGCTTGGCATTTCAAGCTAAAAGGCGATGAGGCCGCACTACACTTTATGCGGTCCGCACTGGAGTCCATACGGCCACACTACCATTCTATACGGTCTGCAGAGCCAAGGTTCAGAGAAGATGCAAAATAGAGTTGTGAAGCTGAGTTAGGAGAGCTAATTTTGAAGCCAAGAGTCCTAGTGCGGCGGCAGTCCATTCTGTGTGGTCCGCACTAACCTCACAAGGGGATTTTTGTCCGGATTTTCTAGCTTAGTATAAATAGAACTTTTTTTCCATTTTTAGGCATCATACATTTTAGAACAGCAGCTGCGCTCACGGGAACGTCTTTTGTAGCCATTTTGGGCATTTTTTACTTACTTTTTATCATTGAATCTTTGTATTTAGTTTAGCAATTAATTAATATGTGTTTATCTTCATCTATTTCTCTGTTTTTCTCTTCAAGTATGAGTAGCTAGATCCATTAGCTAGTGTTGTGGCTCACCCTAGTGTGGGTAATTGATGGGTGTTGCAATTTAGGGTTAGATTGACTATGGGTGTTTATTATTTGGGTCAATTTCATGGTTTAGTTACTGAATTAGTGGTTGCAAATACTAGTTTGTGCTAAGTTGACTTGGTCTCTTCTTGAGAAAGAGAGCATAAGTCTCCGAAATTGATCCAACAAGGAATTAAGATGGACTCAAGATAATTGATAGTTCCAATTAAAGGGTTAAACCTCGAGAGAGTAATACCCGACTTGAACCCTAGTTGCTTGAGCAAATATGCATACCCAATTGGTCTTAAGAAATTCAATTGGGAAAAATCACTCTTTCTATCGAGAGGTGTAGAGTGGGTAGTATCGAGTAATGGTTATAGCATACTCCCCAATCATGTCGATCGTACCTTAGATGTAATTACCCATTAATTGAACAACTAGGCGGAAGTCACTACCCTAGTGCCTTTTAAACCATTAGATACAACTTGTAGCATTTTACTCTTAGCTTAATCTAGTTGCAATTATAATTTGTAGTTTGATAATCGTAGAATTATAAAGAAAACCCAAAAATGAATAGAAGTGCAATTTGGAACAATCACGCAATCTCAAGCTAAATAGACACTCAATTCCATTCCTAGCTCTCTATGGAAATCAATCCCGACCCAAAATCGGGTAAAAGCTATTGCGACCCTCTTTCACTACTTATTAGTAGTGCAGAGTTGGCAACGATCACTTTTTGGCGCCGTTGCGAGGGAGCTAACGGTTTTGGCTATCTATTTGGTTAGTTTTGTGTATTATTCTTCTTTCATTCTTTGTTACTTACTTGTTTGTGTCACTACTCAGGTACTAAAATGGCATTGAACAGTGCAAATAGCCCTCTTGGAAATGTGATTGAGAGGGAGGAGGTAGATGATGTTGAACAAGATGAGGTACCTCTTGTACCTCAAGGACAACGTAGAGGCCTCAATGCCAATGCTAATCCAAATGACAATATTCCAGACCCTCCTCCACCACCTCCAAGAGTGGTTCCCAGAGTACTTCCGAACCAAGGTTATACAAGTGATATTGTCCCACCCATAATCCGGGCGGGCAACTTTCAGATAACCAATGTGATGTTGACCTTACTTGAGTAGCGTGGGTACTTCACGGGCGCTGCGGATCAAACTTCCTACAAATATCTCAAGGGGTTCATGGATACATGCTGGGGGAGCAAACAGACGAATGTGTCCGAGGATGCTCTTAGGTTGAGACTTTTCCCATTGTCACTTCAGGGGAAGGAATTAGATTGGCTCGAGAGACTTCCTAACCATTCCATCACAACTTGGGATGAGTTGGCGGATAAATTCATTGCTAAATTCTTTTCACCCGGGCATATGGCGGCACTTCGAGATGAGATATTGGCTTTCAAGCAAGAGCCCACGGAACCTTTGCATGAGATTTGGGAGCGGTATAGAACGATGGTGAAAGAATGCCCCAACAATGATATGACCGACGCTATGATCCAATAAACTTTCTACCGGGGCATCAATACAACAAATTAATGCATAGTGCACCAACATGCCGGGGGCAACTTTATGAAGTTGTCGTATGAGGAGGCATGTGATGTACTTGATGAGATGGCTGGCACTTCTTCTGCATGGCAAAGTAGAGCCAATGTGCCTCAAGGTGACCCTACGATTATTCATTTGCACAAGGAATTACATGACAATGGTCAAGCTATAGCGGAGTTGACAACTACTATGAATCAATTGGCTAAGGCACAGTTGCAACAAGTTCAAAATCCTCGCCAAGTGAATGCCATGGAGGGTGTTAATATGCTTGTCAACAAGAGAAGGCAAAGAAGGCAACAAAACCAAGGGAATTATGAGCAATTTGATGATGGATGTGATGGGTTTCAAAATGATGGTTATGAGGACCAAAGTGAAAAGGTTCAATATGTAAACAACTATCAAAGACAATGGGGCAACTCTTCCAACCAACAACAGTGGAGACCTCAAGGAAATTGGGGCAATCAACAACAAATAGTGGTAATTAGGGGAACAAAAACCAAAACAACAACTGAAGCAATCAGACCAACAATCAAGGCAACCAAGGGAATTGGAATGGTAATAACAATAATTGGGGTGGCAATAATAATCAAGGAGGATGGAACAATGGAAACCAAAGACAACGGGGGCAAGGCTTTCAAAGGCCCCCAATGTACCAACAACCGAACAATCCACTACCATTTCCATCTCAAGGTCCAAGTTCTTTAGGTAATGATATGGGTAGGATTGAAATGATGTTCGAGCAGATGATGAAGAAGAATGCGGATTCTGATGCACAGTTAGCTTCTCACAACACCTCTATCCGAAACTTAGAGGTGCAATTAGGCCAAATCTCTCAGTCATTGAATACTCGCCCGAAGGGTGCTCTACCAAGTGATACGGTAATAAACCCAAAGGGTGGGAACAATCATGTTATGGCAGTTACAACAAAAAGTGGGAGAGGCGGTGATGTGAATGCCTCTAAGTAAAAACAAGTCGTGGATGATGATGTTGAGTTGCAAGATGACGAAGTCCCTGTGGTAGTTGAAGATGTGGTTGATGAAAATGTGAACAATGAAGTGAGGATTGATATTCAAGAAGTCGAGGTGGAAACTCAAAATGATGTGAACCCATCTAGGGAACACATAATTGACATGCCAGAGCCGGTTGTGCCTAAATCCAAGGCACCTTTTCCAAGGCCACCTCCACCTTATCCTCAAAGGCTCGCAAAGCAAAAGAATGATATTCAATTTAAAAAGTTCATTGACATGATGAAGAGCTTATCTATTAATGTGTCTTTGGTGGAGGCACTTGAACAAATGCCGAGCTATGCAAAATTCATGAAAGACTTGGTCACAAAGAAGCGTTCTATGGATTGTGAAACTATAAAGATGACTCACCAAGTTAGTTCTATAGTGCATTTAATGGCCCCGAAGCTTGAAGATCCCGGTGCTTTCACTATTCCTTGCACCATTGGGAGTGCGGATTTTGCCAAGGCTTTATGTGGGGAGCTAGTATCAATCTGATGCCTTACTCAGTCTTCAAAATTTTGGGTATTGGGCAACCTATACCGACTTCCATAAGGTTACAAATGGCGGATCGATTGATGAAGCGACCTTTGGGCATTATTGATGGCGTGCTTGTCCGGGTGGACAAAGTCATATTGCCGGTCGACTTTGTGATTTTGGACTGTGAAGTGGACTATGAGGTCCCTATCATTCTATGGAGGCCTTTCCTTGCGACGGGGAAGGCAGTGGTTGATGTTGAAGGGGGTGAGCTCACTTTCCGAGTGGGAGATGAAAAGGTCGTCTTTCATGTTTGCAAATCTATGAAGCAACCCAATAGCACCAAAGTGTTCTCATTTGTAGACCTTGTCACAGCTGTGATTGTGGATGACACCAGTGCTATGATCAACGTGGAGGACCACCTTGAGGCCGTGCTATTAAATCTTGATGTCAGTGATGATGCAAGCAGAGTGGAGTGCGTGAATGCCTTACATGGGATGGGCTCTTATTCTTATGAGCCTAGAAAATTGTCTTTGGATCTTGAAAACCGGAAAACTCCACCAACAAAACCATCAATTGAGGAGCCACCGGTTTTGGAGTTGAAACCACTACCTCCACACCTCAGGTATGAGTTCTTGGGCTCAAATTCTGCTTTACCAGTTATTCTTTCTTCTTGCCTAACTAATTAAAGATTGAGGCCACTTTGGCGGTGCTTCAAAGGCGAAAAAGGGCAATTGGATGGACTTTGGCTGACATTCGGGAAATAAGCCCCGCATTCTGTATGAACAAAATTATCTTGGAGGATGATGCAAAACCTTCCTTGGAGCATCAAAGAAGATTGAACGAGGCAATGCAAGAGGTTGTGAAAAAGGAGGTGATCAAGTGGTTGGATGTCGGGGTTGTGTACCCTATTTCTAATAGCTCGTGGACTTCTCCAGTGCAATGTCTACCAAAAAAGGGTGGTATGAATGTGGTGACAAATGACAACAATGAACTTATTCCCACTCGGACAGTTACCGGATGGAGGGTATGCATGGACTATCGGAAGCTGAACAAGGTGACCCGCAAGGATCACTTCCCATTGCCATTCCTTGACCAAATGCTTGATCTCCTTGTGGGGCGTTCTTTTTATTGCTTTTTGGATGGATACTCGGGGTATAATCAAATCTTAATTGCCCCGGAGGATCAAAAGAAGACCACCTTTACCTATCTGTATGGACCCTTCACTTTCTCTTGGATGTCGTTCGGGTTGTGTAATGCTCCGGAGACATTCCAACAATGCATGATGGCTATTTTCACTGACATGGTGGAAGATATCTTGGAGGTCTTCATGGACGGTTTTAGTGTGGTTGGTTATTCCTTTGAAAAATGTTTGAGAAATTTGGATAGAGTGTTGGTCTGATGTGAAGACACAAATCTCGTACTTAATTTGAAAAAATGCCACTTCATGGTGGAGGAGGGATTGAAGTTGACAAAGCCAAGATAGAGGTGATTTCAAGGCTTCCTCCCCTATTTCCGTCAAGGGGGTGAAGAGTTTTCTTAGGCACGTGGGGTTCTGCCGGAGGTTTATAAAAGATTTTTCAAATGTGGTAAACCCCTTGTGCAGGCTACTAGAAAAGGATGCTAAGTTCGTGTTTGATGACAAGTGTATGCAAGCCTTTGAACTTCTCAAGCATAAGTTGACCACCACTCCTATCATTACCGCACCTAATTGGGGCTTGCCCTTTGAGCTCATGTGTGATGCTAGCGATGTTGCGGTTGGGGCAGTTTTGGGTTAACGAGTGAATAAAATATTTCATCTAGTATACTATACGAGCAAGACAATGAATGATGCTCAAGTGAACTACACGGTGACTGAGAAGGAACTTTTGACTATTGTGTTTGCTATGGAAAAATCCCGGCCATATCTTATGGGTGCTAAGGTTATTGTTCACACCGACCATGTCGCCTTTAGGTACTTGATGACAAAGAAAGACTCCAAGGCAAGGTTGATACGATGGGTGTTACTATTTCAAGAGTTTGATCTAGAAATTATGGACCGGAAAGGTAGCGAGAACCAAGTGGCGGACCACTTGTCCCGTTTGTAGGAGGAGGGGAGGCCTAGAGATCAATGATTCATTTCCCAACGAACAACTCCTAGTGGTGTCGGTAGATGATATGCCATGGTTTGCCGATGTGGCTAATTACCTTGTGACCGAAATAATCCCGTGTGAGCTCTCTTCTAACCAAAGGAAGAAGCTCAAGTGGGATAGTTTGGATTTTAATTGGGATGAGCCATACTTGTTCAATATTTGCACACATGGTGTGATCCGAATGTGTGTCCCGAAGGAGGAGCAATTGAGTATCTTGGAGGCTTGTCATTCCTCTCCCTATGATGGCCATCATGGAAGGGTGAGGACGGTTTCTAAAGTTCTTAGTTGTGGGTTTTATTGGCCAACTTTGTTCAAAGATGCGGGTGATTTTGTGAAGAGATGCGACGAATGCCAAAGAGCGGGTGAAATTTCGAAGAAAGATGAGATGCCTCTCTATACCATCCTTGAGGTTGATATTTTTGATGTATGGGGCATTGATTTCATGGGCCCATTTGTTAGCTCTTGTGGGAATACTTACATTCTTGTGGCGGTGGACTATGTTTCAAAGTGGGTTGAAGCCGTGGCGTTGCCCAACAATGAAGCCCGGAGTGTTGTTGCATTTCTAAAAAAGAGCATTTTTACAAGGTTTGGTACTTCTCGTGCAATCATAAGTGATGGGGGCCTCATTTTTACAATAGAGCTTTCGACACGTTTCTTTCCAAGTACGGTGTCAATAACAAAGTTTCTACCCCCTATCATCCTCAAGCAAGTGGTCAAGTGGAAGTCTCCAACAGGGAAATCAAAAGTATATTGTCAAAGACGGTCAATTCTAATAGGACCGATTGGTCGAAGAAGTTGGATGACGCTTTATGGGCTTATCGGACGGCTTACAAAACTCTGATTGGTATGTCTCCGTATCGGTTGGTGTTTGGGAAAGCTTGCCATCTTCCGGTTGAGTTAGAGCACAAGGCCATGTGGGCTTTGAGAAAGCTAAATCTTGAGTGGGATGTTGCAGTCAATCTTCGTGTGGAGCAGCTAAATGAACTTGATGAATTCAGATTTCATGCCTACTCCAATTCGTCCTTGTATAAGGACAAGATAAAGTACCTTCATGATAAATATGCTCGTGGAAAGGAGTTCAAAGTAGGTGATTTGGTTCTCTTGTTCAACTCTCGGTTACGTCTGTTTCCGGGAAAGCTTAAATCAAAATGGAGTGGGTCGTTTGAAGTTGTGTTTGTGACCCCTTTTGGTGCTCTTGATTTGAAAAATAAAAATGGTGAAGTCTTCAGAGTTAATGGGCACCGGGTCAAGCATTACCTTGGGAAAATTATGACAGCTACGTGGTGACGCTTCTTCATTTCAAATGATGTGATGGTAACATGCGTCGTGCCACGACGTTAAATCAGGTGCTTCTTGGGAGGCAACCCATGTGTTTTTCTTCTTGTTTTCTTTGATTTTCTTTATAGTATAGGATTGATTTTTGGGCTGACTGGTTGTGAGATGTTGCAGGGTTGTATTGATGCAGTGTAAGACATGGTGGAAAAATGCACAGGTCTATGAAGTTGCCAGTGTTTCCGCACTATATTTTGTGCAGTCCGCACTGGTGAAGGGTGATTCGAGACCTCTTTGAAGTTTGGCACTGCAGCCGCACTACATTTTATGCGGTCCGCACTGGACCTCTGCGGCCGTAGTCCATTTTGTGCGGACAGTAGAGCATTGCCTTCTCAGGCTTGAGCATAACTATGCAGTGCAGACCGCGGTCCATTTTATGCGGTCCGCACTGGTTGGCGAGAATGGGCCCCAGGGGCTTTTTTATAAATAGACCCTAAGGGCTCCCTTTTACACTTTTCACAAATTTGAATCTCAGAGAGTATAATCACTGTTCACATACCTTACTTGCTCGTAATTACTTGTTGGAACTTATTTGCTTCAATTCATCTCAAAATCTGGTACCATAATCTTCCTTTTACTTGTTTAATTTTGTCAATTTCATTTAATTTTCGTTTTTCTTAGCTTCTATTTCTTCTTTCTCTCGTTTTTTCTTAATTGCTAAGTTAGGTTAGTTTAAATTTTTATTCATGTGGAATTAGTTAGCTTAATGGACTGAGTAATCATTTAGCAACACCTATTAGGTGCAAAAATTGGACTTAAAAGAAAATTTTCATGAACCCTAGCTTAGTGCCACTTCTGGGCACTCTGTGCGGACCGTAGTCGTTTTTGTGCGGTCTGCGGTGCCCAGTGCGATCCGCGGTGCCATTTTGTGCGGACCCCACTGAAGAACTTCTAGGAAGCTGAATTTTGGGCAGTGTTGCCGTACTATATTTTGTGTGGTCCGCACCGGCCCTTGTGCGACCGCACTACCATTTTGTGCGGTCCGCACTGTCAAGATACAGAGGGTAGGTATTTTGAACCCCACCCATGTGCGGACCGCATGGCCATTTTGTGCGATCCACACTGGCCCCTGTGCGGCCATACCCCATTTTGTGCGGTCCACACCGGGTAATTTTTGTGAACTTCTGCAACTCTGTTTCCCTGTTCTGGAACACTGATTTCAATTGCTTCTTAATTGCTGCAATGATACTAACAAATTTATATGATTGTGCTTGCAGATCATGGTTAAACAACGAGGACAAGGCTCGAAACAACATGACAGTGGTGTATCCTCCCGGGGTGGGAAGCAGAAAATGGTATTACTCACTGCCCAAGCGAGGAAAAACATCAACAATATGAGAAAGGCCATAAAAGTAGCTGATACGGCCTGTGACATGTCGGGGAGTGAGTACGAGCCCTTCGGGGAAATTTCTTTGGATTCTATACCTGAATACATCCCTGACTGGCTGGAGCGGCATAGACTGAGAGACACTCCTCCACCATCACCCACTACCCAAGCACCAACACATGTTTCTTCTGGGTCGTCTGAGGGCTCAGTAGCCGGTAGTGGGGAATACTCCACCTCCCCCACAACTTCATTATCCCGGAAGGGTGCAGGAGGAGGTGAAGAGGTTATATAGGGAGATGAGGAAATAGAAGAAGGGGGTGTGCCTCAGGTGGGAGGCGTTTCTAGAACAAGGAAGCCCGAATCTTGGGAAGATAGATTTGTGAGTGAGGTGGCGTACCATAAGTTTCGGGAGTGGTGGCCAGTGAGAAAATTGATTCCGGAGAGGAGCTTCATAGATAGAGACCTACTACTTCACAACTCCGACGTGCAGAGACAGTTTAGGACTAGAGTGGGCTGGGAGCACTTCATGGATGACTGTGTGGACGCCAACGAACACTTGGTCAAGGAATTTTATTGCAATGTAGCCCACATCAAAAAGGGCTCCAAAGTGACCAAAGTTCGGAACTTAAAAGTGTTACTTGATGGGAAGTCGATCAATGAATACCTGGGCTTCAATGACGAGGATGAGAATTTGTACATGACGAAGATGGAAATGGTCGAGGAGGTCCGTCCATGGCTAGCACAGTACCTGCAATCCCAGGTACCGTCCCCGACTGGTTGACTGCTGGAGTCAAGATATTGAGAAGGAGCTTGAACTTTGAAGCAAGGGGATGGAAGACCTTTGTTTGCAGCCAGTTAGACACTACCAATCATAACACCTTACCTTTCCACTGGGATGTATTAGTGTCTTCTATCATGGCAGGGTATCCCCTCAACGTGGGGAATGTTATGTCCAGAATCATTACTGTTGTGGGCGCGGAGCATGATCGGAATTATCCTTTCCCCAGTTTCCTCACAATGTACTTCCGGGACCTGAATGTGGATAAGAGGCCCTATGATATCAAGGTCAAGGTGAGGGCCCCGTTTGCCTGGTACAGAATGCAGGGGGATGACAACCCCAAAAGCAAGAACTTCAAAGGTACCGCTACTGCTCCAACTGGCCAGTCTGAAGAGCCAGTTTTGGTAGTGGCTCCTACTGAGCCTATCTCCACTTCTACAGACATCCCTCCCGGTCCTTCCACATCTACAGCCACTCCTGTCGGTCCATCCACCTCAGTAGGCCCGTAGATTCCATCTTCCCAGGCCTATCCTATTACTGCTCACCAACTAAGCCATGCGCTTCTTAGCGTAAATAACTGGATGCAGACTTCTTCATCCAAGTTGTCCACACTCACCACTGTGGTAGAGGCTCAGTCAGCACCTCAGCCAGCACAGGTTCCACAGTCGATAGAGGATGCGCTTAAGGAGATACTTGACAACCAGAAGAAGATCCTCAACACTCAGGCAATGCTCTCAAAGGTAGTTGATTGACATAGCAAGGCTCTCAAAGAGCTTGCTCGAGAGCACAAGAAGTTGAGGAAGACACAGGCCTCCAAAGAGGCAGTGAAGGTGTTGCGAGCTGATGTAGACAGACTGAAGGCGGATCACCTGCCTTTAGATTTATTACTTCAAGACCCAGCACCAGCAGTTCATCTAGAGCCGGAGCAGTCACAGAGGCCTCCCAAGAGGAAGAGGATGATCCCTCGAGCTGATGATGCAGTCATCCAGCTAGCTGACCTACAGGAGACCTTTTCCAGTCAGCCACAGGGTGCACTACCTATAGAGCCTGTCCAGGTCCAGGCCCAGGTCCCAGTAGCAGCGCAGCAGGCCACAGGGGACCAGTCTTAGGTCCCCGAGTACACAGAGGACCCAGGGACCACACATGACCCTATGCAGACAGACAGGCCATAGGGAGTTTCTTATATCCTTTTTTCTCTTATCCTTTTGGTGCTTTATTAGACTAGTTGGCATTGGGGACAATGCCAGTTTTCATTTGAGGGGGTAGACCCTACCTGTTATTCATTCGGATGACTGTATATATATTTGTTACATTTTTATGCTTTATTGATTTTTCATCTTTGGTTTGTATATAATTCTGATATTTTGTTACATTTATCATACTTTTATTTTACTTTGGATTTGTATATAAAGTTATGTTTCATTGTACATATTCATCCTATCTATTGTATATTTAAATCCCCTCTTGTATATATTCATTCTATTTTTCGCAAAAAAATTTCGTTTTTAGCTTCTTATTTGTGATTCGTAGCTTTTTGTTTTCGAAGTTTGCAATAAGCCTTTGGTTTTCTTAATGCCACGGTTCTTTCCCAAGGTAGAGTTTTGTGTGAACCGGGTGGCTCTTCCCAATGGTGGATGGCATGACAACCTTCTTAAGGATTTGAGTCAGTTTTTCTTTTTTGTTTTTAGTAGTTAGTAGTTAAGGGTGCCTCAAGCAAAGCTTCACTTGGGCCTAGCACATTTGCCTTTGATCTTATGGTCAAAAACAAATTGTTGTGTTTAGGATGGTGAAAGTCGTGACCTTGAGACTCTTGTGTTGACCGATAATCATCAAGTGATTTTTTGGGACCATTGTGTGCTCAAATTGTATATAAGGTCATTGTGGGCCCCTGACTCTATGTCTTTATCAATCCCTTAGCTTGTGTGGTAAGTAATTGAATTGCAAGTCCAAGTCCCGAGTCATTGGTCTAGAATTTGCCCTGAATGTTTGTTGAGGCGAAATCATAAGTGAATTTTGAATTAAGGCATGATTATAGGCTCTCTTTTATCTAAATAATAGCTTGAACAATTCCATAACCTACCAATGATATGACCCTAGTAAACCCTTTTGAGCCTTGGACCTTTTTCTTTCAAGAACCATGATACAAGACGATACCCGTTCTAAAAGATACTCTCTCTTGGCACCTGATCTTTTCTTTAGCACATGGAAAAAGTATAAGTTTGGGGGGAGAGACCAGGATGGCAACAAAGTGGTAAAAAGGCACAAAAATGAAGAAAAGGGAAGGCAATGAAAAAGAAAGAAAAGCAAAAGACAAAAAGAATGCTCAATGTGAAAAGGAATAAAAAGGGATTCAAGAAAAGCAAAGAATGAAAGGTGTGAAAAGTTAAAAAAAATGAGAAAAGGTTTGAAATGCATAAGAAATAGTGATAATGTATCTCTCTAACCCCTTAGAAAGAAGTGAAATGACTCAAAGAGTCAAGTGAATGTGAGCCAAATGAATCAAAAGAAGTGCTTAAGGGAAGATGGAACTCACTTAGACCAAAACATGTCCTACCCTGAACCAAAAGCCTTCACATTTTCTCCACAAAATCCCTATATGATCTTGAGTTGAATGAAGCTTGCATTAGCGGATACTCACATAAGGAGCAAACATATGGTACTTAGAGCCGGATTTGTGACCTTTTCTTGAGAGAGATGAGTGAATTTTCATTAACCTCATTTTGTGTGCCAATATTCTAAAGGTGAGATTTGCTTGGGGAGAGTTGAGGATGTGTGAGTTTGGGTTCCACAATGACCAAAGTAATTGAGAGAGTTCTTTGATGTGTTGAGTCAACTTTTGATGCTCTTGTGTCGCACTCGATCCATGGTTTTTCAAAGAGTAAAGGTTGTTAATGATTCATATGTATTGAGTGCAATTGTTAGTCCCAATTGATGCTAATTGAGGTTGCTTTAGGACAGCTGAAAAATTCTTGGATTTTCCCTTAAGGAGTGGGTCTTATTTTGTTTGCTTGAGGACAAGCAAAGGCTTAAGTTTGGGGGAGTTGATAACTAGGTATTTTGACACATTTTATACTCCTTTTTGCTTACGCTTTAATTATAGATTCATACAAAATAGTCCCAAAAGGCTCATAAGTTGTGCTTGATTGCAGGTTTGATCCACAAAGTGACTAAGATGTCAAAGATCAGCTCAAAAGGAGTGAAACTTGCACAAGTACCAAAGACAAGACAAACTTAGGCAAAGGAGGCCCAGTGCGGCCGCACTACACTTTGTGCGGTCCGCACTAGGAGGTTCAGAGACTTGGCATTTCAAGCTAAAAGGCGATGCGGCCACACTACACACTGTGCAGTCCGCACTGGAGTCCATGCGGCCACACTACCATTCTGTGCAGTCCGCAGAGCCAAGGTTTAGAAAAGATGAAAAATGGAGTTGTGAAGCATGTGCGGTCCGCGGTCAAGTTTATGCGGACCACACTAGAAATCACCGCGGCCGCAGTCTCTTCTATGCCGTCCGCGGAGCTTAAGTTCAGAGAGTTGATTTTGAATCCAAGAGTCCTAGTGCGGTCGCAGTCCATTCTGGGCGGTCCGCACTAACCCCGTAGGGGCATTTTTGTCCAAATTTTCCAGCTTAATATAAATAGAACTTTTTTTCAATTTTTAAGGCATCAGACATTTTAGAACAGCAGCTGCGCTCGTAGGAACATCTTTTGTAGCCATTTTGGGCATTTTTACTTACTTTTTATCATTGAATCTTTGTATTTAGTTTAACAATTAATTAATATGTGTTCATCTTCATCTGCTTCTCTGTTTTTCTCTTCAAGTATGAGTAGCTAGATCCATTAGTTAGGGTTGTGGCTCAACCCTAGTGTGGGTAATTGATGGGTGTTGCAATTTAGGATTAGATTGACTATTGGTGTTTGTTATTTGGATCAATTTCATGGTTTAATTACTAAATCAGTGGTTTCAAACACTAGTTTGTACTAAGTTGACTTGGGCTCTTCTTGAGAAAGAGAGCATAAGTCTCCAGAATTGATCCAACAAGGAATTGGGATGGACTCAAGATAATTGATAGTCCCAATTAAAGTATTAAACCTCGAGAGAGTAATACCTGACTTGAACACTAGTTGCTTGAGCATATATGCATACCCAATTGGTCTTGAGAAAGTCAATTGGACAAAATCACTCTTTCTACCGAGAGATGTAGAGTAGGTAGTATCGAGCAACGGTTATAGCATACACCCCAATCATGTCAATCGTACCTTAGATGTAATTACCCATCAATTGACCACCTAGGCGGAAGTCACTACCCTATTGCCTTTTAAACCATTAGATACAACTTGTAGCATTTTACTCTTAGCTTAATCTAGTTGCAATTATAATTTGTAGTTTGATAATCGTAGAATTATAAAGAAAACACAAAAATGAATAGAAGTGCAATTTGGAACAATCACGCAATCCTAAGCTAAATAGACACTCAATTCCATTCCTAGCTCTCTGAGGAAATCGATCCCGACCCAAAAATCGGGCAAAAGCTATTGCGACCCTCTTTCACTACTTATTAGTGGTGCGGAGTTGGCAGCGATCAAGTCACGATGCTTATGTCATGGTAAACCGAGGGGAAGTTCGAAGAATCAATTCGTTTCTTGTCATTATACTCTAAAAAATGAGGGAACTATCTGTATACGGTCAAAATCGGGCTTCCCTAATTTCGTATGACTAATTGAAACCAGGGTGGCAGACCAAGGCTCGGTCTCGCGTTGTATCGGACTATGACACGGAGATGGATTGCTAAGCTCATGAATAAATGACCGATCAAGATCGAGACCGAGGCGGGGTCGAGATCGAGCGAGGTCGAGGGAAGCCTGCTAAGTCGAATAACAGAAAGCCGAGATATTCGTGACCGGGCAGGGATCGTGACGAAAATCTCGACACGTATCAAGTCAAGACCGGACATTTAACCAATCATGAGATTTTCTTCTGTATTTAGAATTGTACCATAAGTAGAATTCCTCTACTATATAAATGTGGTTCTAATCATTTTGTAATCATGAGATTCACGTTACAAAAGCTATATATTCACTTTCTCTTAAGCTTTCAATATTCTTATTATTGTGTTCATATTTTCCGGCGAAATATTCACTTAATTCGAGGGCAGTCTAGCTCAAGGATTAAAGTTATACATTTTATTTGGTTTGCTCCATTTATATTCGCAGTTAATTCGATTGTCAATTTAAGTTTTCTCTCAATTTGTGCTAAGTGATTCACGTGTCCTTAAAACCGCAGTATAAATTCAATTGTTATCTATTTTTAGGGTAAACACATACATTGTTATAAAGAAAACAAAAAAAGAAAAGAAAAACAATGTTCACTAGCATTTAGAACTCATCTGTTTTCTACCTTGTCAGAAAATGAGTAAATCATTGATATCCTGCCATGACCAAACCAAATAAATGCAGCTTTAAATAATAATTCTTCCTTCTTCATCTTCACCATCATTATTCAGACCAGTCCAACATCCAGTCTTTTTTCTTCCTTTTCTTTTATCCCTTCATTGTTACAGAGAACAAATTAGAAAGCTGTCTGAAAACACCAGAAATATATGGAGAAACTACAAATGTATGTTAACCAAACACTATGTTTATACAAATACTACAAACTTTTCTTTCTTGGTTTCTTGTGTTTGTTAACACTGTTTCCAACTTCATCTTCAAACATTTCCTTCGATTTTTATGCACTATCTTGCCCTACAGCTGAATTCATGGTGAAAAATACAGTGAGATCAGCTTCCTCTATGGACCCAACACTCCCTGGAAAACTTCTTCGTCTCCTTTTCCATGACTGCTTTGTTGAGGTAATTTACTAATCTGTTATTACTCATTATAATCATTTTACAAAAATTGAAATTTTTCCTATTTATCCTCTTGCTTTTTTTTTTCTTTCTAAAAGGGTTAAACTTCTATAGACGGATAGTGTAATAGAATTTTTATACTGTCAAATTACCTAGAAGAGCTAACTAATTGTAATTATCCAAAATAAGTGCATTTTACGCCGCCACGCTTCATGTCAAAAATCTGTTTCTTATTACAGTCGAATCTCTCTATAATAGTTCATTTGTTCCGAATGTTTTTGAATATTACATCGAAGTGCGGTTTTATAGAACATATATTATAACATAACATGAAAATTGATTTCGGAAAAACTTCGCTTTTATTGTGAAGTATTATTATATAGGAATGCTGTTATAAAAAAGTTTAACTGTTATAATATAGTGTAATTCTGAAAAGAAGAAATTTTTGATAGATTGTTTAGCATACAGCAATATTGAGTTTTAATATAAAAAAAGTACTAATAATTACTGCCGGTTATGGAAAAAAGAGTCAATTGACTCATAGAAGTGTAATCCAACTATCTAAACTTGCACAATTTTCACAAAAGTGTCTCATTCATTAATTTGTGCTTATAAAGTTATAATATGTTCGCACACCTAACAAAATTAACCAAATTAAAATTGATGAAGATTTAATTCATGTTTTTATGTCATCAGGGTTGTGATGCATCTATACTTTTAGAAGGGAATGGAACAGAGAGAAGTGATCCAGCAAACAAGTCACTTGGAGGATTTTCAGTAATAGAATCTGCAAAAAGAGTTTTGGAAATCTTTTGCCCTAGAACTGTTTCTTGTGCTGATATTATTGCATTGGCTGCTAGAGATGCTGTTGAATTCGTAAGTTCCACTATGCTCATTTTTCTATATTCTTTTCTTTTGCTTGTCGATTTATTTCATATTTGTTGACGTGAAGTAGCGAGGATTCATATAAATGACTCCAACAAAATTGTTGACTAGATATAGATGGTAAAACGATGCTTTGTATATCTGAATAAAGCAATTTTTATCTTCTACATTGAGGTAAAATGGAAAAGGAAGTTGAGGAATTAAGCGTCGTACCCAAGAAATAAAAGAAGGATTATAATTGTTAACTCACGAATTGGGGGAAAAAATACCGCACAAAGGAATTGTACCTATTATGACTTCTTCAATTTTTACATGCTTCATATACACCAGTCAATATTGAATACTACAATTTGTAGTGCTGGACAAGAATTTTATACCGTATTGGACCGAAATAGATATAAATAGAGAACATGAACAATTATAAAAATCCATATAAACGACGTCGACTTACTTGATGTTACATAGTAATAATAGTAATTGTTGTTTTCATAATAACATTATAGTTTGCAAATTGAAGCGGAGCTACCATGAAAGATACGAGCACGTGAACTTTGTAGCTTTTGTTCATTTTTTCTTGTATGTATTAAAAATTATACTAAATATTCGTAAATATTTAACTTTAAACTTATTAGTTATTATTATAGTATATTATTAACTTGAGATAGCTGCAGAAATTCATAAACTTCAATTCTTAGATCCGCCGTTGATAGTAAATACATTGTTTTTGAACAGGCAGGAGGGCCAAACGTTCAAATTCCAACTGGGAGAAGAGATGGGAAAATTAGTTTGGCTTCAAACGTGAGACCAAATATAGTGGACACAAGTTTCTCAATAGATCAAATGATTAATATATTTTCTGCAAAGGGATTGTCTTTGGATGATCTTGTTATTTTATCAGGTACATATATATATACTTCTCTCTCTAAATCCCTTCTTGCATAGAATCATTTAATATGATTAAATTTTAAGCATGAGAGAGATATGTTATTTATACTATTAAGTTGGTTTATAGTCTAGTAGTATCGATAACCTCCGCATGTACATGCAAGTGTGTCGAACTTCTCCTTTCCCCTCCCTTTTACTATGTACAAAAAAATATAAAGAAAAATTGCAATATAGATACGTTAATTTCAGCAATTAGAGGCGGCTTCCTATATAATACCACCAAATTAACAAGATGCCAAAAATTTCGAAGTTGAGAAGACTACTACTCCCTCCGTCTCATAATATATGTCGTGGTTACTAAAAATAGTTATCTCAAATTATTTGTTATTTTAGAAGGTCAAGACAAAATTAATTATATTTTTCCCTTTTTATCCTTAATAATTAATTATCTTAGAAGACTACAAACACATTACTTATGGAGATGACACATAAATTGAGAAAACATTTAATAAAGGTAAAGTAGTCAAAAACTATTTTTTTCTTAAGGAGCGTGGACAAGAGAATCACGACACATATTATGAGACGGAGGAAGTAATAATATGTGGTCAAGGTTTTCAATATTAGGATCCCACAACTTTATGAGTTGATAGTAATTTATCAAGGGGTGAATTAGGTTCAAGTAGGGTCACTAGAATTTAAAGCCATTTATTCCTTACCCGACCAAATATTTATCTTTTCTTCCATAGGTAGTTCCAAACAATTACTGTTATTATTTGGTTAAATTGTAAGGGATATAAGGATAATAAGTATCTTATTTTTTAAATGTTGTTTAGCTTAGTTTTTAAAAAAAAAATTATATTAAGATATAGAGCCTCATAATGCATTTGCGGACATAAAGTTTAATTTTAATTATTTTCCCCCCAACGGAACGTGTACCTGGATACATTAATTCCTTATGGCAGTTATATGCTAGAGTTCTTTGTGGATTTAGTATAGATTCGTATATGGATGTCTGAATTTAAGGAGAGCTTCTTACTAAGTCTTATATTCTACATGTAGGGGAATCAATTGCTTTTAGGGGTTTATTTTTTAAAAAAATTGGAAATTTAAGTCTTGTAATTAGTTTATCCTATAAATGAAAGGAAAAAAAAATTGATACTTAAAGAGGGTATCCTGTTTACATGAGTTTAACTTGTAGACAATGACAGGAGTAATAAAACTTTACAATATTGTATCACATTTAATTTCTTGATATAGCAGGTAAGTCGTCTTATTTTTAGAGTTGCAAATCTCATTTATAAAAGTTATTTGTATATATTTTTTTGGAAATGTATGTATATAAGTTAAACTTGGAAAAAAGGTTCAAGTTTTCCATTATACTATTTGAAATTGCTCTAGTTTGTCCTTTATTGCACTTTTAGACCATTCCTTATCATTAGAAAATATCGTCGTATACTTATCGTTAAAATTTAATGAAGCTCTAGGGTGAAATGGATGGACTCCACGTGTCTAAACTCTTCACCAAAAAAAAAGAGGTTCCAATTTACCCCCAACTTTTTAATATGGTTTAAAATTACCCTCGGACTTGTACTCTGCTAGGATCAAAGGTACAAACAAGACTTTTCACTAACAACAATAGTACTAATACTAGACTGAAAATATAACATACACCAAAGTTGCTCAATTCGAACAGTACGTGATTCCATTGTATGTGTGTGTGTGTCACAGAGGAAACTGATACATTGTTGTATACATGCCAAAATTAAATTGTAGGAGCACACACCATAGGATCAGCACATTGCAATGCATTTAGTGATCGTTTTCAAGTGGATTCAAAGGGCAATGTCAGTCTCATTGACACATCTTTAGACAGAGAATACGCAGCTGAGCTAACAAAGCAGTGTCCAGCAGGAGCAAATCCCTCAATTACTGTCAAGAATGATCCCCAAACCCCTCAACTCTTTGACAATCAGTATTACAAAGATTTGTCAGCACATAAGGGACTTTTCCAATCTGATTCTGTTTTGTTTAGTGATGGTAGAACAAGGAAAAGAGTGATGGATTTTGCAGATGATCAGAACATCTTTTTTCAGGGTTGGAGTCAGTCTTTTGTGAGACTTGCTGATCTTGGAATTAAGTCTGGGGATGAAGGAGAGATTAGAGGTTCTTGTTCAGTCACTAATTAATGTGTGATATAGAGAAGTAGCCAGAATTAAACAGATTATATTGTTGTAATTAGCTTTTCTGCCTTGATAGCCTATAAATGATGGTAAGTGACCTGTTATTGATGTTAAAACTAATAATATTTAAATTCTTTTCACGCTTCGTTTGTTGAAAGGAATATATATATGTTTAACAAGTCGAATTGCTTGAAATTAGACTACTCATACTGTTTAACCAAAAATCTGAGTCGTTGGTCAAAGCTAAAAAGAAATTCGGGTTACTGATAATCAGGAGACAAAAATAAAATACTTTTGAGAACGATGGTAAAGAAGCAAATAGATGTATATTTCAATAAATTCTCAATAGTATTCTGTGTCCTTACAAATGATGATACTTCTTCCTTTTATAGATAATTCTAGGTAAAGGAATGAAGTCTCAGCTTTAATGATATAATCATGAGTAATAATGATATTAAATAAGCCGTTATACAATCATTCCTATTAAATACCGACTTCATAACGTATCAAGTATTTAATAATGAATTAGGACTCCTTTCTGTCACCAGATCTTTGCTTTCAATGCCTTCTATCCGTTGGCTGTAGATAATTTAAATTGGTACGAGACTCGTATCTATACGTTGTCTCGTGCCTATTTAAATTCTTCTTCCCGTGGTTGTTTCCATCCGTGCCTCTTAGTCAATTGCTGCGCTTTGACCATTTAACTAATCCACGTGTCATGTCACATCATCTTTTAATATAAACTCAGTTTTTTTCCAATACAGATAGTCCCCCCACTTTCCATTTTTTTTATCAATTAAATAATTGGGAAGTGGATCTTCATATAAAAGGAATTTTTACCGTAATTAATGCTCATGACAGTACTAACGTCTCATCAGTCTTTTCCATTTAATGTTCTGCCCATGTGTCATTTTCTAATTGATTCCACTATTCATACTCTTTTTCGAGACTTCTTCACTCTCACTATTTACGAAGTGATAGCTGCCTTTATTATAGGCTTTTCATCATTACACTTAAAAAGTTGACGGTTCCCATTTTACACATAACTTTGTCCTCCTTTGTCTTCTTCACAAATCTTCAGCACATACTTCCTTCTTAACAATGTCTTCTTCAAACCCTAACCGTAAAAAAGTTCCAATTCTAGATCAATTCCCCAACGCCCCTGTTAGACACAGAAGAGGCGGAGGAGGTAAGCTTCGAACAGGGTTAGAATCTACGCGAGGCGGCTCCTCTGGTTCTTCTTCAAGGAGTTCTATCCCAAAAGCCCATTCTTCTAAGAGTAGGGAAATTCTTGATCCTTCTCAAGAACCCTCAGTTGATGATATAGTTCCCGGCGATTTGTCTTTTGAAAGTGACAAAACGTCTCTTCAAAAACAAATTAAAAATTTAGAAAGAGCCGATACTTACCCAACAATAGTAACCGAACTTACAATCCCCACCATAAGAAGAGATTGTAACTGGAAGGATAGTCTCCGAATGTCAATTCCTTCCCCAAATCAAAGAATTTCCTCTTTTAGAAGTGGGTATTCTTCTGTTTACACTTACCCCTTCACTTTAGGTTTCAATCCTCCGATTGACCCAGTTATTCTCGATTTTTGTCGTTTCTTTACAATTTGTTTGGCCCAAATTGGTCCATTGGTGTGGAGAACAGTGGCTTGTTTGAGATATTTATCTTCCAAGGCCAATGTCAATTTCACTTTTTCTCACCTCATTCATCTATACCATCCTAACTTAATACGCCATGAGGTTTTTACCTTAACTGCAAGGAGCAAAAAGGTTTTGGTAAATCCTGAGGATGATAAAGATCGTGGATGGTATATTCGTTACGTTGCTATCCGCACAGTGGACTTGATTGGTGAAACAAATATTCCCTTCCCTGAGAAGTGAAATTTTGAACGTAGGTTTCCTTTTATTTACCGTACTTACTTTTGAGAATTTTAAAAGAAAGTTGTTTTTTAATCTCGTCCCTTCTTGGTTTTTTGTAGCAACCATGGGAGATGTGGAACCTATTCCCAACTTTCGTGGTTGGGTAGACTCACTTTTGAAGATTGCTTCTAGGGAGCAGAGATCTTGGAAATCAATTTCTTCCTTACATGGCTGGAAAGTCAAAACACACGGTATCCCCTCTTTTATAATTTTTTTTACATGTTAAGCGCTTTTTCCTCAACTTTAATCATGTATATCCATCCTTTAATCAGGATTTGGCATTAGAGGAGTGACAGCTGAAGTAGCTATGGCCATTCGCATGTCTGCGAATGCTGCTCTTGATTTGGATAAGGCTCGAGCCTTGCTGCCTAAAAGGAAAGCTGCAAAGGAAAGTTCTGAA
Source organism: Nicotiana tabacum (assembly GCF_000715075.1). Classification (NCBI taxonomy): domain Eukaryota; kingdom Viridiplantae; phylum Streptophyta; class Magnoliopsida; order Solanales; family Solanaceae; genus Nicotiana; species Nicotiana tabacum. The sequence goes on from NC_134099.1 coordinate 82,295,631, forward strand.
GAAGAAGAGGAGAATACCTCCATAATTACCAGGCCGAGGGTCAGGAGACGAATAATCATTGATGATGAAATTGAAAACACTCCTGCTCGTACCTCCGCCACCGAGCCTGTTTTGATTCAATCTGATGAGGACACCGAACCTAGAGATAATGATGAATCAATTCAGCATCTTTTTGACAGTGGTTTCGAGAGTGGCGAGCTCGGCCCTGTTTTTGATGAAGCTCCTCTTTCCTCATTTGTTCCTATTTCCTCCATTCCTCTGCCAACCGTAAGTATTTCGTTACCAGTTTTGACGACTTCCGTTCTTTTGCCAGTCTCTACTGCTCCTATATCCGTTCCCTTGGTTGTTTCTACCGCACCTTCTTCTGCTCCTGTGGTTTCTACATCTTTTCCTTCCATTCCTTCCACTGCTCCTCTTCCCTCTGTTCATCATACAGAGACAGGTTCTAGCAGTGGAGGTATGACTATGAGAAGTGTTACTTTGGAGGTTCCTGCCAATTATAGCCTCTTGAGGAAGACCGGCAGAGCCGATGTTTGGCTCGAACCTCTAATTAGAGATATCGAGAAGAAGAAGATGGAGAGCCATAGCTGCTTAACTCTGATGAATGACGTAGTTCATTCTACTTTTAAGGTATTTTTACCAACAAGTTTTTTTTTTTTAAAAAAAATTATCTTCAATCTCTCATTTCCATGACTTACCTCTGTAGGCTAATCTTATTGGCACGGAATTAATGGGAAGAATTTCCCTACTGGAAAGAAGAGCTCGTGAGTCTGAAAAGACTATGCACGAGGCCGAGGAAATAGCTAGGGGAGCCCAGCTTGAAGCAACCAATTGGAAAGAGCAGTTCGAGAATGCTCAAGAGACCATAGAGGAGTTGCAAGAAGATAAAAATCTCCTGGAGCAGCAAAACCGTGGTTTAACTTCTGAACTGGCAACTGTCAAAGCCTCTTCAAGCCAATTGAAAAGAGACAAAGAGCTTTTGGAATGCTCTTTGTCAGAACAATTATCCAGGGCTAGTGAAGAAGTTAGAGAGCTGAAGGCACTTTTGGCTAGGAAGGAAGAATATGCAGGAGAGTTAGTGCAAAGCTTGACTCAAGCTCAGGCTGACTTACAGACTTCCTCTGACGAGATTCATGCCTTGAAGAGTTCTCATGCTTCTCTTGAAGCTTCCCTTGATTCCCATTTAGCTGAATATCAAATCTTAAAAAACGATCTTGCTATGTGGGAAAAGGAATATGGACTTCTAGAGGAAAATTTTAACATAGAAGTGAGTTGGGCTTTCCTGAAATCTCGTCGTGATGCTTTGACGGAAGCTGCTCAAGAAGGTTTTGACTTGCAGTCTGAACTGGCCAAAGTCATAGATACCATCGAGAAAAGCCAACAGTCTGCTGATACTCCTTCTCCTGCACTTGAAGTTCCTGGAATAGAAGAACTTTTAAATGAAGAAGTGCATACTGCAGCAATTGGGATTACAATTCCTGCTTCAGCTGAAAACGTTGCAATTCCAGCTTCAGAGGGTGAAACTTCTATGACCCAGTCTGTGGAAGTTGAAGCTTCCATGACTCTTGTTTCCCTCATTGATCCTAACATCTCAAGCTCTGCTGAAATCGTTCCTGTTGCTGCTTCTTCAGAAGTTGCCACCGTGCCTGTGGATGAAAGTGAAATAAATATTGCAACTTCCGTGACAACCCCTTCAATTGAATGATGGTTTTATCCCTTAGTTTTTTAAGGGATTTTTTGGTGAAAGTCCCCAGTTATCATAATGGGGCACTTGTATAAACTTTAATTGACTAAGTTTCTACTTAGTCTTTTTAATTATATTAAGAAGTTTTGTTAGTACTGCAATGTGTTCTATTCTTGCCTTTAGCTTACTTATTTAGGACTTATAGAATAGTTTAGCATTTTTATCCTTTGAAAATGCTTTATGATACTTCTCATGACTTATTAACATGAGGCTTATAAAAGAGGGCCCTTTTATTTTATCGACACTTAATGAAGAAGACGTCTCAACTTCATAATGGTGTTATAATACGATGAAAGTAATAGGAAAACACACGTTTTATATGAAACAATTTTGGCAAGTTTTTATTCATAAACTTTTAACAAGTGTTTGACTGTTACATGTATTACAATACATCTACAACTTTCTCGTAACTGTTTTTCTTGTAACAGATTTGTAAATAACATAAAATAAACAAGGTTTTTCTTCATAACCTGTTTCAGTACATAGTCATGACCCTATCTTTACATGTTAAGAAGGGTTTGAGAGGTGACTTTGTTTATGAGTTTGAGAGATGACTCTGTTGTTCTCATGAATGCTGAAGACTTCGTAACTTTTTCTCAACACTTGCTTCTTTGTAGCCTATTTTTATTCGATACTCGTATCTGTCTCTTTCTACACATATCTGTGTATAATATGTAGTCCCCCAAGTGTTTGAGAGGTGAAGTATGAAGCCTCGAGCATTTGTTTATTTCTTTTACTTTGGCCCTTTTCCTGAAACAGAAAGATATACGGGACTCGACGGTGCGATTATAGATGAAGATTGCCTGACTCGTGTGTATTTCCATCAGATTAATTGCAACCCTGGGCTAGGAATTTAAGAATACTCCATTTTGCCTTGCAGGTTGTGACTCTTCATTTGGCACGAGTTAGGATATTTTTCCTAGCATCTAAAATCGTTAGTAAAATATTAATAAACCAATAGAGAAATTTTAACATGATGATACCTGACCGTAGGTACTTTCTTAAAAGTAATATCTTTTTAAGTGGACAACATTCCAATGTGAGGGTAAAATTTTACCATCCATTGTTTCCAACTGGTATGCTCCTTTTCCCGCAATGCCACAGACTTTGTATGGTCCATCCCATATTGGACTTAGCTTTCCTGAGTTAGCAGCTTTTGCAGATTGGAACACCTTTTTAAGCACGAAGTCCCCAATTTTGAAAAATCTGAGGCGTGCTTTCCTATTGTAATATCGTTCTATTACTTGCTTTTGTGCTGACATTCTTATCAAAGCAGCTTCTCTTCTTCCTTCAAGTAAATCTAGGCTAACCCGCATCTCTTCATTATTAGATTCCTCCGTTGCCTGATCGTATCGTGTGCTTGTCTCACCTATTTCAACTGGAATTAAGGCTTCCGTACCATAAACCATCGAAAATGGTATTTCTCCAGTGCCTGTTTTGGTCGTTGTACGATAAGCCCATAGTACTCCAGGTAACACCTCAGGCCAATTACCTTTTGAATCTTGTAACCTCTTTTTCAAGTTATTAATAATAACTTTGTTAGTTGATTCTGCTTGTCCATTCCCCACTGGATGATATTGCGTAGACGTTATTCTTTTGATCTGCCAACTTCGAAGAAATTCTGTAACTTGTGCTCCAATAAATTGTGGTCCATTATCACACACGATCTCCTTTGGTACTCCAAAGAGGCATATTATATTTCGCCATATGAAGTCTTTAACTTCTTTTTCTCGTACCTGTTTAAATACCCCTGCTTCTACCCATTTAGTGAAATAATCTGTAAGTACAAGTAGAAATTTTACCTGACCTTTTGCTTGTGGAAGTGGACCTACGATATCCATTCCCCATTTCATAAAGGGCCAAGGGGCTAAAACAGGATGTAGTAACTCAGCTGGTCTGTGCATATTATTGCCGTACCTTTGACATTTATCACATTTGGACACGAAACTGGTTGCCTCTTCTTCCATCTTAGGCCAATAATATCCTGTGCGAATTAACGTTCTTACCAGTGACCGTCCTCCTGCGTGATTCCCACAATGTCCTTCATGTACTTCTCTCATGACATATTCGGTTTGAGAGGGACCGAGACACCTTGCTAGTGGTCCGCCGAACATCTTTCGATAAAGATTACCTTGATATAAACAATATCGTGCAGCTTTTTTGCGAAGCGCGTAAGCCTTTCCTTTGTCATTAGGCACGGTTCCGTGCTGTAAGAAGGCAACAATTTCATTTCTCCAATCCCATGTTAGATGATTAAAATTTACCTCGTTTTTATCAGGTTCAAGAACGGAATGAAATAGATGTATGACTGAAGCATCTGTATTGTTTGCCACGTCTGCTGCGGACGCAAGGTTAGCTAAAGCATCTGCCTCTACATTCTCATCCCTTGGGATCTGCACTACTTTCCAAGTTTGGAATTGCTTTATTAACTCTCGTACCTTTGCGAGGTATTCTTGCATTCGTGACTCTCTGGCTGTATAAGTCCCCAGCATCTGATTAACCACGAGTTGAGAATCACTCTTGATTATAATCTGTGTTATGCCGAGTTCTCGTGCCAATTCTAAACCTACAATTACAGCCTCATACTCTGCTTCATTGTTAGTTATAGAATGACATTTTATAGCCTGTCTAATGGTCTCACCCGCAGGTGGTACGAGGACTATTCCTAAGCCTGTCCCTTTTACATTAGATGAACCGTCAGTGTATAAAACCCAAGTCCCCGGGTTCGCACCATTAAAAACTAATAATTCTTTTTCTGCTTCTAAATGCATCCCCTGGCTAAAATCAGCCACGAAATCAGCTAGTACCTGAGACTTTATAGCGGTCCTGGGTTGATAAATAACTTCATACTCACTTAGTTCTATAGCCCATTTTGCTAATCTTCCTGAAAGTTCGTGTTTATGCAATATATTTCGAAGTGGAAAAGCTGTAACAACTACAATGGGATGACATTGAAAATAAGGTCTTAACTTTCTAGATGCCATGATCAAAGCTAATGCTAATTTTTCTAGCTGTGGGTATCGTGTCTCAGCTTCCAATAAGGACTTACTTACATAATAAATATGATATTGTTTACCTTGGTCCTCGCGGACTAAAACAGCACTTACTGCGACTTCAGACACGGTCAAATAAATGAGAAGTTTTTCCCCCACCTTCGGTTTTGCCAACAACGGTGGTTTTGACAAATAAGCTTTCAAATTTCTAAGAGCTTGTTGACAATCTTCATTCCATTCAAAATGATCTTGCTTTTTAAGTGCAGAGAAAAACTTAAAACACATTTCCGAGGATTTGGAAATAAATCTCCCCAAAGCTGCAATTCTTCCCGTTAATCTTTGTACTTCCTTTTTATTAGTAAGTATATCCGGGATTTCTTCTATTGCTTTGATATGAGAAGGATTCACTTCAATACCACGATTAGAAACAAGAAAACCCAAAAACTTACCTGATGCCACCCCAAATGCACATTTTTCTAGGTTGAGTTTCATATTAAATTTTCGCAAAATTTCAAAAGTAACAGATAGATGAGAAACATGGTCGTGAGATTGCTGGGTTTTGACGAGCATATCATCTATATATACCTCCATCGTTTTCCCTAAATGTTCTTGGAACATTTTGGTGACCAACCTTTGATAGGTTGCCCCAACATTTTTGAGGCCAAAGGGCATTACCTTATAATAGTAAGTCCCCCTGTCTGTGATGAAAGAAGTTTTTTCTTCATCACCAGGATCCATTTTAATCTGATTATATCCTGAGTATGCATCTAAAAAACTTAAAAGTTCATGACCTGCAGTTGCATCAATTAGTTGATCTATATGCGGTAAGGGAAAAGAATCTTTTGGACAGGCTTTATTTAAATAGGTATAATCTACACAAACACGCCACTTACCATTTTTCTTGGGTACGACCACCGTATTAGCTAACCAAGTAGGATATTTTACCTCACGGATTGATCCGATTTTTAATAACTTTTGGACTTCCTCCTGAATCACCTAGTTCTAGAAAGCACCTTGTTTCCGTTTCTTTTGCTTTATTGGTGTGAAAGAGGGGTCCTCATTGAGTTTGTGAGTGACCATATTTGGTGGAATACCTGTCATGTCAGCGTGGGACCAAGAAAAGCAGTCTAAGTTAGCTTTTAAAAATTCGATTATCATACCTCGCATGTTCGTGCTTAAATTGGCCCCGACATAAACCTTTCGTTCAGGCCATTGATCAAATAACATCACTGCCTCAAGATCTTTAATTGTCGTTTGATGCTTTCATTTTCTTCAGGTTCTTGAATTGTGTCAGGTCTTGAGTCCAAATCCGTCTTTTCCTGTTCAGTTGAAGTTTGATCTTTTTTACCTTCAACTGTTTCCTGTAATTGCTACTTTTCTTTATTCTCGGTGCTCGTATTTGTTACAGCGTTGACACTTTTAGCCATCTGCTGATCCCCACGAATTTGGCAAATTCCCCATGGTGATGGGAATTTAATAACCTGATGTAGAGTTGATGGGACAGCGTCCATATAGTGTATCCATGGTCTCCCCATGATCATATTGTAGGCCATTTCCATATCAACTACCTGAAATTTAGTTTCCTTCACAACACCCATAGCAAAAGTTGTTAGAAATACCTCACCTTTTGTTACTACACTTTAATTGTCGAAGCCTGACAAGGTGTGCGCCTTGGGTATCATTTTGTCTTCAGCTTGCATCTCTCGTAGTACCCTTAATAATATAATGTTTACAGAACTCCCTGGATCAATCAAAACTCGTTTTACATTAGTATCATGTACAAGTAAAGATATTACCAGTGCGTCATTATGTGGAGTTGTTACTCCTTCGGTATCTGCGTCATCAAATGAAATACTTTCATTTTCAAGGACCTGCCGCACTCGTTTCCCGTGTGTAATTGTTACCTTAGAAACCTTGTTGTAGGCTGTATAGGTTACGCCATGAATGTCCTCTCCCCCGCTTATGACATTCACTGTCCTTTTGGGTGAAGGAGGTTGTGGTGGATCTTGTCTGTTTTTCATATAAGCTTGTTTTCCTTTCTCACTAAATAACTCAGTAAGGTACCCTTGCTTTAATAAATGATCCACTTCACTCTGCAGGAATCTGCATTTTGAAGTTTTGTGCCCGTGATCGTTGTGAAATTCGCACCAATGATCCGGATTGCGTTTACTTGGATTTGACCGCATCTCTTTTGGCCACCGTACCTTATCTCCCATGCTTCTTAAAACAGCTACGAGCTCGGAGGTAGAGACATTAAAATTATATCCACCGAATCGTGCCTTTAAACTCATGTCATCATCTCGTGATTCTTGTCTGTTCCGATCATTCCTGAACTTTGAAGAAGAACCAGAATCCCGATTCCTTGATTTTTGATCATATTGCTGGCTATCTTATTTCGACCGTAGGTCCTTTCCTGCGGGTCCCATATATGGATCGTACCTATTTTTACCTGATCTTTTTTCAATTTCTGACCTTCGAGTACCGCCCCTTTCTTCATGATGGAGCTTACGTATCTTCTTCGATCCGCAGCTTCGTACTATACCTGTTGTAAACATCATTCCATGTGGTTGCAGGAAATTCTCTAAGACTTTCTTTGAGTCATCTCGTGGCTTCAGAACTTTTGTCATTTAAATTACTTGCAAAAGCTATAGCAGCCCAATTGTCAGGCACACGAGGTAGAGTCATTCTTTCACGCTGGAATCTATCAACGAAGTTTCTAAGCAACTCCGAATCCCCTTGTTTGATTTTGAAAATATCTTCCATCCTTTTCTCAACCTTTTGTGCTCCCGAATGTGCTTTAATAAAAGAATCTGCAAGCTCAGGAAAAGAATTAATAGAATTTTCAGATAAAAGAGAATACCAGGTTAATGCACCCTTGGTGAGTGTTTCTCCAAATTTCTTGACCAATACTGATTCAATTTCTTGTTTGGTCAAGTCGTTGCCTTTTACCCGGTTGTAAATGCAGTTACGTGGTCACGTGGGTCTGTAGTACCATCATATTTCGGGATGTCAGGCATTTTGAACTTTTTCGGAATTGGAAGGGGAGCAGCACTAGGCTTCCATGGTTGTTGTGAGTATTTGTCCATGTCTACTCCTTTTATTACAGGTGGAACTCCAGGGATTTGTTTAATACGCTCATTTTGTTCCTTAAGCTGTTTCTGCAAGGTTAGTACTAAATTTTGCAAATACGAATTATTTAAATTACCTGGTCCCCCTTCTTGTGGTTCACTGGGGGTTGCTCTGTTTTCAGAATTATCAAGACCAGAACGGGGGTTCTCCAATGTATTATTATTAGGAGTTGGTGTAGGTGGCGCAGCAGGCAATCGACTAACAAGTGCCTGAAGAGCTTTTCCGACCTGTGCATCAATTAGCTTTTGCAAAGCTTCAGTTGTAACTCCTTCAAAATGTTCATATTGCTCTTGTTGATCAGCACGTGATTCGGTAACAGGAGTGTCTTCACGAGATTGACGTGGTGAATTTAGAGGAGAGGGAACCACATTATCTTGATTTTGATGTATTTGATTCTCATGGTTTCCCAATGTGTTGTTACTATTGTTGTCGGCATTGTTGTTTGACATGGTGACGCCTAATAGATAAGATGTAGTTTAAAAGGAAAGATTATCAGATTCCCGGTAACGGAACCAATTTGTTTAACCAAAAATCTGAGTCTTTGGTCAAAGCTAAAAAGAAATTCGGGTTACTGATAATCAGGAGACAAAAATAAAATACTTTTGAGAACGATGGTAAAGAAGCAAATAGATGTATATTTCAATAAATTCTCAATAGTATTCCGTGTCCTTACAAATGATGACACTTCTTCCTTTTATAGATAATTCTAGGTAAAGGAATGAAGTCTCAGCTTTAATGATATAATTATGAGTAATAAATGATATTAAATAAGCCGTTATACAATCATTCCTATTAAATACCGACTTCATAACGTATCAAGTATTTAATAATGAATTTGGACTCCTTTCTGTCACCAGATCTTTACTTTCAATGCCTTCTATCCGTTGGCTGTAGATAATTTAAATTGGTACGAGACTCGTATCTATACGTTGTCTCGTGCCTATTTAAATTCTTCTTCCCGTGGTTGTTTCCATCCGTGCCTCTTAGTCAATTGCTGCGCTTTGACCATTTAACTAATCCACGTGTCATGCCACATCATCTTTTAATATAAACTCAATTTTTTCCCAATACACATACCTATTTTTCTACGTCTCCATTAGTAGTATTTCCTTTGTTTCATTTTATATGATTGTTTAACCGGGCATAGTGTTTAATAAAGGAAGAAACATAGACTTTTGGCACATACAAAAGTATTCTTGGAATTTTGATGTTAAATTAACATGTCAAAGTGAAATAACTTTAAGAGAATGTCGTAGGATGGTACCATTCTTTTGTTTATATAAAAAACACTAAAAATAAAATAATGGCAATATAAGATGAACAGAGAACACAAAACAACAGTTATTTTTGGTAAAGTATGCCTAACATTTATGTTCGAAACTCAAATTAAGAATGTCGCAGAGCAAGAGACATAAGTATATTGTTAGATTTTGAATTCACTAAACATTAACAATTCTCAAGCATGCAACAAATAACAGAGATTGATCGACGAGAATTCTAGAGATAGTATAGAGCAAAAGGCGGAGCTTTCTTCAGTATTGTAGAATAAATGAAATTGAATTACCTAACAGATTTTGCGAGGTGTACTATTTATAACCAACTCACGTGCTCTCACAACAGACTTTCCCAACTAACAGTGTAACTAATACTAATTACAGTTTGGTCTCCAACTAATTACAAATTGGTCCTCACAGTTTTGATACTTCCCCTCAAGCTGGAGAGTGAAACACATCTAACACTCCTAGTTTGGACATCAAAAGATGATGTTGACCTACTCCTAGTCCCTTGGTCATCACATCTGCAATCTGCTCGTTCATGGAAACATAGTCAGGTGCAATTAGTCATTCTTTGATCTTCTCCCTCACAAAATGGCAATCTATTTCAAAATATTTGGTCCACTCATGATAAATTGGATTTGATGCTATGTGCATCACTGCTTTACTATATGTATATATTATTACTGGTTCTTACACTGCCACATTAAGCTCCATTATTAGTCCCACTAGCCAAACAACTTTTGCAGTAATTGTTGCCATACTTCTATATTCTGCTAACAGTATGCCGCTTCTTTGATTTCCATGAAATCAAGGAATCTTCCATCTTAATCACATAGCTAGTCACTGACCTTCTTGTGTTTGGGCATGCAGCCCAGTCAGAATCATAATAGGCAGTGACCTGTGCTAGTGATCCTCGTCTTAGAAATATACGCATTCCTGGTGACCTCTTGATGTATCTTACAACTTTCCTGACTACCTCTAGGTGAGACTGTTTTGGATGTTGCATGAATTTGCTTAACAATTCTACTGCAAAACAGATGTTTGGCCTAGTTATTGTCAAATAAATCAGATTTCCTATCATTCTTTGATAGCCACTGATATCCTTCAATACTTCATCTCCTGCTTTTCCCATATGATTGTCATAGTCGACTATTGTAAGCTTCAAATTTTGCTCAAGTGATGAATTAGCAAGTTTTGCACCACTTAAGCTTGTATCTGAAATGAGCTCTAGAGCACTTTTTATACCTTTCTTAGATCTCATAACCTCTATCCCCAAAAAATATTTCAGCTCTCCCAGATCTTTCATTTTAAAATTTTTATGTAAGGTGGTCTTTACTTCATTCACCAGTGCGCTATTACTCCCGGTGATCAAAATATCATCAACATAGACTAATGTAATAACTATATCTGTATTTGTCTTCTTATGAATAGGGATTGATCATAGGCACTATGTAAGTATCCAACACTAATCAGTGCATTAGTTAATTTAATGTTCCATTGCCTTGATGCATGCTTTAAGCTGTATGGAGATTTGTGTAATCAACACATTTTGGTCTCCCTCTGCCTATGGAATCGCTGAGGTTGATCCATGTAGACTTCTTCAACTAGATCACATTGCAAGAATGCATTGTTTACATCCATTTGATAGAAATTCCATCCTTCAGCAGCTGTTAAACTGATGATTATTCTAACTGTCATCATCTTAGCAACCGGGGAGAATGTTTCATGGTAGCCTTGACCTTCCTTTTGTGTATAACCTTTTGCAACTAGTCTGGCTTTAAACATGTCTACTTTACCATTTGCCTTATACTTGACCTTATAAACCCATTTTGAGTTAATAGCTTGTTTCTCTGGGGAAAGATCTACTATCTCCCATGTATGGTTATCTTCTAGAGCATGAACTTCTTGCTTCATGGCTTCTATCCATCCGATGTCTCTTGATGCTTCCTTAAAAGATACAGGTTCTACAGTGGTAGAGAGTATATATATGTTTAGCAAGTCGAATTGCTTGAAATTAGACTACTCATACCTATTTTTCTACATCTATATTAGTAGTATTCCCTTTGTTTCATTTTATATGATTGTTTAACTGGGCATAGCGTTTAATAAAGGAAGAAACATAGACTTTTGGCATGTACAAAAGTATTCTTAGAATTTTGATGTTAAATTAACATGTCAAAGTGAAATAACTTTAAGAGAATATCATAGGATGGTACAATTCTTTTTATTTTGAAACATACTAAAAATGAAATAATGGCATATAAGATAAACAGAGAGAATACAAAACAATAGTTATTTTTGGTAAAGTATGCCTAACATTTATGTTCGAAACTCAAATTAAGAATGTCGTAGAGCAAGAGACATAAGTATATTGTTAGATTTTGAATTCACATCTCAACATTAATAATTCTCTAGCATGCAACGAATAGTAGAGATTGATCGACGAGAACTCTAGAGAGAGTATAGAGCGAAAGGCGGAGCTTTCTTTAGTATTGTAGAATAAATAAAATTGAATTACCCAATAGATTTTGTGGTGTACTGTTTATAACCAACCCACGTGCTCTCACAATAAATTTCCCAACTAACAGTGTAACTAATACTAATTATAGTTTGGTCCCCAACTAATTACAAATTGATCCTCATAGTTTTGATACTTCCCTTCAAACCGGAGGGTGAAACACATCTAACACTCCTAGCTTGGACATCAAAAGATGATGTTGACCTACTCCTAGTCCCTTGGTCTTCAAATCTACAATCTGCTCGTTCATGGAAACATAATCAGGTGCAATTGGTCCTTCTTTGATCTTGTCTCTCACAAAATGGCAATCTATTTCAAAATGTTTGGTCCTCTCATGATAAATTGAATTTGCCGCTATGTGCATTGTTGCTTTAATATCTTTATATGCTGTTACTGGTTCTTACACTGCCACATTAAGCTCCGTCATTAGTCCCACTAGCCAAACCACTTATGCAGTAATTGCTTCCATACTTCTGTATTATGCTAACAATATGTTGCTTCTTTGATTTCTATGAAACCAAGGAATCTCCCATCTTAATTACATAGCTAGTCACTAACCTTCTTATGTTTGGGCATGCAACCCAGTCAGAATCACAATAGCCAGTGATATGTGCTAGTGATCCTCTTAGAAATATCCGCATTCCTGGTGACCTCGTGATGTATTTTACAACTCTCATGGCTGCCTCCTAGGTAAGGTTGTTTTGGATGTTGCATGAATTGCTTAACAACTGCACTGCAAAATAGATGTTTGGCCTAGTTATTGTCAAATAAATCAGTTTTCTTATCAGTCTTTGATAGCCACTGATATCCTTCAATACTTCATCTCCTGCCTTTCCCATATGATTGTCATAGTCGACTGTTGTAAGCTTCAAATTCTACTCAAGTGGTGAATTAGTAAGTTTTTCACCACTTAAGCTCTTATCTGAAATGAGCTCCAGAGCATATTTTCTTATACCTTTCTTATATCTCATAACCTCTATCCCTAGAAAATATTTCAGCTATCCCAGATCTTTCATTTTAAAATTATTGTGTAAGGTGGTATTTACTTCATTCACCAGTATGCTATTACTTCTAGTGATCAAAATGTCATCAACATAGACTAATGTAATGACTATGTCTGTATTTGTCTTCTTAGTGAATAGAGATTGATCATAGGCACTCTGTAAGTAACCTGCACTAATCAGTGCATTAGATAATTTAATGTTCCATTGTCTTGATATCTGCTTTAAGCCGTATGGAGATTTGTATAATCTACACATTTTGGACTTCCTCTACCTATGAAATTCCTGAGGTAGATCCATGTAAACTTCTTCAGCTAAATCACCTTGCAAGAATATACTGTTTACATCCATTTGATAGAGATTCCATCCTTCAGCAGCTGTTAAACTGATGATTATTTTAACTGTCACCATCTTAGCAATCAGGGAGAATGATTCATGGTAGTCTTGACCTTCTTTTTGTGTGTAACCTTTTGCAACTAGTCTGGCTTTAAACCTGTCTGCTTCACCATTTGCCTTATACTTGACCTTATAAACCCATTTTGAGTCAATAGCTTGTTTCTTTGGGGGAAGATCTACTATCTCCCATATATAGTTATCTTCTAGAGCATGAACTTCTTGCTTCATGGATTCTATCCATCTGCTGTCTCTTGATGCTTCCTTAAAAGATGTAGGTTCTATAGTGGTAGATAATTCTGCCAAGTAAGACTGGTAGTGAGCAGGTATATGATCATATATAACATAGTTAGTTATTGAATGTATGTGGCCTCTAGAAGGTGTCTAACCAGTGACAAAGTCTTTATGCGATATTCGTAGTTTAACCCCTCTATTAGACCTTCCTGTCTCAGTTGTCTTAGTGACTTCAGGAACAGGTGCCTCCACAATGGGTTCTTCTTGAACCACAACATTAGGTGGATCATCAGTTGCTACCAATGCATTCTCTCCATCTGCTTTAATTGATGGCTCATCGGCTGTTACTTCTGTATCTTCTCCATTTGCTTCAATTGCTGACTCAATATCTTTGTCTTCTATAGTAGTGTACTCTGCATCTTGATCAGTGTGATCATTAGTACCTACTTCTTGAACTGCTTGATTTTGGAGAGGCTCATGTACTTGTTGTGAATTGTTCCCTTTTGAACTTGCTAATGTATCTGTTAGTGGAGTTAAAATATCCCCTACATCATCTGTGAGATGCTTAAAAGGGAATACATCTTATCTGAAACTAACATCTTTGCCAATTAAAAAATTCCTGGAATTAAGGTCATACAGTTTGTACCCCTTTTGAGTGTTTGAATATCCAATCAAGATAGTTCTTCTTGCCCTGGGTAAAAATTTATCTTTTCTGGGCAGTGTACATGCATACAATAATCACCCAAACACCTTTAGGTGATCTTAGGCAGTTTTCCAAACAACATTTCATAAGGTGACTTTCCTTTTAACACTTCTGTAGGCAACTTATTGATCAGATAAACTGTAGTTTTCACACAGTCTCCTCAAAATTTAGCAGGTAGACCACTTTAAAATTTCAATGCCCTTGCTACTTCTAACATGTACCTATACTTCTTTTCCACTAACCCATTTTGTTGGGTGTGTAAGGACAACTACTTTGGTGCACAATTCTAAGTGAAGACAACAACTTATTGCACTTTTTATTAAAGACTTCTATTCTATTATTAGATCTCATTGTCTTAACAGAAGTACCAAACATATTCTTTATTAATATGAAGAAGTCTATTAGTACAACTATTACTTTACACTTTGAATGCAACAGGCAAACCCAGGTGTACCTGCTAAAGTCATCTATTAGAGTAGCAAAATAGTACTTCTTATCATAAGTTGTTGTGCCATATGGACCTCAAGCATTAATGTGCACAAGCTGAAAAATACTACTAGACTTACTGATACTAATAGGAAACTTTAGTATACTCTACTTTGCTAATGGACAAATGTTGCAATCCTTTTGCATAGCTAACTTGACTTTATTCTTGAAGTCTAATACTGCATAAATATTGTGGATGCATGTTCTATCCAGTTGTGTCATAGCACAGTGTTTACTTCTTTCTTTTGAATAGATGTCGCTGCTACAACTTTATCCCTTCTGAGTATGTATAGGCCATTATTTTCCTTATCAATCCCCAGAACATTGCCATTGTAAAGTCCCTAAAATATGACAAAGTCAGGATAAAAACAGGTTGAACAACGTAACTCTCTAGTCAGTTTTGACACTGAAAGTAAGATGAACTTAAAATCTAGAACATGTAGAACATTCTTAATTCTCTGCGAATCCATCATTATGGTATCTCTTGTGTGTGTAATTTCTGATCTAGATCATATTGGAGTATGAACATCATCACTATTCTGTTTGTTTATGCTCTGAATGCTTTTCAAAATATTTTTGTAAAAAGTCAGATGGTGTGATGCTTCTGAGTCTACTATCCAATCATAACATTGTGCATTGGACAGTAATGACACAGTACCTGCCAGATTAGAAGATCCAACCTTATTTGAAGTACTTTCTCCAATTGAAAACTTGACATTAAGCCTACCAATTCTTATATTTTTCCTGAGTTAAGTAACCCCCTTGCTAAAACTAAGTTTTACCAATGGTATCCTCTTATGTGTTTGCAATGTTGGCAAATGGTTTAGTTGAATTGTACTGCCCTTTCTTCTTGCTTTTAAAATTAGGTGGATACCCAATGATTTTGTAGCAAATTTTCTTTAGAAGTCCCTTCTATCCACAATGCTTACAGATCATCCTTGGCCTTTTATTCTTAAAAGCTTGTCCTTTACCTGCTAACATTGTCAATGGATTCTTACTGGAATCTACTACACCTAATTTCCTCTGGCTTTCCTTCTGAACTACAACTACATATGCTTGATTAACAGTTAGGACTACCTTTTTAACAAAACATCACTCCTAATATAGCTATAGATTTCATTCGTCTCCATCAGGAATTGCAGTAACCTTTGTCTCACTAAATGTTCTAAATAAGATCTCGATTCCCCATAGTCACAAGAGGGCAGAGGTGGTAATATGTCTAATTAAACTAATAAAATTTAAATGAGTAGAAGACATCCTTATAATTCCAAACTTCATTTACTTGCCATGTTGAAGCTTTTCATGACATGAGTTTACAGATATGTACCTGATATTGGAAGCAAAAGAAAATGAAGATGAGAATTAGCAGCAGTAATAACAGTACAACACAGCAACAACAGCCCCGCAACAGTAACAACCCAGGAAAAGAGTTTGCAAACCAGTAGAGCAGTAATCCCAAAAAAGTTTCAAGCTTTGAATCAAACAACAACAATTAATACCGATTTCAAACAATAAAGAAAGCAGAAGATTTTTTTTTGTAGTTTTTTTTTATTTGAAAACTTAAATATTTTTCGGAATTTTTCTTTCTCCTAAATGTTCAGCCCTTTTTTCTCTCTTTCCTATTCTCGTTTTTTTCTATTCTGTTCTCTCTCGTATCTTCAGATTCGTTCCTCTATCTGTGTGTCTTCTTGTCTTGTGTTCAAGACTTCTCTATATATAACACATTCCCCAAACTCAATTAAAATCAATCACTTTCCCCTACCAAACCCATTATCTTCCCACTCACCCCCATTACATTAAATAAATATATCACCACACCCCATTATATTTTGTCTCCCATGCTTTCACTAAACAAATACAAGATTCCTTCCCACTAAATTTTGTCTTGTCCCCCCTTTATATTAAATAACTATATCACAACCCACCCCATTTCATTTTGTCCCCCATGCTTCATATAAACAATTACAAAATGTATAATTTCTAAACTACCCCTCCGACCTTATTGCAATTACCAAACTACCCCTGAACGTACTGCAAATTACCAAACTACCCCACCAGCTATAACAAATCAATTAATCACACTCAACCAAAATATAGCCAATATAACCAATTTTTACACAAATTCAAACAACAAATCACATGAACATGATTTCTTCAACATTTCAAACAACAAATCACATGAACACAAATTGAACAACAAAGAACAACTAAAATTTGATTGAACAATATTTTTTAGCAACAAACAATCCTATTTTCAGATTCTACAACAACAATCAAACAAGTATATTTAGATTTCCAAATTCAATAATATTGAACTTAGAATTAACTCTAACAACCTTACAACCAACAATTCCTATATTAAACTTAGACAAGATTATGAGACCAATTTCAGAAATAATCATAAATGATAAACAAGAAATCAAACTATACAAATTTCGGATTCAAGATCAACCAAACAAAGTATGAACATGAATGAATCTATTTTTTTAAAACAACAAACATGACGGATTAAACGATCCAAGCAACATTAATAATTTCCAGAAAATATATAACAACATGAAACAAATTGAAGAAATAATCAATTAAATTTCAATTTGAATCTAACAAACATCAAACTAACAAGTATTTACCTAAACAATAAAACAAACATGAAATAAACATGAAAAACAAATTAATTAATTTCCATTTGAAATCTGAAAATTAATTCAACGAAACATATGAACAAACTAAAATTATTTCAACGACGGACAAACAAAACAAGAATTTCATTTATCGATTTTGGATCCGAAAAACAACGAACAAAAAATATGGACGAAATTTGAAACATAAACCAACTAACCGATTTAAAAACAACGACGAAGATGAAGATGATGGAGCGTCATGAAGCAGTAGGGAACTGCTGCGACGATCAGCAGCAACAGTTCGTCGAGGGAGGGATAAGAAACAACATGAAGAAGTAGGGGAGCAACAATAGCTGGTCGTCGGACAGTGGCGAACCAAATCAGCTGTTCGACGTTGATGCAATGCAAAGGCAGCCATGGCTGCCTGAGTCGACGAGGCAGAAGCTGTGACGGGCAGTCGTGGGGAGCTTGGTGTTGAAGATGATGAGTGTGAGGCAGCAGCTCGGAGACAGCTTGGCTATGGAGATGCTCAAGCTGAAGAAGACGAAGTGAGGCAGCAGCTCGCAAAACAGAAGCAGTCGACGTAGCGTTGGCAACCATGGATGTCAAGCAAGTTTTGAGCTTGACGAAGGAGATGAAGACGCAGCTGGGTCATCCATGGTCGAAGAAGGTAAAGCTTGAACAACTGGTCTATTTGGACGTGCCGTTGAGGGCAGCCATAGGAGGTCTTCTTTTTGGTGATGGAGAAGAAGAAGAGAGGGTGGGGGCGGGTAGATAGTTTTTAGGGTTTTTTCTTCTTTTTTGTTGTTTTGTTTTTTGTAAAATGTAAGATAATAGGATGTTGGGTTATGGACTGGGTCGACCCAGTTCGAAATGGACTGGGTCGTTTGGGAAGATTGGGCCATTTTTTGGGCCTGTGGCTCGAAATCGAAGAAGAGGCCCAATTCCGATTTTCTTTATATTTTCGCTCTCTTTTCTTCTTTTATTTATCTAAAACTAAATTATAAAAATACTTAAACTATTATTAAGAACTAAATTAAGTTATAAAAGCGCAAATTAACTCCCAATAACAATTAACGCACAATTAAGCATAAAATTATTCATTTGGACATTAAATGCTAAAAATGCAAAAGATGCCTATTTTTGTAATTTTTAATTTTTGTAAAACTAACTTAATTACTAACAATTGTAGAATTAAATCCTACATGCAAAATGCGACATATTTTTGTATTTTTTATTAATTTAGCAAATAAACATGCACAGACCAATACAAATAATTATTCAAAATATCACAAAATATCACAAAATTGCACATCAAGGAAAATTATTTTATTTTTTGAATTTTTTGGTAGTAATTCTCATATAGGGAAAAAATCACGTGCTTACAGCTGCCCCTCTTTGCCCGAAGACACGAAGGGTTTTCGTGCAAAGATAAAGCGAGCGATTTTTGCCCATCCGAGTACTTCGTGTGAAGCATTTTTTTGAAAAAGATTTGACCGAACCTTTGCTTCAAAGGTTTCCTACATATCCTGGGCTAAACAGGAATCAGGTCAATGTAGTTCGGGAAGCTTTGGTAGCTGGGACTACCGTTGGACTGTAATGTTACTGTTGTTGCATGCTATTACCACTGCTTACCGATCTCCTTGTTACACCGTGTTTAAAAGAAAACAAGAAGCTAGGCTAGACTGCAATTTTTCTTGTTGCCTTGCTTTCTTGTCTGCTTGCATTTTTTCCGGTGTTTTTCTTCTTTTTGACACATGCACTTGAGTTTGTGCTGGGACCTCTTGTTGCAACCTTCTGCTTCCCGGTGCCGGGGAATTTTATTGTTTCCTGCTGGGGATTCCTATTGTAACCCTTTATTTTATTGTCCTCTGACTTGATCTTGAAATGTATGCCTCTGTTGTATGGGCGAGCTCCCAACTTCAATACTTGAAAATTAAAGACTAAAATGTATGCCTCTGTTATCTGGGCGGGTCCCAACTTCAATGCTTGAAATATAAAGACTGAAATGTATGCCTCTGTTATCTGGGCGGGCTCCCAACTTCAATGCTTGAAATGTAAAGACTGAAATGTATGCCTCTATTATCTGGGCGGGCTCCCAACTTCAATGCTTGAAATGTAAAGACGGAAATGTATACCTCTGTTATCTGGGCGGGCTCCCAACTTCAACGCTTGAAATATAAAGACTGAAATGTATGCCTCTGTTATCTAGGCGGGCTCCCAACTTCAATTCTTGAAATGTAAAGACTGAAATGTATGACTCTGTTCTATGGGCGGGCTCCCAACTTCAACAACAACTTTAAAAATAAACGTCATTCCTCTCTTCAGGCGGGCTCCTGATTTCAACAACAACTTTGAAAATAAACTGCCTTTCCTCTCTTCAGGCGGGCTCCTGACTTCAACCAATAAATCGCCATTCTATTCTTCAGGGGGGCTCCTGACTTCAACCAATAAATCGTCATTCTGTTCTTCAGGGGGGCTCCTGACTTCAACCAATAAATCGCCATTCTGTTCTTCAGGGGGCTCCTGACTTCAACCAATAAATCGCCATTCTGTTCTTCAGGGGGGCTCCTGACTTCAACCAATTAATCGCCATTCTATTCTTCAAGGGGGCTCCTGACTTCAACAACTTTTCAAAATGTCATTCCTTTCTTTGGCTGGAAAGATTTTAACAACTTTTAGAAACGCCTTTCCTTTCTTCAGGCGGGCTTCTGACTTTAACCAATAAATCGTCATTCTATTCTTCAGGGGGGCTCCTGATTTTAACCAATAAATCGTCATTCTATTCTTCAGGGGGGCTCCTGATTTCAATTTTAAAAATAAAATGTCATTCCTTTCTTTAGGTTGGCGAGATTTCAACAAATCTCTTTTTTTTCAAATTCAAACTTTTTTTTTTAAAATTATCTTAGGAGAAAATTCATCAGACTAGATTTTGATCCTAGGAGAAGATTCATCCGACTAAGATTTTATTATACTATCTTGGGAGAAAATTTTCATCGGACCAAGATTTTGACTCTAGGAGATAAATCGTCAAACTAGGTCCATTTTGTTGTGATCTTAGGAGAAAGATTCATCGGACTAAGATTTGGTATCTTAGGAGAAAATTTCATCGGACTAAGATTTCTGTCTTAGGAGAAAGATTCATCGGACTAAGATTTGGTATCTTAGGAGAAAATTTCATCGGACTAAGATTTGATATCTTATCTTGGGAGAAAAATTTCATCGGACCAAGATTGTGACTCTAGGAGATAAATCGTCAAACTAGGTCCATTTTGTTATGATCTTAGGAGAAAGATTCATCGGACTAAGATTTGTTATCTTAGGAGAAAATTTCATCGGACTAAGATTTCTATCTTAGGAGAAAGATTCATCGGACTAAGATTTGATATCTTAGGAGAAAAATTCATCGGACTAAGATTTGATATCTTATCTTGGGAGAAAAATTTCATCGGACCAAGATTGTGACTCTAGGAGATAAATCGTCAAACTAGGTCCATTTTGTTATGATCTTAGGAGAAAGATTCTTCGGACTAAGATTTGTTATCTTAGGAGAAAATTTCATCGGACTAAGATTTCTGTCTTAGGAGAAAGATTCATCGGACTAAGATTTGATATCTTAGGAGAAAAATTCATCGGACTAAGATTTGATATCTTATCTTGGGAGAAAAATTTCATCGGACCAAGATTGTGACTCTAGGAGATAAATCGTCAAACTAGGTCCATTTTGTTGTGATCTTAGGAGAAAGATTCATCGGACTAAGATTTGTTATCTTAGGAGAAAATTTCATTGGACTAAGATTTCTATCTTAGGAGAAAGATTCATCGGACTAAGATTTGACATCTTAGGAGAAAAATTCATCGGACTAAGATTTGATATCTTATCTTGGGAGAAAAATTTCATCAGACCAAGATTGTATCGGGAAAGAAATTCATCAGATTAGGACTTTTATCCTAGGAGGAAAATATAAATATCAATGATTTGAGAAACTTACCTTCGTAATTTCTTCTTTTCTTTTCTCCTTCCTTCGCGCTGCTTTGTTCTTGCTTGCTGGGGAATACCACTGTGGGAGTCTCCTTTCTTCCCCTCCTTCAGATTTTTTTTTATTCTTTTTTTTAACACTGCTGAGATAAAAGTGTTATCTTCTTGGGATAACGTTGTTGAGGATAACGCTGCTGGGGAATTTTATCCCTTCAAATCGATGCTTCATTCTCCTGGAAGCTGCCGGGGATGATAATGGCTTTTGCTTTTTCTATACACCAATTTCATCTCTTTGGTTCTGTCCGCTGGGGATCAACTTCCTCCATTGGAAACTTATTATGTTGGGGGCAACCCTGGTTCAAAGACCACTTCCTTGGTGCTATCTTTATTCTTCCCCAAATGGGTACCTGATTTTCCAGAAAATTTTCTAACTAAAAAGAAAATTTTCTGCCCCAGTTTGACAATCTTTCTTGTGGCATGCATTTCCGACATCAATGCCATTTCCTTTACCTGTTTTAAATCAAACAAAATTTATTAGCTTAAAGCGTGGTAGTTGGTTGTGATACTCCACTGGGATGGCTTTTCCCTTTCTCCTTCCTTGCTCTGCGTTCCACTGGGGGATGATATTATTTGCTGGGGATAATCCTTTTCTGCTGGGGATATCCCTCTTCTTTCGTGGCATGGCTCGGAGACTTGCATTTTCCCGACCTTTTAGTCTCGCATGAATTTCCCAAATCATGCTTATTGCTCTCCTTGTTTGTCCACGGGCCTTGGCCTTGAGGTTTTAATAACCTCTTATTTTGGCAAGGATATCCCTCTTGACCACTCGTTGATCTTTTTGTCAATTCCCTTTTGCTGGGGATATCTTTTTTGACACTGGCCTCGCGCTTGTTCCTTGCTGACTATACCATTTGTATGTACTAGTCAGATCTTATCTTGGAAAGCTGATGGCCTATTTTGAAGTCATTTCCCACTGGTTCTGACCAAACAGACTCTACTGGGGAAATTTCTATGAAAGGAAAAGATAAAAGGAAACAGAATAAAAGACAACGGAAAAAGATGACTCTTTAACAAAAGAAACTATAAAGAAAAACCTATCAAACGCATATACCGACTCTAATGGTCATGACATGCACCTGTAGCCTATCCTCTGCTGTCAATCGTCTTTCAAGACCTTCAATTGGCAATTCCCCATCTGATTCCCAATCTTATTCGACTTGTAGTGCCCGAAGGGTTTTCACTATCAAGCCTCTCTCATTTTGGTTTTTCTCTCAGCTTTCATCGCCTTATGGTGTCCGTGAAGATTTTCACCGATAAGACTCTCTCATTTGTATCACTTTCCAGCTGGGGATTTGGAGTGTTGCCGGTATGACTCTCTCTGCTGGAGATTAGAGTCCTTTCTGTTGTGGAACAGAGTGTTATGTTCACCGGTAAAACTCTCATTTGTCTGACTTGGCATCTTTTGCAGACTGGTCAAAAGGTCTTTCTTTGGACCGTAATGTGGGTTTTTGGACAGGCTTGAAAGAAAGGGTATTAAAGGTTCAAAAAACAAATCAATTTGAGGTTCAAAATTACAACCTTCGGAACCAATTTTACTTACCACAAGCGCAACCCTTGCCCCAGTTTCTTGCTTGGGGATTATTTATTTATAATTAATTAATTAATTTTTTTTCTTTTTATTACACCATGCACACCATGCACACTATGCACACTGTGCACCCTATGACCGAGCCGTGAAGTGCCTACGTATCCTCTTTGAGGAATCAGGTCAAACGTAGTTCCCAATTCCTCTTTTTTCTTCTGACTTTCTTTTGTTTTTTTGTTATCATTTTTCTCTTCTTATTTTTTTTCGTTTTTTTTTTATTTTTTTTTTACCCTCCAGGCTCGTATTTCCTAGTCGTTGCTATTGGTTCCGAACGAGGGGTATGAAAGAAAATAAATAAGGCTCAAAAGGGGTAACGAAGGATAAAGTGTTTAGGTAGCAGAACAAAATGTCTTCGTCATTCCAGTCTTCAAAACATGTCAAGTGCAAACAACACAATGAACATAGATTTGTAGCCTCTTCTGATGGTGCTGGACTTGACAATTATATTCACACGTTTGCTTTTTCATTTGTCATTTCTAAAAATGACCGTTGGGCGACACTCTCACTTCTCATTATCATAAAGACCCTCATGCCAATTTGGCGAATCTTGCATTTAACGGTTTTCTTTATGTTTTACTTGCCCCAGTTCCACATGACTCGGGCTCCAAATAATTTCAAACCGTTCTTATATCCTTTAAATGCTTTGATCACCTTCCCAGGGTTTTATGATTAACTTTTAGGGTTAGGCCCAAACTGTGTGCGCATGTCATGTCACTAGAATCAGCGCTGACAAAAATGATAAAAGGACTAAACAAAAAGATGACTGGAAATAATAAAAGACCGGATTTTGTATTAGACTACCGGCGAAATGGTTTGAATAATAAAACAAACCAGAATAAAATCCTAAAACAACCTGGACAAACTTAAACAAACCGCTACGACAAAACGGAAAGATAAGAAAGTTTGACACAACCCTAATAATCCGAACAACAGAAATGGCAACAAAATAAGCCACCACAATCTTCTCTCTTGTTGACCAAGGAACGGAGCGTCCCCCCACTTCATCAAAACTGGCATCTTAGCCACTGATCTTCGCATCAATATTATCGAGACCATTGCCAACTTCAATATCATCAACCTTAGCCAACAAGTCCCAATAGGATTCGAGTGCTTCTGTTATCAAGCCTGATCCCCGTAAAGTGTGCTTTTGTCTTGTATTTCCGGCTTACCACAAACCAACCACCTAACTTTCTTTGTGATTCAAAGCAAAACAAGTTAGAATGGACTCAGTCGGTCCTCATTATTAACAACTTTTTTCTTCTTTTTTTTTCGTTTTTTTTTCATTTTTTTCATATTTGTTTTCATCATTTTTTCATTTTTTTTCATTTTTATTCATTTTTTTGTGTTGTGGTCGAATCTTATGGAGATTGCCTATGCATCATGACCCCGCATGAATCAGACCTTGCGTAGTTCGGACCAATAAAAGATAAACAATACTAATCATTTTTTTTCAATTTTCATATTAAAATAAACTGGATTTCAAAGGTTTGAACACGACCTACAAACTCGAAAATCAAACAACCCACATATTCTAATTAAAAGATTTACAAACTCCAAAAACAAACGGCCAGCTTCCTTTCTCCGTTTGACAAATGCAACCGAACGGTTATTTTTGCAAATGTGGCCCTTCTAAATTTTGAGGTCGGAGAGGATTATTTTATGACACTTTACAAACTTGTTCATTCTTTTACGAAAATAGCCTTTCGACAACTGAAAAATACTCTAAGGCTATTTCGGCAAGAACGGTTTAAGACGCGGCCGAAGCTGGCTCGGCTTATTTTGACCAAAAATCTAAACGGTATTTACCTGACCGTTGACTCTTTGTTTTTTGTTTTTTTTTAAATTACAATAAAAATCGGGTGTTGCAAACATGGCCCTTCAGCGCCTCGGGGACGAAGATTTTTAAGGCCGCGTGGGTCGACTGGACCAAAATCCTACACATGACCCTAAAAGTGGCTGTTTATGCGAAGTCAGCCTTCCGGCGTCCCTTTCGGGAACATTCGGCTATTTTTGACAAAAACAGCACCACCCTGACTTATTTATGACTCTTTTTATCATTTTTCAAAAATAGAAAACTCAACATTGCAAACACGGCCTTTCAACGTCTCGGGGACAAAGATTTTTAAGGCTGTGTGGGTCAACTGGACCAAATCTTAAACATGACCCAAAAAGTGGCTGTTTATGCAAAGTCAGCCTTCCGACGTCCCTTTCGGGAACATTCGGTTGTGTCTTGACAAAACAGCGTCACCCGACTTCTTTATTAAATTTGACATATTTTTTTTGGCTATTTTAGCAAAAAAGGGGGTTGGACCCGATGAGGGTTGCCTACGTATCTCACATCCGGTGAGAATCAAACCCGCGTAATTCGGGCCAATTAACCGAACTATTTTAAAACAGGATTTCTTTTTCCAGCAACAAATAACAAAACCACTTTCAAAGCACGACTCTTTTCATTTTCATTTTGGCACTTTCGGAAAAATAAAAAAAACTATTTTAAAAAATAAGACCCTTTTTTTTCATTGTCATTTTACAGAGGAAGACAAACTATTTTTCTATTTTTTTTATTATTATTATTTTTTTTTTCATTTTTTTTTGAAAAATAAGACAAAACAACGACTTTTTTTTTTCTTTCTATTTCTTCTTTGCTTTAAATAAAACAAACTAATAAGTCACATTTTTTTTTTCAAAATTTCGGCAGAGTTTTGACAGTATTTGGGCATTGGTTTTTTTTTTACAAAAATAAACAATCAATTCCCTAACCGCTATTTCTCTTTTTTTTTCAATTTCAAAATATTATTCCTGATATTCAAAAGTCAGTCAACACAAATCCGGATCAAATAAATGCGCAAGTAGCAGCAAGTAAGATGCATCAGGATGGTCATTTTCATTTTTTTTTGGTACACCTGTCCTAGACAGACCCAACCCCTGTGTTGAGCCTCCAAAGTCAAATGCACGTGATGCAAACAATCGCTCCTACTAGGGATCCGGCATGAAGCTGAGTTATTCTAAGTGAAAAACATGAGATATATTGTTCTAGCCCTGGCTCACCCAAGTGGACAGCTTGAGCCGAAGTGGGGGCAACGTATCGGGAGCACGAAAGTCTGTCCGGCCTAGTTACTTGTCCCAACTTCGTCTTATTTGGTGTGACTTCTAACAGAAAGGTGGGCCACGCGCACGTGTACACCATAAATTTAGAAGACTCAGAAAGAAGAAGGGTTTCGTAGCAGTTGTATATACACAATTCAGATAATATTAAAGCGGTAAAAGCATCATTTAGCACATTAGGCATATATCATGTAAAAATCAGATTATAAATAAAGCCAACTATAACAGTTATTTTAAGCTCGAATTCTTGAACCTTGAACCAGTGGTTCTGGGTCTAGTCCCCAGCAGAGTCGCCAGAGCTGTCGCACCTCCTTTTTCCGCCCCCGCGAGGGTGCAGGGAGTTTTCTCCAATTAAAGGACAGTCGAAACGAGATTTGTTTATTTGTTTCAGAGTCACCACCTGGGAATTTTATGGCGTTCCAAGTCACCGGTTTTAATCCCGAATCGAGGAAAATATGACTCTGTTTGTCATTCTGCGAACCAGAAATCCGGATAAGGAATTCTGTTAACCCGGGAGAAGGTGTTAGGCATTCCCGAATTCCGTGGTTCTAGCACGGTCGCTTAACCATTTTTATACTTGGCTTAATTATCTCGATTTACTAAATATATTTTTTATTGTTGCCTGATTTCGTTACCGCCTTTGATTGTTTATGATTATAGACCCTTCTTTGAAACGAATCACGCGCACGTATATTCGTATTATATATTTTTTATAAACGTAGAGAATCGTGTCACGCATACGTGTACACAATAAGATTGATAATATTTTTATATTTTTGTTATAAAAAAAATATGTTCGAAATAAAATTAAGAATATCATCACCCTTGTATTATTAAATAGTGAACTGCACATCTCGGGTTATATGAAATATTTTAACATCCTCCGAGGAACCCCTTTTATTAAAAATTTGCTCGAAGTTGCGCGAACGCATAATCCGAATTGCCTTTAGAAGTATAATCAAGTCGCGCGAACGCATCCCTAATTATGCAAATATTCTTGATGGTAATATAAATTCTCTACAAATGTTTATTGCATCCATCTATTTTTAAATGTGAGAGTCATGGAGAATCACCGATTGGGATGCCACCAAATTTCTTGAAAAAAGAATTCAAAATTTATTAGGCGTTGACCGCGAGTTATATTTTACACGTATGGGTTATGTCTCTCAAAGATTATTCAAATTTAAGAAATTAATGATAAAGAATAAATAACGTGCGGCTACACTTACCATTTTATTAGTTAATATGGTATTTGTATAAAAAGTGAATTACACGCAAAATTCGGAAAGATTTAAACGGATAAACAAACTAATATTTTTTCGAAGAATTTGCATTATTCTATTTGTAGCAAATGCTATTTACACATTCTTAAAATGTTGCAATTTATAAATCCAATCTTCTTCTACACCACTTGTTTTTAATCCAAATGTATGATTATTTGGTTAATTTGCTCACGATGATTGAATTTTAGGATAAATATAATCAAACCAATTCTTATTCTCGGCCTATGCGAATATTTGCAAACACTAACTCTATATTTTGTAAAATTATTGACATTATTTTTATACTTTGTTTTTTTTTAGAATTGAGTTGATCGCACTCTCAAAATAACTATGGCCATTTGTTATTAAGAAAGAGAACTAATCTACCAATTGATTTAATAAGACGACATCACATATAACGCAAACATACATCATAAACTGTTCGCAATATTCCAACATTGTAATCGTAACGGATTATATCAATTCACCTTTCAACTATTGATTATACACATAACCATTATTGCACCATATATGATCAAAATACAACTAACAATCATCTAGCTTTGAACAAAATCAAATATTGGACGAGATATGCCAGTAATGTAGTTTCTTGGTATTTCCATACTATCCTACGCTTAACCAACAGTATCACAAAATGTAATTAATGGCCAACTTTCTGCCATGTTCCCTATCTCAACAATTCAAACAGTAAATGTCATCACTAGTCCTTAAAACATATAAGATTATCGTGGAATTTACTACTCCAAAATGTTAATTAGTTAACAATTTATCATGTCAAGTATAATACTATATTAACCAACTAAAACAAAACTGAAACTTAAACTAATAAAATTTAAATGAGTAGAAGACATCCTTATAATTCCAAACTTCATTTACTTGCCATGTTGAAGCTTTTCATGACATGAGTTTACAGATATGTACCTGATATTGGAAGCAAAAGAAAATGAAGATGAGAATTAGCAGCAGTAATAACAGTACAACACAGCAACAACAACTCCACAAAAGTAACAACCCAGGAAAAGAGTTTGCAAACCAGTAGAGCAGTAATCCCAAAAAAGTTTCAAGCTTTGAATCAAACAACAACAATTAATACTGATTTCAAACAATAAAGAAAGCAGAAGATTTTTTTTTGTAGTTTTTTTTTTATTTGAAAGCTTAAATATTTTTCGGAATTTTTCTTTCTCCTAAATGTTCAGCCCTTTTTT
This sequence comes from Nicotiana tabacum, assembly GCF_000715075.1. Classification (NCBI taxonomy): domain Eukaryota; kingdom Viridiplantae; phylum Streptophyta; class Magnoliopsida; order Solanales; family Solanaceae; genus Nicotiana; species Nicotiana tabacum. The sequence goes on from NC_134099.1 coordinate 82,323,947, forward strand.
CTCTCTTTCATATTCTCATTTTTTTTTCTGTTCTATTCTCTCTCGTATCTTCAGATTCATTCCTCTATCTGTGTGTCTTCTTGTCTTGTGTTCAAGACTTCTCTATATATAACACATTCCCCAAACTCAATTAAAATCAATCACTTTCCCCTACCAAACCCATTATCTTCCCACTCACCCCCATTACATTAAATAAATATATCACCCCACCCCATTATATTTTGTCCCCCATGCTTTCACTAAACAAATACAAGATTCCTCCCCACTAAATTTTGTCTTGTCCCCCCTTTATATTAAATAACTATATCACAACCCACCCCATTTCATTTTGTCCCCCATGCTTCATATAAACAATTACAAAATGTACAATTCCTAAACTACCCCTCCGACCTTATTGCAATTACCAAACTACCCCTGAACGTACTGCAAATTACCAAACTACCCCATCAGCTATAACAAATCAATTAATCACACTCAACCAAAATATAGCCAATATGACCAATTTTTACACAAATTCAAACAACAAATCACATGAACGTGATTTCTTTAACATTTCAAACAACAAATCACATGAACACAAATTGAACAACAAAGAACAACTAAAATTTGATTGAACAATATTTTTTAGCGACAAACAATCCTATTTTCAGATTCAACAACAACAATCAAACAAGTATATTTAGATTTCCAAATTCAATAATATTGAACTTAGAATCAACTCTAACAACCTTACAACCAACAATTCCTATATTAAACTTAGACAAGATTATGAGACAAATTCCAGAAATAATCATAAATGATAAACAAGAAATCAAACTATACAAATTTCGGATTCAAGATCAACCAAACAAAGTATGAACATGAATGAATCTATTTTTTTTAAAACAACAAACATGACGGATTAAACGATCCAAGAAACATTAATAATTTCCGAAAAATATATAACAACATGAAACAAATTGAAGAAATAATCAATTAAATTTCAATTTGAATCTAACAAACATCAAACTAACAAGTATTTACCTAAACAATAAAACAAACATGAAATAAACATGAAAAACAAATTAATTAATTTCCATTTGAAATCTGAAAATTAATTCAACGAAACATATGAACAAACTAAAATTATTTCAACGACGGACAAACAAAACAAGAATTGAATCATTTATCGATTTTGGATCCGAAAAACAACGAACAAAAAATATGGACGAAATTTGAAACATAAACCAACTAACCGATTCAAAAACAACGACGAAGACGAAGATGATGGAGAGGCATGAAGCAGTAGGGAGCTGCTGCGACGAGCAGCAACAACATCGCGGCAGCAGCTATGGCGGATGGCAGCAGGGGAGCAACAACAGCTGGTCGTCGGACAGTGGCAAACCAAATCAGCTGTTCGATGTTGATGCAATGCAATGACAGCCATGGCTGCCTGAGTCGACGAGGCAGAAGCTGTGACGGGCAATCGTGGGGAGCTTGGTGTTGAAGATGATGAGCGTGAGGCAGCAGCTCGGAGACAGCTTGGCCATGGCGATGCTCAAGCTGAAGAAGACGAAGTGAGGCAGCAGCTCGCGAAACAGAAGCAATCGACGTAGCGTTGGCAACCATGGATGTCAAGCAAGTTTTGAGCTTGACGAAGGAGATGAAGACGCAGCTGGGTCATCCATGGTCGGAGAAGGTAAAGCTTGAACAACTGGTCTATTTGGACGTGCGGTTGAGGGCAGCCATGAGAGGTCTTCTTTTTGGTGATGGAGAAGAAGAAGAGAGGGTGGGGGCGGGCAGATAGTTTTTAGGGTTTTTTCTTCTTTTTTGTTGTTTTGTTTTTTGTAAAATGTAAGATAATAGGATGTTGGGTTATGGACTGGGTCGACCCAGTTCGAAATGGACTGGGTCGTTTGGGAAGATTGGGCCATTTTTTGGGCCTGTGGCTCGAAATCGAAGAAGAGACCCAATTCCGACTTTCTTTATATTTCGCTCTCTTTTCTTCTTTTATTTCTCTAAAACTAAATTATAAAAATACTTAAACTATTATTAAGAACTAAATTAAGTTATAAAAGCGCAAATTAACTCCCAATAACAATTAACGCACAATTAAGTAATAATTAAGCATAAAATTGTTCATTTGGACATTAAATGCTAAAAATGCAAAAGATGCCTATTTTTGTAATTTTTAATTTTTGTAAAACTAATTTAATTACTAACAATTATAGAATTAAATCCTACATGCAAAATGCGACATATTTTTGTATTTTTTATTAATTTAGCAAATAAACATGCACAGACCAATACAAATAATTATTCAAAATATCACAAAATATCACAAAATTGCACACCAAGGAAAATTATTTTATTTTTTGAATTTTTTGGGAGTAATTCTCATATAGGGCAAAAATCACATGCTTACACTTGCAACTTCGTCGTCCGCTATTGCTGAACCTTTGTCAAGCTTCAAAAAATAGAATGGCAAAAGAAAAACTTTAATCCAGTAATCGAAGCTCTGATACCATGTTAGATTTTGAATTCACAGTTGAACATTAATAATTCTCTAGCATGCAATGAATGCCAGAGATAGATCGACGAGAATTCTAGAGAGAGAGAGTATAAAGAGAAGGCAGAGCTTTCTTCTTTTTTTGTAGGAGAAATGAAATTGAATTACCTAACAGATTTTATGAGGTGTACTATTTATAACCAACTCATGTGCCCCCACCAACAGACTTTCCCAACTAACATTGTAACTAATACTAATTACAGTTTGGTCCCTAACTAATTACAAATTGGTCCTCACAGTTTTGATATATATGCTAGAGCGACTCATGAATTGGGAATTCAGAAGATCAAACATGATGTCCAAAAGCTTCTTAGAGCTGGTATATCACCTTAAAGGAGTTGAGGAAATAATCAAATAAAGATGAAAAATCATTAAGCAATTCCCTGATCTTATATTAGAATTATATATTTCAATCCTCTAAATATGAAAGCAAATGGAATTGATACGATTCTAAAGCTACGTTATTCATGCTTATTGCAACAAGTCATTTGCACAACTGTTATACTAACATTAGGCAAGTTATGTTCTTTGAAAAAATTCTCTTATCAATTGTGAGCACGTGATCTTTGTCTACGTTACAATTGCTTCAAAAGAAATCGAAAAATAAAAACAAATGGTTTTGTTGTACAATTTTTTGAATTTATGTGGCATTTTTTGTTAGTTGTCTGTAGTTTTATCTGTGATTGTTTTAGTTTTGTCAATTAAAAATATAAAAAATATATGTGTCGGGTGTAAGTTTAGGATATCGTTCTACTATTAGGAATTAATCAAACCATAATTTAGTTTTAGGAAAAACCACAAAAATACGCATCTTTTATTCTATTTTTGTTGTCATTGAGTGATTTGATTTTTAATTAAATGTTAATATGTGTGATAATTGTTGTTTAAGTAGTAATTAATATTAGTATAAGTTTTATTTTTTGATTTTTACAATTTAATTAAAAATTGTTTTGTTTAGAAATTAAAAGAAGAAAAAAGAAGAGAGTTCAAAATTGAAGAAAATCTGGAATTGGGCTCAAATTTGAGACCAAGAAATCAGGCCCAATAATGACATGACCCAGTCCGTTTCCCTTATCTCTATAGCCTCACCAAACGACATCGTTTAGGGACTATCAGATTTGGACCGTTGATCAAACATATCTAACGGTCCAGTTCAACTCACATTTTAAACCAAACGACGCTGTATAGGAGTTTCAATCGAAGCCGTCCATCTTGTTCAATCCTACGGTCCCCAACACGCCTCATTAGCCCAACCCATTCCCGTCAAAAATCGACCCAGTCCCCTCTGGGACCAAACGTCGTCGTCCCCCCTAAACGAAAGATCCTGTCCATCAACCACACTTCATCCGACGGTCAGGATCAAACCACCCACCCCATATATAAATCTAAAGCCTACCCCAGCCCCCAAACCAAGCACCCCCCTTCTCTCACTGTTCCTCCGTATCTCTCATTCAGAGACGGACCTAGGTTTAAACCCTAGCCGCCTTAGTCCCCTTCCGCTTGAAACCCGGCGGCATCAACGCCGCCGGCCATCATCTTAACATCCTAGGACCACTCAACCACCCTGAATCCGAATCCACAAACCTTTTGGCTCGAATCAATTCCTTGGTTCTCGAATCCTCATTTGAAGATTCGAACCAAACCTCAACCTACACCAACCGACCCCAAATTCACACCAGTTGCTCCCTTGACCTCCCTCATACCCTAATCAATGGTGGTTCCGTTCGAATCTAGGTAGAACCCTTCGACCCCCAAATCGGCCTGTATGAACCCTAGAACTCAAGATCCTGGGGGTTTGTCCAATTTAAAGAGGAGTTGGGGTCTAATAGACCTCAGTCGAGGTGTTCTCAGTTGAGAACATTTCGATTGAAGTCCGTTCGACCTCAAAGAAGTCAAGTCCAGTTCGAGTCCGGTTCTTCTTTGTTCTTAAGCTTCCAAGGTAATTTTTCCTTTCTTTCTGTTCTGTTAGTAATTCTGTTTGTATCTCTTTACGTGTTTAGTTTAGACTATATGATTTTTTAAATTAATTCTGCATGTCTTCATAAGACCTTTTTATTTTTTGATCCTTCTGTTTGTTTGTTAATTGTACCTATTGTGAGTTATGTGTTTAAGCTGTTCAGAGTAGTCGAATAGTTACTTCATATAGTTTCCCTGTTATGTCTAAAGTCACTGAAGCCTCATGGTAGCCTAGTTTGTCTAGTTTGTTTATCGATTGTTTGTTATCTATTATAGCTCGTATAGTCGATTATATAAATGTCGTTAACTAAAATCATCTGAAAAACTAGAGAAGCATGAGTTTGCTCATGTCAGTGTAATTACTTGCATGTTTTTCTTGTCTGTGCTAAGACCTGATTGATACTGCCTCATTCCTTAGTTTGCATTATCAACTCTTTGTTGATCAAGTTTGGTTTTGAGTTGGTCAGGATTGGTTCCCAATATTACCAACTCATGCCATTTGATTAACACCCCTTCTGTGTTATGATGTTGTTTGAACCTAAGTGGAGAATTGGATATGGTTGTAGTAATCTGATAGTTCAACCTGAAATCAGTATTTAGTGTAAGTTTATATAGACTATAACCTCAAACCTCTAAGATTAAGGGAAATACAATAAATCACAGGAGTTTCAAGGGTATTCTAGGGTTTTAAAGGTTCTGAATTGTTTAAAGGCAAGTGAGCTGACAGTAAGGTACTAAAATATTAATTAAACTAATGAAGTTAATTGAACAATAGTGGAATTGATGATATGTTAAGCACCTTTAGCAGCTGGAAATCAGTAACAACATGGGCTTGATGATAAAAAGTTGAAAATGCACATGAGAATAGTAGTGGAACCTGCTGTACAGTAGGATATCCACTGCATTTTTAAAAGTTCAGCAGTTTAAAGTAGAAGAAACCCCATGCCTAGACAACCCTAAGTGGAGATGACAGCCTTTAAGGCTTATTTTAAGCCCTGGGAAGCCTGTCTTAAAGGAGATTTTTCTTCCTTTCCATGAGCATAAAAGGAGAAGGGGTCAAAATAGAAAAGGGGGAGTTGGAGTGAGAATAGGGGGAGGCTTTAAATTCAGTTTTGCTTGGGTTTCAAAGGTAGGGGTCAGTCTTCAAATTCAGGTGCTAAACTGAATTTCAACTCCAGCACCTAATAAAAGAACGGAAGCATAGTTTGAAATAGGAATCCTATCCAGTGTTTGAAGTTTTTGAAGTTGTTTGGACTTATCCGAATATTAATAGTTTTCTCCTCTGCAATCTGTGTGTTTCTGGGCCATATTTTGATTTCCTGGGCTTTGGTCATTTACGGTTGGTTGGTTGTTGTTATTTGCTGTTTGATTTATGCTGAAATTGCAACTGGATTATTGGCTATTTGCTACTGTTCGTTACTACTGCTGTTGTTGCTGCCATTTCTTTGGCTGCTGCTGATTTTTCTACTTTCTCTTTCTTCTCGTTGTGCTTCAACATCCAGGTACACACTTGAATTTCACACTGGTGTAGCAGTAACAATGAGTATGAAATGAAAGACGCGAAGAATTTTCAATCATTTGGTGTTGTACCTATAGTCTTATAAAATGCTAGTAGATTTGTGTAATTCTTTAGGTTGTAACTCAATAGAAAAATACAGTAAGTAGTTTTGTACTTAATTGAAACTTAGTCTGTTTAAGTATTGTGATTTACAGTTGTTTGGTTGTACGTATGATATAATCATGCAATTTGTGGAATGCACGAGTAGTTAGTATATCGATAACTAGACTTCATTTCTAGTTATATTTTGTATGTATAGGGTAGACTGCTACTAACCTCGCTAAACACAATATAGCTTTTAATCATTTGAGTTAACTCTGTCAATATCGGATTCCATTAGGCAGTTTATAGGACAAGGGTCGAATCCCATTAGTAGCATCCTCTAGTAGTTAATTCTATTAATCTAGTTTAAATAAGTTAGTTTAAATTCAAACTTGAAGAATGTTTAGCGTGAGTTTAGCATTTTATTAATCTTATACGCAATTTTCTTTATTAAATTAAAAGCATGTTCGCTCATGCAATAAGGCATGAAACAATCCCCCGCCTCATAAATAATTAATCCGATAATTAATAAGGGGCCGGAGTTGGCCGAGCATGTAATTTAATTAGCATGTATTTCCTTTCTTCCATTTTTAGAGACAAACATAATAGAAAATGTAGTCGCTGTAGGTTTATCCTTTCAAAATGAGACGAGCCTCGCCAAATAAAATGCAAATTGCGGGGCCCTCAACGATTGGTCAAAAATAAAATATTTAGAATTTGGGATGGACTGTTTAGTGAATTTCACTGCCTTCCCCGAAGATAATTACGCGTTAGACTCTTTAGGCACGATTTTAATTAAAATACCTTCTTAAAATCGGGTGCGCATTTATGTGACCCAAATTCAAATCTCAACGGAGTCGGAATGTATTAACAACCACGGGCGCATTTATTGTGACGTGGTTCGAAATGCATTTTCACGACGTTGCAATTCCATAAAAAATAAATAATAATAAAAGCGGTTTAAATCTAATAAAAGCACACAAGTTATAACATGTATTTAAAATCAGATATTTAGCTATTATAACAATTTAAGCGACCGTGCTAGAACCACGAGATTCGGGGGTGCCTAACACCTTCCCTCGGGTCAACAGAATTCCTTACTTATAATTTCTGGTTCGCAGACTTCACTTGGAAAGTCAAATATTTTCCTCGAATTGGGATTCAAGATAAACCGGTGACTTGGGACACCAAAAGACAAACCTTTCTCAAGTGGCGACTCTGAATTAAATTAATAATCCCATTTTCGAATATTGTCACTTAAATTGGAAAAACTTCCCTTGCGCATTTATCCTTCGGGGTAGGCGCGCAAAAAAGAGGTGTGACAGCTCTGGCGACTCTGCTGGGGATTTCAATCCAGAACCTCTGGTTCAGGGTTCAAGAATTCGAGCTTAGAATAATTGTTATATTTGGCTTTATTATCTGATCTTTATTACATGTTTTGGCATAACGTGCTAAATGTTGTCTTTTACCGCTTTGATATTATCTGAACTGTATATAAATTGTGCCGAAACCCTTCTCTTCTTACCTCTGGGGAGAAGCTCGCTGGTCGAGACTCCCTATTCTGTTAGTGTCAATACCTGAAATAAGAAAGAGGCCGGACAAGTTACAAAGCCGGACGATCTCGCGGGTCCCCGGTACATAGCCCCCTCCTCGACTCGAGTTGTCCGCTCGGGTACACAGTCTAGAACATATACCCAGGTTATAAACCTAGTATAACAAAACCTCATGCCGGATCCCTAATAGGAACGCTTATTTGCATCATGTTGCATTTGACATAGGGGACTCAACACAGGGGTTGGGTCCGTCTAGGACAGGTAACCTGAAATGAAAAGACCATCCTGCTGCATCCCGTTTGTTTTGCGCATTTATTTGCTTCAGATCTGCATGCTGACCGGTTTCTAAAAAAAAATTCAAAAAGGAAAGAAAAATAGCAGCGTAGGGAGATAATTACTTATTTTTGGAAAAATAAAACCAATGTCCAAGTAGTGGCAAAACCTCGCCGGAATTTTCTTAAAAAAATGAAAACAAAATTTGTCTTTTAGTTTGATTTATTAAAAAAACATATATAAAAAAAATTCCTTTTAATCACTTTCAAAATCCAAAAAAAAGATATATATATTTATTTAAAAGTAATAAAAAAAAGGGAAAATTCAAAATTAAAAAAATGTTGTTTCTTTTGTAGTATCTCTTTTATAAATTCGGACTAATAGTCCAAATACTTCCTTAAAAGATTTTTCGAAATTTCAAAAAAAAGAGGTAAAAAAAAAAGTTCAAAGAAAAAATATTTCTTTAGTCTTCATCTCTTTTCCAAAAAATAATAAAAAACAAAAATATAAAATATAAAAATCCAAAAAAAATATTTTCTCCTTTCCTTTAAAAGATTTTTCAAAAAAAAAAGGGATTCAGTTTGTTTCTCCTATTTCTGATCAGCCCGAACTACGCCGGTTTGATTCTCACAGGGTGCGAGATACGTAGGCAACCCTCATCGGGTCCAACCTCCCCTTTTCAAAAAATAGCCAAAATGTTAGAATTTTAATTTCGTCATGAATGATTCGGGTGATGCCGTTTTGTCAAGGATAGCCGAATGTTCCCGAAAGGGACGCCGGAAGGCTGACTTTGCACAAACGGCCATTATTGGTCATTTGCCACCGGCCTTAGGATCCTCGTCCCCGAGGCTCTGTGAGGCCGTGTTCCCCATGTTGGTTCATTACTAAAAAAAAGAGTCATAAATAAATCAAGTAATTGTTTTTGTCAAAAATAGCCAAATGTTTCTGAAAGGGACAGCAGAAGGCTGATTTTGCATAAACGGCCACTTTCGGTCATCTTCTAGAGTTTTTGATCGGTTGACCCTCACAGCCTTAAAATCTTCATCCCCGAAGTGCTGAAAGGCCGTGTTCGAAAATTGGATCTTCTTTATAAAAAAATATAGTCAAAACATTTTTGAGTCAAATCATTTTTGCTTAAAGTCACCTTAATAAATGTGCAGGATGAGCACAATGCAAAATGAACACTTTTCGATAATGACTAAATCCCTGTCAAGTTACGGCTATGGTGGAATGATCTAGGTGCTGAAGGGCAAGATGAGGTCAAGAAATATCTGAAAGGTCTCACGGGTTTATTGAAAATCCAGTCTCGGGGAGATATCATAAGAGCTTTGGTCACCTACTGGGACCCAGCACACAATGTTTTCCACTTCTCCGATTTTGAACTCACCCTGACTCTGGAGGAAATGGCTGGGTACATCGAAAATGCTGAACTTCCATTAAAGCAAAAATACCTGATTGCCCCAAGAGCTGTCACGGTGCATCGATTTCTAGACTCACTAAAAATACCCAAGACGGTCCATAACCCAGATTTGGCCGCCGGTTTTTGTAATCCATGCTTCATATACGACAAGTATGCTCATGTAGGAGGATTCAGTAATCCGATTTACAAGCTATGCAGCAAAGGTAGTCGTCAGAAGTGGGATGAGCACAAACGGGTGGCTTTCATGATATCATTTTTGGGCCTTCTGGTATTTCCGAGGAAAGACGAAAATATTGATCTGAAAATATCCGGGGTCGTCAGTACTTTGCTCACTCAGAATGACAGTACTCTCGTGCCTATGGTGGTATTTGATATCTTTCGAGCTCTCACAGCCTGCAAAGCCGGGGGGAATTTCTTCGAAGGGTGTAACTTACTGCTACAAATATGGATGACTGAACTTCTCTGCCATCGTTCCGAGCTTTTGACTCATGGTTCCTCGAAGAAAACTTGTATAGAAGAGTTTTACACAAGAACCAAGGAGGTCAGTCTGCCCAAAGGAGTTATGGCATGGACTTCGTTCTTTCAGACTCTCACTGCCATCCAAATACAGTGGACACTGGGATGGTTGCCTGTTGATGAGGTCATGTATATGTCAGCAGCTAGAACTCACTTTCTACTAATGGGACTTAAGAACATTCAACCTTACCCGCCCTGCCGAGTCTTGAGACAACTCGGGAGATGCCAGATAGTGCCACACGAGGAAGATGTTAGTGCTCAAACAATTGAGATTAGCCCTAACGGACAATTTCCTGAAGCAAAAATACGCCAGATCTGGAATGAATGTCAATATTTGAAAGCGAATACTTATGTGCAGGATCGGGCCAAAAGTGAAATGGCATCGGGTTACCTTGCGTGGTACAGAAGAGAACTTGAACACAAAAGGCTGGCTAAAAGACCCCACATCCTGAATTTTACCGAGTCGTCACAAAAGCAGTGGGATTGGTTAGCAAAAGAAAGAGGCTATCGTGCCGAAATCAGCAAATTGAAGCAACAAGTTGAAGGTCTAAAATATGAGCACAACGTGCAAGTTGCTACTGATCTGGGAGAAAAGAACAGGTTGACTCAGGAAAACGAGATGCTCAGGGCCCAGATCAAACAGATGAGGATAGACGCTGATAACCAGCAAATGAGCCGGTCGGATGAACGATTGATAAAAGGTTTAAGGATGGAAATTGGGGAGTGCCGGAGTGAGTCAGAAAATCTTGAAAATACCATAGCAGGACTCGAAGTACACTGGGCAAGAAGGACAGAAAAGCGTAACCGGTACCTGCAGCAGTTGGAAAGGGATCAGGAGCAAACCATTGCCAATCTGAAGGAAAAAGTGGACAGAGCGGTTGAGCAAACCTGAACCCTTGGAGCTGAAAATAGACATTGCCACAAGCTCTTAGCCCAAATGGAAGTAGAAATTCAGCAGTGGCAAAATCAATGCCTCCAGGATTCTCGGATTATGACAGCCCGTAATGATCAAATAGAGCACCTACTCAAAGAAAAGAGGCAAACTAGGGATAAGATTAAGACCATTGCCCATGCCATCATCAGAAGGTGTCTACGATGTGAAAACATGACTAGCATTACCGTTCTCTCGGCAGTGATGATTTATGTCAAGCAGACCATGCATGAACTGGAACAACTTGAAAGGGACCTCACACTTAAGACCACGGCGAGGTTGAACAATGCCCCGCGGGCGCCAATTCTCGAAACCTTAATGTATTCATAGGTCGAGTCTGTATTTTCCATCTTAGCATCTTCTGTCCGTCTTTTCGCATCAGGGTGTATTAGTCTGTTGAGTCTGTACTTATTTCAAGGCTTGTTATTTTCTCCTTTTTCAAAAATGTTAGTTTGTAAGAGATTGTTTCAGTAATAAAATGTGTGCTTCTTTTACACTCGTCTGTTTTGAACTACGTAATGATCTGATTCACGCAGCATCGTGATACGTAGGCAATCCTCATCGGATCCGGTCACATTTTTAACTGCAAATAATGAAAACAAAATAATAAAATAATAAAAAAAAAATATACATGATAAATAAAGGGAAGCCTAAAGAGAAGCCGGAATGACGCATGTCTTCGTTGCAAACATGTAGAAATTCACTTAACTGTATAGGTGCATCACGCCCCAACGTGAGATTACCTATCTGTTATTTGTTTCAAACTAACCGTTTGCTTGCTACTAAGTTCCAGGTTTTTAGAAAAGGTGGTTTGGTTCGGTGGAGGTCTGGCCTCACATTCATACTTCACGAGGTCGAAAGGGAGTGTTCAGTTGCCCGTCGTTAAGTCGAGAGGGAGTATTCACACTTACTTCACAAGATCAAAGGGAAGTATAGAGATGTCTTCAGAAATTCCTTTGCCGACAATTCCCGTCTCTGAGGAGAGTTCAATCTCGGCCGTCCCGACTCCCGAGTCAGCAACTGCTAAGGAAAATAGAATCATACGGCTCCGCATGTTGGAGATGTTAGATGACTGGAATAACGGAAAAGAGCCACCGAGTGTAATCCCTGGGTTCCCTGAGTTGTTCTCCAGGACAAGTGGGACTTCCAACGTCCCCATAAGCTATCCAACTACCTCATTCGGGTACCCGGCCATTTCAGCCCAATCTGCTGGATCACCCTCTGATTCTTATTCCCGGATGTCAACAACAGATGTAGCTACGAACATATTCACTGCACCTCCCTGTCCAATCGTGGCACAACCCGCTACACAAAGGCCGAATTTTGACTCATCCTCATTCACATTTCAAGCACCATCCTTCTCACTAGAACCAACTCGGTTCACCACCAGCACTCATCCTCAACAACCTCAATACGAGTTTGCACCTGGGCAAGAACAAAATCCCAAAGCTTCTGAACAAGATGAGATGGCAAAAAGAATGAGGAGCCTCGAGCAGAGTTTGAAAAACATGCAAGGTTTAAGCGGGCAGAAGAGTGTTTCCTATACCGATCTATGCATGTTCCCTCACGTGCACCTACCCGTGGGTTTCAAAACACCAAAGTTTGAAAAGTATGACGGGCACGACGACCCCATTGCTCATCTCAAGAAGTATTGCAACCAATTGCGTGGAGCCGGCGGCAAAGAAGAATTGTTGATTTCATACTTCGGAGAAAGTATGGTAGGAATAGCCTCAGAGTGGTATATGGACCAAGACATATCTCGATGGCATATATGGGATGATCTCGCCAGAGATTTTTGTGAGACAATTTCAGTATAATATTGACATCGCACCGGACAGAAATTCTCTGTCAAACTTAAAGAAGAAACCTTCGAAAAGTTTCAGAGAATATGCTATTAAATGGCGCGAACAAGCATCAAGGGTAAAACCTCCCATGGACGATATAGAAATGGTCACTACTTTCCTCCAGGCTCAAGAATTAGACTACTTCCAGAATATGATGTCAGCCATGGGAAAGCCTTTTGCGGAAGCAATCAAGATCGGGGAGATGGTAGAGAATGGTTTGAAGACGGGTAGAATCTTAAGTCAGGCAGCCATAAGGGCAACCTCCCAAGCCGTCCAAAGCGGGTCCGGAGGAATGGCAAGAGGAAAGAAAAAGGAAGGAACGCCTATGGCAGCATCAGAAGCGAGGGAATATCGTAATCCCAGGCCCCGTTTTCCAGAAAGAACCCCACAACATTACTACCCCCACCAAAATGTGACCTATGCTCCTCAACCCTACATGGTCATGAATACCCAGCCCTATGTCCATCCACCACAGCAAGCCAATCGAGGCCAAGCTCCACCTCCCACTATAATCCACAGCCACCTCAAAATAACTTCCGCCCTCAGGAACCACCTAGAAGACGGACTTTCACACCCATTGGTGAACCGTATTCTACCTTGTTCCCAAAGCTAGTCCAAATGGGTTTCCTGCAGCCAGTCCCTCAGACAAGGCACAATCCGGCATCGCCTTTTTACAAAGCCGGTGTTAGGTGTGCTTATCATTCGGGAGCAGAAGGGCACGATACAAATGATTGTTGGACTTTGAGAAGGGTGGTTGAGAACTTAATAGAGCAAGAGAAGATAGTACTGAGTGACGAGGAGGTCCCAAATGTGACTAACAATCCGTTTCCCGCTCATAATAACGGGCCGTTGATTGGAATGATTTGTGAGGACAAAGAGTTTGATCCTGCCTTAAAAGCTATAATCGACATCGTCGATGCAGGGAAAAAACCTAAAACCTCCCCGAAGCTAGAGAAAGGGGAAAAGAAGACTAGTGCTGTTAAGGTTGAGCTCGAAGAGAAGGTCGAGACAAAGACAATAACGATGGTGCCTGCGAGGAATGAAGTTCTTTACGTTCCACGACGTCGAGCAGAGAAGCCGCAGAGATTCGAAGTCAAAAGGGCAAAACCAATGTACGTACCGAAAGGGGCCTATGTGGTCCGGGGAACAATTCAACCACCTCGGCTGAATGAGCCAGTGGTTATCGGACGCGTACCACAGAAGCCAATGACAGACCCGTCCGCAGTACCGTGGAACTATCAAAGAACATTGGTTACGTACAAAGGCAGAGAAGTCACGGGGGAACTTCCGGAGAATACTTTCATTGGAAGATATTCAAACACTCAAGAGTTAAACAACGCCACACGGAAACGCTTCCCACCCAAGAAGCCTGTAAGCATTGAAGAAGCGGAAGTTTTCTTCCAAAAGATGAAAATGCCCGACTACGATGTGGTGGATCAGTTACGCAAGTGCCCCTAGCAAGTGTCTATGCTATCTCTGCTGATGAGGTCGGCCGAACACCAGAAGATCTTGCTCAAAACCCTGAACGAAGCGTACATACCGGCTGAGATTTCCGTTGAACAACTGGAACGAATGACGGAAAGGTTCTTCGCAGTTAATCAGGTTTCTTTTAGCAAGAACGACTTACCTCCAGAGGGAGCGGCTCACAACAAAGCTTTACATCTGACAGTTAAGTGCGAAGACTACTACGTCAAGCGAGTAATGTTGGATGGGGGTTCAGGTGTTGACATTTGTCCGCTCTCCACGCTACAGAGAATGGAAATTGGGACTGGAAGAATTCGCCCCAATAATGTCTGCGTAAGGGCTTTTGATGGCGTCAAGAGGGACACCCTCGGGGAAATAGATTTGGTGTTGACTATAGGACCGGTGGAGTTCGAAATAACTTTCCAGGTGCTTGATATGGATACGTCTTACAATTTTCTCCTCGGCAGACCTTGGATTCATGTGGCAGGGGCTGTACCTTCCACTCTTCACCAAATGGTGAAGTTTGAATACGAAGATCGGGAAATCGTGGTCCACGGAGAAGATGAACAGTCTATTTATCGGGACCCATATATCCCATATCTGAAGCAAGGGAAGGGAGCGAGCACACGATTTATCAGGCTTTCGAAGTTGTGCTAGCGGAGCAGTATGAAGAAGGAAGACCTTGCCCCCAACCTTTCTTGTCCAACGCCTCAATCATGGTGGCTAAAGAAATGATCCGACATGGATTCAGGCCAGGGAAAGGGCTTGGACGAACGCTGCAAGGAATAACGGAGCCCATCACCTTGCCTTCCACTAAGAAACTTTTTGGGATAGGTTTATCAACCCACTCCAAAAGATGAAGAGTGGACAAGGAAGAGGAAAAATGAGGGTTGGAAGCTGCCTCGACCATTGCCAAATTTATACGAGACTTTCGTCGGACCGAAATACATCGAAGAAGAAGACGACGAGGTTTTCATGGCCAAATAGATCAAGGAAATATGTGGGGCAATGAGAGGAATGCTCTACGAAGCTCACATAGTTCAACCGGGAGAAGGCACAAGCACCGCTGAAATGTTATATGTGGGGCCAAATGCCAAGCTTCGGAATTGGGAGGCCACGCCGTTCCCAACTAGGCAGGAGTCTGGGTAGACCTGTCCTGCCACCTTTCATGTATCACGAGTTATCATAGGATGTAACTCGGATGTTTTTCCTTTAGTTTCTTATTTTGAATTCCTGAATTATAAACCTTGTTATCTTCCAAATTCCAAGGAATAAAAATCAGTATTTCCTCATTTTTTCCTTTATTCTGATTTTTGCTATTTTTCCTTTATTTTTTCCTTTAGGTTATATTAATGCGGCTTTAAATAATATGACATGCTTGCGGACTTCACACCCAGATCACAACGAGCTGTTTAATTGTGAAATAATGAACCAAGAACCGGAATATGACGAAGAAGAGGCTTTTAGGGAAATAAATCGAGAATTGGAACACTTTGAGAATAAACCTAAGCCGAATCTGAATGACACTGAACCGGTTAATTTGGGAACTCCTGAAGAAATCCGAGAGACCAAAATAAGCATTCACATGGACAAGAAAATGCGAGACGCGATAATTCAACTCCTTTTTGAATTTAAAGATGTGTTTGCTTGGTCATACGATGACATGCCAGGATTAGGTGTTGATCTAGTGGGGCATAAATTGCCAATTCACCCTGATTGTCCTCCAGTTCAACAAAAACAGAGAAAGTTCAAAACTGATGTCAGTGATAAAATTAAAGAAGAAATCACCAAGCAGTTGAAAACAAGAGTAATTCGGGTAGTCCAGTACACCACGTGGTTGGCGAATGTAGTTCCAGTGCCGAAAAAAGATGGAAAGACTCGGGTGTGTGTGGATTATTGAGATTTGAACAGGGCGAGTCCCAAAGACAATTGCCCATTGCCCAACATCCACATCCTTGTTGATAATTGTGCCAAACATGAGATACAGTCCTTCGTAGATTGTTACGCTGGATATCATCAAGTGTTGATGGATGAAGAAGACGCTGAGAAAACTGCCTTCACTACACCTTGGGGTACTTACTGTTATCGAGTTATGTCATTCGGTCTGAAGAATGCTGGGGCAACTTACATGAGAGCCATGACTGCCATTTTTCATGACATGATGCATCAAAAGATAGGGGTGTATGTGGACAACGTGATAGTCAAGTCCAAGACTCAGGACGATCATATCCAAGACTTGAGTAAATTCTTCGAGAGACTGAGAAAGTATGACTTGAAGCTGAACCCGGCTAAATGCGCCTTCGGAGTTCCATCAGGCAAGCTTTTGGGTTTCATAGTAAGCTGGAGAGGTATTGAGTTAGATCCAACAAAGATAAAATCTATCCGAGATCTACCTCCTCCAAGAACGAAGAAAGACGTGATGAGTCTATTGGGCAGGTTAAACTATATCAGTCGATTCATTGCCCAACTGACTAGCACATGTGAGCCCATATTCAAGCTATTGAGGAAGGATGCAGCGATCAAATGGACGGCTGAGTGTCAAGAAGCTTTTGACAAGATCAAAGAATATCTTTCAAATCCCCCAATTTTGGTCCCGCCAGAGCCAGAGAGACCCATGTTCTTGTATCTGACAGTCTTGGAAAATTCTTTCGGTTGCGTCCTCGGGAAATATGACATAACCGGAAAGAAAGAGCATGCGATCTATTACTTGAGCAAGAAATTCACCGGCTACGAGGCCAAGTAGACTTTGCTGGAAAGAACGTGTTGTGCTTTGACATGGGTCGCTCAAAAATTGAGACATTATCTCCAAGCTCACACTACTTACCTCATAAGTAGGTTGGATCCTTTCAAGTACATATTTCAGAAACCAATGCCTACTGGAAGACTGGCCAAGTGGCAAATCTTGCTTACTGAATTTGACATAGTCTATGTCACCTGCACGGCAATGAAAGCCCAGGCGTTAGCGGATCATTTGGCCGAAAACCCGGTTGATGAGGAATACCAACCATTGAGTACTTATTTTCCAGATGAAGAAATAAACACCATAGAAGTAGTCTCGAAAAATGCTCATGTTTGAAAGATGTTCTTTGATGGGGCCGTAAACGCCAAAGGTGTAGGAATTGGGGCAATCTTGATCTCACCCTCTGGTCAGTACTATCCTGCTACATCTAGGCTGCGCTTCGTTTGCGCGAACAATACAGCTGAATATGAAGCCTGCATCATGGGCATGCATATGGGGATCGATTAGGATGTTGAAGATTTATTGATTATGGGGGACTCTGACCTGATTATCCGGCAAGCCCAAGGTGAATGGGAAACTCTGGATGTCGAGCTTATCCCTTACCGACAGCACGTGGAGGATCTAGGCAAGCGATTCAAATCGATAGAGTTCAGGTATACCCGCGTTGTCACAACGAACTAGCGGATGCACTTGCCACCTTAGCTTCAATGTTACCCTACCCAGGCAACACCCACGTCGATCCCTTGGAAATCCAAATCAGGGAAAGACACGATTACTGTAATGTAATCGAGGCAGGATCAAGTACCCAGCCATGGTACCATGATATCAAGAGGTTCTTGAAGACACAAGAATACCCCGAACATGCTACTGGAGATCAAAAGAGAACTATTAGGCGGCATGCAGGTGGTTTCTTTTTGAGCGGCGAGGTATTGTATAAAAGGACCCCGGACCTCAATTTGTTAAGATGTGTTGACGCCGAGGAGGCAGGAAGAATCATGCATGAAGTACACGCAGGAGTATGCGGGCCCCACATGAATGGGTATGTTTTGGCAAAGAAAATCCTTCGAGCGGGTTATTACTGGATGACCATAGAAAAAGACTGTTTTAGTTTTGTTCAAAAGTGTCATTAGTGTCAGGTGCACGACGATCTGATTCATGCGCCTCCCACAGAACTGCATCCTATGTTTGCACCTTGGCCATTTGTTGCTTGGGGCATGGACGTCATTGGTCCGATTGAGCCAAAAGCTTCAAATGGGCACAGGTTCATATTGGTCGCTATCGATTACTTCACAAAATGGGTAGAAGCTGTCACTCTTAAATCAGTCACTAAGAAGGCTGTGGTGGATTTTGTACATTCAAATCTTATCTGTCGTTTTGGTATTCCTGCAACTATCATCACAGATAACGCGGCAAACCTGAATAGTCACTTGATGGGGGATGTATGCGAACAGTTCAAAATAATGCATAGGAACTCCACTCCTTATCGGCCCAAAGCCAATGGCGCTGCTGAAGCAGCAAACAAGAACATCAAGAAGATTTGAGGAAGACGATCTAGAGTTCCCGACAATGGCATGAACAATTACCCTTTGTATTGCTGGGATATCGCACTACAATACACACGTCAGTAGGGGCAACCCCTTACTTGTTGGTTTATGGGACCGAGGCTGTGATACCAGTAGAGGTGGAAATTCCTTCGCTCCGAACCATTGTCGAAGCAGAAATTGAAGATAGCGAGTGGGTTAAGACTCGATTGGAGCAGTTAACTTTGATTGACGAGAAACGATTGGCCGCGATTTGTCACGGACAGTTGTACCTACATAGAATGGCCCGTGCTTACAACAAGAAAGTACGACCCATGAATTTTGAAGTAGGGCAACTGGTATTAAGGCGCATTCTGCCACATCACCAGGAAGCGAAAGGAAAATTTGCTCCTAATTGGAAAGGCCCATACATCATCAGGAAGATATTGCCGAGAGGAGCATTGTATCTGGGTGATATTGAAGGAAATGATCCTGAAACAGCAGTGAATGCGGATGCCGTCAAAAGGTATTATGTCTGAGTTTTACTTCAGTGGTCTTGGCACGTTTGAGATGATGAAGGTTTTATTCCCACTACCCAAACACTATTAACTCTCTCTACAAACCCTTTTGAGCCGGTTACATTTCTTTGGCTACCTTGTAAAAAAAACAACATTGATTGAGCCTGAACTACGTATGACTTGATTCCGAAAGGATACGTAGGCAGCCTCTCTCTGGGGTTCAGTCACACCAAAAATAAAATCCAATTTACCCTAAAGTTGAAACCGGGGCACACCAAATGGTTTAGAAGTTGTAGTTTCATCTACAATTCCTTTACCAAGCACAAGTCCTTCGGATCAATTGCCAAAGGCAGGGGAAGCCGAGAGACATCATGATTGGAGGCCAGCACATTCAAATTGAGAGAAATAAAATGAGAGAGTCTTGTCGGTGAAAACCTTCGGGCACCGAGAGGCTATGGGAGCAGAGAAATCGAAAATGAGAGAGCTTGTTTAGTAAAAACTCGCAAAGAGTGCTATCAAGCGACAACAAGAAGAGAATTGAGATATGTCGACTAGCGAAAACCCGCAAAGGGCGCTGTCGGCCGAAAAGATGATTCCACCTCAGAAAGTCTTGGCAAGGTTCCACTGGTTTGGAAACATAGATCTGTTTTGGTTCATGAGGAAATGCAAGTTCGTGAAAGTCGGGTATCCAGTCCAAAAAGCATGTCATGTCAATTTAAAGTCAGCATGTTTCCTCAAATAAGTCTTTCTTGTCCCGAAAGGGACACTTCTCTTTTTAAATTTGTTTTCTCCGCTCTTTGTCTTACCTTTCTTTGAATCCCTTTCATTTTAACCCCAAATTCCAAATATACTGGAAAGAATAGGTGGCAGGACCGGTTTCACGGAGCTCCGTTTAGTAAGAAGTAAATACCCCGCTTCAGTGGTACGTCTGTCCAGTCCCGATTAATCATGATGTTGGTTGCCTTCGAAGTAAAGCCACACACACCCACAAAAAAAAACCGACAAATACCCATAGGGTCTCCCTTTGTACAAATCCCAACAGGGTCTCCCTTTGTAAAAATCCCCACAGAGTCTCCCCTTGTAAAAATCCCCCAAAGAGTCTGCCCCATCCAATCCCCAACGAGTCTGCCTTGTACAAATCCCCACAGAGTCTCCCCAATAAAAATCCCCACTGAGTCTGCCTCGGTAAAAATCCCCAAGCAGAATGGGATGGAAGAACCAAAGCCTTACACGGGCAAATCATCACGAAATCCGGGAATGCGAGTCTGAGCAGTTTAAAAGGGTTTCCCCTGTGAATCTAATCAATGGCAGAGTTTCTCAACAAGAATAAGGATGCGACAAAGCAATTGGAACAATCAAGGTCACCGAACCAACCACCATTTTCAAACTGACAATTGTTCTTTGTTTGGAAAATTGAAACAGGTGTGATCCAAAGCAATCGTGCAAGAAGCAGTTGTTGCCCAAAAAGAAAAGAAATACGTGAATGCAAGAAACAACTTTGCAATAAGGAATCTACCCAAAAAGGAAGTTTCCCCAAAATTCTCTCCTGCATTTTACTAAACAAAAAAAAACAAAAAAAAGAAGTAAGAAGAGAACTCAAAAAAAAGGGTTAGTTAGAATCCCCAATTTTCTGTAAGCCATCACTAGGGCTCCAATCCCTGAGTTGAGCAGTCTTTCCTTTAGCCAACATTAGGGCTCCAATCCCTGAGTTGAGCATTTTTCCATTTAGCCAACATTAGGGCTCCAATCCCTGAGTTGAGCATTTTCCATTTAGCCAGCATTAGGGCTCCAATCCCTGAGTTGAGGAGTTTTCCATTTAGCCTACATTAGGGCTCCAATCCCTGAGTTGAGCATTTTTCCTTTTAGCCAACATTAGAGCTCCAATCCCTGAATTGAGCGTTTTTCCCTTTAGCCAACATTAGGGCTCCAATCCCTGAGTTGAGCAGTCTTTCCTTTAGCCAACATTAGGGCTCCAATCCCTGAGTTGAGCATTTTTCCATTTAGCCAACATTAGGGCTCCAATCCCTGAGTTGAGCATTTTTCCAATTAGCCAGCATTAGGGATCCAATCCCTGAGTTGAGCATTTTTCCATTTAGCCAGCATAAGGGCTCCAATCCCTGAGTTGAGCAGTTTTCCATTTAGCCGACATTAGGGCTCCAATCCCTGAGTTGAGCGTTTTTCCTTTTAGCCAACATTAGGGCTCCAATCCCTGAGTTGAGCGTTTTTTCCCTTTAGCCAACATTAGGGCTCAAATCCCTGAGTTGAGCGTTGTTCCATTTAGCCGACATTAGGGCTCCAATCCCTGAGTTGAGCGTTTTTCCTTTTAGCCAACATTAGGGCTCCAATCCCTGAGTTGAGCATTTTTCCTTTTAGCCAACATTAGGGCTCCAATCCCTGAGTTGAGCGTTTTTTCCCTTTAGCCAACATTAGGGCTCAAATCCTTGAGTTGAGCGTTGTTCCATTTAGCCGACATTAGGTCTCCAACCCCTGAGTTGAGCATTTTTCCTTTTAGCCAACATTAGGGCTCCAATCCCTGAGTTGAGGATTTTTCCATTTAGCCAGCATTAAGGCTCCAATCCCTGAGTTGAGCAGTTTTCCATTTAGCCGAAATTAGGGCTCCAATCACTGAGTTGAGCATTTTTCCTTTTAGCCAACATTGGGGCTCCAATCACTGAGTTGAGCGTTTTTTCCCTTTAGCCAACATTAGGGCTCAAATCCCTGAGTTGAGCGTTGTTCCATTTAGCCGACATTAGGGCTCCAATCCCTGAGTTGAGCGTTTTTCCTTTTAGCCAACATTAGGGCTCCAATCCCTGAGTTGAGCATTTTTCCATTTAGCCAGCATTAGGGCTCCAATCCCTGAGTTGAGCAGTTTTTCCATTTAGCCAGCATTAGGGCTCCAATCCCTGAGTTGAGCGTTTTTCCTTTTAGCCAACATTAGGGCTCCAATCCCTGAGTTGAGCGTTTTTCCTTTTAGCCAACATTAGGGCTCCAATCCCTGAGTTGAGCATTTTTCCTTTTAGCCAGCATTAGGGCTCTAATCCCTGAGTTGAGAGTTTTTCCTTTAGCCAACATTAGGGCTCCAACCCCTGAGTTGAGCATTTTTCCTTTTAGCCAACATTAGGGCTCCAATCCCTGAGTTGAGCAGTCTTTCCTTTAGCCAACATTAGGGCTCCAATCCCTGAGTTGAGCATTTTTCCATTTAGCCAACATTAGGGCTCCAATCCCTGAGTTGAGCATTTTTCCATTTAGCCAGCATTAGGGCTCCAATCCCTGAGTTGAGCATTTTTCCATTTAGCCGACATTAGGGCTCCAATCCCTGAGTTGAGCGTTTTTCCTTTTAGCCAACATTAGGGCTCCAATCCCTGAGTTGAGCGTTTTTCCTTTTAGCAAGCATTAGGGCTCCAATCCCTGAGTTGAGCGTTTTTTCCTTTAGCCGACATTAGGGTTCCAATCCCTGAGTTGAGCGTTTTTCCTTTAGCCAGCATTAGGGCTCCAACCCCTGAGTTGAGCGTTTTTCCTTTTAGCCAGCATTAGGGCTCCAATCCCTGAGTTGAGCGTTTTTCCTTTAGCTAGCATTAGGGCTCCACCCCTGAGTTGAGCATTTTTCCTTTTAGCCAACATTAGGGCTCCAATCCCTGAGTTGAGCGTTTTTCCTTTTAGCCAGCATTAGGGATCCAATCCCTGAGTTGAGCGTTTTTCCTTTAGCCGACATTAGGGCTCCAATCCCTGAGTTGAGCAATTTTTCTTTAAGCCACCATTAGTGCTCCAATCCCTGAGTTGCACATTTTACCTTTTGCGACATTAGGGCTCCAATCCCTGAGTTGCGCCTTTTAGACTAGAGTTTTCCAATCCCCTCATCAATTCTTTAAATTTTCATTTCAATTAACTCACGAAATTTTCCTAGTGAAACTGGGGCAGAAAATTTCGTTCGTTTGTTGTTTCGACAGGTCTGACCTCGAGGCGCACGGATCGAGATGACCTACGGTTTGAGTCTCAATCCAGAATAAAGAAAAGAAGAAAAGAGCAAAAAGAAGATGTTCCCAGATATTGGAACAAACAAAGGGCAGGCCTCTCAAAATTTAATCAAATTCCCGAGCTCCGCCAACCCCGTTTCACTCAATACTGCAGAAATAAACAAGCGCCTACAACATGCGAGCATCAAGATTCGGATCGAAGTCTACGAGCAGACTCAGCTAAGACCCAAGATCAAGTTGCAAGAGAATTATAGATAGGAATATTGTAACTAGCGGTTGACAAGCATAAGTAGTTAGTTCAATTTCAATTTCCTTTGGTTGTAATAACGAGGTCAGTAAAGCAGCAGTGGCAACAGCAACAACAGTAACAGCAAGCATCGCAATCCCATGGTAGTCCCAGCTACCAAAGTTTTCCGAACTACATTGACCTGATTCCTGTTTAGCCCAGGATATGTAGGAAATCTTTGAAGCAAAGATTCGGTCAAATCTTTAAAAAATGTGCTTCACACGGAGTAGTCCAACGAGCAAAAATCGTTCATATCCGCTCACTTTATCTTTGCCCGAAAACCTTGCATGTTTTCGAACAAAGAGGGGCAGCTGTACAATTTTTGTCTACGTTACAATTGCTCCAAAAGAAATCGAAAAATAAAAACAAATGGTTTTGTTGTACAATTTTTTGAATTTACGTGGCATTTTTTGTTAGTTGTCTGTAGTTTTATCTGTGATTGTTTTAGTTTTTTCAATTAAAAATATAAAAAATATATGTGTCGCGTGTAAGTTTAGGATATCGTTCTACTATTAGGAATTAATCAAACCATAATTTAGTTTTAGAAAAAACCACAAAAAATACGCATCTTTTATTCTATTTTTGTTGTCATTGAGTGATTTGATTTTTAATTAAATATTAATATGTATGATAATTGTTGTTTAAGTAGTAATTAATATTAGTATAACTTTTATTTTTTGATTTTTACAATTTAATTAAAAATATTTTTGTTTAGAAATTAAAAGAAGAAAAAAGAAGAGAGTTCAAAATTGAAGAAAATCTGGAATTAGGCTCAAATTTGAGACCAAGAAATCAGGCCCAATAATGACATGACCCAGTCCGTTTCCCTGATCTCTATAGCCTCACCAAACGACGTCGTTTAGGGACTATCAGATTTGGACCGTTGATCAAACATATCTAACGGTCCAGTTCAACTCCCATTTTAAACAAAACGACGCCGTATAGGAGTTTCAATCGAAGCCGTCCATCTTGTTCAATCCTACGGTCCCCAACACGCCTCATTAGCCCGACCCATTCCCATCAAAAACCGACCTAGTCCCCTCTGGGACCAAACGTCGTCGTCCCCCCTAAACGAAAGATCCTGTCCGTCAACCACACTTCATCCGACGGTCAGGATCAAACCACCCACCCCATATATAAATCTAAAGCCTACCCCAGTCCCCAAACCAAGCACCCCCTTCTCTCATTTTTCCTCCGTCTGTCTCATTCAGAGACGGACCTAGGTTTAAACCCTAGCCACCTTAGTCCCCTTCCGCTTGAAACCCGGCGGCATCAACGCCGCCGGCCATCATATTAACATCCTAGGACCACTCAACCACCCTGAATCCGAATCCACAAACCTTTTTGGCTCGAATCAATTCCTAGATTCTCGAATCTTCATTTGAAGATTCAAACCAAACCTCAACCTACACCAACCGACCCCAAATTCACACCAGTTGCTCCCTTGACCTCCCTCATACCCTAATCAACGGTGGTTCCGTTCGAATCTAGGTAGAACCCTTCGACCCCCAAATCGGCCTGTATGAACCCTAGAACTCAAGATCCTAGGGGTTTGTCCAATTAAAAGAGGAGTTGGGGTCTAATAGACCTCAATCGAGGTGTTCTCAGTTGAGAACATTTCGATTGAAGTCCGTTCGACCTCAAAGAAGTCAAGTCCAGTTCGAGTCCGGTTCTTCTGTGTTCTTAAGCTTCCAAGGTAATTTTTCCTTTCTTTCTGTTCTGTTAGTAATTCTGTTTGTATCTCTTTACGTGTTTAGTTTAGACTATATGATTTTTTTTAATTAATTCTGCATGTCTTCATAAGACCTTTTTATTTTTTGATCCTTCTGTTTGTTTGTTAATTGTACCTGTTGTGAGTTATGTGTTTAACCTGTTCAGAGTCGTCGAATAGTTACTTCATATAGTTTCCCTGTTATGTCTAAAGTCACTGAAGCCTCATGGTAGCCTAGTTTGTCTAGTTTGTTTATCGATTGTTTGTTATCTATTATAGCTCGTATAGTCGATTATATAAATGTCGTTAACTAAAATCATCTGAAAAACTAGAGAATCATGAGTTTGCTCATGTCAATGTAGTTACTTGCATGTTTCTCTTGTCTGTGCTAAGACCTGATTGATACTGCCTCATTCCTTAGTTTGCATTATCAACTCTTTGTTGATCAAGTTTGGTTTTGAGTTGGTCAGGATTGGTTCCCAATATGACCAACTCATGCCATTTGATTAACACCCCTTCTGTGTTATGATGTGTTTGAACCTAAGTGGAGAATTGGATATGGCTGTAGTAATCTGATAGTTCAACCTGAAATCAGTATTTAGTGTAAGTTTATATAGACTATAACCTCAAACCTCTAAGCTTAAGGGAAATACAATAAATCAAAGGAGTTTCAAGGGTATTCTGGGGTTTTAAAGGTTCTGAATTGTTTAAAGGCAAGAGAGCTGACAGTAAGGTACTAAAATATTAATTAAACTAATGAAGTTAATTGACCAATAGTGGAATTGATGATATGTTAAGCACCTTTAGCAGCTGGAAATCAGTAACAATATGGGCTTGATGATAAAAAGTTGAAAATGCACATGAGAATAGTAGTGGAACCTGCTGTACAGTAGGATATCCACAGCATTTTTAAAAGTTCAGCAGTTTAAAGTAGAAGAAACCCCATGCCTAGACAACCCTAAGTAGAGATGACAGCCTTTAAGGCTTATTTTATGTCCTGGGCAGCCTGTCTTAAAGGAGATTTTTCTTCCTTTCCATGAGCATAAAAGGAGAAGGGGTCAGAATAGAAAAGGGGGGAGTTGGAGTGAGAATAGGGGAGGCTTTAAATTCAGTTTTGCTTGGGTTTCAAAGGGAGGGGTCAGTCTTCAAATTCAGGTGCTAAACTAAATTTCAACTCCAGCACCTAATAAAAGAACAGAAGCATAGTTTGAAATAGGAATCCTGTCCAGTATTTGAAGTTTTTGAAGTTGTTTGGACTTATCCGAATATTATAGTTTTCTCCTCTGTAATCTGTGTGTTTCTGGGCCATATTTTGATTTCCTGGGCTTTGGTCGTTTGCGGTTGGTTGGTTGTTGTTATTTGCTGTTTGATTTATGCTGAAATTGCAACTGGATTCTTGGCTATTACTGCTGTTGCTGCTATTTCTTTGGCTGTTGCTGATTTTTCTACTTTCTCTTTCTTCTCGTTGTGCTTCAACATCCAGGTACACACTTGAATTTCACACTGGTGTAGCAGTAACAATGAGTATGAAATGAAAGACGCGAAGAATTTTCAATCATTTGGTGTTGTACCTATAGTCTTATAAAATGCTAGTAGATTTGTGTAATTCTTTAGGTTGTAACTCAATAGAAAAATACAGTAAGTAGTTTTGTACTTAATTGAAACTTAGTCTGTTTAAGTATTGTGATTTACAGTTGTTTGGTTGTACGTATGATATAATCATGCAATTTGTGAAATACACGAGTAGTTAGTATATCGATAACTAGACTTCATTTCTAGTTATATTTTGTATGTATAGGGTAGACTGCTACTAACCTCGCTAAATGCAATATAGGTTTTAATCATTTGAGTTAACTCTGTCAAAATCGGATTCCATTAGGCAGTTTATAGGACAAGGGTCGAATCCCATTAGCAGCATCCTCTAGTAGTTAATTCCATTAATCTAGTTTAAATAAGTTAGTTTAAATTCAAACTTGAAGAATGTTTAGCGTGAGTTTAGCATTTTATTAATCTTATACGCAATTTTCTTTATTAAATTAAAAGCATGTTCGCTCATGGAATAAGGCATGAAACAATCCCCCGCCTCATAAATAATTAATCTGATAATTAATAAGGGGCCGGAGTTGGCTGAGCATGTAATTTAATTAGCGTGTATTTCCTTTCTTCCATTTTTAGAGACAAACATAATAGAAAATGTAGTCGCTGTAGGTTTATCCTTTCAAAATGAGACGAGCCTCGCCAAATAAAATGAAAATTGCGGGGCCCTCAACGATTGGTCAAAAATAAAATATTTAGAATTTGGGATGGACTGTTTAGTGAATTTCACTGCCTTCCCCGAAGATAATTACGCGTTAGACTCTTTAGGTGCGATTTTAATTAAAATACCTTCTTAAAATCGGGTGCGCATTTATGTGACCCAAATTCAAATCTCAACGGAGTCGGAATGTATTAACAACCACGGGCGCATTGATTGTGACGTGGTTCGAAATGCATTTTCACGACGTTGCAATTCCATAAAAAATAAATAATAATAAAAGCAGTTTAAATCTAATAAAAGCACACAAGTTATAACATGTATTTAAAATCAGATATTTAGCCATTATAACAATTTAAGCGACCGTGCTAGAACCACGGGATTCGGGGGTGCCTAACACCTTCCCTCGGGTCAACAGAATTCCTTACTTAGAATTTCTGGTTCGCAGACTTCACTTGGAAAGTCGAATATTTTCCTCGAATTGGGATTCAAGATAAACTGGTGACTTGGGACACCAAAAGCCAAACCTTTCCCAAGTGGCGACTCTGAATTAAATAAATAATCCCATTTTCGAATATTGTCACTTAAATTGGAAAAACTCCCCTCGCGCATTTATCCTTCGGGATAAGCGCAAAAAGGAGGTGTGACATCAATCAAGTAATCAAATGCTACTTAAAATTTAGATGCTATCATTCAAATATAAAAGGACATGTTGAAATTCATGACTTTGGATGTAATTTACTTGTTTTTAGTAAAGTTTGCATAAAATAACAGTTATCAACCAAGTATTCAGGCGTCAATTTTTATCTAGATGACTAGACTATTTTATGAGGCCTTGTAGGAAAGAAAACACCAATCTTTGATCGGTTGAGTGTCAAATCTGTTGAGTCCACACTTCGTGTAGGACGCACTAGATGGTGAATTTGTAGTATAAGCTCAAAAACTCAAGAGAAATATAGCGTAATTTTAGAAACAAGAAAAGAGGTGTCCATAGTTTTAAGCGACTTATAAGTTATCCCTCTAACTAGGGGCGTACAAAAAAAAATCGACAAATTGTACCAAACCGATAATCCAAGTCAAATCAGAAAAAGAGACCTGACTATGGTTTAGTTTGATTTGGTTTAGTTTAATTTGGTTTGGTGTAAGAAAACAAAAACGGTCATAATTGGTTTGGTTTGATTTTAACTAAAAAAATCAAACCGAAGCTAAATCAACCCAATATTATATGTCTACAAGTTTTAAAAATATGTTGTAATGTAATTTATGAATATTTCTTAAATATTTTTATAGTTCTCTCTTTTAACGTAATATTTCAAGTTTGGGCTTAGTATTTTTTAATATTCCAATACTCTATGTTATATAGCCCATAAATGTTAGTAACTCAAATAAAACTCAAAGCAAAATCAAATCAATATTAATACTAATAAAAGTAATTTAATTTAATTCTAGGAACAACAATAGTATTGATATCTATTTTTTTTAGATTTGTGTTGGGCTAGACAATGAAAATGCATGATTTTTTTTTATTGTTTAGTAATTGATGAGAGCAAAACACTACTTAAAATTATGCTATCTAATCAAATATAGTATAGTATAATATCGTATCCACAAGGATTTGAGTTAAACAATATTTTCACAGTTTCTAGTTTGATTGCTATCCAAGATCAACAGTTGAGATTTATGTGATTAAGAACCAAAATTAACTAACATCTAAACAATTGACTAGTGACAATTGAAACAAGGAATAAATAAAGAAAGTTATCAATGGGAGAAGATAAGGTTTTGATAGGATATGTGCAAGATAATTATCTGGGATCTAACTCTAGGTAATTCACTTCTAATGTTCAAGTGAGTCTCTCGAATTCACTCAATTATTAGTTCAAATGTTTAGTAGAAACTCCTCTCTTGATTAAGTTTCAACCTTACGAGATAAACCAATTTAAGCTCTATGAAGATATGCAAGAATGTGTAGTGGATTAGTCTTTAGGAGAACCTCTCTCGATTATCCTCCTAACTAGGTTTAACCAACAATATAATGTAACGATATCACAAATTATTCCTCTCTTGATTACATGAACAAGTGAATATAGATGCAACAATTAAATCATCCAAAATCGATTCAATACATAAAACTAGAGTTATAATCCACAAACAAATAACAATGCACCAAATCAATCAAACCATAAAGGGAACTACTCCATAGACATGGAGTAATTCATCACAAATATGATAAAAAGATAGGAAAACATAAATTCAATCCAAACTTGGGTCTTGAGTGAGGAAGGAATGATGAAATCATTGTGCTTTTTCTCCTCCTACTCTTCCTTAGCCTCCTTAGGTCTAAAGCATGTCAAAAGTCCATAAAATAACATTTTTCATGTATTCATACCAAGTAGGGTTGGGCCCAAACGAAATCACCTTTTCCTAGCTGAAATAGGACATGTAATTTGT
Source organism: Nicotiana tabacum (assembly GCF_000715075.1). Taxonomy (NCBI): domain Eukaryota; kingdom Viridiplantae; phylum Streptophyta; class Magnoliopsida; order Solanales; family Solanaceae; genus Nicotiana; species Nicotiana tabacum. Next base: position 82,353,506 of record NC_134099.1, read on the forward strand.
AAAACATATACAGGCGTGCCGCATGGGGCTATAGTGGGACTTATCAGGGAGCTTACACTTTGAAGGCAGCAGGAAAATACGCAGCCGCGTGCCGCGGCTATGGACTTTTCTCAGAGTACGGAATGTTTCTTGATTTTTGATATCCAGATGTGGTTCTCGACCTCTGAACACGATCCCGACTTTATCCCTTAGGCTTTTACTTAGACTTTAAAGCTCCAAATAGCTCGAATTAGTTTTATAATATCTATATAGCTCGGAATCACTCCTATAAGGCATAAAACACACAATAAGTACAAAAACGCTAGCGATTAAAGCTCAAACACAATTAAAGAGCAGTAAATTAGAGTGCAATAAGCGACTAAAATACACAATTATAGCCTACCATCAATACCCCACACTTAAACTATTGCTCGTCCTCGAGCAATCAAACTACATTTTACATAGACATGAATTTTTAAGCAACTCTCCTAACTCATCACACCAAGAATATTTAAAATAGAGTAAGCACAATAGTGTAACATCCTTGCATCAAGATTTTACTCACAAGTACCATGTATTATTCACAACTCGCTCACTTACTCCAACATAGAGGTCAGGCATTATCTTTCCTTCGTAAATCAAGCGCCCTCACACAACAGTAGAGAGTAGCTCCACACATAATAAAACTTATGAAAATCAGGAACTCAAGATAGAAAGAATTCACTCACTCTCAGAAACAACATTCATATATCACAAAAGATGGACCATAAGCTTGCCCGTAGTGTAATACTCTACTAATTGAGCTCATTCAGTCAAGGATCAATCAGGACTTTAATTAGTTGTAATGTAAGTTGCGGGATGGGTAGGATACATTTGGATATAAGAGTGACTACACCTCCCTAACTACTTTAATATATACAATTAAACGTTCAAAACCCCACACTTATGTCAAACTATAACTCCACCTCCACATCAATATACGTCAACTCCCAACTTCTTTAAGAACAAATACATCAAGAGTTACCACTTATCAAAGAATATTTTGCACAACAATACAACTATTTGTTTCTTCTTTTTCAATTCAAGTGGCTCTTACTTTTTTTTAAAATAGTGCACCTTTCTCCTAATTTCATTAGTTCCACTCAAAAGCCAAACCAATCACCCCACACTTTAACTTTTATAAAGTTCATAATAAATTCAAGTGCTCATGAGAGGTAAAAGGTTCAAATAGATGGTCAATTCAAACAAATGGGTAAGGTTTGTTATGTGATAGCCATAGAAATAGGATTGCAGGCTCAAAGGGATTAACTAAGATACATAACAATTAGGTGGGTAAAACATATATATGGCTTAACAAAGAAATGCTTATATCACTTTAAAAACTGAATAAAATCGCTATTTCCCTTTTGTAATGACCCAGCCAGTCATTTTAAGAATTAACGCCCTGATCCCCTATTAACTGCTTTTCCCGTGTTTCTTTCTGCTATTGTGAGTATGAGCACGTGATTTTTGACCTATATGAATTACTCCCATATATTCAAGAAAATAAATTTCTCCCATTATTTGCAATTTTGGTAGATTTTGTAGCATTTTTGTCGACTGTTTGCGTTTGTCTATGCACGTTTATTTTATTTAATTCATGAAAAATACAAAATATGTTGCATTTTCATTTAGGATTTAATTTTATATTTTGTTAGATTAATTAGCAAATTAGTTGTTTTATTAAAATGGAAAAATCGCAAAAATAACTTATTTTTGCATTTTTTAATTTTAGTTTAAATTTTGGTAGTTTTTCCTTTAATTTGGGTTTTGATTAATTGTGGTAATTATTAATTAGAGTTAATTAATTCAATATGGTGGGGTTAATTTGATTTAGGATTTAGTTTAGGTTTTATTTCGATTTTGAGAAAAGAAAAAGAATTTTGAAATAATTAAAAAGGGAAAGGAAGTGGAAAATTCAGATTTTGGGCCTTCTTAATTTTAAATCCCACAAGCCCAATTCAATTCCCCAATTAACTAATCCAATTTGGCTTATACCCGACCCAAGAACCCGTTCCAGAACCGGCCTTCCCCACCAATGAGCCAAACAACGATGTTTCAATCGAGTGGATCAGGACCGTTAATCTCTTTCGATCTAACGGTCCGGAACTGAGGCATAAGACAGTATTTAACTGTCTGAATCTGCGTACCCCCCCAAACCCGTCTCTCTCACACCACTCTCTCTTAGAGAGTTACACTCCAAACCTAGCGCCGCCCTGAAATCCCCCTCCTTTCCGGTGGCGGCGCCGGTCCCCAAATCGACATTACAAGACCACCACGACCCCCTCATTCCAAATTCCTAATTGGTTTCCCTCAAATCTTCACCAGAATCGTCGAATCTGGGTTAGAAGATGAAACCTAAAAATTCAAAAATCCCAAATCGAGTTTTTGTGAAAAATTTAGGTCTACTATGACATTATTCGTGTGTTCTTTACAAGAACACACGATTAATATCAGATTTGGCTGAAAATCCGAAGATTCCGGTTCAATTCTCCACTGTTCGAGCTCCAGTAGGTATTTTCTTCATTTTTTTTTCTTTTCTATTTTTCTGCTTCTTCTCTTTTCTGTTCGTTTTCTTTGTCCCTCTCCCTTTCCTCCAGTCTTTCCTTAGTTAGATTTCTTGATTTGAATTTGGGTAAAGTATTAAAGCATTGATTATAAGTTTCTGTGTTTATATGATGTTTGTATTTGTTTCGTATGCTTTTCAAATTTTCTTGTAAAATTTCTTGTAAATTCTATTTTAGTCTATGCATATTACCCGTTCAAGTTCTATTCCGTTTTTCCAGTCATATAATTGGTTCAGGTTAATTCGAATATGTGGTTTGTTTGTAGCTCGTCGTTTTAAAAGAAGATCACTCAGTTGAACTTAGTGTTAGCCATGGAAAATTCAAGTAATTTTGTTCTTGTAATTTTCAAATGAGCTTTTGATATTGTTTGGGCCTTGAGGTCATTTTCGAATCCTTCATAAGGGCCTATTAAGTGTTGGGTCAAACTTGACCCATCAACACTTCAAATTGGATTAATTTGACCCATATTTCTGCCTGGCCCAGGGGTAATTTTTAGGTGCTTAAGGGGTAGTTTAGGAACTTAGGCTTAAAGAATCTCTGAATAACTGAATATGAAGCTTCTAGGAAGCTGGGGAGGGGGACTGTTCTGAATATCTGATATTTAAATTAAGGACTCCTAAGCAAAAACAAAAATTCGAGAAGGTTTTAAGTGCAAATGTGAATTCTTTAAGGCTGCCATGATGCCTTGCCTATAAATGCATCTCTATCTTGCATTTCAAGGGGGGATTGAGAGATAAAAAAAATCACTGAAATTCAGACGGCTGAGCTTTCTGGTAGAAATTCTGAACTTTTGCATTATTGGTTGAAAACTGAAAAGAAAAAGTCTACTTTTGTTCTTGGATTTCTGATTCTTGTGTGGTATAAAAACCTTGGAAATTGGTGGTCTTATTGCTGAAATAGAAAACTGGCTTGAAGCTATTACTGTTCTATTGGATATGGGGGTGATTTCTGTTACTGATCTACTGCTGTTAGACCACTGATTCCTTACTTCTTGGTTTCTTCCTAATCTTCAGGTAAATCTGTAAACCATGGAGAGCAAATTATCATGTGTGAATGGGAGTTTGAATGAGCATGTAATTGAACTGAATACTGCCGTTTTGCTCCTTCTATTTTGTTTTTCTTTACTTCTATAATAGATATAAAGGTGTGTTAGTTACTTTCAGCTTTCCAAACTCCTTAATATGCATTAATAATGAGCTAACGTCATTTGAAAAATGTGAATGCAAAGGTTTGAATTTCAGGGAAAGCATGTTAGATTGTGATATTTTAGAGTTTGAATCGGTCGCCCTGTTAGTCAGAGTTAACTAAAACTGTGTCTTATATGATTGTAATGTAGTGAATTGATTGTATATGGATTGCTATGGTAAAAACCTAAAGTTAAGCCAATATTGCTTTCATTGCTATTCAGCTCGTTAATCCATGTTTAGATTGTCATACTGATTTCGTATCAAAAGGGAAGCCAAGAGTATTTGGATGGTAGATGCTTGGCAATAGCTCTGACCATTTGGTTTGGTTAAGTATGGGTAATGATCTTACTTGTATGTATAGTTTGTTTCATGTGGGATTAGTAGTAGCTTTGACTGTTTAATATTACTTCCCCTTTTAATTTGAAGATTAAGTGATGAGTTCAAGTTGGGATTTAAGGCGTCAACGATCTTAAGCCACTGTTCAGATTTGGTACCGTGATAAATCAATTAATGTTGGCATGTGATTTGAACAATAATGTATTAGTATTAAGAATGGTTCAATTGTGGATTTTCAATCATTAATTGTTGGATTTTGTTTTTAAATAACATGATCTGTAAATACAAATGCCAATACTTGACGTCCTGGGGACTCGAACTGGGGACCTCATGGTCTGTTGAAACTGGTCCGTTTTCATTTGGGCTCATTCTTAGGCTCAAATTTGAAAGCTTCGGCGAATGGGATTTGGACCATTTCTTTCTTGTTGGGACATTAGTTATTTGTGCTGGTTCAAATCCCTTGTTTAATTGATTAACTTTTCTTTATTTAAGCCCTTTTAGTTAGTTTGAGTGAAACTCTTAATTGCACTTAGCATTTAATAAATTAGGCCCATTAATTAGTGGAGGCGAGCCATATTAGATAACACGAATACCTATGGCCCTCAAAACTAATTTTAGAAGCCTTTAAAATAGAGTAAGCAAGGTGAGCCGTGCCAAATAAAATCTCAAATGCATGGCCCCCGCTTAATTAATATTTCAGTCCTTAGAAATTGAGGCGCGCCATTTAGTTGAATTTTCCATGGCCCTCGCAAAGTTAAAAGTGTGTAGTTGCTTTACGCGCGCTATTTAAAAATTACTTTCCTAAACTCGGGTGTGCATTTATGTGACCCAAATCCAAATCTCAACAACGTTAGATAAAGTGTGTTGTGGACTGTGGGTGCATTTATGTGACGTGGTTCAAGACACATTTTATGTGACGTTGAATCTTCCTAAAAAATAATTAGATAAAAGCGGTTATAAACTTAAAATTGAACCATAGGCTGAAACATGTACTAGAATCAGATAATAGGCCAATTGTAACAGTTGAGCGACCGTGCTAGAACAACGGAACTCGGGAATGCCTAACACCTTCTCCCGGGTTAACAGAATTCCTTACCCGAATTTCTGTGTTCGCGGACTGTAATACAGAGTCAATCTTTTCCTCGATTCGGGATTTAAACAGGTGACTTGAGACACCATAAATTATTCCAAGTGGCGACTCTGAATTTTTAATAAAATGATCCCGTTTCGATTGTCACTTTAAGTTGGAAAAAACTCCCTTATACCCCTCTTGCTGGGGTGTAGAAAAAAGGAGGTGTGACAGCTCTGACGACTCTACTGGGGACCGAACCTAGAATCTCTGGTTCAGGGTTCAGAATTCGAGCTTAGATGAATTATTGTATTTGGCTTTATCTGTTAACTGATTACATGCTTGGGCCTAATGTGTTAAATGATGCTTTTACCGCTTTGATATTATCTGAACTGTATATAAACTGCTATGAAACCCTTCTCTTCTCATCTTCGGCGATGTGCTCACTGGTCGAGACTCCTTATTTTGTTAGTGTCATACCTTGAAGCCGGATGGCCTTTTGGTTCCCGGTACGTAGCCCCCTCCTTGGCTCAAGTTGTCCGCTCGGGTACACAGTCTAGAACACATACCCAGGTTTTGAACCTAGAATAACCCAGCCTCATGCAGGATCCCTAGTAGGAACATTTGTTTGCATCAATTGCATTTGACTTTGGAGACTCAACAAAGGGGTTGGGTCTGTCTAGGACAAGTGTACCCGAAATGAAAAGACCATCCTGATGCATCTTACTTGCTACTTGTGCATTCATTTGCTTTGGATTTGCATGTTGACCGGCTTATAGAGGAAAAGTTGAAAAGGAAAGCCGATATGGGGACTGAGAGAGATAATTGTCTGTTTTCAATAACCAATGTCCAAAATATACCGAAATTCTGCCGAAATTTTGAAAAAAAAAAATAGAGAAAATGTTTGTGTTTTTTTAGAAAAAAAAGAGTTGGTTTTTCTTTTGTTAGAATTGCCCGAACTACGCCAGTTTAATTCTCACCGGATGTGGGATACGTAGGCAACCCCTATCGGGTCCAACTTCCCTTTTGCAAAAATATCCCAAAAGAACAAAAAATTTCTTTTATTTTAAATAAGCAGGGTGATGCCATTTTTGTCTAAAATAATCGAATGTCCCCAAAAGGATGCCGGAAGGCTGTTTTAGCAAGAACAGCCACCTTCGGTCTCTTTGTCGAATTTTTTGCCGGTTAGCAAGCACAACCTTAAAATCTTCTCCCCGGAAGTGCTGAAAGTCCTTATTTGCAAAGCCGGGTTTTATTTTGAAATGAAAATTTGATAAAAAAAGAGAGAAAGACAGTGTTAACTTTGTTTTTGAGTCAAATGAGTCTTGATTTTGCTTAATCACCCTAATAAATGTGCAGAATGAGCACGAGTCAAAATTTGCCAATAACAGTCATGAACAAGATCCCTTTGGAGTTGTGTATGTGTTGGGAGGATCTTGGTACATCAGGGCAAGATAAGGTCAATCTATACTTGGGAGGACACACCGGGTTGTTGAAGATCAGGCCTAGAGGGGACATCATAAAGGCGTTGGTTACATTATGTGACCCGGCCCACAATGTGTTTCATTTCTCAGATTTTGAACTCACCCCAACTTTAGAAGAAATAGCCGGATATATTGGGAGCGCTGAGGTTCCTCTGAGACACAAGTATCTGGTTGCTCCCAGAGCTGTCGCTGTGCACAGATTCCTAGAATCTTTAAAGATAAGCAGTGGGTTCACAACCCAGATTTGGTAACCGGTTTTTCCATTCCGAAGTTTATATACCAGAGATACGGTCATATAGAAGGGTTTAACAATCCAGAAAGTAAAATTTGTAGCAAGGGGAACCGTCTCAAATGGGAAGAACACAGGTGTTTTGCTTTTATGGTGGTCTTCTTGGGACTTCTGGTGTTTCCTAGGAAAGATGGAAATATCAACATACGAATAGCTGGGGTTGTCAGAACTTTGCTTACTCAGGCAAAAATCACCCTCGCACCCATGATAGTAGCAGAAATTTTTCGCTCTCTCACAACCTACAAAGCCGGAGGAGACTTTTTTGAGGGATGCAATTTGTTGTTGCAGATGTGGATGATTGAACATCTATGCCACCGTCCTCAATTCATGAGTTATGGGTCGACAGAGAAAACCTGCATAGAGGAATTTTATACAAGGGTTGATGGAATCAGCTTGCCAGAAGGGTTCACAGAATGGGTATCACACCTCCGTTCCCTCACTGCAAACCAGATAGAGTGGACGTTTGGATGGCTTCCTGTAGATGAGATCATATACATGCCAGCTACCGGGCCTTATTTCCTCTTGATGGGTCTCAGAAGTATCCAGCCTTATGTCCCATACCGGGTTTTGAGAGAGCTGGGGAGATGCCAAATAGTTCTGAAAGATGAAGATCTTAGTGCTCAAGTAGTCGAGATTGGCCCTGACGGTCAGTTTCATGAAGCAGCAGTCCGCCAGATTTGGAGCGAGTGTCAATACTTAACGGTAAATACCTGTGTACGTGATTGATCCAAAGGTGAAGTTTCACCGGGGTACCTTGCTTGGTATAAAAGGGAAATTGAGTTTGGGAGGCTGGCCAAAAGACCCCCATCTTCAGGAATTTGTCGAAGCATCACAAGAACAGTGGGCTTGGTTGACCAAGGAGAATGAGTACAGGGTTACCATAAGCAAGCTAGAGAACCAAGTCAAGGATCTTCAATTCGAGAATGGTTTGCAAGCCGCGGCAGATGAGGGTGAAAAGAAAAAGCTAGCCAAAGACCCTTCGAGCCTAGATTCGGGGAATGAAAATAGCAGCAGAAAATCCCGCCAGAAGTGCAAAAGATGAAAAGCTTATAAAGAACCTTAGGCAGAAGGTGAGTGAGTATGGTTTCGATTTGAACAAGGCAGAAGGCGAATTAGCAAGGGCTCAAACAAAGCTGGCCAAAAATGCGGAGGAACGAGAGTGCTTGGTTAGGAAATTAAACGAGAAATATGACAATGAGGTTGTGGGGTTGAAGAAAAGGGTCACCATCTTTGAGAAAAAATGGTCAAGTAGGCAAAAGACTTTAAGGCAGAAAGGGAACACTGTTACGCAACAATGGCATAGTTAGAAAGAGATTTGCAACAACTTCAAGAATAGAATCATGTAGCCGAACAAACTTTGGAAGCCAGGGCCCAGCAGATTGGGCATTTGTTGCAAGAAAAGGGTGTCGTAAGAGAGAGGGTCAGAAGAATCACCAACTACATCGCAATGAAGTGCAGTAGCTGTGAGGATATGACTAGATCCATGTTCTTTGCCACTGTGATGACCTTTGTCAATAGATAATGGAAGATATCTACCACATCCAATGGTATTTAGCACGTCGGCCCATGGCGAGACCGAATGATGTCCCGCGGGTCCCAGGAGCAGTTGAGGCACTGATGTATTCGTGATTTGAGTCTGTATTTTCTTTCTGTCGAAGTCTATCAGTTTATTTTCGAGTTGGTAGTTTCTTTCTGTCGAAGTCTGTTAGTTTATTTTCGAGTTGGTAGTTTCTTTCTGTTGGAGTCTGTTAGTTTGTTTTTGAGTTTGTATTTTGTCTTTCACCAGAGTCTATTAGTTTCTTATTGAGTCTGTTAGTTTTTTGAGTCATTGTAATCAAAGCATTTACTTTTTATGAAAATTTGAAAATCCCACAAATGTTCTATTATTTTTACACTTATCCCCAAGAACTACGCTCGGTCTGATTCATGCGGGATCATGATACGTAGGCAATCTCCATGGGATTTGACCATAACCAAAAGAAAAAAAAGAGAGAAAACAAGAGAAAAAGATAGGAAAGACAAAGAAAAAGAATAATAAAAAAATAAGAAACCATGGGGAGGAAACAATGGCAAAACCAGAGAGAGAAATGAAAGGATAAAAAAAAAGAGAAATCAAGCATGGAAAGGCATGAAAGAAAAAAAAAAGAGAAAAAGGGAAGTTGCAAATAGAAATAAGGAAAAGTCGGGGTGACACAAGCAACCGATCAAATGCATAATAGAAACATTTAACTGTTTAGGTGCATTCATCACCCAAATGTGTGATTGCCTATCTGTTAAACCCTGATCTCTAACAAGTTTGCTGTTGTCATCAAGTAACAGGTAGGTGGTTAGTTTGTGTGGTATTCTGGCAACTCACCCATACAACACCCATTCCAAAAACAAAGTGATCATGGCCAATCAGGAACTTGATGCGAGTGTCATTGATCCTTCAAGAGAGGTGGAAGAGTTGGATATTAATTAGATGAAAGAAGAGATGTATAAGTTGAAGCAACAGATGGCCGAAATGTACCAAGCCTGGGCAAAAGGGCAACCACCACCAACTTACCCCGCTAATCCTGCTTTTATCCCGCCATTGGCTCAACCCCAGGAACCTCCCACTGTGAACTCATCTCCGGACTTCCCCTATACCAAAAATTCCATGGCACCACCTCCCATACATCACAAGCTCTACCACCCAAACAAGTCCCGTACCGTCCTCCACCAGTCACTCTTGTTTTTGTGGCACCCCCACCTGCTACATTGCGCCGATCCTCCAGTGAGCCTCTCCAGACTCACGACAACCAGTATTATCCCCTGAAGCCCACCTTCAAGGCTCCAGAACCCTATTCCTACACCCCTCGTTTTGATCTTCCTGTGGAAATCGAAAAACCATCTAAAAATCCCGAAAACGAGGAGATGTTCAGGAAAGTTAAAAGCTTGGAACAGTAATTCAGAGACATGCGGGGGTTGGGAGGTCAAGTAAGTGTGGCCTACAAAGACCTATGTTTGTTTCTAGATGTGCAATTGTCGGCAGGGTTTAAGATGCCCAAGTTTGATTTGTACGATGGGCATGGTGATCCAGTAGCGCAATTGAGAGGGTTTTGTAGCAAAATGAGGGTAGCTGGAGGGAAAGATGAATTGCTAATGGCATATTTTAGTCATAGTCTTAGTGGTTTAGTGTTGGAATGGTATACCCGGCAAGATCACGGAAGATGGTACACATGGGATGATCTAGCCCAGGCATTTGCTGGTCATTTCCAGTACAATCCCGAAATCATTCCGGAACGACTATCCTTGACAAAACTTGAGAAAAAGCACAGTGAAAGTTTCAGAAAGTATGGTTTCCGTTGGAGAGAGCAAGCAGCGCGGGTTGACCCTCCGATGAAAGAAAGTGAAATGGTAGATTATTTCCTGCAGGCCTTAGAGCCCACTTATTTCAGTCATCTAGTATTGGCTATAGGCAAGTCCTTCAACGAAGTGGTGAAAATGGGGGCCATGGTAGAAGAAGGGCTCAAGTCCAACAAAATCATGAGTTACTCAGCTATTAAGGCAACCACCCATGCCATTCAAAACGGTACTGGGGGAACGATTGGAAAGAATAAAAAAGAGGATGCCGTAACAGTTGAGTCAGGAGCTTGGTTCGAGCCTAGGAGTTCACCTCACCATTATTATCAACCTCGTCCCCACCATCAAACCTACCCTTATACCCCGTATAATCCACCTCAACACTATTACCCACTACCAGACTCTCATTTTTCTGTCCACCATGTCCAAACATACAGCCAACCTCAGGCTCACGCACAATGGCATGCGCCAGCCCCACAAAATACATACCCAGCTCCACAAAATGCCTATCCACCCTCAAAAGCCTATCGAAACCCTACTGGATCAAGTTTCCGACCCAACCAAGCATTCAAGAACGAGAGGTTGCATAAGAAGAAAACCTTCACTCCATTAGGAGAATCTTATACCAGTTTGTTCCACAGATTGCGACAGTTAGGTATGCTGAGTCCGATCAAGCCAAAACTGCCAAATCCTCTCCCAAGGAATCTTGATCATTCTGTGAATTGTGAATATTGTTCTGGTGCTCCGGGGCACGACACAGATAAATGCTGGCAATTGAAAACAACTATTCAAGAGCTCATTGATACTAATCGGATTGAGGTCCAGCTCCGGAGACGCCCAATATCAACCAGAATCCATTGCCGGCCCATCATGAGACAAATATGATCGAGATAGTTCATAGGGAAGGGGAGCCTAAGAAGCCTTCACAGACCGTCATGATGATTCGGTCCAGTAAAGTCAGGCCGGTTGAAATGCCAACAAGTGATAAGTCTGTGATCAAGTTGAACGGGGCAAATAGTGAACCATCTGTGGTGGTCAAGAAGGGGTCCTCAAGTGACGTTGCAGTGAAACATGAAAGAGCGAAAGTGGTTGTGCCAGGAGTGGCGAACAAGTCTGTGGTAATTGTGGAGGGTGCTCACACAAATCCTGTCATTATCAAGCTGGTAACTCAATTATCGATAGTCAACAGCAAGGCAGTCCCATGGAATTATGAACGAGTGACAGTGACTTACAAGGGGAAAGATGTCAGAGAAGAAGTTTGTGAGACCCATGGTTTCACTCGATCGGGGAGATGTTTTGCCCCCGAAGAGTTGAGAAAAGCTAAGATCTCCAAGGATAACCCAATGTTGGTGAAGAAAGCTGTGACCGAGGAAGAAGCAGAGGAATTCTTGAGAAATATGAAAGTGCAGGACTATTCCTTTGTGGAGCAGTTGAGGAAAACACCAGCTCAGATTTCACTATTATCATTATTGATCCATTCAGACGAGCACCGTCGGGCTTTGATGAAGATCCTGAATGAGGCCCACGTTCCTGACAAAATCTTAGTAAACCATTTGGAAAAGATAGCCAACAAGATATTTGAGGTAAACGGAGTCACTTTTTCTGATGATGAGTTACCCGTGGAGGGTACTGAGCACAATAGAGACCTCTATCTTACGGTGAAATACAAAGATTCTATGGTTACTCGGGTACTGGTCGACAATGGTTCTAGTGCGAACATTTTCCCTCTTTCCACTCTGAACAAGTTGAAGGTGGATGATGAAAGAATTCACAAGAACAGTATCTGTGTTCGGGGATTCGATGGTGGAGGGAAAGATTCAGTCGGGGACATAGTGTTGGAGCTTACAATAGGGCCAGTTGAATTTACCATGGAGTTCTAGGTGCTCGATGTGGCTGTTTCTTACAATCTGCTGTTGGGTCGACCCTGGATTCATGCTGCCAAAGCAGTCCCGTCTACTCTGCATCAAATGGTCAAGTTTGAGTGAGATAGATAAGAAATTGTTGTGCACGGCGAAGATAATTTGGGTGTTCCCAGTGATGCCATTGTTCCGTTCATAGAGTTTAAAGATGACAAGGGGCCATGGGTTTATCAGGTTTTTACACGGTATCAGTAGAGAAAATTCCAGAAGGGAAGTGCGTTCCAACTCTAAGGGTAGCTGTTGCATCAGTCATGGTAGCCGTTAAATGTTGAAAAATGGTTTTGTACCGGGCAAAGGTTTGGGTGCATCTGTACAAGGTATCGTACAGCCGGTGTCTCTTCCCAAGAACTTGGATACATTTGGTTTGGGATTCAAGCCCATAGTTGCGGACATAAAAAGAGCAAGAAAGTTGAAACAGAGGGCATGGGTCCTCCCAAAGCCCATCCCGTGTCTTTCCAGATCATTTGTCAGGCCTGGCACCAAGAAACACCCAGTAACAACAGTTCCCAGTTTTATGGTTGATCCTGATAAAGAGTTGATTGAAAAGTTCGAGAAGTTATTCGCCGATGTGAACATGTTGGAAGCTGGAGAGGGTTCGAGTAAAGCGGATGTGTAGTTTGTTGGGCCTAGTGCAAAGATTAACAATTGGGAAGCTACTCCTCTTCCTACTCGGAGGGAGTTTTGGTAATTTGCTTTGATTTTCTTTCAGTTTATCTGGATTATTCCAGGATTGTAATTCAGATTCTATGTTCCATCCGTTTGGATGTATAAACCTTGTTATCTTTAATTTCACTGAAATGCAATTTCCTTTTTTCTTCCTTCCTGATAGTCTTATTTTTGTTTTTCTTTTCTTCCTTGTACAGTTCTTTTTATGCTAGTTTCAATGACATGACATGCATGAGGAATCTCCGGCCCAGTCTTAAAAGCCAATCTAATTCTAAAATAGTAATTCAAGAAATAGAGTGTGAGTGATGAATCGGAATATGATGAGGATGAGGCCTTTGAAGAGATTAGTAAAGAGTTAAGCCATTTTGAAGAAAAACCCAAGCCTAACCTGAGTGATACAAAAGCAATCAATTTAGGGGACCCAGATAATATTAGAGAAACTAAGATAAGTGTCCATATTGAACCTCACTAAGGGAGGAGATAATAAAAGTGTTACTTGAGTACAAAGACGTCTTTGCATGGTTATATGATGACATGCCGGGTTTAAGCACTGACTTGGTGGTTTACAAATTTCCCACTGACCCGATATTCCCTCCTGTTAAGCAGAAGCTGAGGAAATTTAAAACTGATATGAGTGTGAAGATCAAAGAGGAGGTCACCAAGAAATTCGATGCAAAAGTCATTCGGGTCACTCGGTATCTCACTTGGTTAGCCAATGTAGTACCTATGCCAAAGAAGGATGGCAAGACCAGGGTTTGTGTGGATTACCGCGATCTCAACAAGGCGAGTCCTAAGGACAACTTTCCATTGCCAAATATCCATATTCTGATTGATAATTGCGCCAAACACGAGATTGGGTCTTTTTTGGATTACTATGCGGGCTATCATCATATCCTAATGGATGAGGAAGATGAAGATAAGATGGCATTCATCACACCATAGGGGACATATTGCTACAGGGTCATGCCTTTCGGTTTGAAAAATGCTGGGGCAACTTACATGAGGGCAATGACAACCATATTCCACGACATGATACACAAGGAGATCAAGGTTTGTGTGGATGATGTAATCATAGAGTCTAGAAAGCATTCTAATCATGTCAGAGATTTGAGAAAATTCTTCCAAAGGCTTCGTAGGTACAATTTTAATCTCAATCCTGCAAAATGTGCATTTGGTGTGGCATCTAGAAAATTGTTAGGATTCATAGTCAGCTGTCGAGGTATTGAATTGGACCCGTCAAATATCAAAGCTATCAAAGAGTTGCCTCCCCCAAGGAACAAAACTGAGGTGATGAGTTTATTAGGGAGGTTGAATTACATCAGCAGGTTTATTGCTCAGCTTACGACAACTTGTGAGCCTATCTTCAAATTGTTGAAAAAGGATGTTGCGATCAACTGGACAGATGAGTGTCAAGAAGCATTTGATAAGATAAAGGGGTACTTGTCAAACCCACCTATATTGGTCCCACCAGAACCATGGAGACCTTTGATTCTGTATTTAACGGTTTTGGACAACTCGTTTGGTTGTGTGCTAGGTCAGCATGACATCACCAGCAGGAAGGAGCAGGCCATCTATTATCTCAACAAGATTAAGTACACTTACCTGGAAAGGACATGTTGCGCCATAACTTGGGTAGCACAGAAGTTGGAGCACTATTTGCCATCTTACACCACTTACCTCATCTCCCGTTTGAATCCATTAAAGTATATCTTTCAGAAGCTTATGCCCACAGGGAGGATCGCAAAGTGGTAGATTTTGCTCATGGAATTTGACATCGTCTATGTGACCCGGACTACGATGAAAGCCCAGGCATTGGCCGACCATTTGGCTGAGAACCCAGTGGATGAAAAATATGAGCCTCTGAAGACTCACTTCCCTGATGAAGAGGTAATGCACCTTGATGGGTTGGAACAAGTTGGAGAGCCAGGTTGGAAACTTTTCTTTGATGAAGCTGCTAACATGAAAGGCATTGGGATAGGAGCTATATTGATTTCTGAAATAGGACATCACTACCCTGTTACGGCTCAACTTCGTTTCTATTGTACTAACAACATGGATGAATACGAGGCATGCATTCTGGGTTTGAGGTTGGCTGCAGACATGGGTGTCCAAGAGGTCTTGGTCTTGGGGGACTCGGACCTTCTGGTACACCAGATCCAAGGGGAATAGGAAACATGGGATTTAAAACTCATACCGTACCGGCAATGTTTGCATGATCTTTGTCAACGGTTTCTATCAGTAGAGTTCAGCCATATTCAAAGGATCCATAATGAGGTTGCTGATGCTTTAGCTACCTTGGCGTCAATGTTACAACATCCAAATAAGGCTTATGTTGACCTGTTGCATATTCAGGTCCATGATCTGCATGCTTACTGTAATGTGGTAGAAGAAGAGATTGATGGTGAGCCTTGGTTTCATGATATCAAGGAATATATCAGGATGGGGGTGTATCCGGTACAAGCCACAAGTGATCAAAAGAGAACAATTCGGCATTTGGCGAGCGGATTTTTCTTCAGTGGAGGGGTTTTGTACAAAAGAACTCCAAATCTTGGATTGCTAAGATGCATAGATGCTAGACGTGCCACTACTATCATGATCGAGGTACATTCTGGAGTCTGTGGACCGCATATGAGTGGATATGTGCTAGCAAAGAAGATTCTCCGAGCAGGTTATTATTGGCTTAATATGGAGCGAGATTGTATCAGTATCGTGCGTAAGTGTCATCAGTGCCAAGTGCATGGAGATTTGAATCATTCTCCACCATCGGAATTACATACAATGTCTGCACCATGACCCTTTTTTGCTTGGGGCATGGATGTCATTAGACCAATTGAGTCAGCAGTATCCAATGGGCACAGGTTTATTCTTGTGGCCATTGATTATTTCACCAAGTGGGTTGAAGCTAAAACTTTCAAGTCTGTGACCAAGAAAGTAATGGTCAATTTTGGCACTCAAATATCATTTGTCGGTTCGGGATCCCAAAGGTGATCATCACAGATAACGGTGCTAATCTCAATAGTCATCTGATGAAAGAGGTATGTCAACAGTTTAAGATTACACATCGCAATTCCACCCCATACTTCCCCAAGTCGAATGGAGCAGTCGAGGCAGCTAACAAGAATATAAAGAAGATACTTCGGAAAATGGTGGAAGGGTCCAAGCAATGGCATGAAAAGCTGCCTTTTGCATTGATGGGTTATCGCACTACTGTTCGTACATTAGTAAGGGAAACTCCTTATTTGTTGGTATATGGCACGGAAGCAGTGATACCCGCAGAAGTTGAAATCCCATCCCTTCGGATTGTCGCAGAAGCCAAAATTGACGATGATGAATGGATTAAAACCCGCCTAAAATAATTGAGTTTGATTGATGAGAAAAGATTAGCAGTAGTGTGTCATGGCCAGTTGTATCAACAGAAAATGGCAAGTGCATATAATAAGAAGGTGCGTCCATGGAAGTTTGAAGTGGGTCAGTTAGTATTGAAACGCATTCTTCCTCATCAGGCTGAAGCAAAAGTCAAGTTCGCCCCAAACTGGCAGGGGCCGTTCGTCGTAACAAGAGTGTTGTCCAATGGTGCTTTGTATTTAACTGATATAGAAGTCAAATGTGTAGAAATGGCCATCAATTCCGATGTGGTCAAGAGATATTATGTATGATTTCTTTGTTTAAATTGTAGTTGTTTGTACTTGGCATGTTTGAAGATTGGAATGACGAAGGCATTTTGTTCTACTATCTAAATACTTTATTCTTTGTTATCCCTTTGAGCCTTATTTATTTCTTTTTCATACCCCTCTTTTGGAATCAGTAGTAAAGTTCAGAAACGCAAGTGCAAAATGTAAGTAAAGGATAAAGATAAAAAGATAAAGAAATGAATGAAAAGAGAAAGAAAAGAATGAAAAGAAAAAAAAGAAAAAGAGAGGAAAAAACAACAAAAAGAAGAAAAGAAGAGAAAGAAAAAGAAAAGAAAAATCACAACAAACAAAGTAATTCTTATGACATGAGCTACGTTTGACCTGATTCCTTTTAAGGATACGTAGGCAGCCTCACGGTTCGGTCCCATCAAAATAAAATCCCAAAAAGTCCCCAAGCAAAGAAACTAGGGCAGAAGTTGTGGTTGTTGCAAGAAATCTGATTCCAAAAGTTGTAATTTTGAACCCACTTGAATTGTTTTGAGCCTTTGATACCCTTTCTTTCTAACCCTATCCAAAAGCCCACATTACGGTCCAAAGAAAGACCTTCCGATCAATCTTCGAGAAATACCACGTCAAGCAAGGAGAGGTAATTCATATCAGGGGCAACACTCTGGTCCAAGCAGAAAAATGTTAAAAATGAGAGAGTCTTATTGGTGAAAACCCTCACGGGCACCATAAGGTGACAAGAGCTGAGAAAAATAAAAAATGAGAGAGTCTTATTGGTGAAAACCCTCACGGGTAGCGTAAGGCAAAAGTAAGTTGAGAGATGAACAAATGAGAGAGGATTATTGGTGAAAACCCTTCAGGGCACCGTAGACCAAACAAGGTCAAGGTTTTGGTGAAGAAATTAGGTTATGGAAACTCCGGGGAAACAAAGTATGGCAACTGAAAGTTGGTTGGTTGGACAGGCTGGGCCGACTAATCCGAAGTGCATGTCATGATCATTGGTGCCAACTGCTCCACCCAGATAAGTCCCTTTTCTTTTTCCCCTTCAGATAGTCTTCCAATTTTAGATTTTTCTTATCCTTAACTCTGAAAGTCATTGCATTTCATTTCTTTTGGGTTTATTTTTCTAAGATGTTCCCAATGTCAGTTCTGTTTAAGCAAATAAGAAGGAATTTCAAAGCTTACTACCAACTTCCAAAGTTGCACAAGGCGCAGGGTAGCCAAGGCATTGCTAGAGGTAGTATGATGTGAAATGGGGTATAAAAGGTCAGTGGAAGTTCCATCGGTGAAATGGTTTGGTAATTTTGTGGGAAATGCAGAGGTTCAAATAGATGGGTCAGAGATGTAACAAAACGGTTTGGGTATAGAACACTCGGGTCATCCAAAGTCATGGCTTTTGAAAGTCAGTCGGGAGGTCAAGCGGTTCTTGGCCAGTTCAGGGGAAGTCAGTCAAAACAAAGCACGACAGCGTGGAGACTTTCAGCAAGAATGCCACAAACTAACCACCACATTTTAAACTGACAAGATTTTTCTTTGATTGAAACAGGGGCAGAAAGTTTTCGATTGTTCGGGAAAACCCTCCATAGGGGAAAAGCAAGCACCAGACAGGTCTAATTTTGATTTTCAGGGCCCTCCTGGAAAATGGGACCTAGCTTAGAAATCAAAAAAATCATAAGTAGCAAAATCTAGCATAAATGTAACCCAAGGAATATAAATTGGTTTCAAAGTTTGCATGTTTAAAACAGGATTTCATTAAGAGTTGTCAGGACCCTCCTGAATAATGGGACCTAGCTTTAAAATTTCCATTGGATAACAAAATTTAGCGTAAGTTCTGCTGTAGGGTAGTATAATTCAGCTGTTAAAAGTTGTCACTCTTAAGATAAGACTTGATTTTTGATTTTCAGGACCCTCCTGGATAATGGGATGTAGTTTTAAGACCTTCTTAGATAACAATATTAGCGGAAGTCACACCTTTAGAAGATATAATTTAGATTTTAAAACCATCATTTAACTAAGAGTTTTTAGGACCCTCCTGGATAATGGGATGTAGTTTTAAAATTTGCTTGGATAACAAGATTTAGCATAAGACATACCTTCAGAAGAATAATTTAGCTTTAAAAATATCATTTAAATAGGAGTTGTCAGGACCCTCCTGGATAACGGGATCGAGCTTTCAAATTCTTGATAATGTTTGGTAACATGATTCAGTTTAACACTCACAGATGTGCCTAGCTACCAAACTGGGGCAGAAAATTTTCTTTATTTTTTCTATTTTTGTTGAAATCAGGCACCCACTTGGAGAACAGGGAGAAGCAGTTCGGGTTCAGCAGTCAGGCGTCCACCTGGAGAGCACGGGAATACAATTCAAGTTCAGCAGTTAGGCGCCCACCTGGAGAGCACTGGAATACAATTCAAGTTCAGCAGTCAGGCGCTCACCTGGAGAGCACAGGAATACAATTCAAGTTCAACAGTCAGGAGCCCACCTGGAGAGCACGGGAATACAATTCAAGTTCAGCATTCAGGAGCCTACCTGGAGAGCACGGGAACACAGTTCAAGTTCAGCAATCAGGCGTCCACCTGAAGAAAGGGAAAACATCTCAGATTACAATTCAAGCCGGCAACAAATCAACATGGCAACAAGAGCTGCAAGATCATGTTTGAAAATTAGATAGGATTTCTTGTAATTCATAGATCATAGTTTAGTCTAGCTTCTTTTGTTTTGTCATGGTGTAATAAGGGGTTCAGTAAGCAGTAGCAGCAGCAACAACAACAGTGAAATCACAGCTTCATGGTAGTCCCAGCTACCAAAACTTCCTAAACTACACTAACCTGATTTCTTTATACCCAAGGATATGTAAGAAACCTCGGAAGTAGGGTACGGTCAAATCTTTCAAAAATGCTTCCCACAGAGTATTCAAACGGGCAAAAATTGCTCGTATCCGCTCACTTTATCTTTGCGTGAAAAACTCTTCGTGTTTCCGAGAAAAGAGGGGCAACTGTGAGCACGTGATTTTTGCCCTATATGAATTACTCCCATATATTCAAGAAAATAAATTTCTCTCATTATTTGCAATTTTGGTAGATTTTGTAGCATTTTTGTCGACTGTTTGCGTTTATCTGTGCACGTTTATTTTATTTAATTCATGAAAAAATACAAAATATGTTGTGTTTGAATTTAGGATTTAATTTTACATTTTGTTTGATTAATTAGTAAAATATTTGTTTTATTAAAATGGAAAAATCATAAAAATAACTTATTTTTTCACTTTTTAATTTTAGTTTGAATTTTGGTAGTTTTTCCTTTAATTTGGCCTTTGATTAATTATGCTAATTATTAATTAGAGTTAATTAATTCAATATGGTGGGATTAATTTGATTTGTGATTTAGTTTAAGTTTTATTTCAATTTTGAGAAAAGAAAAAGAATTTTGAAATAATTAAAAAGGAAGGAAGTGGAAAATTCAGATTTTGGGCCTTCTTAATTTTAAATCCCCCAAGACCAATTCAATTCCCCAATTAACTCATCCAATTTGGCCTATACCCGACCCAGAACCCGTTCCAGAACCGGTCTGCCCCACCAATGAGCCAAATGACGACGTTTCAATCGAGTGGATCAGGACCGTTGATCTCTTTCGATCTAACGGTCCGGAACTGAGGCATAAGACAGTATTTAATTGTCTGAATCTGCATACCACCCCTCAAACCCGCCTCTCTCACACCACTCTCTCTTAGAGAGTTAAACTCCAAACCTAGCGCCACCCTGAAATCCCCCTCCCCTCCGGTGGCGGCGCCGGTCCCAATCCACCCCAAATCGGCACTACAAGACTATCACGACCCCCTCATTCCAAATCCCTGATTGGTTTCCCTCGAATCTTCACCAAACCCGTCGAATCTGGGTTTGAAGATGAACCCTAAAAATTCAAAAATCCCAAATCGAGTTTTTGTGAAAGATTTAGGTCTAATATGACATATTCGTGTGTTCTTTACAATGACACACGAATAATATCAAATTTGGCTGAAAATCCGAAGATTCGAAGATTTAGGTTCCATTCTCCACTGTCCGAGCTCTAGTAGGTATTTTCTTCATTTTTTTTCTTTTCTATTTTTCTGCTTCTTCTCTTTTCTGTTCGTTTTCTTTGTCCCTCTCCCTTTCCTCCAGTATTTCCTTAGTTAGATTTCATGATTTGAATTTCGCTAAAGTATTAAAGCATTGATTATAAGTTTATATGTTTATATGATGTTTGTATTTATTCCGTTAGCTTTTCAAATTTTCTTGTAGAAGTTCTTGTAAATTCCGTTTTAGTTTATGCATATTCCTCGTTCAAGTTCTGTTATGTTTTTCCAGTCATATAATTGGCTCGGGTTAATTCGAATATGTGGTTTGTTTGTAGCTCATCGTTTTAATTTAAAAGAAGATTAGTCAGTTGAGCTTAGTGTTAGCTATGGAAAATTCAAGTAATTTTGTTCTTCTAATTTTCAAATGAACTTTTGATATTGTTTTGGCCTTGAGGTCTTTTTCAAATCCTTCATAGGGGCCTGTTAAGTGTTGGGTCAAACTTGACCCATCAACACTTCAAATTGGGTTAATTTGACCCATATTTTTGGCTTGCCCAGGGGTAATTTCCAGGTGCCTAAGGGGTAGTTTAGGAACTTAGGCTTAAAGAATCTCTGAATAACTTAATAGGAAGCTTCTATGAAGCTGGGGAGGGGCACTGTTTTGAATATCTGATATTTAAATTAAGGACTACTAAGCAAAAACAAAAATTCGAGAAGGTTTTAAGTGCAAATGTGAATTCTTTAAGGCTGCCCTGATGCCTTGCCTATAAAGGCATCTCTATCTTGCATTTCAGGGAATTGAGAGATAAAAAAATCACTGAAATTCAGACGACTGAGCTTTCTGGTAGAAATTCTGAACTTTTACATTATTGGTTGAAAACTGAAAAGAAAAAGTCTGCTTCTGTTCTTGGATTTCTGATTCTTGTGTGGTATAGAAATCTTGGAAATTGGTGGTCTTATTGCTGAAATAGAAAACTGGTTTGAAGCTATTACTAGTCTATTGGATGTGAGGGTGATTTCTGTTGCTATTCTACTGCTATTAGACCACTGATTCCATACTTCTTGGTTTCTTCCCAATCTCCAGGTAAATCTGTAAACCATGGAGAGCAAATGATCATGTGTGAATGGGAGTTTGAATGAGCATGTAATTGAACCAAATACTGCCGTTTTGCTCCTTCTATTTTATTTTTCTTTACTTCTATAATAGATATAGAGGTGTGTTAGTTACTTTCATCTTTCCAAACTCCTTAATATGCATTAATAATGAGCTAATGTCATTTGACAAATGTGAATGCAAAGGTTTGAATTCCAGGGAAAGCATGTTAGATTGTGATATTTTAGAGTTTGAATCGGTCGCCCTGTTAGTCAGAGTTAACTAAAGTTGTGTCTTATATGATTGTCAAGTAGTGAATTGAGTGTCTATGGATTGCTATGGTAAAAGACTAAAGCTAAGCCAATATTGCTTTCATTGTTATTCTGCTCGTTAATCCATGTTTAGATTGTCATACTGATTTCGTATCAAAAGGGAAGCCAAGAGTATTTGGATGGTAGATGCTTGGCAATAGCTCTGACCATTTGGTTTGGTTAAGTATGGGTAATGATATTACTTGTATGTATAGTTTGTTTCATGTGGGATTAGTAGTAGCTTTGATTGTTTAATATTACTTCCCCTTTTAATTTGAAGACTAAGTGATGAGTTCAAGTTGGAATTTAAGGCGTGAACGATCTTAAGACACTGTTCAAATTTGGTACCGTGATAAATCAATTAATGTTGGCATGTGATTTGAAAAATAATGTATTAGTATTAAGAATGGTTCAATTGTGGATTTTCAATCATTAATAGTTGGATTTTTTGTAAGCTACATGATCCGTAAATGCAAATGCCAATACTTGACGTCCTGGGGACCCGAACTAGGGACCTCACGATCTGTTGAAGCTGGTCCGTTTTCATTTGGGATCATTCTTAGGATCAAATTTGAAAGCTCTGGCAAATGGGATTTTGACCATTTCTTTCTTATTGGGCCATTAGTTATTTGTGCTGGTTCAAATCCATTGTTTAAATGATTAACTTTTCTTTATTTAAGCCCTTTTAGTTAGTTTGAGTGAAACTCTTAATTGCACTTAGCATTTAATAAATTAGGCCCATTAATTAGTGGAGGCGAGCCATATTAGATAACACGAATAGCTATGGCCCTCGAAACGAATTTTAGAAGCCTTTAAAATAGAGAAAGCAAGGTGAGCCGTGCCAAATAAAATCTCAAATGCATGGCCCCCGCTTAATTAATATTTCAGTCCTTAGAAACCGAGGCGCGCCATTTAGTTGAATTTTCCATGGCCCTTGCAAAGTTAAAAGAGCGTAGTTGCTTTAGGCGCGCTATTTAAAAATTACTTTACTAAACTCGGGTGCGCATTTATGTGACCCAAATCCAAATCTCAACAACGTTAGATAAAATGTGTTGTGGACTGCGGGTGCATTTATGTGACGTAGTTCAAGACACGTTTTATATGATGTTGAATCTTTCTAAAAAATAATTAGATAAAAGCGGTTAGAAAGTTAAAATTGAACCATAGGCTGAAACATATTGTAACAGTTGAGCAACCGTGCTAGAACCACGGAACTCGGGAATGCCTAACACCTTCTCCCGGGTTAACAAAATTTCTTACCCGGATTTTTGTGTTTGCAGACTGTAATACAGAGTCAATCTTTTCCTCGATTCGGAATTTAAACCGGTGAATTTGGACACAATAAATTATCCCAAGTGGTGACTCTGAATTTTTATTAAAATGATCCCGTTTCGATTGTCACTTTAAGTTGGAAAAAAATCTCTTATACCCCCCTTGCTGGGGTGTAGGAAAACGGAGGTGTGACAGTGAGTTGCCGGGAGGATTTATTTGGAGTTTCGGAGAGTTTTAGGATACTTAGTCCCTAAATGAGAGTTTAAGCTTTAGAATTTGGAGAAGTGTGAAGACATCCTCGGAATGGAATTCCGTCGATTCCGTTAGCTCCGTTGGGTGATTTCGGACTTGGAGGCATGTTCAGATTGGGAGGTCCGTAGCTTATTTAGGCTTGAAATGCCGAAAGTTGAATTTTAGAAGTTTCTGGTTCGATAGTGAGATTTTTGTTCTAAGGGTTGGAATGGAATTTTGGAAGTTGGAGTAGCTCTGTAGTGTTGAATGTGACAGGTGTGCAAAATTTCACGTCATTCGGACGAGGGTTGATAGACTTTTTGATCAAAAGCATAATTTGAGAGTTTTTGGAGTTCTTAGGCTTGAATCTGATGTTAAATTGGTGTTTTGATGTTGTTTTGAGTGTGATGTTTTAGGATTGATTGGAAGGTTTAGTTGAGGTCCCGGGGGCCTCGAGTGAATTTCGGGTGCTTAACAAAAATTGATTTTGGACTTAGGCAAAAAATTTGATTGCTAATTGAAATCCTGTCATAACCGCACCTGCGTGTGCGGAACCGTAGGTGCGGCGCCGCAGAAGTAGCTAGGTGACTGCAGAAGCAAAATTTTGTCCAGGCTACAAAAGTCACAGGTGCGAGAAGTGGAACGCACCTGCAAGACCACAGGAGCGGAAAGGCAGTCGCAGAAGCGAAAATTTGAGTTTAATGAAAAGTCGCATGTGCTACTTCGTCTACGTAGAAGCAGGACCGTAGGTAGGGTCCCAGGGTTGCAAATGCAGTTTCACTGGTCAGAGAAAGGGCAGAAACGAGGGTTTAGTCTCAAAACTTGAAAAAATTGATTTGGGAGCTCAGGATTGGCGATTTTGAGAGAGATTTTCACCTGAGTGTTTTGGGTAAGTAATTCTTACTCGGTTTTGATTAATTTCCACGAATCTATGCTTAAATTCATTCTCTGAATTCGAATTTTTGGTGAAAGTTTGGAGAAAAATTGGGAAAAATTCTTAGGCCAAATTTTGGGGTTTTGATCTAGAATTTGATGTCATATTGGAATAATTTTGGTATAAATGAACTCGTGAGAGTATGAGAATTCTGAAGATGTAATTTTTACCCGACTCCGAGACGTGGGCTCGGGGGTGTTTTGATCATTTTTCCTAATTTCGTGTATTATCTTAGAATTAATTAGTGGAATCAGTTACTTGAAGTTATATTTACATTATGCAATTGATTTGAATAGATTTGGGCCATTTGGAGTCGAGTAGTCGTGGCAAGAAAGTAGTTTCGGGTTGATTTTTGAGCCGGTTCGAGGTAAGTGGTTTGCCTAACCTTATGTGGGGGAACTCCCCTTAGGATTTGGTATTGTTGATATTTGAAATGCCTTGTATGTGAGGTGACGAGTGCGCACTTGTACTAATTGTTGAAAATCTTGTTTTTATTAAGTAACTATAATTGTGTTTCCTTTCCTGTTTAGACTACTTGCAATTTAAGCCTGATGTTATCTTAGGGAAGCATGTCTAATTGACTTAATTGCTTTACTTGCTCAAACTGCCTTATTTGGATTATATGCAGCGTGCTAGGTTAGAAATCCTGTTTTACCTTGGTATGAAATTTTAATTGAATTAAGTATTCTTCGTGTTACTGTTGTGTGTTTACTTTGGGACTATGAGATGATATCCCGGGAGATCCCCCTGCCTATTTACTTTGGTACTACGGATTTGTATTCCGGGAGATCCCCTGCACATATATTGATTTGGACTGTAGTGCGGGATACCGAGAGATCCCCAACACATATATTGAGGATACTAAGAGATCCTCGGGATACCGAGAGATCCCCAACATGTATATTGAGGATACTAAGGAGTTCTCGGGATATCGAGAGATCTCCAGCACATATATTGAGGATACTAAGAGATCATTGGGGTACCGAGAGATCCCTAGCACATATATTGAGGATACTAAGAGATCCTCGGGATACCGAGATATCCCCAACATGTATATTGAGGATACTAAGGAGTTCTCGGGATATCGAGAGATCCCCAGCACATATATTGAGGATACTAAGAGATCATTGGGGTACCGAGAGATCCCTAGCACATATATTGAGGATACTAAGAGATCCTCGGGATACCGAGAGATCCCCAGCACACATATTGAGGATACTACGAGATCCTCGGGATACTGAGAGATCCTCGGTTGTTATCTTTGTGTTGAGTTGTATTCCTTCTGTGATTATTTTGTCTCTGTTATAGTTGTTGTTATTCTTATTATCATGTGTTACTTCATATTGTTAGCATTTAATTATATTGTCGTATTCTATACTGTTTTCCCTCATTTTTTAGCTATAATCAGTAGGGCCTTAACCTTCCTCGTCGCTACTCAATCGAGGTTGAGCTTGGCACTTACTGATTACCGTTGTGGTGTACTCATGCCCTTTTTGTGCATGTTTTTCATGTGCATATCCAGGTACTTCGACTCAGTTCTACTACCCTTAAGGCGAGGCAACCCTCCAGAGACTTCAAGGTATATCTACCGCGTTCGTAGACCGAGGTGTCCCTTTCCACTTTCTCTTATAGTTTTAGCCCTTCTGTATTTATCTTGATTTAGACATTCTAGAGTTAGAGCACAATGTAGTATTCATAGCTTATGATTTCATGAGATTCTGGGTTTTGGGGAATTGTTCAGTTTTTGAGATCTTGTATTGGTATATGCCGAGCGGCATCTTAATAACTTCTATATTTGTTTATCTTCTGTTTTTATTATTTTTTCCGCATTTTGGTTCTTTTTTTGCAATTGTTAGGCTTACCTAGTCATAGAGACTAGGTGCCATCGTGATAGTTCACGAAGGGCGAACTTGGTCCGTGACAAGTTGGTATAAGAGATCTAGGTTCATAGGAGTCATGAATCACAATCCGGTTTATTAGAGTCTTGCGGATCGGTACGGAGACGTCTGTACTTATCCATGAGAGGCTATGTAACTATTAGGAAAATTTCACTTCATTTGATTTCCTTGTTGTGCGAGATTTTTGATATCACAATTCTAATCTTATGTTTTCTATTCTCTCACATATGGTGAGGACACATGCTACCAGAGATGATCAGGCACACGCGCCCCTACTAGAGCTGTCAGAGGTCGGGGTCGGGGTAGAGGCCGAGGACGCGCACGTGGTGGAGCCAGAGTACCCACGCGAGCTGCCACCGAGGTGCCACCAGCAGTTCCAACTGGAGTCCAAGCACCTGATACGCCTACTGCTACTACTACTCCAGCTCTCCAGGAGACCCTTGCATAGTTCATGAGCATGTACACCACTCTGGCTTAGGCAGGGTTTTTTTCCCTTGCTTTAACTACATCTCAGGCCGGGGGAGGAGCGCAGACTCCCACCGCCTGCACTCCTGAGCAGCGAGTGCATGTTGATCAGGTCTCGGAGATTATTCCTGTATGGCCTGTAGTCCCAGATCAGCCCGAGGATAGGGCAACGGCTTCCGATGATGAGTAGTTGAGGCTTGAGAGGTTCAAGAAGTACAAGCCTCCTATATTCAGTGATCTAGCATCAGATGATGCTCTGGGATTTTTAAATGAGTGCTACCGTATCCTCCGTACCATCGGTATATCTGGATCATGCGGGGTTTCCTTCACTACCTTCCAACTTCGAGGAGCCGCCTATGAGTGGTGGCGTACCTATGAGTTAGACAGTCCGGATGATGCAGTTTCCCTAATTTGGACTCAGTTTTCAGATTTGTTCTTGAGAGAGTATGTTCCTCTGAGCCTCAGGAGCGCATGGCGCATGGAGTTTGAGCATTTGTGTCAGGGTACTATGACTATCTCGGAGCAATCTGTTACACTAGCTTGGCTAGACATGCCCCGGCCTTGTTTTTTACTATTCACGATAGGGTTCGCTAGTTTATTGAGGGGCTTATTCCTAACATCAGGTATAGCATGGCTCGTGAGTTGGAGATGGATATTTCTTATCAGTAAGTGGTGAGCATTGCTAGGAGGATAGAGGGTATGCATGTTAGGGATAGAGAGGAGAGGGAGGACAAGAGGTCTTGAGAATCAGCCATTATTTTGGTACTCGTGCTCCAACTGCAGTTTGTCATGGTAGGGTTATATGAGTCGCCCCGTTCATTCAGTTCTTCCAGCAGCCAGTGGTATTCCAACCCCTCCGATGCCTCAGGAGCCTTATTATGCACCTCAAGAATCTAGTGTGCCTCATACGCGGGGTGTTTTCAAAGGTCAGTCCAGTAGACCTGGCTCGAGCTAGTCACAACTGCCACGTCCTCCTAGAGCTTGTTTTGAGTCTGGTGACACACACTATGTTGTGAGGGATTTCCTAGACTTGGGAGGAGTGCACCTCCACAAACTTCTCAGCCACAGCGTGTCCCGCAGAGTTCTCAGGCTATGGCTACATCTCTAGTTGCTACCCCACCTATTCAGCTAGCTAGAGGTGGAAGTCTGGGAGGTAAAGGTCACCCTAGAGGGGGGGCAAGCCAGATATTATGCCCTTCTTACCCGTGTCGAGGTTGTTGCCTCCGATACTATCATCACAAGTATTGTCCTGGGTTATCATAGAGATGCATCGGTTTTATTCGATCCAGGATCTACTTATTCTTATGTTTCTTCTTATTTTCCCCCACATTTGGGTGTACCTTGTAATTCTTTGAGTTTCTCTGTTTATGTTTCTACTCCTGTGGGAGATTCTCTTGTTGTAGACCGCGTTTATTGGTCGTGTGTGGTTGCTCTTAGTGGTTTTGAGACCAGAGCCGATTTATTATTGCTCAACATAGTAGATTTTGATATTATCTTGGGCATGGACTGGTTGTCGCCCCATTATGCTATTCTTGATTGTCACACCAAAACTGTGACGTTGGTTATGCCAGGTGTACTGCGAGTAGAGTGGAGGGATACCTTAGGTTATACTTCTAGTAGAGTTATTTCATTCCTTAAGGCTCAACGTATGGTTGAGAAGGGGTGTGACGCGTATCTAGCTTATGTGAGAGATGTCAGTATTGATACCCCTACAGTTGATTCAGTCCTAGTAGTACGGGATTTCTCTGATGTGTTTCCAGCTGATCTTCCGGGAATGTCGCTCGATAGAGATATTGATTTTAGCATTGATTTGTTGCCGGGCACTCGACCTATTTCTATTCCTCTGTATCGTATGGCCCCTCCTGAGTTGAAGGATCAGTTACAGGAATTGCTTGATAAGGTTTTTATTCGGCCCAGTGTATCACCTTGGGGTGCTACTGTCTTGTTTGGAAAGAAAAAGGATGGTTTTATGCGTGTGTGCATTGATTATCTCCAGTTGAACAAAGTTACAGTGAAGAACCATTATCCTTTGTCCTGTATTGATGATTTGTTTGACCAGCTACAGGGTGCACGAGTGTTTTCTAAGATTGAATTGCGTTCAGGTTACCATCAGTTGAAGATTCGGGAGCCAGATATCCCAAAGACTGCTTTCAGGACTCGGTATGGTCATTACGAGTTCCTCATTATGTCATTTAGGCTGACCAATGCCCCAGCAGCCTTCATGCATTTGATGCACAGTGTGTTCCGGCCATATCTTGACTCGTTCGTCATTGTCTTTATTGATGATATTCTGGTATACTCCTGGAGTCGATAAGATCATGAGTAGCACCTGAGGACAGTGCTTCAGACTTTAAGGGAAAAGAAGTTATATGCAAAGTTCTCAAAATGTGAGTTTTGGTTGGATTCCATGGCATTCTTATGCCACGTGGTATCAAGTGAGGGTATTCAGGTGGATCCGAAGAAAGTGGAAGCAGTGCAGAGTTGGCCCAGACCATCCTCAGCTACAGAGATCCATAGTTTTCTTGGCTTGGCGGGTTATTATCGTCGATTTGTTGAGGGGTTTTCATCTATTGCAACACCTATGACCAGACTGACCTAGAAGGGTGCTCTGTTCCAGTAGACAAAAGAGTGTGAGGAGAGCTTTCAAAAGCTCAAGACTGCTTTGACTACAGCCCTAGTTTTGATATTGCCTATAGGTTCGGGGTCTTATACCAATTATTGTGATGCGTCAAGGATTGGTCTTGGAGCGGTATTGATGCAGGACGATAGGGTGATTGCCTACACGTCCAGATAGTTGAAGGTACATAAGAAGAATTATCCTATCCATGATCTCGAGTTAGCTACTATTGTTCACACCTTGAAGATCTGGCGTCATTATCTGTACGGTGTGCCTTGTGAGATTTATACTGATCACTGGAGTTTGCAGCAACTGTTCAAGCAGAACGACCTTAATTTGCGCCAGAAGAGGTGGTTAGAGCTGCTGAAGGACTATGATATCACTATTTTGTATCACCCGGGCAAGGCCAATATGGTGGTTGATGCTTTGAGCCGCCGGGCGGAGAGTTTGGGGAGTTTAGCTCATTTACTAGCAGCAGAGAGGCCCATGGCGATGGATGTTTAGGCCTTAGCCACCCAGTTTGTGAGATTGGATATTTCGAAGCCCAGTCGGTTTCTATCTTGCGTGGTTTCTTGGTCTTTATTATTTGATCGTATCCGGGAGCGTCAGTTTGATGGCCCTCATTTGCTTGTCCTCAAGGACAAGGTTCTGCATCGTTGTGACGACCCGGCCAGTCGTCTCATGAGTTACCACTCTGTTTCCCCCCATTTATGCTTCTTATTGCTTTGTTTATTGGTTCTATGAGTGATCGGGTTTTTTAGCTCAGGTTCAGAAAGGATTTGGTAAGGTTGTAGACACTTAGTCTCTTTTGAAGAAGCTTAAGTTGGAAAAGTCAACCGGATATTGACTTATGTGTTAGAGGGCTCGGATGTGAGTTCTGATGGTTCGGATAGCTTCGGGAGGTTATTTTGGACTTAGGAGCGTGATCGGAATATGTTTTGGAGGTCCAGAGTATATTTAGGCTTGAATTGGCGAAATTGGTGAAATTGGATTTTTCGCGTTTTCCGGTTGATAGGTGAAATTTTGATATAGGGGTCAGAATGAAATTCCGAGAGTTGCAGTAGTTTCGTCGTGTCATTTGGGATGTGAGTGCAAAATTTCAAGTCATTCGGACATGGTTTGGTTGGATTCTTTATCAAAAGCGTAATTTGGAAGATTTTGGAAACTTAGGCTTGAATCCGATGTGTTATGATTGAATCGATGTTGTTTGAGGTGTTTTGAAGATTGGTACAAGTTTGAATAAGGTTTTGGAATATGTTGGTGCTTTTGGTTGAGGTCCCGGGGGCCTCGCGGTGATATCGGATGGTTGATGGAGAAGTTTGGAATTTTGGTGAGCTGCAGATTTTTGCTGCTTCCGGTATTTCCGCACCTACGGATTGGGGACTGTAGGTGTGATCTCGCAAATGCGTGGATGGGAGCTGCAGAAGCGGAATGGAGCTAGGGAGGCAGGAAACTGTAGAAACGTTTAGTGGACCGCACCTGCGGTGGCGCAGGTCCGGCTGGTGCATCGAAGATGCGGATCGGGGCGGAATAAGTGAAAACCGCAGAAGCGGTTCTTTGGCCGCAAATGCAGTACCGCAGAAGCGGGTATATCGCCGCAAATGCGAAAATGCTTGGGCCAAAAGGTATAAATTGTGTCCTTCGCAATTTTGAGCTATTTCACCATTTCTAAGTCGGCTTTGGATTTTTTTGGACGATTTTGAAGAGAGATTTCAAGGGAACTTTATTGAGGTAAGAATTTTGGACCTAAAAATCATTCCTATGGTATTATTTCACGATTAGAGCCATAATATATGGAAATTAAGGGTTAAAATTGGAGAAACTAGGGCATGGTATTGGAAACCTAGACTTGAGGATTTGAGGGACCTATTGTGGTCGGATTTTCCTACTTTTGATATATATGAACTCGTGGGGAGATAAGGAACCCATTGATGTGAATTTTATCGAATTCCGAGACGTGGGCCCGGGGTCGGGTTTTGATAATTTCGGGATTTGTGTTGTAAATTGATTATTTTCGCTTGGGCTTCGTTCCCTTAGCATATTTTGACGTCGTGGTTCTCATTTTGGATAGATTCGACGCGAGTGGAGGCCAATTTGAAGAGCAAAGGCATCGCGGGCTAGAGTTTGGACCAGATTGAGGTGACTAATGATTGTAAATGATGTTCTGAGGGTATGAAACCCCGGATTGCACATCGCAGTGCTATATTGAGGTGACGCACACGCTAGATGACGAGCGTGGGGTCGTGCACTATTGCAGATTGTTACTTAGTCCATCCCGAATGACTATTTTACCACGTATTTGACTGAAATATATTTGCTATCGTCATGTTTTAGGCTGAATGTCATATTTGGGCCTCGTGCCAACTATTTGAACCCTTAGGGGATTTTTATTGATATATCCTCATTGTTTTGATTTTATACTTGAACTCAGTCATGCTACATTTCACTGTTTTCATACTCGGCCATGTTTACTCTGTTTTAACACTTAAATGATCTTTTAAATGATACTTTGGCCTGAGAATCACGTTTTACTATTGCCCGAGTGGCTTGTGAGGATTTTGACTAAGTAAGGCTGAGGGCCTATATTGTGAGGAAACTTTTGGTTATGATCATGAGGCTGAGATGGCTTGATATTGCGCTTGGGCTGTAAGGGTCCCCTCCAGGAGTCTGTACACCCCCAGTGAGTGCGGGTACCTATTGTGGTGTGAGATATAGCCCGAGGGGCTAGTATTGTTGACATTGTGCCCTAGGGGCAATCCTTTATGTGATTATCTGTCTTATTTGTCTGTCATTTACTTGTTTAATTGTTGAATAGGCATTTTTCGAAATTTAAATTGAAATTATATGATTTTACATATCTTTATTGAATCACTGTTCTTACCTGTTTTACTGCTTCCTTATAGCCTATAATGTGTTTTAAGTAATTTCTTGCTTTCAGTCTTTATTTATGATTATTACTCACTTAGTTGGAGTACTCACTTTACTTCCTGCACCCCATGTGCAGATTCAGCTGTTGTTGATCCCGCTAGCGAGTGTTGATCTTTCCAGCTCGGGCGGATTCGAAGATTCTCTAGGTAGCTGCCGGCGTTTGCAGCCCAGAGCTTCTTCCCTTATCTTATATCTCTTTGTTTTAGACCTGTATTGAACTATGTAGACCCTTATTGTATTTTCCGGATTTGTAGTTGCTCATGACTAGTGACACCCCGGTATCGGGCTGTGTTGGGTTTATCTTCCGCAATTGTACATTTAACTGTTCACTTTTGGATTAATTATCATGTTTTAGACTTAAATTCTTATTGTTTGATTGCTTAAATATGAAATGGAAAGTGTCGCCTGGCCTTGTCTTCACAAGGGGCGCCATCACGACCGGTTTCGGGTTAGGGTCGTGACAAGTTGGTATCAGAGCCTAGGTTACATAGGTCTTACGAGTCATGAGAGGGTTTAGTACAGTCTCGCAGATCAATACGGAGACGTCTGTATTTATCCTCGAGAGGCAGCAGAACCTTTAGGAAAAACTTCATATCCTTGAAATTCTTGTCATGCGAATTTTTTGATCTGAGTACTAAACTTTTGTCATTCTATTCTCTCATAGATGGTGAGGACACGCGCTACTGGTTAGGATGGACGACCACCAGTACCACCAGCTGTGGCCACTAGAGGCTGAGGATGCGGTCGTAGTCGCAGTAAGGGCATAGGTGTAGCCCGCACAGCAGCTAGGGCAGCACCTGCAGATCCACAGCCGCCCCAGTTCAGGAGCAGATCCCAATTGTGGACGCTCCAACAGCACCAGCTCAGGCACCACCTATGCCCATTGTGATTCCAGGTCTTCAGGAGGCCTTGGCTTAAATTCTATTAGTTTGCACTTGCCTAGCTCAGGCAGTCTCAACTACTACATCCACAACTACTTCTCAAGCCGGGGGAGGCAATCAGACTCGCGCCGCTCGCACACCTGAGTAGGTCGTGCAGGGACTTTAGACACCGGGGGCACATCCAACCCAACCAATTGTAGCTTCTCAAGACTATGTAGTTCCTGCCATGCCATAGGACGAGCAGCGTAGGTTGGAGAGGTTTGGTAGACTTCAGCCTCCAACCACTAGCGGTGTAGAGGATGAGGATGCCCAGGGTTTCTTGGATAAATGTCGGCAGAAGCTTCGTACAACGGGTATTCTAGAGACCAGCGGGGTCACTTTCACTACTTATCAGTTTTCTGGAGCTGCCTTCACTTGGTGGGAGACTTTTGAGAGGTGTAGGCCTGTTGGTGCAGCACCCCTTACCTGGCAGTAGTTCTCCGTTCTCCTTTTGGAGAAGTATGTGCCGTAGTCTCGCGAGAGGAGCTACGTAAGGAGTTTGAGTGGTTGCGTCAGGGAGAGATGATTATGATGCAGTATGAGATGAGGTTCTCCGAGTTAGCTCGTCATGCTATTTGGTTGGTTCTGACAGATAGAGAGAGGATTAGGAGGTTTGTTGATGTCCTCACTTATCAGCTTCATATTCTCATGACCAGAGAGAGGGTGATTGGTGATACTTTCAAGGAGGTTGTGGATATCACCCATGATATTGAGTCTGTTTGTCGCCAGGAGCGAGAGGAGAGAGAGGCCAAGAGGCCTCGAGGAACTGGTAGCTATAGTGGTGCTCCTTCAAAAGGTCAGTTTCAGCACAGCAGAGGCCGTCTATTTAAGCATGCTCAGCCATCTCGCCTAGGTTATCATGGGCCGTCATCAGGTCATGGTCCTCACAGTTCTCAATAGGGTCAGTCATCACTTAGTGCCCTTCCAGCTCATAGTTTATCTCGTGCTCCATCAGTTCAGGGCTCTTCTATGCCAGGTGCATCTCCTAGTAACTTCGGTGCGAGGGGTTCCCTTTTGTCCCCTTCTCCAGCACCTAGGAGTTGTTATGAGTGTGGAGAGATGGGCCATATGTGGATGCAGTGCCCTCGTCGTCTTGCGAGTTCATCTCAGTAGAGGGGTCAGTCATCGGCTTCAGTGCCAGTTACTTCACCACCGCCCGCCCAGCCAGCTAGGGATGGAGGTCAGTCAGCTAGGGGTCGCGCCAAAGGGGGAGGTCGATCAGGTGGCGGTCAGGCCCGTTTCTATGCACTTCCAGCTTGACTCGATGTTATTGCTTCAGATGCATCATTACAGGTATTGTTTCAGTCTCCCACGGAGATGCCTCTATATTATTTGATCCTGGTTCCACCTTTTCTTATGTGTCACCATACTTTGCTCATTATTTGGGTACGCCCTGTGAGTCTCTTGCTTTGCCTGTTCATGTATCTATCCCGGTGGGTGATACTGTTGTTGTAGACCGTGTGTACCGGTCGTGTGTGGTGACTATTAGGGGTCTGGAGACCCGTGTGGACCTTTTATTATTGTGTATGGTGGATTTTGATGTCATTTTGGGCATGGATTGGCTATCTCCGTGTCGTGCTATTTTGGACTGTCATGCCAAGATAGTCACATTGGCTATACCGAGTGCGCCACAAATTGAGTGGCGAGGTTCGACTGATTATGTTTCCAGTAGCGTGATCTCATTCTTGAAGGCCAGCGTATGGTTAGGAATGGTTGTCTTTCGTATCTATCCTTTGTGAGGGATGTCGGTGCAGTGACTCCCAGTATTGATTCTGTCTAGTTATGAAAGATTTTCCCGATGTGTTTCCTACAGACCTGTTGGGCATGCCACCGGACAGGGGTATTGACTTTGGTATTGACCTGGTGTCGGGCACTCAGCCCATTTCTATTTTGTTGTATCGTATGGCACCAGCGGAGTTGAAGGAGTTAAAGGAGCAGCTTCAGGAGCTCTTTGGAAAGGGGTTATTTCGGCCTAGTGTGTCACCTTGGGGTGCGTCAGTTTTATTTGTGAAGAAGAAGGATGGCACTATGAGGATGTGCATTGATTATAGGCAATTGAACAAAGTAACAGTTAAGAACAAGTATCCTTTTCCTCGCATTGATGATTTATTCGACCAGCTTCATGGAGCGAGAGTGTTTTTCAAGATTGATCTCCGTTCAAGTTATCACCAGTTGAAGATCAGGGACTCGGATATTCTTAAGATAGCTTTCAGGACCCGATATGGTCATTATAAGTACTTGGTGATGTCTTTTAGGCTGACCAATGCCCCAGCAACGTTCATGCATTTGATGAACAACGTGTTCCGGCCTTATCTTTACTTGTTTGTCATAGTCTTCATTGATGATATTCTAGTATATTCGCATAGTCAGGAGGAGCACGCGAAGCATTTAAGAGTTGTGTTGCAGATATTGAGGGAGGAGAAGCTTTATGCAAAGTTCTCCAAGTGTGAGTTTTGGCTCACTTTAGTGGCTTTCTTGGGGCACGTGGTGTCCAGTGAGGATATTCAGGTTGATCTGAAGAAGATAGAGGCGGTTTAGAGTTGGCCCAGACCGTCCTCAGCCACAGAGATTCGCAGCTTTCTTAGTTTGGCGGGTTATTATCGCCGGTTTGTTTAGGGGTTTTCATCCCTCGCATCGCCCTTGACCAAGTTGACTCAGAAGGGGACTTCATTTGTATGGTCGGATGAGTGTGAGGAGAGCTTTCAGAAGCTCAAGATGGCCTTGACCACAGCTCCAGTGTTAGTTTTACCATCGGCTTCAGGTTCATATACCATGTATTGTAATGCTTCGAGTGTTGGTATTGGTTGTGTATTGATGCAAGAGGGTAGATTTATTTCTTATGCTTCTCATTAGTTGAAGCCACATGAGAAGAACTACCCCGTTCATGATTTGGAGTTGGTTGCCATTGTGCACGCGTTGAAGTTTTGGAGGCATTATTTGTATGGTGTGTCTTGTGAGGTCTTTACTGATCATCATAGCCTCCAACACTTTTTCAAGCAGAAGGATCTTAATTTGAGGCAGCAGAGGTGGTTGGAGTTGCTTAAGGATTATGATATCACTATATTGTACCATCCGGGGAAGACCAATGTGGTGGCCGATGCTTTGAGCCGAAAGGCGATGAGTATGGGGAGTTCGGCATATATTTTAGTTGGGGAGAGACTCTTTCAGTTTATGTTCAGGCCTTGGCCAATCAGTTCGTGAGGTTAGATATTTCGAAGCCCAGTCGGGTATTGGCTTGTATGGTTTCTCGTTCTTCTTTATATGATAGCATCAGAGAATGCCAGTATGATGATCCGTATTCACTTGTCCTTAAGGACAGAGTTCATTATGATGATGCCAGAGATGTGGCTATTGGTGATGATGGAGTGTTGAGGATGTAGGGTCGGATTTGTGTGCCCAATGAAGATGGGCTTCAGGAGTTGATTCTGGAGGAGGCCCATAGCTTGCGGTATTCCATTCATCCGGGTGCCGCGAACATGTATCAGGATTTGAGGCAATATTATTGGTGGAGAAGAATGAAGAAAGACATTGTGGGAATTGTGGCTCGGTGTCTCAATTGTCAGCAGGTGAAATATGAGCATTAGAGACCGGGAGGCTTGCTTCAGCGGATGGATATTACAGAGTGTAAGTGGAAGTGGATCATTATGGACATTGTAGTTGGACTTCCACGGACTTTGAATAAGTTCGATGCTATTTGGATGATTGTGGATCGGCTGACCAAGCCTGTGTACTTTATTCCTGTGTGTACTACCTATTCTTCAGAGCAGTTGGCAAAGATTTATATCCGGGAGATTATTCGTTTGCATGGTGTCCCAGTTTCCATCATTTCAGATAGGGGCACTCAGTTTACTTCACAGTTTTGGAGATCGATGCAGCGAGAGTTGGGTACTCAGGTGGAGCTGAGCACAACTTTTAACCCTCAGACGGACGGGCAGTCCGAGCACACTATTCAGATATTTGAGGACATGTTGCGTGCTTGTGTCATTGATTTCGGAGGGTCATGGGATCAATTTCTACCGCTTGCAGAGTATGCTTATAACAACATCTACCAGTAGAGTATTCAGATGGCTCCATATGAGGCTTTGTATGGAAGGCGGTGTAGATCTCCAGTTGGTTGGTTCGAGCCGGGTGAGGCTAGGCTATTGGGGACAGACTTAGTGCAGGATGCTTTCGAAAAGGTGAAGGTAATTCAAGAGAGGCTTCGTACAGCACAGTCAAGACAGAAGAGTTATGCTGATAGGAAGGTTCGGGATGTGTTATAGATGGTTGGTAAGACGTTTCTGTTGATGGTTTCGCCCATGAAGGGTGTTATGAGATTTGGGAAGAAGGGTAAATTGAGTCCTCGGTTTACTGGGCCTTTTGAGGTGCTTCGGAGGATTGGGGAGATGGCTTATGAGCTTGCTTTTCTACCCAGCTTGTCGATTGTGCATCCGGTATTTCATGTTTCTATGCTCCGGAAGTATATTGGGGATCTGTCTCATGTTCTGGATTTCAGCACGGTTCAGTTGGATGGTGATTTGACTTATGATGTGGAGCTAGCAGCTATTTTGGAGCGTCAGGTTCGAAAGCTGAGGTCAAAGGATATAGCTTCAGTGAAAGTGCAGTGGATAGGTCGGCCC
The DNA here is from genome assembly GCF_000715075.1 of Nicotiana tabacum. NCBI lineage: Eukaryota > Viridiplantae > Streptophyta > Magnoliopsida > Solanales > Solanaceae > Nicotiana > Nicotiana tabacum. The sequence continues at coordinate 82,391,346 of NC_134099.1, forward strand.
ATGAAAGAGGCTACCTAGGAGACCGAGCGGGAGATGGGAAGCAGATATCCTCACCTGTTTGAGGCTTCAAGTATGTTCCTTGACTCGTTCGAGGATGAACGTTTGTTTAAGTTGGGGAGGATGTGACGACCCTGCCAATCGTCTCATGAGTTACCGCTCTGTTTCCCCCATTTGTGCTTCTTATTTCTTTGTTTATCAGTTCTAAAAGTGATCGGGTTGTTTGTCTCAGGTTCGGAAAGGATTTGGTGAGGTTTGAGACATTTAGTCTCTTTAAAAGAAGTTTAAGTTGGAAAAGTTAATCGGATGTTGAATTATGTGTTGGAGGGATCGGATGTGAGTTATGATGGTTCGGATATCTTCAGGAGGGGATTTGGTACTTAGGAGCGTTATAGGAATGTGTTTTGGAGGTTCGGAGTAGATTTAGGAATGAATTGGCAAAATTGGATTTTTGGCATTTTCCGGTTGATAGGTGAGATTTTGATATATGGGTTGGAATGGAATTTCGAGAGTTTCAATAGTTCCGTCGTGTCATTTGGGATGTGAAAGCAAAATTTCAGGTCATTCGGACATGGTTTGGTTGAGTTTTTTTATCAAAAGCATAATTCGAAAGATTTTGGAAACTTAGGCTAGAATCCGATGTGTTTCGGTTGAATCAATGTTGTTTGAGGTGTTTTGAAGATTGGTACAAGTTTGAATAAGGTTTTGGAATATGTTGATGCTTTTGGTTGAGGTCCCGGGGGCCTCGTGGTGATTTTGGATGGTTGACAGAGAAGTTTGGAATTTTGGTGAGCTGCAGATTTTTGCTGCTTCTGGTATTTTCGCACCTGCGGATTGGTGACTGTAGTTGCGATCTTGCAGATGCATGGAAGGGAGCCGCAGAAGTAGAATGGACTTAAGGAGGCAGGAAACCGCAGAAGCGGTTAATGGACCGCACATGCGATGGACATGTGCGGCTGGTGCATCGCAGATGCGGATCGGGGCGAAATAAGTGAAAACTGCAGAAGCGGTTCTTTGACCGTAAATGCGGTACCGCAGAAGCGGGTATATGGCGCAGATGCAAAAATGCCTGGGCTAGAAGGTATAAATTGTGTCCTTCACGATTTTTGAGTTATTTCACCATTTCTAAGTCGGCTTTGGAGCTTTTTGGACGATTTTGAAGAGGGATTTCAAGGAAACTTCATTGAGGTAAGGATTTTGGACCTAAAACTCGTTCCTATGGTATTATTTCACTGATTATATCCATAATTAATGGAAATTAAGGTTTAAAATTGGGGAAACTAGGGCATGGTATTGGAGACCTAGACTTGAGGTTTTGAGGGACCTATTGTGGTCTGATTTTGGTACTTTTGATATGTGTGAACTAGTGGGGATATAAGAAACCCATTGATGTGAATTTTATCAAATTTCGAGACGTGGGCCCGGGGGTCGAATTTTGGTAATTTCGGGATTTATGTTGTAAATTGATTATTTTCGCTTGGGCTTCGTTCCCTTAGCATATTTTGACATCGTGGTTCTGATTTTGGATAGATTCGACGTGAGTGGAGGCCAATTTGAGGGGAAAAGGCATCGCGGGCTAGAGTTTGGACCGGATTGAGGTGACTAATGATTGTAAATGATGTTCTGAGGGTATAAAACCCCGAATTGCACATCGCAGTGCTATATTGAGGTGACGCACACGCTAGATGACGAGCGTGGGGTCGTTCACTATTGGGGATTGTAACTTAGTCCATCCCGAATGACTATTTTACCACGTATTTGACTGAAATCTATTTGCTATCGTCATGTTTTGGGCTGAATGCCATATTTGAGCCTCGTGCCAACTATTTGAACCCTTAGGGGATTTTTATTGATATGTCCTCACTGTTTTGATTTTATACTTGAACTCAGTCTTGCTACATTTCACTCTTTTAAATGATATTTTGGCCTGAGAAGCATGTTTTACTATTACCCGAGTAGCTTGTGAGGATTTTGACTGAGTAAGGCTGAGGGCCTATATTGTGAGGAAACATTTGGTTATGATCATGAGGCTGAGAGACTGAGATATGTACGCCGTGAGGTGGCTTGTTGATATGAGGCCGAGAGCTTAGTGATGACGCCACGAGATGGCTTGATATTGTGCTTGGGACGTAAAGGGTCCCTCCAAGAGTCTGCACACCCCCAGTGAGCGTGGGTACCCATTATGATGTGAGATATAGCCTGAAGGGCTGGTATTGTTGACATTGTTCCCGAGGGGCAATTCTTTATGTGTTTATCTATCTTATTTGTCTGTCATTTCCCTGTTTAATTGTTGAATAAGCATTTCTTGAAGTTTAAACTGCACTTATATGATTTTACATATCTTTACTGAATCACTGTTCTTACCTTTTTTACTGCTTCCTTATAGCCTATAATGTGATTTAAGTAATTTCTTGCTTTCAGTCTTTATTTATGATTATTACTCACTGAGTTGGAGTACTCACTTTACTCCATGTACCCTGTGTGCAGATTCAGGCGTTGTTGATCCCGCTAGTGAGTGTTGATCTTTCCAGCTCGGGCGGATTCGAAGATTCTCTAGGTAGCTGTTGGCTTTCGTAGCCCAGAGCTACTTCCCTTATCTTATATCTCTCTGTTTTAGACCTGTATTGAACTATGTAAACCCTTCTTGTATTTATCCGGATTTGTAGTTGCTTATGACTATTGACTCCCCGATATCGGGTTGTGTTAGGTTTATCTTCCGCAACTGTACTGTTAACTATTCACTTTTGGATTAATTATCATGTTTTAGACTTAAATTCTTATTGTTTGATTTCTTCAAACTGAAATGGAAAGTGTCGGCTGGCCATGTCTTCATGAGAGGTGCCATCACGACCGGGTCCGGGTTGGGGTCATGACAAGTTGGTATCAGAGCCTAGGTTACAAAGGTCTCACGAGTCATGAGCAGGTTTAGTAGATTCTCAAGGATCGGTATGGAGACGTCAGTATTTATCCTCGAGAGGCTTCAGAACCTTTAGGAAAAACTTCATATCCTTGAAATTCTTGTAGTGCGAATTTGTTGATCCGAGTTCTAAACTTCTGTCATTCAATTCTCTCACAGATGGTGAGAACATGTGTTACCGATCAGGATGGACGACCACTAGTACTACCAGCTGTGGCCACTAGAGGCCGAAAACGCGGTAGGGGTAGAGGTGTGGCCCGCACAGTAGCTAAGGCAACACCGGCAGATCTACCAGTGGCCCCAGTTCAGGATCAGGTCCCAGTTATTGATGCTCCAGCAGCACCACCTCAGGCACCAGTTGTGCCCATTGTGATTCCGAGTCTTTAGGAGGCCATGGGTCATATTCTATCAGTTTGCACTGGCTTAGCTCAGGCGGTCTGAACTACTACAGTCATAGCTACTTCTCATTCCGGGGGAGGCAATCAGACTCCCGCCGCTCGCATACCTGAGCAGTTCGTGCAGGGACTTTAGACATCGGGGGCACATCCAGCCCAGCCGGTTACAGCTGCTCAGGACTATGTAGTTCCTGCCATGCCAGAGGATGAGCAAAGTAGGTTAGAGAGGTTTGGTAGACTTCAGCTTCCGACCACTAGTGGTACAGAGGGCGAGGATGCCCAGGGTTTCTTAGATAAGTGTCAGTGGATGCTTCGTACAACGGGTATTCTAGAGACCAGCGGGGTCGCTTTCACTACTTATTAGTTTTCTGGAGCTACCTTCACTTGGTGGGAGACTTTTGAGAGGCGTAGGCCTATTGGTGCAGCACCCCTTACCTGGCAGCAGTTCTCCGTTCTCTTTCTGGAGAAGTATGTGTCGTAGTCTCGCAGAGAGGAGCTGCGTAGGGAGTTTGCATGGTTACGTTAGGGAGAGATGACTGTGATGCAGTATGAGATGAGGTTCTTTGAGTTAGCTCGTCATGTTATTTGTTTGGTTCTGACAGATAGAGAGAGGATTATGAGGTTTGTTGATGGCCTCACTTATCAGCTTCATATTCTCATGACTAAAGAGAGGGTGACTGGTGCTACTTTCGAGGAGGTTGTGGATATCGCCCGTGATATTGAGTCTGTTCATTGCCCGGAGCAAGAGGAGAGGAAGGCCAAGAGGCCTCGAGGATCTGGTAGCTATAGTGGTGCTCCTTCGAGAGGACAGTTTCAGCACGGCAGAGGCCATCCATTCAGGCAGGCTTAGCCAGCTCGCCCAGGTTATTGTGGGGTGTCGTTGGGCCAGGGTTCTCACAGTTCTCATTAGGGTCATTCATCACTTAGTGCCCTTCCAGCTCAGAGTTCATCATGTGCTCCATCAGTTCAGGGCTTGTCTATGCCAGGTGCATCTGCTAGTCACTCCGGTGCGAGGGGTTCCCTTCTGTCCCCTTCTCCAGCATCTGAGAGTTGTTATGAGTGTGAAGAGATGGGCTATATATGGAGGCAGTGCCCTCATCGTCTTGTGGGTTCATCTTAGTAGAGGGGTCAGTCATCGGCTTCAGCGCCAATTACTTCACCACTGCCCACCCATCCAGCTAGGGGTGGAGGTCAGTCAGCTAGGGGTCGCCCCAGATGGGGAGGTCGATTAGGTGGCATTCAAGCCCGTGTCTATGCACTTCCGTCTAGACCCGATGCTATTCCTTCTGATGCTGTCATTATAGGTATTGTTTCGGTCTGCCATAGAGATGCCTCTGTATTATTTGATCGCGGTTCCACCTTTTCTTATGTGTCATCATACTTTGCTCGTTATTTGGGTATGCCCTATGAGTCTCTTGCTTCACCTGCTCATGTATCTACCCCGGTGAGCGATACTATTGTTGTAGACGGTGTGTACAGTCGTGTGTGGTGACTATTGGGGGTCTGGAGACCCGTGTAGACCTTTTATTATTGTGTATGGTGGATTTCGATGTCATTTTGGGCATGGATTGGCTATCTCCATGTCGTGCTATTCTGGACTATCATGCCAAGACAGTCATATTGGCTATACCAGGTGTGCCACAGATTGAGTGGCGAGGTTTGACTGATTATGTTCCCAGTAGAGTGATCTCATTCTTGAAGGCCCAGCATATGGTTGGGAAAGGTTGTCTTTTGTATCCATCCTTTGTGAGGGATGTCAGTGCAGAGACTCCCAGTATTGATTCTATTCCACTTGTGAGGGATTTTCCTGTTGTGTTTCCTGCAGACCTGTCGGGCATGCCGCTGGACAGGGATATAAACTTTGGTAAGGACTTGGTGCCAGACACTCAGCCCATTTCTATTCTGACGTATCGTATGGCACCAGCGGAGTTGAAGGAGTGAAAGGAACAATTTTAGGAGCTCCTTGATAAGGGGTTCTTTTGGCCTAGTGTGTCACCTTGGGGTGCGCCGATTCTATTTGTGAAGAAGAAGGATGGCACTATGAGGATGTACATTGATTATAGGAAATTGAACAAAGTAACAGTTAAGAACAAGTATCCTTTGCCTCGCATTGATGATTTATTCGTCCAGCTTCAGGGAGCGAGAGTGTTCTCCAAGATTGATCTCTGTTCAGGCTATCACCAGTTGAAGATCAGGGACTCGGATATTCTTAAGACAGCTTTCAGGACCCGATATGGTCATTATAAGTTCTTGGTGAAGTCCACACACTTCATTCCTGTGTGTACTACCTTTTATTCGGAGCGGTTAGCGGAGATTTATATCCGGGAGATTGTTCGTATACGTGGTATTCCAGTTTCCATCATTTCAGATAGAGGTACCCAATTCACATCATGGTTCTAGAGGGTCGTATAGCATGATTTGGGTACTTGGGTAGAGTTGAGTACAGCAATTCACCCTCTGACGGACGGACAGTCCGAGCGCACTATTCATATTTTTGAGGATATGCTCTGTGCGTGTATGATTGAGTTTGGAGGGTTTTGGGATCAATTCTTGACATTGGCGGAGTTTGCCTACAACAACAACTATCAGTCCAGCATTCATATGGTACAGTATGAGGCTTTGTATGGTAGGCGGTGTAGATCCCCGGTTGGTTGGTTTGAGCCGGGTGAGGCTAGATTTTAGGGCACGGACTTGGTTCAGTATGCCTTAGATAAGGTTAAGCTAATTCAGGATAGACTCCATACAGCCTAGTCCAGACAGAAGAGTTACGCGAACCGGAAGGTTCGTGATGTTTCCTATATGGTTGGAGAGCGGGTTCTGCTTCGGGTTTTGCCTATGAAGGGCGTTATGAGATTTGGGAAGAAAGGGAATTTGAGTCTGAGGTTTATTGATCCTTTTGAGATATTGCGGCGTGTTGGGGAGGTTGCTTATGAGCTTGACTTACCTCCCAGGTTAGCAGGAGTTCATTCGGTCTTTCATGTTTCGATGCTCCGGAAGTATCACGGTGATCCGTCGCACGTGTTGGATTGTAGTTCAGTCCAGTTGGACAAGGATCTATCTTATGTTGAGGATCCAATGGCGATATTGGACAGGCAGGTTCGAAAAGCTGAGGTCAAAGAACATTGCATCAGTGAAGGTTCAATGGCGGGGTCAGCCGGTCGAGGAGGCGACCTAGGTGATCGAGCAGGATATGCACAGCTGTTACCCTCATCTTCTCACTACTTCAAGTATGTCTCTATGCTCGTTCAAGGACGAACGAATGTTTAAGTGTAGGAGGATGTAGCGACCCGGCCGGTCATTTTAAGAATTAACGCCCCGATCCCCTATTAATGGCTTTCCCCGTGTTTGTTTCTACTAGTGAGAGTTCCGGGAGGATTTATTTGGAGTTTCGGAGAGTTTTGGGACACTTAGTCCCTAAATGAGAGTTTAAGCTTTAAAATTTGGACCGTAGTCGAAGCAATGTGAAGATGACCTCGAAATGGAATTTCGTCGGTTTCATTAGCTCAGTTGGGTGATTTCGGGCTTGGGGCGTGTTCGGATTGTGTTTTGGAGGTCCGTAGCTTATTTAGGCTTGAAATGCTGAAAGTAGAATTTTTTAAGTTTCCGGTTCGATAGTGAGATTTTGATATAAAGGTCGGAATGGAATTTTGGAAGTTGGAGTAGCTCCGTAGTGATGAATGTGACATGTGTGCAAAATTTCAGGTCATTCAAACGAGGGTTGATAGACTTTTTGATCGAAAGCTTAATTTGAGAATTTTTGGAATTCTTAGGCTTGAATCCGATGTTAAATTGGTGTTTTGATGTTGTTTTTAGCGTTCTGAAGGTTGGAACAAGTTCATATGATGTTTTAGGATTGGTTGGCATGTTTAGTTGAGGTTCCGAGGGCCTCGGGTGAGTTTTGGGTGCTTAACGGAAATTTATTTTGGACTTAGGCAAAAATTCTGATTGTTGAACCTGTCATAACAGCACCTGCATGTGTGGGACCGCAGGTGCGGCGCCGCAGAAGCGGCTAGGTGACTGGAGAAGTGAAATTTGGTCCAGGCTCCAGAAGTCGCAGGTGCGAGAAGTGGAACGCATCTGCGAGACCGCAGGTGTGGAAAAGCAGTCGTAGAAGCAGAAATTTCAGTATAATGAAAAGTCGCAGGTGTGGCTTGTCTACGTAGAAGCGGGACCGCAGGTGCTGTCCCAGGGCCCCAGATGCGATTTCACTAGTCTGAAAAAGGGTAGAAATGAGGGTTAGTCTCAAAACTTGGAAAATTTGATTTGGGAGCTCGGGATTGGCGATTTTGAGAGAGATTTTCACCTGGAGGCTTTGGGTAAGTAATTCTTACTCTGTTTTGATTAATTTCCACGAATATATGCTTAAAATCATCCTTTGAATTCGAATTTTGGGTGAAAGTTTGGAGAAAATTGGGAAAAGTTCTTAGGCTAAATTTTGGGGTTTGATCTAGAATTTGATGTTGGATTGGAATAATTTTGGTATAAATGAACTCGTGAGAATATGAGAATTCTAGATTTGCGAATTTTACCCGACTCCGAGACGTGGGCCTGGAGGGGTATTTTGGACATTTTTCCTAATTTCGCGTGTTAGCTTAGAATTAATTAGTAGAATCAGTTACTTGAATTTTTATTTACATTATTCAATTGATTTGAATAGATTTGGGCCATTTGGAGTCGAGTATTCATGGCAAGAACGTGGTTTCGGGTTGATTTTTGAGCCGATTCAAGGTAAGTGGTTTGCCTAACCTTGTGTGGGGGAACTCCCCTTAGGATTTGGTATTTTTGATATTTGAAATGCCTTGTACGTGAGGTGACGAGTGTGTACTTGTGCTAATTGTTGAAAATCCTATTTTCATTAAATAACTATAATTGTGTTTCCTTTCTTGTTTAAACTACTTGCAATTTAAGCATATTGTTAGCTTAGGGAAGCATGTCTAATTGACTTAATTACTTTACTTGCTCAAACTGCCTTATTTGGATTATGTGCAGCGTGCTAGGTTAGAAATCATGTTTTACCTTGGTATGAAATTTGAATTGAATTGAGTATTCTTCGTGTTCGAGTATTCTTCGTGTTACTGTTGTGTGTTTACTTTGGAACTACGGGACGATATCCCGGGAGATCCCCCTGCCTGTTTACTTTGGGACTACGGATTTGTATTCCGAGAGATCCCCTGCACATATATTGATTTTGATTGTAGTGCGGGATACCAAGAGATCCCCAACACATATATTGAGGATATTAAGAGATCCTCGGGATAACGAGAGATCCCCAACACGTATATTGAGGATACTAAGAGATCCTTGGTATACCGAGAAATCTCCAGCACATATATTGAGGAGATTAAGAGATCCTTGGGATACCGAGAGATCCCCAGCACACATATTGAGGATACTAAGAGATCCTTGGGATACTGAGAGATCCCCGGTTGTTATCTCTGTGTTGAGTTGTATTCCTTTTGTGATTATTTTGTCTGTGTTATAGTTGTTGTTATTCTTATTATCCTATGTTACTTCATACTGTTAGCATTTAATTATATTGTCGTATGCTATACTGTTTTACCTCATTTTTCAGCAATAATCAGTAGGGCCCTGATCTTCCTCGTCACTACTCGACCGAGGTTAGGCTTGATACTTATTGAGTACCGTTGTGGTGTACTCATGCCCTTTCTACGCATGTTTTTCATGTGCAGAACCAGGTAATTCGACTAAGTCCTACTACCCTTGAGGTGAGGCGACCCTCCAGAGACTTCAAGGTAAATCTGTCACGTCCGAAGACCGAGGAGTCCCTTTCCACTCTCTCTTATAGTTTTAGCCCTTCTGTATTTATCTTGATTTAGACATTCTGGAGTTAGAGCACAATGTAGTATTCGTAGCTTGTGATTTCATGAGATATCGGGTTTTGGGGAATTGTTCAGTTTTTGAGATCTTGAATTGGTATATGCCGAACGGCATCTTAAACACTTCTATATTTGTTTATCTTCAGTTTTTATTAGTTTTTCTGTATTTTGGTTCTTTTTCCGCAATTCTTAAGCTTACCTAGTCGTAGAAACTAGGTGCCATCGCAACAGTTCACGGAGGGCGAACTTGGGTCGTGACACCTTTGCAAATACACGGGGCAAGAACTAGACATCAAATGCAATGCACCGAATAATACCAATCCTCACACGCACATGGCACATAACTCACTCAGGATTAGACTCATGAAGACACTCTAGTCAAGGCAGTTAAACAAAGTCATGATCATACAATTTAAGGTACTTATACAAAAGTCAAAAACTGAGCCTAAGCGTCACAACTAACGCACTTATATTCTCAAGGTACAACAAAGTTAAGAGATATTTCTTCCAATTCAAATCATAACACAAGGTTTCCTACTCCTAAAATAAAAACTAAATATACCCGGTTCAAACAGAACACTTGGAAATGAACCGCGACACAAAGAAAAACCAAGGGGGAATTAATACACTACCTAACAAAAGAAAATTTTTTTGTCTTTTTCTTTCGACTTTACTCCCTCAAGAAACCTGACGATGATATCCGTCGTTGGGAAAAATTGAAAATTTAAAAAAAATCAATTTTTTCTATCTCTAACTACTATAACTAACAAAAACAAAACTAAAACTAATATACATACGTACATACATACATACATACATACAACATATCTCCCACCCCCACACTTTAAGTTATGTCATGTCCCCATGTCACATAATTAAAAAGCATAAGGTGAAGGAAACTTGCCTGAATATCTAGCCGGGGTTTGAGTCGAAGTCGGGCTCTATTCCAAAAGCTCGAACTAATGCACACACCCATGCCGACAGTTTTTTCTCAGCCTTCTTAGGGTACACCCCACACTTATCTTTCTCACTTACTGCAGCCTTCTCTTTTGCACTCTTCACTTTTCACTCAACACTTGCAGCTGGTTTCTCCTTTTTCACCCTCGTTGCTACATTCATCTCAAAAGTCACAGTCTCCTCACCCACTTTAGGCATGAGTTTCCTCTCTGTATATCTAATATTTCTCTACTCGTTGCTAAGAATGGTATTCCTAGGATGAGGGGAACTTCCTTGTTTTCCTCCATAATCACCACTATGAAATATACAGGAAATATGAACTTATCTACCCGAACCAAAACATCTTCCACTATCCCCGGTATTAAAGTCGTTTGGTCTGCCAGCTGCAAAGATATTGGTGCAAACCTTATCTCTCCAATATCCTTCTCCAGTTTCCTGTAAATAGACAAGGGCATTAAGTTAATTGAGGCACCAGAATCACATAAAAACTTATCAAAATTAATAATGCCTAAAGAGCAAGGTATAGTAAAACTCTCTAGATCTCCACGCTTTTATGGGAATTTGTGTTGCAAGATTGCACTGTAATTCTCATTAAGCTTGACTACTGAGTTCTCTTCCATCTTCCTCTTCTTTGTTAGGATCTCCTTCAAGAATTTGGCATAAACTGGCATTTGTGAGAGCACTTCCGTGAATGGTAAGTTCATAGGAACCTGTTTCAGCATATCCAGAAATTTCTCAAACTGCTTATCCAGCTTTTCTCTATATAGATTTTGGGGAAAAGGTAGAGCAGGCATATGATTGCTCTCTTCTAGTTCCTCCCTTCTTGAATTCTCTTTTTCTTCTTTTTCTCATCTCCCTTCTTGCCTTTCTTCTTCTTACCAACTTCAATTTTCAGCTGCTCCCCACTTTCTTTTTCAAGTTCCAAGTCTTTTTGGACTGGGGTAGGATCTTTCAACACTTTCCCACTTGTCAAGGTTATAGCATTTACTGTTTCTTTGGGTTTCTCTCAGTATCAGCAGGGAGAGTACCTGGGAGTCTCTCAGATAATATTATGGCTAGCTGCCCAACCTGTCTTTCCAGGTTTCGAAACCCGTGCCTAGTTCTTTGATAGATGAACTGTGAGCTTCAAGCCTCTCATCAGTTTTGAGAATAAAGGCCTTCATGAGATCTTCCATGCCAGAATGAAGGGGTTGTTGAGGCTGATATTGCTGCTTCTGCTAATTTTGGAAAACTGGAGCTCCTTGTCCCTGGGGTCTGAGGTTGTTTTGTTGCCATGCATTCACAGTTCCCCCAGATGAACTCCATGAAAAATCGAGGTGCTTCTGACCCATTGCATTAAAGTTGTAATTTCCCACAGCACTTACTTCCTCAATTGAGGCTTGACACTCATGAGTAGGGTGTCCTCTTCCATATATGTTACATGCTGCATGAGGTTTACTCTGTATGGAGTCTAAGGTCAACTTTCGTATTTCTTTGGCCATGGCATCAAGTTGTACCTGCACAGATGTAGTAGCATCAACTTGGTGAACACCAGTTGATCTTCTTCTTTTAGCACTCTCAAGGGACCGTTGATTTGCATCTTCACACAACTTATCAAGAATTGTAACTATCTCTATTAGGATCCAAAATCCGTTAAATATAGTGATGGCGCCGGAAACCACTGTCAGGCTAGCCAACACTAAATAGTTAATTAAATTCTCTTTTAATATTCTTGAAATCATAAAGTTTTCTTCAATTCCACTAGTAACAGATGAACTTTATAAAATAAATAATATTTTTCTCCGATTTCAACACTGAATATCCCATAATCACCCTAGAACCTGGTGTCACAAGTGCATGAGCAATCACTAGAAATAAAATGAAGTACGATAACTGTCCGAAATACAAATTTGGACAGAAAAGAAAATACAATACTTTGAAGGAGACTCTACTGGCTGCGGGTCGTCTCGAGAGATGCAGCTCAACTAAGTCTCTGTATCAACCACGCTGTTGCGCCCACTAGGCCACTAGACATACATGTGCCTGTGAAACAAAAATGCACAGCAAGTGTAGTATGAGTATAAAAACAACGCGTACCCAGTAAGTATCCAGTCTAACCTCGAAAAAGTAGTGACGAGAGGTCGACTTCGATACTTACTAGTGGTCCAATAATATCATATACAGTAAAGAAGTGAATAAATATGAAATAGAGTAAATATATGAAATAAACATGTATAAAATACGTGGTACAATTCCCCTATTTACAATTTTACTCAAGCTCTCAACTAGCAAGTTCTCTCCGTAATCGGAGCATATATATATATATATATATATATATATATATATATATATAGTGGATCTCATCAGATAGATTGTCATAACTCAAATTAGGGAAAAACCCTCAGACATACTGGCTTCTACCCAAATGTTACTGCCACGCCCCAAACCTGGGGAGGCGTGGCTGGCACCCGGTGCCGTAGTGGCCCGAGTGAACCACTTTGTAGCTTATTCGTTCCTTTTGTAATTATCATGGGCCAACATGGACACAACTCGTAATGTATAATTTTAAGTGGGCAAATGTTATATTAATGAGCCATCAATCATGAAACATGGATACATATGGGCCGTCACGACCTCTAACATACTATACAAAATAAACCTCTGTCTACGAAGCCTCTAACATTATTTGACATCAAATTGGGCAGGGTACCGGCCTACCCATAAGTATGTAATAAAACTTCGACATGATGACTCGTAGAGTCGGATGCACTCCGAATGAGGTGGAGTCTTACCGATCCTTCGCTGAATGCCAATCTCGTTTACTGTGAGGGTTCGTTAAACTGATTGTCTATTCTTGCAGGTATGAATGCAGCGTCCCCAACAAAAAAACATCAGTACAAATAATGTACCGAGTATGTAAGGCGGAACTAATACATAACAGTAAGTCATCATTAATTAAGGACATAGAAGAAACATGGGATAAATGACTCAACCTGTAAGTCTGGATAACTCCATAAATCATGAAATATTTATAATGTCATGCATATGCATGTGAATGTTATGTAATGCATAGGTCTGTACGTACATAATATCATCAAGCCTCTAAGGGCATCCCATCATATCATATCGGTCACTGTGGGTAAATCATCAACGTATACCAGCTGATCAGGTGGTGGTGCGTATATAACGCCATAACCATTCCCATATCCCATATATATATGTATGCGTATATAACGCCATCTTTTCCCATATATACGCGTATATAACACCATCTGAGTCATGAGTAAATGCACATGTAAATGAATGTAATGCATGAGAAATACGTTAATAAAATCTCTCGGAATGTCATAAGATCATTATGACTTTGAGTAATATCATGAAGTAAACTTTTATCAACTTACATATTTTTTTTATACCCATGAACAGACGATAGAAGAATAAGACATATGGGAATTCAAGAACATAGGCACCTCTAGTATTTCTATGAATAGAGTCATTTATGGAAGTTGTGCATTTGCTCATTTCATTTGTGTCGTATAGATCATGCCAAAAGAAAAGAAGGGATAGCCTTAACATACCTGGAGGAAGGAACTAAGTTTTGCAGAGCCAAATCATTGAATAAATCTCCTCCAAAGTTAAGCTTCCAAATGAGTTATAGGGGTGTCATTTATCACAAGCGGTGCAGTAGACAAAGGTCCATGCTACTACCTTCGTATAATAGTTTGTCATTTTAATGAATGACATGGACTCAAGTTCATCTTGTTGGACAAGGACATGGAACTGACGAACAGATTCAAATAGATTCACTAGCTCCAGCAATTTCATGGACTCACATGACAACAACCTATAACTTCTTTATTAATTCTTCAAGACCGAACTCCCAGATACATCTAGTTCTATCTTTTATCTATATTTGCTGCACCTTCATAAGTAGACATCTTAATTAATCATATCCCCATATTGTAGATGACTTCTCCATATATTAAATACAGTAGTAGCATGAATATAAAATTCCCTTCAAGATCTTCAATAATTTTTGAAAATGCTTTCATGGCAGCAAAGACTATCTTTCTTTCTTTCAAAAAGCGCACAACATTAATATCCAAACTATAAGCCTAGGCCAATTTCCTAAACCCTTAATAGTTGTCAATTCCCACCATAATCCTTTCCTCCTATTACTATTACATGGACAATATACTCCGTGATAGCCCTTCAGAATTTAGAGTTCATATCCTCAAAGAAAATTGTAACAAGTGGGTTCCAAAAATTTGAAGTGATTTGTACTGAAAATGTTGGAAACATTACTACTCTTTGCCAAAGCTTCCATCTGATTTTTTTTTTAAAAAAAATGTTGGAATTGATGTGTCTTATAATTAGCATTTTAGGTTGCCACCTACTCCAAATCAATATTAATCATTTTCTTAAGTAGTGGCCTTCTGCCACGTTTTTGGGGGACGGATTTTAATCTTATCCACTTATTTGATTAATTAACTAGGTAATATCCCGTTATCCGATAATTAAACAATTACTCGCTTAATTAAGAATTATCTCAAATTACTTAAAATTCTATTTATTTTTAAATACACTTTATACACATCACTAACATGGTCATGTGGTACCATATAAAATCAATACATACACTATTATTTCATTAAAATATCCATGTTAAAAAAAAGTCACATATTTTCTTAACTTCTAATTTTCCTAATCTCATATAAAGAGTACAAATTTTCGTACACTTAATTTCTTAAAATGGTAAAAAGATAACCTTCTTTTCATGTGAGAAAATAATTTCTATTTTTACAATAAAGAAAATCTCGTAAACTATCTCATATTATGGGTAAAATTTAAAATATATTCGAAAGTAATAATATTAATAACTATATAAAATTATATTTTTCAAACTTTGTACCAAAATGTTCCACTCAAAATAAATACCATATCAAAATGTATCTAACGGTATCAAGGTTGTTAAACTTACGGGGTCTTACGGTCATAAATGTTATATAGAAAAGTACGGGATGTAACAGTTACGCACGATTTCCATATATATATACGGAAATCGTGCGTAATATATATATATATAGGCAATGTCGAGGCGTACGACTCGATCCAACATAAAAGTAAATTGTGCACTGCCGAGGATCGAATGGCGTGAACCATAGATGCATCTATTAACCTGCAGAGGCGAACAACCCACTCCCATGAGAGTGCGGTACATAAATCATGCCGAGGCGAACGACCCGATCCCATAAGAGAAGTAGAAGGAAATACTCCACTCGCGAATCATACATGCGACGCGATCAAATATAAATATAACATTAAAATCATATCTCTTTATTGATTCTTTTCAAAATAAGGAAAATTCAGCTTGTAGCTTTTAAGGAAACTACCCCGCTCGCGAAACATACATGCGATGTGGTTACACATAGATTTCTTAAGCTATTATAATATTCCTCAATTCTTTTCGAAATTATGAAGTTCAAATTAAACCTTTTAAATCTTATATTCTTCAATTTCACTCCTTTCAAAACATTTAATAAGCAAACTAAATCTCGCTCCCTCTCAAGGCAAGCAATAAACATAAATCAATAACAATATCAACAAGGCATGATGTGAGCCTAAAACTACCCGGACATAGGCATAGCTAGTAGCTACGTACATACTCTCATCACCTCGTGTGTATGTGGACCCCATAAATAGAAACACATAATAATTTAGTTTACCTATGGGGTTAATTCACTTTTACAAGGTTAGAAAGGAGACTTACCTCGCTCCGAAATTCCATAACCGGCTCCAACGCCACTCTAGCACCTCAAACTGATGCCCAACGCTCCAAAACTAGCCAAATAATGCGAAAACCAATGAAAATATACTCTAATACTCATAACAGATTCTATTTGCAACAATTCCCAACTCCGATCGAAAAGTCGATAAAATCACCCCCGGGCCCACGTGCCCGGATTCCAAAATAATTCAAAGATAAACATTACTCATAACCTCACAAACTCAAATATATAATTTATTCCCAATTATATGTCTAATTCCGTGGTCGAAATTAAAAAATACTACATTTTAGGTTTTCTTCCAAAATCCACAATTCATACAAATTTTCATGTCTAAATCCATATATAGATCATGTATTTAACTCACAATGAGAAGTCACTTACTCCATAGAAGATGCTAGAAATGACACTCCAAAATTGCTCCAAAATCACATCCCATGGAAGAAATGAAGTGAAAATGAGCCAAATCCCCGATTTTAAAAGAACACTGCCCATGCGACCCTTCATCGCAAACGCGCAACATCCCTCGTGTTCGCGAAGCTCAGAAAACTCACGCCCATAAATCCCTCTTTGCGTTCGCGACCCACTGATCGCGTTCGCGAAGGCCAGCTGCCCTGAACCTTCGCGTTCGCGTTCCCTTCTACGTGTTCGCGTAGGCCAAATGGCCTTAGCCCAGCTCCCCTTTTCCTTCTTCGCGTTCGCATAACCTTGGCCGCGTTTGTGAAGGCTTGACCAGCTCTTGCCTCGCATTCACATCCTCTGCCTCGCGTTCGCGAAGGCTAAACTCAGAAACCCCATAATTTTCTCTTCGCGAACGCAGGACTCCCTTCTCGTTCGCGAAAAAGGAAACCAGACACCAGCAACAGCAGTCCAAACAGCCCTGATTGATCCGAAACCACCCCGAAATACACCCGAAGCCCCCGAGATCTCGTCCAATCACACCAACCAGTCCTATAACCTAATACAAACTTGCTCGAGGTCTCAAATCACATCAAACAATGTTGAAATCTAAATCACACCCAAATTCGAGATTAATCAACTTTTAGAATTTTGACTTCTATAATCGATGTTGAACCCTATCAAATTACGTCCGATTGACCTCAAGTTTTTCATACAAGACATATTAAACATTACGAACCTACTCCAACTTCTAGAATCAGAATCCGACCCCAATATCAAAAAGTCCACTTCCGGTCAAATTCCTCAAAAACCTTCAAATTTCTAACTTCCACCAAATGACCCCAAAATGACCTACAGACCTCCAAGTCCACTTCCGGACGCGCTCCCAATACTAGAATCACCATACAAAGCTATTCCCAGACTCGTAATCCCGAACAAACATCGATAACATTGAAATGCACTTCAACCCAAATTTATGAAATTCTTCCAAAATGCTAACTTCCACAATAGGCGTCGAAATGCTCCCCGGTCATCCAATACCCTACCCGAACATATTTCTAAGTCCGAAATTAACATACAAACCTTCTAGGACCTTCAAATCCCTATTCCAAGGTCGTTTACTCAAAAACTCCATCTTAGTCAATTCTTCCAACTTAAGGCTTTCGAAATGAGAATTTTCTTTCCAAATCAACTCCGAACTTCCCAAAAATCAATTCCGACCATGCGTACAAGTCATAATACCTTAAGTAAAGCTACTCATGGCCTCAAACTGCCGAACGACATGCCATAGCTCAAAATGACCGATCGGGTCATTACAATCTCCTCTAGAGTCTTGTTCATCAACGGGCCACCAGCTGCATTGCTCAATGTTCTACGTGAGGCCGGTGTCAATCTATCCAAAAAATCCTTGAGTTGCATCCAGAGCTCAATTCCTCTATGTTGAAAATTTTGCACTATCTCTTTAAACCTCTCCCATGCTTCAAACACAGTTTCAGTCTCTTTCTGGCAGAAGTTATGGATTTATCTTCTAAACTTGCCCGTTTTAGCTGATGAGAAATATTTATCAAGAAAGTTTCTGGTCATCTCATTCCATGTTCTAATTGATAACGTAGGCAAGCTTCGAAGCCACTGCTTTGCATCATCTTTGAGTGTGAAGGGGAATGCCCTTAAGTAAACTGCATCTTGTGACACACCATTGTATTAAAAGATTTTCATAATCTCCTCGAAGTCTATTAGATGGTTGTTTGGATCTTTGTTCATCTTCCCTCTAAAGACACAACAGTTTTGAAGGGCTTGAAGTAATCCTTTCTTCAGCAAGAAATTGTTGGGTGCAATTGGAGGTGGTCTCACACTTGATAATCCTATGTTGTAGACTGGTCTAGCATAATCTCCAAGTGATCTCCTAGCCCCGGGAGCTATATTTTTGAACTGGTCTACAGCCAAGGGTTGATTCCCGTGCAACTTTTTCTCATTGTCGGGCCGCTTCTCTTGCAGCCAAATCTACATTATCATCATCTTCTCCAGCCATAGTTTCTTTGGTTGAGGATTGCCCAACCTTGTATATAGTCTCGATGAGATTTCTTTCCTTCCTCAGCTATCTCAGTTGTTTTTCTATCTCTGGTTCATATGGTCACACTTATTTCCCAGAAGATCAAGTCATACACCAATCTTAACCTGTAACTTGTGCACGGTCAAAGAACACCAACCGTAAAAAGAGAAAATAAAATAAAAAAGAAAAAAATTCCTGAATTAGCACTACAAACTATTTTAAACACTATTGATTGGCAATCCCCAGCAATGGCGCCAAAATTTGACGAGCACAAAACATCACTTAAAATTATGCTCGTTAATCAAATATAGTATAGTATAATATCATATCCACAGAGATTGGAGTTAAATAGTATTTTCGTAGTTTCTAGTTTGATTTCTATCCAAGATGATCAACAATTAAGATTTATATGATTAAGAACTAAAATTAACTAAGAATCTAAACTATTGACTAGTGACAATTGAAACAAGGAATAAATAAAGAAAGTTACCGATGGGAGAATATAGGGTTTTGGTAGGATAGGTGCAAGATAATTATCTGGGATCTAACTCCAGATAATTCGCTTCTAATGTTCAAGTGAGTCTCTCAAATTCACTCAATTATTAGTTCAAACGTTTAGTAGAAACTCCACTCTCGATTAAGTCTCAAACTTACAAGATGAACCAATATAAGTCTATGAAGATATGCAAGAATGCGTAGTGGATTAGTCTTTAAGAGAACCTCTCTCGATTATCCTCCTAACTAGGTTCAATCAATGATTCAACTAGCCTCTTTCGATTACTAAGAAGAATTAATAAACTCAACCAACAATATAATGCAAAGAAATCATAAGTTATGCCTCTCTCGATTATATGAATAAGCAAATGTAGATGCAACAATTAAATCATCCAAAAACGCTTCAATGCATAAAACTAGAGTTATAATCCACAAACAAATATCAGTGCACCAAATCCATTAAACCCTAAAGGGAACTACTCCATAGACATGGAGTAATTCATCATAAATATGATAAAAAGATAGGAAAACATAAATTCAATCCAAACTCGGGTCTTCAGTGAGGAACGAATGATGAAATCCTTGTGCTTTTGCTCCTCCAACTCTTTCTTAGCCTCCTTAGGTCTAAAGTCCATAAAATAATGTTTTCCATGTATTTATACCAAGTAGAGTCGGGCCCAAATGAAATCACCTTTTCCTAGCCGAAATAGGACATTTACTCTATAAAACATACACAGGCGCGCCGCATGGGGCGACGCGCCAAGCGGGGATATAGTGGGACTTATTAGGGAGCTTGCACTTTGAAGGCATCAGGGAAATAGGCAGCCGCTGTGGACTTTTCTCAGAGTACGGAATTTTCCTAATTTTTGATATCCAGATGTGGTTCTCGACCCCCGAACACGATCCCGGCCTAATCCCTTAGGCTTTTACTCAGACTTTAAAGCTCCAAATAGCTCGAATTAGTTACACAACATCTATATAGTTCGAAATCACTCCTACAAGGCATAAAACACACAGTAAGTACAAAACACTAACGATTAAAGCGCAAACACAATTAAAATATAGTAAATTATAGTGTAATAAGCGACTACAACAACAACAACAACAACAACAACAACAACAACAACAACCCAGTATAATCCCACTTAGTGGGGTTTGGGAAGGGTAGTGTGTACGCAGACCTTACCCCTACCCTAGGGTAGAGAGACTGTTTCCAAATAGACCCCCGACATCCTTCCCTCCAAGAACTTCCCACCTTGCTCTTGGGGAGACTCGAACCACAACCTCTCGGTTGGAAGTGGGGGTTGCTTACCATCAGAGCAACCTCTCTTGTCTTTGTAATAAGCGACTAAAATACGTAATTATAGCTTACCATCAGTCATGTAAGTAATACTTGCTACTTGTTTGTCGTATTTATTTGTCGTACTTATTTTAGAAGGATAAAGTACTTTAGATTATGTTCATTTTCTTTATAACTTATTAATTAGTAATATTTATTTTATGCATTTTTATTATCTTTATTGTTGAATATTTTCGTGCAATTCCATGACCCACCTAACATTATTTTGTGTTAATTTTTGGGTAACACCTATTATAGTTTTATCCTACTAAAACTAAAGAAATATTTGGAGCATAAGTTTATGTTTTGTGCAAATGAGGATTTTACTAGAAAAAATCAAAATATCCGAGAAAAATCAAATTTTTAATACTCAATTTTTGTTCGTTTGGTTTGATTTATAGATTTAAAAGTCCGACACAAGTAGTTTGATTTGGTAATTGAAAACTCGAATTAACCTGACCTATGTACAGTTGCACACCCTTTCCTCTAACTTACTAAAATTTAAAATACAACGTGTTATTTAATGATGTTGCGGAAGATTGTAGGTTAACTAGCATACAATCACACACAAAGCAAATAGAGAAGAAAAATCAACACAAAAATTTAACGAGGTTCGCCTAAGCCAATCCTCGGGGCAGAAGCAGAGAGAGTTTTCCACTATGAATGAGAAAAAAAGCCCAATACAATCTCTAGAATCCCCAACTACAACCCCTATATATAGATCCCAAGTAGTCTCAAACCTATAAGAGAAAGATTTCCTAATTTAACAAGGACCATAGATTTTCCTTTCACAAATTTATCAGGACAATGAGTTTTCCTAAACCTATAGGGATTATCGGTTTTCCAAAAAATACAAGAAAGTAATTCAAGCCACAAAATCTATTTCGAAATAGCTTCTGGATAGCTATAATACTCAAACACATTAACGGCCCCTGCAACTGCCAAAGCAAATCCCACAGTATTTGTATATCTAAGAAGATTCCCATTAACTACGTTTGCAAACCTTTACGATCGGTTGATCACTCTCTTCTCTCTGCCTGTTGCAATACTATATGGTTGTTGTTGCACAAGTGCATCAACATTATCATCTTGATCAATATTTTGCACCTCCTCCACTTCCTTTATTTAGAACTACTGGCTGAGCTAGTGGAGATTCAATTTCTAGCTCTATGCGATCACCGACACCAAGATCTGTTTCTGCTATTTCCTTCTACCTCTAACTATCTAGTGAGGCATATTCATGAAGGTTATATCCCTACTGATAATTAGCCCTGGTGTCTTTTAATCTGTGCACCACAACCTATAACTGCAGTTGCACTCCCTAGAAATATGCACTTATTTGCCCTTGGCTCAAGTTTTTCATCCCTCACATGAACATAAGTAGGACAACCAAATATCTTTAAATTTAAATAATCAGCAGGCAAACCGGATCATACCTCAAAAGAAGTTTTGAATTCAATAACTGTGGATGAGATATGTTGACCAAATAACAAGCTATATTGATTGCTTCAGCCTAAAAATCCTTGCTAATACATGAGTGTGAAAGCATGCTCTGTGCCCTATCACAAAACGTTCTGTTCATACGTTCTGCAATACCATTTTGTTGTGGTGTTCTGACACAAGTGCGGTGTCTCACTATGCCCTCTCTAATTTAGAAATTATCGAACTCAGCATTGCAAAATTCCAACCCATTTTCTATTCGAAGGCGCTTAACTTTTCTTTTCGTCTTCCTCTCAACCATCGTCTTCCATTTAATAAATATCGAAAATGCCTTATCTTTTGTTTCAGAAAATACACCCACACCATCCTTGAGTAATCATCAATTAAAGTCATAAAATACCTGGCACCACTCTTCGAGGGAACTCTGTTTGGACCCCACAAGTCTAAATGTATATAATCTAACTTGTCTTGATCTTGTACTCGGCTTTCTTGATAAACTTTACCATTGTATGTTTACCAAACACACAATGCTCACAAAAATTCAAAACTTGATTTTTGTGCTCATTCAACAAATTTTGCTTACTCAACAAAGACAATCCCTTATCACTCATATGACCAAGTCACAAGTGTCATAGCTGAGACTGATTCTGATCCCATAAGTTACAGTAGCTTCCCTTTCAACTACACTGGCCTGAAGCTGATACAATTTAGAATGCAGTTTACCCTTCATGAGTAACATAGATCTTTTACACACTTTAGGTATTCCATTCTCGGAGTGAAACATATACCTTTGATCATCCAATATCAAAAGAAAGATCAAATTTCTCTTTATCCGATGAACATGCCAACACTCAATATTTTTGATAATTTCATTGAACATTCTAAATTTAATGTTACCAATCCCCTCTACTGGTAAAGGATTGTCATATCCATGTAGACAGTCCCACTGATTTATTTGTAAGTTACAAATCAATTTTTATGTGGGCACATGTGGAAAGTAGCACCAGAATCAAGAACCCAGGAATTCTTCTCATGACTAGAACTTACGGCACAAACTTCCCCTACATAATCACTATCATTAGAATTATTGCAATGTCAACAACATTTACCGAATTATCTGTTTTTCTGCTTCTCTCTTTTCTCTTTCAACTAAGGACAATCTCTCTTGTAGTGACCTTGCTCCCCACACTCATAACAGTTCTGCTTCCTTGCTCTAGACTTCAATCTGGTTGTTGACTTTTTCCTGTTAAATTCTTTCTGTTATGTTCTTCCTCTACTCACAAGATCCTCAGCCTCAATTCTGCTGTCTGGAAAGATCTTTTTCAATTCTTTAGGTTTTAGTGCATTACTAACATCTTTCAGTGAAATACTATCTTTCCCATATAACAGCGTATCGGCAAAAGTATTATAAGATGGTGGTAAAGAACATAACACAATCAAGGCCCGATCCTCACTCGCAATTTTGATATCCACGTTCTTCGGGTTAATTATAACTGAATTAAACTCATCAAGGTGAGTTTTAACAGGTGTACCTTCGTTCATACGAATATTGTATAACCTCTTTTTCATGTAGAGGCGATTTGTCAGCGATTTCTTAGAATACAGATATTCTAGCTTCTTCCATGCTGTTGCTGCAGAAGTTTCTTCAACAATTTTCCGAAGAACGCTATCTGTAACGCTCATGAAGATTACACTCAAAGCCCTCTTCTTCAGGTCTGTCTTCTCTGTCTCTTTTATCTCTTTAGGAAAATCTTCACCAATTCCCTTCCATAACCCTTGTAATACCAGGGATGATTTCATCCTAATGTTCTATAGACTGAAGCTAGAACCTCCGTCAAATTTCTCTACTTCGTACTTTGTTGAAGACGATGAAGACATCTTAACACAAAGCAAATAGAGAAGAAATAATAAAAAAAACACAAGGATTTAACGAGGTTCGGCTAAGCCTAATCCTCGGGGTAGAAGCAGAAAGAGTTTTCAACTATGAATGAGAACAAAAGCACAATACAATCTCTAGAATCCCCAACAACAACCCCTATATATAGATCTCAAATAGTCTCAAACCTATAAGAGAAATGCTTTCCAATTTAACAAGGACCATAAGGTTTCTTTTCTCAAATCTATTAGGATAATAAGTTTGTCCAAACCTATAGGTATTATGCATTTCCTAAAAATACAAGGAAATAATTCAAGTCATAAAATAACATATGATTTTGCAACAATAATATTTAGAGTAATACCAAAGAATAATTTGACAAAAAACAGTGGTAAACAATCGAAAACTAAAGTCCGAAAGAGGCATGACCATTGGTTTTAAATTAATATTCACTTTCATTCATTTATTATTTATACTCACAAGTTATTTCTACTATTTACAAATAGTAGTTTGAAAGGACGAACACGTGCTTATGTAGCTGTACAAGAAGAAATTGGAGTTGTACTGTCGAAATTATGATTTCTTATAGGAATATTGGTAAGTTCATTCTCATTCCTACACGTATTGTGTTCCCATAAACATGTGCATTGCATCTCATATACATGTGTATTGCTTTTTCCTGTTCTTTACCTTACCACTTACTAAACATCTTTACCCTAATTAAACTTCTCTCATCACTTGTTTTATTTTCTCTTTTATTTTTTTCTCTTTCCCTTAACCATAAGATCAGGCATTCCATGGCTGTCACGATCCGGATTTCCCATCATCTAGAGTCGTGATGGTACCTACTAGTGAAAGCTAAGCAAGCCAATCATTTGAATTATTTACCTTTTTCCCATTTTAATCCCTTAACAATTATGAACTAACATTATATAAGCAGCGGAATTTAATAAGTGGTAGAACAAAATATAACCATTTAAATATTACCAATACAATTCCTTAAACAAAGACTACCCAGAACTGGTGTCACAATTTCACAGACAGTCTAGGAATACTACAAATAAGAGTCCGAAAATAGATACAATATTGTCTCGGAAATACATAAATGAAACAGGATGAAAGGATAGAAGGAGTGTTATACCCCATTTTAATCAGGGGGATTAGAATATAACATATTGGTAATTCCAAGGTTAATTAATTAAGGGAGTCGCCACCTAATTATTTCGACGGCGAATTAGGACACCAATTTAGTTAAATAATGCTTGATATTAACTATGTTCTATGGTCTACTTAACCTTTAATACTATGGGTAAGGGTTCTAATTAATCTTATAGAGAAGGTGTTAAGTACTCTATATGACCCATTAAATAAGATTAACCGGCCAAACTTAGATTAATTAATACTAAATATAAATCTAACTGTGTTTTAGAGAATCAAATTCACTCTAAAAATCACTGCTGAAAAGATTTGTCTTTGTCTTAAGGAAAATTGATTTGGACGTACATTGTTGAGAAACTGTTTTCTGTCTAAAGTGGATCTAGTCCTAAAGTCAACTTTAAGTTGTTAAAACTAAACCTTAAATATTTGACAAATTAATTCAGAATACGTTTTTAAAGAAACCAAACAAAGTTGATTTGAATATTTGAAAGAGTAAGAGTAAAACCGTAGACGACAACTACCGTGTGTTAGGAATACTATTAGAAGAAATTTTAATGTTATTATTACCTTAATGGTTTTAATAAATAGCATCTAATACTTATCAAGATTCTAAAGAGCTTAAATTAAGTGTAATTACCTATGTGATAATTAAGTACTTTCACTAAGAAAATAAAATCTGCACAATTAAACAAGACCCAACTAGGATTATATAGTAAACTCAGACTTTAACAACCAATAACAAACCAAAATAAAATTAGTTAACTGTCATACAGCAGGTATGCCATAAATGAAGTAAAATGAAGTTGTAAAGGGCCATGTTCAGCTCTCCAGAAGATTTTCTCTTCTGTATTTTATTGCTGCCTAGACGATGTAATAATTGAAAGGATGAGGGTGTGCAATCTTGGCTGAGTTTCAAAGTAAAACTCTTCGGCTCCGGTGTTCATGTAAAAACAAAGAAACAGAAAAAATACAAAAGAATTAGAAGGAGATCTAATTCTTAAACATTCACCAGAAAATAGATAAAGTAAAACGTCATATTGTTATGTAATCTAATAGTCTCTAAACTACACAAACAAACTATGTTAACACTGTAACACATAGACATTATATGTGTTCAAACAAGCTCAATATTCCAACTCAAACAAATACAGTTAGTGGTAACAAACAGAGAAGAGCTTCTTAAAATTTCAAGAACATGTGTATATCCAATATTTCTTAAAGAAAGAACAATACATGGTTTCTACTTCTTAGGACATGGCTTTGTCAAGGGCAAATCTTGAGCAATTTATATGTTCTGTAGTTTATCCCTAAGCAAAAATCAAGATCTCTATAATGAAGACAAATGAGGTCTAATTCTTAGCAAAACTAAAATGCTATTCTGCATATTTTACGGTACTAAACCAAAATTGAGTGAAAAGGTATGAAGGGTCATATACTCTTTAAGTTTGACAGAATGCAATTGAGGCCTAAAAAATATGTCTAACATGTACCTATGAACTTAGTTTTCATTATTACTAAGTTGTTATAGATGTTTAACTCTATTGCTGCCAGAAAACCAAAACCTCAACATTTAAACTAGCAACTGTCACACCTCCTTTTTACACCCGGAGGGTAAATGAGAGTTTTTCCAATTAAAGTGACATAAATCGAAAAGGGATTAATTAATTAGAGTCGCCACTTCGAATAGTTTATTTGGTGTCCCAAGTCTCCGGTTTATTTTTAAATCCCAAATCGAGGAAATTTTTATTTTTTTAAAGTCCGCGAACCAGAAATTCTAGATAAGGAATTCTCTTAACCCGGGAGAAGGTGTTAGGCATTCCCGGGTTCCATGGTTCTAGCACGGTCGCTTAAACTGTTAATATTGGTCTATTATCTGATTAATTATGCGTTTTAAACCTATGTGCATTTTTACGACTTTTTAACCGCTTTTTGTCATGACCCCAAACCGGCCCGGTCGTGATGGCGCCTCTCGTGAAGACAAGGCCAGCCGACACAACACCTATATTAACCCTTTAGTCATTAAGAGTCATTTTTAAGCCTTTAATTAAACAATATATCATAACATAAGTCTAAATGAACAGTGTGGGATAACATACAAGCCCGACATTGGGGTGTCACTAGCCATGAGCATCTACCAAGGTCTGAATACAACAAAAACAGTCAAAATGTACTAAGTACAAAAATGAAAATGAGAGGAAGGAAGCAGTGGTGCGAACGTCATGCCGCCACCTTGCCAACTGTGCTGACTCCGCGTCTGAGCAACCAACACCCGCTACCATGTTCCGAAATACCTGAATCTGCACACGAGGTGCAGGGAGTAATGTTAGTACTCCAACCCAGTAAGTAATAAGAGTAAATAAAGACTGAGCAGTAGGAAACGATGATTCCACATTTATGATAAACTCAATAAGAGCAACGGGCTTTCAAATCAGAATACGAGTCAATCGTCTCATTTAAAATCTAGCTTTTGGTAAATATCATTTAAAATACTTTCCAACAGTTTCAGTAGGGGTTAAATACCATTTATAATAAAAGAGATGAAAACCACAATCGGCCCCTCGGGTAAAACAGGAGTCATAAATACCTCATAACAAGAAAATCTCTGTAGAAATAACAAAAGCCAAATCAGTGATGAAGTTCTGAACATCTCATAAACCCCAGCTTAAATGAAAGTTGTTTAAAAACATTTAATTCAACATTTTTTTTTGATAGAGGCTCGATATAAAGATGAGTGAAAGCAGTCAATAAATCTACATATTCGATAGAAACTCACTTTAAGAGGAATAAAAATTAACAAGTCCATAAATAGGTCTCTCAGGCAAAGCATCACTCAGGTGCATGTATATATATCTATCGCCCCTCGGGCTAGCCTCTCAATCACTTGTGACTCAACTCTTACCAATCAGTACTTACACTCAGCACTCACGCTCAATAGGTACGATATAGTAATCGTTGTGGCGTGCAGCCCAATCCATATATCTCGTCGATGGCGCTCACTGGGGGTGTGCAAACTCTGGAGGAGCTCCTACAACCCAAGCGCTATATCGCAGCGTCGTGCATCCCGATCTAACATATCGCTGCGACGTGCAGCCCATACATACATACATACATACATACATATATGCATGCATACATACATACATACATACATACATACATACATACATGCATGCATGCATACATACATGCATCCATACATACATACATGCATACATACATACATACATACATACATACATACATACATACATACATACATGCATGCATGCATACATACATACATACATACATACACACACACATGCATGCATGCATGCATGCATACATACATACATACATACATACATACATACATACATCCATACATACATACATACATACATACATACATACATACACACATACATACATACATACATACATACATGCATCCATACATACATGCATGCATACATACATACATCCATGCATACATGCATACATCCATGCATACATGCATGCATACATACATGCATGCATGTATACATACATACATGCATGCATCCATACATACATGCATGCATCCATGCATACATACATCCATGCATGCATACATGCATACATACATACATACATACATACATACATCCATGCATGCATACATGCATACATACATACATACATACATACATACATACATACATACATACATACATACATACATACATACATACATACATACATACATATATATAACTAATTTTTCTAACCTAATTTTTCTGAAAATCAGAATAGTAGCGCATCTTTTACATCTGTCTATCATTTTCCTTATCCAATACCAACATTTAGGCTAAGGATGGGGACAACTGTGAAAAGTCTAGAAGATTCTGATATTTAGCCTTTGTAAAAACCCAATTTTACCCTTTTAATTACTGATTATTTTAGCTTTGCCCTATGTTCTGATTTCATATTAATTACAACCATTTTAAAACCTTCAACTAAGTGATTAAGTTGCCTAATGATATTGCAATTCATTAACCTAAGGTTTAAATTATTGTTCAGAGGCTCAAGCCTAAGTTTAAAATCAATTAAACCTAAGTAATTAAAACATGTAGGCAATCAAACTCAGATTCAAAAAGCTACCGAAATCCAACATGCTCAGTCCAAGAAAACCAAAAATCAAACTAGCTAAATTCAACACATTAAATAATATTGAATCCAGCTAAAGCTAAAGTAAGCAGGAATTGGCTAAATAGGCTATTGATTAACCTTTTAATTCCATTCTTAACAAAACTTGCAAGCAAAAAATAAACAAAACAAACATCATGAAATAAAATAAAGGGAGAAACAGAAATAGGTAAATTATAAGAAAACTAAACCTAATCATTTCAATCTAACAATCTGGACCTAGGCAGCATTGAATTTCTAATTGACGATATCTTAGAACATGCAATTAACGAAGCTAATAGACAGAAAAGAAGACCTAAATTCTGCGGCTAAATCAAAGCAATTAACAGAATAGGGGGAAATGACCAAAACCAAAAGGAAATTAAAGAATAGAAAATAGTACAAGAAGTTACCTAATACTTAATTCTTCCAGAGATGAAAACTGAACCAACTTCGAACTCTGACCCCAAATTTTCGGGGTGCAAATGAACTTTAGACAACCATAAATTCACTGCTCTTATCAAGATCAATGGACTCATGGAAGTCTTGGGTTCAAAAGCCCCAAAAACCGCCAAAAATTTGAAAATGAAATAAAATTAGGGTTCTTGAGAACTTAGATTTAAAATTCGAGGAAGTTAAAGCCGATTCAGAGGGGATTAATGGTGGTTAGGGTTCAGGGAGGTGCCAGGATTATAGGGTATGAATTTGGTGGCTTTTGGGTGACTTAGGGTTTTGAGGCATCAATCTTAGATTTAAAATTCGAGCCGTTTGGTAATGATTTGAGGGAATTAGTTTGGAGATTTGTAAAGAGGAGACAACGGGAGTTCTGGGGTGTTAAATTGGGGCCATTTGGAATACAGGAACCGCCATGAGGCGGTGGCGGTTGGCGGCGGAGACGGTGAGGGAGTGAAGGCGACTAGGGTTTCAGTAGGTTTTGTGTTAGAGATGAACTGAAGGGGATTGGAATGGGGGGGAGAGTATTTTTGGACAGTCATATAGTTAGTGATCCACCAGTTCCCAGCCGTTAGATCCAGTGTGATCAACAACTGAGATCAAAATCAACAGATACGATGTCGTTTGGCTATGAAAGGGGATGAACCGGCTAAGGAAAATTTGGGCTTGGGTTTGGGTAATTATTTGGACGGGTTTTGGATTTAAAATGGCCCAATTGCTGAGTTTTCAAACCCCATTTTCAATTAACTCCTTATTTCCTTGTTCTTTTTCTTTTTTCCCTTTTTTTTTAATTAAAAATCTTAAATTTAAAAATCCTAAATTAATCTAAATTTAAAAATTAAACTATTTACCTAATTACCATTATTATAAAAATCACTTAATCCTAAATTAAAAGAGAAAAATCAGTAATCCAAAAATTAAAAGGTGAAGAATGAGCTATTAATTTTTTTATTTTTTTTATTTTTGTGTGATTTTCATTTTTTAATAAAAAAATAATTACTAATTAATTCTAAAAATGTAAAAACAAACCTGAATGTAATGCATGGTATTTTTGGCATTTTCATGAGTTTAATAAGAATTAAACATGCACAAAAATGCAAACAATTAATAAAATTCTACAAAAATTCCTATAAAATGGAAATAATTGGAAAAAATCTATTTTTTTGGATTTTATAGGAGTAATTCATATAGGGCAAAAATTACATGCTCACAGCTGCCCCTCTTTGCTCGGGACATGAAGGATTTTCGGACAAAGAAAAAATGAGCAATTATGAGCGATTTTTGCCTGTTTGAAACTCCATAAGAAGCATCTTTCGAAAAAGTCTGACCGAACCTTGCTTCAGAGGTTGCCTACATATCCTTGGCTATAAAGGAATCAGGTCAGTGTAGTTCTGGAAGTTTTGGTAGCTGGGACTACAGGGAAACTGTGATTTCACTGTTGTTGTTGTTGTTTCTGCTCGTTGAGCTCCTTATTACACCAAAATGAAAGATGAAAAGCTAAACGAGCTAAGCCTATCAACTACGAGTTACAAGATTCCTATCTATAAAACTTCTAAAGCTTGATCTTGAGTCTTGGCCAGTTCTTCCTGCAGACTCTGATCTGAATCTTGATGCTTGTTAGCTGTAATCGCTGGTTCATTCTTCTTCAGCTTCTCGGATCAAGGCGAGATATGCAAAACTTGTGACTTCAATCATATCTTGGGCAGTCCGCAGCTTCTCTCCGCTTCGATACTTGGAGTTCAACTTCTTTTCTTATTCTTCCTTTCTTTTATTTGGGTTGAGACTTCTTCTTTTGGTCATCTCAAACCTTGTACCTCACATAAAAACCTGTTCAAGCACCAAAGCGGACAAACAAACAAAATTTTCTAGCCCAGTTTTCACTAGGAAAATTTCGTGAGTTATTTGTAGCAAAAAAAAAAATCTAAACTATTTCTCTATTAAAAGCAATAATATCAGGATTGTGTATCCTTGAGAACAAGAGATTAGGGAGTGGAGCCCTATACCTATAATGAAATCAACCAGGGTGTGGAGACCCTATGTTGGAAAAGAGACTAGGGAGTGGAGACCCTATGTCTAAAATAAGTTCAACTAGGGAGTGGAGACCCTATGTTGGAAAAGTGACTAGGGAGTAGAGACTCTATGTTGGAAAAGAGACTAAGGAGTGGAGACCCTATGTCTAAAAGAAATTTAACTAGGTAGTGGAGACCCGATGTTGGAAAACTGATTAGGGAGTGGAGACCCTATGTCTAAAATTAACTTCAACTAGGGAATGGAGACCCTATGTTGGAAAAGTGACTAGGAAGTGGAGACCCTATGTCTAAAATAACTTCAACTAGGGAGTGGGTACCATATGTTGGAAAAGTGACTAGGAAGTGGAGACCCTATGTCTAAAGTAAATTGAATTAGGGAGTGGAGACCTTATGTTAGAAAAGTGACTAGGGAGTGGAGACCCTATGTCTAAAATGACTTCAACTAGGGAATGGAGATCCTATGTTGCTAGGGAGTGGAGACCCTATGTCTAAAGTAAATCCACTAGGGAGTGGAGACCCTATGTTGAAAAAGTGACTAGGGAGTGGAAACCCTATGTCTCAAATGAGTTCAACTAGGGAATGGAGACCCTATGTTGGAAAAGTGACTAGGGAGTGGAGACCCTATATCTAAAATGACTTCAACTAGGGAGTGAGGACCCTATGCCGGAAAAGTGACTAGGGAGTGGAGACCCTATGTCTAAAGTAAATTCAACTAGGGAGTAGAGACCCTATGTTGGAAAAATGACTAGGGAGTGGATATAAATTCAACTAGGGAGTGGGGACCCTATGTTGGAAAAGCGACTAGGGAGTGGAGACCCTATGTCTAAAGTAAATTCAACTAGGGATTGGAGACCATATGTCTAAAACAAATTCAATTAGGGAGTGGAGACCCTATGTTGGACAAGAATGTAACTAGAGATTAGGGACCCTAGGCTAGCATGTTTTGAATTTTCTTCTTTTTTTACTTCAGTTTTCCTTTTTATTTAGGAGAATGAATGAAGAGTTTAAAAGGACTTCCCTTTTTCGGGTCAACTTTTGTTGCAGAACAGCTTTGGTTTCTACGTACCTTGCTTTTATTGCAGCTGCTCCTTGCAGGGTTGTTTTGGAATGCACCTATTTTTCAAATCAAAGAACAATTCGTCAGTTTGAAACGGTGGTTGGTTTTGTGGCCTTTATTGTTTTGATCACTTGATCTCAGCCCAACTCTTTCGATGAAAATCTCTGTTGCTCGCCGGCTTTCTGGAGATCGATCTCTCTTCTAAACCCAGGGATCTTGACTTTTCAAAATTTCACATGATGGTTCAACCATGTGGGGCTTTGGCCTTTTCATCTTATTTTGCCTTTATGGGAACTTGACTTTGGATTTCTTTCCTTCTCAATAATTTTGACTTTGAAGTGGCCAGTCGAGATCGACTTGATGCACCTACTGAGGCTGGAGTTTTCCTTGAATTTGGCTTTTATTAAGCAGAGCCCTATAAAACTAATCTTGCCACCTTTTCTTTGTATTACTCTCGGAGAAGGATTAAACCGAAAGGGATTCAAAGAAAAGTAAACAAAGGACAGGATAATGAATTTAACAAGAAGTGTCCCTTTCGGGGAAGAAGAAAGAGGGACTTATCTGGAGTGCATGCAGACTTCAATAGATATGACATGCTTCTTGGACTGGATACCCGATCTGCGCAACTATCCAATCTCTTATAAACCCAACATAACTCGTGTCTTAAAATTGAGAAACCTTGCCAGGACTTTATCAGTGCCAATGGTTGTAAGGAATTCCTTCTTTTTGATCAATGGCTCCCTTTGCGGGTTTTCGCCAATTGACCTCTCTCATTTCTCTTTTACCGTCACCTTATAATGCTCTTTGCGAGTTTTCACTAACAAGACTCTCTTATTTTTAGTTTCTCTGCTCACCATCGTCTAACGGTGCCCATGTGAGTTTTTACTAATAAGACTCTCTCATTTTATTTCTCTCATTTGATTGTATCAGATTCAAATAGCTGCATTCTCCGATCTTTGAACATTCTCACCGATTGATCGGAAGGACTTAAACTGGATTTTGGGGTAAAAAGAATTTGGATTGAATTACAACTTTGGAACCTTTTAGGCGGGATCATTGTCGAACCATTATAACACCTGCCCCCAGTTTCACTTTTGGGGGAATTTAGATTTCTGTTTTGGTGTGACTGAACCCAAGAGAGAGGCTAATTATGTATCCTTTTGGAATCAAGTCAAACGTAGTTTAGGGAAAATTTGTTTTTGATTTTGATTTTCTTTTGATTTATGTTTTACAAACGTTTTCGTGTTCTAAAGAGGGTCATCAAAGGAAGGTAAGCGGCTCAAAGGGTTAACAAAAAGGTTGAAGTATTTGGGGTAGAGAGAATAAAATCCTTCGTCATCCCGATCGGATAATATTGGTACCACAGAAGGGTTAAATGTAATACCTCTTGGCCGCATCTGCATTGACAATTGTTTCAGGGTTATTTCCTTCAATGTCTCCCAAGTACAATGCCTCTTTCATCAAAAAATTCCTTATAATGTATGGTCCCTTCCAGTTTGGAGTGAACTTTCCTTTTGCTTCCTTGTGATACGGGAGAATACGTCTCAAAACAAGTTGCCCCACTTCAAAATTCCTGGTCCGCACTTTCTTATTGTAGGCACGGGCCATTCTTTGTTGATACAACTTCCCGTGGCAAACTGCGGCCATCTGTTTTTCATCAATTAGATTTAGTTGTTCTAGACGGGTCTTGACCCACTCACTATCCTCAATCTCGACTTCAACGATGATTCGGAGAGAAGGAATTTCAACTTCTTCGGGTATTACGGCTTCAGTGCCATAAACCAATAGATAGGGTGTTGCTCCAACTGATGTGCGCACAATTGTGCGATATCCCAACAATTCAAACGGCAACTTTTCATGCCATTGTCTAGAACTTTGGATCATCTTCCTAAGAATCTTCTTGATGTTCTTGTTTGCTGCTTCGGCGGCACCATTAGCTTTGGGCCGATAAGGGGTAGAATTCTGATGCTTGATCTTAAATTGTTCACATATCTCCCTCATCAAGTGACTATTCAAGTTTGCAGCATTGTCCGTAATGATAGTTGTAGGAATACCAAAACGGTAGATGATGTTGGAGTGCACGAAATCTACCACTGCTTTCTTAGTGACGGCTTTGAGAGTGACTGCTTCAACCCATTTTGTGAAGTAGTCAATGGCAACCAATATGAACATCTGTCCATTTGAAGCTTTTGGCTTGATTGGCCTAATGACATCCATACCCCAAGCAACGAATGGCCACGGTGTTGACATAGGATGCAGTTCTGAAGGTGGTGCATTAATCAGGTCACTGTGAACCTAACATTGATGACATTTTCGGACAAAACTGAAGAAATCCTTTTCCATAGTCATCAATTAATAGCCTGCTCGAAGGATTTTCTTTGCAAGGACGTATCCAGTCATATGGGGACCACGCACTCCCGCGTGCACTTTATTTATGATTCTTCCTTTTGTACAAAACCTCGCCACTCAAGAAGAAACCACTGGCAATCCTTCTAATGGTTCTCTTTTGGTTTCTACTAGCTTGCTCGGGATATTCTTTTGTTTTCAAAAATCTCTTCATATTACGATACCATGGCTGAACATTTGGTTTCAACTCAATCGTATTGCAATAAACATCCCTTTCTCGGATTTGGATTTCTAATGGCTCAATATGGACATTGCCTAGATATGGCAACATCGAGGCCAAAGTAGCGAGTGCATCGGCTAACTCATTGTGAAATCGAGGAATGTACCTGAACTCGACTGACTTGAACCACTTGCTAAGATCTTCCACATGTTGCCTGTATGGAATAAGCTTGATATCCCGAGTTTCCCATTTACCCTGAGCTTGTTAGATAATCAAGTCCGAATCTCCCATGATTAACAATTCTTCCACATCTTGGTCGATTGCCATGTTCATACCCATAATGCAGGCTTCATACTCAACAGTGTTGTTGGTGCAGAAAAACCAAAGCCGGGCTGTGGCTGGATAGTGCTGACCAGTGGGTGAGATCAAGATTTCCCTAATCCCGACACCTTTTGCATTCACAGTTCCATCAAAGAACATCTTCCAAGCATTGGTGTCTTATAAAGTTACCTTAACTGAATTTACTTCCTCGCCCGGAAAGTAAGTAATCAAAGGCTGATATTCATCATCAACAGGATTTTCCACTAAGTTATCCGCTAAAGCTTGAGCTTTCATTGTCGTGCGGGTGACATAGACTATGTCAAAATCGGTGAGCAGGATTTTCCATTTTGCTAACCTCCCCGTGGGCATTGGCTTTTGGAATATTACTTCAAAGGGTCCAACCTGGTGATGAGATAAGTGGTATAGGCCAACAGGTAATGCCTAAGCTTCTGAGCGACCCAAGTTAGGGCATAGCAAGTCCTTTCCAACAAAGTGTAATTGGCTTCGTAACTGGTGAACTTCTTGCTCAGATAGTATATTGCATGTTCTTTCTTCCCGGTCACATCATGTTGCCCGAGGACACATCCGAAGGAATTCTCCAAGACTGTCAAATACAAAAACAAAGGCCTCCTAGGTTCGGGTGGGACCAAGAATGGCAGATTTGACAGATATTCTTTGATTTTGTCAAAGGCTTCTTGACACTCATCTGTGCATTTAATCGCCGCATCATTCTTTAACAGTTTAAATATGGGCTCACATGTGGAAGTCAACTGAGCAATGAACCGTCTGATGTAATTCAACCTTCCCAACACACTCATAACCTCTTTCTTGGTTCTCGGAGGAGGCAAATCCCAAATAGACTTTATCTTTGTTGGATCTAGCTCGATGCCCCTCCGACTGACTATAAATCCCAAGAGTTTCCCAGACGGAACTCCAAATGCACATTTAGCTAGATTTAACTTCAAGTAATATTTACGAAGACGCTCAAAGAACTTTCTCAGATCCCGAACATGGTTGTCTTGCGTTCTTGATTTGATGATCACATCGTCCACATACACCTCAATTTCTTGGTGCATCATGTCATGAAAGATGGCAGTCATAACCCTCATGTAAGTGGCCCCAGCGTTCTTCAAACCAAAAGGCATGACCCTGTAATAATAGGTGTGGTAAAAGCTATCTTTTCCGCATCTTCTTCATCCATCAAGACCTGATGATATCCAGCATAACAATCCACGAAAGACTGTATCTCATATTTGGCACAGTTGTCAACAAGGATGTGGATGTTTGGCAAAGGGAAGTTGTCTTTGGGACTTGCTTTGTTCAAATCCCGATAGTCAACATACACTAGAGTTATCCCATATTTCTTTGGCACTGGGACCACATTAACCAGCCATGTGGTGTATTGGACCACTCGGATCACACTCGCTTTTAACTGTTTGGTGACATCTTCTTTGATCTTGTCACTGTTGATACCCAATTTTTTCTTATATATTTTTATACTCAAAATACTTTCAAAATAGCATGTGTATGCATATATAAGCATGCCCAAGTATTTTGGTATTTTTCCCAAATTTGTAAAGATTTTAAAAACCAATTTATTGTCTATTTTAACAGTACAAAATCAAATAATTATTTCCAAAATTATCATTTTGGTGAATAATTTATTTTCATCCTCATAGTTACACCAAAATATAATTAACGTGGTTTTTGCATATTTTTATAAATTCATTTGATATTTTAAAGCTAAATTACATAAAATTGCAATTACGGCCTATATTACGATTAATAGTGCTTTGTAACCATAAAAACACTTATAGCATTTTTAGATTAATGTTTATATATTATTAATTAGCTAAGTACTTTTAATTTGTTTTTAAAAATTATTTTACTATTTTTTATAAATAAAAAGGTGTAAAACTTGCTATTTAACATGTAGCCTCAGTTCATTTCAATTATAGCCCCATTACATTTCAATTTTAGCCTAAAAGTGACCCAATTTCAAACTCAAATTCGGACGACCTAATTCTTACTTTTACTCGACCCCTTAACCCGTTTGCAAACCCATCCGAATTTTCTTTTAAATCCTGGTCGTTGATCATTTTGATCAACGACCCTAATTCACCCTTTCCTTTTCTAATCCCCTAACCCATCTAACCCTAACCCCATTTGCACAATGACGCTGCCTCTGAATCCCAAAACTCTCTCAGACTCTCTCAAGGCTCTTCGGAACCTTAGCCTCCTCCCACCTTGTTCCATCGTGTTTTCACTGGAGTCCATGGCTTCTCTGTCCATGGACAGCCTATACTCATGTTTATCTGACTTTCTTCTCCTTTTCTTTTGTATGTATTTGCCTCTACCGTGTTCTTATGTTTTCCTTCTACCACGTATGTTCATATACCGTGCTTTCTATATTCCATTCTTGTATGTTCTGCTATTGTGTTTTCTACACTATGTCCTTATATGTTTTTCTACTATGTTCTACTATTTTCTTCTAACATGTTCTGGTATGTTTCACCTACTGTATTCTTCTATCGTGTTCTTAAGTGCTATTACTATTTTTTCCTTCTACTGAACTTTGTTTAAGCCTCTTCTAAAAGGATCTTCTTAAGCATGCTACCTTCTACTGTTCTTATTAGTTTTTTTTCATCATGCTTCGAATTAGTTTATTTACTCTGTTGCTTTGAACTCTTCTATTGTATATACATGCTATTCACGAGTTCTGTTGCTGCGAGAAGCATGTTAGAAGTTTCAGTTCTTTTCAGAAACCTCTGAACATGTTTCGATTCAACTGTTGGCCCTCTCATCTTTGCTTTATGGTTTGCCCGAACTGGGGTTCTTATTTCAAAAACCCCAACTCTTTTAGATCAATTTCGAAGTTTCATATGATTCTGACCTTTTGATAAACTCTTCTAAACTCTATTACTGGATTTTCCACTGATTTTACGATGGCATGACAATTTTTCATTCATAATTAACGTGTTTGTATGCTCTTTATATGTGATGAACCTTTCTGTAAAAGGGCTTTCCAACTTGTGATTGATTCAGAATCCCTTTTAATAGGTCTAATTGATTGCTACTGATTTTCCTTAAGTTAAAATCT
Organism: Nicotiana tabacum; assembly: GCF_000715075.1. Classification (NCBI taxonomy): domain Eukaryota; kingdom Viridiplantae; phylum Streptophyta; class Magnoliopsida; order Solanales; family Solanaceae; genus Nicotiana; species Nicotiana tabacum. Next base: position 82,429,644 of record NC_134099.1, read on the forward strand.
TTCCTCTCTTTCTGACGTGGTTCATTGGTAATGTCGAATCCCTAATTCCTTGATTTACTAGGTACTAATTGATTTACTGTGTTCTTGCCTTATTTGGGCTAACCGTATATTTTAAAATTTTCTTTCCTTAGTTAAACCCCTATGTATTTTCCCCTAATTTCCTACTTTACACAAGATGTTTACTTGATTCTCTTTCCTTAACTGATTGTTGTCCATTACCGTTTGAGTTTGAACTCCTTAATTAAAGGAAGTTCTTATGTTGATTGATTATAATTGATACATAGTTCCATAATTACTATGATTCTTCCCTTACTCTCTACCTATTTTCCAAGCTATAAATACTCGACTCTTTTTCTTTTCACCCTAACGGAATACACTTCAGAGCTTCACTTAATTCTCACAACCCCTTCTAAAACTTTCTGCACTTTGGCTTTCTCAAGACTTCTGCTTTCATTTATTTTTCCTGAAACTGGTATGTCCTAGTTTTGATTCTAGCATCAACCCCAATGTGTTTACTTACAAGTTTTTATGTCTATGCCTACTTTACTGCTTTGTAGAATTCAACTTCTGTGATAGTATGCTTATGTCTTGCTATCTGTTACTGCAATGAATCCCATTCCCCATACCTCTTTATGTGCTTGAGCTGTGGTTTAAGACATGGCAATACACAAAGTTATTGTCCATGGATTAAAAATGGATCCTTTGGATCCTAGACTCTTTCAATTTCCCATACACCATTCCTTTAGGTGTGTTGAGTTGAGGTATAGCCTGGCAGCATCCAAGTTGTTGTCCAGGGCTAAACCTGACCTTCAATAGGTCCTAACTCTCTAATATTTAGCTGACATGCTGGTCAGGGGTGTGCCAGCACTCCTAGTTGTTGGGCATGACCACCAACCTGCCTTGGCATTCCCTCATTCCCCTCTATTGCACCTACACCTATTCCTAGAACCTTAAGTTCTGCCCCTCTCTTTTGAGCCTTGCTTTGGGACCTTGAGTTCCCTCTGAACTTGGACATTTGAGGGCTGGCCCTTCCACACTGCACTATAATCTAATTCTGCAATATATTTGGGGTGTAAGCACTTCCTGGAGTTCCTGAAACTCCTTGGATCTCTGAAACACCCCGGATGAGAGAAGGCTTTGGAATCTTTGGAAGTTGGATCTGTGGAAGTTGGTTTATTTCATATTTCAGACCTGGGGTCTGAATTAGGCTCTCCTTGGTAGAAATCTTTAATTTCTGATATATTTTTCTTATTCATTCTGGTCTGTAATAATCTTGTAATAAACATTTGGGGTCGGCTAGTGGAAAAGGGTAGAAGACTATGCATGCAAGGGGTTGATACCATGTTCATAGGGAATTACTATACTTCCGAAATTCTGCACTCATTTAGATACCATGTTCATAGGGATTACCATTTTTCTAAAGTTCTGCATTTTATAAATCACTGAAACTCTGCATTCTCATATAGATACCATGTTTATAGGATTTTCTGCATTCTCATATAAATACTATATCTATAGGGTTTTCTGCAATTTCATAACAGTTGCCATGCTTGTAAGTCGATTCTAAAATTCTGCATCTTCATATAGACACCATGCCTATAGAACTTTCTGCATTCTGCATCCGTCATTAGGTAAACCTATTATAGGATTTAAATACCTAATCAATTGCATGTAGACAACCTGCCAATAGGATTCTTGCATAAGCAATAACAGTGCACAAATCAGTAACACCTAGAAAGCATGTCTACAGGAGCTGTTAACTGAACCTGAATCGTCAACTCGCTTATAAGCTTAAATCAGTAGCAATAATGTTTAACGCCTGCAGATCTTATGTCCCTGTAATTGACAATTCTTTTTCTGCAATTAATTTACTTCTTTATTTTTGAAACTAATAGATATCATGCCTATTGGTTCTATTTAACGCCTAAGCAAGCCTTAGGGTAAAATTTTATAATTGCATCAGTTTTGATAATTACAACCAGCAGGAAGGCCTAATTCGGACATCTTATTTGAAAATATGTGATAAATTAGCAACCCTCCCTATGTTAAGTTTAATACAGACCAAACCAGTATTTGTAAGTCATGCTAAATAATCTGCTGCTTTGAATGAGGAGGCCGACTTGAGCCTTAATTGCTATTTGTTTCCCTTTTAACCGTTATTTGTTATTGCTTGTCGCCTAGATTTTTATCCTTTTGAAAACTACGCAAAAGTCCCAACTCCCTCCCCTTTAGGATTAGTAGTCCCATATGCCTTCGGGACTGATAGAATTGGGACGGGTAATAGCATGCAATAAGTAACGATACCATTTCGCGCTTTAACACCTTAACGGGGTGGGAAGGGTAGATATGGATATGATGACTGATGCACTAATATCACGTGTGACCCCTCTTCTGAGGAGTGATTGCTGGGTATTGCATTGAAGTGATCCATATTAATTATAAACTTAGGACCCCCCTCCATTTATTTGCTTTCATCTCTTCTTGTAAAACTATTCAAATCTTTTTTTCATAAATTTCTGCCCTCTCTACTTACCTTCGAAAGTTTTCAACTTAATTGCAATGTTGTATGCAAGTCCTTATTTGAGTCTTGATTGTTTACTTGTAAAGTCACAATTGTAACATGGTTGGGAACCACACTAGTGGATCTTGAGAGGTCCCTAACACCTTCCTCTCGAGATAATTTCTAGTCCTTACCCAAACTCTGGTTTTCCAACTCAAACTCTTCTAAGAAGTGTCCTAATGCACTATAATCATTAGGTGGCGACTCTTCAACTTCTAAACCTAATTCTCGAAAGGGAATAGAGTTGTCCTCCCAATGTCGTATACCCGATTTCTGACCCCACTGTTAGAGAAAAAGGGGGCGTCGACAGCATTGCGACTCTGCTGGGGATCTTCTTTAGGCTTTTACCATTGCATGTTGCTTGTGACTTTACTATCTCATTAATTGCTTTATTTACTATTTTTTATTCTTTTAGTACGAAACTGACTTGGCTCTTCATGTCTTTTCTTTCCTTTAGCTGCTTTCCTTTACTGCTGTATTTCAATACTGTTGTAATTATTGCAATTATTGTAATCATTTATCTTATGAACGTGAAAATATATGTCAATTTGTTTCATTCTTGTAAATTGCTTCTCCAACATCATATTCCACTTATGCCAAACAAATACCATAGCAACGCTTATAATGAGTGGTTGCGCTCTTCCAATATTATTACCCTTTAAATTTGGCAAAGGCGTATTTGCGGTAAAACCAGTCGATCAGTGGTGCAGTCGACGGTTCCGTGCCTTTCCCTCTTGAGTTGTCCACTCAAGGGTACCTGCCTAATACTCCAATAGAAACCTTACTCTATCTAACTGTGCATGCATCATGGTCAAACCTAGCCGAGTCAGTTATGTTGTCCATATAATAACTCATTAAGATAGCCTTGTCCAAAGTCCATCGGGTTTCCCTGAAACCCAAATGGACACCTACACGTTTTGTGCATTTATTTGGAGAACTAAATGCTTTTTATGCTAATTATTGGTTTAAATAGTCGAGTCTGGCGGGGTAGGGGTCTAACACTTTGTTTTGCAGAAAATGAGGCACGAAGTTCCCAGATTTGGCATGGTAACCAACATTCATCCAAGGCTGCTGAATTGGTGGGAAGATCTCCACTCCAGTGATCAGACACTCGTCCGCAAATACTTAGGGAATATGCCTTCTCTTCTAGAAATCCATCCTGAAAACAAAATCATAGAGGCTACAACTTTGTTCTGGGATAGTGACAGGTCCGTGTTCCGCTTTGGGGACCTTGAAATGACTCCTTTTGCTCGAAGAAATAGGAGGCTTAGCTGGTATTCCTAGGGAGACTCCGGGTTTGCTTATGCCAGAAAATCGCAAGGGTAGGGGTTTCCTTAAGATGATGGGACTGAAGAAGAACCCAAACTTGACCTGTTTGAAACACTTCTACATCCCATTCGACTATTTGTACGAGAGGTACGGCCATAGCAAGTCATACCGCACCTACTCAGATGAATTTGCCCTTACCTCACTGGGGCATATTCACAGAAGGGTCTTCATATTCATGTTTTGTTTCCTGGGGATGATAGTGTTCCCTATGAAGAAGCCTAGGATCCACACCAGACTGGCCATGGTAACCAAGACTCTGATGCAAGGAATTGGTGGACAGCCTTTCAGTATAGTGCCCATGATTGTTGCTGAGATATACCGGGCTCTGGACAACTGTCAGCGAAAAGCCAGTCATTTTAAGGGATGCAATTTATTACTTCAGCTCTGGTTCATGGAGCACCTCCAGAAAGGAGAATACCGACAAGAGATCTTATGCAGAGACTGGGATGATCACATTGCCTTCCACCAGCCAAGGCATATGAATTATATGCCTAACATGTTCGCTCAGCCTAAGGACGCTAGAAGATGAGTGGAGCTATTTGAGAATCTAAAAGAAGACCAGGTACAGTGGATGGTTGAATGGTTCCCTACGGAAGAATTCATTGTTCGCTCCCGAGATGCACCATTTCTCATACTCATTGGTCTAAGAGGAACTTATCCCTACGTTCCCCTCCTTGCCATGAGGCAGGCTGGAATGAAGCAAATCATACCAAGGGTCGACAAAATAAGTCACTTTAGGGCTGATTTCTAGGACGATGATAGCCCTCACAAATGCCAAGCTCAACACATATGGCATTGCAAGCTCGTTTTGGGGAAAGAATCTATTGAGCCAGACATGTATCACGCTGGTTGCGTTCCGCACTATTTGGGTTAGTTGGAAGATAATCACAATGGTATGCGTCATCCCGGGTTCATTCACGGACACAGAATCATCGACGAGAAAGTTGAAGCACGGGTTAAGTACAATCAACTGCGCAAGAGAATTCGAGAGTGTGAAAGTGAGCATCGAGAAATACAAGAAGCCCGTCAGAAATTGATTGAGGAATGGAAGGATATGGCTGTCAGCGCCAAAAAGCGACTAGGGTATTTGGAGCGGGGTCTAGTGGAGCTAGAAGGAAAGTTCCTCAAGAGGATTGAAGATTGTCGAAACGCTGAAGGGAATGCAGGCGGACATTTGGCCCAAGCTTATCTGTTGTTAGGACTGCGCGAGCTGGTGAAGCTGTTCGAGGGGAATAAAGATACCAAATCTAGGGAAGGTCCTTCTGGGACCAAGTAGTTAGGAGTCTTTTATTCTGCTTTTAATGGTGTAATAAGGCTGATGGCCACTAGTGACATTTTATTTTCTATTACTTAGCATCATTTTGGATTCGTCTTATTTTTATCAATGAAATGAGGCATTTAGCATTATAAGTTCCCCAAATTAATTTGTCGCTAGGCCTACCTCGGGCATAACGAGGCACCCAAATTAGGACGCGATCTATATTCTTGCACAATGTGCTTAAATATTGCAACATTTCCTTCTCATAACCCGCACTAACATGTTACCTTTTTGTTTTTCTTTATTTTTATTCCCCTCCCCAAAGGTTAGTTCGTGTATTCTGGCACCATCATCATACAGTACGAGATCTAAGGGCCCTCCACCTCCTCCTTCTCTGAGTCCTATCCGGAACAAGAACAAAGGTAGAATGGGAGATTCAAGCGCCAGAAAGGAAATTGAAAGAATTGAGATTCCTCAGGGTACCCCGGTTGCTAAGGAAATTTCTGCCCAACTTGAGCAGAAACTGTTGAAGTTCCAAGAAGAACTTGATCAAGTTCGGAACTTGGCAAATTTATCATTCACTCTCACCGCTCCTGATGTCAACTTTTCAAATGCTCAAAATCCCGCACCTCCACAGAATACCCCACAACTACAGATGCAACCCACTCATGCTCAACACTGTAACATATGCCACACTCCACTACTCATTCCTGAACCACTGAACACCACAAACGACCACCCCCACAACACTCACATCTACGTAGATACCATACCCCACCACACTCAACCAATCTCAAGTGCACCTGAGTCTGATGACAAGGACTCTCTTATTAGAAACTTGGCAACAGAACTTAAGAAGTTGACCAGCCGAGTCCAGGGCATGGAAGGAAACAAAGGCATAGAGGGGCTGAATTATGAGGACCTCTGAATTCAGCCAGATGTTGAACTTCCAGAGGGATACAAACCTCCCAAGTTTGAAATGTTCGATGGCATGGGAGATCCCAGAGTCCATTTGAGGACATATTGTGATAAGTTGGTCGGAGTCGGAAGGAATGAGAAAATCCGTACGAAACTATTCATGAGAAGCCTGAAGGGGGATGCTTTATCCTGGTACATCAGTCAGGACCCCAAAAAATGGACAAGCTGGGTAGGTATGGCATCGGATTTTATGGATAGGTTCTGATTCAATATAGAGAATGCACTGGATGTATTCTACATCCAGAATCTAAAGAAGAAGCCTACCGAGACATTCCGCGAGTATGCTACTCGTTCGAGATCAGAGGCTGCTAAGGTCAGGACGGCCCTAGAAGAGGAACAAATGAACAAATTCTTTGTCCGGGCTCAGGACCCACAATATTATGAGAGGTTGATGCTGATCGAGGGCCAGAAATTCTCCGATATCATCAAGCTGGGAGAAAGAATTGAGGAAGGCATTAAGAATGGTATGGTTACTAATCTTGAAGCATTGCAGACCACCAACAAGGCTTTACAGTCTGGTGGCACGTCCAAGAAGAAGGATGTCAATGTCGTGATGGTCGCACAGGGAGCCAAATCACCACTAAAATACCATACTTACCCGTCACCTCCACTTACATATCAACCTATCCCGAATTACCAAGCACTCACACCCTCTTACTAAAATCCACCACCCGTTTACCAATCATCTCCACCTCCCGCATATCAACCCACTTCACTTAGATACTCTCAACCTGCACCTGTTTACCAAACTTACAATGCCCAACCCTCTCACTACCAATCACCTCCCACTCACCAAAATTTCCCTAGACCCAGACCAAATTTTGACCGCAGACCTCCCAGACAATATAAAGCCATCACTGAACCAATTGACCAGTTGTATGAGAAACTTAAAGCTGCTGGTTACGTCTCCCCTATCCCCGCCATAACTCCAGAAAATCCTTCCCAGTGGGTCAACCCTAATAAGACCTGTGCGTACCACTCCGACATGAAGGGACATACCATTGATGAGTGCCGCTCTTTGAAGGACAAGATTCAAACTCTGATCGACAATAAGGTTATCGTAGCAAAGGAGCCTATTCCCAATGTCTGCAACATCCCTCTGCCTGATCACGGAGGTGGGGACATTCACATGATCGAGATCGAAGATACTGGGACCCCAAGGGATCGATAGGATTGATTGCTGAGGATGATGAGCTAAAGAAACCGGCAGTCACACTTAACCTGATTGTTGTCCAGAACCAGCCCTCCAGGGGCGATGAAGTAAACATGTCTATACCTCTCGAATTTGAAGCACCTTCTTCTGCGAAGGTGGCCGGGCCAATTGAGGTTGAGTTTGGGGCTCCAAAGTCACCTGTACTCTTTGAAGTTGTTGTGTTACCGCTGAGGGTACCCATTCCTGTAGCAATGTCAGACAAAACACCGTTTCACTCAAATGCCATACCATGGGATTACACAGCCGAAGCAAGGAGGAAAGGAAAGACCAAGATGGGATAAGCAATTGCTGCGCAGGGTATGACCAGAACAGGAAGGGTTTACACTCCAAAGCACCTAGCTAAGTCTGGTAAGCAAGCCTCGGGACGGACTACTGAAACTGGTCCCGATGATCTTTGGAGGAAAATACAAGTTAAGGAGTATTCGGTCGTTGAACAGTTGAACAAAACACCAGCACAGATCTCCATCCTAGCTCTTCTACAGAGCTCTAACACACACAAAAATGCCTTGATGAAGATATTGAGCGAAGCTTATGTGCCCAGCAACATAACTGGGGGCGAAATGGCAAATATGGTAGGACAAATACTGGAAAGCCACATAATCACCTTTCACGAAGATGAGCTGCCGCCGGAAGGGCTGAGTCACAACATGGCCCTACACATCACCGTGCAATGCGAGGATTACTTCGTCACTAGAGTCTTGATCGATGGAGGCTCCAGCCTCAACATCTGTCCGTCTATAACTCTCAAAACATTGGGAAAGAGCTTGCACGAGATCGAAGAGGGGGCCATCAATGTCAGAGTCTTCGATGGGTCCCAAAGGTCTACTATCGGAGAGATCAACCTATGCTTGCAAATGGGGCCAACCTGGTTCGACATTGACTTTCAAGTGATAGATGTCCCAGCATCCTACAATTTGTTGTTGGGACGACCACGGATCCATGCCGCTGGAGCTGTAGCATCGACCTTGCATCAGGCAGTGAAGTTCGAATGGAATCACCAAGAGGTGATCATTCATGGCGATGGTAGCAACTCCATATATAGTCGCCAGACCATCCCGATGATTGGAGGCAGAAGGAGAATAGGCGGAGAAATCTACCACCTCATTGAAAAAATCAACGTTGTAGACAAAGATAAATGGTGGGATAACAAGATTGAAAGTATCCTGAATTGGTGTGGATACGAACCTGGAAAGGGACTCGGCAAAAAGCTCCAGGGAATCGCCAAACCCATCAAGCTGAAGAAACATGGCACTACATTTGGTTTGGGGTATGAGTACACTTGGGGGGAGTTCAATCACTGGTCGCCACTATGGTGCGGTCCCTACTACCCACTGGAGCATCCGATACCTCACCTAGAGCAGACTTTCCAGCCGGCAGATATTATATATGGGTCGGAGGAAGATGAAGCATTGGCAGCCTTAAAGAATCTGTTCCTAGAGGATGATGATATGGACTGCTGTGTTATTTTCGAGGAGGAAGGGGAGGAAGGCCCTTCTATATAAGTTGTGAACCAAGGAGAGCGCCTCAGCAATTGGTCAATTAGAACCACCAGGGATCGGAAAGCTTTGGGGTAGCAAGGCTAAACAAAAGCACCATGCATCACACTTTACTTTTTACTAGCTGATTTTATTTCCGCATTGTTTTTAATTCTGAAAGGAGCTCTGATACTCAAAACAATTACAAATTTAATCGAAGCATTTCAGTTTATTATATATCTCGCTCTTATTATTTTTCTATCATTTACTTTATTTTACACAGCATTACTATTACTTGCCTTGACGATGAACCAACGATTGTGACTTGCTACAAGACGACGCAACAAACGGATACGGACTCAAAAGAGGATGATATACCAGAAGAGGTCGTCAGAGGAGTTGAGAATTTTGAAAATAGGCCTAAGTCTAACTTGGACGAAACTGAGGTCGTTAATTTGGGAGATACAGGGAATGTCAAAGAAACACGCATCAGTATTCACCTGTCACCATCAGAAAAGAAAGAGTACACGGAGTTCTTGAAGGAATATGAAGACATATTTGCCTGGTCATATGATGATATGACTAGTCTCAGCACATCCATTGTAGCTCACAAACTGCCAACAGATCCAACATGTCTGTCGGTAAAGCAGAAGCTCATGAAATTCAAACCCGACATGAGTTTGAAAATCAAAGAAGAGGTTACCAAGCAAGTCAAAGCCAAGGTTCTCAGGGTAGTAGAGTGTCCGACATGGTTAGCCAACATCATGCCAGTGCCAAAAAAGGATGGGAAAGTTAGAGGTTGTGTTGACTACGGGGATCTCAATCGGGCCAGTCCCAAAGATGACTTCCCCTTGCCTAACATACACATTCTTATCGACAACTGCGCCAAGCATGAGTTGCAGTCTTTTGTTGATTGTTTCGCTGGGTATCATCAGATATGGATGGATGAGGAAGATGCAGAGAAAACGTCTTTCATCACGCCGTGGGGAATGTACTGTTACAAAATGATGCCATTCGGTTTGAAGAACGCTGGTGCCACCTACATGAGAGCCATGACTACCATCTTTCATGACATGATACACAAGGAGATCGAGGTATATGTGGATGACGTCATCATCAAATCCAAGAAAGCCAGGGATCACATGGAAGACCTAAGAAAGTTCTTCAACAGACTGAGGAGGTACAATCTGAAACTGAATCCCGCCAAGTGTGCATTCGGGGTTCCTACTTGAAAATTATTGGGTTTCATCGTGAGTCGTCAAGGAATAGAATTGGATCCATCAAAGGTCAAAGCTATCCAAGAATTGCCGCCGCCAAAAAACAAGAAGGACGTGATGAGTTTCCTGGGAAGACTCAACTATATCTTCATATAGACACCATGCCTATAGAACTTTCTGCATTCTGCATCCGTCATTAGGTAAACCTATTATAGGATTTAAATACCTAATCAATTGCATGTAGACAACCTGCCAATAGGATTCCTGCATAAGCAATAACAGTGCTCAAATCAGTAACACCTAGAAAACATGTCTATAGGAGCTGTTAATTGAACCTGAATCGTCAACTCGCTTATTAGCCTAAAATCAGTAGTAATAATGTTTAACGCCTACAGATCTTATGTCCCTGTAATTGACAATTCTTTTTCTGCAATTAGTTTACTTCTTTATTTCTGAAACTAATAGATATCATGTCTATTGGTTCTGTTTAACGCTTAAGCAAGCCTTAGGGTAAAATATTATAATTGCATCAGTTTGGATAATTACAACCAGCAGGTGTGAGCACGTGATTTTTGCCTTACGAAAACTACTCCAAAATAAATCAAAAAATAAAATAAATTTCTTTTACTGTGTAATTTTTGAATTTTGCGTGGTGTTAAATATTTGTGTTATGTCCGTAAATGTTTACTTTGTCATAATGAAATGAAAATTAAAATAAAATACATGTTGCATGCATATAGGATTTAATTATGCATTTGAAAGATAATTTAAATAAAAAAAAATATGCATTTGTTCTATTTTTAAATATGTTTCACTATGTGATTAATTTTTTTTATGTGTTAATAATTGTTAAAGACTGATTAGTGTTGTAAAGTTAATTCTTGTTTTTCTAATCTTAACTAGGATTTTAATAATTAAATTAAAAGAAGTGGAAATTATGAGGGTAAAACGTATCTGGGCCAAAAATCTTAAACAAAAAATCAGGCCCAAACAATTTTAAACCCTCCACAGCCCAATCCAAACAAGCATGTCCGGTCCAATTCAGTTACGTCAAACGATGACGTTTCATCATCCTTCATCAAGGGCCGTTGGATTAAATCCATCCAACGGCCAAGATCTCATCACCCTAACCCGAGACCCTTACCCGATCTAATACCCGGTTCAACCCGTCCCCCTTACTTAAACCAAACGACATCGTTTGGTTAAGTGAATAGATCTTAGCCGTCTATCCTGCCTAATCCAACGGACAATGTCAATCCACCCCACCCCTATATAAGGCCCAAAACCTTACCCCGGCCCCCCTAGCCAAACCCCCCCTCCTTCCCTGTTCATCGTCCCTTCCGAAACTCACCCCTAATCCTAGCCGCCCTAGGATCCCACCGCCTGAAACCCGGCGGCATCAACGCCGCCGGTCACCAAAATAACACCCTAGACTCCTCACCACTTCCTCTACACAGATCTAACCATAGTTTCCTTCGAATCAGACCCCAACTCTTCGAATATTAAATCGAAGGCGGGTCTGAAAACTCAAACATTTCCAATGGCTTCAAAAATAACACCATAGTACCCCCTAGCATGCCTCGTTATGGATCTGAAGTTTGTTTGGCTCGAATCATTTCCGAGCTTCTCGAATCTTCTTTTGAAGATTTGGACCAAACAAGAACAAACTCAAATTCCTCCCAAATTAACACCAAATGACCTTTAGGCTTCCCTCACCCTTGTGCCATCTTTGGTTTCCCTCGAATCTACCCAGAAGTGTTCGGATTTAAAAGCCAAGGTTTGAAACCCTAAATTTTTCAATCTTGGCATCTTTTCCACTTCAGACGAAAGATTGAGGTTTAATCGACCTTAGTCAAAGTATTTTCAGTAGAAAATACTTCGACTAAGGTCTGTTTGATTTCAAACAAAATCCAAATCCAAGTTGAGTTGAGTCCGGTTGAATTTGAAGGTTCAGAGGTAATTTTCTGTTTCTTATGTGTATTCTACGTATATTCTATGTTCGTTTCATTAGTTTGTTTAAATTTTCATAATTTTCTAGTCAATTCTGTTATACTGTCTCCTACCCGTCTACTTGATTCCAAATGTGAATTGTTTCTGTTGATTGTGATTATGTACAATGTGTGTAATCGACTCGATTAAGTTCGTCGATTAGTTGTACTATAAATCTTGCTTCTGAAAATGTTGACTGAAACAACCTGTTTTGGATGGATTATTTTGCTATGATCAAGTGGTTAGTTATTGTTAATCAGTTGGTTATTGTTTGATAAATCAGTAAATTCAAAATGAATGCTGTGTGTATGTTGATTTCTGAGCATTTGAGTTCCAGGGCATTGTCAGTATACTGACAATGCTCCTGTGTGTGTTTGATCTTGGTTCAATGTTAAGTCCAGTCTGAATTGTTATAATGATTTCAGTGATATGTTGTTATGTTGTTAGTTTTGAATTCAGTGTGATTTTACAAATGTTGATTAGATGTAATTGTGTTAGAAAGTTACATCCTTAGTTAGGATTCAGTCCAAAACTTTAGGATTGGTTATAGCTGCTTAAACAGATTTTAAAATCTGTATTGTTAGATTCTGAATTTAAGGCAGTAATAACAGTAATTACAGTAGGAAATCTGGGACATTTTTTGGGACAGAATAGTGAGGGTAATGTGATAGAATAAGTGGACTGAAAGTGGAATGTTGGTTGGCTATAATTTAAGATACTAATGGGAAACAAAGGGTAATGGGCTGCTTAAAATCAGGATGGGATCATTTAAATTATTCAAAAGCAGTTTTTAATGGAACTTTTTGATTTTAAAAGAGGAAGGGGGTCCAAGAAGCACTTAAAAAGATAGGACCAGCCCTGTATAAATACAGGGAGCTGGACAGACTTTAGAGGGCAGATTTTAGAAGATTTTAAGACAGAAAAAAGATCTGAGAAAAAGAAAGAAAAGAGAGGAAAGAAAAAGAAAGAAAAGAGAGGCTGATTTCTAAAGCATAGAAAATACACACAGAAATACATATACATTTGAGAGAAACAGAAATCTAAGAAGAGAAAATCAGATTTGAAGAGAAAGAAGAAACAGAAAAAACCAGAAACAGAAAAAATCAAAAACAGGAATTTGAAACAGAAAAGAAACTGAAATCTAAAATATTGTCCCTTTGTTGAATCTGTTCGGATTTATTTGAATCCATAGTTCAGTTATAATCTGAAGTTTTCTTTAAAAAATACGGTTACTGTGTATCTGGGTTTCTCGGGTCTCATTATTGCTCAAGTCTGTGGAAAGACTGCTATTTTGCTGATTTTGTTACTGTTGCTACTGCTGAAATTCACTCCTTCTACCTTCATTTTCAGGTACGTATCTCTTAAATTCTATGTTGGAAAGAGATTCAACATGACAAATAAATAAAGTTTGAATTGTAATACTATCTTCTATTCATTTGAGCTCTTTAGTTAAAAATTCAGTTTTGTTTCTTGATCAAATAAGTAGTATATGTTGACAGGATGACTATAAGTCAAATGTCCTTTATTGAAGTCTGTATAAGTGTTGTAACAAGGTTAATTTCTAAATTTTCATTAAAGTATAGTTATGATTGAATTGTTAAGATAGGGAACATGGCATGAAGTTGGCTATTAGTTAAGTCCTATGACATTGTTAGTCAGGTATAGAGTATTCTGAAATATCAAGAAAATGCATGGTTAGTGTATTTCGATTGTTTGGTTGTGGATTAAGGTTAGATGTTGTTAGTTGAATAAAGAGTAGTATAAAATGTCAAAAACCATATTGCTAGTTTATTCTAATACCTGATTTAGTTATGGATTGAATGATGTGAGTTATACGTTCATATATGGCGTGATAACAGGTATATATATAACCATTAAGGGATGATGAGTTGATGTATCTCATTATGATGTTAAAATGCTATGAATGTTTTAGACATACAACTATGTTGCATGTAAGGCAATATTATTAATCGATTTATAATTCCCTTTCTTATCAATTTGATGCCTATTTACCATCCTAAATAAATAATTAGGCCCATTAGATTAAAAGCAAGTATATAAGAATAAGATGAGATATACAAATTGCAACACTTTATATCAATGACAATTAGAAATAGGATTTGCACTAATTAAATAATGAAAAATTGTTCAAAAATACTTCTTCCCTTCATAAATCATGTTTGTTAGTTTCATATACAATTCATCCTTTGGCATATATATGTTGTATTTGTTTGAATCATATATTTTTATTCTTTTCTTTGAACTTGAATAGTTGGGCTGAATATAATTTATATCCGGAAATTATAATCGACGGGCAACATTTAATAAATTGTGAATTTCTTTTAAAAGAATTCAAAGACATCCCTTGAATATGAATTTCTCAGTATTTTCATATAAAATGTGTAGATATAACAAACAATTTGTGAAAAATTCATAATACCATTAAGAATATTTGATGTAATTAGGGATACGTTCGCGTAATCTGATTATACCAATAAAAGCAATTCGAATTATGCGTACGCGCAATTTCGAGCGAATATTTACTATAAGGGATTTATTCGAGGACGTTAAATTAATTTCATAAAAACCCGAGATGTGCGGTTCACTATTTAAGAAAAACAAATATTCTTGATTCGACACAATTTCAAAAAAATGATTGTTTAATAAATATATTATCAAAAGTTATCGTGTACACGTACGCGTGAAACAATTCCGCATTTTTAAATTTATAACACGAATATACGTACGCGTAATTCGATTCAAAGAAGGGTCCTTAATCACAATAAGTAAAAGCGGTAGTTAAATTACGTAACAAAATTATATTTAATAAAATCAAGATAATTAAGCCAATAATAAAAACAGTTAAGCGACCGTGCTAGAACCACGGAATTCGGAAATGCCTAACACCTTCTTCCGGATTAACAGAATTCCTTACTCAGGATTTCTGGTTCGCATAATAATAAACAGAGTCATATTCTCCTCGATTCAGGGATTAAAATTGGTGACCTGGGACGCCTTAAAATTCCCAGGTGGCGACTCTGAAATAATTAAATAAATCCCGTTTCGACTGTCCTTCAATTGGAGAAAACTCCCCACGCGCCCCGCGGGCGCGGTAAAAAGGAGGTGCGACAGCTCTGGCGACTCTGCTGGGGATTTTTATTGTTATAACCCAGAACCACTGGTTCAGGGTTTAAAGAATTCGAGCTTTAAATAACTGCGATAATTGGCTTTATTTACTATATGATTTTCAACTGTTTATATGCTTAACATGCTAAATGTTTTTTTTACCGCTTTAACATTATTTGAATTGTGAATATATACAACTACTACGAAACCCCCTTCTTTCTGAGTCTTCTAAATTTATGGTGTACACGTGCGCGTGACCCACCTTTTTGTTAAAGTCATACCAAATAAGAAGGAGTTGGGACAAGTAACTAGGCCAGGTAGACTTTCGTGCTCCCGGTACGTTGCCCCCGCTTCGGCTCAAACTGTCCGTTTGGGTAAGCCAGGTTTAGAACAATCAACCTCAGGTTTTTCACTTAGAATAACTCAGCCATGTACCGGATCCCTAGTAGAAACGTATATTTGCATCATGTACATTTGGCATTGGAGACTCAACACAAGGGTTGGGTCTGTCTAGGACAGGTGAACCCGAAATAAAAAGACCATCCTGATGCATCCTACTTGCTACTTGTGCATTCATTTGCCTCGAACATGCTTGTTGACCGGCTTAAATGAAATCATGGTGAGAAGAGAGGAATAAAATAGGTTGTTTTAAAATTTTCAAAAAAAAAATAGTTTAAAATCTTGAAATAAAAAGTGTTTAATAAAAAAATATAAAATTTTGAAAATGATTTTTTTTTATTTTCAAAATGAGTCTTAACTTTATTAAATTAAATTTCAGATACAAAATGAGCACCACGCAAAACCTCCCATCCACAAATACAGAAGAATTTCTATTTCAGCTTCAAATGTGGTGGTATGATTTAGGCGAAGATGGTCAAAAATGGGTCGTCAAGCATTTGGGAAATCTCACGGACATTATGAAAGTTAATCCCCGTGATGATCTGATTGCGGCGTTAGTAACTTTTTGGGACCCTGCTCACAATGTCTTTCGTTTCTCTGACTTCGAGCTTACTCCTACATTAGAGGAAATAGCTGGATATGCTGGTTTTGACAGAAGTCTAAGAAATCAAAGCCTGATATTCACAAAGGCTCCTTCGGTACACCGATTCTTCGGTCTTCTGAACATCAGCAGTCAAATCAGGAAAAACAATGTCATCAATGGATGTTGTTCCTTCAAATTTTTGTATTCAAGGTTCGGAAAGTCAGATGGGTTCGAAATTCATGAGAAAGGCCTTACTAACAAGCAAAACAAAGACGCTTGGCAGATTCACCGTCGCTTTGCCTTCATGGTGGCTTTTCTAGGAGTCATGATCTTCCCAAACAAAGAGCGAACAATTGATATTCGCACCGCAAAAGTTGTGCAAATCCTCACCACCAAAGAAAATCACACCCTTGTCCCCATCATTCTATCAGACATTTATCGGGCTTTGACTTTATGTAAATCAGGAGCAAAAGTCTTCGAAGGATGCAAAATTTTGTTGCAAATGTGGGTGATGGAGCATCTCCAACAACAGCCCAAGATCATACAGTATGGGTCAAACAATGATAATTGCATCGAGAGCTATGAGGAAAGAACAAAAAATTATCAGGCTCCAGAAGGGATAGAAGCATGGGTATCTCATCTAAAGGCTTTAACGGCAAATCAGATTGAATGGACTTTGGGATGGCTCCCGATGAGGGAAGTAATACACATGTCAACCTCAAATAGTTATCTACTACTATTGGGATTGAGAAGCATTCAGCCGTATGCGCCACTAAGAGTCCTAAGACAACTAGGGAGATATCAAGTAGTTCCTGATGATGAAGATTTGAGTATGCAAGTAATCGAATTACACCCAGAAGCCACTATTCCCGAGGCTCTACTTCAGCAGATGTGGAATGGATGTCGATACTTGAAAAGTGATACTCAAGTCCCAGACACTACAAAGGGTGAGATAAATCCTGGATATGCAAGGTGGTTCGAGAAACGGTCTCGCGTGGATGATGTACCAGAACCTGAGCTAAGAAGGCCAACAAAAAGACCCCATATTCAAAACTTTAATGATAAGATCCAAGAGCGGTTGATCTGGGGAGAAAAGGAAAAAGGGTACAAAGCAACTATCCATGCCCTAAAAGAAAATCTGAGGAGCCTCAGTTTGGAGAAAGATCTGCAAGCACAAGAAGCCGAAGGCGAGAAGAAGAGTCTAGTTTGTGAGAATGAAAATCTTCATGCTCGATTCCAAAAAATGAAAAGAGTTTCTGAAACGCCAAAGAGGAGCTGGAAGGATCAAAAAACCATCGCCAATCTTTTTGAAAGAATGCAAGATTATGATTCCATTCTTGCAGAAAACGAAAGGGCGTTGAGCAAAGCAAAAGAAAGGATCCAACAATTAAACGAAGAAGCCAGATCTAATAAGGAACGCCAAGATAGGCAATCCGAAAAAGAAAGGGCACGATTCAAGAAGGAAAAAGACCATTGGATGCGATCAGAAGACCAGCTTCGTGCACAACTAGAAGAGGCAAGAAGATGCAACAGAGAACATCAACAAGCAGACCTCGACAGGGAAAGAGCGCAAGCAAGATTAGAGCAGGCCAGACTCCGAGCTCTATTAGAGTCAGCTCTAGATCGTGAAAACCGTGTCAGAGATATAGCTACCACTCGCCAGCAGCAATTGCAGAACCAACACCAGCGTCTCCAAGATTTCAGGGCACAAATCCACGACCTGGCAATCTACACTTCTCAAAGTTACATAAATTGCCAAGGAATGGATTATGAAAGGTTTATAGAGCATGCACCCACTTTTGCCCGTCATCTAGCAATAGAGTTGGAAAGGATGTATCGTACGCTGGGAGGTCATCCAGGTCAAGCCCCACATTGAGCAAATAATCTAATAATCTATAACACAAATGGAAAGTGGGGCGCGTTATGAGATGTTTAGAATTGTATCTTTTATTTTGATTTAAGTGTGTGTGTTTCAAGCCATTTTCTTACAAAGTTTTCAAATGTAATGTTTGCTCATCTTTGAATAATGAATAAAAGTGTTTGCCTCATGTCCGAACTACGCAAGGTCTGATTCATGTAAGGGCATGATACGTAGGCAATCTCTATAAGATTCGACCACCACGATAAAAGATATATATAATAAATAAAAGTGAATAACAATAAAAATTTCAATAAAGCTGGGACGACACAAGCAGCCGAGCAAATACATAATAGAAAGGGATTATTTGTTTAGGAGCATTGCATCTCAACGTGTGATTATATATGTGTTAAACTCTCAAAACTAACAAGTTTGTTCATTTTCAGAATTCAAGCAGTTAGTTTCTCTAAAGAGTATACTGGCATATTATCATTATCACACAAGATCAAAAGGACCAATACCCGAAAGTATGTTTATCCCAGATGTTGACACAGGTATGGAGCTAGAGGAGATGGATGTCGGGAAAATGAAAGAAGAGATGTTTAAACTCAAGCAGCAAATGGCTGAGATGTACCAAGCCTGGTCTACAAGACAGTTACCCCCATCTTACCCGAATAACACTACTCCATCAATGACCCAAACTCAGGATAATATTACCACTGAATTATCCCCAAATTTCCCCATTTACCAGCACTATCGAGGCACCACCTCTCAGACACCACAGTCTCCACCTCCGAAACCAGTTCCATACTTTCCTCCAGCTATGACTCTTGTTTTCGTAGCACCTCCCCCTGCTACATTTCACAAATCTCCTAGTGAGACTACATTCCAGGCCCAGGACAACCAATATTACCCCCGGAGCCCACCCTCAAAGCCTCCGAAATTAATTCAACTGCTCCTCGTTTTGATCTCCCAACCGAAATTGACAAGCCAGCCAAAAATGCTGAACAAGAAGAGATGTACAGGAAGGTCAAGAGTTTAGAACAATCGTTCAGAGACATGCGAGGATTAGGTGGGCAAGTCAGTGTAGCATACAAAGATTTGTGCTTATTCCCCAATGTACAATTACCAGTTGGCTTCAAGATGCCCAAATTTGACCTATACAACGGGCACGGCGACCCAGTAGCCCACTTAAGGGGTTTCTGTAGCAAGATGCGAGGAGCTGGGGGAAAGGATGAATTATTGATGGCTTACTTCAGTCAAAGTTTAAGCGGATCAGCTTTGGAGTGGTATACACGCTAGGACCATGGGAGATGGTACACTTGGGATGACCTGGCACAGGCATTCGCATACCATTTCCAATACAATCTGGAAATCATCCCAGATCGATTATCTTTGACAAAATTTGAGAAAAAACACAATGAAAGTTTCAGAGAGTATGGCTTCCGATGGAGAGAACAGGCAGTACGAGTGGATCCTCCTATGAAGGAGAGTGAAATGGTAGACTACTTCCTCCAAGCCTTGGAACCAACTTACTATGCCCATCTAGTTTCAGTGGTTGGGAAATCATTCAACGAAGTGGTGAAGATGGGAGGTATGGTGGAAGAAGGCCTCAAAACAAATAAAATTATGAGCTATTCAGCAATTAAGGCAACTACTCAAGCTATTCAAGGCGGGGTAGGAGGAATCGGAAGAAAGAAGAGGGAGGAAGCAGCGGTAGTTGATTCAGGAATTTGGCCGGGACCCAGAGGTTCACCGCTTTACTATAATCAACAACGACCTCGCCAATCAGCTTACCACCATGATTCATCCCAACACTACTATCACCCTTCAGAGCCTCATTTTTCCATTAACCATGCTCAAGCATACAATCAGCCACCTGTTCACACCAATTGGCGTGCTCCTGCCACACCAAATACTTACCCACGAGCCTATCCCGGACCAGGTTTCAGGCCTAGGCCAGCATTCTGGGGAGAAAGGGAACAGAAAAATAAAACTTACACTCCATTGGGAGAGTCTTACACCAGTCTGTTCCACAGGCTGAGACAGCTAGACATGCTAAGACCAATACAATCCAAGTTACCCAATCCTCCTCCAAAGAATCTGGATTACACCATTAGCTGTGAGTATTGCTCCGGTGCACCAGGCCATGATACGGAGAAATGCTGGCATTTGAAAAATGCAATACAAGAGCTGATTGATACTAATAAAATCGAGGTTCAAACCCCCGAAGCTCCCAATATCAATAGAAATCCAATGCCAGCCCATCAAGAGGCCAATATGATAGAAATCATACAAGCTGATGGGGAGACAAAGAAGCCGTCACAAACTGTCATGATGATCAAGTCTCATGAAGCCAAACCAGATAAGCAGTTAACAGAGGAGAAGCCGGTACCTAAACAGAGCAGAAATGGCGATGAATCATCTGTGGTAGACAAGGAGGGATCATCGAGCAAAGTTGCCCCAAAACAAGAAAGGCCGAAAGTGATAGTACCAGGGGTTGCTAACAAACCCATTGTATTCGTGGAAGGAGCCCGTACAGATCGGGTCATCATCACACATGTGACCCAGCTGCCAGTCATCAACAACAAAGCCATCCCATGGAACTATGAACGGGTGACTGTAATGTATAAGGGAAAAGAAGTCAAGGAAGAAGTGTGTGAGGTGCAAGGCTTGAATCGTTCGGGAAGATGTTTTACGCCCGAAGAGTTAAGAAAAACTAAAAATAATCCAACACCAATAAAGAGAGTTGTGACGGAAGAAGAGGCGGAAGAGTTTTTAAGAAAAATGAAACTCCATGACTATTCTGTTGTGGATCAATTGAAGAAGACACCCGCTCAAATTTCATTGTTGTCATTACTGATCCATTCAGAGGAGCACCGTCTGGCTTTGATGAAAATCCTGAATGAGGCTCATGTTCCTGAAAAAATCTCTGTAAATCATTTGGGAAGAATAGCCAACAGAATCTTTGAGGCAAACAGAATTACATTTTCTGATGATGAATTGCCTATGGAAGGTACCGAGCACAACAGAGCTCTTTACCTCACCGTGAAATGTGAAAACTCCGTAGTAACCCAGGTATTGGTTGACAATGGGTCAAGTGCAAACATCTGCCCTCTCTCCACTTTAAGCAAATTGAAAATCAAAGAAGAGAGGATCCAGAAAAATAGTATTTGCGTACGGGGGTTTGACGGTGGAAGCAGAGATTCATATGGCGACATAGTGTTGGAACTAACAATAGGGCCAGTTGAATTCACAATGGAATTTCAAGTGTTGGACATAACTGTTTCTTACAACTTGTTGTTGGGTCGACCATGGATCCATGCTGCTAAAGCAGTCTCGTCAACACTACATCAGGTTGTCAAGTTTGAATGGGATCATCAAGAAATAGTTGTGCATGGGGAAGAAAGTTTAAATGATCACAGCAGTACCATTGTACTGGTTGAGGGAACAGAAAATGACCAGGGACCATGGGTATACCAAGTATCCGACACAGTGTCGATAGAGAAAATTCCAGAGGGGAAATACCTTCCGAATCTAAAGATATTCTCTGCATCAGTCATGATAGCTTATGAAATGTTAAAGAATGGTTTTATACCCGGCAAAGGTCTGGGCTTATCTTTGCAAGGAATTATACAACCAGTATCTCTCCCCGAGAACTGGGGAACATTAGGTTTGGGGTTCATAACCACCGTAAATGACGTGATAAAGGCCAGAAAGTTGAAACACAAGGCATGGGTTCTTCCAAAACCAGTCCCACATCTGTCAAAGTCTTTTGTCAAGACCGGTGCTAAAAATCGCCCGATAACAACAATTCCTAAATCCCGGGTCAATCCTGAGGAAGAATTAATTGAAAGATTCGAAAAATTGTTTGATGATGTGAATATGTTGGAAAACGGAGAAGGGTGTAGCAACGCAGAAGTTCAATTCGTTGGGCCAGAAACAAAGCTTATTAATTGGAAAGTCACTCCTCTCCCAATTCGAAAGGAGTCTTGGTAGTTTATTTTGATTTTCTTTCAGTTTGTTTGGGTTACTTCAGGGTTGTAATCCCAAAGCTTATCTTACAGTTTGTTTGAAGTGTGCAAACCTTGTTATCTTTCATCATCCAATAAAAAGCAGTTTCCTTTTTATTATCATTCCTGATAGTTTTCTTTTCTTTTTCTTTTTTCTGTACAGTTCTTTTTACGCTGGCTCTAGTGATATGACATGCATGAGGAATCCTCAGCCCAGTCTTAAAAATCAATCTGGTTCTGAAGTAATAATTCAAGAAATATATTGTGATTATGAATCAGAATATGATGAAGATGAGGTTTTTGAAGAGATTAGTAAAGAGTTAATTCACTTTGAGGAAAAAATCAAACCTAACTTGAGTGATACCGAAGACATCAATATAGGGGACACGAGTAATATCCGGGAAACTAAAATAAGTGTCCATCTCGAACCAAAGATCCGAGAAGAGTTAATTAAAGCACTCATAGAATTCAAAGATGTTTTCGCATGGTCATATGACGACATGCCGGGCCTGAGCACTGATTTAGTAGTTCACAAATTGCCCACCGATCCAACGGTGCCTCCTGTCAAGCAAAGGCTGAGAAAATTCAAGCCTGACATGAGTGTGAGAATTAAGGAAGAAATCACCAAACAATTGGAAGCAAAGGTCATTCGAGTCACTCGATATCCTGTTTGGTTGGCTAATATCGTTCCTGTACCAAAGAAAGACGGCAAAATTAGAGTATGCGTCGACTACCGCAATCTCAACAAAGCAAGTCCAAAGGATAATTTCCCATTACCCAATATCCATATTTTGATCGACAATTGTGCCAAGCATGATATAGGATCTTTCGTGGATTGTTATGCCGGGTATCATCAAATTCTAATGGATGAAGAAGACGCAGAAAAGACGGCATTCATCACACCATGGGGAACTTATTGCTACCGGGTAATGCCATTCGGTTTAAAGAACGCTGGAGCAACCTATATGAGAGCAATGACCACAGTGTTTCATGATATGATACACAAGGAGATTGAAGTATACGTGGACGATGTGATCATAAAATCAAAGCATCAGGCCGACCACGTTGGGGATTTGAGGAAGTTCTTCTTAAGACTTCGCAGGTACAACCTCAAGCTTAACCCTGCCAAATGCGCATTTGGAGTTCCATCTGGAAAGTTGCTAGGATTCATAGTCAGTAGACGAGGCATCGAGATAGACCCATCAAAAATCAAAGCCATCCAAGAATTGCCACCTCCCAGGAACAAAACTGAAGTAATGAGTTTGTTGGGAAGGTTAAATTATATCAGCAGGTTTATTGCTCAGCTCACAACAACTTGTGAGCCAATTTTCAAATTGTTGAAAAAGGATGTTGCAGTCAAATTGACCGATGAGTGTCAAGAAGCGTTCGATAAAATAAAAGGGTACTTGTCGAACCCACCCGTGTTGGTCCCGCCAGAGCCAGGAAGACCTTTGATTCTTTACTTAACAGTTTTGGAAAATTCATTTGGTTGCGTATTGGGGCAACATGACCTCACTGGCAGAAAAGAATAGGCCATCTACTACCTCAGCAAGAAATTCACAGCTTATGAGGTTAAGTATACTCATCTGGAGAAGACATGTTGCGCCCTGACTTGGGTAGCTCAAAAATTGAAACACTACTTGTCATCCTACACTACTTACCTCATTTCTCGTCTGGATCTATTGAAATATATTTTTCAAAAGCCTATGCCAACGGGAAGACTTGCAAAGTGGCAGATATTGCTCACAGAATTTGACATCATCTATGTGACTCGAACTGCAATAAAGGCCCAAGCATTGGCCGATCATTTAGCCGAAAACCCGGTCGATGAGGAATACGAACCATTGAAAACCTATTTTCCTGATGAAGAAATAATGCACATCGACGAGGTGGAGCGAATTGAAAAACCTGGCTGGAAACTTTTCTTTGATGGAGCCGCTAACATGAAAGGAGTCGGGATAGGAGCTGTAATCATCTCTGAAACAGGGCATCACTATCTTGTTACGGCTGAACTGCGATTTTATTGCACCAATAATATGGCTCAATATGAAGCTTGTATTTTGGGGTTAAGGCTAGCCGCAGACATGGGTATCCGAGAAATCTTAGACATGGGAGATTCATATCTTTTGGTACATCAAATTCAAGGAGAATGGAAAACCCGAGACTTAAAGCTCATACCATACCGACAATGTCTACATGATCTTTGTCAGCGGTTTCAAGCAGTGGAGTTCCAACATATTCCAAGAATCCATAATAAGGTTGCCGATGCATTGGCTACCCTAGCATCAATGTTGCATCATCCGGACAAAGTTTATGTAGATCCGATACATATTCAAGTCCACGATCAGCACGTTTATTGCAATATGGTCGAAGAAGAATTTGGTGGTGAACCATGGTTCCACGACATCAAGGAGTATATCAGGATGGGGATATATCCCGCACAAGCCACAGGAGATCAAAAGAGGACCATTAGGTGATTGGCAAATGGATTCTTCTTAAGCGGAGGAGTTTTGTATAAAAGAACACCAGATCTTGGATTATTAAGATGCATAGATGCCAGACAAGCTACAGCTGTCATGTCTGAAGTACATTCGGGAGTTTGCGGACCCCACATGAGTGGATATGTATTAGCAAAGAAGATCCTCCGTGCTGGTTACTATTGGCTTACCATGGAGCGAGATTGTATCAATTTTGTGCGCAAGTGTCATCAATGCCAGATACACGGAGATTTGATTCATTCTCCACCATCTGAGTTGCACACAATGTCGGCACCATGGCCCTTCGTTGCTTGGGGCATGGATGTGATTGGACCAATTGAGCCGGCAGCATCCAATGGGCACAGGTTCATTCTGGTAACCATTGATTATTTTACCAAATGGGTTGAGGCCAAGACATTCAAATCAGTGACCAAGAAAGCTGTGGTCGATTTTGTCCACTCAAATATCATATGTCGATTCGGAATCCCAAAGGTGATCATCACAGATAACGGTGCTAATCTTAACAGCAACTTAATGAAGGAAGTATGTCAACAGTTTAAGATTACACATCGCAACTCTACCCCATATCGGCCCAAGGCGAATGGAGCAGTAGAGGCAGCCAACAAAAACATAAAGAAGATACTTCGGAAAATGGTAGAAGGTTCAAAACAATGGCATGAAAAATTACCATTTGCATTATTGGGATATCGCACTACTGTTCGCACTTCAGTAGGAGCAACTCCTTATTTGTTGGTATATGGCACTGAAGCAGTAATCCCTGCAGAAGTTGAGATTCCTTCCCTTCGGATCATCGCCGAAGCAAAGATTGATGATGATGAATGGGTCAAAACCCGTCTGGAACAGTTAAACTTGATTGATGAAAAACGATTGGCCGCAGTATGTCATGGTCAATTATATCAAAGAAGAATAGAAAGAGCATACAACAAAAAGGTGCGTCCACGGAAGTTCGAAGTGGGTCAACATGTGCTGAAACGTATTCTTCCACATCAGGTTGAGGCGAAAGGCAAATTTGCCCCGAATTGGCAAGGACCATTCATTGTGACCAAAGTATTATTGAATGGTGCACTATGCTTAACAGATATTGAAGGCAAATACATAGATATGGCGATCAATTCTGACGCGGTAAAAAGATATTATGCATAACTTTTGAATGTTTGTATTTAGCATTATTTCGAAGATTGGAATGACAAAGGCAATTTATTCTGCTATCCAAACACTATACCCTTTGCTTCCCCTTTTGAGCCATATTTGTTTCGTTCCTACCCTCTCTTGGAATCGATGAAAATCAAATTGAAGTAACAATAATAATAATAATAATAATAATAATAATAAAAAAAATCACTATTATTTAGTGAACTACGTTTGACCTGATTCCTCAAAGAAGGATACGTAGGCGCCTCACGGCTCGGTCATAGGGTGCACAACATACACAATGTGCACGAAAAGAAATATTAAGAGACCCCAATCAAGAAACTGGGGTAGGAATTGTATTGGAAATAAGAAAAGATTCCAAGAGTTGTAATTTTAAACCCATACCAAAGCTATTTAGCTTTTAATACCTTTTTCATTTCTAACCCCATACCAAAAAGACCTTTCGATCAATCTTTGAAAAATGCTGAGACAAGCAAATGAAGATGGTTCATAACACTCTGGTACAAACAAGAAAAGAAAGTAAAAATGAGAGAGTCTTATAGGTGAAAACCCACACGGGCACCATAAGGCGACGGAAGTTGAGAGAAAAGTAAAAATGAGAGAGTCTTATTGGTGAAAACCTTCGTAGGCACCATAAGGCGAAAAGGAAGTGAAAAAATGAGGAAAGGTTTATCGGTGAAAACTCTTTGAGATATTGCAAGTCCAACATGTCTGTGAAATGAAAAATGAAGTTGGATTATGGAAATTTTGGGGAAAACAAAAATGAGACAATTGAAAGGAGATTGATTAAAAGACTGGGTTGATTAATCCGAAATGCATACCCTGATCATTGGCGCCAGTAACTCCAATCAGATAAGTTTTATTCCTTCTCCGACAGTCATCCAAATTTGGATTTTTCTTTTCATTCTATAATTGTCGAAATCAGCGCGTTTCGTCACTAATAATCTTACTTTTCTAAAGCTTTGAGATAAGTTTTATTCCAAACAAATAAGAAGGAATGTCAAGGTATACTACCAAGATTCAGGGTTACATGATGCAAAATAAGGCCATGAAAGGCGGGAGATAAAAATAATAAGATATGGGAGGAAGAAAAGTGAAATCAAAAGTGGATCAACAATGTCAGGAGAGACATATGATCACGGTTAAAGGGGTTTGAAGGAAAACATACAGAGGGGAATCCTATAGTCAAAGATCAATTACAAGGACAAAACGGTCTTTTTCAACCATTCCAAGGCAATAAAAAAAGAGACGAAAAGAAGCCTCACCATCGGCAAGAATATCCCAGTTAACCACCCTACTTTAAACTAACTAAGTTTTCTTTGATTTAAAACAGGGGCAAAGACAATATTTGTGTCAGGAAATACCTGGTAAAGAAGTTAAAAAGAAGTCAGGCGTCCACCTGGAGAATGAGGATGAAGAAGTTAAGAAGAAGTCAGGCGTCCACCTGGAGAATGAGGATGAGAAAAGAAGAAATCAGGCGTCCACCTGGAGAATAAGGATGAAGAAGTTAAAAAGAAGTCAGGCGTCCACCTGGAGAATGAGGATGAGGAAAGAAGAAGTCAGGCGTCCACCTGGAGAATGAGGATGAGAATTAAAGAAGTCAGGCGTCCACCTGGAGAATGAGGATAAAGGAATTAAGAAGAAGTCAGGCGTCCACCTGAAGAATGAACATAAAGGAATTAAGAAAAAGTCAGGCATCCACCTGGAGAATGAGGATAAAGAATTAAGGAAGTCAGGCGTCCACCTGGAGAATGAGGATGAAGAAGTTAAGAAGAAGTCAGGCGTCCACCTGGAGAATAAGGATGAGAAAAGAAGAAATCAGGCGTCCACTTGGAGAATGAGGATGAAGAAGTTAAAAAGAAGTCAGGCGTCCACCTGGAGAATGAGGATGAGGAAAGAAGAAGTCAGGCGTCCACCTGGAGAATGAGGATGAGAATTAAAGAAGTCAGGCGTCCACCTGGAGAATGAGGATGAAGAATTGAAGAAGTCAGGCGTCTACCTGGAGAATGAGGATGAAGAATTGAAGAAGTCAGGCGTCCACCTGGAGAATGAGGATGAAGAATTGAAAAGTCAGGCGTCCACCTGGAGAATGAGGATAAAAGAAGTTAAGAAGAAGTCAGGCGTCCACCTGGAGAATGAGGATGAGAAAAGAAGAAGTCAGGCGTCCACCTGGAGAATGAGGATAAAGGAATTAAGAAAAAGTCAGGCGTCCACCTGGAGAATGAGGACAAAGAATTAAGGAAGTCAGGCGTCCACCTGGAGAATGAGGATGAAGAAGTTAAGAAGAAGTCAGGCGTCCACTTGGAGAATGAGGATGAGAAAAGAAGAAATCAGGTGTCCACCTGGAGAATGAGGATGAAGAAGTTAAAAAGAAGTCAGGCGTCCACCTGGAGAATGAGGATGAGGAAAGAAGAAGTCAGGCGTCCACCTGGAGAATGAGGATGAGAATTAAAGAAGTCAGGCGTCCACCTGGAGAATGAGGATGAAGAATTGAAGAAGTCAGGCGTCCACC
This sequence comes from Nicotiana tabacum, assembly GCF_000715075.1. Classification (NCBI taxonomy): domain Eukaryota; kingdom Viridiplantae; phylum Streptophyta; class Magnoliopsida; order Solanales; family Solanaceae; genus Nicotiana; species Nicotiana tabacum. The sequence goes on from NC_134099.1 coordinate 82,457,804, forward strand.
TGGAGAATGAGGATGAAGAATTGAAAAGTCAGGCATCCACCTGGAGAATGAGGATAAAGGAATAAAGAAGAAGTCAGGCGTCCATCTGGAGAATGAGGATAAAGGAATTAAGAAAAAGTCAGGCGTCCACCTGGAGAATGAGGATGAAGAATTGAAGAAATCAGGCGTCCACCTGGAGAATGAGGATGAAGAATTCAGGCGTCCACCTGGAGAATGAGGACAAAGAATTGAAGAAATCAGGCGTCCACCTGGAGAATGAGGATAAGAAGTTAAAAAGAAATCAGGCATCCACCTGAAGAATGAGGATGAGAATTGAAGAAGTCAGGCGTCCACCTGGAGAACGAGGATAAGAATTAAAAAAGTCAGGCGTCCACCTGGAGAATAAGGATGAAGAATTGAAGAAGTCAGGCGTCCACCTGGAGAATGAGGATGGAGAAAAGAAGAAATCAGGCGTCCACCTGGAGAATGAGGATGAAGAAGTTAAAAAGAAGTCAGGCGTCCACCTGGAGAATGAGGATGAAGAAAGAAAAGAAGCAGTCAAGGCACCCACCTGGAGAACGAGGGAATGCAATTGAAGTGTTGAAATCAAAAGCCCGCTCATATGATAAAGGAGCACATTTAGAATCAATAAAGCAGAGGAGTCCAACAAAATCCCCAGCAAGAAACAACAAGAGTCCCAAAAGAAAATACGGGACACAATGAAAAGGAATACGGAATAAGCCAAATGCCCAAGAGTCACCAAGATATCAAGACAACAAGAAACGCAAGGGCATGATCTAGATAAGATTTTTATAATTCCTGTACCATAATCTAGTTTAGTTTTTGTATTACCTTTGAAGTAAGGTGTAATAAGGAGGTCAGCAAGCAGTAAAAATAGCACGAAGCAGCAGTAACATCACAGTCCCACGGTAGTCCCAGCTACCCAAAACTTCCCGAACTACATTGACCTGATTCCTTTATAGCCAAGGATATGTAGGAAACCTTTGAAGCAGAGGTTCGGCCAAATCTTTCCAAAAAAAAATGCTTCCCACGGAGTATTTGAACGGGCAAAAATCGCTCGTGTCCGCTCACTTTATCTTTGCACGAAAAAATCTTCGAGTTTCCGCACAAAGAGGGGCAGCTGTGAGCACGTGATTTTTGCCTTACGAAAACTACTCCAAAATAAATCAAAAAATAAAATAAATTTCTTTTACTGTGTAATTTTTGAATTTTGCGTGGTGTTAAATATTTGTGTTATGTCCGTAAATGTTTACTTTGTCATAATGAAATGAAAATTAAAATAAAATACATGTTGCATGCATATAGGATTTAATTATGCATTTGAAAGATAATTTAAATAAAAAAAAATATGCATTCGTTCTATTTTTAAATATGTTTCACTATGTGATATAATTTTTTTTTATGTGTTAATAATTGTTAAAGACTGATTAGTGTTGTAAAGTTAATTCTTGTTTTTATAATCTTAACTAGGATTTTAATAATTAAATTAAAAGAAGTGGAAATTAAGAGGGTAAAACGTATATGGGCCAAAAATCTTAAACAAAAAATCAGGCCCAAACAATTTTAAACCCTCCACAGCCCAATCCAAACAAGCATGTCCGGTCCAATTCAGCTACGTCAAATGACGACGTTTCATAATCCTTCATCAAGGGCCGTTGGATTAAATCCATCCAACGGCCGAGATCTCATCACCCTAACCCGAGACCCTTACCCGATCTAATACCCGGTTCAACCCGTCCCCTAACTTAAACCAAACGACATCGTTTGGTTAAGTGAATAGATCTTAGCCGTCTATCCTGCCTAATCCAACAGACAATGTCAATCCACCCCACCCCTATATAAGGCCCAAAACCTTACCCCGGCCCCCTAGCCAAACCCCCCCCCTCCTTCCCTATTCATCGTCCCTTCCGAAACTCACCCCTAACCCTAGCCGCCCTAGGATCCCACCGCCTGAAACCCGGCGGCATCAACGCCGCCGGTCACCAAAATAACACCCTAGACTCCTCACCACTTCCTCTACACAGATCTAACCTTAGTTTCCTTCGAATCAGACCCCAACTCTTCGAATATTAAATCGAAGGTGGGTCTGAAAACTCAAACCTTTCCAATGGCTTCCAAAATAACACCATAGTACCCCCTAGCATGCCTCGTTATGGATCTGAAGTTTGTTTGGCTCGAATCATTTCCGAGCTTCTCGAATCTTCTTTTGAAGATTCGGACCAAACAAGAACAAACTCAGATTCCTCCCAAATTAACACCAAATGACCTTTAGGCTTCCCTCACCCTTGTGCCATCTTTGGTTTCCCTCGAATCTACCCAGAAGTGTTCGGATTTAAAAGCCAAGGTCTGAAACCTTAAATTTTTCAATCTTGGCATCTTTTCCACTTCAGACGAAAGATTGAGGTTTAATCGACCTTAGTCAAAGTATTTTCAGTAGAAAATACTTCGACTAAGGTCTGTTTGATTTCAAACAAAATCCAAATCCAAGTTGAGTTGAGTCCGGTTGAATTTGAAGGTTCAGAGGTAATTTTCTGTTTCTTATGTGTATTCTACGTATATTCTATGTTCGTTTCATTAGTTTGTTTAAATTTTCATAATTTTCTAGTCAATTCTGTTATACTGTCTCCTACCCGTCTACTTGATTCCAAATGTGAATTGTTTCTGTTGATTGTGATTATGTACAATGTGTGTAATCGACTCGATTAAGTTCGTCGATTAGTTGTACTATAAATCTTGCTTCTGAAAATGTTGACTGAAACAACCTGTTTTGGATGGATTATTTTGCTATGATCAAGTGGTTAGTTATTGTTAATCAGTTGGTTATTGTTTGATAAATCAGTAAATTCAAAATGAATGCTTTGTGTATGTTGATTTCTGAGCATTTGAGTTCCAGGGCATTGTCAGTATACTGACAATGCTCCTGTGTGTGTTTGATCTTGGTTCAATGTTAAGTCCAGTCTGAATTGTTATAATGATTTCAGTGATATGTTGTTATGTTGTTAGTTTTGAATTCAGTGTGATTTTACAAATGTTGATTAGATGTAATTGTGTTAGAAAGTTACATCCTTAGTTAGGATTCAGTCCAAAACTTTAGGATTGGTTATAGCTGCTTAAACAGATTTTAAAATCTGTATTGTTAGATTCTGAATTTAAGGCAGTAATAACAGTAATTACAGTAGGAAATCTGGGACATTTTTTGGGACAGAATAGTGAGGGTAATGTGATAGAATAAGTGGACTGAAAGTGGAATGTTGGTTGGCTATAATTTAAGATACTAATGGGAAACAAAGGGTAATGGGCTGCTTAAAATCAGGATAGGATCATTTAAATTATTCAAAGTAGTTTTTAATGGAACTTTTTGATTTTAAAAGAGGAAGGGGGTCCAAGAAGCACTTAAAAAGATAGGACCAGCCCTGTATAAATACAGGGAGCTGGACAGACTTTAGAGGGCAGATTTTAGAAGATTTTAAGACAGAAAAAAGATCTGAGAAAAAGAAAGAAAAGAGAGGAAAGAAAAAGAAAGAAAAGAGAGGCTGATTTCTAAAGCATAGAAAATACACACAGAAATACATATACATTTGAGAGAAACAGAAATCTAAGAAGAGAAAATCAGATTTGAAGAGAAAGAAGAAACAGAAAAAATCAAAAACTGGAATTTGAAACAGAAAAGAAACTGAAATCTGAAATATTGTCCCTTTGTTGAATCTGTTTGGATTTATTTGAATCCATATTTTAGTTAAAATCTGAAGTTTTCTTTAAAAAATACTGTTACTGTGCATCTGGGTTTCTCGGGTCTCATTATTGCTCAAGTCTGTGGAAAGTCTGCTATTCTGCTGATTTTGTTACTGTTGCTACTGCTGAAATTCACTCCTTCTACCTTCATTTTTAGGTACGTATCTCTTAAATTCTATGTTGGAAAGAGATTCAACATGACAAATAAATAAAGTTTGAATTGTAATACTATATTCTATTCATTTGAGCTCTTTAGTTAAAAATTCAGTTTTGTTTCTTGATCAAATAAGTAGTATATGTTGACAGGATGACTGTAAGTCAAATGTCTTTTATTGAAGTCTGTATAAGTGTTGTAACAAGGTTAATTTCTAAATTTTCATTAAAGTATAGTTATGATTGAATTGTTAAGATAGGGAACATGGCATGAAGTTGGCTATTAGTTAAGTCCTATGACATTGTTAGTCAGGTATAGAGTATTCTGAAATATCAAGAAAATGCATGGTTAGTGTATTTCGATTGTTTGGTTGTGGATTAAGGTTAGATGTTGTTAGTTGAATAAAGAGTAGTATAAAATGTCAAAAACCATATTGCTAGTTTATTCTAATACCTGATTTAGTTATGGATTGAATGATGTGAGTTATACGTTCATATATGGCGTGATAACAGGTATATATATAACCATTAAGGGATGATGAGTTGATGTATCTCATTATGATGTTAAAATGCTATGAATGTTTTAGACATACAACTATGTTGCATGTAAGGCAATATTATTAATCGATTTATAATTCCCTTTCTTATCAATTTGATGCCTATTTACCATCCTAAATAAATAATTAGGCCTATTAGATTAAAAGCAAGTATATGAGAATAAGATGAGATATACAAATTGCAACACTTTATATCAATGACAATTAGAAATAGGATTTGCACTAATTAAATAATGAAAAATTGTTCAAAAATACTTCTTCCCTTCATAAATCATGTTTGTTAGTTTCATATACAATTCATCCTTTGGCATATATATGTTGAATTTGTTAGAATCATATTTTTATTCTTTTCTTTGAACTTGAATAGTTGGGTTGAATATAATTTATATCCGGAAATTATAATCGACGGGCAACATTTAATAAATTGTGAATTTCTTTTAAAAGAATTCAAAGACATCCCTTAAATATGAATTTCTCAGTATTTTCATATAAAATGTGTAGATATAACAAACAATTTGTGAAAAATTCATAATACCATTAAGAATATTTGGTGTAATTAGGGATACGTTCGTGTAATCTGATTATACCAATAAAAGCAATTCGAATTATGCGTACGCGCAATTTCGAGCGAATATTTAATATAAGGGATTTCTTCGAGGACGTTAAATTAATTTCATAAAAACCCGAGATGTGCGGTTCACTATTTAAGAAAAACAAATATTCTTGATTCGACACAATTTCAAAAAAATGATTGTTTAATAAATATATTATCAAAAGTTATCGTGTACACGTACGCGTGACACAATTCCGCATTTTTAAATTTATAACACGAATATACGTACGCGTAATTCGATTCAAAGAAGGGTCCTTAATCACAATAAGTAAAAGCGGTAGTAAAATCACGTAACAAAAATATATTTAATAAAATCAAGATAATTAAGCCAATAATAAAAACAGTTAAGCGACCTTGCTAGAACCACGGAATTCGGAAATGCCTAACACCTTCTTCCGGATTAACAGAATTCCTTACTCAGGATTTCTGGTTCGCAGAATAATAAACAGAGTCATATTCTCCTCGATTCAGGGATTAAAATTGGTGACTTGGGACGCCTTAAAATTCCCAGGTGGCGACTCTGAAATAATTAAATAAATCCCGTTTCGACTGTCCTTCAATTGGAGAAAACTCCCCACGCGCCCCGCGGGCGCGGTAAAAAGGAGGTGCGACAGCTCTGGCGACTCTGCTGGGGATTTTTATTGTTATAACCCAGAACCACTGGTTCAGGGTTTAAAGAATTCGAGCTTTAAATAACTGCGATAATTGGCTTTATTTACTATATGATTTTCAACTGTTTATATGCTTAACATGCTAAATGTTTTTTTTACCGCTTTAATATTATTTGAATTGTGAATATATACAACTGCTACGAAACCCCCTTCTTTCTGAGTCTTCTGAATTTATGGTGTACACGTGCGCGTGACCCACCTTTCTGTTAAAGTCATACCAAATAAGACGAAGTTGGGACAAGTAACTAGGCCGGGTAGACTTTCGTGCTCCCGGTACGTTGCCCCCGCTTCGGCTCAAACTGTCCGTTTGGGTAAGCCAGGTTTAGAACAATCAACCTCAGGTTTTTCACTTAGAATAACTCAGCCATGTACCGGATCCCTAGTAGGAACGTATATTTGCATCATGTACATTTGGCCTTGGAGACTCAACACAGGGGTTGGGTCTGTCTAGGACAGGTGAACCCGAAATAAAAAGACCATCCTGATGCATCCTACTTGCTACTTGTGCATTTATTTGCCTCGAACATGCTTGTTGACCGGCTTAAATGAAATCATGGTGAGAAGAGAGGAATAAAATAGGTTGTTTTAAAATTTTCAAAGAAAATAATAGTTTAAAATCTTGAAATAAAAAGTGTTTAATAAAAAAAATATAAAATTTTGAAAATGATTTTTTTTTATTTTCAAAATGAGTCTTAACTTTATTAAATTAAATTTCAGATACAAAATGAGCACCACGCAAAACCTCCCATCCACAATACAGAAGAATTTCTATTTCAGCTTCAAATGTGGTGGTATGATTTAGGCGAAGATGGTCAAAAATGGGTCGTCAAGCATTTGGGAAATCTCACGGACATTATGAAAGTTAAACCCTGTGATGATCTGATTGCGGCGTTAGTAACTTTTTGGGACCCTGCTCACAATGTCTTTCGTTTCTCTGACTTCGAGCTTACTCCTACATTAGAGGAAATAGCTGGATATGCTGGTTTTGACAGAAGTCTAAGAAATCAAAGCCTGATATTCACAAAGGCTCCTTCGGTACATCAATTCTTCGGTCTTCTGAACATCAGCAGTCAAATCAGGAAAAACAATGTCATCAATGGATGTTGTTCCTTCAACTTTTTGTATTCAAGGTTCGGAAAGTCAGATGGGTTCGAAATTCATGAGAAAGGCCTTACTAACAAGCAAAACAAAGACGCTTGGCAGATTCACCGTCGCTTTGCCTTCATGGTGGCTTTTCTAGGAGTCATGATCTTCCCAAACAAAGAGCGAACAATTGATATTCGCACCGCAAAAGTTGTGCAATAAGTAATGATACCATTTCGCGCTTTAACACCTTAATGGGGTGGGAAGGGTAGATATGGATATGATGATCGATGCGCTAATATCACGTGCGACCCCTCTTCTGAGGAGTGATTGCTGGGTATTGCATTGAAGTGATCCATATTAATTATAAACTTAGGACCCCCTCCCTTTATTTGCTTTCATCTCTTCTTGTAAAACTATTCAAATATTTTTTTCATAAATTTCTGCCCTCTCTACTTACCTTCGAAAGTTTTCAACCTAATTGCAATGTTGTATGCAAGTCCTTATTTGAGTCTTGATTGTTTATTTGTAAAGTCATAATTGTAACATGGCCGGGAACCACACTAGTGGATCTTGAGGGGTGCCTAACACCTTCCTCTCGAGATAATTTCTAGCCCTTACCCGAACTCTGGTTTTCCAACTCAAACTCTTCTGAAAAAGTGTCCTAATGCACTATAATCATTAGGTGGCGACTCTTCAACTTCTAAACCCAATTCTCGAAAGGGAATGGAGTTGTCCTCCCAATGTCGTATACCCGATTTCTGACCCCACGGTTAGAGAAAAAGGGGGCGTCGACAGTCACTGATGTCAGTTTTGAACTTTCTCTGCTTTTGCTGGACAAGGGGATGATTGGGGTAAGTTGGCAATTTGTGCACCACTAAATCAACACTTAGTCCTGGCATATCATCGTAAGACCAAGCAAACACATCTTTGAATTCGAACAAAAGTTGGATTAGTGCATCCCTAGTTCTTTCATCCGTGTGAATGCTTATCACGGTTTCTTGAACTTCTTATGAACTACCCAAATTAACCGGCTCGGTTTCATTTAAGTTTGGCTTAGGTTTATTCTCAAATTGTTCCAGTTCTCGGTTTATTTCCCTAAAAGCCTCATTTTCATCATATTCCGGTTCTTGATTTATTATTTCACAATTAGACAGCGCGTTAGGATTTGGGCATGAAGTCCGCAAGTATGTCATGTTATTTAAGTCCGCATTATTAGAACTGAAAGAAGAAATAAGAAAAATAACAAAATCAGAATGAATAAAGAAAGAGATTCATAGACTATGAAATATTAATTTCATTTCATTGAATTTGAAGATAGAAGGGTTTACATTGGAATTTTAAAGACAATAAACTGAAAGAAACATTCGAGTTACACCCTGGAATAACTCAGAATGCAGAAAAGGTGGCAAGACCGGACTACCGGGATTCCCACCTGACTGGGAACGGAGTAGCCTTCCAATTTTGCAGCTTGGCATCGGGCCCCATAAATTGAACCTCAGCAGTGCTCAAGCCTTCACCCGGCTAGACCATGTGAGCTTCATATAACATTTGCCTCATGGCTGCACATATGTCCTCAATTTCCTCGGACGTGAAGGCCTTATCTTCTTCTTCTTCTGTGTACTTTGGCTTGACGAATGTTTTGGAGAGATGCGGGACCGGCTGAGGTAAAACTCAACCATTGCTCTTTCGTTCATTTGCCCATGTCACATCAGCTTCTGTAGCGTGAAAACCCGCACCGAAGAACTTTTCGCTGGTAGCTAAAGTGATAGGTTCTATGATACCTTGCAAAGATACCCCGAGCCCCTTCCCAGCCTTATACCCGTGCTTGATCATTTGAGTAGCGACCATTATTGACATATTTGATAGAAAGGGTTGAGGACTCGGGCTCCCTTCCTCACATTGATCTTCGACCACAACCTCAAAATCTTGATAGACTATGTTCTCGCTACCTTCCCTAGCCTCGAGACATGAGACTGGCAAGTCCCTGTAAATTGATTGCTCGTCCTCTCCATGGACCACGATTTCCTGATCTTCGTATTCAAATTTTACCATTTGGTGGAGAGTAGAAGGTACGGCCCCAGCAGCATGGATCCAAGGCCTTTCTAAGAGAAATTTATAGGAGGTATCCATGTCCAAGACCTGGAATGTCACTTTGAAATCCACAGGTCCGATAGTCAAGATCAAATCAATCTCCCCTATTGTATCTTTCTTGATGCCATCGAAAGCACGCACACAAATATTGTTAGGCCTGATTCTCTCAGTCCCAATTTCCATTCTTTGCAAAGTTGAGAGAGCGCAAATGTCGACCCCACATCTGCCATCCACCATGACTCTTTTCACATAGTACCCTACACACTTCACTATCAGATGGAGGGCTTTGTTTGTGGGAAGCCCCTTCTCTTTTTAAGTGCAAAACGCTTCTGCTTGGCGTTGTTCACTTCTTCCAGATTGAGGTACTTCCCAGATGGGTTAGTTTCATTTACTTCCCCCATGATCCCTTTCCTCTTGTACGTCATAATTGCTTTGTTGTAGTTCCAGGGGACAGCCGTGGGATCTTTCATGGGCTTTTGGGTGCGCGGCTGATAACCACGAGCTCATTCAGCCTTGGTGAAATTACCGTCCCCCACGCCATATAAGTCCCTATTGGTACGTACATCTTAGGTCCCTTGCTTAGCTCAAACCTCTTGGAGGCACTCAACACAAACTATTCTTTCCTATGAGCCTGGGGAACATAAAGAATGTTGTCTTTAGGGGGTATTGCCCCTGTTTTGGTTTCCACTATCTTTTCTACACTTTGAGGGGTGGGGTTACTTTTTTTCCCCTTGTCTTGCTTTGCAGCTGCCTTTGGCTTCTTTTGAACATCGGCAATGGCAATAATGGCTTTCAGGGCCGGTCAAACTCCTTATCTTTGCAAATAATCCCGATAACTGGCCCGTTGTTGTGAGCCGGCAATAGGTTATTTGTCACATTAGGGATCTCTTCATCTTTCAGCACTATCCGCTTTTGCTTTATCTAACTTTCGACCGCCCTTTTAAGAGTCCAACAGTCTTTAATGTCATGCCCTTCCACTCCTGAATGGTAAGCACATCGAGCACCGTGTCGGTAGGAGGGCAACTCCAGGTTTTGCCTGGTTTGGGGTACGTGTTGCAACAAACCCATTTGGACCAGTTTAGAGAAAAGTCTAGAGTATGATTCACCAATAGGTGTGAAGTTGTTTCTTCTGGATGGCTCCCGGGCATGAGCATTGTATGGAAAATTATTTTGTGGGGGATGGGGATTATATGGAGCTTGGTGAGGAGGGTTATTTCTAGGAAGTAGAGCTTGATTTTGGTTAAACTATTGTTGTGGCCGAGCATATGGTTGGGCATTCATCACTGCATAAGGCTGAGGAGCCATGGGATAAGCCACATCCTGGTGAGGATAATAATGATGCGGGGTGTTTGGCGGGAAGTAACCTCGGGGTTGACGGGGGTTTCTCAGACTTGAAGTCACCATCGTCACTTCTTCTTTCTTATTTCTATTTACTACATCTCTTGACCCACCCTGGATTGTTTGGGATGTAGCTCTTATAGCATACTGGCTCAATATGTGGCCTGTCTTCAAACCATTTTCGACCATCTCCCTAATTTTGATAGCCTCAGCAAATGACTTCCCTATTGTAGACATATTCTGGAAGTAGTCAGCCTCTTGGGCTTGTAGAAAAACACTGACCATCCCACTTAAACCTTGTATATTTTTAAGGCTTTGTTCCATGCTTCTTATTTTCTGAGTGATTTCCTCTTGCTCGTGATTATTTGTAACTTTCTCTTGCCCCGCGGTAAACTCATACCAGGGTTGTTGAGGGTAAGAATTGGTGGTGAAATGGGTAGTGTCTGGTGGAAAAGATGGTACTTGAAAAGTAAAAGCAGATGGATTAAAACTTGGCCTAGGCAAGGTTGGCTGTGTTGTAGCCGAAGCTAGTGGTGTAGTGAATATGTTAGAATCCACTCCCGAAATTAATGCTTAGGGGCGAACCTCAGAAGGCGTTCCGGCAAAGTGGGCTGACATGGTAGGGTATCCAAGTGGGGTGTTCGGGTAACTTATTGGGATGTTGGAAGTTCCACTTGCTCTAGGAAGTGGCTCGGGTAAACCATGTATGGAACTTTGTAGCTCTCTACCGTTGGACAAAGAGTCCCACATTTCCAACATTCGGAGTCATAGTGCCCTATTCTCTTCAGCAGCTACTGACTCTGAGGTTGGGATAACCGATAGCGGGCTATCTTCTTGGATGGGAATTGTTGGTGGATGACCTTCTGATGACATTTCTACACTTCCTTTGAATCTTGTAAAGTAAGGGTGCGAAGCCAGGTTACCACAAAACCAACCACCTTAGAACAGAACCTAAACTCAATAGTAGACACAATAAACTGGTTAGTTTGAAGAAATTAAAACATAGGGAATCGCACGTTGGGGGGATGTGATGTACCTATGCAGTTAAATGTGTTTCTACATGTTTTGCAACAGTTGCATGTCTCATCCCGGCTTTTGTTTATTTCCCCGATCTTTTCTCTTGCTCTTTTTTGCACTCTCTTATTTTCTCTCTTGTTCACATCCTCTTTTCATGTTTTCTCTCTTTTCTCTTTTTTTTTTTCTTTTGATTTTCTCTTTTGAGTTATTTACAACCATGACCGGATCCGATAGGGATTGCCTACATATCACGACGCCACATGAATTAGATCATCACATAGTTCAAGGAATAAATGCATCAAATAAATAAACACAATTTTTTTTTGTTTTTCTTCAAATTTCATTTAAAAATAAAAAAAAACCTAATCTTTTCTATTACAATGACTCCATCATACTTTTCTAGGAATTGAAAAATTAAAAACAGACTCGAAACAGACTCTAGAACTGGAAACTGAAATATAGACTCGAAATGAAAATCAAGAATACATAAGTGCCTCTACTCCAAGGGCCCATGGGACATCAGTCGGTCTCGCCACGAGCCTATGTGCAAGATCCCCTTGGAGACAATCCAGGTCATTTATTATTTGGTGAACAAAGGTCATCACTGTAGCGAAGAAAGTGGTTCTAGTCATGTACTCATATTCATGGCATTTCATGACAATGTAGTCGGCAATTGCTCTAACCCTTTCCCTAATGATGCCTTTCTCTTCGAGCAATCGTCCAATTTGTTGAGACCTAGTGTGACGACCCGACCCGTCGTCTCGTGAGTTACCACCCCATTTTCCCCATTTCCTATTTCTTTATGATTCATTATCAGTGTTGGGTGTGAACGAGTTGATTTGGATTGGTTTTAGTAGGAAATGAGACACTTAGTCTCTTTAAGGAAGGTTTGTTTTGGAAAAGTCAACCGGACGTTGACTTATGTGTTAGAGGGCTCGGATTTGAATCCCGATGATTCGGTTAGCTTCGGGGGATGATTTGTGACTTAGGAGTGTGATCGGAAGTAATTTTGGAGGTCCGGTGTAGAATTAGGCTTGAATTGGCGAAATGTTAATATTTTGGCGAATTCTGGTTGATAGGTGAGATTTTGATCTGAGGGTCGTAATAGAATTCCGAGAGTTTCTGTAGCTTCGTTATGTCATTTGTGATGTGTGTGCAAAATTTCAGTTCATTCGGACGTGGTTTGGTTGGGTTTTTTATCGAATGCGTGTTTTGGAAGTTTTAAAAGAACTTAGGCTTGAATTCGATGTAATTCGATGATTTTAGTGTTAGTTGAGGTGTTTTGATGATTGGAGCAAGTTTGGATGATATTTTAAGACATGTTGGCATATTTGGTTAGAGTCACGAGGGGCTCGGGTGAGTTTCGGAATGGTTTCGGGCCATTTTTAGGCAAATTTAACTTGCTGGATTTTTGACAAGGTTCGAAAATTTTGATGCGGGGAGCATAATTTGGAAGCTTATATCTCGTAATCTATAAGGAATCGGAAAATGTATAAAACATGACAGTTGTAGCCCTTGTATTCTAGTTTCCAGAAATATAAACCATTCATCATTTGGATATTTGTACAGAAAGTTATAATCGATTGAATAAGGGCTAGTAAAGCTGTTTTGAAATTTCCCAGAAATTTCTGATGCGAGGAGGCTAATTTGGAAGGTTATATCTCGAAATATATATGGAATCGAAAAATGTATAAAACATGAAAGTTGTATCCCTTGTATTCTAGTTTCCAAAAATGTAAACCATTTGTCATTCGGACATTCGTACAAAAAGTTATGATCGATTGAATATGGCTGGTAAAGCTGTCTCTGGTGGACTTTTAGTGACGAAACTGGACTTTTAGTGACGGGCGGACAGAAACTTAAGGACCAAAAATGCTGATTTCTTCATTTTCGTTTTGAGATTTTTGGAGCTCGGTTCTTGGGCGATTTTGAGGTGTTCTTCACGATTTCAACTCAAGTAAGTGTCTTATACTCGAAAGTGTTTATATTACATAAATCCATGGTTATTTTCATCGTTTAATTCGGATTTAAATGGAAGAAATCAAGATTTTTGCAAAATCTTCCAAAAATGAAAAATTAAGATTTGGAGGTCGAGTTGTTGTCGGAATTTGATAATTTTAGTAAGGTTGAACTCGTATCGGAATGGGTTGTCGGATTTTATAAGTTTCGCCGGATTCCGAGACGTGGTCCCCACGGGCGAATTTTGAGTGTAATTTCGGATTTTTGATGGAAAATGTAGAATTCCATATGGAATTAATTACTATAATTTGTATTAACTGAATCGGATCGTTATGGCTAGATTCGAGGCATTCAGAGGTCAATAAGGGGCAAAGGCATCGCGAGCTAGAGAATTAGCCGGTTCGAGGTGAGTAATTGATGTAAATGATGTCCTTAGGGTTTGAAACCCCGGAATTTCACATCGTAACACTATATTGAGGTGACTTGCACACCAGATAACGGGCGTGGGGTAGAGCACCATTAGGGATTGTGACTTGGTCCGTCCCGAGAGATGTTTGTACCGTGTTTTCTACTTGAACTAAATTGAGAATCATCCTTACTTAGATTTAATTGTTACATTTGGGCTTCTTGCCAATTATTTGAATCCTTCAGGGATTGGTATCACTGCTTTCGCATATTTTGCATATCATTTGACTTCAGTCCAAGGTTTTAAATATTGTTTTGCAAACTCAACCATCTTTCTAAGATTTAAAAACTTAAATGATATTTCTAAATGATATTTCGGGTTGAGAACTACTATTTTACAAATTCCCAAGGGAATTAAGATGGTTTCTAGATTGAGCATGGATCGGGCTACGCGCCGCAGCAGTATTACATTGATATTGAGGCCGAAATCCTGGTTGAGTACATTGATATTGAGGCCGAGAGCCTGGTTGATTATTAATGAGATTGATATGAGGCTGAGGGCCTAGATTTGATGCCACGAGATGGCTTGATATTGCGTTTGGTCTGTAGGAGCCCCTCCGGAGTCTGCACACACCCCTAGTGAGCGCCGTCGACGATAAATAAATGGATGGCTCGGGTTGCACGCAGTGGGTACTAGAGTGTACCATCATATGCATTGCATTGCACTCATGCATTTGTTTTTTATCTATTATACCTGTCTCAGTATTTGGTACTCTGACTTAATTGACTTGTTGCTTCACTATTTGTTGTTCTAAACTGCCAGTTATAGTTTACTTTGTAATTTTTTTCATGATTTCTTATTCTCAGCCTTTATTTATGTTTATTACTCTCTGGGTCGGAGTACTCACATTACTCCTCTGCACCTTGAGTGCAGATCCAGGTACACCACAGGCTAAGTGAGGAATTGTTTAGCTGAGCAGGCAGTATCCGGGAGTATTGAGGTAGCTACATGGCGTTTTTCGCAGCCTTGATCTCTCCCCTCTATCCCTATCTTTTATTCCATATTTTTCCTAGACAGACTTGTAATAGGTGGATATTCTGTATTAGAGGCTCATATTCGTGACACCGGATTCTGTTGGGCTATTGTGTGGTATTTTAATTGAACTTCCGCAGATTTTATTATTAATTATACACTTGAATGAAATGACTTAGTAAATTCTCTGTGATATTTATCTATAATCTGAATAAGAATTTGGGATAATGTTGTTGAATGGTCGGGCTTTCCTAGCAGTGTGTTGGGAGTCATCATGACCGGGGTTGGGGTCGTGACAAGTTGGTATCAGAGCCTAGGTTACTTGGTCTCGCGAGTCATGAGCCGGTTTAGTAGAGTCTCGCGGATCGGTACGGAGACGTCTGTATTTATCCTCGAGAGGTTGCAGAACCTTTAGGAAAACTTCACATTCTTGAATTCTTATCGTACGTCCTTGATTGATCTTGAAAAGAAACTTTTGAAATTCCTTCCACGCGTTCGTATGTGCGCATGGGCGCTCAGTATCTGATGTGCCTCGATGGCTTGTGATTCCCCGATCGAGGGGCGAGGTGTTATCTCTGTGAGTTTATGGTGGGCCAGTCTAGAGGACTTGAGGTTGGATCATTACCTATGGTGGGAGCGTCGAGGTGCTGATTGTGTGAACAAGTGTTTTTGAACTTATATGTTCGGTAGTGTCCCTGTTAGAGGAAATGATGGTTGTGGCTATGTGATGAGTATGTTAGTACTGCGAGGCGTATCTATATGATTTGGAAGTGACGAGAAGGGTTTGCTGAATGATGAAAGAACTAATAGATGCTTGAAGTCCATCATGATTCAAGTTATAGCCCGAGTTATGGGCATGTGAAGAATCTTTTTATGTCTCCTAGTTGGGAGTGAAGTAAATTTCATGTTGTGGTATGAGTACAGACTCAGGAAGATCAAGTGACTACGTAATTCTTATGGCGGTGGAAGGTATGCAGAAATGTTAGTTGGGGGCAAAGCAGGTGGGTCATCTCCTGCGGGGTGTTCTAAAGTTGTGTTATCCTTATGTTATCTATTATAAGACCTCAATTGCAAGTGAATAAAATGTGTTGAAATCTAAATTGGATCGCCTAGAGAGTGGGCTTAACTGTTGTGTGAGTGAATGCGAGATTTGCAGAAGAGTTAAAAATTCTAAATGACTTGTGTTTCCACAAGCTTATTAAGGATCGAGTTTAATCTCACTATGGTATTGAGGCAACAATGGAGTATATGTGTTATGAGTATAGTATGTTGTGATCTATGGCTTCGAGCCAAGTTGGGGAGTTTGCTATCGGTTAGCAGATTGTGCGGTTATGTACTATGTTAGTTCTGATTTGATGCATGCTGGTGAATCAGTTCTGGTTGTGGAAATTGGGCCGAGAATGGCACGAGTGAAGGAAAATTTTTGACAAGATGTCATGAGCTCGGATGAGCAGGAGATAAGTTTCGATGTTTACGGTAAGTTGGTATTGTCTTCAGCGTCACCTAAGATAGGTGTTTTGTAAAAAGGGTTTTGCGTCCTGGTTAACAATTCTTGATCGCTCTTTAGCGTTAGTGCGACCGGTGGTTTGGATGTACGCTCCAGATATTATTGTGGTAGGTTGTGGGAGTGTGTCCCACGGGAAGATTATTTAAGTGTGGCATGTGATCACTTGATTGATTAAAGATGTAAACCAAGTATGAAGTTTGCAACAGTGTGATGTTGAGTATAGTTTTCTATATGTTATTTTGTATGTCTGGCTTCCTGTTTTCTAAGGAAAGTTTGTATTAGTGCATGGGATTGGTAATTCCTTCCAGAGTTCGTTTTCTTTTTTTGTATCGCGTTCGAATTGGTAGCTTGTTGGCATATTAGAGCATCATATGCGGCTTTTGATTATGTCTGGGGTGGCTTATTGCCTGACCAGTTCGTAATGGGTGATACGAGATCATTGAATTCGAGATCAGTGCAATCTAAGTATATGAAGTAAATTAAGGGGTTAAGACCATTATTTGGTTCAGAATGAGGTGATAGTTCTTGCCAGAAGTATAGACCCAATGAATTGTTGATTCGGCGGTGTTATGAATTTATACAGATCTCATCTGTCGTATCAGTATTGTAAGAATTTGAACAAGACCTTTGTATGTCATGCAGAGCATGGGATGTGTAATAACATTTCTTCTTGATGGGATCAATGGAAGTTCTTGACTAGTTGAGTACGTAAACGTTCATGGTTCGGAAAGGAGGTGAAGTCCTCGTGTTACCTTAGGATGGTATGGTATATGCGATATGTTGTGAAGGGTTGAGATTTGCGTGTGTAAGGTTACAGTTCAGTTCTGAATGGAAATTCATAACATTCTTAGGCGGTACGGGCAGATTTAGGTGATTAGAGAAATAAGCTTCTGATGATTTGGGTGAATGATCTTCAGATGATTAAGGAAATGGTATTGCTAATTGGAAGTGATTTGATGAGAGTATGTCTTATAAAAAGGTAATGTGATTAAACTGATGATATTTCAGTAGTATTACAGCATGTTCTTGGTGGGTCCACTGGTGGTATTCGGGTTTGCTTGGTAGCACAGGGAAATTTTGAGTATCTGTCGTGGAATGATTGGGTATCAAAAGTGTACATGTATTCACACGGTGGAAACTGGAATCAGGTATGATGATATGTATGCCATATGGAGTTGGAGACTGGGAGTTCTCATGTACAGGCTAGGTTGTGGTGGTGGATCGTGTGTATTCGGCACCGTTTAGCGGCAATCGGGATTTGGAGGCTCGATTGGATCTTTGTTTGCTGGTATGTTAGATTTTGGATGTGATGTCGGAATTCAGACTGGTCGTCTTAGTGTTGAGTGATTCTGAACTATTGCGCTACAAGCAATACCAAAAATTCCACGGGTTGAGTGATGAAGTGCATTGGATTATGTTCTAGCAGAGTGGTTTATATTTCAAAGGACCAGCGGACGGTTGAGAAGGATTGCTTTCTTAATTAGGCATTCGTGATTGATGTCAGTGCAAAGGTTGCTATCATTAATTCAGTTCCGGTGTTGGGGGACTTTTCAAATGAGTTTCATATGGCTAGGCATGTCGCTGGGCGAGGTTGTTGATTTCGGTATTAATTTGGTGCCGGGCACCAGATCATCTGGCTTCGATAGGAGTTGTAGTAGTGGAAGTCGAGCGGGATGAGTAATTGGGTGTTGCTCGGTGAATAACGTACCAGTTATGTTCTATCAGGTTTGCGTGGTGTGTGTTATTTGTTTCACCATGGGTGTAATGATTTGCTTTGGCTCCAGACATCAATTGAGCATGGTTGTCGATTTCAAGCATAGTGACTTGAGGTGTTTTCTATGGAGTAGTATTTGGATAGGAACGCGCGTTGCAGCAAAGCTGTGTGGAAACATGACATTGCAGGTCAAATTTATGTGTCATGTTTCTATGATGTGAGACAGGGTCTCAGCCTTGTGTTGTGGCAGTACTGGTGAGTTTGAGGTACAGCTCTCTCAGTTGAGTCATTTTCATGAATTGAGTATGTTCGGACCGTTTCTTATCGGTGCACGTATTATGCAAGTTGTGGCTTAGGCATGTATTGATGTGTCATGTCACCTGAGTAGTGTGTTTGGTCAGAAGAGATCGTTGAAATCATTAATGAATGCGAACGGATTCGATTTCAGTATGTGTGATGGGTAAATATTGAGGTTCGTTCAAAATTTGCTATGGTAATTACCAGGAGAGAAATGACTTCATGAATGGTTGACATAGGAAATGGTTATGATTTATTGCATGTTTCCTTTATCATTGGCAGTATGTGAAAGTGTTGGAATGAGGCTTTAGTTGTTAAGAGGTTTCCTATCGATATTCGATTATTATGTGCAGCTACTGTGAATAGAAATTATCGTTCCGAGTGTCTGAGTTATGTGGTATATCAGATAATTGCACCTGATGTTGCAGGTATGGGTTATTACAGCTGGTTCGGGCTTATTCTAAGTATGGATGTGAAAACTCATGACCCTCCATCCGGTTTTCATGTTCTTCAATGCAGTTAAGCCCAGTCATACCATAGTTCATGTACCCCGGACGATGGCAAAGGTGTTCTTCCATCCAAAGTTGTAAAAGCATGTTACAACCCTCAAAGAATTTTCCCCCCGCTCGGCAAACGGTTAGAGCTCGATAAATCTCTGCTAGGATCATCGGTACAATGGTGTCATTAGCCTTTTTAGTCATAAGTAGGCCATTCCCATGAGCCCCAACTCTATATTTTCATCCTTTCTTAGGCTGATTAAGACGACCAGGAATGCCACTATAAAAACCAGTCCTCGACGTGCTTTCCATTTACCTTTGTTCCCTGAATGAGTTAGACCAGTATCTGGAGCCTCAAAACCGTGGGGATCCCCATAACGCCGGTACAAGAAGTAGAATGTGCAAAATCCCTCAGCCAAATTTCTATCTTTAACTTCCCGACTGATACTTAGAAGGTCCAAAAACTTATGAGGAGTCACCGCTCTAGGTGCCACTAGGTATTGATTTCTGAGATTCCCACTAAGACCAGCATAGCCCGCTATTTCCTCAATCATAGGGGTTAACTCAAAATCAGCAAAATGGAACACATATGCGTCGGGTCCCAAAAAGGTATTAAAGCCTCAATTATATCCAACCTCGGCGTAATCTTTAGAAGACCAATGAGACCGCTCAAAGCTTTTATCACAGTATCTCTGCTGACTTTCCCTAAGTCATTCCACCACATATGGAGTTCTAATGGGATTTTCTCGAAGACTGTGGAGGGTTCATTTTTAATAGTGTTCATCCTGCACATTTATTTAAAATAATTGGTTAAAAGACCATAATTTATTTTGACTCAAGAGAAAATTATCAATTTTTCAAAATTGCAGTTCAAAACAAAAACACCTTTGCAAAATACGGTCCTTCATCACCTCACGAAAGAAGATTTTAGGGCTGTGTTTGCTAACTGACGAAAAATTTAAAAAAAAGGATCATAGGTGGCTATTCTTGTAAAAGAAGCCTTCTGGCGCCCTTTTGGGAGCATTTTGGCTATTTAGACAAGAACGACATTACCTAATTTTATTTATGACAAAGTAACAACATTTCAAATTTTGGGGTTATTTTTGCAAAAATGGAGTTGGACCTGGTAAGGGTTGCCTACGTATCCCACATCCGGTGAGAATCAAACATGCGTAGTTAGGGCAATTTTGACGCAACAGAAAACAACACCAAATATTTTTTTGAAATAATTTTCCTTTTTTTCTCTTTTTCTTTCTCTTTTTTCTTTTTCTTTTCAAAATTTCGGTAGAGTTTCGGTACTTTTGGACACCAGATTTTCCAAAGACGGGTAATTTTCTCTCTCATACCTCAATTTGATTTTTTCCAATTTTTCTCCGTTATTCTAGAAGTCGGTCAACATGTAATCCAAAGCAAATAAATGTACAAGTAGCCAGTAAAATGCATCAGGATGGTCTTTTGATTTCGGGTACACCTGTCCTAGACGGACCCAACCCCTATGTTGAGTCCCCAAAGTCAAATGCATGTGATGCAAACAAGCATTCCTACTAGAGATCCGGCATGAGGCTATGTTATACTAACCTAGGTGTATTGTTCTAGACCTGGCTTACCCAAGCGGACAGCTCGAGCCGAGGGGGGGCAGCGTACCGGGAATGCAGAAGCTTTACTGGCTTTGCAACTTGTCCGAACCTCGTTCTAAAATTGGGATATGACTTTAACAGAAAAGAAGTTAAACGAAGTGCACACTTCCCAGATGATTTAGAAGACTTAGAGATGGGAGGGTTTCGTAGCAATTTATATACCGTCCAAACAATATCAAAGCGGTAAAAAGCGGCAATTAGCACATTAGGCTCAACATGTAAAAATTAGATAAAACAAGCCAACTATAACAGTTATTCTAAGCTCAAATTCTTGAACCTTGAGCCAAAGTTCTGGGTTCCGATCCCCAGCAGAGTCACCAGAGTTGTCACGCCTCCTTTTTACACCCCGAGGGTATATGAGAGTTTTCCCAATTAAAGTGACATAAATTGAAATGGGATTAATTAATCAGAGTCACCACTTGGAATATTTTATTTGGTGTCCCAAGTCACCGGTTTATTTTAAATCCCAAATCGAGGAAATTTTAATTTTTTTAATGTTCGCGAACCAGAAATTCTAGATAAGGAATACTGTTAACCCGGAAGAAGGTGTTAGGTATTCCCGGGTTCCGTGGTTCTAGCACTGTCACTTAAACTGGTAATATTGGTCTATTATCTGATTAATTACACATTTTAAACCTATGTGCATTTTTACGACTTTTTAACCGCTTTTACTGTTTTTTAGGAAATTTCAATGTTATTTAAAACACATATTAAACCACGCTACATGAAATGCACCCGTGGTTCGCGACACATTTTATTTAACATTGTTGGAAATTGAAGTAGGGTCACATGAAATGTACACCCGGATTTTAGCAACCACAACTACGTCACAGGAGCCGTACCCGTAGCCATGATAATTTAATGTAGCGCGCCTAAAGAAACTACGAAGATTTATTTTTAATAGCTAAGTTACAATATTTGTGAGGGCCATGATTGATCTAATTTATGGATGGCACACCTCAACTCTTTTTACTTTTAAAGGAAAAATATTTAACTATAGCAACTACAAGTGTTAGTTCTTAATCTAATTTATGAGGGGCATAAGTTATGGGTTTTGTTTGGTATGGCACACCTCAACTTATTTCTTTTTAAGAATTATATTTAAACTAAAGGGAGCCTAAAGAGGTTTTGATTTTTAAATCGAATCAGAGTTTAATCAAGAGTTTAATCTAAATCCCTTGATTAGGCATGTTTTGGTTGATATACTAGGCACATATTTATTTAAAGGAATTCTGGGCCAGTAGTAGGATCATATTATTTAAAAATCTTATAAAGGAGAACAAGGGAAAGCTGGGCTCAACGTTAAGCCCAGCAATAAGGACATAGAGATCACCAGAATTTCGAAAAGGTCAAGGACTAGGCCCATGATCGGATCTTTAGTAGTAAGAACAAAATACCTCTGTCACACCTCCTTTTTGCGCGCCCGCCCCGAAGGGTTAAATGCGCAAGGGAGTTTTTCCAATTTAAGTGACAATATTCGAAATGGGATTATTTATTTAATTCAGAGTCGCCACTTGGGAAAGGTTTGGCTTTTGGTGTTCCAAGTCACCGATTTATCTTGAATCCCAAATCGAGGAAATTTTTGACTTTTCCAAATGAAGTCTGCGAACCAGAAATTCTAAGTAAGGAATTCTGTTGACCCGAGGGAAGGTGTTAGGCACCCTCGAATCCTGTGGTTCTAGCACGGTCGCTTAAATTGTTATAATGGCTAAATATCTGATTTAAATACATGTTATGACTTACGTGCTTTTATTAAGTTTAAACCGCTTTTATAATTATCATTTATTTTTTATAGAATTGCAACGTCGTGAAAATGCATCTCGAACCACGTCACAATCAATGCACCCGTGGTCGTCGACACATTTTGACTCCATTGAGATTTGGATTTGGGTCACATCAACGTGCACCCGTGTTTAAGAAGGTTAAATTATTAAAGGTGCGCCTAAAGCAACTAGCGTATTGTTATTTTGGGAAAGCCATAAAATTCACTAAACGGCCTGTCCCGAATTCTAAGTATTTTAATATATACATTTAGAGGGCCCCGCAGCTTGTGCATTTTTGTCTGTCGAGGCTCGTCTCATTTTTATTTAAAAGGATAAACCTACAGTGACTATATTTTTCTATTAAGTTCATCTCTAAAATAAAAGAATATCTCTTAATTAATTACATGCTAAAACGTAACTTATTAGTTATTAGTTTACGGCTAATGCGAATGAAAAATTGCGACCGAGTTTGTACAAAGAAAAACTGCTTTCATTTTATATTCTATTATTCAATAATACTAAAACGTGAGATTGACACACCACCCAGTAACGGATTGAAAAATTAGCAATACCAAAGTGCAATCGCAGTCAAAGCAGAAGAGAGACGGATACAAGATGCAATAGTTTACTGATTTTTGAATAACACTCGAGAAAAGACAAACAAAATTTATTCAAGTAGGAGTTCAAGTTGTCTTTCTCTCTTTCAGTCTAAAGCTCTCTCAAGTGTAAAAGTTTGTCTGTACTTAAGTGTAAAAACCTTTCTTTTTAATGTTCAAGTCCTAAAACTCTCCCTCAAATCTCTGGTCCTCCCCTATTAATGTCAAGAGTGACTCTATATATAGCAAGACCCTAGCCCCAAATATTCCTTAATGGCATGCTTTGTCCCCACTACTTAATGTTTTCTTTATTTTAAACATTGCACCCCATGCCTACATTAAATAAATACATCCACCCTAACCCATTACAATTTGTCCCCCATGCTTAACATAAACAAATGTAATATTCTCCTCCACTACATTATGTTTTGTCCCCCATTATGTTAAACAACTATATCACCCACAAAATACATGATTCAAATTAAAACAATAAATCAAAAACAAATATAAACTCACATTAAATCACTGGATTAAACATGAACTTCAAACAAAGATGAACATGAACTAAATCTATTTTTTAAACAACAAACATGACGGATTCTCATGATTCAAACAACATTAATAATTTCTGGAAAAATACATAACACATGAAACAAATTGAAGAAATAATTAATTAAATTCCAATTTGAATCCAACAAACATTAAACTGACAAATATTTACCTAAACAATACAACAAATATGAAATAAACATGAAAAACAACTAATTAAATGTCCATTTGAAATCTGAAAATTAATTCAACAAAACACATGAACATGAACAAAACCAAAAATCAAATATCTACCGATTTTAGATTCGAGAAATAACAAAATGAAATACGGGTAAAAATAAAACTCAAAATCTACTAACCGGATCGAAACAACGAACAACGACTAACCAAAGACGAACTCGACGAGCCTCGACCAAAGCTCGAACAAACGACGACGAATACGAACCTAATTAGTTGGCGCTGGAACAGTAGTGATGAGACATAAGCAGCTGGAGGTGCGCTTGGTTTGTTCGCGCGAAGAAGATGAGGGCAGCAACAGTAGCGTGAAGCAGCTGGAACGAAGGAGGGGAAGTAACCGTGGACATTGCTTCCATGACTGCTTGGAGCTTCCATGACTGCTTCCATGACTGCTTGGAGCTGCTTTGAGATCGTCCAAAGCAGAAGCGGCTTAAGCTGCAACAGCATCCATGTACACGAACTCGACTGGACTGCTATGTAGGTTTTCGGACTGCTATGGACCTCCCGTCTACAGTAGGTTTGTTTGGGATGTAGCAAAGAGGAAAGAAGTAGCATCCGCTACTGTTGGACATCGGAGCTTGAACTGAAGCGGGAGAGAAATGGACGCAGCAGCAGGCGGCGACGGGACGAGGTCGATGACGGACGTCGGGGGACTATTTTGGTTTAGCGAGATGGTGGTCGTGTCGTTTGGTCGAGCCGGGGATAGGCAGGGAGGCTGCCATGGATGTGTGCTTGGAGAAGAAGAAGCCAAGGTTAGGGGGGGCGGATGTGTTTTTTTAGTTTGTTAGGGTTTTTGTCTTGTTTTTCCTTTTTTTTGTTTTGTGTTAGGACAAAAATGAAGAAGGGGTGTTGGGTTAATGGGTTAGTGGGGCGGACCGGGTCGACCCGGTTTGAAGTGGACCGGGTCATGGGGAAGATTGGGCAATTATTTGGGCTTGAGGTTGAAATTTGAAGAAGTGGCCCAATTCGATTTTTCTTTGTATTTTTGTTCTTTTTGTTCTTCTTTTATTTTCTAAAACTAAATTATAAAAATACTTAAATTATTATTAAGAACTAAATTAAGTTATAAAAGCACAAATTAACTCCCAATAACAATTAACGCACAATTAAGTAATAATTAAGCATAAAATTGTTCATTTGGACATTAAATGCTAAAAATGCAAAAGATGCCTATTTTGTAATTTTTAATTTTTGTAAAACTAATTTAATTGCTAACAATTGTAGAATTAAATCCTACATGCAAAATGCGACATATTTTTGTATATTTTTTTATTAATTTAACAAATAAACAAACACAGACAAATACAAACAATTATCCAAAAATATCATAAAATCTCACAAAATTGCACACCAAGAAAAATCATTTTATTTGAATTTTTTTGGGAGTGATTCTCATATAGGGCAAAAATCACGTGCTTACAGCTGCCCCTCTTTGCCCGAAGACACGAAGGGTTTTTGCGCAAAGATAAAGTGAGCGATTTTTGCCCATCCGAGTACTCCGTGTGAAGCATTTTTTTTAAAAAAAAGATTTAACCGAACCTTTGCTTTAAAGGTTTCCTACATATCCCTGGCTAAAGGGGAATCAGGTTAATGTAGTTCGGGAAGTTTTGGTAGCTGGGACTACCGTGGGACTGCAATACTTGTTGTTACTGTTGTTACTGTTGTTGCTGTTGCTACTACCGCTTTACTGACCGCCTTATTACAACCAAAGGAAATTGAAACTGAACTAACTATTTATGCCTGCCAACCGCTAGTTACAAAATTCCTATCTATAATTCTTTTGCAACTTGATCTTGGGTCTTAGCTGATTCTGCTTGTAGACTTCGATCCGAATCTTGATGCTTGCAAGTTGTAGGCGCTTGTTTATTTCTGCAGTATTGAATGAAACGGGATTGGCGGAGCTCGGGAATTTGATCCAATTTTTGAGCGACCTGCCCTTTGTTTGTTCCAATATGTGGGAACATCTTTTTTTTTTGTTCTTTTGTTCTTTTCTTTATTCTGGATTGAGACTCACCCCGTAGGTCGTCTCGATCTCAGACCTACGGGGAAAAACAAACGGACGAAATTTTCTGCCCCAGTTCTACTATGAAAATTTCGTGAGTCAGTTGCCAGGAAATTTATAGAATTGATGAAGGGATTGGAAAATTCTGGTCTACAAAATGCAACTCCGGGATTGGATCCCTAATATTGCCAAAAGGTAAAAAATGCTCAGTTCAGGGTCGGATCCCTAATGCTGGCTAAATGGAAAAAGTTCAGTTCAGGGTTGGAACCCTGATGCTGACTGAATGGAAAGAGTTCAGTTCAGGGTTGGAGCCCTGATGCTGACTGAAGGGAAAGAGTTCAGTGTAGAATTTAAAACCCTAACGCTGACTAAAGGGAAAGTTCAGTTTAGGGTTTAAAACCCTAATGTTGACTGAAGAAAAGAGTTCAGTTTAGGGTTTAAAACCCTAATACTGACTAAATGGGAAAAGTTCAGTGTAGGGTTTAAAACCCTAATGCTGACTAAAGGGAAAGTTCAGTTTAGGGTTTAAAACCCTAATGCTGACTGAAGGAAAGAGTTCAGTTTAGGGTTTAAAACCCTACTGCTGACTAAATGGGAAAAGTTCAGTTTAGGATTTAAAACCCTAATGCTGACTAAAGGGAAAAAGTTCAATTTAGGGTTTAAAACCCTAATGCTGACTAGAGAGAAAGTTCAGTTTAGGGTTGGAACCCTAATGTTGACTAAATGGAAAAAGTTCAATTTAGGGTTTAAAACCCTAATGTTGACTGAATGGAAAAAGTTCAGTTTAAGGTTAAAAACGCTAATGTTGACTAAAGGGAAAAAGTTCAGTTTAGGGTTTAAAACTCTAATGCTGACTAAAGGGGAGAGTTCAGTTTAGGGTTTAAAACCCTAATGCTGACTGAATGGAAAAAGTTCAGTTTAGTGTTTAAAACCCTAATGCTGACTAAAGGAAAGAGTTCAGTTTAAGGTTTAAAACCCTAATGCTGACTGAATGGAAAAAGTTCAGTTTAGGGTTTAAAGCCCTAATGCTGACTAAAGGGAAAAAGTTCAGTTTAGGGTTTAAAACCCTAATGCTAACTAAAGGAAAAGAGTTCAGTTTAGGGTTTAAAACCCTAATGCTAACTAAAGGGAAAAAGTTCAGTTTAGGGTTTAAAACCCTAATGCTGACTAAAGGAAAGAGTTCAGTTTAGGGTTTAAAACCCTAATGCTGACTAAAGGAAAAGAGTTCAGTTTAGGGTTTAAAACCCTAATGCTGACTAAAGGAAAAGTTCAGTTTAGGGTTTAAAACCCTAATGTTGACTAAAGAAAAAGTTCAGTTTAGGGTTTAAAACCCTAATGCTGACTAAAGGAAAAAGTTCAGTTTAGGGTTTAAAACCCTAATGCTGACTAAAGGAAAAGTTCAGTTTAGGATTTAAAACCCTAATGCTGACTAAAGGAAAAAGTTCAGTTTAGGGTTTAAAACCCTAATGCTGACTAAAGGAAAAGTTCAGTTTAGGGTTTAAAACCCTAATGCTGACTTAAGGAAAGAGTTCAGTTTAGAGTTTAAAACCCTAATGCTGACTGAAGGAAAGAGTTCAGTTCAGGGTTCAGGGTTTAAAACCCTAATGCTGACTGAAGGAAAAGTTCAGTTTAGGGTTTAAAACCCTAATGCTGCCTGAAGGAAAGAGTTCAGTTTAGGGTTTAAAACCCTAATGCTGACTGAAGGAAAGAGTTCAGTTCAGGGTTCCCTAATGCTAACTAAAGGAAAAGTTCAGTTTATGGTTTAAAACCCTAATGCTGACTAAAGGAAAAGAGTTCAGTTTAGGGTTTAAAACCCTAATGCTGACTAAATGGAAAAAGTTCAGTTTAGGGTTTAAAACCCTAATGCTGACTAAAGGAAAGAGTTCAGCTTAGGGTTTAAAACCCTAATGCTGACTAAAGGAAAAAAGTTCAGTTTAAGGTTTAAAACCCTAATGCTGACTAAAGGAAAAGTTCAGTTTAGGGTTTAAAACCCTAATTCTGACTAAAGGAAAGAGTTCAGTTTAGGGTTTAAAACCCTAATGTTGACTAAAGGAAAGAGTTCAGTTCAGGGTTTAAAACCCTAATGCTGACTGAAGGAAAAGTTCAGTTTAGAGTTTAAAACCCTAATGCTGACTGAAGGAAAGAGTTCAGTTCAGGGTTTAAAACCCTAATGCTGACTAAAGGAAAAGTTCAGTTTAGGGTTTAAAACACTAATGCTGACTAAAGGAAAAGAGTTCAGTTTAGGGTTTAAAACCCTAATGCTGACTAAAGGGAAAAAGATCAGTTTAGGGTTTAAAACCCTAATGCTGACTAAAGGAAAGAGTTCAGTTTAGGGTTTAAAACCCTAATACTGACTAAAGGAAAAGAGTTCAGTTTAGGGTTTAAAACTCTAATGCTAACTAAAGGAAAGAGTTCAGTTCAGGGTTGGAACCCTAATGTTGACTAAATGGAAAAAGTTCAATTTAGGGTTTAAAACCCTAATGTTGACTAAAGGGAAAAGTTTAGTTTAGGGTTTAAAACCCTAATGCTGACTAAGGGGGAGAGTTCAATTTAGGGTTTAAAACCCTAATGCTGACTGAATGGAAAAAGTTCTGTTTAAGGTTTAAAACTCTAATGTTGACTAAAGGGAAAAAGTTCAGTTTAGGGTTTAAAACTCTAATGCTGACTAAAGGGGAGAGTTCAATTTAGGGTTTAAAACCCTAATGCTGACTGAATGGAAAAAGTTCAGTTTAGTGTTTAAAACCCTAATGCTGACTAAAGGAAAGAGTTCAGTTTAAGGTTTAAAACCCTAATGCTAACTGAATGGAAAAAATTCAGTTTAGGGTTTAAAACCCTAATGCTGACTAAAGGGAAAAAGTTCAGTTTAGGGTTTAAAACCCTAATGCTAACTAAAGGAAAAGAGTTCAGTTTAGGGTTTAAAACCCTAATGCTGACTAAAGGGAAAAAGTTCAGTTTAGGGTTTAAAACCCTAATGCTGACTAAAGGAAAGAGTTCAGTTTAGGGTTTAAAACCCTAATGCTGACTAAAGGAAAAGAGTTCAGTTTAGGGTTTAAAACCCTAATGCTGACTAAAGGAAAAGTTCAGTTTAGGGATTAAAACCCTAATGCTGACTAAAGGAAAGAGTTCAGTTTAAGGTTTAAAACCCTAATGCTGACTATAGGAAAAAGTTCAGTTTAGGGTTTAAAACCCTAATGCTGACTAAAGGAAAAGTTCAGTTTAGGATTTAAAACCCTAATGCTGACTAAAGGAAAAAGTTCAGTTTAGGGTTTAAAACCCTAATGCTGACTAAAGGAAAAGTTCATTTTAGGGTTTAAAACCCTAATGCTGACTAAAGGAAAGAGTTCAGTTTAGAGTTTAAAACCCTAATGCTGACTGAAGGAAAGAGTTCAGTTCAGGGTTCAGGGTTTAAAACCCTAATGCTAACTGAAGGAAAAGTTCAGTTTAGGGTTTAAAACCCTAATGCTGCTTGAAGGAAAGAGTTCAGTTTAGGGTTTAAAACCCTAATGTTGACTGAAGGAAAGAGTTCAGTTCAGGGTTTAAAACCTTAATGCTGACTAAAGGAAAAGTTCAGTTTATGGTTTAAAACCCTAATGCTGACTAAAGGAAAAGAGTTCAGTTTAGGGTTTAAAACCCTAATGCTGACTAAATGGAAAAAGTTCCGTTTAGGGTTTAAAACCCTAATGCTGACTAAATGGAAAAGTTCAGTTTAGGGTTTAAAACCCTAATGCTGACTAAAGGAAAAAGTTCAGTTTAGGGTTTAAAACCCTAATGCTGACTAAAGGAAAAGTTCAGTTTAGGGTTTAAAACCCTAATGCTGACTAAAGGAAAGAGTTCAGTTTAGGGTTTAAAATCCTAATGCTGACTGAATGGAAAAGTTCAGTTTAGGGTTTAAAACCCTAATGCTGACTGAATGGAAAAAGTTCAGTTTAGGGTTTAAAACCCTAATGCTGATTAAAGGAAAGAGTTCAGTTTAGGGTTTAAAACCCTAATGCTGACTGAAGGAAAGAGTTCAGTTCAGGGTTTAAAACCCTAATGTTGACTAAAGGAAAAGTTCAGTTTACGGTTTAAAACACTAATGCTGACTAAAGGAAAAGAGTTCAGTTTAGGGTTTAAAACCCTAATGCAGACTAAAGGGAAAAAGTTCAGTTTAGGGTTTAAAACCCTAATGCTGACTAAAGGAAAGAGTTCAGTTTAGGGTTTAAAACCCTAATACTGACTAAAGGAAAAGAGTTCAGTTTAGGGTTTAAAACCCTAATGCTAACTAATGGAAAGAGTTCAGTTCAGGGTTTAAAACCCTAATGCTGACTAAAGAAAAAGTTCAGTTTAGGGTTTAAAACCCTAATGCTGACTAAAGGAAAAAGTTCAGTTTAGGGTTTAAAACCCTAATGCTGACTAAAGGAAAAGTTCAGTTTAGGGTTTAAAACCCTAATGCTGACTGAAGAAAAGAGTTCAGTTTAGGGTTTAAAACCCTAATACTGACTAAATGGGAAAAGTTCAGTGTAGGGTTTAAAACCCTAATGCTGACTAAAGGGAAAGTTCAGTTTAGGGTTTAAAACCCTAATGCTGACTGAAGGAAAGAGTTCAGTTTAGGGTTTAAAACCCTACTGCTGACTAAATGGGAAAAGTTCAGTTTAGGATTTAAAACCCTAATGCTGACTAAAGGGAAAAAGTTCAATTTAGGGTTTAAAACCCTAATGCTGACTAGAGAGAAAGTTCAGTTTAGGGTTGGAACCCTAATGTTGACTAAATGGAAAAAGTTCAATTTAGGGTTTAAAACCCTAATGTTGACTAAAGGGAAAAGTTTAGTTTAGGGTTTAAAACCCTAATGCTGACTAAGGGGGAGAGTTCAATTTAGGGTTTAAAACCCTAATGCTGACTGAATGGAAAAAGTTCAGTTTAAGGTTTAAAACTCTAATGTTGACTAAAGGGAAAAAGTTCAGTTTAGGGTTTAAAACTCTAATGCTGACTAAAGGGGAGAGTTCAATTTAGGGTTTAAAACCCTAATGCTGACTGAATGGAAAAAGTTCAGTTTAGTGTTTAAAACCCTAATGCTGACTAAAGGAAAGAGTTCAGTTTAAGGTTTAAAACCCTAATGCTGACTGAATGGAAAAAGTTCAGTTTAGGGTTTAAAGCCCTAATGCTGACTAAAGGGAAAAAGTTCAGTTTAGGGTTTAAAACCCTAATGCTGACTAAAGGAAAGAGTTCAGTTTAGGGTTTAAAACCCTAATGCTGACTAAAGGGAAAAAGTTCAGTTTAGGGTTTAAAACCCTAATGCTGACTAAAGGAAAGAGTTCAGTTTAGGGTTTAAAACCCTAATGCTGACTAAAGGAAAAGAGTTCAGTTTAGGGTTTAAAACCCTAATGCTGACTAAAGGAAAAGTTCAGTTTAGGGTTTAAAACCCTAATGTTGACTAAAGGAAAGAGTTAAGTTTAGGGTTTAAAACCCTAATGCTGACTAAAGGAAAAAGTTCAGTTTAGGGTTTAAACCCTAATGCTGACTAAAGGAAAAGTTCAGTTTAGGATTTAAAACCCTAATGCTGACTAAAGGAAAAAGTTCAGTTTAGGGTTTAAAACCCTAATGCTGACTAAAGGAAAAGTTCAGTTTAGGGTTTAAAACCCTAATGCTGACTTAAGGAAAGAGTTCAGTTTAGAGTTTAAAACCCTAATGCTGACTGAAGGAAAGAGTTCAGTTCAGGGTTCAGGGTTTAAAACCCTAATGCTGACTAAAGGAAAAGTTCAGTTTAGGGTTTAAAACCCTAATGCTGCCTGAAGGAAAGAGTTCAGTTTAGGGTTTAAAACCCTAATGCTGACTGAAGGAAAGAGTTCAGTTCAGGGTTTAAAACCCTAATGCTAACTAAAGGAAAAGTTCAGTTTATGGTTTAAAACCCTAATGCTGACTAAAGGAAAAGAGTTCAGTTTAGGGTTTAAAACCCTAATGCTGACTAAATGGAAAAAGTTCAGTTTAGGGTTTAAAACCCTAATGCTGACTAAAGGAAAGAGTTCAGCTTAGGGTTTAAAACCCTAATGCTGACTAAAGGAAAAAAGTTCAGTTTAAGGTTTAAAACCCTAATGCTGACTAAAGGAAAAGTTCAGTTTAGGGTTTAAAACCCTAATTCTGACTAAAGGAAAGAGTTCAGTTTAGGGTTTAAAACCCTAATGTTGACTAAAGGAAAGAGTTCAGTTCAGGGTTTAAAACCCTAATGCTGACTGAAGGAAAAGTTCAGTTTAGAGTTTAAAACCCTAATGCTGACTAAAGGAAAGAGTTCAGTTTAGGGTTTAAAACCCTAATGCTGACTGAAGGAAAGAGTTCAGTTCAGGGTTTAAAACCCTAATGCTGACTAAAGGAAAAGTTCAGTTTAGGGTTTAAAACACTAATGCTGACTAAAGGAAAAGAGTTCAGTTTAGGGTTTAAAACCCTAATGCTGACTAAAGGGAAAAAGATCAGTTTAGGGTTTAAAACCCTAATGCTGACTAAAGGAAAGAGTTCAGTTTAGGGTTTAAAACCCTAATACTGACTAAAGGAAAAGAGTTCAGTTTAGGGTTTAAAACTCTAATGCTAACTAAAGGAAAGAGTTCAGTTCAGGGTTGGAACCCTAATGTTGACTAAATGGAAAAAGTTCAATTTAGGGTTTAAAACCCTAATGTTGACTAAAGGGAAAAGTTTAGTTTAGGGTTTAAAACCCTAATGCTGACTAAGGGGGAGAGTTCAATTTAGGGTTTAAAACCCTAATGCTGACTGAATGGAAAAAGTTCAGTTTAAGGTTTAAAACTCTAATGTTGACTAAAGGGAAAAAGTTCAGTTTAGGGTTTAAAACTCTAATGCTGACTAAAGGGGAGAGTTCAATTTAGGGTTTAAAACCCTAATGCTGACTGAATGGAAAAAGTTCAGTTTAGTGTTTAAAACCCTAATGCTGACTAAAGGAAAGAGTTCAGTTTAAGGTTTAAAACCCTAATGCTAACTGAATGGAAAAATTCAGTTTAGGGTTTAAAACCCTAATGCTGACTAAAGGGAAAAAGTTCAGTTTAGGGTTTAAAACCCTAATGCTAACTAAAGGAAAAGAGTTCAGTTTAGGGTTTAAAACCCTAATGCTGACTAAAGGGAAAAAGTTCAGTTTAGGGTTTAAAACCCTAATGCTGACTAAAGGAAAGAGTTCAGTTTAGGGTTTAAAACCCTAATGCTGACTAAAGGAAAAGAGTTCAGTTTAGGGTTTAAAACCCTAATGCTGACTAAAGGAAAAGTTCAGTTTAGGGATTAAAACCCTAATGCTGACTAAAGGAAAGAGTTCAGTTTAGGGTTTAAAACCCTAATGCTGACTATAGGAAAAAGTTCAGTTTAGGGTTTAAAACCCTAATGCTGACTAAAGGAAAAGTTCAGTTTAGGATTTAAAACCCTAATGCTGACTAAAGGAAAAAGTTCAGTTTAGGGTTTAAAACCCTAATGCTGACTAAAGGAAAAGTTCATTTTAGGGTTTAAAACCCTAATGCTGACTAAAGGAAAGAGTTCAGTTTAGAGTTTAAAACCCTAATGCTGACTGAAGGAAAGAGTTCAGTTCAGGGTTCAGGGTTTAAAACCCTAATGCTAACTGAAGGAAAAGTTCAGTTTAGGGTTTAAAACCCTAATGCTGCTTGAAAGAAAGAGTTCAGTTTAGGGTTTAAAACCCTAATGTTGACTGAAGGAAAGAGTTCAGTTCAGGGTTTAAAACCTTAATGCTGACTAAAGGAAAAGTTCAGTTTATGGTTTAAAACCCTAATGCTGACTAAAGGAAAAGAGTTCAGTTTAGGGTTTAAAACCCTAATGCTGACTAAATGGAAAAAGTTCCGTTTAGGGTTTAAAACCCTAATGCTGACTAAAGGAAAGAGTTCAGTTTAGGGTTTAAAACCCTAATGCTGACTAAAGGAAAAAGTTCAGTTTAGGGTTTAAAACCCTAATGCTGACTAAAGGAAAAGTTCAGTTTAGGGTTTAAAACCCTAATGCTGACTAAAAGAAAGAGTTCAGTTTAGGGTTTAAAACCCTAATGTTGACTAAAGGAAAGAGTTCAGTTCAGGGTTTAAAACCCTAATGCTGACTGAAGGAAAAGTTCAGTTTAGAGTTTAAAACCCTAATGCTGATTAAAGGAAAGAGTTCAGTTTAGGGTTTAAAACCCTAATGCTGACTGAAGGAAAGAGTTCAGTTCAGGGTTTAAAACCCTAATGCTGACTAAAGGAAAAGTTCAGTTTAGGGTTTAAAACACTAATGCTGACTAAAGGAAAAGAGTTTAGTTTAGGGTTTAAAACCCTAATGCTGACTAAAGGGAAAAAGTTCAGTTTAGGGTTTAAAACCCTAATGCTGACTAAAGGAAAGAGTTCAGTTTAGGGTTTAAAACCCTAATACTGACTAAAGGAAAAGAGTTCAGTTTAGAGTTTAAAACCCTAATGCTAACTAAAGGAAAGAGTTCAGTTCAGGGTTTAAAACCCTAATGCTGACTAAAGAAAAAAGTTCAGTTTAGGGTTTAAAACCCTAATGCTGACTAAAGGAAAAAGTTCAGTTTAGGGTTTAAAACCCTAATGCTGACTGAAGGAAAGAGTTCAGTTCAGGGTTTAAAACCCTAATGCTGACTAAAGGAAAGAGTTCAGTTTAGGGTTTAAAACCCTAATGCTGACTAAAAGAAAGAGTTCAGTTTAGGGTTTAAAACCCTAATGCTGACTAAAGGAAAAGTTCAGTTTAGGGTTTAAAACCATAATGCTGACTAAAGGAAAAGTTCAGTTTAGGGTTTAAAACCCTAATGCTGACTAAAGGAAAAGTTCAGTTTAGGGTTTAAAACCCTAATGCTGACTGAAGGAAAGAGTTCAGTTCAGGGTTTAAAACCCTAATGCTGACTGAAGGAAAGAGTTCAGTTCAGGGTTTAAAACCCTAATGCTGACTGAAGGAAAGAGTTCAGTTCAGGGTTTAAAACCCTAATGCTGACTAAAGGAAAAGTTCAGTTTAGGGTTTAAAACCCTAATGCTGACTAAAAGAAAGAGTTCAGTTTAGGGTTTAAACCCCTAATGCTGACTAAAGGAAAAGATCAGTTTAGGGTTTAAATCCATAATGCTGACTAAAGGGAAAGTTCAGTTTAGGGTTTAAAACCCTAATGCTGACAAAAGGAAAATTTTAGTTTAGGGTTTAAAACCTTAATGCTGACTAAAGGAAAGAGTTCAGTTCAGGGTTTAAAACCCTAATGCTGACTAAAGGAAAGAGTTCAGTTTAGGGTTTAAAACCCTAATGCTGACTAAAGGAAAAGGTCAGTTTAGGGTTTAAAACCCTAATGCTGACTAAAGGAAAAAGTTCAGTTTAGGGTTTAAAACCCTAATGCTGACTAAAGGAAAAGTTCAGTTTAGGGTTTAAAACCTTAATGCTGACTAAAGGAAAGAGTTTAGTTTAGGGTTTAAAACCCTAATGCTGACTGAAGGAAAGAGTTCAGTTCAGGGTTTAAAACCCTAATGCTGACTGAAGGAAAAGTTCAGTTTAGGGTTTAAAACCCTAATGTTGACTAAAGGAAAGAGTTCAGTTTAGGGTTTAAAACCCTAATGCTGACTGAAGGAAAGAGTTCAGTTCAGGGTTTAAAACCCTAATGCTGACTAAAGGAAAAGTTCAGTTTAGGGTTTAAAACACTAATGCTGACTAAAGGAAAAGAGTTCAGTTTAGGGTTTAAAACCCTAATGCTGACTAAAGGGAAAAAGTTCAGTTTAGGGTTTAAAACCCTAATGCTGACTTGTTTTAGACTGATCAGACTCGCATTTCCGAATTTGTGTAAGGCTTTGGTTCTTCCATCCCATTTTGCTCGGGGAATCTTTACGAGGCCAACTCAGTGGGGATTTTTTTATTTATTGGGGAGACTCTGTGGGGGATTGTACAAGGGGAGACTCTGTGGGGATTTGTACAAGGGGAGACTCTGTGGGGATTTGTACAGAACGGACTTGCTTGGGATTTGTTGGGGCAAGCTTGCTAGGGAATTTTTAACAAAGCGGACTTGCTGGGGATTTGTTGGGGCAAGCTCGCTGGGGAATTTTACAAGGGGAGGCTTTGTGGGGATTTTTTTTTATTTGTGTGTCCGGGATTTTTTATCCTCAAACCTAAACTGCAGTGGCTAATCGCGTGGGACTTAACCTCTCCAACTTTATCCTTACCTTTGTAGGACTTTCTTTGGGGAATCGCGTTGGTTTTTTAAACTTCGTGGAGGCGATTAACCATGTGAAACTCAAACCTTTCAACTTCAATTGCCTTTATAGGCTGCCATGACCAGTCGAGGTCATTTTGATGCCCCCTGCTGAGGCTGGGTGCCCTTTGCAAATTAGCGTGTATCCAACGAAAGCCCTGTAAATCAGTCTTGCCATCCTTTCTTTGTCTTGGTTTTGGAATAGTGTTAGACCAAAAGGGATTCAAAGAGAAAAAAATAGTTGAATGGAAAATGAGTTTAAAACTAGAAGTGTCCCTTTCGGGGAAAGGAAAGAAGGACTTATCCGGAGTACATGCGGACATCAATGAACATGACATGCCTTTTGGACTGGATGCCTAATCTGTGTAAACCGTCTGACTCCCAAAATTTTATCACAACTTTGCCTTGAATACCGAGGAACCTTGCTAGGACTCTGTTGATGACGGTGGTTGTGAGGATCTCATTTTCGATCATGGGCGCCCTTTGCGGGTTTTCACGAGCTGGCATTTTCATTTCATTTCTTACCATCTCCTTATAGTGCCCTTGTGGGTGTTCACTAACAAAACTTCTCATTTGATTTTCTCTGCTTACCGTCGCCTTACGGTGCCCGTGTGGGTTTTCAGCAATAAGACTCTCTCATTTTATTCTTCTCATTTTGTTGTATCAGGTCCAAATAACTTCATCCTCCCATTTTGAACCGCTTTGCCGATTGATCAGAAGGACTTGAACAAGGTTTGGGGTAAAAAGAATTTGGATTGAACTACAACTTTGGAACCTTTTGGGCGGGATCATTGCCGAACCATTATAACTTCTGCCCCAGTTTCACTTTTGGGGGACTTCTTGGATTTTTGTTTTGGTGTGACTGAACCCCAAGGAGAGGTTGCCTATGTATCCTTTCGGAATCAAGTCAAACGTAGTTCAGGCCACTTTTGTTTTTGGATTTTTTTTTCTTATTTGCTTTTTTGTATATATATTTCCAATTCTTTCTTCTTCTTTTTTCATTTTATTTTCAATAATATTTTCAGGTTCCAAAGAGGGTAATCAAAGAAGAGTAACTAGCTCAAATGGGTTTTGCAAAGGGTTGATAGTGTTTGGGTAGCGAGAATGAAAGCCTTCGTCATCTCAAACGGACAAGATTTTATTATATAAAGGATCCAACATAGTACCTTTTGACTGCATTTGCATTGACAGTTATTTCAAGGACATTTTCTTCGATGTGTCCCAAGTAGAACGCACTCTTTCTAGCAGTACTCTTGTTGTAATGTATGGACCTTTCCAATTTCGGGAATCAATTTTCCTTCAGTTGTTCCAACTCTTTGTCTTGTTTCCTTAAGCTATTCTTCATGGCGACCCAATTCTTGATTCATTATTTCGAGGTCTGACAGAGTTTTAAGATCCGGGCATGAAGTCCGCAAGCATGTCATATTATTGAAATCTGCATTTAACAGAACTAAAAGAGAATGAGAAAATTGACAAGATTTAAGAAAAGAGACATTCCAGGAAAATGAAATATCAATTTCATTTGATTTTTTTTTCTTTTTTTTTTTAATTTTTGAAGATAGAAGGGTTTACATCGGAAAGTAAGACAATAAAGTAAAACATCTGGATCACACCCTGAGATAATCCAGATGCAGAAAGGATAGCAAGACAGGTTACCGAGACTCCCGTCTGATGGGGAACTTTCAGGCTTGACAATCATTTTTTGGCTTTTCTTCTGTCTCGGCAATGGCTGCAATAGCCTTCAGTGCCGGATCAAATTCCTTAGCTTCATAGATCATTCCGTCTATTGGCCCATTTGTGAGAGTAGGCAGGGGAATGTTCATCATATTAGGAACCTTTTTGTCCCGGGGAACGATTCTTTCAGCTTCAATCAAGTCTTCAACTGCCATTTTGAGGGTCCAATGACCAACAGTCCTTTGTACCGTGCCCCACTGCTCCAGAGTGGCATTCACATCTAGTATCAGCTCGATGCGGGGAGGGGTGACTCGGTGTTTGGCCGATTTGGGGCCACTGGCTGCAGCAGACGTCGCCTGACTAGCTTTTGGAACAAGCCTGAGTATGATTCACCAATAGAGGTGAACTGATTCCTTTTGAAAGACTCTCTCGGGTGAGGATTGTACTGATGAACATTTGATTGGGGGACTATATGGAGCTTGGTAAGGATGGGCATTTCTGGGAGGTGGAGCTCAGTTTTGTGTATAATGTTGTGGCCGCGTGCAAGACTGCTCATCACTGCATACCAACAAAACCAATCACCTGAACAGAACCTGGCTAATTTACTCACACACGCAACCTTGTTAGTTTTGAAGCATTTAACATATAGGAAATCGCACGATGGGATGCAATGCACCTAAACAGTTAAACTCTTTTACCATGTGTTTGAACGGGTTGCATGTTTCATCCCGACCCTAAACTAGCCCTCTTCACTATGTACCTCTTTTCTTTTATTCTTGCCTCTCTTTAGTCACTCTTGATCTTGTTTTTGCCGCTCTTTTATTTTTTGCACTCTTTTTTTTTTCTTTTTTTCTTGTTGTTTTTTTCTATTTTCTTTTTCACTCGATTTTCTTTTTCCTTTTCTTTCAGTTTGTTTTTTTTTCTCAATTTATTTTATAGCTATGATCGAATCCGATGGAGATTGCCTACGTATCATGACCCCGCATGAATCAGATCTTGCGTAGTTCGGGCCAAATGAAAGGTAAAAGTAATGAAACATTTTTTTTCTTCATAATAAAAAATTGGGTTTCAACACTCACAAAATGCAACCGAACGGTTATTTTTTGCAAACGTGGCCCCTTCCAAATTTCACATGAATTTTGAGGCCGGGGAGGATCATTTTACAAACTTGTCCGTTCTTTTACGAAAATAACCTTTCGACAACTGAAAGATACTCTAAGGCTACTTCGGCAAGAACGGTTTAAGACGCGACCAAAGCTGGCTCGGCTTATTATGACAAAATTCAAACAGTATTCACCCGACCGCTGACTCTTTGTTTTTTTTTCAAGTTACAATAAAACCTGGTGTTGCAAACACGGCCCTTCAGTGCCTCGGGGCGAAGGTTTTTAAGGCCGTGTGGGTCTACTGGACAAAAAATACTAAACAAGACCCAAAGGTGGTTGTTTATGCAAAGTCAACCTTTCGGCGTCCCTTTCGGGAACATTCGGTTATTTATGACAAAACAGCATCACCTAACTTATTTATGACTCTTTTTATCATTTTTCAAATTAGAAAACTCAATATTGCCAACACGGCCTTTCAATGCCTCGGTGACGAAGATTTTAAGGCTGTGTGGGTCAACTGGACCAAACCTTAAAAAATGACCCAAAGGTGGTTGTTTATGCAAAGTCAGCCTTCCGGCGTCCCTTTCGGGAACATTCGGCTATTTATGACAAAACAGCATCACCTGACTTATTTATGACTCTTTTTATCGTTTTTCAAATTAGAAAACTCAATATTGCCAACACGGCCTTTCAACGCCTCAGTGACGAAGATTTTAAGGTTGTGTGGGTCAACTGGACCAAACTTTAAAAAATGACCCAAAGGTGGTTGTTTATGCAAAGTCAGCCTTCCGGCGTCCCTTTCGGGAACATTCGGCTATTTATGACAAAACAACATCACCTGACTTATTTATGACAGATTTAAAATCATATATTTTTGGCTATTTTTAGCAAAAGGGAAGGTTGGACACCACCCAACTTATTTATGGCAAAATTTAAAATTTGACACGTTTTTATTTTTTTATTGATTTTGGCTATTTTAGCAAAAGGTGGGGTTGGACCCGATGAGGGTTGCCTACGTATCTCACATCCGGTGAGAATCAAACCCGCGTAGTTCGGGCATCGAAAATGGAGTAACTAAACTAACCCTTTTTTTTTGGAATTTTTGAAAGAAATGCTTTTAAAAGAAGAAAGAAATTTTTTTTTATTTTGATTTTTGTTTTATTTTTTAAAGAGAGACTTCTAAAAAATTTATTTGCTTTTGACTTGAACTTTGGGAATTTTTTTTTGTTTTTATATTTTTTTTAAACAAAAAAGAAAATGTATTTGGTTGATTTTTTTTTCATTTGTTTCACCTTTTCTACGGAAGAAAGAATGTATATTTTTTGATTTATGATGTTGCCTCTTAAATTTTGAAAGAGGGACTTTTAAGAAAATGATGTGGAATTTCTGAGTTTTATTTATTTACAAAAGCACTTCTAAAGAAAAGTCCTAATATTTTGGAATTCAAATTTTCAAATATTTTTTTTTTATGGACATTTACAAAAGAGAGACTAAAAAGTAAAGAGTATTTTTGGATTTTTGTTGCTGATTTTTAATTCTTGTATCATTTTTTTTCGTATAAAGACTTCGGAAAGAAGGAAACTTTTTTTTTATTTGAGTTTTTTTTTAAAAAAAAAACTTCTATATTATTTTTATTTCCTTTTTTTTGTATTTTCTAAAGAAAGATTTATAAAGAAAGAACTAAAGGATTTTTTATTTTTTTTTGGATTTTTGAAAATTGGGGCCGGAACCGATGAGGTTTACCTACGTATCTCACATCCGGTGAGAATCAGACCCGCGTAGTTTGGTTAAATTAACCGAATTATTTTAGAACAAAATTCTTTCCTTTTCAACAAACAACTTTCCAAAAATAAAAGACTATTTTTCTATCTTTTTGTTTTTTCTTTTTCTTAGTAAAGCGAATTATTGAAAACAAAACATTTTCCCTTTTTATTATCGCAAAATTTCGGCAGAGTTTTGACAGTAACTGGGCATTGCTATTTTTCAAAGTAGAAAATTAGCCCTATACACTGTTATTTTTTTATTTATTTTTTTATATTTTTCAAATACTCCAAAGTCAGGCAGCATGCATGTCCGAGACAAATAAATGCACGGAAACAAATAGGATGCAACAGGATGGTCTTTTCATTTCAGGTTGCTAGTCCTAGACGGACCCAACCCCTGTGTTGAGTCCCCTAAGTCAAATGCAACATGATGCAAATAAGCGTTCCTACTAGGGATCCGGCATGAAGTCAAGTTATTCTAGGTTCGTAACTTGGGTATTTGTTCTAGACTGTGTACCCGAGCGGACAACTCGAGTCGAGGAGGGGGCTACGTACCGGGGACCCGCGAGATCGTCCGGCTTTGTAACTTGTCCGGCCTCTTTCTTATTTCAGGTATTGACACTAACAGAATAGGGAGTCTCGACCAGCGAGCTTCTCCCCGGAGGTAAGAAGAGAAGGGTTTCGGCACAGTTTATATATAGTTCAGATAATATCAAAGCGGTAAAAGACAACATTTAGCACGTTATGCAAAAACATGTAATAAAGATCAGATAATAAAGCCAAATATAACAATTATTCTAAGCTCGAATTCTTGAACCCTGAACCAGTGGTTCTGGGAACTTTTCCCCAGCAGGGTCGCCAGAGCTGGCACACCTCCTTTTTGCGCGCCCGCCCAGAAGGGTTAAATGTGCGAGGGAGTTTTTCTAATTTAAGTGACAATATTCGAAATGGGATTATTTATTTAATTCAGAGTCGCCACTTGGGAAAGGTTTGGCTTTTGGTGTCCCAAGTCACCGGTTTATCTTGAATCCCAAATCGAGGAAATTTTCGACTTTTCCAAATGAAGTCTGCGAACCAGAAATTCTAAGTAAGGAATTCTGTTGACCCGAGGGAAGGTGTTAGGCACCCTCGAATCCCGTGGTTCTAGCACGGTCGCTTAAATTGTTATAATGGCTAAATATCTGATTTAAATACATGTTATGACTTACGTGCTTTTATTAAGTTTAAACCGCTTTTATAATTATCATTTATTTTTTATAGAATTGCAATGTCGTGAAAATGCATCTCGAACCACGTCACAATCAATACACCCGTGGTCGTCGACACATTTTGACTCCGTTGAGATTTGGATTTGGGTCACATCAACGTGCACCCGTGTTTAAGAAGGTTAAATTATGAAAGATGTGCCTAAAGCAACTAGCGTATTGTTATTTTGGGAAAGCCGTAAAATTCGCTAAACGGCCTGTCCCGAATTCTAAGTATTTTAATATATACATTTAGAGGGCCCCGTAGCTTGTGCATTTTTGTTTGTCGAGGCTCGTCTCATTTTTATTTAAAAGGATAAACCTACAGTGACTATATTTTTCTATTAAGTTCATCTCTAAAATAAAAGAAAATCTCTTAATTAATTACATGCTAAAACGTAACTTATTAGTTATTAGTTTACGGCTAATGCGAATGGAAAATTGCGACCGAGTTTGTACAAAGAAAAACTGCTTTCATTCTATATTCTATTATTCAATAATACTAAAACGTGAGATTGACACACCATAATATCAAAACAGATTAACTATTCTTTGATTAATTTAAACTAACATTATTAGATGAAGAAGTTATACATATGCGACATCATTACTCATTTAATCAATCAACTACATTTTTATACAAAGAAAGGAAAATTATATTCAAACACAAATCTAAACAGGAGGGATTCAACAGGAACAAAGCCTGATTAATATTTCATTTCTCTTCAATCCGAGAGTATACAAATGTGTACCTGGAAATGGCAGTACAAGAACAAAAGAAGTAGGAGTCAGCAGCAATAATACCACAGCAACAGCAGGTTCAGCAACATCGCAAACCAGTAACAACCAGTAGAATAACCCAGTAACGGATTGAAAAATCAGCAATACCAAAGTGCAATCGCAGTCAAAGCAGAAGAGAGAC
Source organism: Nicotiana tabacum (assembly GCF_000715075.1). Taxonomy (NCBI): domain Eukaryota; kingdom Viridiplantae; phylum Streptophyta; class Magnoliopsida; order Solanales; family Solanaceae; genus Nicotiana; species Nicotiana tabacum. The sequence continues at coordinate 82,500,138 of NC_134099.1, forward strand.
GGATACAAGATGCAATAGTTTACTGATTTTTGAATAACACTCGAGAAAAGACAAACAGAATTTATTCAAGTAGGAGTTCAAGTTGTCTTTCTCTCTTTCAGTCTAAAGCTCTCTCAAGTGTAAAAGTCTGTCCGTACTTAAGTGTAAAAACCTTTCTTTTTAATGTTCAAGTCCTAAAACTCTCCCTCAAATCTCTGGTCCTCCCCTATTAATGTCAAGAGTGACTCTATATATAGCAAGACCCTAGCCCCAAATATTCCTTAATGGCATGCTTTGTCCCCACTACTTAATGTTTCCTTTATTTTAAACCTTGCACCCCATGCCTACATTAAATAAATACATCCACCCCAACCCATTACAATTTGTCCCCCATGCTTAACATAAACAAATGTAATATTCTCCTCCACTACATTATGTTTTGTCCCCCATTATGTTAAACAATTATATCACCCACACCCCATTATATTTTGTCCCCCATGCTTAACATAAAGAATCAAAATAATGTTCAATTACCAAACTGCCCCTCCGACCTTATTGCAATTACCATTTTACCCCTGAATGGATTGCAATTTACCAAACTACCCCCATCAGCTCTAAACAATCAATTAATCATAACTTAACCAAAATATAGCCAAGATGACCAATTTCTCAACAATCTTCAACAACAAATCATATGAACACGATGAACAACACAACTCAAAATTAATGAAAGTAAATTAACCATATCGGGAACCAATCCTAGTTAACTTAGACCAAAAATGGATGAGCAAAGAAACAACAAAATACATGATTCAAATTAAAACAACAAATCAAAAACAAACATAAACTCACATTAAATCACTGGATTAAACATGAACTTCAAACAAAGATGAACATGAACTAAATCTATTTTTTAAACAACAAACATGACGGATTCTCATGATTTAAACAACATTAATAATTTCTGAAAAAATACATAACACATGAAACAAATTGAAGAAATAATTAATTAAATTCCAATTTGAATCCAACAAACATTAAACTGACAAATTTTTACCTAAACAATACAACAAATATGAAATAAACATGAAAAACAACTAATTAAATGTCCATTTGAAATCTGAAAATTAATTCAACAAAACACATGAACATGAACAAAACCAAAAATTAAATATCTACCGATTTTAGATTCGAGAAATAACAAAACGAAATACGGGTAAAAATTAAACTCAAAATCTACTAACCGGATCGAAATAACGAACAACGACTAACCAAAGACGAACTCGACGAGCCTCGACCAAAGCTCGAACAAACGACAAAGAATACGAACTTAATTAGTTGGCGCCGGAACAGTAGTGATGAGACAGAAGCAGCTGGAGGTGCGCTTGGTTTGTTCGCGCGAAGAAGATGAGGGCAGCAATAGTAGCGTGAAGCAGCTGGAACGAAGGAGGGGAAGTAACCATGGACATTGCTTCCATGACTGCTTGGAGCTTCCATGACTGCTTCCATGACTGCTTGGAGCTGCTTTGAGATCGTCCAAAGCAGAAGCGGCTTGAGCTGCAACAGCATCCATGTACGCGAACTCGACTGGACTGCTATGTAGGTTTTCGGACTTCTATGGACCTCCCGTCTGCAGTAGGTTTGTTTGGGATGTAGCAAAGAGGAAAGCAGTAGCATCCGCTACTGCTGGACATCAGAGCTTGAACTGAAGCGGAAGAGAAATGGACGCAGCAGCAGGCGGCGCCGGGACGAGGTCGATGACGGACGTCGGGGGACTATTTTGGTTTAGCGAGATGGTGGTTGTGTCGTTTGGTCGAGCCGGGGATAGGCAGGGAGGCTGCTATGGATGTGTGCTTGGAGAAGAAGAAGCCAAGGTTAGGGGGGCGGATGTGTTTTTTTAGTTTGTTAGGGTTTTTGTCTTGTTTTTCCTTTTTTTGTTTTGTGTTAGGACAAAAATGAAGAAGGGGTGTTGGGTTAATGGGTTAGTGGGGCGGACCGGGTCAACCCGGTTTGAAGTGGACCGGGTCGTGGGGAAGGTTGGACAATTGTTTGGGCCTGGGGTTGAAATTTGAAGAAGTGGCCCAATCCGATTTTTCTTTGTATTTTTGCTCTCTTTTCTTCTTTTATTTTTCTAAAACTAAATTATAAAAATACTTAAATTATTATTAAGAACTAAATTAAGTTATAAAAGCGCAAATTAACTCCCAATAACAATTAATGCACAATTAAGTAATAATTAAGCATAAAATTATTCATTTGGACATTAAATGCTAAAAATGCAAAAGATGCCTGTTTTTGTAATTTTTAATTTTTGTAAAACTAATTTAATTGCTAACAATTGTAGAATTAAATCCTACATGCAAAATGCGACATATTTTTGTATATTTTTTATTAATTTAACAAATAAACAAACACAGACAAATACAAACAATTATCCAAAAAAATCATAAAATCTCACAAAATTGCACACCAAGAAAAATCATTTTATTTGAATTTTTTTGGGAGTGATTGTCATATAGGGCAAAAATCACGTGCTTACAACCTCCATTATGCAAATCCTAAAATTACACCACTTACAACCATATTATAAACTTTGATATTATTAAATTGCTATTGATGCTAACAACGTAAATTTTGAACTGTGAAATTATTCAACCATTACATATACCATTGTTCTCACACGTTAAAATTCTAATATATATATATATATATGTTGAGTACTGAAAATTAATCACTTGACATGAAAATGATTCATAATGAAAGGTTCCTAGACTGACTCAAAGTTTGGGCCTATAGACTCGGCCCAAATCATCTGAGGCTAGTCTATCACTTGGGCTACAAATTCAACCCCCCCTTTTTTATCAAATGAGCAGCCTTTGGGTCTGCTGAGTGGGCTTGAAACCCATCACCATTACTACTTTGTAAAGACATGACAAAACACATAATTAAGTTCCTAATGCATCGACACTAATGTCTGATTTATTACAGTTTTCCAGAATGGAACAAGCAATTTTCAAAAATTAATATATTACATTGAGACTTGTTACATAACTTAACTACATTAAAAGGCTAAACTATTACAAATTACTATAGATAACATCACGAGGAAACCCTGCTTCTTTTGGACATGACTTGACCATTAGAGCTTGGTCTTGTTAAGGCAGCCTGATTCCCACTTTCTAGCTTTGAACCTGCTGATTTAGCCAACCAGTGACCAAATCTGCAGGCAGCAGCTTATAGCCAAACAGACAAAGAAAGAAAAATAATGGTTTTGAGTAAGGGGAAGCTGTCAGATGAAAGAAAAAAGGGAAAAAGCCTAACCAACACACTTCATAACCAGCATTAATAACCAAGAGTTTGGCTAAGACAGAAACAAGGCTATTTTTGCAAACTGAAACTACTAGGCACTCAAGTATCAGCTAAGTGATTCATGTTCAAACTTTTCTAGCATTCATTCATGTAAGAACTTGGCTAAGTAATATGATCAAACATGCTAGTGAAGTAATACCTTGACACATTTGAGTGAATCATGTACATAAAGAACAAACAAGCTGGAAAGGAGAAGAGGCATTTAACAGACAAAAACTTTACATTCAACTATTCCAGAAATAGGGGTCAAAATACAGATCTGGAGTTCAGTCAAGCTCTTTTAAAGAAAAGCACAGCAATGAACAACAACCAAATAGATCCCAAAAGAAGAATTTTTCAGCTTCAAACTATTTTTTGATTGATGAAAACCAAAAATCTTCAAAGAAATCCTTCAAGTTTTGCTAAAATCCAAGGAAAATAAGGCAGCTAAACTTTTTAAAGTGTATTTCTTAGGGTTTCCAAATCTGATGTGTTTTCAGGAATTTTTGTGCAGTAAATGATGCTGAATCCCTCTGTGAGTGAGGGAATGTTTCCCTTTTTATAGAAAATACAAAAAATGACATCAAAAGGGAATATTCTAACCTAATTTTTCTGAAAATCAGAATAGTACAACATCTTTTACAGTTGTCTATCCTTTTCCTTATCCAATACCAATATTTAGGGTAAGGATGGGGACAACTGTGAAAAGTCTAGAAGATTATGATATTTAGCCTTTGTAAAAATCCAATTTTACCCTTTTAATTACTGATTATTTCGTCTTTGCCCTATATTCTGATTTCAGATTAATTACAACCATTTTAAAACCTCAACTAAGTGATTAAATTGCCTAATGATATTGTAATTCATTAACCTAAGGTTTAACTTGCTGTTCAGAGGCTCAAGCCTAAGTTTAAAATCAATTAAACCTAAGTAATTAAAACATGTAGGCAACCAAACTCGGATTCAAAAATCTACCGAAATCCAACATGCTCAGTCCAAGAAAATCAAAAATCAAAATAGCTAAATTCAACACAATGAAATGAAATTGAATCCAGCTAAAGCTAAAGTAAGCAGGAATTGGCTATTGATTAACCTTTTAACACCATTCTTAAGAAAACTTGCAAACAAAAAATAAACAAAACAAACATCATGAAATAAAATAAAGGAAGAAACAGAAAATATGCAAATTGTAAGAAAACTAAACTTAATCATTTCAATCTAATAATCTGGACCTAGGCAACATTGAATTTCTAATTGACGATATCTTAGAACATGCAATTAACGAAGCTAATTGACAGAAAAGAAGACCTAAATTATGTAGCTAAATCAAAGCAATTAACAGAACAGGGGGAAATGCCCCAAACCAAAAGGAAATTAAAGAACACAAAATGGTACAAGAAGTTACATAATGCTTAATTCATCCAGAAATGAAAACTGAACTAACTTCGAACTCTGACCCCAAATTTTCGGGATGCAAATGAACTTTAGACAACCATCAATCCACTACTCTTATCAAGAGCAATGGACTCATTGAAGTCTTGGGTTCAAAAGCCCCAAAAACTGCCGGAAATTTGAAAGTGAAAAAAAATTAGGGTTCTTGAGAACTCGGATTTAAAATTCGAGGAAATTGAAGCCGATTCGGAGGGATTAATGGTGGTTAAGGGTTCATAGGGGTTCCAGGATTACAGAGTGTGAATTTGGTGGCTTTTGGGTGACTTAGGGTTTTGAGACATCGATTTTAGACTTAAGATTCGAGACGTTTGGTGATGATTTGAGGGAATTGGTTTGGAGATTTGTAAAGAGGAGACGATTGGGGTTCTGGGATGTTAATTTGGGGTCATTTGGAACATCGGAACCGCCGTGAGGTGATTCCCGGTGGCGGTTGGCGGCGGAGACGGTGAGGGAGTGAACGAGGCTAGGGTTTCAGTAGGGTTGGTGTTAGAGATGAACTGAAGGGGATTGGAATGGGGAGGGGGAGTATTTTCGGACAGTCATATAGTTAGTGATTAACCAGTTCCCAGCCGTTAGATCCAATGTGATCAACGGCTGAGATCAAAATCAACAGATACGACGTCGTTTGGCTATGAAAGGGGATGGACCTAGTAAGGCAAATTTGGGCTTGGGTTTGGGTAATTATTTGGACGGGTTTTGGCTTTAAAATGGCCCAATTGCTAAGTTTTAAAACCCCATTTTCAATTAACTCCTTATTTCCTTTTTTCATTTTTAAACTAAAAATCCTAAATTAATCTAAATTGCAAAATTAAACTAATTACCTAATTACAATAATTATAAAAATCACTTAATCCTAAATTAAAAGAGAAAAATCAATAATTCAAAAATTAAAAGGTGTAGAATGAGCTATTTGTTTTTTGTGATTTTCATTTTTTAATAAAACAAATAATTACTAATTAATTCCAAAAATGTAAAAATAAACCTGAATGCAATGCATGGTATTTTTGGCATTTTCATGATTTTAATATGAATTAAACGTGCACAAAAATGCAAACAATTAATAAAATTCTAGAAAAATTCCTATAAAATGACAAATAATTGAAAAAAAAATTATTTTCTTGAATTTTATAGGAGTAATTCGTATAGGGCAAAAATCACATGCTCACAACAACTACATTTAATTTATCATACAGGCAAGCAGATTATTTTGGGCATAACCTCTATAACCTAAACAATAACTGGATCTAAGGTTGTTCATGGTTCGGTTTGGATCGGTTTTTCCCTAAAAAGAAACCAAACCAAGTAAGTCGGTTTTTCAAATATTAGAACCAAATCAAACCAATTAAGTCGGTTTTTTCTTGATTCGGTTTATGTCGGTTTTTCGATTTTTTCGGTTATTTGTCGGTTTTTTCTTAAATATAAGACATACACTGCCAAACACACATTTCGGCGACCTCATTTTCAACGTAACACTATCAAATTAATTGCCCTTTGAGAAATCTATTATTTTCCAAGATATATTGATGATAATTGAATCAAATAGTGATGAATAATTTAAGGACTCAATTAAAAATATATTTTTTTAACATGAAATAGTTTCCTACATTTAACAAAAGAAAACTACAATTAAACTAGAATGTAAAGGTAATGAATTATACTAAAAGTGCAAACGGTTAATTTTTACTATAAAATTTTTAAAACTTTGTATAAAAGTATAAATATATATAGGTGTAATAATAAATTTAAAATAGCTACTCTTATATTCGGTTTGGTTCTATTTTTTTTTTATTAAAACCAAAACCAAACCAAATTTGATCGGTTTTTAAATTTCAAAACCAAATCAAACCAAAAAGTATCGATTTTTTTGGTCGATTTGATTTGGTTCGGGTTGTCGGATTTTTATGAACACCCCTGACTGGATCACGATCTCTAAAGTAGGAGAGATACTCCAGCCCATTGAGCATACTAGTTTTATTGCATTCAGATTATTAGTATTACATAGATATAAATCTTATAACATACATGGTTTCTATGCTACCATAATGCAACTAAAATAAACAAGAAAGAATGCAACATATTAACTGATTCAATGATCCACGGGATGGGATGGGTGAACTTAAAGAGAATTCTGAACTAGCTTCCAATTAGGAGTTTAGGAGCAAGGACATTTTCGTGCGCGTTCATAATTAAACAGTACACCATCGGCATGCCAATAATCATTAAGAGCTTACACATGGTTACATCCCAACAAGTAAAAATTAATGTATACCTACATGCATTTCGTCAAACATTCATCAAACAAGTATTTGAACAAATAGTCATAAAATTAGTTTTCCTAAGGACAAAGTTTCTATTGCGTGAAGTCTATACATTCTGTCACAAGGTTCAATAAACAGGCTTTCAAAAACTTAAAGCATGAGTTCTAACACAAAGAAAACTCGTAGACGATTACGAAAATAAGGATGGGTCCGAATTTTACCTGGTGTGGCGCAGTGAATCTGGGGCGTCGACCTCGGAGCTATCTCTCGTCACGAACGTGATCCGAATTCGAACAACTCATATCAGAAGCAAATTTATGCTTCTAGAAAATTATTTATTTATTTTTACTTAAAAGCACTTTTTTCTTCTAAAAATTTAGTCAAACACCTTAACTTTAAAAAAATATTTTAGCAAAATAAAAAAGCACTTTTGAGCAAAAAAAATAAAATAAAATTGATCCAACATGCTATTATTGTGATTTGAGAAACACTCATAACGGTGGAAACGACGCATGGTCCCTATATCGTTCCATCATTTGCAAATGTGTTCGTCCCAAATTCTGTCTTATCTGACAGAAGATGTTTATTCTTAATTTTTATTTTTATTTTTGCAGAATGTAGTGGATAAATCTGATAATATAAATAAAATAAGTTGCACATAATTTTCCGAAATTTTGAAAATTTTAATAGAAAATAACATTACTTAAATACTAATTGAAGTAAATAGTAAGCTTTCAAAATAATAACTCAGAGGGTATTAAATGGTCTATGTTTCCTAGATCTGCTGATACTTTACTACTACTAATATCACAATTCTCAACTTGGAATAAAATATACAAAAGGAGTAACTCACACACAATAAAAATAATTGGATGAACGAGGTGAAACTAAATTAAAGTCTACTCATCATTGTTTTCGATAAAGAATGAGGCAGGGTAAAGTTCACTAAACCAAAAGTATAGCGTAGATGACACTTCGATATAATTTTATCCATGATTATTGAACTTTTGTGTTTGTTACTCAAAAATTACTTTTTTTTGTTATATAAAATTCATTCAACTTTGTGTTCATTACACAAAAATCACTTTTCTTTCTTTTGTTACACAAAAATCATTTTACTTTACTCTAGTTATCACAAAAGTCATATTTTACTTAAAAGTTTATTATGCCCTTGATATTATATAAACATTCATATTTATGTATTACCTTCTATATTATATACTATATAATATATTTTTAACTATATATTTTATTTATAGATAAAATAATTTAATATTATTTTATTTATTATTTTCATAATATATTCTTATATTTAATTTTTTCTTAACGTTAATTTCAAGATATATTAGTAGCGTTATAAACAACTTTTTTCAGCAATTTTCTTTTTGAACTTAATTGACCGACCAAAGTTGGTCTGTAATTACCAACCAACTTTGGTCGATATGCCCTTCCGACATTCAAAATACCGACCACACGTTAATGGTCGCGTTTTGGACAGTTATTGGTCATTACCGACCAACTTTGATCAATTTTTTTTTGGACGATTTTTCCCGAATTTCTAGTAATATAATTTTCCAAATAACCAATTGCCTTGGTAAATACCCAAGAAAATATCCCTAACTAAATTCGCATGTAGTACCTAGGGATTTTCCTTTAGAGTAACATATGATTTTTTACCTCATTTTCTTGTTTGTTTGCCTGCAAATTTTCTCACAAAAATGTACTTGTTGCTTTATTCCTCCACTAATATATATTAAAGTTACTGAAAAATTTAATAACGCTACTAATATATTTTAAAAATTAACGTTAAGAAAAAATTAAATATACGAATATATTATAAAAATAATAAATAAAATAATATTAAGTTATTTTATTTATAAATAAAATACATAGTTAAAAATATATTATATAGTATATAATATAGAAGGTATTACATAAATATGAAGGTTTATATAATATCAAGGGCACAATAGACTTTTCAAATAAAAATGTGACTTTTGTGATAACTAGAGCAAAGTAAAATGATTTTTGTGCAACAAAAGAAAGAAAAATGACTTTTGTGTAATGAACACAAAGTTGAATGATTTTTACGTAACAAAAAAAAAATTTTGGGTAACAAACACAAAAGTTCAATGACCATGAATAAAATTAACTCGAAAACACTTCTTATCCACTGTATACATAAGCAATGAGTGAAGCCACTGGTAATGAGTTGTTCAAGATTGGGAGGGCATTAGACAAATCTGAAATTCAAATCGAAATCTAAAATATTTGGAGCTTTAGTTTGAATTTTCAGATTTTGAATTGGATTTCAGATTTAATTTTTAAATTTTTTTAGATTTTGAATTTAATTTTTAAAATTTTGGATTTCGAATTGAATGTTGGATTTGGTACTTCGGATATGTAGATATCCGAAAATCCAAAATTTTTGTACCTTATATTTAGTCCATTATCCATATGGCAAATAGTAATAAGTCCAATACCCTACCCATGAGACATTATCTCATATATTCAATATTAATTATTAAGTTACTGTCAGAATACTTTCTATTTTGATAAGATTTTATTATTGTTAATTTTTATCGTCCTTATTAATGTCTCTGTTACATTTTATCGATGATGAGTTCATTATTTGAATACTTTATTTGGATGATTGATGTGAGAATGAGGAACTTTTTAGGCAATTTAATATGAAAATTTTATTTTGGTGTTTATTTTTGTAAGAAGAAGAAACGCCTCAACTTATGGGCTAAACTGAAAATCAAAATATTTTTACCGATTAATTCGAAATCTAACTTAAAACATTTGTAAAAATAGCACGGTATAGTCAGTTTTCGAACTGGTCATTCAAAAATAGCCAGCGTTTACGAAGTCAATAAAAAATAGCCACTATTTTGCTGCAACAGAGACCGGTCCAGCATAATATACTGGAGTTCGATGCACTTGTGTATGAACTCCAGCATATTATGCTGGACCGGTATACTTTGCTGACTCCAGTATAATATACTGGAGACTGGAGCACCGGTGCTCCAAACTCCAGTATATTATACTGGACAATTATACTTGCTGGAACTCCAGTATATTATGCTGGAGTTCTAGTGTACTTATGCTGGAACTCCATCATATTATGCTGGAGTTCCAGCATACAATCCTGGAACTCCAGTATAATATGCTGGAGTTCAAGCATACTTATGCTGGAACTCCAGTATAATATACTGGCGTATTTTCCGGGTTTTGAACAATATTTTCGCTCAGATTTATCTTTACATAAAAAGTGGTTAGATTTCGATTACTTTTGAAACTGAGCTATTTTTTAACGACCAGTTGTTAATCTGGCTATTTTTAAATTTCTCCCAAAAAATTTAAGCCAATTTATGCTTATTTGGACTGTTATTTCTTCGATCCGAAATCGAAATTTTCACATTCAATCCAAATTCTCCTTATATGAAGTTATTCCCTTCTACACAATTATGTGGTTATCGGCAAGAAATCTCTTTACTAACTGACCGATTAAATTCTTATAAAAAAAATCGATAAACATAGTAGGTTATTTAGAAGGTTTAATCCCTATATACCTAACTAAATTGACTTCGTTGCTTAAGCTTCATTAAAGAGGGAACATTTTTAATCTTTTTTATTTTATTTCGAGAGTTCGAACTTGAGATCTTTTATTAATTATGGAGAAATTATATCTATCTCACCACTGCAGTTGGTGGTTCAAGTATACCCATTATTACAATATCATTCAAGGTTTAGCAAGATGAACATTTGCACCTAAATATCTTTTATTGGCCTAATATGCCCTGTTCTAAAATTAGATGTATACCAAATTGTATTTGTTGTTACCTTTTTCCAACCCCAATAATTACGTCTCAATTTCAAATAAATTGGTATCGTCTATATAAAATATATATCACCAATCATATTGCTCGGTTCAATCTCATCACTGACACATTATACAATAATAAAGAATAACAATAACCACAACAATAACAATAATAATAAGAATAATAATTCTTTGTATTTTCTATTAGCATATAAGCTTCAGATTAAGATTGAGCTAAAAGACTCTAGAAAACACAAGGTCTAAGGAAATTCTCTATATTTTCGACTAGCATATATATAATATCATATTGGATCAAAAGACTCTAGAAAAATAAGGCCTAAGGTAAACGTACAAATATCCTTAGGTCTACCTCGTCTCCTTCTGGTGTGGCCAACAAGCGACAAAAGAATGACGGCTTTTTATTGGGAACGTAGCGTAGAAAGGGGTTCTTCCGCAGTGAAGCAAATGATCTAGCCAATCATTCTTCTACCGATTATCCAAGTTCGGTATTCTGTAAGTTCCTAGGTCATATCGAAGTTGATATAGGACATTATCAAATCATTTCAAGCAATATTTTCTCATTTTATTTTGATATGTACTATGTACACCTTCAATCGAATATGATTATTTCAAATAATGTCTAACCCTGTATAATCGAACATGCATATTAGCATCATCGTTCCTCAACCAAATACATTTAATTCATGAAATACTAACCACGAAAAATATAAAACTCAAAACTATTCATGAGGATCAATGATTGAATTAGTGATACATACAATATTAATATTAGTAGTAATAGATTTTAAAGTTTTACACACCTCAGTACTCTATGCATTGCCAAGTGTTGGGCAACCTTAATGGAAGTTTCATTTGGACAAGTTTTCTTGTCTTTTGACCAATTCTCTATCTTTAGCTTACCTCATTTTTCGGTCATGGCCTCATAGGTTGGTCCCCCAATCTTTGACATCACCACCAACAACCCCTGTCTCCTTCCCCCCTCCCCCCCAAAAAAAAAAAAAAAACCCCAACAATAATTTCAAAACATATTCTTTTCTTGATTATTTCAGGTAAAATTAACAACCCAAATCTTGTCATTGACATAATTAATTTAGTCCTATTGTCCATAATTACAATCATTTACCTAATTCATTAGCAGAAAATTAACAACCCCACCTCACACTTTTGTTTCTTTCTTGTCCATTTTCCTCTTCCTCTTTCTCTAATGAGTTATTTCCCTCATTTGATTCTTTTTCACTAGGTAATTTCTCTCATTTCATTATGCTAACACATATGTTGCAACACATATTATCATATTTAAATTACATGAATTTTCATGATTGATTCTGAGCTCAACATTAGATCTGACATTTTCTTGGCAGCTCAATTGCAAATCTTGAAATGAAAGTTTGGATTTTTGGTGATAATTAAGCAATTGCATATTGGGTAAAATCAATTCAGAGGAGTTACAGTAATGGGGTATTTGAATTCAGTATTATCATCATCTTCTAATCAAGTTCATGCTGATGATGCGCCCGTTAGTGGTGGTGGTCTAAGGTGATTCCCCTCATTGATTTATGTACTGCTATATTTTTTTGGTAAACTAACGATTTTTATGCATTTCTTTTTATAAAGTAATGATTTTTATTAATTAGATTGGGATATTATGCATATAAAGGTAGAGAATGGTCATACAGAAAGGTGGTTCTGTGAAAATAGAACCTAACCATTTATTTACTTGTGCTAAATTCTTCATGTATGTTAATTGGATTGTCAAGAAAATTATGTGGGCTGCTTTTCATTAGGTCTTTTCTGAAATTCTGTATGTAATTCCTTTTTTCCAATGTTCCTGACATTTGTTAGAATCCTTTTTCTCATATGATGGAGCTTAGTTTATAAAATTGCTTCCTTGGGTGTTGGGTAACCGCGCCTCATGATGTAGATGCTTGTTTTAGGTGTCTTAACCAGATGAATTTTCCATTGGGTTGAAATTGGTTCTCTACTTGCTGGATCCGACTAGATTAGATATGTGGATTGAGTTTGGATATGCTCAGACAACTGGAATGTGATTATGAGTTGTTTTTGTGAATGAATGCGCAATCTTTATCATGGGTCGGCTCTTACTTGAATTAGTTGATGGATGTTTGACATAGAAATTTATGCAAATAAGCATCGCAGGACTCATATTTGCTATTGAAAAGAATATTCAAAGTGTCTTTCATGGAAAGGATTATTCTTTGGTCATAAATTCAGAAATATAAGGAAATCCTTGCCTAAGTTGCTACTTGATTTTATGGTTATTCAGATTATTTGTAGTTGTGTTTGATCAGGTTCATGTGATTATTATATTCTTTCTGTTTTTTGTCTGCATATCATCTTGTCCAGAAATCCCTAAATAGTAGAATTCAAAGTGGTTTCATTGTGATTAATTAAGCTTTAATGAAGTTTTATATAAGACAGAAAAAGTTGCAAAGCCGTAGTCTAACAGATGCTATGCGTTGCAGTCAGAATGGGAAGTTCAGCTATGGATACGCTAGCTCCCCGGGAAAAAGGTCTTCCATGGAGGATTTCTATGAGACAAGAATTGATGGTGTAGAAGGAGAGGTAGTTGGTCTCTTTGGAGTGTTTGATGGTAACTCTTCTACTCTGTTTCCCCCACCTGACTGGAATAAAGTTCCCGAACTAGAAAAAACGAGAAAAATACAGATCTTGATTTGTTTATATGTTTTAGAACTTAATGTCATTTAAGCTTTTACACGTAGCAAGACATTCATTATCTCAATCAGGTGACCATAAATTCGTCTGGAATTTTGCTGTCAGATTACTGCTATTCGATACTCTATAGATCCTTACAGTTTGTATGTTCCGTTTTTATTGGTTTTGGCGGTGAGGGCTAAGGATTGCTGCCATTTTTTTCTACAAACATTACTTTTAAATTATCTGCTGGAATTAAGAATTATCTAATCTTCATTCTTCATTTAAAACCTCTTCCAATTAGTGAGCGAAGTACCTTCCTATTTCAGTGGGCTAACATTCCACGAGTGTATGCACACATCTCTAAAGAAGTGCCTGAATGGTCAGTTAACATGTAAATATTTGGTAACTATCATGCCTGAGAGTGCTCTCCATATTTTCAGTCAATGCTGCTCTTCCTCTATTGAGACACTGGCCTTACTTTAACAGTCATCCATTTAGAGCAGTTTCCGGTCAATGGCTTAGCTTGGTTACAGCCCATGTGTCCTGTGTCCCTCTGTTCCCTACTTTTAGTTCTTTCTGAGAAACCCACGAATTGTTGTCTAGAGTATTAGTCAGCTGGGTGTTTGGATGGTTCCTGTTTCTTCTCCCTTTTCATCTTTTTCCCATCTTTCTGTATGTATTTGAGCACTGTGTTCAATGTTCTAGCGCACCACATGAGTCTACCTGTTTGAGCACACCTCATTGCATGAATTTTGCTTGCATTTGAAACAATGTCTGATTTTCCAATAGTGGTTAGTGATGCTAGTACCTTTGCTTCAGGTCCAATATTTGCAAGAAGCCGTTTAGTCTTGTCAATGACTTATATGTTTATAGAAAATGTGTATTAACTTCTAGTAGTGCTACAGAAACTAAATTTTATATTATTGGACTGAGATGTGTCTATATGGAGCGACATGGACATTGAGGAGACTCAAACTTGCTTGAAGTTGAGGCGTTATTATTGGTGGTAACCCAAGAGAGTGAGAGTTAATGAACTGGAGAGCAAAAATTAATATAACTGAATTTTAGGCGTTCTAGCATAAGAAAGATGAAAAGCATATGTTGAGGTTCAAATAGAAAAGCAGGTGCTAAAGCCAATATTTTGGCTGTGGATTAGTGCTTCTGCTTGAGAACTCCATCTCCTCTGTGTTTCTCCTGTTTCTACTCGACATTGATTTCTTTCTCACCAACTGTTAATCTGTTATCATCTGGGTAGCACTAGAAAGAATAAGGACACGATTATTGTCAAGGAATTTTTGGTTATTGGTTGGTAATCCGTTAAATAGCATAAAGATCCACTTGAAAAATACTTGGACGTACATGCATATATTGGTAAACATAGACATTGTCATTTAATATTCACTAGTATGAATCAATGAAAGGACAGGTATGTCAATTAAAATGTTTGATACTTCAAAAAGTTTGAGCTTATTTAATGAATATTTTAATTGCATCCCACTACGGAAAAAGTCATCTTATGAAACATGTATCACATGTGTCAGACATGCCAACAACAAACAGAGTGTAGGCATGTAGTACTAGATGTGATACCCATGACACATCGGATGTGTTTGACAAAAGTTTGATCATACTAAGTATTCTTTTTCCGCTTCTACACTCTTCCTGAATAAGAAATAAAAAGGTTTCTTCTAACACGCTCAGACAATAGGGATTCTTTTTGTTGGAGGCTCTCATAGTCAATGGTCCTCCAACTGTGCTGGTGGATGATGCCGAGACACTGTAAAGAAAGGAATATATCAAAGAACAGGTGGATTGGATGGCGGCAAGTAATGCACTGGAGCAGCAGGTCAGGAAAGAAGAAGGGAAACAAATAACTGAGGCTGGAAAGAATCTGAGGCAAAAGACATCTTTCTTTTGGAGGGGGGTTGGGAGGTTAAAACAAAATAAAGAAGGATAAAGAGAAGATAAAGGAGGCTACTTATTCTGATTGGATCTCCATATCCTGTTTAACTTCTCTGTGATCTCACTCCTAGACAAATTTCTGCTATAGTTGCCTCTTACCGGTAATTCTGTCCAGGCTGGAGTAATCTCAAATCTGTGATAGTCGAATCACTATTATGAAAGGTCTTTTTGTGTCTCAGTCAATCTTCCCAAGTTTAGAGAAATTTGCACGTGCTTTTGTTAGTTCCTAGTGATGGCATGGTACCTAGAGTACAGCAAATGTGCATCATTTTCCGTATCCTTGTTACCGCTCAATGGTTAGGCATGCTTCATATGCTGCAGGAAGCTGAGGGAGCTCTATTGACATATGAGTTGTAACATAACAGGGATTGGATGATGATACCTATAACATTATATTCACCACCTCGTTATTTTTATTTCTTCATTCTGCTTAAATTCGAATTAACAGACAGTTCCCATTTCATGCCAAGTTGGTTACATGCCTTCCAATTGGGTAGTTTTACCTGCATTTCTCATTTCAGGTCATGGGGGTGCTCGGGCCGCAGAATATGTGAAACACGATCTTTTCAGCAACCTGATAAGGCATCCAAAATTTATATCAGACACCAAATCAGCAATAGGTATAATGACATAGTGTGAAGTATAGTTGCTGTGTTCATTTTCAGAAACAACTTATCAATATCTCTTCTATTCATATATTTGCTTTTGTAGCCGATGCATACAGCCATACAGACTCTGAATTTCTGAAATCAGAAAACAATCAGCACAAAGATGCTGGATCGACTGCTTCCACTGCCATCCTTGTAGGTGATCGTTTACTGGTTGCAAATGTTGGTGATTCCAGAGCTGTTATCTGCAGGGGAGGCACAGGTAAGGCTTAGTTGATATGGGTATTTCTCTTTTGATTTTTGGCTCCTGCTTTGGGTATTTCAGCCCAAAGGCGCTAACGGGGTTTATTATGCTTTTTTGGATTTTACTTTTCTAATCTAAGTTGCTCAGACTCGGGTGTGGGTGTTCGATATGGATGCGGGGATTTGGCTAAAAATAACTCAAATATCTGAAAATAGAGTTATAAAAATATGTCTACATTGTTAGACATTATGTGAAAAACTTACAAGGTATTCCGATAAGGAAAAAATATTGATCAAGAGGAGAATCCGAGAAGGAGATAAAAGGAAAAGGATTGACATAAAAATTTCTATATACATGGTATTCCATTTTGTTCAATTTCACCATAGCTTTTGTTTTGATTTGAAAAATCGTTGTATTGTCTCGAATTTCTTCGTCGATTTTGATCAAAGTACCCAAAATCGATTGACTAGATCTGGTACGGATCCAACACTCATGTCGTGTCGACACGTGCGGCACTAAAAGTGAAGAGTCCGAGCAACTTAGTTTCTAATTACTCGGTCCTAACACTACAATGACTAGTTCTTTATGTTGCGGTATAAAAGTGAAATATCACTGCTCAGTGCTCACTGAAGTTAAGAGCGAATGGAATAAAATAAAAACATGAGGATACTTTACTTTTCATTCTAGAGCGAATGGAATAAAATAAAAGGAAGTACATCTGCATATTTTGATGGTATTTCCTGAAATTTTGTGGGAATAGGGAAAATGTCATGTCAGCACTTTTAAATACCACACTTTGTGATAGTTCATTTCATTTTCTTCCTTGTTCAACTACTAACCAATATCTTTGTTGTATATTACTTGCTAAGTTGATCTAGTAATATTCAAGTGTATATTCCTGCTATACTGTTTTGGCAAATGTACTAATTACATTTAGTTTGCCTGTTTTAACGTTTGTTACAGTAGGGTATAGTTTTTATTATAAATTAAATATGACCCTGTAGTTTTGCTGTGTCACCTAATAGAGTATGCTAATTTCATTCTCAGCTATTGCTGTTTCTCGAGACCACAAGCCTGACCAAACAGATGAGCGACAGCGCATTGAAGATGCTGGAGGTTTTGTGATGTGGGCAGGTAAGCCCTTCATGTTGTTTAGTCCTGTGTTAGTCAGTTGAAATGGTTCTAAAAGGCATGCAGTTCAAACATAACATATGGTGTGCAGGTACCTGGAGAGTTGGAGGTGTACTTGCTGTTTCCCGT
Organism: Nicotiana tabacum; assembly: GCF_000715075.1. NCBI lineage: Eukaryota > Viridiplantae > Streptophyta > Magnoliopsida > Solanales > Solanaceae > Nicotiana > Nicotiana tabacum. The sequence goes on from NC_134099.1 coordinate 82,517,772, forward strand.
GCGTTTGGCGATAGACTTTTAAAGCAATATGTTGTTGCTGATCCAGAAATACAGGTAACTTGAAGAACTTGTTTATTCTTTCAATAGTTGAATACGGCAACATAGGGTTGTTCATGTTTTTGAGCTGTATATCAAATGTTCTATGTATGTGCACTTGTATTTTTGAACCTATTACCTAGATGTATATTTTGGTAGATTTCTGAAACTATTCAAAAGTTGGTCCTTATTGAATTCTGGAATACTCCCTACCTTTTTCAGACAACAAACTTTTGCTGCTTGATTGCTTTTGCCCATCTCATAATAATTTTATGACCTGTGTAACTTTTGGATAGCAGCTGATAGCATGTCTCTTAGAAGATACTTCAATTGAATTTTTACTGCTTTTTCCCATCTTATATACCTAATATTTTTGGTGTATTTGTGGGCCTGATTTTCTGTAAAAAATACAGGAAGAAAAGGTTGATGGCTCTCTTGAATTTCTTATCCTCGCAAGTGATGGACTCTGGGATGTTGTGACGAATGAGGTTCATACTTATTCCCTTTTTTCTTGAAAGAATCAAGAAACCAGCATTCTTTCTGAGCTACACAACCATTAAATACCAAGGTTCTACTTTAAATATCTAGCAGTTTATAGTCAACCTGATCGTTGCACATAAATTTGTAGGAGGCTGTGTCGATGGTTAAGCCGATCCAAGATCCTGAGGAAGCAGCAAAGAGGCTGATGCAGGAAGCATATCAAAGAGGAAGTGCAGATAACATCACCATTGTGGTTGTCCGTTTTCTGGGTAACCAAGAGGGTTCCTCTCATGGTGTCTCGGCTTAAGAAGTAATTGCTCAATTGCCACTTCTAATCCGTGGTAATAGAAGACAAGAAAAACTATAGGACATTACGTAAATATTGAAAATAGATAGACTTATGCGATTGTGATGTAAGAAACCTTTAGAAGACATTGTCAAACTCCAGCTTCTCTAACTTGTAAGAAATGTTCAAGAGTGAATCTGACACAGTCAATCCGCAATTTGTTGCTGTTTTATGTTCAATTTAACAGTACGCTTCCACTTACCTGTTGCATACTGTAGCTTGCTGAGAATGAATCTAGAATGGTGAAACTCTTCCAATTATCTTTACTCTGTTTTCTTGTAGTTTTCATGTTATTGCATTTTGATTCAGTTGTGTTGTAGGTTGACAGCTTGTGTAAAACTAGTAAATTTATGATGAGTTCTCACCATGCCATGTTCCCTCCTTGGCACGTGTTTCCTGCTCGGGATTGAAGTGTAGTAGTTGTTACTGTGTCACATCATGGCTTGCTTTTCATGATAAGCAATGTTAAACCATTGTGCCATTGTGCTATGTAATTCGAATTACGTGACTATTCCCTCAAATCTCTAAAGTGAGATATAGTACTTGAATTGACAAGTTAAACAACATTATACACAGGACAAATTTGACAAGGTAATAAATTGCCAATATATATTGGATGGTTCATGCATTTATCGAAAGGTACAAGTTTGGTTTCTGGAAAATATTGATAACTTTATACATTGTTTGGTTAAAAGAAGGAGAAAAAATAATCTCCACATAGAAGCTAGCATAAGTTATACAATGTTTGGTTGTTTTTTCCTCTTCCTGTAGCATTCATTTCGACGTCCATTTCATTGGTTGCAACTATATTGCCTTGATGTTTCGAAGTATCATAATACTAATCTGATTTGGTGGATAATTGCTACACAAACTCATACTTCTGTTCTGCACCAAATTGAGAGCTCTATATTTGCATCTTCTGTGTTTTATTCTCAACGAAGACAACTGCTCACATTTGACAAGCTCAGCAGGGTTCTCACATTTGAACAAGGCTGCAAGGCACCCATCTCATCAAATGCAAATTGAGGGAGAATAAGCAATCATTTTCAACCAAGAGTCTACAGCATATATAACAAAATCAATGTTTTATCTATATGTGAAGAGTAAGACAAGAAGGATATACTTCTCTTGATCGTTGCATCAATTTCCACCATCTTTTTACCAGTAATCTTTACAAGAACATTCTCCATCTTTAAAATGATGAAACCTGTTCCTATCTCTGACGATAATTTCACGATCATAAACCTTTGAGATTAACTTGCTTGCCTGATGACAATCTTTGCAGACACGCAAATTCTTTGTGATGCGAAGAACTGCCCCAGGTTTAGTCTTCAACAACCCAAAAGCAATAGCCAATTTCTCACTATGATAATACAAAGGATTTTCTCTTTCCTCCTCATCAAAATCCTGTTGTAGTCCATCAGAATCTGGGACATAGCCTGCAGATTTAATACAATCCAACATTTCATTTACTTTGGCATATATCTCTTTGGCTTGAGGATGAGTCCTTCCTCCTGCAATGAACTCGCTAACAACGCCTTCCAATTCAACCACAGAGAAGCCAGGGGCCTTTTTCACTCCCCTGTCATTCATCAACTTCCTTATATTGGCAACATCTTCCCATCTACCAGCATAAGCATATAAATTAGCTAACACCACATACCGGCCACTGTTTTGGGGTTCCAGTTCAATCACCTGCTTCCCTATTATCTCCCCCAGCTCTATGTTCTTGTGAATCCTACATGCACCAAGAAGAGCACCCAATACACCTACATCGGCACTCATAGGCATTTCTTTTATGATCTTTCTTGCTTCTTCCAGTAATCCAGCTCTTCCAAGCAAATCAACTAAGCAACCGTAGTGCTCCATGCCAGGTTCAATGCCATACTCTTCTTTCATATAATGAAAATAGTGTTTTCCTTCTTCAATCAATCCTGAGTGAGCACAAGCACTAAGTAAATTCACGAACGTGATATAATCTGGAGCTACCCTCTCACTCTCCATTTCCTTCAAAAGCTCAATTGCAGCCTCACCTTTCCCGTGCATCGCCAACCCTCCAATCATACAATTCCATGAAGAAATTCCTTTTCTTGGCAACCCTTTAAAGAACTGAAGAGCCTTATCCAAGCAACCACATTTGCAATACATATCGATAATACTAGTAGCCAGCTTGGAGTCCAAATCAATCCTACTCTTCTTGACCTGTTCAACTATCCACTCACCTTGCTTCAACGCTCCGAGTCGTGTACAAGCCGATAACATGCTTGCAGCAATAAATTTATCAATGCCAACATCCTCAGACATCATTCTTTCAAACAAAGCAAATGCCTGGTGAAACTGGTTGTTGTGCACATAAGCTGATATCATAGCATTCCAACAAACAGAACTTTTCTCCGCAATTGAATCAAACACTCGAAAAGCTTCAGCAAGATACCCCAATTGAGCATACCCACTAATCAATGTGGTCCAAGAAACATCATCTTTCTCATACATATGATCCAACACCCATTTAGCTTCCTCCAAGAAATGAAAATTTACATACATATGAATCAAATTGTTCTGAGAAAACTTATCGAACCCAAAACCAAATTTTATCACATGACCATGAATTTGCTTTCCTTCTTCCACAGCATTGTCTATACAACATGCTCTGATAACAAGAGGGAACGTGAAATTATTGGGGCTAACTGAACGCTCTAACATATGGGAGTAAAAAAGAACAGATTCTTTCAGCAGTTGAAATTGCAAGTAACCTCGAATGATAGTGTTGTAGATGAAAGTGTCTGGGTTAGGCAATTTATCGAACATTTGGAGGGCGTAGTTTAAATCACCTGATTCAAGAGTGGTACAGAACTTAATGACTCGACCCATTGCGTCATTGTCACACGACAGGCCTAGTTTGATAATTTGGGCGTGGAATTGCTTGAGTTCAGACATTGTTGAGCATGATGGTAAGCCCTTAAGGGCGTACCTAGAGTGTTGGTTTTGGGTGATGCTGAAGATTGTGGGGTAGGAATGACATGAAGGATAGAGGCCATATTGCATGTTATAATTAGCTAATTATGATGACAACTTTGTGCCACAGAGAAAATACACTGACGAGAATCCAATATTTCTAAGATAAGCTAAGGAAGTTCTTTATATCTATAGACTATAGGACAAACATGCCTAGTGTAATCTATAGAGCTCAACGTCTAATTTGAGACTTGCGAGTAATGTGAGATGTTCATTTATCCTTGTAATTTTATGTACTTTATGTTGCTTGGAGTATAATGTTCTTTAAAAACTATGGAGTACTAAGTTGAGCATTGGATGATATCTAGCTCCCTCTAGTACTAAACTAGTGCTCATGCCAACACATCATTGTCGCGTCTTTGATGAGTACCAAACAAGGTTCCGACGATGTCGTTCTGTCTTTCTTACCCTTTAAAAGTAGAGTTCACATTAAACAAAATGGTCATTTAATTATTTTCTCTAATATTGTAAAATTAACTACTTTGACTATTAAATTTTTCCTGTAAGAATTTGTAATATTAAGGAATTATAATAATTTTCCAGCAAGAATTTGTAATATTAAGGAGTTATAAAAAATTTCCTTATTTGAATCGTAACAAGTAACTTGTTTAACCAAAAATCTGAGTCTTTGGTCAAAACTAAAAAGAAATTCGGATTACTGATAATCAGGAGACGAAAATAAAATACTTTGGAGAATGATGGTAAAGCAGCAAATAGTTTTGTATTTCAATAAGTTCCCAATAGTACTCCGTGTCCTTACAAATGATGATACTTCTTCCTTTTATAGGTAATTCTAGGTAAAGGAATGAAGCCTCAGCTTTAATGATATAATTATGAGTAATAAATGATATTAAATAAGCCGTTATATAATCATTCCTATTAAATACCAATTTTCTAACGTATCAGGTATTTAATAATGAATTTGGACTCCTTTCTGTCATCAGATCTTTGTCTTTAATGCCTTCTAATCCGTTGGCTTTAAATGACTTGAATTGGTACGAGACTCGTATCTGCACTTCGTCTCGTGCCTATTTAAATTCCTCTTCCCGTGGCTGTCTCCATCCATGCCAAGGTCAATTGTTGCGCTTTGACCATTTAACCAAACCACGTGTCATGCCACGTCATCTTTAATATAAACTCAGTTTTTTCCCAATACAGATAGTCCCCCCACTTTCCATTTATTTATCAATTAAATAATTGGGAAGTGGATCTTCATAAAAAAGGAATTTTCGCCACAATTAATGTTTATGACAGTATTAACGCCTCAGTCGTCTTTTCCATTTAATGTTCTGCCCAGGTGTCATTTTCTGATTGATTCTGCTATTTACACCATTTTTCAAGATTTCTTCATTCTCACTATTCACGAAGTGATAGTTGCCTTTATTATAGGCTTTCCATCATTACACTTCTAAGTTTGATGGTTCCCATTATATATATAACTTTTTCTTCCTTTGTCTTCTTCACAAATCTTCAGCAAACATTTTCTTCTTTATTTCTACTTTCTTTCGACTTATCCTTCCTAACAATGTCATCTTCAAACCCTAACCGTAAAAAAGTTCCGATTCTAGACCAATTCCCCAACACCCCTGTTAGACACAGAAGAGGCGGAGGAGGTAGGCTTCGAACAGGGTTAGAATCTACTCGAGACGGCTCCTCTGGTTCTTCTTCAAGGAGTTCTATCCCAAAGGCCCCCTCTTCTAGAAGTAGAGAAATTCTTGATTCTTCTCAAGAACCCTTAGTTAATGAGATAGTTCCCAGCGATTGGGTTTTGTCTTTTGAAAGTGACAAAACGTCTCTTCAAAAGCAAATTGCAAATTTGGAAAAAGCCGATACTTATCCTACAATAGTAACTGAGCTTACAATCGCCACCATAAGAAGAGATTGTAACTGGAAGGATAGTCTTCGAATGTCAATTCCTTCCCCAAATCAGAGAATTTCCTCCTTTAGAAGTGGGTATTCTTTTGTTTATACTTACCCCTTCACTCTAGGTTTTAATCCTCCGATTGACCCAGTTATTCTTGATTTTTGCCGTTTCTTTACAATTTGTTTGGCCCAAATCGGTCCCCAAGTGTGGAGAACAGTGGCTTGTTTGAGATACTTATCTTCCAAAGCCAATGTCAATTTCACCTTCTCTCACCTCATTCATTTATACCACCCTAACTTAATACGCCATGGGGTTTTTACCTTAACTGCAAGGAGCAAAAAAGTTCTGGTAAATCCTGAAGATGACAAAGATCGTGGATGGTATATCCGTTACGTTGCTGTTCGTACGGTGGACTTGATTGGCGAAACAAATACTCCCTTCCCTGAGAAGTGGAATTTTGCACGTAGGTTTCCTTTTACTTACCGTACCTACTTTTGAGAATTTCAAAAGAAATTTTTTTTTAACCTCGTCTCTTCTTGGTTTTTTATAGCAACCATGGGAGATGTGGAACCTATTCCCAACTTCCGTGGTTGGGTAGACTCAATTTTGAAGATTGCTTCTAGGGAGCAAAGAACTTGGAAATCGATTTCTTCCTTACATGACTGGAAGGTGAAAACACATAGTATGCCCCTTTTTTATATGTTTTTTTTCTTTCACATATTAAGCATTTTTTCCTAAATTTTGATCATGTATATCCTTCCTTTAATCAGGATTTGGCGTTAGAGGAATGACGGTTGAAGTAGCTATGGTCATTCGCATGTCTGCTAATGCTGCTCTTGATTTGGATAAGGCTCGAGCCTTGCTGCCAAAAAGGAAAGCTATAAAAGAAAGTTCTGAGGAAGAGGAGGGTACCTCCCTAATTACCAGGCCAAGGGTCAGGAGGCGAATAATCATTGATGATGAAATTGAAGACACTCCTGCTCGAACCTCAACCACCGAGCCTGTTTTGATTCATTCTGACGAGGACATCGAACCAATAGATAATAATTAGTCAATTCAGCATCTTTTTTATAGTGGTTTCGAGAGTGGCGAGCTCGACCCTATTTTTGATGAAGCTCCTCTTTCCTCATTCGTTCCTATTTCCTCCATTCTACTGCCAACCGTAAGTATTTCTTTACCAGTTTTGACGACTTCTGTTCTTTTGCCAGTTTCTACCGCTCCTATGTCCGTTCCCGCGTTGGTTTCTACATCTTCTCCTTCCATTCCTGTTTCTACATCTTCTCCTTCCATTCCTTCCATTGCTCCTCTTCCCTCTGTTCATCATACAGAGACGGGTTATAGCAGTGGAAGTATGACTATGAGAAGTGTTACTCTTGAAGTTCCTGCCAACCATAGCCTCTTGAGAAAGACTGGTAGAGCCGATGTTTGGCTCGAGCCCCTAATTGGAGATATTGAGAAGAAGAAGATGGAGAGCCATAGCTGCTTGACTCTGATGAATGACATAGTTCATTCTACTTTGAAGGTATTTTTCCTATTCTTACCAACAAGTTTTTTTTAATTATCTTCAATCCCTCATTTCTATGAGTTGTCTCTGTAGGCTAACCTCATTGGTACGGAATTAATGGGAAGAATTTCCCTTTTGGAAAGAAAAGCCCGTAAGTCTGAAAAAACTGTTCACGAGGCCGCAGAAATAGCCAGGGGAGCCCAGCTTGAAGCAGCCAATTGGAAAGAACAGTTTGAGAATGTTCAAGGGACCATAGAGGAGTTGCAAGAAAATAAAAACCTCCTGGAGCAGCAAAACCGTGGTTTGACTTCTGAACTGGCAACTGCCAAGGTCTTCTTCAAGCCAATTTAAAAGAGACAAAGAGCTTTTGGAATGCTCTTTGTCAGAACAATTATCAAAGGCTAGTGAAGAAGTTAGGGAGTTAAGGCACTTTTGGCTAGGAAAGAAGAGTATGCAGGAGAGTTAGTGCAAAGCTTGACTCAAGCTCAAGCTGACTTACAGACCTCCTCTGACGAGATTCATGCTTTGAAGAGTTCTCATGCCTCTTTTGAAGCTTCCCTTGATTCCCATTTAGCTGAGCACCAAATCTTGAAAAATGATCTTGTTATGTGGGAAAAGGAATATGGACTTCTGGAGGAGAACTTCAACATAGAGGTGAGTTGGGCTTTCCTAAAATCTCGTCGTGATGCTTTGATAGAAGCTGCTCGGGAAGGCTTTGACTTGCAGTCTGAACTGGCCAAAGTCGTAGATACCATCGAGAAAAGTCAACAATCTACTGATACTCCTTCTCCTGTACTTGAAGCTCCTGGAACGGAAGAGCTTTTGAATGAAGAAGTGGCTACTGCAGCAATTGGGGTTGCAATTCCTGCTCCCGAGGGTGAAACTTCTGATGTTCCAAACCCTTCAGTGACTAGCTGAAAATGAAATTGCTGTTTTTGTTTTTATTACTTGGTGGTGTTATCCCTTGGCAACTTTAAGGGATCTTTTGATGAAGTCCCCAGTTATCATAATGGGGCATTTGTAAAAAACAAATATTTTGCTGACTAAGTTCGTACTTGGTCTTTTATATTAAGAAGTTTTTGTTGGTACTTCTGTATATTTTATTCTTGCCCATTTATCTAGGACTTATAGAATAGCTTAGCATTTTTATCCTTTTAAAATGCTTTATGATTCTTCTCATGGATTATCAACATGAGGCTTATAAAAGAGGGCCCTTTTATTTTATCGACACTTAATGAAGAAGACGTCTCAACTTCATAATGGTGTTATAATACGATGAAATAAATAGGAATACACACGTTTTGAATGAAACAACTTTGGCAAGTTTTTATTCATAAACTTTAACAAGTGTTTGACTATTACATGTATTACAATACATCTACAACTTTCTCGTAACTGTTTTTTCTTGTAACAGATTTGTACATAACATAGAATAAACACGGTTTTTCTTCATAACCTGTTTCAGTACATAGTTATGACCCTATCTTTATATATTAAGAAGGGTTTGAGAGGTGACTTTGTTTATGAGTTTTGAGAGATGACTCTGTTATTCTCATGAATGCTGAAGACTTCGTAACTTTTACTCAACACTTGTCTCTTTGTGGCCGACTTTTGTTCGATATTCGTATCTGCACTTCTACACGTATCTATGTACAATATGTAGTCCCCTAAGTGTTTGAGCGGTGAAGTATGAAGCCTCGAGCACTTGTTTATTTCTTTTACTTTGGCCCTTTTCCTGAAACAGAAAGATATACGGGAGATGAAGACTGCCTAACTCGTGTGTATTTCCATAGGATTAATTGTAACCCTGGGCTGGGAATATAAGAATACTCCATTTTGCCTTGCAAGTTGTGACTCATCATTTGGCACGAGTTAGGATGTTTTGCCTAGCATCTAAAATCGTTAGTAAAATATTAATAATCCAAGAGAGAAATTTTAACATGGTGATACCTGACCGTAGGTACTTTCTCAAAAGTAATATCTTTTTATGTGGACGGCATTCCAATGTGAGGGTAAAACTTTGCCGTCCATTGTCTCCAACTGGTATGCTCCTTTTCCCGCAATGTCACGGACTTTGTACGGTCCTTCCCATGTTAGACTTAGCTTTCCTGAGTTAGCAGCCTTTGCAGATTGGAACATCTTTTTAAGCACCAAGTCCCCAATTTTGAAAAATCTGAGGCGTGTTTTCCTATTGTAATATCGTTCAATTACTTGCTTTTGTGCTGCCATCCTTATCAATGCAGCTTCTCTTCTACCTTCAAGTAAATCAAGGTTGACCCGCATCTCTTCATCATTAGATTCCTCCGTTGCCTGATCGTACCGTGTGCTTGGCTCACCTATTTCAACTGGAATTAAGGCTTCCGCACCATAAACCATTGAAAATGGTGTTTCCCAAGTGCCTGTTTTGGTCGTTGTACGATAAGCCCATAATACTCCAGGTAACACCTCAGACCAATTACCTTTTGAATCCTGTAACCTCTTCTTCAAGTTGTTGATAATGACTTTGTTAGTAGACTCCGCTTGTCCATTACCTACTGGATGGTATGGCGTAGATGTTATCCTTTTGATCTGCCAACTTCGAAGAAATTCTGTGATTTGAGCTCCAATGAATTGTGGTCCATTGTCGCACACGATCTCCTTTGGTGCTCCAAAGCGGCATATTATATTTCGCCATATGAAGTCTTTAACTTCCTTCTCTCGTACCTGTTTAAATGCCCCTGCTTCTACCCATTTAGTGAAATAATCTGTACGTACAAGTAGAAATTTTACCTGACCTTTTGCTTGTGGAAGTGGAACTACGATATCCATCCCCTATTTCATAAAGGGCCACGGGGCTATAACAGGATGTAGTAACTCAGCTGGTCTGTGCATATTGTTGCCGTACCTTTGACATTTATCACATTTGGACACGAAACTGGTTGCTTCTTCTTCCATCTTAGGCCAATAATATCCTGTGCGAATTAATGTTCTTACCAGTGACCGTCCCCCTGCGTGATTCCCACAATGTCCTTCGTGCACTTCTCTCATCACATATTCTGTTTGAGAGGGTCCGAGGCACCTTGTTAGTGGTCCACCGAACATCTTTCGATAAAGATTTCTTTGATATAAACAATATCGAGCAGCTTTTTTGCGAAGCGCGTGAGCCTTTCCTTTGTCATTAGGCACAGTACCGTGCTGTAAAAAGGCAACAATTTCGTTTCTCCAATCCCATGTTAAATGATTAAAATTTACCTCGTTTTTATCAGATTCGAGAACGGAATGAAATAAATGTATGACTGAAGCATTTGTATCGTTTTCTACGTCCGCTGCAGATGCGAGATTTGCTAAAGCATCTGCCTCTATATTCTCATCTCTTGGGATCTGCACTACTTTCCAAGTTTGGAATTGTTTTATTAACTCCCGTACCTTTGCGAGGTACTCTTGCATTCGCGTCTCTCTGGCTGTATAAGTCCTCAGCATTTGATTGACCACGAGTTGAGAATCACTCTTGATTATAATCTGTGTTATGCCGAGTTCTCGCGCCAATTCTAAACCTGCAATTACAGCCTCATACTCTGCTTCATTGTTAGTTATAGAATGACGTTTTATAGCATGTCTTATAGTCTCACCCGCAGGTGGTACAAGGACTATTCCTAGGCCTGCCCCTTTTACATTAGATGAACCGTCAGTGAATAAAACCCAAGTCCCCTGGTTACCATTAAAAACTAGTAATTCTTTTTCTGCTTCTAAATGCATCCCCTGGCTAAAATCAGCCACGAAATCAGCTAGTACTTGAGATTTTATAGCGGTCCTGGGCTGATAAACAACTTCATATTCACTTAGTTCTATAGCCCATTTTGCTAATCTTCCTGAAAGTTCATGTTTATGCAAAGTATTTCGAAGCGGAAAAGCAGTAACTACATTAATAGGATGACATTGAAAATAAGGTCTTAATTTTCTAGATGCCATGATCAAAGCTAATGCTAATTTTTCTAGCTGTGGGTATCGTGTCTCAGCTTCCAATAAGGACTTACTTACATAATAAATAGGAGATTGTTTACCTTGGTCCTCGCGGACTAAAACAGCACTCACCGCGACTTCAGATACGGCCAGATAGATGAGAAGTTTTTCCCCCACCTTTGGTTTTGCCAACAACGGTGGTTTTGACAAATAAGCTTTCAAATTTCTAAGGGTTTGTTGACAATCTTCATTCCATTCAAAATGATCTTGCTTTTTGAGTGCAGAGAAAAACTTAAAACACCTTTCTGAGAATTTGGAAATAAATCTCCCCAAAGCTGCAATTCTTCCTGTTAATCTTTGTACTTCCTTTTTATTAGTAAGGATATCAGGGATTTCTTCTATTGCTTTGATCTGAGAAGGATCCACTTCAATACCACGGTTAGAAACAAGAAAACCCAAAAACTTACCTGATGCAACTCCAAATGCACATTTTTCTTGGTTGAGTTTCATATTAAATTTTCGCAAAATTTCAAATATAACAAATATATAAGAAATATGATCATGAGATCGCTGGGTTTTGACGAGCATATCATCTATATATACCTCCATTGTTTTCCCTAAATGTTCTTGGAACATTTTGGTGACCAACCTTTGATAGGTTGCCCCAGCATTTTTGAGACCAAAGGGCATTACTTTATAACAGTAAGTCCCCCTGTCTGTGATGAAAGAAGTTTTTTCTTCATCACCAGGATCCATTTTAATTTGATTATATCCCGAGTATGCATCTAAAAAACTTAAAAGTTCATGACCTGCGGTTGCATCAATTAGTTGGTCTATATGCGGTAAGGGAAAGGAATCTTTTGGACAGGCTTTATTTAAATCGGTATAATCCACAAAAACATGCCACTTACCATTTTTCTTGGGTATGACCACCGTGTTAGCTAACCAATTAGGATACTTTACCTCACGGATCGATCCGATTTTTAATAATTTTTGGACCTCATCCTGAATCACCTGGTTCTTGAAAGCACCTTGCTTTCTTTTCTTTTACTTTATTGGTGTGAAAGAAGGGTCCTCATTGAGTTTGTGAGTCATCACATCCGGTGGTATCCCTGTCATATCAGCGTGGGACCGAGCAAAGCAGTCTAAGTTAGCTTTTAAAATTCGATTATCATACCTCGCATGTTTAAGCTTAAATTGGCCCGACATAAACCTTCCGTTCAGGCCATTGCTCAAATAATATCACTGCCTCGAGCTCTTCAATTGTCGTTTTGATGCTTTCATTTTCTTCAGGTTCCTGAATTGTGTCAGGCCTTGAGTCCAAATCTGTCTTTTCTTGTTCAGCTGAAGTTTGATCTTTTTTACCTTCAACTATTTCCTATAATTGCTATTTTTCTTTATTTACGGTGCTCGTACTTGTTACAGCATTGACACTTCTAGCCATCTGCTGATCCCTACGAATTTGGAAAATTCCCCATGGTAATGGGAATTTAATAACTTGATGTAGAGTTGATGGGACAACATCCATATCGTGTATCCATGGTCTCCCCATGATCATATTGTAGGCCATTTCCATATCAACTACCTGAAATTTAGTTTCTTTAACAACACCCGTAGCAAAAGTTGTTAGAATTACCTCTCCTTTTGTTACTACACTTGAATTGTCGAAGCCTGACAAGGTGTGCGCCTTGGGTATCATTTTGTCTTCAGCTTGCATTTCCCGTAGTACCCTTAGTAATATAATATTTACAGAACTTCCTGGATCAATCAAAACTCGTTTTACATTAGTATCATGTACAAGTAAAGATATTACCAGTGCGTCATTATGTGGAGTTGTCACTCCTTCGGTATCTGCGTCAGCGAACAAAATACTTTCATTTTCTAGGACCTGCCGCACCCGTTTCCCGTGTGTAATTGTTACCTTAGAAACCTTGTTGGAGTTTGTGTAGGTTATGCCGTGAATATCTTCTCCCCCACTTATCACATTCACTGTCCTCTTGGGTGAAAGAGGTTGTGGTGGCTCTTGCCTGTTTTTCATATAAGCTTGTTTCCCTTTCTCGCTAAATAACTCAGTGAGGTACCCTTGCTTCAATAGATAATCCACTTCACTCTGCAAGAATCTACATTATGAAGTTTTGTGCCCGTGATCATTGTGGAATTCGCACCAATGATCTGGATTGCGTCTATTTGGATTTGACCGCATCTCTTTTGGCCACCGTACCTTATATCCCATGCTTCTTAAAGCAGCTACGAGCTCGGAGGTAGAGACATTAAAATTATATCCGCCGAATCGTGCCTTTAAACTTCTGTCATCATCTCGTGATTCTTGTCTGTTCCGATCATTCCTGAGCTTTGAAGAAGAACCAGAGTCCCTGTTCCTTGATTTTTGATCATATTGCTGGCTATCTTGTTTCGACCGTGGGTCTTTTCCTGCAGGTCCCATATATTGATCGTACCTGTTTTTACCTGATCTTTTTTCGGTTTCTGATCTTCGGGGACCACCCCTTTCTTCATGATGAAACTTAGGTACGGTATCTTCTTCAATTCGCAGCTTCGTACTATACCTGTTGTAAACATCATTCCAAGTGGTTGCAGGAAATTCTCAAAGACTTTCTTTGAGTCGTCTCGTAGCTTCAGAACTTTTGTCATTTAAATTACTTGCAAAGGCTATTGCAGCCCAATTGTCAGGCACACGAGGTAGAGTCATTCTTTCACGCTGGAATCTATCAACAAAATTTCTAAGCAACTCCGAATCCCCTTGTTTGATTTTGAAAATATCTTCCATTCTTTTCTCAGCCTTTTGTGCTCCCGAATGCGCTTTAATAAAAGAATCTGCAAGCTCAGCAAAAGAATTAATAGAATTTTCAGATAAAAGAGAATACCAGGTTAATGCACCCTTGGTGAGTGTTTCTCCAAATTTCTTGACCAGTACTGATTCAATTTCTTGTTTGGTCAAGTCGTTGCCTTTCACGCCTGTTGTAAATGCAGTCACGTGGTCACGTGGGTCTGTAGTACCATCATATTTTGGGATGTCAGGCATTTTGAACTTTTTCGGAATTAGAAGGGGAGCAGCACTTGGCTTCCATGGTTGTTGTGAGTATTTGTCCATGTCTACTCCTTTTATTACAGGCGGAACTCCAGGGATTTGCTCAATACGCTCATTTTGTTCCTTAATCTGTTTCTGCAAGGTTAGTACTAAATTTTGCAAATATGAATTATTTGAATTACCTGGTCCCCCTTCCTGTGGTTCACTGGGGGTTGCTCCGTTTCCAGAATTATCAAGACCAGAACGGGGATTCTCCAATGTATTATTATTAGGAGTTGGTGTGGGTGGTGCAGCAGGCAATCTACTAACAAGTGCCTAAAGAGCTTTACCGACCTGTGCATCAATTAGCTTTTGTAAAGCTTCAGTTGTAACTCCTTCAAAGTGTTCAGATTGTTCTTGTTGATCAGCACGGGATTCAGTAACAGGAGTGCCTTCACGAGATTGACGTGGTGAATCTGGAGGGGAGGGAACCACGTCATCTTGATTTTGATGGATTTGATTTTCATGGTTTCCCAATGTGTTATTACTGTTATTGTCGGTGTTATTGTTTGACATGGTGACGACAATGGACAAGATATAGCTTAAAAGAAAAGATTATCAGATTCCCGGTAACGGAACCAATTTGTTTAACCAAAAATCTGAGTCTTTGGTCAAAGCTAAAAGGAAATTCGGGTTACTGATAATCAGGAGACGAAAATAAAATACTTTGGAGAATGATGGTAAAGCAGCAAATAGTTTTGTATTTCAATAAGTTCCCAATAGTACTCCGTGTCCTTACAAATGATGATACTTCTTCCTTTTATAGGTAATTCTAGGTAAAGGAATGAAGCCTCAGCTTTAATGATATAATTATGAGTAATAAATGATATTAAATAAGCCGTTATATAATCATTCCTATTAAATACCAATTTTCTAACGTATCAGGTATTTAATAATGAATTTGGACTCCTTTTTGTCATCAGATCTTTGTCTTTAATGCCTTCTAATCCGTTGGCTTTAAATGACTTGAATTGGTACGAGACTCGTATCTGCACTTCGTCTCGTGCCTATTTAAATTCCTCTTCCCGTGGCTGTCTCCATCCGTGCCTCTTAGTCAATTGTTGCGCTTTGACCATTTAACCAAATCACGTGTCATGCCACGTCATCTTTAATATAAACTCAGTTTTTTTCCAATACATAACTATATAAAGTATATCCATTTATGGAGAAATTTTCACGAGTAAATCTCCTCTAGAGGGAGATTTGGGTTTGATACATTAAAGATGTGTAATTATACATCTTAAGAGTGTTCACGTGTCTATTTATTGGTGTCGTGTTGTCTTCGTATATGAGGAATTGTATGTGTCTAGAGCTTTAAATTGATCAAAATCAGGTTGAAGGTATGTTTCTATTTTATCTTTTTTTTCTAAGGACATTGTTCTCTTCATATTTATGCTGTCAACAAATACCTCACCATGGACATGTTTCTAATTTTATTTTTCATTTAATTTATAAATTTATTTTTTATATTTTGGTACGATTTTTGTTTCATATATAATTAACCAATTTTTTTGAAAATCTTAAGATTCTGTTAATATTAATTTTTAATCAGCGGAGACGTGATGGACGATTCTCAATTAAAGCAGCAAGATGAGTTTTGAAAAAATTAAGATTAAATTTAATTGTGGATTGGACTTCTTGGAATACTAATAAGCAGGTGTATCTACGTGTGAGTGCATGTTTTCCCCTATTTTTCATCCATTAATTCAAATGTCATATCTTTCAAAAATATAAATACTGAAAATCTTCAATACCTATAGTCCTTTATTACATTGGTTAGACTGTAGAAACAAAAGTACTCCCTCCGGTTCATAATTAGTGACCAATTTGATTTGGGCACACTCATTAAGGAAACTAAATTCTAGACGAAAATAGTTAGTGTGATTAAACTACCCTTTATTAAATATTGCACCATAATTATAGTAGTACTTACTTCTCTTCTCAAATGTGAGGAGTAAATGACTTTTTAAGAATACGTACATAAGGGTAATTTTGAAAATTTTGTTTGAAGATTTTCTTGATTATATAAATGGACACTTATTTTGAACCAAAATAAAAATGAATTGGTCATTTATTGTGGAACAGAGGGAGTAATATATTGTGGTACTGATCATGCTGTCGTGGTATGCTTATCAATTGGAGGCCCATCACTATTTTTTTTTTTTTTAAAAAATTGCCACCATCAAGAAAACTCATATATTATTATATTGTATACTATATAACATAATTTGACAAATTAATAAAGCAAAGGTTTAACCTAAATCACGATTGAATGTATGATTATTTTGATCTCTGATGCATATATCTTGATTTTTTCTTGATAGTATATATTCTAATTTTATAAATAGTGGAGATCTTTAAAAATAAAATAGAGTTATTTCAACTCAAAGATGTGAAATACTTGGGAATCGTCTTGATTAAAGTTATTAGTTGTTGTAATCTAATATTATTTTCAGGTATGAAGTTGTGAACTCAACAAAGTAATTCACATTAAATAGTTTTGTAAAATATTGGAGTACAACTCTTTTTCTCCAGTTGTTCTTTCATTGATAGTAATATTCAACGCTCATCTTGATGATGACTTATTTTGCGCAGGGGCGGATCTAAAGTGTAATATATGTGTTCTCGGGAACCCAACAACTTTTGCATAGATCCTGTATTTTTGTTTTTTATAAATATCTATTTATGAACCCAGTTAATATTGTAAATTAATTTAAAATTACGACAGGAACCCATATATTTAAAATCCTGGATCCACCTCTGATTTTGCGGACCAAAAAGGTACTTATTGGATAAATGGGAGAAATAATATCAGTCCATATAATATTAACTAACTTTTTTATGATTTCAAGAAAAATGGAGTATAGTGAATATCTGATTATCATTAGTTCATTACAAGTATCGATTTAGAGGGTATGCAGCCAACTATAGAAAGCCTTGTCGAATCTGATATATTATATGCTAGCATTTTCCAACCTAATAGGTTATGTTTTGGTGCATTCCATTTTTTTTGTTGGCTGAAGGTAAAATAAATTAGTTATTTTGAGGAATTAAGTAGTTATTCTGTGCGAGAAAATGTAGCTTCACTGAAAATTTCTTGAATATTTGCTGCTACGTCAAAAAGTACTTTAAATCCAATGGTGTTGGTTGTGTTGCATTTCAAAGTCTTGGAAGCTGCTTACAGTCTTATACTACTTAATTTAGATACAATAACAATTATTGTTGTTGCATCTTATGATGGTGAGTTGGCACAATTGAAGCAAGTATTAAAGCAAAAAAAATAAAAAAAATACGACAGTTTACTTATCATTTTTAAGAGTTTACAAATTTTAAAAGTTTTATTTTACAACTCAAATACATCTTTTGTATATTATTTATATTGTATTTAAAGATTTATATCATTGGTACATAATGTACGCGCAACGCGCGTAAACTGAAACTAGTATTTTTAAAGTTATGAGTTCATATATCCTATTTTACAATTTTAATAAATTTTTACACATAAATTTATAATCCACATCGAAACTTATATGTTCAAATGGACCTGTCACAACGATACTACATCTGCTCCTGCCAACGAGTGATTACTCGAAGATCGGGGAATAATAATCGACTAAAGTGCATGAACGAAATCTCCTCATGACGTTCATCACGATTCAGTATAACTAAACTTTCCTGAAGACTCTGTATGGATCAAAATTCGTCCTTAGAATATTCAGGCCAAGATAACATTACGGGAAGAATCCTCAAATCGTCATTTATTAAAATGGTCCGAGAAGCCGCATAGCCTGTGGTCGAGGAGTCGATGAGAGCCGCGGTCAAGGCATCAACGAGAATCGAGGTCGAGGTCGAGTATCGACGATGAAGTTGTAACGAGTAGTTTTCAAGATAGGATATTAAAGATAATATTCCAGTGGATATTCTCTTCATTTGTACTATTAGAGTGTTCCGTATAAATAGAAAAAAGAAAGAGTGATAGAGGGGCATGTGACATTCATTTATAAAGAAAAGGACTTTGACAAAAAGATTCGGTCTTCAATCGATACAAAGATCTACTTTTCACTTGAGATTCTTATCTATACTTTGACATCATATTCGAGAAATCCTCGATTATTCAAGGATTTATCTTTCAATCATTGTCAGGTAAAAAATTCATTTATTCCACCTTTTATTGATTGAATCATTCCCCTTATCTACTTAAATGCCATTTATTATTGTTCATTGAATATTATATGCTATACCACTGCTCTTGATTTTTTAAAGCATTTATCACGTGGTGCCATTACTATCCGCTTAAACACTTATCAATTGTCTTTTCTGATTTATAAGATCTAAGGATATTATTATTAACTAGGATTAATCTTTGTTTATATAAATTTAATTATTTGAACTAGATTTATATTTTTGGTCAAACAGACTCAAAAATTAAGAGTTACTATGGTTAGATTAAGGATTATTTCTCGATGTTATGTGTTTGTATACAACTTGTTGGGATGATTGTTACCTATTTGTATTGTATCGTACTATTACTTTAAATACAATATTTGTTTTGATTGTTACTTAAATTTTATTATATCGTATTGTAGAATCCATCGTTATAACGATAAATAGTGCCACTGATTTTGTGTGGTCACATCATTACCTTATTCTATTTTCTCATCTTGCCCTTACTTATTATTTGATAATTTTATTTTATCTTTTAACCTACATTTTTATCCCACACTTTACTTTTAAAAAAAAATAATATTGTAAGTTTATTCTTCAGATTGTTGATGCATGACATTATGAAATGATGACAAATAATACAATCAATGGGAATGTTATTGTTACATCTCGCGTTTTCGTACGTTAAGAGTTTCGTCTACAGTTAATTGACGTAGACTCAGGGATGAGATCATCTTGACGTTAACATATTTACGCTATTTATAACAAACGATAAATAAGTGTTATGAAGGATAAAGGGGTACACGAATTAAAGAAAACAAGTTTCGTTGAAAATTGCCTATTTGGGATAAAATACGAGTCGAGCAATAATATCCGATATTTATGGACTAGTACCATACAAGGTACCATATGACCATGGTAGTATGATGTATAAAATATATTAAAAATAAGTAGAATTTTAGGTAATTTAAGATAATTCTTAAATATACGGGTAATTGGTTAATTAACGGGTAACGAAACATTACCTAATTACCAAATAAGTGGATAATGACTAATATTTCCCACCCACCCTACGTGCCAACCCACTATCTCTATGTATACATGACTCATACAATTGAGCTTAGGTACTAATTAAGGATAATGGAGATTTAATAAAGACTTGTTACAAGTCTTGATTCCTTCTTGCATTTAGGACAAAAATCAGAAGATAAGAATCATATATTAAGTCTCCATCTTCATTTGGAAAGGAGTAACGTAGTCATTCCCAAAAAGCAAGAAATACATTCTTTCTTGATTTGAAAAATTCAATAACAAAACCTAAGAAAATTCGTTTAGTACCTCAACAAGCAAGAAGTTTGAAGCTGCGTTCAAGAATTTCGATGAAGCAGAAGCTTAATCCGATTTTCGGGGTTCTAAGTTCAATCCACGAAGGTTTTCAAAGGAATATTATATGGAGTTTTCCCTACTCCAAGTATGTTAAGGTTATCCCTTCTTTATTTTGGCATGGTCCAAATTATACAAAAGAAACGAACAAACGCACAATTTCCATAAATTACTCTATTCATAGAAATACTAAGGGTGTCTATATTCTTGATTCCCCATGAGAATTATTATTATCTTCTGTTCATGGGTTTCAGAATAATACGCAGTTGAAAAATATTATCCGGAAGGCATATTGAAATTATTACATATTTTTCATGCATTTCACCCATTTATACATGTGCATTGACCCATGACCAGATGACATTATATATGCGTATATATGTAAATATATGTATATGGGATATGGAAAAAAGTTACGATTTTATATACTCACCACCACCTGATCAGTTGGTATATGTTGATGATGTTGCCCATAGTGGCCGAGACGATATGATGGGATGCCCTCGTTGGCTTGATGATATTATGTACACCCATACCTATGCATGACACGATATTTATACGCACATGCATGACATTATAAATGTTTCAGAATTTACAAAGTTATTCAGAGATAAAGATGTGTTTCATTATTCCATCTTTCATCTATGTCTTTTACATACTAATTTTCATGTCTTACATACTCAGTACATTTTTTGTACTGATGCCCTATTTCACGGGGCCTGCATTTTATGCCGGCAGGTGCAGGTAGGCAAGCTGACGGTCCCCCTTCTTAGGATCCCTGATCAGCGAAAGTTGGCGTGCTCCACTTGATCCGGAGCCGCTTTTGATTTTGGTGCGATACGTTTATATATATATATATATATATATGGGTATGACGTGGCTCAATCTCGTCTTTGTACAGTTATATCTCTATTAGAGGTCTGTAGACATTATGTCTAGTTGGGTTGTATGTGGCCTTGTCGACTTTCAGTTTTAGATGTATAGTTGTCTATAGCAGCCTTGCCGGCTCTCCCACTGTATTCTGCATGTTTACATACATATGCGTTGTTGGTAGGTTTCCTTCATGTATGTTATTTTCGTAATTCAGCGGATGTTATTCAGATTTATATCTTAGACGCATGCTTAGGGGTGTTAGACAGGTAGGACTCAGGCACCCGTCGCGGACCATTGGTTTGGGTCGTGACAAAAGTGGTATCAAAGCAGTTCTGTCCTAGGATTGTCTACAGACCGTGTCTAGTAGAGTCTTGTTTATGGGTATGTTGTGCACCACACTTATGGACAGGAGGCTACAGGACATATAGGATGATATCCTCTCTTTTTATCTCAAATCGTGCGATACAAGAATTCATGTTCCTAACGATATATTATATTTTGCCTTCAAAGAGTACGACCGCCCAGAAGGGAAAGTCTGTTGCTGGTGAGACTACTAGTCGAGCGCCACGAGTTACAAGGGCTCGAGGAGAGTCTCATGGTGAGGTTCCATCTCTGACTTCACATACCCCGCCCTTTCCAGAAGAGCTCCGAGGGGCACCAGCTCCAGCGCCCGCCCCTGTACATTCAGCACCTCAGTCGGATGCACCGGGTCAGGAGATGAGAGAAGTTATTCAGCTATTAACCCGATTAGTAGCCGCGCAGGCTCAACATCAGGAAATAGGTATTGGTTATGCAGATAGGTCCGTCAGTGCGAGGGTTCATGACTTCATTAATTTAGATCCTCCGGTATTCACTGGGGCATATCCGAATGAGGACCCTCAAGTAATTATTGATAGGTTGCAGAGGATGTTACGGGTAATGAAGGACATTGCGACTGAGTCAGTTGAGCTAGCTTCCTATAGACTCCGAGATATTGCAGTTAATTAGTACGAGTCTTGGGAATTGTCCAGGGGTGAGGATGCCCTTCCAACAGTATGACAGGAGTTTACAGAAGCTTTTCTTCGTCATTATCTGCCACCGAAGATTAGACGGGCCAGAGTTGATAGGTTCTTGACCCATCAGCAGGGTAATATGAGTGTTCGGGGGTATAGTCTTCAGTTTGATTCATTGGCTAGATATGCTCCCACTATTGTATCTAAGATGGAGGATCGAGTTCACCGGTTTTGGATGGGATTAGAGCCTCACTTGCTTAATGATTGTATGTCGGTCTCACTTTAGCCAGACATTGATATTTCTCATATTCAGGCATACGCTCAGGGTGTAGAGGAGCATAAACAGAAATAGAGGGCCGATCATGAGCATGATAGGGCCCAGAATAAGAGAGCGAGGTCTTTTGGTCCTTCTGGTGAGTTTCGAGGTGGTCAGAGGCAAAAGTACCCGAGGTTCCATACCAGCCATCGGCTAGCACACCCCTTCAGTTTGGCGGTAAGAGATTTGATCATTCTATATATTCAGGGTCTGGTCAGAATTTCAGGGCCTCAGGTTCTGAGTATAGGGGTGAGTGAAATTAGATGAGGCTATCCTTGCCACGATGTGCTTAATGGGGTAAGCAACATACCGGGCAGTGCCGTATGGGGTTAGGTATTTGTTATACTTGTGGTTATTCGGGCCACGTTATGTGGGATTGTCCGATGAGAGGTGATGCAAGCATAGTTCAGCCGTCGGGATCTGTAGCTGGTTCATCATCATCAGTACGCCCCCTGGGCAAGGTCCCCAAGCACCAGTGAGTCATGGCAGAGGCAGAGGCAGAGCATCTATCTCGAGCAGCCCTCAGAATCACATTTATGTGTTGGCAGGATGACAGGACCAAGGGCCATCGCCTGATGTTGTTACATGTATATTATCAGTCTCCTCATATGATATATATGCACTAATTGACCCAGGTTCCACCTTATCATACGTTACTCCGTTGGTTGCTAGTAAATTTGAAATAAAACCTGAATTGGTTAAACCTTTTGAGGTGTCTACACCTGTTGGGGACTCGGTGATAACTAAGCAAGTATATATGGGTTATATAGTAGTGGTTTATGGTCGATCTACCGTAGCATACTTAATCGAGTTAGATATGGCAGAATTTGATGTTATAATAGGTATAGATTGGTTGGCTTCTTGTCATGCCAACGTTGATTGTAGATCAAAGATAGTCCGATTTCAATTTCCAGGGGAGCTTGTTTTGGAGTGGAAAGGTAATACGGCATTGCCGAGAGAAAGATTCATTTCCTATCTCAAGGCAAGGAAGATGATCAGAAAGGACTGTATTTATCACTTAGTTCGGGTTCAGGATGTGGGAGTGGAGTCACCAACCATTCAGTCCATCCTAGTGGTTAATGAGTTTCCCGATGAACTTTCGGGTCTCCCGCCAGAGCAAGAAATTGAGTTTGATATAGACCTACTACCAGATACTCACCCAATATCTATTCCTCCCTATAGAATGGCCCCCGCAGAGCTTAAAAAGTTGAAAGAACAATTAAAGTACTTGCTTGAAAAAGGCTTTATTAGACCTAGTACATCACCATGGGGAGCACCTGTATTATTTGTGAGGAAGAAAGATGATTCCTTATGGATATGTATTGATTATAGACAGCGGAATAAGGTTACGATCAAGAATAAGTACCCGCTCCCAAAGATTGATGATTTATTTGATTAATTGCAAGGTTCCAAGTATTTTTCAAAAATAGACTTGAATTCTGGGTACCATCAGGTAAGGGTTAAGGATGAAGATATTCCGAAGACAACATTCAGGACTAGATATGGGCACTTTGAGTTTTGTGTTATGTCGTTCGGTTTGACCAATGCCCCAACAGTGTTCATGGACTTGATGAACTGTGTATTCAGGACTTTTTAGATCTGTTAGTAATTATATTTATCGACGATACATTGGTGTATTCTCGTTCAGAGGCTGAACATACAGATCATTTGCGTACTGTGCTCAGAATTCTACAAAAAGGGAAGTTGTATGCAAAATTTTCTAAATGTGAATTCTGGTTAAACTCTATAGCTTTCCTTGGGCATATTTTTTTGGGTGAAGGCATCCAGGTGGATACACAAAAGATTGAGGCAGTAAAGACTTGGCCTAGACCCACAACACCGACGGAGGTTCGTAGCTTTCTCGTTTTGGCAGGTTATTACAGGACATTTGTGGAAGGATTTTCTTTTCTTTCAGCACCTTTAACAAAGTTGACTCAGAAGGGAGCAAAGTTTCAATGAACTGACGCTTGCGCACGGAGTTTCCAGGCCTTAAAGGACAAATTAACTTCAGCACCGGTTCTAACGCTCCCAGAAGGGACCGATGGTTATATGATCTATTGTGACACTTCAGGCGTTGGATTGGGTTGTGTGCTGATGCAACATGGTAAGGTTGTGGCTTATGCTTCTAGACAACTAAGAAAGCACGAGAAAAACTACCTGACCCACAATTTAGAGTTAGCTACGGTGATTTATGCACTAAAGATATGGAGGCACTACTTGTATGGCATTCATGTTGATATCTATACGGATCATAAGAGCCTCCAGTACATCTTCAAGCAAAAGGAATTGAATCTACGTCAAAGGAGATGGTTGGAGTTACTTAAAGACTGATGTTGATATTTTATACCATCCGGGGAAGGCGAACGTAGTAGCTGACGCCGTCAGCCGTAGATCTATGGGTAGCCTATCATATTTATAGCCAGAAAAGAGGAAAATAGCCCATGAGGTTCATCAGCTAGCTAGTCTTGGAGTTCGGTTACTAGACTCAGGTGATATTGGAATTACTATTCAGGATACGACACCATCCTCTTTAGTGACTGAAGTAAAGAAATGCCAGTATGAGGATCCTTTGTTAGTTCATTATAGGGATACCACCATTCAGAAGGAGAAGACACCGTTTAGAATTACAAAATATGGGGTCCACAGATATCGAGGATGATTATGTGTCCCTAATGTTGCAGGGCTACGTCAGCAGGTTATGGCAAAAACTCATTATTCTCGTTATTCTGTCCATCCAGGAGCGACCAAGATGTATCATGATATCAGGGAAGTGTATTGGTGGGATGGAATGAAAAAGGATATAGCAGAATTTGTTGCTCAGTGTCCTAACTGTCAGCAAGTTAAGATTGAGCATAAAAAACACGGTAGATTATTGCAGGCCATGGAGATTCCGACTTGGAAATGGGAAATAATCAATATGGATTTCATCGTGGGCTTACCTCGTACCCAGCGTAAGTTCGATTCAATATGGGCGATTGTTGATAGGCTTACAAAGTCAGCCCATTTTATGCCCGTTAGTACTACATATTCCTCAGAGGATTATGCAAGGCTTTATATATAGGAAATAGTACGACTGCATGGTGTCCCCGTATCTATTATCTCGGATAGAGGAGCTCAATTTATAGCTAACTTCTGGAGGTCCTTCCAAAAAGGACTGGGGACTCAAGTAAGTCTTAGTACAACATTTCATCCCCAGACAAATGGACAGGCTGAGCGTACTATTCAGACACTGGAGGATATGTTACGAGCATGTGTGATGGACTTCAAAGGTAGCTGGGATGACCATTTGCCACTTATTGAGTTCGCATATAATAATAGCTACCATTCTTGTATTCAGATGGCTCCATACAAACCTCTTTACAGACGGAAGTGTAGGTCGCCTATAGGGTGATTTGATGTTGGGGAATCTGGATTACATGGGCTATACCTAGTTCAGCAAGCCATAGAAAAAGTAAAGCTTATCCGGGATCGTCTATTGATAGCTCAGAATCATTAGAAGTCATATTCTGACGTGCGACGTCGAGATTTCGAGTTCAGGGTTGATGATTGGGTATTCTTAAATGTGATGACCCGACCAGTCATCTCATGAGTTACCACTCCATTTTCCCTATCTTTGCTTCTTTATGCTTTGTTTATCCGTTTTATGTGGTATCGGGTTGGTCGGATCGAATCCGGAATAATTTTGGTAAGGTTTGAGACACTTAGTCTCTTTAGAGTGAGTTCAAGTTGGAAAAGTCAATTGGATGTTAGCTTATATGTTAGAGGGCTCGGATGTGTGTTTCGATTGTTCGGTTATCTTCGGGAGGTGATTTGTGACTTAGGAGTGTAATCGGAATGAGTTTTGGAGGTTCGGATCAGATTTAGGCTTGAATTGGCGAAGTTGATATTTTGGCGATTTCCGGTTGATATGCGAGATTTTGATATAGGAGTCGGAATGGAATTCCGAGAGTTGTAGTAGTTCCGTTGTATCATTTGGTATGTGTGTGCAAAATTTAGGTCATTCAAACGTGGTTTGGATGGGTTTTTGATCAAAAGTGGAATTCGAAAGATTTTTTAAAAATTTGGCTTGAATCCGAGGTGTTTTGGTTGATTTGATGTTGTTTGAGGTGTTTTGAAGATTTGAACAAGTTTGGATAAGGTATTGGAATATGTTTGTGCCTTTGATTGAGGCCTCGGGGGCCTCAGGTGAGTTTCGGAGGGTTGAACGGATCATTTTAAGTTAAGAAAAATTGCAGAAAATAGTTTCAGCTATTGCAGGTATTTTGGTCTTCGCGCTCGCGAGTGGACCCTCGCATTCGCGAAGGGTCAGGAAGGGAGGCTTCAGGTTTGGCCTTCGCGTTCGCAAAGGGGAGTTCCGCGTTCGCGAAGGGCTGTATTAGTAAGCATCACGTTCGCGAGAAGCTTGGTCGCGTTCGCGTAGGTTGGTGAAGCTGAGGAATCGCGTTCGCGATGGTGGGGTCGTGTTCGCGAAGAAGATTTTTGGTCAACGGGATTTTTGTGCTTTGCGAACATAAGGCTTTGACCGCGTTCGCGAAGAAGGAATTAAGGCCTGGGCAGAAGGTTTAAAAGGTCATCTTGTCCGCGAATGTGAGGTTGATTTCTTCCATTGTTGGTCGTTTTTGGAGCTTTTTGAAGGGGATTGAAGAGGGATTTAAGGGGAATCACTTGTAGGTAAGATTCTTGGACTTAAAACTCGATTCTAATGTGAATTCCACCTAAATAATCATGGAAATTAAGCCAACAATTGAAGAACTAGGGCTTGAAAATTTAGACCTTTGATTGAGGATTTGAAGGACCATTTGAGGTCGGATTTCAGAACTTTTGACATGTATGAACTCGTGGGGAGATAAGTAATTATTGATGTAAAAATTATCGAATTCCAAGACATGGTCTCAGGGGTCGGGTTTTAGTGATTTCGGGATTTATGTTGTAAATTGATTATTTTTGCTTGGGCTTTGTTCCCTTAGCATATTTTGACGTCGTCATTCTGATTTTTGATAGATTTGACGCGAGTGGAGGCCGATTCGAGGGGCAAAGGCGTCGCGATCTAGAGATTTGATCGGTTCGAGGTGAGTAATGATTGTAAATGATGTTCTGAGGGCATGAAACCCCGGACTTGCACATCGTTGTGCTATATTGAGGTGACATACACGCTTGATGATGAACGTGGGGTCGTGCACTGTTGGGGATTGTGACTTGGTCCATCCCGAATGACTATATACTGCGTATTTGACTGAAATCTATTTGCTATCATCATGATTTGGGCTGATGCCATATTTGGGCCTTGTGCCAACTATTTGAATCCTTCAGGAATTTTACTGGTATTTCCTCACTGTTTTGACTTTGTACTTGAACTCAGTCGTGTTATATTTTACTGTTTTCATACTCAGCCATGTTTACTATGTTTTAACACTTAAATGATCTTTTAAATGATATTTTGGGCTGAGAAACATGTTTTACTATTATCCGAGTGGCTTGTGAGGATTTTTGATTGAGTGAGGCCGAGGGCCTGAGATATGTACACCACGAGGTAGCTTGATTGATATGAGGTCGAAGTCCTAGTGATGATGCCACGAGGTGGCTTGATATTGCGCTTGGGCCGTAAGGGGCCCCTCCAGGAGTCTGTACACCCCCAGTGAGCGCAGGTACCCATTGTGATGTGAGATTGAGCCCAAGGGGCTGGTATTGTTCTATGTGATTGCCCGAGGGGCTGGTACTATTATGAGATGTTACCCAAGGGGCAGATTTGTTGATACTGTGCCCGAGGGGCGAGCCTTTATGTGTTTAATTTTCATAATTGACTGTCAATTACCTGCTTAATTATTGAAAAAAAGCTTTTCACGAAACTGCATTTGAGCTAAAGAATTTTACCTATCTTTCACTGATTTACTGTTTTTAAATGGTTTTACTGCTTCATTATAGAATGCTTTGTGCCTTACGTGATTTCTTGCATTTAGTCCTTATTTACATTTGTTACTCACTGAGTTGGAGTACTCACTTTACTCCCTGTACCCCTGTGTGCAGATTCAGGCTGATCCTGCCAGTGCGAGTTGAGTGCTCCTGGTGGACATTCGGAGTTCACGAGGTAACTGCTTGACGTCCGCAGTCCCGTGTTTCTCTCTCTTTATCATTTCCATTTCTTATCATACATTTGTAATAGTTTGTAAATTTTTCAGACTTGTATTAGATTTTATAGATGCTCATGACTAGTGACACCTCGGTTTTGGGTTGTGTTGGATTGTTCTTCCGCATATTTATGATATTATCTGCTACTTATTATTATTAAACTATGCTTTAGACGATTTTCTTGTTGTTTAACT
Source organism: Nicotiana tabacum (assembly GCF_000715075.1). Classification (NCBI taxonomy): domain Eukaryota; kingdom Viridiplantae; phylum Streptophyta; class Magnoliopsida; order Solanales; family Solanaceae; genus Nicotiana; species Nicotiana tabacum. The sequence goes on from NC_134099.1 coordinate 82,546,089, forward strand.
GTTTAACCTCGAATTGGAAATAGTTGGATGGCCTTGTCTTCACGAGAGGTGCCATCACGACCAGGTCCGGATTTAGGATCATGACATTAAAGGTGTCACGTATGAAGGGTGTGATGAGATTTGGCAAGAAAGTCAAACTTAGCCCACGGTATATTGGGCCTTATAGGATCATTCAGAGAGTGGTCCAAGTAGCTTATGAGTTAGAATTGCCCTCGGAGTTGGAGTCTATCCATCCGGTTTTTCACGTATCTATGCTACGGAAGTGCATTGGCGATCCTACCCCAGTGGTGCCCATAGATGATGTACAAATTATAGAGGACTTATCATACGAGGAAATTTCGGTTGTCATCCTAGATCGACAAATCCACAAGATACGAAATAAGGAGGTAGCCTCCGTGAAAGTACTTTGGAGGAACAACAATGTGGAAGAAATGACTTGGGAGGCCGAGGAAGACATGAAGTCTAGATATCCCTACTTATTTCCTCCTCCAGAAAAGGGTCCGATTGAGACGTCATAACCATAAGGTACGTGTATAAATTCTTGTGTTGGTTATTGTCGTTGGTCATGTGAGGCCATTGTCGTTATTCATAATTATGGCCCTATGTGGCATTCGGTTATTAAGCTTCTATGGGGAGAATTGGTAGTAGTGTTGTTACAAATGCGACCATGCTAAAGTTATATAGATCATGGGAAGTTAAACATTCGAGGACAAATGTTTCTAAGAGGGGAAGGATGTTACATCTCGCATTTTCGTACGTTAAGAGTTTCGTCTGCAGTTAATTGACGTAGATTCAGGGATGAGATCATTATGACATTAACATATTTACGCTATTTATAATAAGCGATAAATAAGTGTTATGAAGGATAAAGGGGTACACGAAATAAAGAAAATGAGTTTCGTTGAAAATTGCCGATTTGGGATAAAATACGGATCGAGCAATAATATCCGATATTTATGGACTAGTACCATACAAGGTACCATATGAACACGGTAGTATGATGTATAAAGTATATTAAAAATAAGTAGAATTTTAGGTAATTTAAGATAATTCTTCATTGTACGGGTAATTGGTTAATTATCGGATAACGAGACATGACCTAATTACCAAATAAGTGGATAATGACTAATATTTCCCACCCCACCCAACGTGGAAGCCCACTATCTCTATGTAGACATGACTCTTACAATTGAGCTTAGGTGGCTAGATAAGGATAATGTGGATTTAATAAAGACTTGTTACAAGTCTTGATTCCATCTTGCATTTTGGAAAAAAATTAGAAGATAAGAATCATATATTAAGTCTCCATCTTCATTTGGAAAGGAGTAACGTAGTCATTCTCAAAAAGCAAGAAATACATTCTTTCTTGATTTGAAAAATTCAATAACAGAACCTAAGAAAATTCGTTTAGTACCTCAACAAGCAAGAAGCTTGAAGTTGCGTTCAAGAATTTCGAAGAAGCAAAAGCTTAATCCGATATTTGGGGTTCTAAGTTCAATCCACGAAGGTTTCCAAAGGAATATTATACGGAGTTTTCCCTACTCCATGTATGTTAAGGCCATCCCCTCTTTCTTTTGGCATGATTCAAATTATACAGAAGAAACGAGTAAACGCACAGTTTCCATAAATTACTCTATTCATAGAAATACTAGGGGTGTCTATATTCTTGATTCCCCATGAGAATTATTATTATCTTCTGTTCATGGGTCTCAGAATAATACGCAGTTGAAAAAGTTTATCCGAAAGGAATATTGAGATTATTACGTATTTTTTATGCATTTCACCTATTTATACATGTGCATTGACCCATGACCAAATGGTATTATATACGCGTATATACGTATATGAGATATGGGAAAAGGTTACGGCGTTATATATGCACCACCACCTGATCAACTAGTATATGTTGATGATGTTGCCCATAGTGGCCGAGACGATATGATGGGATGCCCTCAGTGGCTTTATGATATTATGTACACCCATACCTATGCATGACATGACATTTATACTCACGTGCATGACATTATAAATGTTTCAGAATTTACAAAGTTATTCAGAGATAAATGTGTTTCTTTATTTCATGTTTCATCTATGTCTTTTACGTACTAATTATCATGCCTTACATACTCAGTATATTTTCTGTGTTGACGCCCTATTTCACGGGGCCTGCGTTTCATGCCTGCAGGTGCAGGTAGGCAAGCTGACAGTCCCCCTTCTTAGGATCCTTGATCAGCGAAAGTTGGCGTGCTCCACTTGATCCGGTGCTGCTTTTGATTTTGGTACGATACGTTTGTATATATATATATATGGGTATGATGTGGTTCAGTCCCGTCTTTATACAGTTATGTTTCTATTAGAGGTCTGTAGATAGTATGTCTAGTTGGGTTGTATGTGGCCTTGTCGTCTTTTAGTTTTGGATGTATAGTTGTCTATAGCAGCCTTGCCAGCTCACCTACTGTATTTTGTATGTATTCGTACATATGTCTTGTTGGCAGGTTTCCTTCATGTATGTTATTTTTGTATGTATTCTTAGACGCATGCTTAGGGGTGTTAGACAGGTAGGACTTAGGCACCCGTCGCGACCCATCGGTTTGGGTCGTGACAATTATATTCATTGAAACGATATAGTGGAATACAATACAATATGATACATTATGAAATAATAACATTCATCCAAACAAGATGTCATTACGTTCTATATTTGCCATAAGTCTTTTTTAGTCTAGTTAGAAATTTAAATGTTCGTAGAAACAATTATGAGATTAGGGAGCTTCTAGTTAAAAATTCTAAATTATACATATTAGAAGTCAAACTATTTGGTAAAAGAATTAGATAAACCTGAAATTAAATAAATTTGATAAAGAAGATTCATATAGTCAACTATATATTCTAACTAAGATTGGATCAAATGATTGATTAATTTATTTGAAATATTTACGATTTCATGAGTTCTTTCTATAATAAATTTAGTGTGTCACCTTTTTCTAAGGTATATGTAATGTGTTTTTTCTAATTTTCTTATCATATTTGATTTTTTTATTTTTTGAAAGAAGGACAACATATTTACCATAAGCAATTTTTTTTACGAAAAGAAAAATACAAGACAAAAAAGCTCCTCTTTTCTCTCGGCCTACGATAACAGAATACCATCTCTCTATATAGGCGCACGTCATTGGTTCAACCATCGTATTCCACCGACAATGCACGACAAAAGGCCGGCCACGGAAGATACAGAATACGACGCAGGCTCCAGTTCAATTGGCCAAGGGGACACGAAGGACAGTATACTCAAAGCTCAAGTGGAAATGGCACGATTACGTGTGATGCTAATTACTCCGCCTAATGTTGGGACTTCGAGGGAAAACCCTAACGTGGTGAGTCAAAGTGGAGTGGCTAAAATGCAAACAAGCCCACTCACTGGGAAACCCAATTCTCCAGCGAATTTGGCTGCTAGTCCACAGAAATCTAAGCTTGCAAAGCAGCCGCCACCACCTATGGAAGAGAAGAAGACGTGGGCGAATCTATTGACAGGGAATCAACTAACTTCAAAATGTATCATGCAATTTATTGCCCCGATAATAAAAAATGGTGTTAAAATGGTTCAATTTAACAAAGCTGAGGTCGAAAAGGAAGCTGAAAATTGGAAATATGCACTGATCCTCAACGGGTTAGGGATTCTCCAACTATTGGGGCAATCACCAGATTCCTAAGGAGCTAGTGGACGTTTCAGCATCAACCTCACACATAGTACCATAACGATGGTTATTTTGTGATACAATTCTATATGTGGTGATCAGAATGATGTCTTGATATCCGGACCTCATATGCTGAATAGTAAATCAGTGATTGTCAAACTAATTTCAGTGAGGAGATACCTAAAATAATTCCCCTTTGGGTAACATTTCTTAACTTACCCCTAAGTTGCTGGAGTCCCAACTCTCTGAGCAGGCTAGCTAGTATATTAGAAACTCTTCTATGTGCTGATGAATGCACCTCTCGCAAAGAGAGGATTTCGTTTGCTCGAGTGATTATTGAAATGGACATTACTATCCCATTACCTGAAACTATCAAAGTGTTGGATTTATATGGCAAGACTAGACTAAGAGGTCAAATATGAATGGTGGCCTCAATACTGCCTAGTATGCTGCCAACTTCGACATATATGTCAGGAAAAGCAAGCTAAGCCCCAACCTAAGAAAGCCAAAATTTAGGCAAGGAAAACTAAGCAAGTTTGACAAAGTAAGGATTCCCCAATATCACCAATACCTGAGGTGCCATCAGCTGATGTGGAGGGTGATCCTGAAAATGGAAAAGATGGATAGATGTTATGACCCAAATTTCTCTCCGTAGGATGTCATGATGGCACCGAGTCTTAGGGACTATTTAAGCCTAACATTTACAAAAATAATGACCATATTTAAATAATGACTAACAAATGCAAAATAGAAATTTCTATACAAGATTACAATCCCAAAATCGGTAGTACAAGTCATAAGCTCTACTGAATTTGCTAGAAAACCTATAAATACAACTGTTTCAAAATAGAGATAAAGCAATGCAAGTACAATATCAGAAGGTGACTCTGAAGCCTGTGAACACAACAACATGTTTATCTTGAGTCTCCACAGCAAGATGCGTACAACTAGCTAGCGATCGGCTAACTCCAAAATACCTGTATCTGCACAAAAATATGCAGAAATATAGTACGAGTACACCACAACGGTACTCAATAAGTATCGAGATTAATCTCAGTTGAGTAGCAACGAGGGACAATCAAGATATATACTAGACTAGATAACCTAGACAAGTATAAGTGGAGAACTAACAGAGTACGAAATCTATACAAACTACGCATAATGACAACAATAATACAGTGTTTGCAATAAATAGAAGCAAAAATTAGCAGTGAAACAAAAATAAGTAATAACACAGTAGAGTAAGTTGAACACAGTTTAAATCCGGTGAAAACAAATAAAGGAATGACAAGTAGCAACTCGACAAGAATAACCGCTTTTACAATAGGTTTATCTAATAATCTCCACGAGGTACCAAACCTCAAAATATTCAGAAGTCACGGGTCCCAATTAGTTAACCCTAAACACTTGGCATCTTGTGCCCTCATTACAACAGGTAACTACATGAATGACTCACATGCCAATAGAACCATTCTCACATAGAAGGTAAGTAGATGAGGGTGTGTAGGAATTATCAATAACATCAGGATCCATCTTCTTAAACCGATAGGGGTGATTAACTATGTGTATTCTTGCACAAGTGTTCTATCACAGTTCAAGCCAACTAGTAAGAGTAGAGAGAATAAATGACACGTAAGAACGATTCCCACAATTTGCACAAGTTAAGACTCACACAGGTTAGGCACGCTACTACATAAATATCAACAACAACAATGCCCCCATGCCATCACAAGTCATCACAAATTAATCCCCGACATACCCATCTTGTCTCGCCACGTGCACCATAATAAAGTAAATGCCCGCCTTGTCTCACCGCACTCGCATAGTAATGTTCCCACCTTGCCTCGCCACATGTGCAAATACACAGATATAGCCTACCTTGTCACACCGCATGTGCATCATCAATAGTAACAATAGCACAGCAGAAACCTCGTGCAAACACCCGAACAAATTCTTCCAACAATATCACATGCAAAAAACACAACAACACAATAGAATGGCCTTCACAATAGTTGCCCATATTCCACAACATTTCTTCTAAACAATTTCAATACCACAACCGCGTATAGCCCTCAGCTCAACAAACTGAGTACCATAGCAACAACCACAACAATACACGAGAATACGACAAGTAAATCAACCCAAGATCTTATGAACACAAGAAACAGTAGAACAAGCTCACAAAGAATAAACAAAATAGAGAATATTAGCCTCAATAAGAATAACTCAACAGGGGAGAAATAATACGCAACAAATGATTCCAAAAAAGTACAATTCGGCAACAAGGGAGATAACCTGAGTCAATAATTCCAAATAAGGATGAAACAACTATGATAAAGGATAACTAACTTCACTTAGGGTTGAGCAATTGCGAAAGAGATACAACAAATTCAATAAGTAACAGAAAAGATGATCATAACCTCAATTAAGTATATACAATTACGAAAGAGATAATAATAATTTCAATTAATGATACGCAATTAAGAAATGATAGCATGGCAATTGAAAAGGCACAACATCAGTTAAGCTACACGAGGGTCAAATAGGCAATAAGATTGGAATATGATGCAATTAATTCCAATTAAAATATGTAGAGATGAAACTAGTAAATGGGAAATATAATCTTAACAAAACAACTTCATATCTAAAAAACATAAGAACATAGGAGCCCTAAAAGAGTAACTTTCTACAAATAAGCCCGAGCACGTACTCGTCCCCCTGCAGACACGAACTTCACATGGCACAATTAGCATAAAAGACTCAAATCCTAAGGGGTAGTTTCCCCCACACAAAGTTAGGCAAGATAGTTACCTCAAAGAAGCTAGACCGATACTCTAAATGACCCTCTCAAGTGAAACAACCTACGGACGGCTCAAATCTAGCTAAAATAACTTAAAATCATAAATAACACCCATAAGAAACAATCCCGGATAATAAAGTCTCGATCTTTAATAAAAACTAAAAAGTCAACCCTCGGGCTTGCACCTCAGAACTCGAAAAATTGTCACAAAACCCAAACTCCCAGTCCAATACGATTTCAACCATATCAAAATTATCAAATTCGGATACTAGTTCATCCCTCAAATAATCATTTTATATTTTGAAAGGTTGCTTAAAAAATCCCCAATTTTTCTCAACTCAAAACACTAATTATAAGATAAAAAGTAAGATAGAATCATGAAATATAATAAATTTCGAGTGAAGAATACTTACCCCAATGATTTACTTGAAAAACTCACGAAGAATCGCTCAATATCGAGCTTCATAACTCAAAAAATGATTAAATGGCTAACCCTCAGAATAGAGTACTTTTATATTCTGCCCAGGTATTGTACATCGCGATCGCGAAGAGGAAATGACTAATGTCCAAAATTAATGCTGCGCGATAGCGAGCAAATGAGTGCAATCACGAAAAGGAAAAAATTCTGATGCCAAGGACTGCACTACGCGACGGCATCAGATCACATGCGTCGCAAAGGAGAAGAGGAAATCACCAACTGTTACAGCTGAGCTATGCGAACGCGGACAGCGAGATGTGAATGCGGAGAAGGCTGATGCACACGTACGCAATTGTGGATTGGTACATGCGAACGCGAAGAACAAATATTGCTTCCTCCAAAATTACACTATGCGAACGCGAAGGATTTGACGCGAACGCGATTAAGTAACCAAATACTAGCAAAACAATAGTCCAACAGCATGGAGCCCGTAGCCTATACGAACACACTCGAGCCTTCGGGACCCCGTGAAACATGCCAACAAGTTCCATAACCTAACACAGACTCACTCGAGGTCTCAAATCACATCAAACAATGTTGAAACTACGAATCATACCATGAACTGAACTTATGAACTTTCAATTTTCCAGTTTCTAAAACTCGCACCAAAACCTTTCAAATTAACCCGGAATGATGTCAAAGTTTTCTTGCAAGTCCCAAATGACATAACAGAGCTATTCCGACTCTCAAAATCGGATTCTAACCCTAATATCACCAAAGTCAACTCTTGGTCAAACCTCTCAACCTTCCAAAACTTCAACTTTTCAAACTTTTGCCTAAATGCTTCAAATTACCCTACGAACCTCTAAATCCAAATCCGGATGCACGCCTAAGTCCATAATAACCATATGATGCTGTTGAAATCTTCAAAACACCATTTTGGAGTCATTTTATCAAAGCTAAAACTCCGGTCAACTCTTACCACTTAAGCTTCTAAAATAAGAATCATTCTTCTAAATTGACTCCGAATCATCCGATAACTGCACTCGACTGCACACACAGATTAGAACATATAATATGAAGCTACTCGAGACCTTAAGCCATTGAACTTGATATTAATTCTCAAAATGACTGGCCGGATCATTACAGTAGACAAAAGTGAAAGGAAAAGCAGTTTCAAGGACTCAGGTAGTCAATGAAAGTAGTCAATACCTTGTGGATGTTGATAATGGTTTTACTCCTATAGAGGAATATCAATTCAATAGGTGTTGCAAGTAGACCTAGAAATGGTGGACACAAAATTCAGTTTTAGCCAAGGAGGAAAGTCTCCTGACCCCACATCAACCACTAATGATTATTGCTACATGAAATATTAAGGTGTTTAATAAGATTTTTAAGCACAAGGAGATGAAGAAGGTAATAAATGAAGAGAAAATACTAGTTTTAGTTATTACAGAACATAGAGTTATTAAACAAAATTCCTGAATGATTATAAAAAAGTCTTTCCTACCTGGAGTTGGCATGTAACTATGATACTAATGGGCGAGGAAGGATATGGATAGTATGGGGTCATAGGCAGGTTGATGTTACAGTGCTTTGTACAAGATCTCAGTTCATTCACTGTACTATTAAAAGTGCAGACTATACTATTTAGTTTGAATTCACTGCAATATATGGCCTTCACACAATTATTGATAGGAAGCACCTATGGCAGGATGTGACAAAAATATATCCCAATATTTAAAGCCCATGGCTCATTATGGGAGATTTCAGTGCAGTACTCCAACCGGACAACAGAATGGGAGGAAGTGCAATACAACATGTAAAGGTGAAAGATTTTGAGGAATTCTTAGGGTCAGCTGGTCTAATAGTGATGAAAACAGTGGGAATATTCTATTCCTGGACTAATTCACACATTCACAGCAGAATTGATAGAGACCTGGTCAGTCCTACTTGGATGTCTCTATGGCCCCAAATTGCAGATGAAGCTAAAGACCCTTATTTTTTTGACTGTTCCATGCTTTGCATTACATTCAGCAGGAGCCCAAGAAAGATGGCAAGGCCTTTTAGGTTCTTTAATCACTTGACTGCTCATACAGAACTTCTTAATATTGTCTCTACTATGTGGAATTGGACTGTGCAAAGGGAGTATATGGAACAAGTCTGGCACCAGCTCAAACTAATGAATGAAGGGATAAAAGCTTTAAAACGAGCATGTGTTCTGTAAAGTCAAGTAGAAGATACAAAATACTAGACAAGATTTATATGATATTCAAGAGAAGCTATAACCGGTTACAATGATCCAAAGTTATATGATACAGAGAAAGAGCTTAACTCAACTTAGAGAAATGGATCCTAGTAGAGGAAAGTATTCTAAGACAACAATCTAGAGTTCATTGGCTGAGGCTAGGGGACACCAACTTATATTTTTCCATGTCTGTCTAAAAAATAGGATTGCCCAGAATCATATTAACAGGCTGACCACTACTAGTGGAGATGTAGTACACATTGACAGGGCAGTTGAAGCAGAGATCATTGGATTTTACAAGGGACTGCTAGGCACTTATGCTACACAACTACCTGCAATTATACCTAGTATTCTAGTTGGTAGCCCTATTCTGGATAACAAACAAAAACTATCCCTTATAGCTCCAGTCACAAGAGAAGAAATCTACCTAGACTTGAAAGATATATCTGATCTAAAGACCCCAGGATATGATCGTTTCAATGCCTGCTTCTTTAAGAAATTATGGCCTATTATTAGAGATGATGTTTCAGATGTTGTGATCTAGTTTTTTTAGACCACATGGATATATAAGGCTATCAACTGCACCAGTATAACCTTGATTCCTAAGGTACTATCTCCCTCTACTATTAAGGAATTTAGGCCCATATCTTGCTGCACTATATTATACAAACTGATCTCTGAGGTTATTATTGTGAGCACGTGATTTTTGCCCTAAATATGATTATTCCCAAAATCCCAAATAAAATAATTTTCCTTTATTTTTACAATTTTCGTGCATTTTGGTGTCATTTTCTGATAATTGTTGCATTCCATTTGCGCATGTTAATTCTATAAAGTACAAAAATATGCATTTTTGCGTTTAAGTTTTAGTATCAATTAAGGGTTAATTGTTTTAAAAAACAAAACATGAAAATCACAAAAAAACAAATTAGTTCACTTTTGCATTTTAGTGATTTTTATTGTGAATTTGTCATGAAATAGCTTTTGAACAATTTTAGTAATTAATTAGTCTTTGTTTTGAAATAACTAGGATTTCATGTTAGTTTTACATTTCCATAAAAATTAGAAAAAAATTATAAAAATTGTAAAAGTGAGAAAAGAAAATAAAAAGGAAATAAGAATAGAAATTGGGTCTTAATAAAAGACCCAAATTTGGGCCAAATCAGAAGAATTGTTCAGGCCCAAATGTCTCAACTCGTTGCAAACTAGTCCAGCCCAAATCCTTATCCGGTCCGACCCCTCTTCTAAACGAAACGATGCCGTTTCGTTATCTTTGAATCAGGACCGCTGGATCTCATCAATCCAACGGTCCGGAACTAACGAGGTTCCAGATTTAAAAAGGTCCGAAAGGCCACCCCAAACCCTCGTCTCCCTCACCCCACCCCTCCTCTCAAACCCTAATCCGCGCTGCCCCTAAATCCCTCACCGGCGGTGAATACAACCTACGCCGTTCACCCCTAGATTAACACCACAGATCCCCCATGAACCCCTCTTTCCACTCCCGTTATTAGTTTTCCTCGAATGTTGCCGGAGCTCGTCGAATCTTAGTTTGAAGCTTTCCGGCCAAGTGGCAAGTTCATCCAAACCAGCCCAAAATCAAACCACACAATCCCTGGCCTTCCCTCAACACTAATCCATGTTTATTTTTCTTCAAATCACTGTGAAACGGCTCGAGTCTTAGATCTAAGAATTTCTGGCCAAAACCTTAAACCAAATCTTTGTGATTTCGAACCGTAGTATCCTTAACCATGTGTTCTCTGGTAAGAACACATGGTTAGGGATGTTACGCGTCAAAAATCTGAAAGGATTCAGACGTTTCTGACTGGCCAGAGTTCCTCGTGCCTCTGTGAGTTTTTACTATTTCTTTTTTACTCGCATGTTTGAAGTTTTAGTTATAGTTTTTGTTTCGTTAATTTTTCTGTTAATTTTATGATTTATTTGTATTAGTTTAAGTTCTGCCAATTGTTGATGAGTTCTGAGTTGATATTTGTTTGAATGATTATGAGTTTATGGGTTAAGAATTAGTGTCAGTTCATTTAATGTTGATCATGTTGGTTTAAGCTTTGCTTTGATCGAGTATAGTTTCTGGGTTCCCTTAGCTTGACTGAGTTGGTATAGTTGAACAATTGGGTTGGTTAGTTTAATTAGTTGATTGCTGAGTACTAATTAATCAATTTCAGTTAGTTTTAGATTAAATTAGGGGATTGGTTATAACTGTTAAGGATGAGGGTAGGATCAGTAAATTAGAGAAGCCTTCAGGGGTAGTCTGGATATGGAAAAGGGTAGTTCTGATAGGAATAGTAATTTCAAAGCATGTGGAAGGGCAGTATGGGTATTGTATGGGTAGAGGAATACCCTAGGGCCTTCTAGAATGGGATTTTAGTGCACATTTCAGCACAAAAGGGGTGCTTACTTGTTTAGCAAGTCAAGAATAGGGGGATTAAACTGAAAATAGGGAAGGGACCAATTAGAAAATCAGAATCTGATCTATTCTCTTTGGGGTTGCCTATAAAAGGGCATGAAATGCCTTGGAAAAGGGGTCCTTCTTCTTCCTTCAGCTTTAAGCTCGAAAATCCCCACAAAAAATTCTCCTCCCTGCTTTCAATTTCAGCTGGCATTCTAATTCCAAATTTATTCAGAAAACAAAACATCAAAAAATGAAGAAATCAAAAACAATCTTATAGTTTCATTGTTAGTTTTGGATTTCAGTTGGGATTTGGGTTTAGCAGTATCGCAGAGGTGTTTGGGTTCAGCTGTGAGGTTTAGGAGTGTATTTGAAGTATGTGTTGAATTGATCTGTGGAGGCTGCCTGTATTTCTGGTTTTCAAAAGTAGTTCCTGGCTTGTTCTGTGGTATATATTGTTGAGTTTGCTGTTGTCGCTGTTCAAAGTAGCTGACTCCTTTTTTTCCTATTTACATTTCAATTTCCAGGTACTTATCCTGTAGCTCTCAAGTCTATGGAAGTGAAGTAAATATGATGTTTAAAGTTGATCTCTGAACTCCTCATGTTTTTGTTTGATTTAATGTATAAAACAGTTAGCTTACTCAATATTTCATGACATATGTGTACTAGACTACTCCTGGATTGTATAAATTGGACTGATGAACTGTTAAGCATGAGTTTGTTCATTTTGATTATTAAGTGGGTACTTGGTTATTTAGATTCATGTATGTAGTCAAAACTGTGGACTGTTTAGACTGTGCATTTCATGTTTATATAATTGTAGTTTTCAGTTTTGCTCAAATTCCACAATCTGCTGAAGTTAAATTTGCAAAGTTGTAATTGATTTTGAGTTCGATACACGTGACTGCTTTTAATTTTGGTTTAATATGAATTGTACATTCAATAGCTTCGTACTGGGCCAGTTTTTGGGCCTGGCCTATTAATAGGTAACCCAGATTTTTTGGTTAAGTGATAAATTGAATTGGGGCCTAGGTGCATTAAGGCTTAAGAATTTAGCTAAATCAAAAGGTGCCGAAGGGCTCGATCCCTGGGCTGTACAATTGCCTGTCAATAAGTTAAAATTTTGGCCTGCTTTAGGCCCGATGCTCAGAGCTCTAAGAGTCTGCGCCTGCCGCATGTGCAATGGCATTGACTTGGACCTTATGGGCTCAAAGACCATTTCCTCAGCACTTCTTCCTGGATGTTCAAATTCAGATCCAACAAAGTACTGGCCTTAATCAATTAGGATCCTTAAGTAATTAATAGCATAATTATCTCACTGTTTAGATTTGGAAAGGTTGTTTAGTGAATTTCACCACCTTCCTCAAAAATAACAATACGTTAGAATCTTTAGGCGCGATTTTAATTAAAGTACCTTCTTAAAACCCGGGTGCGCATTGATGCGACCCAAATCCAAATCTCGATGAAGTCGAAATGTGTTGGTAATCACGGGCACATTGAATGCGACGGGGTTCGAAATGCGTTTTCACGACATCGTAATTCTTAAAAAATAAATAATGATAGAAAAGAGGTTCACAAATTGAGACGAGCCTCACCGCACAAAAAATAAGTAAATGTGGGGCCCTCAATAACTAATTATTGAAGTTATTAGAAATTGGGGATGGCCGTTTAGCGACCTTCATGGGTTTTCCCCAAAATAATACTACGTTAGCATCTTTGGGCACGATTAAATTAAATTACTTTCTTAAACTCGGGTGCGCATTGATGCGACCCAAATCCAAAGCTCGACGAAGTCGAAATGTGTTGACATTCACGGGTGCATTGATTGCGACGTGGATCGAAACGCGTTTCCACAACGTCGCAATTCTGCTAAAAATAAAAGCGGTTTACGAATAAAAAGCACATAAGTTAACATGTATTAAAATCAGATAAAATCAAATACAACAGTTAAGCGACCGTGCTAAAACCACGCAAACCGGGAATGCCTAACACCTTCTCCTGGGTTAACAGAATTCCTTACTCGGATTTCTGATACGCGGACTGTTAACAAAGTCATAAATTTCCTCGGTTCGGGATTCAACCGGTGACTTGGGACACCATTAATCTCTCAAGTGGCGACTCTGAATAATTAATAATTAAATCCCGTTCCGATTGTCCTTTAAATGGAAAAACTCCTGTACGCCCTTGCGGGTGTAGTGAAAAAGGAGGCGCGACAGCTCTGGCGACTCTGCTGGGGAACGAACCCAGAATCTCTGGTTCAGAATTCGAGCTTAGATAAATTGTTGTATTTAATTGTATCTGATTTTCCTACATGTTTTATGCTTAGTGTGCTAAATGTTACCGCTTTAATATTATCTGAACTGTATATAAACTGTGCCGACACCCTTCTCTCTTCACCTCCGGGGATGTGCTTACTGGTTGAGACTCCCTATTCTGTTAGTGTCATACCCTGAAATAAGAAAGAGGCCGGACAAGTTACGAAGCCGGATGGCCTTTTGGTTCCTGGTAAGTTGCCCCCTCCTCGACTTGAGTTGTCCGCTCGGGTACACAGTCTAGAACACTGACCCGGGTTTTGAACATAGAATAACGTGACTTCATGCCGGATCCCTAGTAGGAACACTTATTTGCATCACGTTGCATTTGACTTAGGGGACTCAACACAGGGGTTGGGTCCGTCTAGGACTAGCAACCTGAAATGAAAAGACCATCTTGATGTATTCTCTTGTGCTGTGCATTTATTTGTTCCGAACCTACATGTTGACCGGTTTCTGAATCTCAAAAATGTTGGAAAATTGAGGAAAAAAAAGAAGAGAAAAGAGAAAAAAAAGAAATATCAGTTAGGAGTTAATTGTAAAATTTAATGCAAAAGTGCACCGGGGATTGTTTTTTGTCAAAAATTTAATTTTTGTCATAAATAAACCAGGTGATGCTGTTTTGTCAAAATTAGCCAAATGTTCCCAAACGGAACGCCGGAAGGCTGACCTTGCATAAATAGCCACCTTTGGGTCATGTGTTTTTTTATTTATTTTTATCTTGAAAATAAAAAGAAGCTAAGTAGAGACGCCTTGTCATAAATAGCCTTAAAATCTTTTTCCCAAAGCACTGAAAGGCCATGTTTGAAAGTCAAGTTTTTCGCTTGAAAATATATAGGCAATTTTGAGTCGCAAATATAGACAGTTTTTTTATTGTTTATTGTTGAGTCGAACAAGAGTTTTTCGTTGCTTAAACACTTTAATAAATGTGCAGGATGAGCACGATGGTAAATGAACCCTTTTCAATAATGACCAAAATCCCTTTTGAGCTGCAATTATGGTGGAATGATTTAGGCAAAGAGGGGCAAGACGAAGTGAGAAAATATTTGAAAGACCTTCCGGATTTATTAAACATTCAACCTCGGGGGGATATTATCAGGGCATTGGTCGCCCATTGGGATTCGTCACATAATGTATTTCATTTTTCAGACTTTGAGCTCACCCCAACATTGGAAGAAATAGCGGGGTACATTGGAAGTGATCAAGCTCCATTGAGGTTCAAATACTTGATTGCTCCTAGGGCCATTACCATACACCGATTCTTGGATTCCTTGAAAATACCCCGAACAGTTCATCATCCAGATTTTGCAAAGGGTTTCTGCAGTTTCCGCTTCATGTATGATAGATATGGCCACGTGGGCGGGTTCAATAATCCAGACTTTAAGCTATGCAGTAGAAATAGCCGACAAAAATGGGAGGAACACAGACGGGTGGCATTTATGATAGCCTTTTTGGGCCTCATAATATTCTCAAGGAAAGATGGTAATATTGATTTGAAAGTAGCGGGAGTCGTCAATACCTTGCAAACCATGGGGAAAAGCACTTTAGCACCTGTGATCGTGGCTGATATCTTCCGAGATCTCACTGCGTGCAAAGCTGGGGGCAAATTTTTTGAGGGATGTAACTTGTTGTTACAAATATGGATGACTGAGCATTTGTTCCCTCGCTCTCAGTTATTGAGTTATGGTTCGGTTGAGAAAACTTGTATAGGTGAATTTTACACAAGAATCAAAGGGGTTAGTCTACCTGAAGGAGTCACGGCCTGGGCATTATTATTTCGGAACCTCAATGCCAGCCAGATACAGTGGGTGCTTGGATGGTTGCCTGTCGAAGAGGTCGTATATATGCCAGCAGCCCGCCCGCATTTTCTGCTGATGGGACTCAAAAGCATCCAACCCTATGCACCATATCGGGTTCTGAGGCAGCTCGGGAGATATCAAGTAGTACCGAGAGATGAAGATCTGAGTGCCCAAGTGGTCGAAATTAGTCCTGACGGTCGATTCCCCGAGGAAGAAGTTCGCCAAATTTGGAGTGAGTGTCAACATTTGATGGCAAACACTTGTGTATCTGATAGGGCTAAAGGGGAAGTTGCCCCATGGTATCATGATTGGTTCAGAGGTGACGTGGCATGTGGGAGACCGGCTAAAAGACCTCATCTCGAAGATTTCGCCAAGTCGTCCCAAGAGCAGTGGGACGAGTCTGAAATTTGAGAACAATGTACAGGTCGCCGCGGATCAAGGTGAAAAGAATAGACTGGCTCGAGAAAATGAAGCACTTAATACCCAAATCCGACAGTTGAAGATAACCATCGATAAGCAACCGAGGAGCCTGTCCGACGAACAATTGGTAAAAAGATTGAAAACGAAGTCAGGGAATGGCGGGATGAATTAGAAAAATATGAGAATGTCATGGCAGAACTTAAAGCACAGTGGGCTACAAGAACAGAGGAGCGTCGCCAATACTTGAATCAGTTGAAAAAGGACCATGAGAAAATTGTTGCCAATTTAAAGAGACAAGTGGTTGCCCTTGAGGGTAAAGCGGTTAGGCAGGCTAGAGATTTTGAAATTGAAAGTGGACATTGTTACAACTTGTTGGCCCAAATGGAGGTAGAAGTGCAGCAGCTGAAAGACCAACACCTGCAAGACTCTCGAGCTTTAAAGACATGCAGCGATCAGATAAGATGCTTTCTCATAGAAAAGAAGCAAACAAAAGACAGGATTAGAGCCATTGCTCATGT
This sequence comes from Nicotiana tabacum, assembly GCF_000715075.1. Classification (NCBI taxonomy): domain Eukaryota; kingdom Viridiplantae; phylum Streptophyta; class Magnoliopsida; order Solanales; family Solanaceae; genus Nicotiana; species Nicotiana tabacum. The sequence continues at coordinate 82,562,703 of NC_134099.1, forward strand.
TATTTTCAGGAGATGCCGGGTTTGTGAAGACATGACTCATACTACTTTTGCCTCAACAGTGATGATCTATGTGAAGCGAACCATGAATGAGTTAGATCAGTTTGAAAGGGATTTGGATCCTAGGCCCGCGGCGAGGCCGAACGACGCCCCGCAGACACCTAAGTTTGAAGCACTAGAATATGCATAGTATGTGTCTGTAAATTTCTACCATTTTGAGTCAGTCTTTCGTATGTCTGTTGTCTGTCCAGATCAAGTATGTATGCAGTCTTAGAGTCTGTATTTGCTTTTAAATTGCGTCTATTAGCTTCGTTCAGAAAAGGTTGGGTTTGTAATAGTTTGTTTTAGTGATGAAAATTGAAAATTTCGAAAATTCTTACTTCCACCCTTTATTTTTGCATTTATTTTCATTAACTACGCTTGGTATGATTCGTGCGGGGTCACGATACATAGGCAATCTCCATAAGATTCGACCATAATCGTAAGAAAAATAGAAAGAAGAAAAAGAAGAAAATAGAAGGAAAATCGAGAAAGAGAGAAAGAAAGAAAAGAGCAGAAAAACAGAAAGAGAAAGAAAAGCACAAGAGAGGGGTGAGATGAAGAAATTTGAAAGAAGGGAAAAAGAAACAAGGAACGAAGTGCCGGGATGACGCATGCAATCGAGCCAATGCATAATAGAAATGATCAACTGTATAAGTGCATTCATGACAACGTGCGGTTGTTAAATCTGTTAAGACTTAATCGCTAACAAAGTGGTTGTCTAAATGTGTGAGTCTAGGCAGGTGGTTAGTTGATTGGCAATTCTGGCAACTCACCCATACAACACCGGGTCGAAAGATCAAGTAAAATTGACAGGGCAGGATTCGGAAATCAGCATTGTAGACCCTTCGAACGAGGTTGAGGTAACAGATGTGGGTGCTATGAAAGAAGAGATGAGGAAATTAAAAGCACAAATGGCTGAAATGCATCGGGCATGGTCTCAGGGACATCCGGTACCACTATATCCTGCTAACCCATCTTACATCCCACCCCTGGCTCAAGCTCAGGAGCCTACCACTCCCCACGCATCTTCAGCTTTCCCTTATCATGCCCAGGGTTATGGTACCACTTCATACGCTCCCCCAGCTCCACCTCATAAACAGAACCCTCCACCACCCATGGGTCCCGTATTTGTGGCACCTCCCCCAGCCCCACTACATAGATCATCCAGTGAGCCGTTATTCCAAGCTCACGACACCCAATATTACCCTCCCGAACCCACTTTCAAAGCGCATGAGCCATATACCTATTCTCCCCATTTTGAAATCCCGGGAGAGGTTGAGAAACTGGTTAAGAATACAGAACAGGAGGAAGTGATTCGTAAAGTCAAAAGCCTGGAGCAATCCTTCAGGAACATGCATGGTTTAGGTAACCAAGTCAGCGTCGCATACAAAGATTTGTGCCCTTTTCCTAATGTTCAGTTGCCTGCGGGGTTTAAAATGCCGAAGTTTGACTTATATGAGGGGCACGGTGACCCAGTAGCCCATCTGCGTGGCTTTTGCAGCAAAATGAGAGGTGCTGGGGGAAAGGATGAATTGTTGATAGCATATTTCAGTCAAAGCCTGAGCGGGTCAGCGCTAGAATGGTACACGAGGCAAGACCCCGGCCGATGGTATACATAGGATGATTTGGCACAGACATTCATTGGACATTTTCAATATAACCTTGAGATAGTCCCTGATTGTCTGTCATTGTTGAAGCTGGAAAAGAAGCCTGGGGAAAGTTTTAGAGAGTTTGGTTTCCGCTGGAGGGAACAAGCTGCAAGGGTTGATCCTCTCATAAGGGAGAGTGAGATGGTAGATTACTTCTTGTAAACATTGGAACCTACCTATTTCGGTCATCTAGTGACATCTGTCGGAAAGTCGTTTAATGAAGTGGTAAATATGAGAGCCATGATTGAAGAAGGATTGAAATCTAACAAGATCTTGAGCTACTCGGCGTTGAAAGCAACCACCCAGGCCATCCAAAGCGGTACTGGTAGTGTGCTTGGAAAGAAGAAGAAAGAGGAAGTTGCCACAGTTGAAGCTAGTGCTTGGTCCAGGCCCAATAACCCTCCACTCTATTACAACTAACCCAGACCCCACCACCCAAACTACCAATATACCCCATATGACCCACCACAACACTATTATCCACCAGCAGAACCACACTTTTCTATTCACCATGCCCAGACCTACACTCAGCCCCCGGTGCACTCGCAATGGCATGCACCGAATCCCCAAAACACACATCCACCCCCACAAAACACCTATCCACTTCCCAGGGGAAACAGACCAGGAACCAGCTTCTGCCCAAACCAAGCTTTTAGAAGTGAGAAGGTCCCAAACAGGAAAACCTTTACTCCGTTGGGAGAATCTTACACTGCTCTCTTCCATAGATTGAAATAGTTGGGAATGTTGACCCCGATTGAATCCAAAGCACCAAACCCCCTTCCCAGAAACCTGTACCATTCTGTTAGCTACGAGTATTGCTCAGGGATGCAGGGGCATGTACTGAAAAATGTTGGAAGTTGAAAAACGCGATACAAGAGCTCATTGATAATCGCCGTATTGAAGTACAGGCTCCAGAAGCCCCGAACATCAATCAAAATCCGTTACCAGCGCATTATGAGGCCAACATGATCGAACTGATACATAAGGGGGCAGAGCCTAAAAAACCTTCGCAGGTGGTTATGGTGATTCGTTCTACGGAAGCCAAAGAAAAGATAGTGAGTGCAAGGCCAGTGGTTCAGTTAAAAGCAATAAAAGACAAGCCAGTGTTGGTAATGGGAAAGGGACCATTTGTGGCTGCAAAAAAGCCAGAGCCAGTCAAGTTAATGGTACCAGGGTCATCATCTGCACCTGTGGTGGTTGTGAAAGGAGCTTACGTAGAACCGATTGTCATAAAACCGGTAGTCCAGTTACCCGTGGTTGATAGCAAAGCCGTACCGTGGAGATATGACAAGGTAGTGGTGACATACAAAGGAAAGGAAATTGAGGAAGAAAGTTGTGAAGCACAAGGAATAACCCGGTCGGGACGTTGTTTTGCTCCCGAAGAGTTAAGAAAGGCTAAGGGCGCTAAAGACAATTCAGTGCCAGTCAAAAAAGTTGTGACGGAAGAAGAGGCAGAAGAGTTTCTGAAAAAGATGAAAGTACAAGATTATTCCATTATTGAACAACTGAGAAAAACACCGTCCCAAATTTCGTTGTTGTCGTTATTGATTCATTCTGACGAGCATTTCCAAGCTTTGATGAAGATATTGAATGAGGCTCATGTGCCCGACAAAATTTCAGTGAACCATCTGGAGACAATTGCCAACAAGATCTTTGAAGTGAACATGGTAGCATTTTCTGATGATGAATTGCCTGTGGAAGGCACAGAACACAACAAAGCTCTTTATTTGACGGTCAAGTGCGAGGGTTCAATGATTACTCGGGCACTGATCGATAATGGGTCGAGTGCTAATATTTGCACGTTGTCCACATTGAACAAGCTGAAGATCGATGAGGATAAAATCTGGAAAAATAGCATTTGTGTTCGAGGGTTCGACGGAGGGGGAACAAACACAGTAGGGGATATTGTACTCGAATTGACTATTGGCCCAGTCGAGTTCACTATGGAATTTCAGGTGTTGGATGCTGCGGTATCCTATAATCTTTTGTTGGGTCGACATGGATTCATGCGGCCAAAGCCGTGCCGTCCACGCTGCACCAAATGGTCAAATTCGAGTGGGACAGACAAGAAATTGTGTTACATGGGGAAGATCCCACATGCGCCATGAATGATGCCATTGTGCCCTTTATAGAGACTGAAGATGATAGGGACCATGGGTTTATCAGGTTTTCGACACGGTCCCGGTGAGTAGAGTGCTCGAAGGTAAAAGCATGCCATATCCCAGGGTGGCAGTTGCGACCATCATGGTAGTATCAGAAATGCTGAATAACGGGTTCGTGCCAGGGAAAGGTCTGGGGGCTGAACTTCAGGGCATTATTCAACCTGTGTCCTTGCCTAAAAATCTGGACACCTTCGGATTAGGTTTCAAACCAACAGCGGCAGATGTTAGAAGGGCCCGTAAATTGAAAAAGAAAGCTTGGGTTCTTCCTAAACCAATTCCACGCTTGTCCAGGTCCTTCGTCAGGCCGGGTAGCAAGAAATAGTCATTGGCAAAGATGCCAGGTTCGTTGATTGGGGCAGAGGGGAATTTGGATAAGGTGTTCGAGAGAGTATTTGCTGAAGTAAACATGGTTGAGGCCAGGGAAGGGTCAAGCGAAGCAGATATACAGTACATCGGACCACATGCTAACATCAACAATTGGGAAGCTACTCCTCTTCCAATTCGGAGGGAGTCGTGGTAGTGGGTTTTGTTTTCCTTTTGTCACCTGGATTATTCCAGGGTTTGTAATCCAGTTGCTATGTTCCGTCCGTTTGGATGAGTTAAAACCCTGTTATCTTTACATTTAATGAAATGCAATTTTCTTCGTCCCTAATTCTCTTTCCATTTTCTTTTCTTTTTGTACAGTTCTTTTTATGCTGATATCAATGATATGACATGCGTGAGGAATCTTCGACCCAGTTTTAAAAGCCAATTTAGCTCGGAAGTAATAATGCAAGAAATCGAGTGTGATGAAGGGGTGGATTGTAACAATGATGAAGCTTATGAAGAAATTAGTAAAGAATTAAGTCATTTTGAAGAAAAACCCAAACCTAACCTAAACGACACAGAAGAAGTTAATCTAGGGGACCAAGACAATGTGCGGAAAACTAAAATAAGTGTTCATCTGGAGCCACAACTCAAGGAGGAGATAATTAAAGTATTGCATGAGTACAAAGATGTGTTTGCATGGTCATATGATGATATGCCGGGCCTAAGCACCGATTTGGTGGTTCATAAATTGCCCACTGATCCGGCACTCCTCCCTGTCAAGCAGAAGTTGAGAAAGTTCAAAACGGACATAAGTGTGAAGATCAAAGAAGAGATTACCAAGCAGTTTGAGGCAAAGGTAATTCAGGTTACACGGTACCCCACTTGGTTAGCTAATGTCGTGCCTGTGCCAAAGAAAGATGGCAAGACCAGGGTGTGCGTCGATTATCGAGACCTTAACAAAGCAAGTCCAAAAGATAATTTCCCACTGCCCAACATCCATATACTGATCGACAATTGTGCCAAACATGATATTGGCTCTTTTGTGGATTGTTATGCAGGTTATCATCAGATTCTAATGGACAAGGAAGATGCAGAAAAGACGGTATTCATCACGCCGTGGGGAACGTATTGTTATCGGGTCATGCCGTTTGGTTTGAAAAATGCTGGGGCAACTTATATGAGGGTCATGACAACCATATTCCATGATATGATACATAGGGAAATCGAGGTGTACGTGGATGATGTGATCGTGAAGTCTAGACAGCAATCCGACCATGTCAGAGATTTGAGAAAGTTCTTTCAAAGGCTTCACATGTACAATCTTAAGCTCAATCCTGCAAAATGTGCTTTCGGGGTTCCATCTGGGAAGTTGTTGGGGTTTATAGTCAGCCGGCAGGGTATTGAATTAGACCCGTCAAAGATCAAAGCCATTCAGGAGTTGCCACCTCCAAGAAAAAAAACCGAGGTGATGAGTTTGTTGGGAAGATTGAACTATATCAGCAGGTTCATTGCTCAGCCCACGGCAACTTGTGAACCAATTTTCAAGTTGTTAAAGAAAGATGCCGCGGTCAAATGGAATGACGAATGTCAGGAGGCTTTTGATAAGATAAAGGGGTATTTGTCAAACCCACCCGTGTTGGTTCCGCCAGAACCAGGGAGGCCTTTGATTTTATATCTGACAGTTGTGGACAGTTCATTCGGTTGTGTACTGGGGCAGCACGATGTTACGGGCAGAAAGGAGCAGGCTATCTACTATCTCAGCAAGAAGTTCACATCCTACGAGGTTAAGTATACTCATCTGGAAAGGACATGTTGCGCCCTAACTTGGGTGGCACAGAAGTTGAAACATTATTTGTCATCTTACACTACTTACCTTATATCTCGCTTGGACCCATTGAAGTATATTTTTCAGAAACCCATGCCCACAGGGAGGCTTGCAAAGTGGCAGATCTTGCTTACAGAATTCGACATTATCTATGTAACACGGACCGCCATGAAAGCACAGGCATTAGCCGATCATTTGGCTGAGAACCCCGTCGATGAAGATTATGAGCCTTTGAAAACCTATTTCCCTGATGAAGAGGTGATGCACATTGATGAATTGGAACAAGCTAAGAAATCGGGATGAAAACTTTTCTTTGATGGGGCTGCAAATATGAAAGGCGTGGGAATAGGAGCGGTACTTATTTCGGAAACAGGTCAGCATTACCCTGTTACAGCTCGGCTTCGTTTCTACTGTACAAACAACATGGCAGAATATGAGGCGTGTATATTGGGATTGAGATTAGCTGTGGATATGGGTGTACGGGAAGTCTTGGTCATGGGTGACTCGGACTTACTGGTACACCAGATTCAAGGAGAATGGGAAACACGGGACTTGAAGCTTATACTGTATCGGCAGTGTCTGCATGAGCTTTGCCAACGTTTTCAGGCCATAGAATTCAGGCATATGCCAAGGATTCATAATGAGGTTGCTGACGCTTTGGCTACTTTGGCGTCAATGTTGCACCATCCAGATAAGGCTTATGTTGATCCATTGCAGATTCAGGTCCGTGATCAGCATGCTTACTGTAATATGATAGAAGAAGAAATTGATGGAGAGCCGTGGTTCCATGATATCAAAGAGTACATTAGAGCGGGAGTATATCCGATACAGGCCACCGGTGATCAGAAAAGAACGATTCGGCGATTGGCAAGCAGGTTTTTCCTTAGTGGAGGAGTGCTGTACAAAAGAACTCCAGATCTCGGTTTGATGAGATGTATAGATGCAAGGCAGGCTGCAACTATCATGACTGAGGTACATTCCGGAGTTTGTGGACCGCATATGAGTGGGTATGTTCTAGCAAAAAAGATTCTCCGAGCGGGTTATTATTGGCTCACGATGGAGCGGGATTGTATCAGTTTTGTGCGTAAGTGTCATCAATGCCAAGTACATGGAGATTTGATTCATTCTCCACCATCAGAATTACATACGATGTCCGCACCATGGCCTTTTGTTGCGTGGGGCATGGATGTTATTGGGCCAATTGATCCAGCAGCATCAAATGGGCACAGGTTTATTTTGGTAGCTATAGATTATTTTACCAAATGGGTGGAAGCTAAGACGTTCAAGTCTGTGACTAAGAAAGCTGTAGTCGATTTCGTGCATTCAAATATCATCTGTCGGTTTGGGATTCCAAAGGTAATCATCACAGATAATGGGGCTAACCTTAATAGTCATTTGATGAAGGAGACATGTGAGCAGTTTAAGATTACTCATAGGCATTCTACTCCATACCGTCCCAAGGCAAATGGTGCGGTTGAAGCCGCCAATAAGAATATAAAGAAAATACTTTGGAAGATGGTTGAAGTATCTAGACAGTGGCACGAGAAATTGCCTTTTGCATTGTTAGGATATCGTACCACCGTTCGTACCTCGGTAGGGGCGACCCCTTACTCATTGGTATATAGTACCGAGGCAGTAATACCCGTAGAGGTGGAAATCCCATCTCTGCGAATCATTGCAGAGGCTGAGATCGATGATGATGAATGGGTCAAAAGCCGTCTTGAGCAGTTGAGTTTGATTGACGAAAAGAGATTGGCATCAGTGTGTCATGGCCAATTGTACCAACAAAGAATGGCAAGAGCCTACAACAAGAAAGTACGTCCAAGGAAATTCGAAGTCGGGCAATTAGTACTGAGGCGGATGTTGCCTCATTGGGCTGAAGCAAAAGGAAAGTTTGCCCCAAACTGGCAGGGACTATTTGTAATAACCAGAGTGTTGTCTAACGGAGCATTGTATTTGACAGATGTGGAAGGAAAATGTATAGAAATGGCCATCAATTCCGATGCGGTCAAGAGATATTATGTATGATTTCTTTATTTTCTGAATGTATCTGTTTGTAATTGGCATATCTTAAAGATTGAAATGATGAAGTCGTTTTGTCCTGCTATCCAAACGCTATTATCCCTTGTTTACCCCTTTGAGCCTTACTTATTTTTCATACCCCTCTTTCGGAATCAACAGCACTATCAGGGAACACAGGTGCCGAACATAAAAGTAAAAGAAAGAAAAACAAAAGGAAAAGAAAGAAGAGAAAAAACAAAGGAAAAGGAAAAGAAAGAAAAAGAAAAAGAAAAGAAGAAAAGTAAAAGAAAGAAAAACAAAAGGAAAAGAAAGAAGAGAAAAACAAAGAAAAAGGAAAAAGAAAGAGAAAGAAAAGGAAAGAAAGAAAAAACACAACAACAAAAGTTATAATACAGTGAACTACGTTTGACTTGATCCCGAAAGGGTACGTAGGCAGCCTTACTCCGAGGTTCAGTCATACCAAAATAGAAATCCAACAATCCCCAAGCAAGAAACTGGGGAAGAAGTTGTGATTTTTGTGAAAATCGGATTCCGAAAGTTGTAATTTAAACCCATTCGAATTGTTTTGAGCCTTTTATACCTTTCTTTCTAACCCAATCCAAAAGCCTACATTACGGTCCAAAGAAAGACCTTTTGATCAATTTCTAAGAAATGCCAGGTCGAGCAGGTAGCGGTAATTCGTATCAGTGGCGACACTCTGGTTCAAGCAAGAAAGAACGAAAGAAAAATGAGAGAGTCTTTTTGGTGAAAACCTTCACGGGCACCGTAAGTCGACGGGAGCTGAGAGAAAGTAAATGAGAGAGTCTTATTGGTGAAAACCCTCGCGGGCACCTTGAGGCGAAAGTGAGTTGGAAAACGTTTTAATGGCAAAAGGTCTGTGGGTGGAAAAATGTTTTGAGGTACCGCAGGAAAGCAAAGTTAAGGTCTGGGTAATTCAAACAAGTGATGAAGTTCTGGGCAACAAAGTGTGGCAATTGAAAGCCGGTTATTTGGATAGATCGGGCCGATCAATTCAAAATGCATGTCATAACCATTGGTACCAGCTGTCTCGCTCAGATAAGTTTCTTTTCCTTCTCTTTTTGAATTAACCATCTGGTTTTGGATTCTCCTTATCCTTGACTCAAAAATCATCGCATTTCATTTTCTTTTTGAGGGTTTTATCTAGTTGAGATGTTTCACTAGTCTTGGTCAATGCAAGCAGAAAGGACTTCAAAGCTCACTACCAGTTTCTAGAATTGTAAAGCACAACATGGTCAGAGCATGTCAAAAACAACTTGATGTCAAGTGGAACACAGGGAATTAACGAAAGTTTCATCGGTGAAATGATTGGGGAATGTCGTGGGAAAGGCAAAAGCTTAAACAAAAGGTGAGAAAATGAAATAACAGCATGGGTGTAAAACATTTAGGTCGCCGGATGTTGGGAAATTTAAAGGTTGGTCAGAAAGTCAAGCGGTTCAGGGACAATGCGTGGAAGGCAGTCAACACAAAGCAAGGCAGTGGAAGGATTTTTCAGCGGGAAGGCCATCAACTAACCACCGTTTTAAACTGACAAAATTTTCTTTGATTGTAACAGGGGCAGAAAATTAGCCGTTGAGAAGGAATTCTCCAAAAAGAAAAAACAAGCAGTAATCAGGTTTGATCGCAAAGTGCGGTTTGACTAAATACAAGATAATCTTGAAATACACAAGGGGAATGGAATTTGATTGCAAAGTTGGCATGATTAGAATAAGTCCAAGTTGTCAGGACCTTCCTGGATAATAGGACGTAGTTCATATACCCGGGTAAGATACCTTGGTACAGTGAGAAGTAACACCTTAGATTCAAGTTTTAGAGCAATCAGGAGCCCGCCTGAATAACAGAGAAATACATTCAATTTCAAATTCAGAAATCAGGAGTCCGCCTGGAGAATAGAGACATACAGTTTAATTTCAGTAATCAGGAGTCCGCCTGGAGAACAGAGACATACAATTTAATTTTAGAAATCAGGAGTCCGCCTGGAGAATAGAGACATACAATTTAATTTTAGTAATCAGGAGTCCGTCTGGAGAATAAGAAAGACATACAATTTAATTTTAGAAATCAGGAGTCTGCCTGGAGAATAGAGACATACAATTTAATTTTAGTAATCAGGAGTCCGCCTGGAGAATAGAGACATACAATTTAATTTTAGTAATCAGGAGTCCGCCTGGATAATAGAGGAGTAGTTTCAATTCTAAGTTCAACAGTCAGGAGCCCGCCCGAAAAATGGAGGTGTTGAATATTTTAAGCAGTCGAAACCAGGAGCCCGCCTGGAGAACAGAGGTGATATAATTCAATTTTAGTTTTCAATCAATCTCTTTGTCTATTTTGAAGTCAGGAGCCCGCCTGAAGAATAGAGGCATGCAATTCAAGTTTCGGAGGTCAGGAGCTCACCTGGATAACAGAGGAATACATACAGTTCAAGTTTCAGAAGTTGGGAGTCCGCCTAAGGGAATAGCAACATGGATTTTATCGAGAAAGAACAAGACAACAAGGCAACAAGGAAGTACAAGAGCAAGTTTTAAGAATTTAGATAGGATTTTTATAATTCATAGAGCATAGTTAGTTTAGCTTCTTTTATCTTTGACATGGTGTAATAAGGGAGGTCAGCAAGCAGTAACAACAACAAGCGTAGTACAATCACAGTTCCTGGTAGTCCCAGCTACCAGACATTCCCGAACTACACTGACCTGATTCATGTTTAGCCCAGGATATGTAGGAAACCTCCGAAGCAGGATGCGGTCAAAATTTTCAAAAAGGCTTCACACGGAATTTTCAAACGGGCAAAAATCGCTCGTATTTGCTCACTTATCTTTGCCCGAAAACCCTTCATGTTTCCGAGCAAATAGGGGCAGCTGTGAGCACGTGATTTTTGCCCTAAATATGATTATTCCCAAAATCCCAAACAAAATAATTTTCCTTTATTTTTACAATTTTCGTGCATTTTGGTGTCATTTTCTGATAATTGTTGCATTCTATTTGTGCATGTTAATTCTATAAAGTACAAAAATATGCATTTTTGCGTTTAAGTTTTAGTATCAATTAAGGGTTAATTGTTTTAAAAAACAAAACATGAAAATCACAAAAAAAAAAAATTAGTTCACTTTTGCATTTTAATGATTTTTATTGTGAATTTGTCATGAAATAGCTTTTGAACAATTTTAGTAATTAATTAGTCTTTGTTTTGAAATAACTAGGATTTCATGCTAGTTTCACATTTCCATAAAAATTAGAAAAAATTATAAAAATTGTAAAAGTGAGAAAAGAAAACAAAAAGGAAATAAGAATAGAAATTGGGTCTTAATAAAAGACCCAAATTTGGGCCACATCAGAAGAATTGTTCAGGCCCAAACGTCTCAACTCGTTGCAAATCAGTCCAGCCCAAATCCTTACCCGGTCCGCCCCCTCTTCTAAACGAAACGGTGCCGTTTCGTGGTCTTTGAATCAGGACCGCTGGATCTCATCAATCCAACGGTCCGGAACTAACGAGGTTCCGGATTTAAAAAGGTCCGAAAGGCCACCCCAGACCCTCGTCTTCCTCACCCCACCTCTCCTCTCAAACCCTAATCCGCGCTGCCCCTAAATCCCTCACCGGTGGTGAACACAACCTACGCCGTTCACCCCTAGATTAACACCACAGATCCCCCATGAACCCCTCTTTCCACTCCCGTTATTAGTTTTCCTCGAATGTTGCCGGAGCTCGTCGAATCTTAGTTTGAAGCTTTCCGGCCAAGTGGCAAGTTCATCCAAACCAGCCCAAAATTACACCACACAATCCCTGGCCGTCCCTCAACACTAATCCATGTTTATTTTTCTTCAAATCACTGTGAAACGGCTCGAATCTTAGATCAAAGAATTTATGGACAAAACCCTAAACCAAATCTTTGTGATTTCGAACCGTAGTATCCTTAACCATGTGTTCTCTGGTAAGAACACATGGTTAGGGATGTTACGCATCAAAAATCTGAAAGGATTCAGACGTTTCTGACTGGCCGGAGTTCCTCGTGCCTCTATGAGTTTTTACTGTTTCTTTTTTACTCGCATGTTTGAAGTTTTAGTTACAGTTTTTGTTTCATTAATTTTTCTGTTAATTTTATGAGTTCTGCCAATTGTTGATTAGTTCCGATTTGATATTTGTTTGAATGATTATGAGTTTATGGGTTAAGAATTAGTGTCAGTTCATTTAATGTTGATCATGTTGGTTTAAGCTTTGCTTTGATCGAGTATAGTTTCTGGGTTCCCTTAGCTTGACTGAGTTGGTATAGTTGAACAATTGGGTTGGTTAGTTTAATTAGTTGATTGCTGAGTACTAATTAATCAATTTCAGTTAGTTTTAGATTAAATTAGGGGATTGGTTATAGCTGTTAAGGATTAGGGTAGGATCTGTAAATTAGAGAAGCCTTCAGGGGTAGTCTGGGTATGGAAAAGGGTAGTTTTGATAGGAATAGTAATTTCAAAGCATGTGGAAGGGCAGTATGGGTATTGTATGGGTAGAGGAATACCCTAGGGCATTTTAGAATGGGATTTTAGTGCACATTTCAGCACAAAAGAGGTGCTTACTTGTTTAGCAAGTCAAGAATAGGGGGACTAAACTGAAAATAGGGAAGGGACCAATTAGAAAATCAGAATCTGATCTATTCTCTTTGGGGTTGCCTATAAAAGGGCATGAAATGCCTTGGAAAAGGGGTCCTTCTTCTTCCTTCAGCTTTAAGCTCGAAAATCCCCACCAAAAACTCTCCTCCCTGCTTTCAATTTCAGCTGGCATTCTAATTCCAAATTTATTCAGAAAACAAAACATCAAAAAATGAAGAAATCAAAAACAATCTTATAGTTTCATTGTTAGTTTTGGATTTCAGTTTGGATTTGGGTTTAGCAGTATCGCAGAGGTGTTTGGGTTCAGCTGTGAGGTTTAGGAGTGTATTTGAAGTATGTGTTGAATTGATCTGTGGAGGCTGCCTGTATTTCTGGTTTTCAAAAGTAGTTCCTGGCTTGTTCTGTGGTATATATTGTTGAGTTTGCTGCTGTCGCTGTTCAAAGTAGCTGACTCCTTTTTTTCCTATTTACATTTCAATTTCCAGGTACTTATCCTGTAGCTCTCAAGTCTATGGAAGTGAAGTAAATATGATGTTTAAAGTTGATCTCTGAACTCCTCATGTTTTTGTTTGATTTAATGTATAAAACAGTTAGCTTACTCAATATTTCATGACATTTGTGTACTAGAATACTCATGGATTGTATAAATTGGACTGATGAACTGTTAAGCATGAGTTTGTTCATTTTGATTATTAAGTGGGTACTTGGTTATTTAGATTCATGTATGTAGTCAAAACTGTGGACTGTTTAGACTGTGCATTTCATGTTTATATAATTGTAGTTTTCAGTTTTGCTCAAATTCCACAATCTGCTGAAGTTAAATTTGCAAAGTTGTAATTGATTTTGAGTTCGATACACGTGACTGCTTTTAATTTTGGTTTAATATGAATTGTACATTCAATAGCTTCGTACTGGGCCAGTTTTTTGGCCTGGCGTATTAATAGGTAGCCCAGATTTTTTGGTTAAGTGATAAATTGAATTGGGGTCTAGGTGCATTAAGGCTTAAGAATTTAGCTAAATCAAAAGGTGCCCAAGGGCTCGATCCCTGGGCTGTACAATTGCCTGTCAATAAGTTAAAATTTTGGCATGCTTTAGGCCCGATGCTCAGAGCTCTAAGAGTCTGCGCCTGCCGCATGTGCAATGGCATTGATTTGGACCTTATGGGCTCAGAGCCCATTTCCTCAGCACTTCTTCCTGGATGTTCAAATTCAAATCCAACAAAGTACTGGCCTTAATCAATTAGGATCCTTAAGTAATTAATAGCATAATTATCTCACTGTTTAGATTTGGAAAGGTTGTTTAGTGAATTTCACCACCTTCCTCAAAAAATAACAATACGTTAGAATCTTTAGGCGCGATTTTAATTAAAGTACCTTCTTAAAACACGGGTGCGCATTGATGCGACCCAAATCCAAATCTCGATGAAGTCGAAATGTGTTGGTAATCACGGGCGCATTGAATGCGACGGGGTTCGAAATGCGTTTTCACGACATCGTAATTCTTAAAAAATAAAAAATGATAGAAAAGAGGTTCACAAATTGAGACGAGCCTCACCGCACAAAAAATAAGTAATTGTGGGGCCCTCAATAAATAATTATTGAAGTTATTAGAAATTGGGGATGGCCCTTTAGCGACCTTCATGGTTTTTTCCCAAAATAATACTACGGTAGCATCTTTGGGCACGATTAAATTAAATTACTTTCTTAAACTCGGGTGCGCATTGATGCGACCCAAATCCAAATCTCGACGAAGTCGAAATGTGTTGACAACCACGGGCGCATTGATTGCGACGTGGATCGAAACGCGTTTCCACAACGTCGCAATTTTGCTAAAAATAAAAGTGGTTTACGAATAAAAAACACATAAGTTAATATGTATTAAAATCAGATAAAATCAAATACAATAGTTAAGCGACCGTGCTAAAACCACGGAAACCAGGAATGCCTAACACCTTCTCCCGGGTTAACAGAATTCCTTACTCGGACTGTTAACAGAGTCATAAATTTCCTCGGTTCGGGATTCAACCGGTGACTTGAGACACCATTAATCTCTCAAGTGGCGACTCTGAATAATTAATAATTAAATCCCGTTTCGATTGTCCTTTAAATGGAAAAACTCTTGTACGCCCTTGCGGGTGTAGTGAAAAAGGAGGTGCGACAATTATAAAGAGGATGCAGAATATCATGGATTGCCTAGTTGATAGTAGCCAGGCCGCCTTTGTTCCTGGGAGGGTTATAACTGATAATATCCTGTTGAGCCGTGAATTGTTAAGGGGTATGGGAGGAAAGATATTTCTCCAAGATGTATGCTTAAGATTTACATGCAAAAAGCATATGATTATGTGGAGTGGACATTTATTAAGCAAGTGCTGTTTGGTCTGAACTTCCCTAGTTTATTTGTGGGTTGGATAATGATATGCCATTAGACAATATCTTTCTTAATCATTATAAATGGGAAGCCTTCTAAACCTTTTGATTCCAAACAGGTCTGAGGCAAAGGGACCGACCCTATATCCCCCTTCCTATTTGGTTTAGTGATGGAGTACTTGAGCAGATTATTGAAGCAATTGGGGCAAAATCCTAATTTCAATTTCCACCCCAAGTGTACCGAACTGAATATCATCTAATTAGGATTTGTATATGACTTGCTTTATTTCTGTAGAGGTGATATTGCATAAATAAGATACTTGATTGAGCACTTTCAGCACTTCTCGACTGTTTCTGGACTCATAGCTAACCCTTCCAAAAGCCCAGTCTACTTTGGAGGCATGACTACTGATTTGCAACAAAATATTTTGTAGATGCTTGGGTTCACTAAAGGATAACTCCTCTTCAATTAGTTAGGGGGTTCCTCTTAGCTCTAAAGAGTCTCATGTGTGCAATGTAGCCTCTGCTAGATAAAATTCTGTAGAGAATCAAATCTTGGACTACCAAGTTCCTGTCATATGTTGGTAGAATACAATTCATTCTGTCTTCTTCTCTCTACAAGTCTTCTGGGCTCAAATCTTTGTTCTCCCTAAGAAAATTGTGCAGATCGTAGAAGCTACCTGCATAAGTTTCTTGTAGATTGGTGGTGCTGAACTCTCAAAGAAAGCATTTTTGGCCTGAACATAATATGTTAACCTATAACTGCCGTGGGCCTAAACATTTTATACATCATAAGAAAGACAAACTATGTGTTAAATTGATACATTATTATTATGGGGCTAATAGGAACTTCCTGTAGGACATCCCAGAATAGACTTCATGGACTATCTAGAAGATTATGGAAGTATTAAAGTACTATATAGAAGCAGAATATGAACTAACTGATCTACACAACATGGATCAGTTCTCTTCAAAAAAATTTTACCAAAGGCTAAGAGGTGAGTTTCCAAAGGTGTCCTGGAGGAAAATGGTATGTAATAACCTTGGACTGCCCAAATGGATCTTTGTGTTACGGCTAGCAGCGCATGGCAAGCTATATACAAGGGATAGACTAAGTAGATGGGGGTATGACTAGCGATACAATGTGCCCTTTGTGTGACCAGGAGAATGAAAACCATTCTCATTTTTTCCTCGCATGTGAATTGACTGCTCAAGTCTAGAAAAAACTTCTCAAATGGGAAGGTATTATTAACAAGAGGCCTAGGAACTGGGATGATGAGCTCCAATGGTCAATTAGTTTTGCGAGTGGAAGAAGTGCTAGAGCAGATTTGTACAAAATGTGTTTTGCAGCTGCAGTCTACTCTATCTGGAGAGAAAGGAACATGAGAGTATAACAGCCTGTGGACTTAATGACGACCAAGCATACAATCCAAGAGGTGTATTTTAGAGGTTGTAAGAAACCCAAAGTAGTTAGTTGGTTGGAAAGTTTTGATTTCTACCTTACTTAATAGTAAGTAGTTTGCCTTGATAGTTTAGAATATAGTTGACTTTGATCATGACCCTGGCTGAAGTGTTGCGACTATTGTCCAACACTCAGTCGCCAAATGGTTTGTAATTCAACACCCATTTTGGTAATAATTTATTTTTATTTACCAAAAAAATATAATTCTTTCATATTTGGCTAATACGTTTTTTAGAAGGGAAAGATTTTTACTTCTATAAACTAAGGATCTTTCCTTCTCATGTAGTTGCCTCAACAATCTAGCCATATGAGATTTGAGAATCTTTTCTAGAGGGAGAATTTCAGGACAAGTATTAGCCTGCCACTTGTGTTTGCCTCTTTGTGAGGTTGATCTCTCGATATTTTGTACTCTATATTATATAGTGGATTGCTTATCTACACCTGTGGACGTGGGTTATTTGACCGAACCACATTAACTGTTTGTGTCTCTTTTGATATATTTCTCTTTTGTTATCTGATGTATCGTCGTTCAAGATTTGCTTTACTAGCTTCCGCATGACACCTAGTTATTTCCATCCTAACAAATTTGTGGTGGAGATTTAGAGATGCAACCTGTTAAAGGTTATGTAACGACAATGGATCAAGTTTATATGTTAGGTATTTGTCCTAATTTTCTTATCATATTTGGTTTCCTATTTCTTAAAGGAAAAGCAACATATTTGATGCGTTTTAGAGTAAAGGTGCAAGTGGAAAATGAAGAAAAATAAATAAAGGGAAATAAAATTTTGAATTGGTTTCTTTTACAAATTAACTTTGTTCCTCATTGGATAGGAAAAGGAAAATACTTATGCTTATATATAGAAGCACTTCTTTTAGTGATTAAAGAGAGCAAGCATCGCACCTTTGTCACTTGGTCAGTTTGGCTTCGACTTCATATTCGATTTTTGGATTTTGGTTAATTGATATGCGATAAATGTTTGGACCAAATTTATTTTCCTTTTTCGTTATTTAATTTTTCTGTGATATTTTTGGACGAAACTTTACTCGAAAATTCGCGACATTATTTTTTCAACGATCAAATTCGCGACTAACAGTCCATTTAACATAAATTTAAATATTTGTTACAGAATAGTCACCTAATCAAGAGAACAAGCATCTGTGCTCCTGTTTGAACTCAATTTTGTTGGCTATAAATATAGAGTATTAACCTCATTTTTCACCATAAAAAATCTACAAATTTTCCCATATCTCTTCTACATTTCTGTGTTGCTTCAAAGCAAAAAATAAGCATCCAGTGTGATTTGCACTGTTATTTGAGTCCTCCAAAGTTCTGTAATTCATAGTGCTGCTATCATAGAATTGTTATTCCATTCTATCGTGGGATGAATTAATTTGAAATCCTTGGAAAACTGTGAGGGGATTAAATTTCTTAAGTGCATACAAACAACTTGTGGGCTCGAAATTATTTTATATTTTTCTTTATGATAAAGACCCGCGAAGGTAATTGCATTGCCCTCAAGTTAAAAAAGGTTGATTATATATGGGGGTGATATTAAAAGACGATATATGTTACCTATTGAGTCATAAACTACGAAATATGATAAGTTTAGCGATAATAATATAAGTTGATAGAGTGTAGATCCCGCAACTCATGTTGCGTTTTGATGAATATATATATATATATATATATATATATATATATATATATATATATATATATATATATATATATATATATATATATATATATATATATATATATATATAATGAATAACGAGTAGCCTCACAAGCTAAGAATATTACATAGCTATAAGTAGAAAGAACCATGTAATCCCAGAAATGAGTCGTAATGTGAAATAAGGATAGAAGTGCAATTTAAAAAAATAGTTATAATGTTCTTTATGGCTAAAAAATATAAAATACGAAGGATGACGTAGAAAGTGACTAAGGAATAAGGATTGGTTACTGTAACGAGTTAGTCGCAAACTTGTATGTTTATGAATACGACTTGATAATTGAATGATGTCTACATGAGTGATATGAAATTAATGGTATAAGATATGATCCCTACGGATGGTCTATGAATGCATAGGTATACAGTGAAGCCCTATGGACGATCTATGAACGCATAGGTGCATATTGAAGGTTGGTTATGGACGGTCTCAGTTACACGCATAACCAAACCTCAGTATTATGAGCTATACAGACTGTCTACTATGTTACGTGTACGAGCCACTAGTTACATGTTAATGAGTGAACCTTATGGATGGTCTCTTATGAAATGCGTAAGTGCCACATTTATGTTTCAATGTAACCCTAGAGATGTTTGATCTATCTGAGGTAAGTATTCAGATATAAGGTATGATGGCTAGAAGAATGTTATAGGTGAAGTTCCATAATGTGATGGTTTCCAGTACATATAGCATATGAGAACATGTTCAGGTATAACATGACATGAAGTAGATGTATATACGACATTAGATGTTCTCGGCCAACGGAGCCTTACTTTTTTGGTCTAC
This sequence comes from Nicotiana tabacum, assembly GCF_000715075.1. Lineage (NCBI taxonomy): Eukaryota > Viridiplantae > Streptophyta > Magnoliopsida > Solanales > Solanaceae > Nicotiana > Nicotiana tabacum. The sequence continues at coordinate 82,581,668 of NC_134099.1, forward strand.
ATCCTTTGCAAGGTAAGTTGGATAGTTAAATACTTAGATATATTATGAGTCATAATAAGGTAAGTATGATTCCAAGATTTCATTAACCCTCCAGATTACTTTCAGTATATCATATATACATGTCAATTCAGTTATTCATATGTTATCTTCCTTACATACTTAGTACATTTCTTTGTACTAATGTCACATAGTCGGGGCACTGCATCCATGCCTGTAGGTTCAGGTATTCAATTTGGCAGGATCTTGTCACAGACAGAGTTGATATCCAGCTGAGGATTGGTAAAGCTCCATTTCATCTGGAGTGCAGCAGCGTCTAGAGGTTATCAGACTATCCTATATGTGTGTGTGTATATATACACACACACGCACACTTATGGGTAGTTCAGTGTCTTGTCCTGACTATATTTTGATGTCAGATACTCTTAGAGGATTTGTTGAGACAGGTTCATTATGTACAGTATAGCAAAGCCTTGACGGCCTATGTGTATCCATGTTCTGAGTATGATGGTTCGCTGCTACATCATTTGCCCACTTACATTCATACTTTATGAGTTGTGGTCATGTTCGCCCATGATAGTTACCAGAAGAATAAGTTCAGCCAAGCCAGCTTATGTATGTTCTAGTTTTCATCGAACAATCATTATTTACAGAGTGGTTCATTCGGGCCAGTATGGCACCGGGTGCCAGCCACGCCTCAAGGTGCAAGTATTATAGTAGAGCTTCAAGGTGTGCATATAAATTCCACCTATATGAAAGAGGAGGTTGTGAAAGTGACAGAAGATGAGATGCGAGATTTAAAGTTAAGTAAGGTAAAGGTAAAGAAGGTACGCGATACTCAAGTTCAAAAGGTTGTGAATAGTCTAGATTTTAGATAAAGGGGTAGAAGCGCTATAGTTGAGTATCCATAAAGGATAGTGGTGTTGTCACTAGCATATCATCTAGCCTATAGTTTCCATGTACCGAGAGATCTAGTTACGAGAGTAATGAAGAGGTAAAAGCGACGTGATATCTTGCTTGATGTTCTACAATAACATAAGGAAATCTATAGTGCTAGCAAGTTATGAAAGTTGTGAGTAGTATGGATAGATACATGTAGGTCGCAATCTAATGTATGGTAAAGTGACAAAGTTTTAGGTATACAGGAGTAAGGATAAAAAAGGTGAGTGAGAAGGTGACGAGAATAGGCAAGACCTCATGATTAAGCCCATCAAAACGAGAGAGCTGATGGTTTTCGTAAGTTATAGAAAGCTCAGTATAACTTGACTGAACTTGGAGGAGTATAAGACTATGAGCATTTAGAAGAGATAGAGTGCTTCCCTTATAGTAGAATAAGAGTGTGAGTGTGATAAACGATAAGAGGATGATTTTTAGGAATATAGCTTTTGTTTGAAGTAATGGTTCAATGAGAAGGGATTTTATGAATTGCATGGGATTAGAATACCTCCCATAATATGAATCACGTTAAAATGCTATGAAAAATGGTTATTAAAGTATAGTATAATCCCTAAGGTGGATCAATCAAATAACTTCAGATGTTAGCCGACGAGATGTGAGCCCTAGTGAAAATGTATTACGTAAGAAGTTTCAAGTTATCACTAATTGATTATTGTCAGCATTAAGGTGAATAAAAAAATAATTGGATAAAAGTTCCAAAATATCAGATGAGATTAGGCTGCCATTCTTAAGATGACCAGTAATGAGGAAGCATTAAAGGACGTAGATTTATACATATAGGATAAGTAGCAAGAGAGTAACCTGGAGTTGGGTAGCAGACCTTGGTAATAATAAATGAAAGTAAGTGTTATAGTATAGTATGACCTATCTAGATGTAGTTAAGACATAAGTATAGATAACCGAGGCTATGAAACAGAATATAGATATAGCCGTAAGTTCGACAAAGTACCGAGCGAAGAACTTCAGTAACTTATAGATTCCCAGAGGGACAACTTGTCCTACTTCTATATATGTTCACAAAGTGAGGCCTAGAGATTGTGTAAAAACTAGAGTAAAAAGGAGAGTAGAGTCGGATAGGCGTGCATAAAAGGATAAGAGTCATATAGGCTGCATAATACAAGGTAGAAACAGTTATGAGATTGAAATAATTATGACCACTAGTCGTGGTGTGAGAAAGAGGCCTAAAGGGGGAAATGCCTTGGCATTTGGATTTATTCATAGAATAGTTGTCTTGATGGAAATGACATTATTAAAGTATTCATAACAGATATAGGTTATGGGACTGATAAGCGCATAAGTCAACATTCGAGGGCGAATGTTCTAAAGTGGGGAATAATATTACACCACATGTTTTCATACGTAAAAGTACGTCGTAAGTTAATTGATGTAAGCTCGAAAAACAGATCATCGTTGGAAGTACATAAAGTAAGTTAGTAATGCTACCTTGGAGGTAAAAATATTGATGATCATGAATAACAAGTACCAAGATGGTTGGAAGGCTTAGAAGCTAAACGAATTGAAGAAAATAAGTTACGCCGAAACTTGACAAGTTGGAAATGTTATAACATGTACTTTTGGGGTGAGACTAAAGTTATTAACATGATAAGGAGGTTATGTTATGAGTTATTTTAGTCGTAGGATATTCATGTATTATGTTTTGAAGTGAAGTGAGTTGTGGAACAAAATTTGCCAAAGATCATCACAAGTTACATTCATAAATGTGCTAAACATTAGGTCAAATATAGCTGAACGTTTCTCCCAATATACTTGGAATTACGGAATGATCCACCTACTAAATTGAAGATCTACGAGTCTACTTTCTAACTCATTAAAGAGTTTGTCAATACGATATCAGAGTAGAGAGATATTTACATTTTTGCAAGACCACTCAGACTGGTCGATGACAAGCAGGTGTGTAATCTACTTGTTTAAATGAATGGACCAAATAAATCCCCAAAAAGAGGTGACCAAATGGCCTTTAAGGGATGAGTTAAACCATTTATTCACTCATATTTCAGAGTAAAAAATTCAGACTAAACCCCTGCAACTCCTCCCCCAAAAATCCTAAACAAACCCTAGGCCATTTCGGGTGATACGAAGTGATTCTAGTGACGAAAAAGCCGGTTAGCTTGCTAGTTTCCCTTTCTCCTTCTTGTATCTGCATTGGGGGACTTGTTTTGGATGAAGAGGTAGTAGGTTTCGTGGGTTCTACTATCCAAGGTAAGTTTACGCTTCTCTTCTCTTATATAAACTTCTACGAGTTGTAGCTTGATCGTAAAGACTAGAACTTGTGAGTTTCAAAAGAGTAATATGTTGTTTGTTGTTGCGCCACTATTTTCTGGCTGTGAACTTATTATTAAGTTGAATTCATGTTTGTTTTATATGAGAAGAGGCTTATTTATATACTGTTGGTTGTGTTGTTCGATTTGAAAGAAAAGACAAGTCGAAAACGTGTTTTAACAATTTGAAAAATAAGTTTTAAGTGGCTGAACTTGTGGGACGGTTATGGGGTCATTTTAAAGTTGTATTGTGGCTGAAAATCAGTAGGGGTATTTAATATGTGGCGTTTAATGTTGATGGTAAATTATGGAAGGAAGAAGAGGTTTAAAACTATAACTGTTTAGTCACAAACCGAGCTTGCCGCTCGTCGGGATTGTTAAACTATTTTGAAGGCTTATTACGAGTATTTGTTGATGTTGTTTGGGCTATTGTTGGCTGTTGTAACTAGTGGAAAGTCATATAAATAGGGGAGGTGATGTCCGTTTTATCGTAGAATAAAGTTTGTCGTTCAAATGCGATAAGTTATGGCATTCGTATTGTGGCGATAGTATTGTTTATTGCTTGTAGACAAAGGAGTTGCATGTTAAGTTAGCTTGAGGATTGGGCTAGATATTATGAGGTATGTAAGGTCTTCTTTTATTTTATTTGGCATGATTCCGTAAGTTACGTGGCCCTTATAAGGAATTCAAGGGGGCGAGTCTTTGTAAATGTACTATTTCGATGATTAAGGTCCGTTCACGAGTATAGTCACATGAATGTTGGAACAGATTGTGCTTGTCACGACTCAAAATACAACTAGTCATGATGACACTTAACCCAATCTGCTAGGTAAGCAAACTAACGACTATCCAATTTCTAATAATGTTAATAAGACAATTAAACAAAGAAATTTATTTGAATCTTGTACATTTCCCAAGGACTGGTAGTACAAATCATGAGCTTCTAAGAATAGAGTTTACAAAACTGATATGAAGTAAATACATCTTATGTTTGAAAAGTATATGAACAGAGTTTTATAAATCTAAGGCTACCATGAATAAGAGGCAGCTACAACAGGGACGCAGGTACACCTTCAAATCCATCTCCCATTGAGCACAGCAACAACAACAGCCAACATCTGCACGCAATGTGCAGAAGTCTAGTATGAGTACAACTGAGCCCGTGTAATCAATAAGTATCAAACCTAAACTTAGCTTGAATGTAGTGACGAGTTGGAACGTAGATTGGGTCCAACACCAATAAACAACAACAGTTCATAACAATATAACACAATTAAATAATGAAGTAGCTCAAAGATAAAATGCTCATCATTTTTATAGTTTATCAAAAATAGTTCCACTTTTCAAGTATATCAATGAAAACCCAAATCCTTTACCAAAATCATCAAAAGAATATGAGTAAGTTTGAAAATTGTAATTTTTCCCAAAAAATTGTTCATCAGGTAAATGTTTCGTTTTCCGATAGCATGAGGAAAATAGATCTCTATGTCTACATGTCAAGGTATAGGTAAAATCATGAATGTACCCAAAATGGGGCAGCAAAGGAAAATGCATCTCTATGCATGTATCTCAAGTACACATGTCAAGTGCAATTCCTCTCAGTGATGAACTCATGTACTCACACTCTCAGAGTACTCCATCTCACTATCTCGCATTTCTATTTTACCGTGCTTAATACTCAGCACGCTCAATCATTCAGCACACTAACAATACTAGTTGTGGCGTGCAACCCGTTCCATATATATATATATATATATATATATATATATATATATATATATATATATATATACACATAGTGGACGGCGCTCATTGGGGGTGTGAAGACTCCGGAGGGGCTCCTTCAACCCAAGCACTATAATCCGCACTGATAACTCACGTGTTGCACAAACAACTCATGTGCTATAACATCAATATTTGAATCCGCACGGACAACTTACGTGCTGCACGGACAACTCACGTGCTAAAGTAACAATATCTCACAATCAGGCCCTCGGCCTCACTCATTCATCAATCTCTCCAGTCTTACTCACAGGCTCACAAATGTCATTAAGCTAGCCCAACAACAATGATGTGATGTGTAGATAAATAATAACCGAGACTGAGATATGATATGAATGCATGAATATGACTGAGTATAAATATCAATAAAATCAGTTAGATGACAACAAGAAATGACAACTATGAATCCCAACAATATCGTCATAAAACCTAAACATGATATCGAGCATGATTGACAGCTCAATAATCAATAATCATGTTTAGGCTTTATCATGTTGAACTCATAATTGAATGGTTGGGCTATCAATTATGAGTCCAACCATAGTAGTTTCACTCAAATCCGACTTCGAATCGACATTCAAATCCCAAAAATTCATTTAGTGAAATTTCTAAATTCTGCCCCAAATTTCCATCTCAAAATACTAATTGGATGATGAAAACAATGATATATTCATATATAGTAACCATATCCGAGTTAGAATCACTTACCCCGATATTTTTTCTTGAAAATTTCTCAAAATCGCCTCTCCCGAAGCTCCAATTCGACAAAAATGGAAAATGGGGCGAAGCCCTACTTTTTTATAACTTAAGGTTTCTACCCAGGCTGCCCTCGATTGCTGCCCCTGATCTTGACCTCGATTGGCCTCATACCTAACCTAAATCCTGACCTCGATTCTGCCCTCGATCATGGCCTTGATCATGACCTCGATTTTGACAGATGAACAAAACCAGAAGAATCACACCAGCAGGTATCAACCCTCAACAAAAGTCCAAAAATGATTCATTAACCACCTGAAACTCACCCGAGGCCCTCGGGACTTCAACCAAACATACCAAAAAGTTCTAAAACATGATACAGACTTAATCGAAACCTTAAATCATATCAAACAATGCTAAAAGTACGAATCACACCCCAATTCAAGCTTAATGAAACTAAGAACTTCCAACTTCTATAGTCGATGCTGAAACCGATCAATTCAAGTCCGATTGACCTCAAATTTTGCACACAAGTCATAAATGACCTAAGGAAGCTATGAAAATTTTTAGAACTGGATTCCAACCCCGATATCAAAATGTCAACTCCCCGGTCAAACTTCCAAAATTAAATTTCTTCTTTTCACTATTTCAAGCCTAATTCTACTATGGACCTCCAAATCACAATCTAGAGACACTCCTAAGTCCAAAATCATCCAGTGGAGCTAATGGAACCATCATAAATCCAATCTGAGGTCAAATACTAAAAAGTCAAACTTGGTCAAACCTTTCAAATTTAAAGCTTCTAACTTAGAATCATTCTTCCAAATCAATTTCGAATAACCTGAAAACCAAAATCGACGATTCACATAATTCATATTACATGAAACAATGCTACTCAAGACTTCAAATAGCTGAATGAGATGAAAATACTCAAAACGACCGGTCGAGTCGTTACAGTGCTGGTCATAGTTTCATGTATTATTAATGAGTAAATAGAGCCTTCCAAAATGTCCTTGTCTTCTATATGTACCAGGTCGTCCAGTTGTCAATTAAAGATTACACACGAAGGGTCTAATGAATTAGAAGCAATATAGTGTCCGTATAATGAGTGATATCTTCACACGAATAGTCAACAAGGTAGCATAATGTATAGTTTTCAGAAAGATAAGAATGATTTGACATAAAGAATTCCATGACTTCCAATACTTATATGTTTGTGTTCATAAAATTGACAAAGACCCGTGAAGGTAGTTGCGTTGCTCTCAAGTTAAATAAGGTTGATTATATATGAGGTAGATGTTAAGAGACGATATATGTTACCCATAGAGTCATAAATTATGGAATATGATAAGTTTAGCGATAAGAATATAAGTTGATAGAGTGTAAATCCCGCAATTCTTGTTGCATTTTGATGAATGGATGAGATATATATATATATAAACAATGCTTTTATGGCTAAATAATATAGAATACGAAGGATGAAGTAGAAAGTGGCTAAGGAATAAGGATTGGTTATTGTAGCGAGTTAGTCACGAACTTGTATGTTTATGTATACGAGTTTATCTATTGATGATTGAATGATGTCTGCATGAGTGATATGAAATGAATGGTATAAGACATGATCCCTACGGACGGTCTATGGACGCATAGGTGTATAGTGAAGCCCTATGGATGGTCTATGAACGTATAGGTGCATAATGAATGTTGGTTATGGACAGTCTCAATTGCACGCATAACCAAACCTCAATATTATGAGCCGTACGGACGGTCTACTATGTTACGCGTACGAGCCACTGGTTATTTATGTTTATGAGTGAACCTTATGGTTCGTCTTTTATGAAACGCGTAAGTGCCACTTTTATGTTTCAATATAGCCCTAGAGATGTTTGATATGTCTGAGGTAAGTATTCAGATATAAGGTATGATGGCTAGGAGAATGTTATAGATGAAGTTCCATAATGAGATGGTTTCCATTACAAATAGCATATGGGAATAGGTTCAGGTATAACATGACATGAAGTAGATGTATATATGGCATTAGATGTTCTCGGCCAACAGAGCCTTCCCTTTTTGGTCTACATCATTTGTAAGGTAAGTTGGATAGTTTAATACTTAGGTATGTTAAGAGTTAGAACAAGGTAAGTATGATTCCAAAAATTTCATTGACCCTGTAGATTACTTTTAATATATCATATATACATGTCAGTTCAGTTTAATTCAATTATTCATATGTTATCTGCCTTACATACTTAGTACATTTCTTTGTACTAATGTCCCATCGTCAGGGCACTGCATTCATGCCTGCAGGTTCAGGTATCTAGTTTGGTAGGATCTTGTCATAGACAGAGTTGATATCCAGTTGAGGATTGGCAAAGCTCTATTTCATCCGGAGTACAGCCGAGTCTAGAGCTTTTCCCATATCCTATATATATATATATATATATATATATATATATATATATATACACTTATGGGTAGGTCAGTGTCATGTCCTGACCATATTTTAATGTCAGATACTCTTAGAGACTTTGTAGACACATGTTCATTATGTACAGTATATCAAAGGCCTTGACGGCCCATTTGTATTCATGTTCCGAGTATGATGGTTCGCTGGTACAGCATTTTCCCACTTACATTCATACCTTATGAGTTGTGGCCATGTTCGCCCATGATAGTTACAAGAAGATTAAGTTCAGCCAAGTGAGACCGTGTTTGTTCTAGTTTTCATCGAACGATCATGATTTATAGAGTGGTTCGCTCGGACCAGTACGGTATTGGGTGCCATCCATGCCTCTTCAGGTTGGGGCATGACAGTTTATTGCACTAATGTTTTTATTTCTTTTCTGATTTTCTAGTTTTGAACACAATCTACTAACAATTTACCATAATTGATTTTTTATTTTACCAAAAAAAAAAATAGTATTCTTCTATAGTTGGCTAGTCTTTTTCCTTAGAGGAAAAGGTTTTGACTTCTATAAATTAAGGACCTTTTATTCTCATTCATTAGCGTCGACAATATAGCTATATAAGGTTTGAAAGTCTTATTGAGGGGGATAATTTCGGGACAAGTGTTGGCCTACCACCTGTGTTTGCTTTTTTGTGAGGTTGTTCTCTCGATATTTTTACTTTCTTTTATATAGTGGATTCTCATCTTTTCTTGGGGACGTAGGTCAATGTCACGACCTGTGATGACCCGGCCAGTCGTCTCATGAGTTGCCACTCCATTTCCCCAATTTCTGCTTCTTATTGCTTTGTCTGTCGGTTCTATATGTGATCGGGTTGGTTGGCTCGGGTTCGGTAAGGATTTGGTAAGGTTTGAGACACTTAGTCTCTTTTGAGGAAGCTTAAATTGGAAAAGTCAACTGTCTATTGACTTATGTGTTAAAGGGCTCGAATGTGAGTTTCGATAGTTCAGATAACTTTGGGAGATGATTTGGGACTTAGAGGCGTGATTGGAATGAGTTTTGGAGGTCCGGAGTAGATTTAGGCTTGAATTAGCGAAATTGGATTTTTGGCTATTTCCGGTTGATAGGTGAGATTTTGGTATATGGGTCGGAATGGAATTTTGAGAGATGAAGTAGCTTGGTTGTGTCATTTGGGATGTGTGTGCAAAATTTCAGGTCATTCGGACGTGGGTTTGTTGGATTTTTGATCAATAGTGTAATTTAGAAGATTTTGGAATTCTTATACTTGAATCCGATGCGAATTTGGTGTTTTGATGTTGTTTTGAGCGTTCCGAAGTTTGGAACAAGTTTGAATGAGGTTATGGAATATGTTGGTATGTTTGGTTGAGGTCCCGGGGGCCTCGGGTGAGTTTTGGGTGGTCAATCGGACCATTTCATGTTGTTTGGAACTGCGGAAAAACTGTTGTGTGTTGCAGAGGAATTAGACCTTCGCGTTCGCGAGCAGGTCCTGTCGTTAGTGGAGGGTTAGCTGGAGAAGGCTGAGATTTAAGCCTTTGTGTTCACGAAGGGCTGATTGTTTGTCATGACCCTAACCCGGACCCAGTCGTGATGGCGCCTCTCGTGAAGACCAGGCAAGCTGACACTTCCCCATTTCAATTTTAAGCAATTAAACAAATAGATTCAAGTCTAAAACATGATAAATAATTCAAAGGTGAACAGTTACAATACAGAACAATATGCGGAAATACAACCCAACACAACCCGATACCAGGGTGTTACTAGTCATGAGCATCTAAAAATCCAGAATAATCAAGAAAAGTCTATAAAGTTCAATACAAAACTAAAACAAGGAGAAATAAGATAGGGAAGAAGCTCTGGGCTACGAACGCTGGTAGCTACCTAGAGAATTTTCGGATCCGCCTGAGCTAGAAAGATCAACACTCAAGAGCGGGACCAGATGCGCCTGAATCTGCACACGGGGTGTAGAGAGTACAGTGAGTAATCCAACTCAGTGAGTAATAATCATAAATAAAGACTGAAAGCAAGAAATCATGTAAGGCACATTACATGCTATAATGAAGTAGTAAAACCGGTAAAATCAGTAAATCAGTAAAGATATGTGAAAGTCATTTTAATTCACTTAAACTTCATGAAAAGCCTTTTCAACAATTAAGTAGGTAAATGACAGGCAATTAAGAAAGATAAACAAGGATTGCCCCTCGGGCACAGTATCAACATAATCCGCCCCTCGGGAAATATCTCATAAAAATACCAACCCCTCGGGCTAAATCTCACATCACAATGGGTACCCGCGCTCAATGGGGGTGTGCAGACTCCTGGAGGGGCCCCTTACGGCCCAAGCGCAATATCAAGCCATCTCATGGCATCATCACTAGGCTTTCTGCCTCATATCAACAAGCCATCTCGTAGCGTACATATCTCAGGCCCTCGGCCTCGTATCATGATCAGTGTTTCCTCACAAAATAGGCCCTCGGCCTTACTCAGTCAAAAATCCTCAAAAGCCACTCGGTAGTCGTAAAACATGATTCTTAGCCCAATTATCATTTAAAAGATCATTTAAGTGTTAAAACATAGTAAACATGGCTGAGTAGGCAATCAGTGGAATATAACATGACTGAGTTCAAGTATAAAATCAAAGCAGTGAGGAAATATCAATAAAAATCTCCGAAGGGTTCAAATAGTTGGCACGAGGCCCAAATATGGCGTTCAACCCAAAACATGATGATAACAAATATATTTCATTCAAATACGCGATAAAATAGTCATTCGGGATGGACTAAGTCATGATCCCCAATAGTGCACGATCCCACGCTCGTCATCAAGCGGGTGTGTCACCTAAATATAGCACAACGATGTGCAATCTGGGGTTTCATACCCTCAGGACATCATTTACAATCATTACTCACCTCAATCCGGTCAAATCTCTAGCCCGCGATACCTTTGCCCCTCGAATCCGCCTCCACTCAAGTCGAATCTATCCAAAATCAGAACCATGACGTCAAAATATGATAAGGGAACGAAGCCCAAGAAAAATTAATCAATTTACAACTTAAATCCCAAAATTACCAAAACCCGACCCCCGGGCCCATGTCTCGGAATTTGATAAAATTCAAATCATTAGGTTCCTTATCTCCCCACGAGTTCATACATATAAAATGTACCAAAATCCGACCACAAATGGTCACTCAAATCCTCAAGTCTAGGTCTCCAATACCAAGCCCTAGTTTTCCCAATTTTAACCCTTAAATTCCATTAATTATAGCTTTAATATGTGAAATAATACCATAGGAATGAGTTTTAGGTCAAAAATCTTGACCTCAATGAAGTTCCCTTGAAATCATTCTTCAAAATCGTCCAAAAAGCTCCAAAACCAACTTGGAAATGGTGAAATAACTCACAAATCGTGAAGGAAACAATTTATACCTTCTGGCCCAGGGATTTTGCCTCTGCAGCCTAATTCCCGCTTCTGCGGTACCGCATTTGCGGCCAATGAACCGCTTATGCGGTTCCCACTTATTCTGCCCAGATCCGCATCTGCGATACAATAACGCAGATGCGGTCCTCCTAACTGCTTCTGGGGTTTCTACCTCCCTAGCTCCTTTCCGCTTCTGCGGCTCCCTTCCTCTATCTGCGGCATCGCACTTGCTGTCTCCATTCCACAGGTATGGAATTACCAAAAGCAGCAAAATCTGTAGCTCACCAAAATTCCAAAATTCTCCGTCAACCATCCGAAATCACCCCGAGGCCCCCGGGACCTCAACCAAAAACACAAACATATCCCATAACCTTATTCAAACTTGTACAAATATTCAAAACACCTCAAACAACATCGAATCAACCAAAACACATCGGATTCAAGCCTAAGTTTTAAAAATCTTCCGACTTCCACTTTTGATCAAAAACACAACCAAACCATGTCCGAATGACCTGAAATTTTGCACACACATACCAAATGACACAATGGAACTACTGCAACTCTCCGAATTCCATTCCGACCCCTATATCAAAATCTCACCTATCAACCGAAAAACACCAAAAATCCAATTTCGCCAATTAAAGCCTAAATCTACTCCGGACCTCCCAAACTCATTTCGATCACAATCCTAAGTCCCAAATCACCTCCCGGAGCTATCCAAATCATCAGAACTCACATTCGAGCACTCTAACACATAAGTCAACATCCACTTGACTTTTCCAACTTAAGCTTCCTCAAAAGAGACTAAGTGTCTCAAACCTTACCAAATCCTTTTCGAACCCGAGCCAACCAACCCGATCATATATAGAACCGATATACAAAGCAATAAGAAGAAGAAATGGGGAACATAGAGTGGTAACTCATGAGACGACTGGTCGGGTCGTCACATCCTCCCCAACTTAAACAAACGTTTGTCCTCGAACGAGTCAAGAAACATACCTGAAGCCTCAAACAGGTGAGGATATCTGCTCCGCATCTCGTGCTAGGTCTCTCAGGTAGCCTCCTCCACGGGCCAACCTATCCACTGCACTTTCACTAAAGCTATATCCTTTGATCTCAACTTTCGAACCTAATGCTCCAAAATAGTTGTTGGCTCCTCATCATAAGTCAAATCACCATCCAACTGAACCGTGCTGAAATACAGAACATGAGATGGATCCCCAATATACTTCCAGATCACAGAAACAGGAAATACCGGATGCACACTCGACAAGCTGGTGACAAAGCAAGCTCATAAGCCACCTTCCCAATCCTCCGAAGTACCTCAAAAGGCCCAATGAATCGAGGACTCAATTTACCTTTCTTCCCAAACCTCATAACACCTTTCATGGGCGAAACCTTCAATAGAACCTTCTCGCCAACCATGTAGGACACATCCCGAACCATCCTATCAGCATAACTCTTTTGCCTCGACTGCACTATATGAAGCCTCTCCTGAATTATCTTCACCTTTTCCAAAGCATCCTGCACCAAGTCTATCCCCAATAGCCTAGCCTCACCCGGCTCAAACCAACCAACTGGAGATCTACACCGCCTCCCATACAAAACCTCATATGGAGCCATTTGAATACTCGACTGGTAGCTATTGTTATAAGCAAACTCCGCAAGTGGTAGAAATGGCTCCCATGACCCTCCGAAATCAATGACACAAGCATGAAACATGTCCTCCAACATTTGAATAGTGTGCTCGGACTGCCCGTCCATCTAAGGGTGAAAAGCTATGCTCAACTCAACCTGAGTACCCAACACTCGCTGCACAGACCTCCAAAACTGCAAACTAAACTGAGTGCCCCTATCTAAAATGATGGAAACTAGGACACCATGCAAACGAACAATCTCCCGAATATAGATCTCTGCCAACCGCTCTAAAGAATAGGTAGTACATATAGGAATGAAGTGTGTGGACTTGGTCAGCCAATCCACAATCACCCAAATAGAATCGAATTTCTTCAAAGTCTGTGGAAGTCCAACTACAAAGTCCATAGTGATCCTCTCCCACTTCCACTCTGGAATGTCCATCTGTTTAAGCAAGCCACCCGGTCTCTGATGCTCATATTTTACCTGCTGACAGTTGAGACACCGAGCTACAAATTCCCCAATGTCTTTCTTCATTCTTCTCCACCAATAATGCTGCCTCATATCCTGATACATCTTCGCAGCACCCGGATGAATGGAATATCGTGAGCTATGGGCCTCCTCCAGAATCAACTCCCGAAGCCCATCTACATTAGGCACACAAATCCGGTCCTGCATCCTCAACACCCCATCATCACCAATGGTCACAAATCTGGCATAATCATGCTGAACTCTGTCCTTTAGGACAAGCAAATTCGGATCATCATACTGGCGCTCTCTGATGCGATCATATAAGGAAGACCGAGAAACCACGCAAGCCAATACCTGACTGGGCTTCGAAATATCTAACCTCATGAACCGATTGGCCAAGGCTTGAACATCAACTGTAAGATGTCTCTCCCCAACTGGAATATATGCCAAACTCTCCATACTCACTGCCTTTCGGCTCAAAGCATCGGCCACCACATTGGCCTTCCCCAGATGGTACAGAATAGTAATATCATAATCCTTAAGCAACTCCAACCATCTCCACTGCCTCAAATTAAGATCCTTTTGCTTGAACAAGTGCTGGAGGCTACGATGATCAGTAAACACCTCACAAGACACACCATACAAGTAATGCCTCCAAATCTTTAATGCGTGAACAATGGCAGCCAACTCCAAATCATGAACAAGGTAGTTCTTCTCATGGGGCTTCAACTGACGAGAAGCATAAGCAATAATTCTACCCTTCTGCCTCAATACACAACTAATACCAACTATCGAAGCATCACAATACAAGTTATATGAACCTGAAGCTGATGGCAAAACTAACACTGGAGCTGTGGTCAATGCTGTCTTGAGATTCTAAAAGTTCTCCTCACACTCGTCCGACCATATAAATGAAGCACCCTTTAAGTCAACTTGGTCAAGGGCGATGCGATAGATGAGAATCCATAAACAAACCGGCGATAATAGCCCGCCGAACCAAGAAATCTGCGAATCTCTATGGCTGAGGACGGTCTAGGCCAACTCTGAACTGCCTCTATCTTCTTCGGATCAACCTGAATACCCTCGCTGGACACCACATGACTCAAGAAAGCCACTGAACTGAGCCAAAACTCACACTTGGAGAATTTTGCATAAAGCTTCTCCTCCCTCAATCTCTGCAACACGACTCTCAAATGCTCCACGTGCTCCTCCTACCTACACGAATACACCAGAATATCATCAATGAAGACTATGACAAACGAGTCGAGATAAGGCCAGAACACGTTGTTCATCAAATGCATGAACGCTGCTAGGGCATTGGTCAGCCCAAAAGACATCACCAAGAACTCATAATGACCATATCGTGTCCTAAAAGCTGTCTTAAGAATATTTGAGTCCCTGATCTTCAACTGGTGATAACCTGAATGGAGATCATTCTTTGAGAACACTCTCACTCCCTGAAGCTGGTCGAATAAATCATCAAAGCGAGGCAAATGATACTTGTCCTTAACTGTTACTTTGTTCAATTGCCTATAATCAATGCACATCCTCATAGTGCCATCCTTCTTCTTCACAAATAGAACTGGCACACCCCATGGTGACACATTAGGCCGAGTGAACCCCTTATCAAGGAGTTCCTGAAACTGCTCCTTTAGCTTCTTCAACTCCGCTGGTGCCATACGGTACGACGAAATAGAAATGGGTTGAGTGCCCGGCACCGGGTCAATACCAAAATCAATATCCCTATTCGGTGGCATGCCCAACAAGTCTGCATAAAACACATCAGGAAAATCCCTTACAACTAGAACCGAATCAATACTGGGTGTCTCTGCACTGACATCCCTCACAAAGGCTAGATACGAAAGACAACCCTTCTTAACCATACGTTGGGCCTTCAAGAATGAGATTACCCTACTGGGAACATAATCAGTCAAACCTTGCCACTTAATTTGTGGCACACCCGGCATAGCAAATGTGACTGTCTTGGCATGATAGTCCAGAATAGCACGATACGAAGATAGCCAATCCATTCCCAAAATGACATCGAAATACACTATACACAATAATAAAGGATCCACACAGGTCTCCAGACCCTCAATAGTCATCACACATGATCGGTACACACGGTTTACAACAACAGTATAGTCCACCGAGGTAGATACATGAACAGGTAAAGCAAGAGACTCACGGGGCGTACCCAAATAACGAGCAAAGTATGATGACACATAAGAAAAGGTGGAAGCAGGATCAAATAATACAGAGGCATCTCTGTGGCAGACTGAAATAATACCTATAATATTAGCATCGGAAGCAATAACATCGGGTCTAGCTGGAAGTGCATAGAAATAGGCATGACCGCCACCTGATCGACCTCCCCCTCTAAGGCGACCCCTAGCTGACTGGGCAGGTGGCAGCGAAGTAACTCGTGCTGAAGTCGATGGCTAACCCCTCTGCTGAGATGAACCAGCAAGACGACGAGGACACTACCTCCACATATAACCCATCTCTCTACACTCATAGCAACTCCCAGGTGTTTGAGAAGGGGATTGAAGGTAACCCCTAGCACCGGAATGACTAGCAGATGCACCAGGCATACAAGAGCCCTGAATTGATGGAGCACAGAACGAACTCTGAGCTGGAAGGGCACTAAGTGATGACTGACCCCGATGAGAACTGTGAGAACCATGACCCAATGACGCCCCACGATAACCTGGGCGAGCTGGCTGGGCATGCCTGAATGGACGGCCCCTGCCATGCTAAATCTGACCTCTCGAAGGAGCACCACTATAACTACTAGATCCACGAGTCCTCTTGGCCTCCCACTCCTCTTGCTCCTGGCGACGAACAAACTCAATCTCAAGGGCAATATCCACAACCTCCTCGAACGTAGCACCAGTCACCCTCTCCCTGGTCATGAGAATATGAAGCTAATAAGTGTGGCCATCAACAAACCTCCTAATCCTTTCTCTATCTGTAGGAACCAACCAAATCACGTGACGAGCTAACACAGAGAACCTCATCTCATACTGCGTCACAGTTATCTCTCCCTGACGCAACCACTCAAACTCCTTAAGCAGCTCTTCTCTACGAGACTACGGCACATACTTCTCTAGAAAGAGAATGGAGAACTGCTGCACTAACAGGCCTGAATGGGCATGCCTGAATGGACGAGCTGGCTGGGCATGCCTGAATGGACGGCCCCTGCCATGCTAAATCTGACCTCTCGAAGGAGCACCACTATAACTACTAGATCCACGAGTCCTCTTGGCCTCCCACTCCTCTTGCTCCTGGCGACGAACAAACTCAATCTCAAGGGCAATATCCACAACCTCCTCGAACGTAGCACCAGTCACCCTCTCCCTGGTCATGAGAATATGAAGCTAATAAGTGTGGCCATCAACAAACCTCCTAATCCTTTCTCTATCTGTAGGAACCAACCAAATCACGTGACGAGCTAACACAGAGAACCTCATCTCATACTGCGTCACAGTTATCTCTCCCTGACGCAACCACTCAAACTCCTTAAGCAGCTCTTCTCTACGAGACTACGGCACATACTTCTCTAGAAAGAGAATGGAGAACTGCTGCACTAACAGGCCTACGCCTCTCAAAAGCCTCCCACCAAGTGAAGGCAGCTCTAGAAAACTGATAAGTAGTGAAAGCGACCCCACTAGTCTCTAGAATACCCACTGTATGAAGCATCTTCTGGCACTTATCCAAGAAACCCTGGGCATCCTTACCCTCTGTACCACTGAAGGTCGGAGGCTGAAGTCTAACAAACCTCTCCAACCTATGCTGCTCATCCTCTGGCATAGCAGGAACTAAATAGTCCTGAGCAGCTTCAACCGGTTGCGCTGCATGTGCCCCCGGTGTCAGAAGTCCCTGCATGACCTACTCAGGTGTGCGAGAGGTGAGAGTCTAATTGCCTCCCCCGGCCTAAGAAGTAGCTGCAGCTATAGTGGCTGAAACCGCCTGTGCTAGGCCAGTGCAAACTGATAGAATCTGAGCCAAGGCCTCCGGAAGAATTAGAATCACAATGGGCACAACTGGTGCCTGAGCTGGTACTAATGGAGTGTCCATAACTGGGACCTGATCCTGAACTGGGGCAGCGGGTGGATCTGTAGGTGCCGCCCTAGCTACTGTGCGGGTCACACCTCTGCCCCTACCGCAACCACGACCGCATCCGCGTCCTCGGCCTATAGTGGCCATAGCTGGTGGCACTAGTGGTTGTCCTCCTAACCGATAGCGCGTGTCCTCACCATCTAAGATAGAATAGAATGATAGAAGTTTAGTACTTGGATCAACAAATTCGCACGACAAGAATCTCAAGAATATGAAGTTTTTCCTAAAGGTTTTGTAGCTTCTCGAGGATAAATACAGACGTCTCCGTACCGATCCGCGAGACTCTACTAACCCTGCTCATGACTCGTGAGACCTATGTAACCTAGGCTTTGATACCAACTTGTTAATACCCTAACCCAGACCGGGTCATGATGGCACCTCTCGTGAAGACAAGGCCAGCGGACACTTTCCCATTTCAATTTTAAGCAATTAAACAAATAGATTCAAGTCTAAAACATGATAAATAATTCAAAGGTGAACAGTGACAATACAAAATAATATGCGGAAATACAACCCAACACAGCCCGATACCGGGGTGTCACTAGTCACGAGCATCTAAAAATCCGGAATAATTAAGAAAAGTCTACAGAGTTCAATATAAAACTAAAAAAGGAGAAATAAGATAGCGAAGAAGCTCTAGGCTGCGAACGCCGGTAGCTACCTAGAGAATCTTCAGATCTGTCTGAGCTAGAAAGATTAACACTCAGGAGCGGGACTAGATGCGCCTGAATCTGCACACGGGGTGGAGGGAGTAAAGTGAGTACTCCAACTCAGTGAGTAAAAATTATAAATAAAGACTGAAAGCAGGAAATCATGTAAGGCACAATACAGACTATAATGAAGCAATAAAACCGGTAAAAATAGTAAATCAGTAAAGATATGTGAAAGCCATTTTAATTCACTTAAACTTCATTAAAAGCCTTTTCAATAATTAAGCAGGTAAATGGCAGGCAATTAAGAAAGATAAACACATAAAGGTTCGCCCCTCGGGCACAGTATCAACAAAATCCACCACTCGGGCAATATCTCATAACAATACCAGTCCCTCGAGCTAAATCTCACATCACAATGGGTACCCGCGCTTACTGGGGGTGTGCAAACTCCTGGAGGGGCCCATTAAGGCCCAAGCGCAATATCAAACCATCTCGTGGCATCATCACTAGGCTCTCGGCCTCATATCAATAGGCCACCTCGTGGCATACATATCTTAGGTCCTCGGCCTCGTAATCATGATCAGTGTTTCCTCACAATGTTGGCCCTCGGCCTTACTCAGTTAGAAATCCTCACAAGCCACTCGACAGTAGTAAAACATGATTCTCAGCCCAATTATCATTTAAAAGATCATTTAAGTGTTAAAACACAGTAAACATGGTTGAGTATGAAAACAGTGGAATATAACATGACTGAGTTCAAGTATAAAGTCAAAATAGTGAGAAAATATCAATAAAAATCCCCGAAGGGTTCAAATAGTTGGCATGAGGCCCAAATATGGCGTTCAGCCCAAAACATGATGATAGAAAATAGATCTCAGTCAAATACACGGTAAAATAGTCATTTGGGACGGACTAAGTCACGATCCCCAATAGTGCACGACCCCACGCTCGTCATCAAGTGGGTGCATCACCTTAATATAGCACAACGATGTGAAATTCGAAGTTTCATACCCTCAGGACATCATTTACAATCATTACTCACCTCTATCCAGTCAAATCTCTAGCCCGCGACGCCTTTGCCCCTCGAGTCGGCCTCTGCTCGCGTCGAATCTATCCAAAATCAGAACCACGACATCAAAATATGCTAAGGGAAGGAAGCCCAAGCGAAAATAATCAATTTACAACTTAAATCCCGAAATTACCAAAACCCGACCCCGGGCCCACATCTCGGAATTCGATAAAATTCACATCATTAGGTTCCTTATCTCCCCACGAGTCCATACATATTAAAAGTACCAAAATCCGACCACAAATGGTCCCTGAAATCCTAAAGTTTAGGTCTCCAATACCAAGCCCTAGTTTCCCCAATTTTAACCCTTAAATTCCATTAATTATAGCTCTAATCCGTGAAATAATACCATAGGAACGAGTTTTAGGTCCAAAATCCTTACCTCAATGAAGTTCCCTTGAAATACTTCTTCAAAATCGTCCAAAAAGCTCCAAAATCGAGATGGAAATGGTGAAATAGCTCAAAAATCGCAAAGGAAACAATTTATACCTTCTGGCCCAGGTATTTCGCATCTGCGGCCCAATTCCCACTTCTGCGGTTCCCACTTATTCTGCTCAGATACGCATCTGCGATACAATATCCGCACCTGCGCCATTGCAGGTGCGGTCCTCCTAACCGCTTCTGCGGTTTCTGCCTCCCTAGCTCCTTTCCGCTTCTGTGGCTCCCTTCCTCGCATCTATGGCATCGCATCTGTGTCCCCAATCCACAGGTGGGGAAATACTAGAAGCAGCAAAATCTGTAGCTCACCAAAATTCCAACCATCTCCGTCAACCATTCGAAATCACCCCGAGGTCCCCAGGACCTCAACCAAAAATACAAACATATCCCATAACCTTATTCAAACTTGTACCAATCTTCAAAATATCTTAAACAACATCGAATCAACCAAAATACATCGAATTCAAGCCTAAGTTTCCAAAATCTTTTGAATTCCGCTTTTGATAAAAAACCCAACCAAACCACGTCCGAATGACCTAAAATTTTGCATACACATCCCAAATGACACAACGGAACTACTTCAACTCTCGAAATTCCATTCCGACCCCTATATCAAAATCTCACATGTCAACTGGAAAACGCCAAAAATCCAATTTCGCCAATTCAAGCCTAAATCTACTCCGGACCTCCAAAACTCATTCCGATCACTCTCCTAAGTCCCAAATCACCTCCCGGAGCTATCCAAATCATCGGAATCACATCAGAGCCCTCTAACACATAAGTCAACATCCAATTGACTTTTTCAACTTAAGCTTCCTCAAAAGAGACTAAGTGTCTCAAACCTTACCAAATCTTTTTCGAACCCGAGGCAACCAATCCGATCACATATAGAAGCGATAGACAAAGCAATAAGAAGCACAAATGGGGAAAATGGAGCGATAACTCATGAGACGACTGGCTGGGTCGTCACAGTATTTGGGCATCGTGTTCGCGAGGGAAGCTCCGCGTTCGCGTAGAGGAAATTGGTCAGCTGGGTTTGAGGTCGAGTTATTCATCGAGTTCGCGAGAGAGGGGGTGCATTCGCAAAGAGTTGTCTGAGGAAGCATCGCGTTCGCGATGGACAGGTCATGATCGCGAAGAGGAAATATTTGGTCAAACTTGATTTGTGCTTCGCGAACGCAAGGCGTTGATTGTGTTCGTGAAGAAGGAAAAGAGGCATGGGCTGAATGTTTAAATAGTTGTCTTGTCCGCGATTTTGGGGCTATTTCCACCATTCTGAGCATTTTTGGAGCTTTTTGAAGAGGATTGAAGAGGGATTCAAGGGGAATCACTTGGAGGTAAGATTCATGGACTTAAAACTCGATTCTAATGTGAAATCTACCTAATTAATCATGGAAATTAAGCCTAAAATTGAAGAACTTGGGCTTGAAATTGGAGACCTAGAATTTGTGATTTGTGGGGTCATTTGTGGTTGGATCTTGATGTTTTTGGTATGAATGAACTCGGGGAGTGACAAGGAATCCATTGATGTGAATTTTATCGGAATCTAAGACGTGGGCTCGGCAGTTAGGTTTTGGTAATTTCGGGATTTGTGTTGTAAATTAATTATTTTCGCTTGGGCTTCGTTTCCTTAGCATATTTTTACGCCGTGATTCTGATTTTGGATAGATTCGATGCTAGTGGAGGACGATTCGAGGGGAAAAGGCGTCGCAAGCTAGAGTTTGGACCGGATTGAGGTGAGTAATGATTGTAAATGATGTCCTGAGGGTATGAAACCCGGATTGCACATCATTGTGCTATATTGAGGTGACACACATGCTTGATGACGAGCGTAGGGTCGTGCACTATTGGGGATTATGACTTAGTCCATCCCAAATGACTATTTTAACGCGTATTGACTGAAATCTATTTGTGAACATCATGTTTTGGGATGAATGCCATATTTGGGTCTCGTGCCAACTATTTGAACCCTTAGGGTATTTTTATTGATATTTCCTCACTACTTTGATTTACACTTGAACTCAATCATATATATTCCATTGTTTTCATAACTCAGCCATATTTACTTTGTTTTAACACTTAAATGATCTTTTAAATGATATTTTGGGTTGAGAATCATGTTTTACTATTACCCTAGTGGCTTGTGAGGATTTTGACTGAGTAAGGCCGAGGGCCTATATTGTGAGGAAACACTAATTTTGATTTTGAGGCCGAGGGCCTGAGATATGTACGCCACAAGGTGGCTTGTTGATATGAGGCCGAGGGCCTAGTGATGATGCCACGAGATGGCATGATATTGCGCTTAGGCCGTAAGGGGCCCCTCCAGGAGTCTACCCACCCCCAGTGAGTGCGGGTACCCATTGTGATGTGAAACATAGCTCGAGGGGCTGGTATTGTTTCTGAGATGTTGCCCGAGGGGTGGATTTGTTGACATTGTGCCCGAGGGGCGAACCTTTATGAGTTTATCTTCCTTATTGCCTGTCATTTACCTGCTTAATTATTAAAAATGCCTTTTATGAAGTTTAAACTGAACTGAAATGATTATTTACATATCTTTACCGATTCACCATTTTACTAGCTTTTCCTGCTTCATTATAGCCTGTAATGTGCCTTATGTGATTTCTTGCTTTCAGGCGTTGCTGATCCTGCTAGCTAGAGTTGGGAGCTCTCGGCAGACTTCGGAGTTCAAGAGGTAGTTGCTTGGCGTCCGCAGTCCCGTGTTTCTCCCCCTTATCTCATTTCTTTTCCCTATTTAGTGACTTTGTAATAGCTTTGTAGACTTTTCAGACTTGTGTTAGAATTGATAGATGCTCATGACTAGTGACACCCTGGTATCGGGACGTGTTGGGTTTATTTTCTGCAAACTGTAATGTTCACTGCTTACTGTTGGATTATCTATTGTGTTTTAGACTTAATTCTTATTTTGTAATTGCTTAAAATTGAAATGGGAAAGTGTCAGCTGGACTTGTCTTCTTGAGAGGCGCCATCACGACCGGGTCTAGGTTTAGGGTTGTGAAAAGTTAGTATCAGAGCCTAGGTTACTTGGGTCTCATGAGTTATGAGCAGGTTTAGTAGAGTCTCGTGGATCGGTACGGAGATGTCTGTATTCATCCTCGAGAGGCTGCAGAACCTTTAGGAAAAACTTCATATTCTTGAAATTTTTATCATGCGAATTTGTTGATCCGAGTACTAAACATCTGTCATTCTATTCTCTCACAGATGGTGAGGACACGCGCTACCGGTCAGGATGGACGACCACTAGTACCACTAGATGTGGACACTAGAGGTCGAGGATGCGGTCGTGGTCACGGTATGGGGAGAGGTGTGGCCCGCACAACAGCTAGGGCAGCACCTGCAGATCCACCCCAGTTCAGGATTAGGTCCCAGTTATGGACACTCTAGCAGCACCAGCTCAGGCACCAACTGTGTCTATTGTGATTTCGGGTCTTCAAGAGGCCTTGGCTTAGATCCTATTAGTTTGCACTAGCCTAGCTCAGGAGGTCTCAGCTACTACAGCCGCAACTACTTCTCAGGCTGGGGGAGGCAATCAGACTCCTACCGCTCGCACACTTGAGCAGGTCATGCAGTGTTTTCAGACACTGGGGGCACATCCTGCCCAGCCGATTGTAGCTGATCAGGACTATGTAGTTCCTGCCATGTTAGAGGATGAGCAACGTAGGTTGGAGAGGTTTGGTATACTTCACCTCTGATCTTCAGTGGTGCAGAGGGCGAGGATGCCCAGGGTTTCTTGGATAAGTTTCAGAGGATGCTTCGTACAGCTGGTATTCTGGAGACCAGTGGGGTCGCTTTCACTACGTATTAGTTTTCTGGAGCTGCCTTCACTTGGTGGGAGGCTTTTGAGAGGTGTAGGCCTATTGGTAGCACCCCTTACCTGGCAGCAGTTTTCCGTTCTCTTTCTAGAGAAGTATGTGCCATAGTCTCGTAGAGAGGAGCTGCACAGGCAGTTTGAGTGGTGCTACTTTCGAGGAGGTTGTGGATATTGCCCATGAGATTGAGTTTGTTTGTCGCCAGGAGCGAGAGAAGAGGGAGTCCAAGAGGCCTCAAGGATTGGGTAGTTATAGTGGTGCTTCTTCGAGGTATCAGTTTCAACACAGCAGAGGCCGTCTATTCAGGCATGCTCAGCCAACTCACCCTAGTTATCGTATCGAGTCATGGTTCTCACAGTTCTCATCAGGGCTAGTCATCACTTAGTGCCCTTCCAGCTTAGAGTTCATCCTGTGCTCCATTAGTTCAGGGCTCTTCTGTGCCAGGTGCATCATCTAGTCATTCCGGTGCTAGAGGTTCCCTTCAGTACCCTTGTCCATCACCTGGGAGTTGTTATGAGTGTGGAGAGATGTGTCATATATGGAGGCAATCCCTCATCGTCTTGCAGGTTCATCTCTGTAGAGGAGTCAGCCATCAGCTTCAGCGCCAGTTACTTCACCACCACCCGCTCAGCCAACTAGAGGCGGAGGTTAGTCAGCTAGTGGTCGCCCTAGAGGGAGAGGTCGATCAGGTGGCGGTTAGGCCCGTTTCTATGTACTTCCAGTTAGACCCGATGCTATTACTTTCGATGTTGTTATTACAGGTATTGTTTTAGTCTGTCACAAAGATGCCTTTGTATTATTTGATCCCAGTTGCACCTTTTCTTATATGTCATCATACTTTGCTCGTTATTTGGGTACACCCCGTGAGTCTCTTTCTTCACCTATTCATGTATCTATGCCGGTAGGCGATACTATTGTTATAGACCGTGTGTACCAATCATGTGTGGTGACTATTGGGGTCTGGACACCCGAGTGGATCTTTTATTATTGTGTATGGTGGATTTTGATGTCATTTTGGGCATGGATTGGCTATCTCCGTGTCATGCTATTCTGGACTGTCATACCAAGACAGTCACATTGGCTATACCGGGTGTGCCACGGATTGAGTGGCGAGGTGTGACTGATTATGTTCCCAGTAGAGTGATCTCATTCTTGAAGGCCCAGCGTATGGTTGGGAAGGGTTGTCTTTTGTATCTAGCCTTTGTAAGGGATGTCGGTGTAGAGACTCCTAGTATTCATTCTATTCCAGTTGTGAGGGATTTTCTAGACGTATTTCCTGCAGACCTGCTGGACATGCCACCAGATAGGGATATTGACTTTGGTATTGACCTGGTACTGGGCACTCCGTCCATTTCTATTTTGCCGTATCGTATGGTACCAGGGGAGTTGAAGGTGTTAAAGGAGCAGCTTTAGGAACTCCTTGATACGGGTTCATTCGGCCTAGTGTGTCACCTTGGGCTACACCGATTCTATTTGTGAAGAAGAAGGATGGCACTATGAGGATATGCATTGATTATAGGCAATTGAACAAAGTAACAGTTAAGAACAAGTATCATTTGCCTCGCATTAATGATTTATTCGACTTAGGGAGTGAGAGTGTTGTCCAAGATTGATCTCCGTTCAGGTTATCACCAGTTGAAGATCAAGGACTCGAATATTCTTAAGATAGCTTTCAGGACCCGATATGGTCATTATGAGTTCTTGGTGATGTCTTTTGGGCTGGTCAATGCCCTAGCAACATTCATGCACTTGATGAACAGTGTGTTTCGGCCTTATCTTGACTCGTTTTTTGTAGTCTTCATTGATACTATTCTGGTGTATTCGTGTAGTTAAGAGGAGCACACAAAGCATTTGAGAGTTGTGTTGCAGAGATTGAAGGAGGAGAAACTTTATGCAAAATTCTCTAAGTGTGAGTTTTGGCTTAGTTTAGTGGCTTTCTTGGGGCACGTGGTGTCCAGCGAGGGTATTAAGGTTGATCCAAAAAAGATAGAGGTGGTTCAGAGTTGGCCCAGACCATCCTCAGTCACAGAGATTCGCAGCTTTCTTGGTTTGGCAGGCTATTATCGCCAGTTTGTTCAAGGATTCGCATCTATCGCATCGCCCTTGACCAAGTTGACTCAGAAGGGTGCTTCATTTGTATGGTCAGACGAGTGTGAGGAGAGCTTTCAGAAGCTCAAGACAACCTTGACCACTACTTTAGTGTTAGTTTTGCCATCAGCTTTAGGTTCATATACTGTGTATTGTGATGCTTTGAGAGTTGGTATTGGTTGTGTATTGATGCACGAGGGTAGAGTTATTGCTTATGCATATCGTCAGTTGAAGCCCCATGAGAAGAACTACCCCATTCTTGATTTGGAGTTGGCTGCCATAGTTCACGCATTGAAGATTTGTAGGCATTACTTGTATGGTGTGTCTTGTGAGGTTTTTACTAATCATCATAGTCTCCAACACTTGTTCAAGCAGAAGGATCCCAATTTGAGGTAGCCGAGCTAGTTGGAATTGCTAAAGGATTATGATATTACTATATTTTACCATCCGGGGAAGGCCAATGTGGTGGCTAATGCTTCGAGCCGAAAGGCGGTAAGTATGGAGAGTTTGGCATATATTCCAATTGGGGAGAGACCTCTTGTAGTTGATGTTCAGGCCTTGGCCAATCGGTTCGTGAGGTTGAATATTTTGGAGCCCAATCAGGTATTGGCTTGTGTGGTTTCTCGGTCTTCCTTATATGATCGCACTAGAGAGCGCCAGTATGATGATCCACATTTGCTTGTCCTTAAGGACAGAGTTCAGCATGATGATTCCAGAGATGTGACTATTGATGATGATGGGGTGTTGAGGATGGAGGGCCGGATATGTGTGCCTAATGTAGATGGGCTTCGGGAGTTGATGCTGGAGGAGGCCCATAGCTCGCAGTATTCCATTCATTTGGGTGTCGCGAAGATGTATCAGGATTTAAGGTAGCATTATTGGTGGAGGAGAATGAAGAAAGACATTGTGGGATTTGTAGCTCGGTTTCTCAATTATCAGCAGGTGAAATATGAGCATCAGAGATCGGGTAGCTTGCTTCAGCGGAAGGATATTCCAGAGTGGAAGTGGGAGCGGATCACTATGGACTTTGTAGTTGGACTTCCACAGACTTTGAAGAAGTTTGTTGCTATTTGTGTGATTGTGGATCGGCTGACCAAGTCAGCGCACTTCATTCCTGTGTGTACTACCTATTCTTCAGAGCGGTTGGCAGAGATCTATATCCGGGAGATTGTTCATTTGCATGGTGTCCTAGTTTCTATCATTTCAGATAGGGGCACTCAGTTTACTTCGCAGTTTTGGAGTCTGTGCAGCGAGAGTTGGCTACTCAGGTTGAGTTGAGCACAATTTTTCACCCTCAAACGGATGGGCAGTCCGAGCGCAGTATTCAGATATTGGAGGGCATGTTGCGCGCTTGTGTCATTGATTTCGGAGGGTCATGGATCAGTTTCTACTGCTTGCAGAGTTTTCTTATAACAACATCTACCAGTCGAGTATTCAGATGGCTACATATGAGGCTTTGTGTGGGAGGCAGTGTAGATCTCCAATTGGTTGGTTTGAACCGGGTGAGTCTAGGCTATTGGGGATAGACTTGGTGTAGGATGCTTTAGAAAAGGTGAAGGTGATTCAGGAGAGGCTTCGTACAGCACAATCGAGGCAGAAGAGTTATGGTGATGTTCGAGATGTGTCCTACATGGTTGGCGAGAAGGTTCTGTTGAAGGTTTCGCCCGTCGGCCCGTGGAGGAGGCTACCTGGGAGACTGAACGGGAGATGCAGAGCAGATATCCTCACCTGTTTGAGGCTTCAGGTATGTTTCTTGACTCGTTCGAGGATGAACGTTTGTTTAAGTTGGGGAGGATGTGACGACCCGGCCAGTCATCTCATGAGTTGCCACTTCGTTTCCCCCATTTCTACTTCTTATTGCTTTGTCTATTGGTTCTATATGTGATCGGGTTGGTTGGCTCGGGTTCGGAAAGGATTTGGTAAGGTTTGAGACACTTAGTCTCTTTTGAGGAAGCTTAAGTTGGAAAAGTCAACCGGATGTTGACTTATGTGTTAGAGTGATTGGATGTGAGTTCCGATAGTTCAGATAGCTTCGGGAGGTGATTTGGGACTTACGAGCGTGATTGGAATGAGTTTTGGAGGTCCGAAGTAGATTTAGGCTTGACTTGGCGTAATTGGATTTTTGGCGATTTCCGGTTAATAGGTGAGATTTTTATATAGGGGTCGGAATGGAATTACGAGAGTTGCAATAGTTCTGTTGTGTCACTTGGGATGTGTGTGCAAAATTTCAGGTCATTCGGACATGGTTTGGTTGGGTTTTTGATCAAAAACATAATTTAGAAGATTTTTGAATTCTTAGGCTTGAATCCGATACGAATTTGGTGTTTTGATGTTGTTTTGAGCGTTCTGAAGGTTGGAACAAGTTTGAATGAGTTTATGGGATATGTTGGTATGTTTGGTTGAGGTCTCGAGGGCCTCGGGTGAGTTTCGGGTGGTCAATTAGACCATTTCATGTTGTTTGGAATTGCAAAACAATTGTTGTGTGTTGCAGAGGAATTAGACCTTCGCGTTCGCGAGCAGGTCCTCGCGTTCGCGAAGGGTTAGCTGGAGAAGGCTGAGATTTAAGCCTTCACATTCGTGAGGAAGGCTCTGTGTTTGCGAAGGGCTGAGTGTTTGGCCATTGCATTCGCGAGGGAAACTCCGCGTTCGCGTAGATGAAATTAGTCAGTTGGGTATGAGGTCGAGTTATTCATCGCGTTCGCGAGAGAGGGGGTGCGTTTGGAAAGAGTTGTCTGAGGAAGCATCGTGTTCGCGATGGGTAGGTCACGATCGCAAAGAGGAAATTTTTGGTCAAAGCTGATTTGTGCTTCGCGAACGCGAGGCATTGACCGTGTTCGCGAAGAAGGAAATGAGGCCTGGGCAGAATGTTTAAATTGTCGTCTTGTCTGCGATTTTGGAGTTTATTTCCACCATTTTGAGCATTTTTGGAGCTTTTTGAAGAGGATTGATGAGGTATTCAAGGGGAATCACTTGGAGGTAAGATTCATGGACTTAAAACTCGATTCTAATGTGAAATCTACCTAATTAATCATGGAAATTAAGCCTAAAATTGAAGAACTAGAGCTTGAAATTGGAGACCTAAAATTGGGATTTGAGGGGTCTTTTGCGGTTGAATTTTGATGCTTTTGGTATGAATGAACTCGGGGAGTGATAAGGAATCCATTGATGTAAATTTTATCGGTATCCGAGACGTGGTCCCGGGGGTCTAGTTTTGGTAATTTCGAGATTTGTGTTGTAAATTGATTATTTTCGCTTGGGCTTCGTTCCCTCATCATATTTTGACATCGTGATTCTGATTTTGGGTAGATTCGACACTAGTGAAGGTGGATTCGAGGGGAAAAGGCGTCGCAGGCTAAAGCCAAGGCTCCTTTGCCAAGGCCACCTCCCCCTTATCCTCAAAGGCTCGCGAAGCAGAAAAATGAGAATCAGTTTAAAAAATTCATTGATATGATGAAGAGCTTATCTAAAAATGTGCCTTTGGTGGAGGCTCTTGAACAAATTCTTGGCTATGCTAAATTCATAAAGGACTTGGTGACAAAGAAACGGTTCATGGATTGTGAAACTATAAAGATGACCCACCAAGTTAGTACAACAGTGCATTCAATGGCCCCAAAGCTTGAAGATCCGGGTGCTTTCACCATTCCTTGCATCATTGGGAGTGCGGACTTTGCTAAGGCTCTATGTGATTTGGGGGCAAGTATCAACTTGATGCCCTACTCAGTTTTCAAGACTTCGGGTATTGGGCAACCGAGGCCGACTTCCATGAGATTTCAAATGGCGGATAGAACGATGAAGAGACCATTGGGTATTATTGATGATGTGCTTGTCCGGGTGGACAAATTTATCTTGCCAACTGATTTTGTGATCTTGGATTGTGAGGTAGATTATGAAGTTCCTATTATATTGGGGAGATCTTTCCTTGTTACTTACTAGGAAGGCCTTAGTAGATGTGGAAGCAGGGGAATTCACCTTCCGCGTGGGTGATGAAAAAGTGGTCTTTCATGTGTACATGTCAATCAAGCATCCCAACAGTTCCGAGACGTGCTCTTTTGTGGAACTTGTCACAGTAGTGATAGTTGATGATACCAGTGCAATGATCAATGTGGAGGACCCTCTAGAGGCCGTATTGTTGAATCTTGATGTCAATGATGATGAGGGCAGAGTGGAGTGTGTGAATGCTTTACATGGTATGGGCTCTTACTCTTATGAGCCTAGAAAACTATCTTTGGACCTTGAGAATAGGAAGACTCCACCAAGAAAACCTTCAATTGAGGAAACCCCCGGTGTTGGAGTTGAAGTCGTTGCCTCCACACCTCAGGTATGAGTTCTTAGTCCCTAATTCTACTTTGCCAGTTATTATTTCCTCTTGTCTTACTAACATGCAGGTTGATGCCATATTGGCGGTGCTTCAAAAGCGGAAAAAGGCAATTGGATGGACTTTAGCTGATATTCGGGGGAGAAGCCCCGCATTCTGTATGCACAAGATTATTTTTGAAGATGATGCAAAGCCATCCTTGGAATATCAAAGGAGGTTGAACGAGGAAATGCAAGAAGTTGTGAAAAAGGAGGTGATCAGGTGGTTGGATGCCGGGGTTGTGTACCCCATCTCTGATGGCTCTTGGACTTCACCAGTGCAATATGTACCGAAGAAGGGTGGAATGACCGTGGTTGCAAATTCACAAAATGAGTTGATTCCTACCAGAACCAACACCGGTTGGAGGGTATGCATGGACTACTGCAAATTGAATAAAGTGACCCACAAGGATCACTTTCCATTGCCTTTTCTTGATTAGATGTTAGACCGACTTGCTGGGTGTGCCTTCTACTATTTCTTGGATGGGTACTCTGGGTACAATCAAATCTTTATTGCTTTGGAAGATCAGGAGAAGACCACATTAACTTGTCCATATGGCACCTTTGCCTTTTCTCGGATGCCTTTTGGGTTATGTAATGCACCGACTACATTTCAGCGGTGTATGATGGCCATTTTCACGATATGGTGGAAGATATTTTGGAGGTTTTCGTGGACGACTTTAGTGTTGTGGGTGATTCATTTGATGAGTGTTTGAAAAATATTGATAGAGTTTTGGCCCGTTGTGAAGAAACAAATCTTGTTCTTAATTGGGAGAAATGTCACATCATGGTGGAAGAGGGCATAATTCTTGGGCATAGAATTTCAAAGCATGGTATTGAGGTAGACAAAGCAAAAATTGATGTGATTTCAAGACTCCCCCCTACCTCTGTCAAGGGAGTTAGAAGTTTTCTTGGGCATGCAGGGTTCTACCGGAAATTTATCAAAGACTTCTCGAAGGTAGTGAACCCTTTATACAAGCTATTGGAAAAGGATGTCAAGTTTGTGTTCGATGAGAGATGTATGCAAGCCTTTGAACTTCTCAAGCATAAGTTGACCACTACTCCTATCATTACTGCACCTAAATGGAGCTTGCCCTTTGAGCTCATGTGTGATGCGAGCGATGTTGCGGTTGGGGCGATTTTGGGTCAAAGAGTGAATAAAATGTTTTGTCTGGTGTACTACGTGAGCAAGACAATTAATGATTCTCAAGTGAACTACACAGTGATCGAGAAAGAACTTTTGGCTATTGTGTTCGCAATGGAGAAATTTCAGCCATATCTTATGGGTGCCAAGGTCATAGTCCATACCAATCATGCTGCACTTCGGTACTTGATAATGAAGAAGGATTCCAAAGCTATACTGATGCGATGGGTCTTGTTACTTCAAGAGTTTGACTTGGAGATTATGGACCGGAAGGGTAGTGAAAACCAAGTGGCGGACCAGTTGTCCCTCTTGGAGGAGGAGGGGAGGCCTCGTGATGGCCTAGAGATCAATGATTCATTTCCCGACGAATAACTCGTTTCAGTGTCGGTGCATGGTATGCCATGGTTTGCGGACATTGCTAATTTCCTTGTGACTAGTATAATCCCGTGTGAGCTCTCTTCTAACCAAAGGAAGAAGCTCAAATGGGATAGTTTGGATTTCTATTTGGATAAGCCGTACTTGTTCAAGATTTGCACGGATGGTGTGATCCGAAGGTGTGTTCCGGAGGAAGAGCAATTGAGTATCTTGGAGGCTTGTCATTCCTCTCCCTATGGTGGCCATCATGGCGGGGCGAAGACGGCTTCCAAAGTTCTTAGTTGTGGGTTTTATTGGCCAACTTTGTACAAAGATGCAAGTGATCTTGCGAAGAGGTGTGACGAATGTCAAAGAGCGGGTGGAATTTCGAAGAAAGATGAGATTCCTCTCAATACCATTCTCGAGGTTGATATTTTTAATGTATGGGGTATTGAT
The DNA here is from genome assembly GCF_000715075.1 of Nicotiana tabacum. NCBI lineage: Eukaryota > Viridiplantae > Streptophyta > Magnoliopsida > Solanales > Solanaceae > Nicotiana > Nicotiana tabacum. The sequence goes on from NC_134099.1 coordinate 82,613,830, forward strand.
TTTATGGGCCCGTTTGTTAGCTCGTATGGGAACACGTACATTCTTGTGGCGGTTGACTATGTTTCAAAGTGGGTTGAAGCCATGGATTTACCCAATAATGAGGCCCAAAGTGTTGTTGCATTTTTCAAGAAGAGCATTTTTGCAAGGTTTGGCACTCCTCGTGCAATCATAAGTGATGGGGGGTCTCATTTTTGTAATAAAGCTTTTGACACTTTTCTTGCAAAGTATGGTGTCAACCACAAAGTTTCTACTCCTTATCATCCTCAAGCGAGTGGCCAAGTTAAAGTCTCAAATAGGGAAATCAAGAGTATATTTTCAAATACGGTCAATGCAAATAGGACCGATTGGTCAAAGAAGTTGGATGATGCTCTATGGGCTTATAGGACTACTTACACGACTCTGATTGGTATGTCTCCATATCGGTTGGTGTTTGGGAAAGCTTGCCATCTGTCGGTTGAGCTAGAGCACAAGGCAATGTGGGCTTTGAGGAAGCTAAATCTTGAATGGGATGTGACAACAAATCTTCGTGTCGAGAAGCTTAATGAACTTGATGAATTCCGATTCCATGCCTACTCCAGTTCGTCCTTGTATAAGGACAAGATGAAGTACATTCATGATAAATATGCTCGTAGCAAGGAGTTCAAAGTGGGTGATTTGGTTCTCTTGTTCAACTCTCGGTTGCGTCTGTTTTTGGGAAAGCTTAAGTCAAAATGGAGTGGACCCCATTTGGTGCACTTGACTTGAAGAATAAAAATGGGGAAGTTTTCAGAGTGAATGGGCACTGGGTCAAGCACTACTTGATAAAGATTGATGATAGCCACGTGGTGGCACTTCTTCATCTCAAATGATTTAATGGTAACATGCGTTGTGCCACGACGTTAAATCAGGCGCTTTTTGGGAGGCAACCCATGTGTTTTTCTTCTTGTTTTTCTTTGATTTTCATTGTAGTGTAGGATTTATTTTTGGACTGACTGGTTGTGAGATGCAGTAGGATTGTGTTGATGCAATGCAGAAAAAAGTTAGAAAATGACCAATCTCTGAAGTTGTCAATGCGGACCATACTCATTTTGTGCGGCCACAAAGACCTTTGTGCGGAGGGAAGAAATCAATGCGGACCGCACTGGTGATTTGACCAAAGTTGGGGTTCTCTGAAGTTTACCACCATGGACGCATTGCATTTAGTGCGGTCTGCGATGGTCCACTGCGGCCGCATTGTATTTTGTGTGGTCCGTAGTGGTCAAGTTGTCTGCGCCTCATTATTCTGAGCACCACAGACCGCGGTGTCATTTTGTGCTGTCCGCGGTGGGTAGGTATGCTGGGCCCCAGGTCTTTTTTCTATAAATAGGACATGATGCTCTCTTTTTGAACTTTTTGATCCTTCTCATCTCAGAAGTAAAAATTACTGTTCATCTCTCTCATCTGCACGAAATTAACTGCTCAAGTTCATTACTCAGCATTTCATCTAATCTCTGGTAACATTAACTACTTATTAGTTGTTTAATCTATTTATTTTCTTTGAATTTTTTATTTTTCTTAGTTCTTCTTCTTTCCCTGTCCGTATTTATTTCAATTTTATAGCTTAGGTTAGTTAATATTTGTTTAAAGTAGGACTAGGTAGTTAAAACACTGAACCAACACTTAGGGACTCATCAATCGGTGAAAAATTGGACTAAAATTGATCAAAACATGAACCCTAGGTTGGTATTGTTGTTGGGCACTCAGTGCGGATTGTGGTGGATTTTGTGCGGTCCGTACTACCCTTGTGCGGTCCTCAATGGTATTTTGTGCGGACCGCAATGACAAAGTCCTGAAAGCTGAACATTTGAGGACTGCGGCCGCATTGGATATTGTGTGGTCCACGGTGCCTCAATGCGGACTGCATTAGGATTTTGTGCGGTCCGCGGTGCATAGATTCAGAGAGTGGGTAGTCTGAACCCTACCTCTATGCGGACCGCAATGGATTTTGTGAGGTGTGCAATGGCCTCTTTTCGACCGCATTGCATTTTGTACGGTCCGCACTCTGCAATTTTCATACTATCTGCAACATTTTTCTTCTGCAACTTGAATTTCATTATTTTTATGGATACTAATAAAGCATGAATGAATGTTGTTTGCAGACAATGGTAAAATCAAGAGGCAAAAGTGGTAAACAAACAAGAAGAGGAGAGTCCTGCCAGGGTGGGAAGCAAGGAATGATAAAATTAACCCCACAAGGCCGACAAAACATAAAGAACACAAGGAGGATCATAAAATCTGCAGACAGGGCTATTGACTAGTCAGAGAGTGAGTACGAGCCCTCCCGGGAGGCATCTTCAGATTCCGTGCCAGAATTCTATCCTGATTGGCCGGAGAGAAATTGGTTGAGAGATACACCTCCAGCATCCCCCACTGCCCATGCCTCAGTTCATATATCTTCTAAGTCATCTAAGGGCTCAGCTGAAGGCAGTGGGGATGAGTACTCCACCTCTCCTACAACTTCATTATCCGGAGAGGGTGCAGTAGCAGAAGAAGGGGAAGAAGCAGAAGGGGGAGAGCCCCAAGTTGGTGGGGTAGAGAGGACTAGGAACCCGGAGGCATGGGAGGACCGATTCGTCAGTGAAATTTCCTACCACAAATTCAGAGAGTGGTGGCCAGAAAAGAGGTTGATACTTGAGAGAAAAATTATCACCCAGGATCTTTTGCCTCACAACCCCAATGTGTTGAGGCAATTCAGAGATTGAGCTGGATGGGACTACTTCATAGGGCAGGTGGATGATGCCAATGAGCACTTGGCGAAAGAATTCTACACCAACATGGCCCACATAAAAAAAAGAGTACCGCAGTCACCAAAGTGCGAAATTTGAAAGTGAAGTTTGATGGCAAGACCATCAATGACTACTTAGGCTTCACGGAGGATGATGAGTCCCTGTACTTGGACAAGATAAAGTTGGGTGAAAAGCCTGTCCATGGTTGGCGGAGTACTTGGCAATCCCAGGTACCACCCCCGAGTGGTTGACTACAGGGTTGAAGATATTGAGGAGAACGCTGAACTTTGAGGCTAAGGGGTGGGAGACATTTGTGTGCAGCAGGATAGACCCTACCACCCACGACACCTCACTCCCAATTCAAAGGGCGATTCTGGTTGCATCTATCATGGTAGGGTACCCAATCAATGTCGGGAATGTGATGTCTCGGGTCATTACATGGTTAGTGAATGAGGGTGACAGATATTATCCCTTCCCCAACTTCCTGACCATGTACCTGAAGGACCAAGATATGGAAAAGCAGAAGTTTGATGTGAAAGTGAAGGAAAATTCACCTTTCTTATGGTATAGCCTCTAGGGTGATGACAACCCTAAGGGCAAGCAATTCAAGGGCAAAGCCACAACTTCGACTCGCCAGTCTGAAGAGCCAGTAGTGGTAGTGGCTTCTACTCAGCCTCCTTCCACCTCAGCAGACATGGCCCCAGGTCTATCCACTTCCTCAGCTCCAGAGATACCCTCCACCACTGCTTATCCCTTAACTGCCCACCGTCTGAGCCAGGCCCTCACCAGTATCAACAACTAGATGCAAATAGCTACTTCTAAGATGTTTGTATTATCTACTATTATGGCAGCTCAGTCAGCACCTCCTCCTCCACAGGTCCCACAGTCCATTAAGGACACTCTCAAGGACCTTCTAGACAACCAGAAAAAGATCCTTGAGGACTAGAAATTGCTCACAGACACTGTTGAGTCACATGGAAAGGCTCTCAAGGAGCTTGCTAGGAAGGCAAAGAAGATGAGGAAGACTCAGGCTTCCAAAGAGTCGGTAAAAGAGCTATGGCTCGAGGTTTAGAGATTGAAGGCGGATCACCTGCCTTTAGATTTGCTACTACATGACCCAATACCAGTAGCCCAGCCACAGCCAGAGCAGTCCGAGAGGCCTTCTAAGAGGAGGAGGGTGATTCCCCAATCCTATAATGCAGTCATTCAGTTGGAGGACCCGCCGGGAGATTCCTCCAGCCAGCCTAGGATACAGTCCAGGTCCATGCCCATGTCCCAGCAGAGCCGCAGACCACAGGGAGTCAGTCACAGGTTCCCGAGTATACAGAGGACCCAGGGACCACTCAGGATCCCATGCAAACGGACGACCCATAGGGAGTTTCTTTTTCCTCTACTTTTGTGCTTATTTTGGTTAGTTGGCATTGAGGACAATGCCAACTTTCATTTGAGGGGGTAGCCCTATTTGGATTTGGATGACTGTACATATGATAGATTTGATGATTTCTTTTTTTTTATCTTTGGTATGTATATAATTTTAGCATTTCATTACATTTTTCGTACTTTTTTTATAAAAGTTACGTATTATGTATATATTCATCTCCCCTATTGTATATTCGATTAAATACCCTCTTGTACATATTCATTTTTGCTTTCCGCATTTCTCCTTTCTTAGCTTCTTATTTATGTTCGTAGCTTCTTGTTTTGAATTTTTGCAATAAGCCTTTGGTTTTCTTAATGCCACGGTTCTTTCCAAAGGTGGAGTTTGTGTGAACCGGGTGGCTCTTCCCGATGATGGATGGCATGCCAACCTTCTTAAGGGTTTGAGTCTTTTTTTCTTTTTGCTTTTAGTAGTTAGTTGGTAAGGGTGCCTCAAGCAAAGCTTCACTTGGGCCTAACACATTTTCCTTTGATCTTATGGTCAAAAACAAATCGTTGTGTATAGGATGGTGAAAGTTGTGATCTTGAGACTCTTGTGTTGGCCGATAATTATCAAGTGATTCTTCGGGACCATTGTGTACTCAAATCTTATCTAAGGTTGTTGTGGGCCCCCGACTCTGTGTCTTTAGTGATCCCATAGCTTGTTTGGTAAAAAATTGAATTGCAAGTCCATGTCCCGAGCCATTAGTCCAGAACTTGCCCTGAATGTTTGTCTAGGCGAAATTCTAAGTGTAATTTGACTTGAGACGTAATTATAGGCACTCCTTGATCCGAACGATATCTTGATCGCTTCCATAGCCTACCAATGATAAAATACCTTGGCAACCCTTTTGAGCCTTAGACCTTTTTCCTTCAAGAACCATGATACAAGTCTTTACCCGTTCTAAAGATACCCTTTCTTGGCACCTGATATTTCCTTAGCACATGGCAAAAGTATAAGTTTGGGGGGAGAGACGAGAATTGCAAAAAAGTGGTAAAAAGGTACAAAATGAAGAAAAGGAAAGGCAATGAAAAAAAAAAAGCGAAAAGACAAAAAGAATGTTCAATGTAGAAATGAATAAAGGGATTCAATAAAAGCAAAGAATGAATGGTGTGGAAAGTTGAGAAAGGAGAAAAGATTTGAAATGAACAAGAAAGAGTTACAGTGTGTCTCTCTAACTCCTTAGAAAGAAGTGAAATGGCTTAAAAGTCAAGTGAATGTGTGCCAAAATGAAGCAAAAGAAGTGCTAAAGGGAAGATGGAACCTGCTTAGACCAAACATTTCCTACCCTGAACCAAAAGCCTTCACTATGTCTCCACAAAAGCCCTATATGATCTTGAGTTGAATGAAACTTACATTAGTGGTGACTCACATAAGGGGCAATTATATGGTACTTAGAGCCGAGCTTGTGACTTTTCTTTGAGAGAGATGAGTGTATTTCCATTAACCCCGTTCTGAGTGCCACTATCTTAAAGGTGAGGTTTGCTTAGGGAGAGTTGAGGATGTGTGAGTTTGGGTTCCACAATGACCAAAGTAATAGAAAGAGTCTCTTTGATGTGTTGAGTCAACTCTTGATGCTCTTGTGCCGCACTAAATCCATGATGCTTAAAAGAGTGAATGTTGTTAATGATTCATTTGAATTGAGGGCAATTGTTAGTCCCAATTGATGCTAGATGAGGTCATTTTAGGTCAGCTGAATTTTCTTGGATTGACTCTTAAAGGGTGTGTCTTATTTTGTTTGCTTGAGTACAAGTAAAAGCATGAGTTTTTTGGAGTTGATAACTAGGGATTATGATGCATTTTAAACTCCTTCTTGCTTAAGTTTTGATTAGAAATGTGTACAAAATAGTCCCAAAGACTCACAAGTTGTACTTGATTGCAGGGTTTGATCAACAAGATGACAATTTGTCAAAAACTAGCTCAAATAGGACCGCAATAGAAGCCACCGCGGCCGCGGTGCATTTTGTGCGATCCGCGGTGGGCAACTTCAGAGAGCAGATTATTTAGCCAATAGCCTTAGTGCGGCCACACTCGATTTTGTGTCGTCCGCACTAACCCCGCAAGGGTATTTTTGTCCAAAATTTTTAGCCTAGTATAAATAGTTTCTTTTCCCATTTTAGGTCATCAGATAGATTTTGGGACAGGGTTGCGCTCATGAACACTTCTTTTACCATTTTGAGTAATTTTAGCTTAGTTTCATTATTGAATCTTCAAGCTTTATTTAGTAATTAATTATTATGGGTTTTTCTTCATCTATTTCCTTTTTCTCTTCTATAATCATGAGTAGCTAGACCCATTAGCTAGGGTTGTGGCTCAACCCTAGTGTGGGTAATTGATGGGTCTTGTGTTTTGATGCTTGATTTTCTATGGGTGTTTGATATTTGGCCTAATTTAGGGTTTTAATATTGAATTAGTGGTTACAAATACTAGTTTATGCCTAGTAGACTTTGGCTCTTCTTGAGAAAGAGAGCCTAAGTCCATGAAATTGGTCCAACAAGGAATTGGGGTGTATCAAGAGATTGATAGCCCCAATTAAAGGGTTAAATCTAGAGATAGTAATATCCGACTTGAACCTCATTTGCTTGCACAAATTGTCATACCCAATTGGTCTTGAGAAAGTCAATTCGGGCAAAATCACTCGAAATACCGAGAGGTATAGAGTGAGTAGAGTCGTGCAATGGTTATATCATACTCCCCAAATGTGTCAAGAATCCGTCAATTAACCACCTAGGAGAAAGTCACTGCCCTAGTGCCTTTTATCTATTTGAACAACTCTCAATAGTTTAATCTTAGCTTTACTTAGCTTAATTTAGCATTGTAGTAGCATAAAATTAGAAGTAAAATCAAAACCAACAATGTTTAGAAGTGCAATTAGGAACAATTACACAACACCAATTTAGATAGAAACTCAACTCCAATATCTAGCTCCCTATGGAAACAATCCTGACCTTCTCAGGTAAAAGCTACTTCGACTTCTCTTGCTGCTTCATAGTAGTACAGGGTTGGCCTCGATCACTCACTTAGCTCTCTACACCCCGTGGGCAGATTCAGGCGTTGCTGATCCTGCTAGCAAAGGTTGAAGCTCCCGGCAGACTTCGGAGTTCACGAGGTAGCTGCTTGATGTCCGCAGTCCCGTGTTTCTCCCCCTTATCTCATTTCTTTTCCCTATTTAGTAACTTTGTAATAGCTTTGTAGACTTTTCAGACTTATGTTAGAATTGATAGATGCTCATGACTAGTGACACCCCGGTATCGGGCTGTGTTGGGTTTATTTTTCTGCAAATTGTAATGTTCACTGCTTACTGTTGGATTATCTATTACGTTTTAGACATAATTCTTATTGTTTAATTGCTTAAAACTAAAATGGGAAAGTGTCAGCTGGCCTTGTCTTCATGAGAGGCACCATCACGACCGGGTCCGGGTTTAGGGTCATGAAATGACCCAAAATCTATCTAGTCATGATGGCACCTAACCCAAACTGCTAGATAAGACAAACAACATAAATTACATCTAAATTGAGAAATCAATAATATATAGAATAGAAGCTAAAACCAAATTCAGTGCTACTACCCTAAGAACTGGTGGTACAACTCATGAGCCACTATGATTTAGATAGGAAGAATAAATACAATAACTTTTTGAAGTCTACTTAGGCAGAACTAAAATCCTAAGCTACCATGAACAAGAGGCTGCCCAAATCTGGAATGCAGGTACGTCTTCAGTGCAAAGCTTTGCCTTCCACATCTACGCGGCTCCAAGATATGCACACAAGGTGCATAACTGTAGCATGACTACAGCCGACCCCATGTACTCAGTAAGTATCTTAATTAACCTTGGTGAAGTATTAATAATATTTTTTTAGTTAAAAGATTTGTACCCGTGCATATAATAAGCAGAAAGAATAAATACGAGAAAAGATACACACATATTCACATAATGAACGAAACAAGAATACAAATGACAGAGGGCCCTAGAATATCAAAATCTTAATTCTCATATCATAACACTGAGAAAAAACTCTATAGCTACAACCAACTACAACACATAATTATGTTGTGGCATGCAACTCAATCCCAACAATTAACACGATACCATGATCCGATTTCCATTATAATACCCTATCATCATCTGTTTATATCGTATACCATCCTTATCGTATCATATCATATCATTTCCTATTCCTTTGTGGCGTGCAACACAATCCCCCAATATTAATGAATTGATATCCCCCAATATCAACCATAATAATAACCAAATGCGGGAAAAGTTCTCAATGTAACACTAAGAAACGAACACGTAGTATCCAACTAGGTAATACAACTCAGCAGAGTAGAATGAGCAGTCCAATATCAAAACTAGCCTACCATATATAATGGCAAGTCTACAACAAGGTATATCACACAACTAATCTATAAGTCTTCCAATCTTGTTAAGCAAATGAGAGTAGTATATGAAACTAGAAAAGATGTTTAATCAAATAAGAACAATGATCAAATGAAGGCATCAATATATGAAATCATGTAGCAAGTAGAAGCACGTAGCAAATAGAGAAATTCAATCAGTAAAGGCATATGGTAAGTAGAGAATTTAGTAAGTGAAGACATATAGCAAGTCAAAAAATGTAGTTAATAAAGACATGTAGCAGGCTAAGGCATCTAACATGTAATGACCCTATCTATTGTTTTGAGTATTGAAGCCCTATTCACACATTTATTGCTTATTCTATGTTCGTTTGTTATTATGTTACATGCCGAGGTGGTTGGTTTGGTTCCGAAGATGTTTTGGAATGAACTGGGACACTTAGTCCCAAGATTGGAAGCCTAAGTTGAAAGAGTTGACTGTATATTGACTTATATGTAACTACTTTAGAATGGAGTTTGATCGTTCTGATACCAATGTATGTTGATTTTGGACTGAGAAGTGTGTCTGAATATTCATTAGGAGGTTTGTAGGTGGTTTTGGCTTGAATTGGAGAAAGATTGGAAAAGTTGAAGTTAGGAGAGTTGAGAAGTTTGATCGAGAGTTGACTTTGTTGTTACCAGACTAAACTTTTGGGTTCTGAAAGTTAGAATATGTTCGTTTTGACATTTCTGACTCGTATGAAAAATTTGAGGTTAATTAGAGTTGGTTTGATCGGTTTCGGCATCGATTGTAAAAGTTGGAAATTAATTGGTTTTATTAGGCTTGAATTAGGGCGCGCTTTGTGATTTTAATGTTATATGATGTGATTTGAGACCTCAACTAAGTTCATATCGTGTTTTAGGACTTGTTGGTATGATTGGATGGGTTCCTAGGGGCCCTAGGTGTGATTTAGATTGAAATCGAATTAAATTTTGGAGTTATATAGATGCCGGTGTGATCAGTTCTTGTGCTAACGTACCTGCATGAATTTGGCCACAGGTGCGGAGCCGCAAAAGCGTCCATGGGGTCACAGGTGCGAGGGATTTTCTGCATCTGCGAGCTTCCAGATGCGATGAGCTCTCAGCATATGCGGATTTTGGACGGAGGCTCAAAGGTCGCATAAGTAGAAGGGATCCGCAGGTGCGCTCCCGTAGGAGCCAACCCGCAGAAGCGGGATTTGAGCCGTAGAAGTGGATGGTTAGGAGTTTAATGAAAAGACTCATAAGCGAGCTTTCTTCCACAAAAGCCTTCCCAGATGTGCGGTTGGGGAGTCCGCGGAAGCGGAACTACTAACAGAATACATAAAGAGAAGGGTTAGAGTATTTTCTTCATTTTGGACTTTGGGAGCTTGGATTGAGGCGATTTTTGGATGGGTTTTCACTAGATTTCAAGAGGTAAGTAATTTTTGATCACTTTTGTCCCTATATTTTGAATACCTATTGATTATTTCACCTATTTGTTACGAATCTAAGTCAGAATTCGGAGATTTTTTATCCATGTATTCAAGAGTAAGGTTTGGGGATTTGAGAGTCGATTTTTGGTCGGAATCGGATAATTATGGAATGGTTGGACTCGTTATTGAATGTGTGTTCGGATTTTATAATTTTTGTCAGGTTGACGTTTTAGGTTGATTTTTTTACTTTTGTTAAATAATCTAACTTTATCATATGGAATTGATTCATATAGCTTGTGCTGATTGTATTAAGTTGTTTGTGGCTAGATTCGAGTTGTTTGGAGGCCGATTCACGAGGCAAGGGCTTGTTGGAGTAGAGATTTGCACGGTTTGAGGTAAGTAACACTTCCAAACTTGGTTCTGAGGGTATGAATCCCTGAATTATGTGTTATGTGGTCGATGTTGAGGTGACTCACATCCTAGGTGTTGGGCGTGCGAGCATGCACTTATGACTCGATTAATTCTGTGGTACTATGTAGTTATCTAACCTTGTTTCTATCCATGAAATTCCTACGTGGTAGAGTAATTGAGCTATGATCCATGTTAGAAATCATGCTTAGGCTATATGCTTATTCCATTGGGACGCGCTGAGGCCATTTCTGTTGTTGAGTTGTTTGCTTAAATTGCATTTTCGTACTTAGTCACTTTCATCATTTGCATATCATATCTCAGTCTCTGTTATCATTTATTGTTACATCATGTTATCATTGTTTGGGTTGATTGGCTTGAGATTGCTGAGGGTCTATCGAAAATAGTCTCTCAACCCTCCCTGGGTAGAGGTATGGCTGCGTAAACCCCCCAGGTCCCACTTGTGGGATTTTCACTGTGTTGTTTTTGCTTTTGTTGTTGTTGCTGCACGCTGCAACAGCGCTTGGGTAGGATCCTCCCCTACGGAGTCTGACATACCAACAGTGAGCACAAGTATTGTACAATGCTGAGTGATTGAGAGTGATGAGTAGGAATGTGAGACAGTGAGATTGAGTACTCCGAGAGGGTGAGTACATGAGCCTATCATTGTGATACATTGCATTTGACATGCAAATTTGATATGTATATGTAACATTCCTAATGCTAGCTATACTTTTCATATTTTATCAATGTTGAGCTTTAACTCTTAAAATTAAAAGCATGTCTACATTCATGTACTATGTGCGAATCAATTATAGACTTCTCTCAGTTATTACTTTTAATTCTCTATTTTATCTATACTGTAATTATCTGGATTTGGACTGTACCTTTATGAGCTCGTCACCGATTTTACCCTAAGTTAGTCCTGTTACTTATTGAATACATTAGGTCGGTTGTACTTATACTATACTTGCACTTCGTGTGCAGATCTAGGTACCTTTAGACCCGGTGGTTGCTAGACTCGGAGTAATATCTGCTTCGAGGCTATTGAGGTAGCTGCTATAGTCCCCGAGCCTCGAGTCTCCTTCTTCTCAGTTAATTTAGCATTATCCTGTCTTTCCAGACAATTATATTTGAAGTTTTGATTGTGTTGACACTTAGTAACTCACGTACTCAGTGACACCTGGATTTTGCATGATTTTGTAATTGAGTCACAGTTGTTCTTATCGGTTATTTATTAGATTTTTCACTATTAAACTTATTACATTATGTTTTAAATTTAAATGCGTAGTTAACTTGTGATTGTTAGCTTGCCTAGTACTGAGATAGGCACCATCATGACATTTTAAGATTTGGGTCTTGACAAGTTAGAGTCATGAGCAGGTTTAATAGAATCTTGCAGATCGGTAAAGAGACGTCTGTACTTATCTTCGAGAAGCTACATAACCATTAGGAAACTTCACTTCCTTGTAATTTTGTCATGCGGATTTGTTGACTGTGGAGACTAAACTTTTATTATTATATTCTCTCATAAATGGTGATGACAGATGCTACTGGATAAGGCGGACGACCACCAGTACCACTAGCTAAGGCCGCAAGAGGTCGGGGCCTGGGCCATGATAGAGGCTGAGGTATAGCTCGTAAGGAAGCTAGAGTGACACCAGATATGGTTAAACTGATGGGACCAGCTCAGGCACCAACTGTGCCTATTGTGATTCTAGGCCTTCAGAAGGCTTTAACCTAGATATTGATTTTTTGCACTAGCCTTGCTTAGGCGGTTTCTATTCAGGCCGCACCAACCACTTCTCAGGCCGAGGGTGGTGCTAAGACTCCCGCCACCCATACTCCAGAGCAGGTGGTTCATGGGCTTCAGACACCGGGGGTACTACTAGCTGAGCTGGTTGTAGTTGCTCAAGCCCATATGGGTCCACTTATGAGTGATGAGGATCTGAAGATGCTTAAGATGTTTGAGAGGCTCAGGTCTCCAGCATTCAGTGGGGCTAAGTACATGATTTCTTAGATAGTTGCCAGCAGATTCTTCATATGGCGGGTATTCTGGAGACTAATGGAGTCTCATTTACTTCTTTTAAGTTGTCGGGTGCATCATTTAAATGGTGGGAGGCCTATGAGTTGAGTAAGACAGCCGGCGCTACACCACTTTTGTAGCATGAGTTCTCAGTTCTATTCTAAGAGAAGTTTGTCCCACAAACCCGCAGGGAGGAGTTGCGCAAGCAGTTCGAGAAGCTACGTCAAGAGGGTATGTCAGTAACCCAGTATGAGATGAGATTTTGAGAGTTGGTTCATAATGCGATCTGGCTGGTTCCCACAGAGAGGGAGAGGATTAGGAGGTTCATTGATGGCCTCAACTATGGACTGCATTTTGTTATGACTCAGGAGATTGCATCAGGTGCTATGTTCAATGAGGTGGCAGATATTGCTAGGCGGCTAGAGCAGGTTCATAGTTAGGAGCGTGAGGAGAGGGAGGCCAAGAGGCCTTATGGTTCGGGTGGTTTCAGCGGTGTTTCTTCTAGAGGACAGTCCTACCACAATAGGGGTCGTCCTTATAGGCCCGCTTTGATGACTCGTCCAGTGCATCATAATGTATCAGCTAGCCATGGTTCATACAATGCTTTTCCGAGTCAGTCATCTCTCATTGCCATCCCAACTTAGAGTTCAGCTTGTGCTCCAGGTCCTTCTAGTAGTTATTCTGGTTCTCGGGGTCAAATTCAGTACCAACCGCCACTGTCGAATCGAGGTTACTTTAAGTGTGGAGAGTTTGGTCATATAAAGAGGCATTGTCCCCGTCTTTTGGGAGGTCCGGTTTAGAAAAGGGGTCAGGCTATGACTTTTGCACTTGTTGCTTCACTACTCGCTCAGCCAGCTCAAGGTGTGGCTTAGTCAGTTAGAGGTCGCCCTATAGGGGGAGGCCTATCAGGTGACGGTCAGGCTCGATTCTATGCTTTCCCTTCCAGTGGTCGTTGCTTCAGAGGTAGTGATCACATGTATTGTCTCAGTATGCCACAAGGATGCTTTCATATTATTTGATCCTAGTTCCATTTATTTATACGTATGATCGTATTTTGCTTATTAGTTAGATATGTCTCATAAGACCTTAGTTTCACCTGTTCATGTATCTATGCCGATGTGTGAGTCTATTATTGTGGACTGTGTGTATCGGTCGTGTGTGGTGACCATTTAGGGATTGGAGACGAGAGTTGATCTCTTATTGCTTAATATGGTTGATTTTGACATGATTTTCGGCATGGAATGGTTGTCCCCATATCATGCTATTCTGGATTGTCACACTAAGATCGTGATGATGGCGATGTCGGGGTTACCTAGGATGGAGTGGAGAGGTTCTCTGTACTATGATTCTAGTAGGTTAATTTTATATTTGAAGTCCTAACGGATGGTTGAGAAGGGTGTTTGCCATATTTGTCTTTTATGAGGGATGTCGGTGTTGATACTCCTACCATTGATTCCTTTTTGGTAGTGCAAGACTTTTCAGATGTGTTTCCTGTAGACCTGCTGGGTATGCCACCTAATAGGATTTGGTATTGACTCGGTACTGGGCACTCAACCCATTTCTATTCCTCCGTACCGATGGCACCAACAAGAGTTGAAGGAATTTAAAAAGCAGATTCAAGAGCTTCTTGATAAAGGGTTCATTAGGCCTAGTATGTCGCCTTGAGATGCACTGGTTTTGTTTGTTAAGAAGAAGGATGGTACTATGCAGATGTGCATTGACTATAAGCACTTCAACAATGTTACAATTAAGAACAAGTATCCTTTGCCGCACATTGATGACTTATTTGACCAGATTCAAAGAGCTAGAGTGTTCTCTAAGATCTATTTGAGGTATGGGTATCACCAGTTGAAGATTCAGGACTCAGATATTCTGAAGACGACATTCAAGACCCGCTATGGTCACTAAGAGTTCCTTGTGATGTCTTTTGGGCTGGCCAATGCCCCAGCAACATTCATATATTTGATGAATAACATATTCTAGGCATATCTTGATTCATTTGTCATAGTATTTATTGATGATATACTGGTGTTCTCATGTATCTAGGAGGAACATGCACAACATCTAAGGATTGTACTACACACGTTGAGGGAGAAGAAGTTTTATGCTAAGTTCTCCAAGTGTGAGTTTTGGCTTAGTTCAATGAACTTCTTGGGGCATGTGGTGTACTGCGAGGGGATCAAGGTGGATCCCAAGAAGATCAAGGCAGTTCAGAGTAGGTCCAAACCGTTTTCAGCTAATAAGATTCAGAGTTTTCTTGTCTTGGCAAGACATTATTGCCACTTTGTGGAAGGTTTCTCGTCCATTGCAGTGCCTTTGACTAGGTTGATCCAGAAGGGTACCTTGATGAGTGAGAGGAGAGATTTCAGAAGCTCAAGACTGCCTTGACCACAACTCCAATTCTAGTTTTCCCTTCAACATCGGGTTCTTATATAATGTATTGTGATGCTTCTCAAATTGGTGTTGGGTGTGTCTCGATGCAGGAGGGTAATGTGATTGCTTATGTTTTATGCCAATTAAATCCTCATGAGAAGAACTACCATGTGTCACACCTCCTTTTTCCGCCCCCACGAGGGTGCAAGGGGGTTTTTTCCAATTAAAGGACAGTCAAAACGGGATTTATTTCTTTATTTCAGAGTCGCCACTTGGGAGATTTAGGGTGTCCCAAGTCACCTATTTTAATCCCGAATCGAGGAAAAGAATATGAATCTGTCTATTTAACAGTCTGCGCACCAGAAATCCGGATAAGGAATTTTGTTAACCCGGGAGAAGGTGTTAGGCATTCCCGAGTTCCGTGGTTCTAGCACGGTCGCTCAACTGTTATATTCGGCTTGATTATTTTGATTTGTAAAATACATTTTTATTGCATGATTTTATTGTTACCGCTTCTATTTAAATTGTTTATAATTAAAGACCCTTCTTCGAATCGAATCACGCGTACGTGTATTCGTTTTATATATTAATATTTTTTAACGTGAAAATCGTGTCACGCGTACGTATACACAATATAATAATTATTATTTATTTATTTTCGAAATTTTTTATTATATAAAAAAAAGACTTAAGTTCGAAATTGTGCTAAAAATAAAATTAAGAACGTTCGTCGCTCTTGTATAATTAAATATTGAACCGCACATCTCGAGTTATATGAAATTAATATTGATATTCTCCGAAGAGTCCCCTTTTTATTAAATGTTCGTTCGAAGTTGCGCGAACGCATAATCCGAATTGCTTTTAGAAATATAATCAGGTTACGCGAACGCATCCCTAATCACGCAAAAGATTCTTAATAGTAGTATAGATTTTCCATAAATGTTTATTGCATCCATCTATTTTTAAATGTAAGAATCGTGGAGAATTACCGATTGGGATGCCACCAAATTTCTTGACAAAGAATTCAGAATTTATTAGGCGTTGCTACAAGTCTTATTTTACGCGTATGAATTATATACCTCAAAACTATTCAAATTTTAAAGAATTGATGATATGAAAAAGAAACAAACAACATGTAACTAAAAATACTGCCATTTTTATCGTGGATACAACATTAACATATCCAAAAATTGAATCGCATATAAAACTGGAAAAAGAATTAATTTGATAAACAAATTAATAGTTTCTGAAGAATTTTTATTGTTACATTTAATGCGAATTCTATTTCTACATATCCTTGACATAAAATGTTGCAATTCGTGCTTGTAAATCCCATATCCTTCTCATATACTTGTTTTTAGTCCAAAGTTATAATTGTTTGGTTAATTTGTTTACAAAGATTGAGTTTGAGATAAATAAACCAATTCTTATTTTCTGCCTATGCGACTATTTGCAAACACTTAACTCTATATTTTGTAAAAAAAATCATTGACATTATTTCATATATTAAAAGAAATGAGTTGATCGCGTTCCTAAAATAACTAAGCCATTAGTTATTAAGAAAGAGAACTAATCTACTAATTGATTTAATACTATATTAACCAACTAAAACAAAACTGAAATTTAAACTAATAAAATTTAAATGAGTAGAAGACATCCTTATAATTCCAAACTTCATTTACTTGCCATGTTGAAGCTCTTCACAACATGAGTTTAAAAGATATGTACCTGATATTGGAAGCAAAAGAAAATGAAGATGAAAATCAGCAACAGTAATAACAGTGCAATAGCAACAACTGCCCAGCAACAGTAACAACCCAGTAACAGACCGGTGGAGTAGTAATCCCAAAAACAAAAGCTTTAAGCTTTAAATGTAACAACAACCATTAATACTAATTTCAAACAAAGAAAGAAAGCAGTATATTTTTTAGCTTTTATTTTTATTTTGAAAGCTTAAATATTTTTCGGAATTTTCTCTCTTCTATTCTCTGTCCGTTTTTTTTCTCTCTATCTGTATTCTTGTCCGTCTCTTGTGTTCAAGACTTCACATATATATAATCTCATCCCATAAATCCTTTAATCAATTAAATCAATACTTTTTCTCTACCCAACCCATTATATTTTCACTCATCCCCATTACATTAAATAAACATATCACACCACCCCATTATATTTTGTCTCCCATGCTTTATTTAAAAAAAAATGCAAGATTCCCCTTTAATTTAAATCTTGTCCCCCCTTTATATTAAATAATCATATCACAACCCACCCCATTTCATTTTGTCCCCCATGCTTCAAATAAACAATTTCAAAATGTACAATTCCTAAACTACCCCTTCCGACCTTACTGAAATTACCAAACTACCCCTGAACGTATTACAAATTTACCAAACTAACCATCAGCTATAATACATCAATTAATCAAACTTAACCAAAATATAGACAATATGATCAATTTCTAACAATGTTCAAACAACAATATGAACATGGATGAACATCATAACAACAATATCACATGAACACGATTTTAACAACATTTCAACAACAAATCACATGAACACGAATTGAACAACAAAGAACAACTAAAATTTGATTGAACAATATTTTAGCAACAAACAATCCTATTTTCGGATTCAACAACAACAACAAACAAAGTATGAAGATTTCTAAATTCAATCATATTGAACTTAAAATCAACTCTAACAACATTACAACAAACAATTCTTATATTAAACTTTAAACAAGATTATGAGAACAATTCAAGCAATAATCATAAATGGTAAACAAGAAATCAAACTATACAAAAATTCGGATTCAAGATCATCCAAACAAAGTATGAACATGAATGAATCTATTTTAAGACAACAAACATGACGGATTAAACGATTAAAACAATATATTCCTTTAATACAACTAAATTCTTTAAACAAATAACAAGATCGACGAAGAAACAATTGATAGGGTCTATCTTAGCTCGAAGGAAAGTATGAACTTAAACTTGAACTTAACAATATTAACAATTTCTAACAATACATAAACACATGAAACAAATTGAAGAAATAGTTGATTAAATTTCAATTTGAATCTAACAAACATCAAACTAACAAATTCTTACCTAAACAATAAAACAATCATGAAATAAACATGAAAACAAATTAATTAATTTACCATTTGAAATCTGAAAATTAAAATCAACAAAACACATGAACAAACTAGAAAATTATTTCAAACGATAGACAAACCAAACAAGAATTAAATCATTTATCGATTTTGGATCCGAAAAATACCAAACAAAATATGGACGATAAATGAGACTCAAAACCAACTAACCGGAAATGAAACGACGAACAACGATTGTAAACAAATCTGTCCGGGCCTCGACTCAACGAAAGACCTTCGAACCTTTGACGATTCGAAGAAGATGAAGCAATGGCAAAATAGAAGAACCTGCTGCGACGATCAGCAGAAGCATTCCGTCAAACACCTGCTGCGACGAGCAGCAGCAACACGACGTCGAGAAGCAGCATGAAGCAGATGGGGTGCGTTTGGCTTGCTTGTACGAAGAAGATGAAAGCAGCAACAGCATCGGCGAGGCAAAACGCAACACCGGAGGTTTGTTTGGACGAAGCTTCTGCTTCAGCAGTAGCGGCTGGGGACGGAGAAGGTCGACGCGATGGCAGTCATAGCTGCCTGTGTCGATGAGGCAGAAGCTGGTCGAGGCAGCAACGTTTGGTTGTAGCAGATGAAACTCGACGATGGCTGTTTTAAGCAGTCCTTCGAAGCGGACGTAGCTTGACTCATCAGACATTTTCGTTGGTGCCGAAGAAAGATGACGAAGCAGCGGGCAGTCCATGGACGAGCTGGAAGGAGGGATCGTTTGGTTTCTTGGACGGAGAAGATGGAAGTAGAAGGGTCAGTTTGTCGTAGCAGAAGCAAAAAAAACGAAATGGAGGAGGAGTAGCCATGAACGTCGAGCTCAAGCTCGAGCTTGACGAAGAACGAAGGAGGAGGAGTAGGCATGAACGTTGGTGAAGCTGAAGGCGCAGATGGGTCGTCCATGGTGAGGATGAAGGGCAGCCATGGGAGGTGGGTTTTGGAAGGTTTGGAGAAGAAGATGAAAAAAAATGAGAGGGGGGGGGGGCGGATGAGTGTTTTGTGTTTTTAGGGTTTTCTCTTTTTTTTTTTTTGTTTTGTAAGATAATAGGATGTTGGGTTATGGACTGGGTCGACCCAGTTCGAAATGGACTGGGTCATAGGGAAGGTTGGGCCATTTTTTGGGCCTATAACTTGAAATTGAAGAAGAGGCCCAATTCCGACTTTCTTTATATTTTCGCTCTTTTTTCTTCTTTTATTTCTCTAAAACTAAATTATAAAAATACTTAAACTATTATTAAGTGTGATATTAAGTTATAAAAGCGCAAATTAACTCCCAATAACAATTAACGCATAATTAAGTAATAATTAAGCATAAAATTGTATATTTGGACATTAAATGCTAAAAATGCAAACGATGCCTACTTTTGTAATTTTTAATTTTTGTAAAACAAATTTAATTACTAACAACTATAGAATTAAATCCTACATGCAAAATGCGACATATTTTTGTATTTTTTATTAATTTATCAAATAAACACGCACAGACAAATACAAATAATTATTCAAAATATCACAAAATATCACAAAATTGCACACCAAAGAAAAATCATTTTATTTTTGGATTTTTTGGGAGTAATTCTCATATTGGGCAAAAATCACGTGCTTACAGCTGCCCCTCTTTGCCCGAAGACACGAAGGGTTTTCGTGCAAAGATAAAGCGAGCGATTTTTGCCCATCCGAGTACTCCGTGTGAAGCATTTTTTTTGAAAAAGATTTGACCGAACCTTTGCTTCAAAGGTTTCCTACATATCCTGGGCTAAACAGGAATCAGGTCAATGTAGTTCGGGAAATTTTGGTAGCTGGGACTACCGTTGGACTGCAATGTTACTGTTGTTGCATGCTATTACTACTGCTTACTGATCTCCTTGTTATACCGTGTTTAAAAGAAAACAAGAAGCTAAGCTATACTGCAATTTTTCTTGTTGCTTGCTTTCTTGTCTGCTTGCATTTTTCCCGGTGCTTTTCTTCTTTTGACACATGCACTTGAGTTTGTGCTGTGACCTCTTATTGCAACCTTCTGCTTCCCGGTGCCAGGGAATTTTATTGTTTCCTGCTAGGGATTCCTATTGTAACCCTCTGTTTTATTGTTCTTTGACTTGATCTTGAAATGTATGCCTCTGTTATCTGGGCGGGCTCCCAACTTCAATACTTGAAAATTAAAGACTTGAAATGTATGCCTCTGTTATCTGGGTGGGCTCCCAAGTTCAATGCTTGAAAATTAAAGACTGATATGTATGCCTCTGTTCTTTGGGCGGGCTCCCAACTTCAACAACAAAAATGAATGCCATTCCTCTCTTCAGGCGGGCTCCTGACTTCAACAACTTTGAAAATAATTGCCATTCCTCTCTTCAGGCGGGCTCCTGACTTCAAATCACACATCGCCATTCCTTTCTTTAGGTTGGCAAGATTTCAACAACTTTTTAAAAATGTCTTTCCTCTCTTCAGGAGGGCTCCTGACTTCAACAACAACTTTGAAAATAATTCACCATTCCTCTCTTCAGGCGGGCTCCTGACTTCAACAAATACATCACCATTCCTTTCTTTAGGTTGACGAGATTTCAACAACTTTTAAAAATGCCTTTCCTCTCTTCAGGCGGGCTCCTGACTTCAACAACTTTTAAAAATAAAATCCTATTCGAGGGCGGATGAACCCGAAATATCCTATTCGAGGGCGGATGAACCCAAATATCCTATTCGAGGGCGGATGAACCCAAAAATATCCTATTCGAGGGCGGATGAACCCAAAAGATCCTATTCGAGGGCGGATGAACCCAAAAGATCCTATTCGAGGGCGGATGAACCCAAAATATCCTGTTCGAGGGCGGATGATCCCATTTTCAAAATCTTGGAATTGTCTTACCTCCGACTGTTTTTCTTCGAATCGTGTCGTCTTGCTATCTCTTAAAACTTGAATTGATTTCCTCGTTCTTCCGAGAAAATTTTTGACCATGGCAGAAAATCTTCTGCTCCAGTTTTGGTGCTTTTCCTTGTTCTCCAGGTGGACGCCTGACTTCTGATATTTCAACTCTTCTTCCTTGTTCTCCAGGTGGATTCCTGATTGCTATTTCAACTGTCCTTCCTTGTTCTCCAGGTGGACGCCTGATTTCTGATAATTCAACTATTTTCCCTTGTTCTCCAAGTGGGCGCCTGATTTCTTCTTCGATTTTTTCATCCTCATTCTCCAGGTGGACGCCTGACTTCTTTTTCAATTTTTTCATTTTTTTTTATTATCCTAGGAGAAAATTCATCAGACTAGGATTTGATATCTTATCTTAGGAGAAAGATTCATCTGACTAAGATTTTATCTTGGGAGAAAAATTTCATCAGACCAAGATTTTGACTCTAGGAGATAAATCGTCAGACTTGGTCCATTTGTTGTGATCTTAGGAGAAAGATTCCTTCGACTAAGATTTTATCTTGGGAGAACAATTTCATCAGACCAAGATTTTGACTCTAGGAGATAAATCGTCAGACTAGGTCCATTTTGTTGTGATCTTAGGAGAAAGATTCATCCGACTAAGATTTTATATTGGGAGAACAATTTCATCAGACCAAGATTTTGACTCTAGGAGATAAATCGTCAGACTAGGTCCATTTGTTGTGATCTTAGGAGAAAGATTCATCCGACTAAGATTTTATCTTGGGAGAACAATTTCATCAGACCAAGATTTTGACTCTAGGAGATAAATCGTCAGACTAGGTCCATTTGTTGTGATCTTAGGAGAAAGATTCATTCGACTAAGATTTTATCTTGGGAGAACAATTTCATCAGACCAAGATTTTGACTCTAGGAGATAAATCGTCAGACTAGGTCCATTTGTTGTGATCTTAGGAGAAAGATTCATTCGACTAAGATTTTATCTTGGGAGAACAATTTCATCAGACCAAGATTTTGACTCTAGGAGATAAATCATCAGACTAGGTCCATTTTGTTATGATCTTAGGAGAAAGATTCATCCGACTAAGATTTTATCTTGGGAGAACAATTTCATCAGACCAAGATTTTGACTCTAGGAGATAAATCGTCAGACTAGGTCCATTTTGTTGTGATCTTAGGAGAAAGATTCATCCGACTAAGATTTGATATCTTATCTTGGGAGAAAAATTTCATCGGACCAAGATTGTATCGGGAGGTAAATTCATCAGACTATGACTTTTTATCCTAGGAGAAAAATGTAGTAAAGATCAATGATTTGAGAAACTTACCTTCATAATTTCTTCTTTTCTTTTCTCCTTCCTTTGCGCTGCTTTGTTCTTGCTTGCCGGGGATAATACCACTGTGGGAGTCTCCTTTCTTCCCCTCCTTCAAATTTGTTGTTTTTTTTCTTTTTTTTTTCAACACTGCTGGGGATAAAAGTGTTATCTTCTTGGGATAACGTTGTTGAGGATAACGCTGCTGGGGAATTTTATCCCTTCAAATCGATGCTTCATTCTTGTGGAAGCTGCTGGGGATGATAATGGCTTTTTGCTTTTCTAAGCACAAGTGTCATCCCTTTATTCTGTCTGCTGGGGATAACTTCCTCCATTGAAACTTATTATGTTGGGGCAACACTGGTTCAAAGACCACTTCCTTGGTGTTATCTTTATTCTTCCCCATATGGGTACCTAATTTCCAGAAAATTTTCTAATTGAAAAGAAAATTTTCTGCCCCAGTTTGATATTCTTCTTTTATTTTTTATTTTTTATGGCATGCCTTTCCGTCATCAATGCCATTTCCTTTACCTGTTTCAAATCAAAAATTTGTTAGCTTAAAGCGTGGTAGTTGGCTGTGATACTCCACTAGGATGGCTTTTCCCTTTCTCCTTCCTTGCTCTGCGTTCCACAACTTGCTGGGGGATGATATTATTTGCTGGGGATAATCCTTTTCTGCTGGGGATATCCCTCTTCTTTCGTGGCATGGCTCAGAGACTTGCATTTTCCCGACCTTTTAGTCTCGCATGAATTTCCCAAATCATGCTTATTGCTCTCCTTGTTTGTCCACGGGCCTTGGCCTTGAGGTTTTAATAACCTCTTATTTTGGCAAGGATATCCCTCTTGACACTCGTTGATCTATTTGTCAATTCCCTTTTGCTGGGGATATCATTTTTGATACTAGCCTCACGCTTGTTCCTTGCTGACTATATCACTTGGATGTATTAGTCAGATCTTATCTTGGAAAGCTGATGGCTTATTTTGAAGTCATTTCCCACTGGTTCTGACCAAACAGACTCTACTGGGGAATTTTCTATGAAAGGAGAAAGATAAAAAGGAACAGAATAAAAGACAAAGGAAAAAGATGACTCTTTAACAAAAGAAATTATAAATAAAAACCTATCAAACGCAGACACCGACTCTAATGGTCATGACATGCATATGTGGCCTATCCTCCGTCGTCAATCGTCTTTCAAGATCTTCCCTTGACTATCCTCCATCTGATTCCCAATCTTATTCGACTTGTAGTGCCCAAAAGGTTTTCACCATCAAGTCTCTCTCATTTTGGTTTTTCTCTCAGCTTTCATCTCCTTATGGTGTCCGTGAAGATTTTCACCGATAAGACTCTCTCATTTGTATCACTTTCCAGCTGGGGATTTGGAGTGTTGCCGGTATGACTCTCTCTGCTGGAGATTAGAGTCCTTTCTGCTGTGGAACAAAATGTTATGTTCGCCGGTAAGACTCTCATTTGTCTGACTTGGCATCTTTTGCAGACTGATCAGAAGGTCTTTCTTTGGACCGTAATGTGGGTTTTTTGGATAGGCTTAGAAAGAAAGGGTATTAAAGGATAAAAAACAAATCAATTTGGGGTTCAAAATTACAACCTTCGAAATAATATTTGTTTATAACAAGCGCAACCCTTGCCCCAGTTTCTTGCTTGGGGATTATTTATTATTATATTTTTTTAAAATTTATTACACCATGCATACCATGCACATTATGCACATTATGCACCCTATGACCGAGCCGTGAAGCGCCTACGTATCCTCTTTGAGGAATCAGGTCAAACGTAGTTCCCAATTCCTCTTTTTCATTTGACTTTCTTTTTTTTTTTCTTTTTTCTTTTTCTTTTTTCGTTGTTTTTTTTTTGATTTTTTCTTTACCTTCCAGGCTCGTATTTCCTAGTCATTGCTATTGAATCCGAACGAGGGGTATGAAAGAAAATAAATAAGGCTCAAAAGGGGTAACGAAGGATAAAGTGTTTAGGTAGCAGAACAAAATGCCTTCGTCATTCCAGTCTTCAAAACATGCCGAGTGCAAACAACACTATTGAACATAGATTTATAGTCTCTTCCGATGGTGCTGGATTTGACAATTATGTTAAACACTTGCTTTTTCATTTGTCATTTCTAAAGCACCGTTGGGCGACACTCTCATTCTCATGAATGACCCTCATGCCAATTTGGCGAATCTTGCATTTAACGGTTTTCTTTAAGTTTTACTTGCCCCAGTTCCACATGACTCGGGCTTCAAATAATCTCAAACCGTTCTTATTTCCCTTAAATGCTTTGATCACCTCTCCAGGGTTTTATGATTAACTTTAAAGACTAGGCCCAAACTGGGTGCGCATGTCATGTCCCTAGAATCTGCATTGAACAAAAATGACAAAAGGACTAAATAAAAAGATGACTGGAAATAATAAAAGACCGGCTTTTGTATTAGACTTCCGGCGAAATGGTTAGAAAAACAAACAAAACAACCAGAATAAAATCTTAACACAACATCAACGAGACTTAAACAAACTGATACGACAAAAATGGAAAGATAAGAAGGTTTGACACAAGACAATATTCGGATTACAACCCTAAGAATAATCCGGACAACAGAAATGACAACAAAATAAGCCACCACAAGCTTCTCTCTTGTTAACCAAGGAACAGAGTGTCCTTCCATTTTATCAAAGTTGGCATCTTTAGCCACTGAGCTTTGCAGTATTGTCCAGACCATTTCCAACTTCGATATCATTATCATCGGTTAGCGGCTTTTCGGGATGACTCTAAAATCCCATGTTACCAGGCATCCTCCCCATAAAGTGTGCATCATGATGTGCAGGTAAAAGATTCTGCGCGATATTCTGGGTGTCATTACCTTGGATTACAATCAGATTTTCCTGGATCATCCTTTCTATTTCTTTTTTCAAATCCCGACAACTTTCAACATTGTGCCCCTGGGCATTGGAATGGTATTCACACCTTTTAGAAGGGTCAAAGCTTCTTGCACGTGTGTCCAGATGATTTGGAGGAATAGATGCAATCATGTCGTGATGCTTTAACCTCTCAAATAAGCTTTCATAGGACTCTCCTATTGGTGTAAAATTATCTTTCAACCTTCGTTCCCCTTTATACTTCTGGCTTGGATGTGGGTTATAGGGCACCTGAAAGTTATGTGGAGGCTTCTGGAGATTTTGTGATGCTCGTGCTCGCCTTCTGGGGCGTTTTTGTGGCCGGGCAACATACTGAGGTGGAACAATAGAGTGTTGTGGGTTCTGAGGGGGATAATATTGCTCAAGGGATTCATAGATAACTTTAGGAGGCTGCTCATACCTTCGAGATATTCTCCTAGGACCTCTTCTTGACCCTGATGTCATCATGATTTCTTCAATCTTCTCATTTGTGTCGCAAAAATTATCAGACTCAACCCGGACAGCATGAGTTGCAGCTTTAAAAACTGCTTGACTTATAATTTTTCCTGTCTTAAGACCATTCTCTATTATTTCTCCCATTTTGATTGCTTCTGAAAAGGATTTGCCAACTGCGGACATCATGTTCTGAAAGTAATCTGGCTCTTGCGCTTGAAGGAAGACAGTTATTAGCTCGTGGTCATCCATGGGGGGCTTAACTCGAGCTGCTTGCTCTCTCCATTTAATGGCATATTCCCTGAAACTTTCACTTGGTTTCTTCTTCAGGTTTGAAAGGAAAATGCGGTCTGGGGCAATGTCGATGCTGTATTGGAACTGTTTGACAAATGCTTGTGCCATGTCGTCCCAGACATACCATCGAGACGTGTCTTGATCCATAAACCATTCGGAAGCTACTCCCGTAAGACTTTCCACAAAATAAGCCATCAACAATTCTTCATTTCTTCCCGCACCTCTCATTTGATTGCAATACCTTTTCAGGTGGGCAATGGGATCTCCATGTCCATCGTACTTTTCAAATTTGGGAGTCTTGAAACCAGGCGGAAAGTGGACATCGGGGAACATACATAGATCTTTGAAGGCAACACTCTTTTGGCCAGACAACCCTTGCCTGTTTTTCAACCATTGTTCTAAGTTTTTCACCCTTTGGGTTAATTCTTCTTGTACCATCTTTCGGGCAGGCTCTTCAATCTTTGAAGGAAGATCTAACGAGTACGGGTGGTACTTAGGAGAGTGGTACTGCTCTTGTTGTGTCGCAAATTGTGACTCATGACGAGGCTGTCCTTGCCCACAGGCCCATGCTTGACACACTCCGGTCATTTGCTGTTTCAGTATTCTATTTTTTTCCGGCACAGTAGACTCTTGTTGAACCCTCTGAACAAACCGACCAACTCAACTTTCTTCACAATTCAAAATAAAACATGTTAGAATGGACTCAGTCGGTTCTTATTACTAGCAACATCTTTTTTTTTCTTTTTTTTTCGATTTTTTTTCATTCATTTTTTCATTATTTGTTGTGGTCGAATCTTATGGAGATTGCCTACGTATCATGACCCCGCATGAATCAGACCTTGCGTAGTTCGGACCAATAAAAGATAAACAATATTAATCGCTTTTTTTCAATTTTTATATTAAAATAAACTGGATTTTAAAGGTTTGAAGATGACCTACAAACTCGAAAATCAAACAACCCACATATTCTAATTAAAGATTTATAACCTCGAAACAAAAAGGTCAGCTTCCTTTCCCCGTTTGACAAATGCAACCAAATGGCTATTTTTGCAAATGTGGCCCCTTTCAAATCTCACATGAATTTTGAGGCCGGGGAGGATTATTTTGACACTTTACAAACTTGTTCGTTCTTTTACGAAAATAGCCTTTCGACAACTGAAAGATACTCTAAGGCTATTTTGGCAAGAACGGTTTAAGACACTGTCGAGGCTAGCTCGGCTTATTTTTGACTAAAAAACCTGACCGTTGACTCTTTGTTTTTTTTTTCAAATTACAATAAAAACCAGGTGTTGCAACACGGCCCTTCAGCGCCTCGGGGACGAAGATTTTTTAAGGCTGTGTGGGTCAACTGAACCAAATTTTAAAAAATGACCCAAATGTGGCTGTTTATGCAAAGTCAGCCTTCCGGCGTCCCTTTCGGGAACATTCGGCTATGTCTTGATAAAACAGCGTCACCCGACTTCTTTATGACAAAACTAAAATTTGACATATTTTTTTTTTTTGGCTATTTTGTTTTACCAAAAAGTGGAGGCTGGACACTACCCGACTTATTTATGAAAAAATTAAAATTTTGACATGTTTTTTATTTATTTATTGGTTTTTGGCTATTTTAGCAATAAAGGGGGTTGGACCCGATGAGGGTTGCCTACGTATCTCACATCCGGTGAGAATCAAACCTGCGTAGTTCGGGCCTCGTGAATAAGTAAATGAACTAATATTTTTTTTTATTGGAACTGTGAAAGAACTGCTCAAAGGAAGTATATATATATTTTTTGATTGATTTCTTTTTGAAAGAAAAACTCGTAAAAATTCCTTTTCTTTTGATTTGAACTTTGAGAATTTCAAAAGTAAAAGGAAGTTTTTTTTTTTCGAATTTCCATTTGTCTTTTTTTTTATTCTAAAGAAAAAAAATATTTTTGGAATTTTACTTTTGATAAAAGAAATGCTTCTAAAAAATATTATTTTGAATTTTGAATTTTCTTTTCAATTTTGAAAGAGGAATCAAAATATTTTCGGATTTTTTTTTCTTAAAAGAAAACATTTTTATTATTTTTGTTTTATCAACAATGGAAAATAAAGATATTTATATTATTTTTTGCAAGACATATTTTTTGGAATTTTATTTTGAATTTTCTTGGCAAGACAAATACTCTTTGCAACAAATAAAGATATATATATCTTTTGGAAATAAAAAAAACTTTTCGGATTTATATATATATATATATATATTTGCGACAAATAATGAAAGACCTTTTTATGAAAGACTTTTTTTTTTTTTGCATTTTCATAAGCAAATAAAATAAAACAAAACCATTTTAAAAATAAGACTCTTTTTTTATTTTCATTTTCTATTTTTCCTTTGCTTTTAATAAAACAAACTAATAAAACATTTTTTTTTCATTTTCTCAAAATTTCGGCAGAGTTTTGACAGTTATTTGGGCATTGTTTTTTTTTCAAATATAAACAGTCAATTCCCTAACCGCTATTTTTTTTCAATTTTAAAATATTATTCGTGATATTCGAAAGTCAGTCAACACACAAATCCGGATCAAATAAATGCGCAAGTAGCAGCAAGTAAGATGCATCAGGATGGTCATTTTCATTTTTTGGTACACCTGTCCTAGACAGACCCAACCCATGTGTTGAGTCTCCAAAGTCAAATGCACGTGATGCAAACAAACGCTCCTACTAGGGATCCGGCATGAAGCTGAGTTATTCTAAGTGAAAAAAACCTGAGGCATATTGATCTAGCCCTGGCTTACCCAAACGGACAGTTTGAGCCGAAGCGGGGGCAACGTACCGGGAGCACGAAAGTCTACCCGGCCTAGTTACTTGTCCCAACTTCGTCTTATTTGGTATGACTTTAACAGAAAGGTGGGCCACGCGCACGTGTGCACCATAAATTTAGAAGACTCAGAAAGAAGGGGGTTTCGTAGCAGTTGTATATATTCATAATTCAAATAATATTAAAGCGGTAAAAGTGTCATTTAGCAGATTGGGCATATATCATGTAAAAAAAATCAGATAATAAATAAAGCCAACTATAACAATTATTTTAAGCTCGAATTCTTGAACCCTGAACCAGTGGTTCTGGGTTTTGTCCCCAGCAGAGTCGCCAGAGCTGTCACACCTCCTTTTTCCGCCCCCACGAGGGTGCAAGGGGGTTTTTTCCAATTAAAGGACAGTCAAAACGGGATTTATTTCTTTATTTCAGAGTCGCCACTTGGGAGATTTAGGGTGTCCCAAGTCACCTATTTTAATCCCGAATCGAGGAAAAGAATATGAATCTGTCTATTTAACAGTCTGCGCACCAGAAATCCGGATAAGGAATTTTGTTAACCCGGGAGAAGGTGTTAGGCATTCCCGAGTTCCGTGGTTCTAGCACGGTCGCTCAACTGTTATATTCGGCTTGATTATTTTGATTTGTAAAATACATTTTTATTGCATGATTTTATTGTTACCGCTTCTATTTAAATTGTTTATAATTAAAGACCCTTCTTCGAATCGAATCACGCGTACGTGTATTCGTTTTATATATTAATATTTTTTAACGTGAAAATCGTGTCACGCGTACGTATACACAATATAATAATTATTATTTATTTATTTTCGAAATTTTTTATTATATAAAAAAAAGACTTAAGTTCGAAATTGTGCTAAAAATAAAATTAAGAACGTTCGTCGCTCTTGTATAATTAAATATTGAACCGCACATCTCGAGTTATATGAAATTAATATTGATATTCTCCGAAGAGTCCCCTTTTTATTAAATGTTCGTTCGAAGTTGCGCGAACGCATAATCCGAATTGCTTTTAGAAATATAATCAGGTTACGCGAACGCATCCCTAATCACGCAAAAGATTCTTAATAGTAGTATAGATTTTCCATAAATGTTTATTGCATCCATCTATTTTTAAATGTAAGAATCGTGGAGAATTACCGATTGGGATGCCACCAAATTTCTTGACAAAGAATTCAGAATTTATTAGGCGTTGCTACAAGTCTTATTTTACGCGTATGAATTATATACCTCAAAACTATTCAAATTTTAAAGAATTGATGATATGAAAAAGAAACAAACAACATGTAACTAAAAATACTGCCATTTTTATCGTGGATACAACATTAACATATCCAAAAATTGAATCGCATATAAAACTGGAAAAAGAATTAATTTGATAAACAAATTAATAGTTTCTGAAGAATTTTTATTGTTACATTTAATGCGAATTCTATTTCTACATATCCTTGACATAAAATGTTGCAATTCGTGCTTGTAAATCCCATATCCTTCTCATATACTTGTTTTTAGTCCAAAGTTATAATTGTTTGGTTAATTTGTTTACAAAGATTGAGTTTGAGATAAATAAACCAATTCTTATTTTCTGCCTATGCGACTATTTGCAAACACTTAACTCTATATTTTGTAAAAAAATCATTGACATTATTTCATATATTAAAAGAAATGAGTTGATCGCGTTCCTAAAATAACTAAGCCATTAGTTATTAAGAAAGAGAACTAATCTACTAATTGATTTAATACTATATTAACCAACTAAAACAAAACTGAAATTTAAACTAATAAAATTTAAATGAGTAGAAGACATCCTTATAATTCCAAACTTCATTTACTTTCCATGTTGAAGCTCTTCACAACATGAGTTTAAAAGATATGTATCTGATATTGGAAGCAAAAGAAAATGAAAATGAAAATCAGCAACAGTAATAACAGTGCAATAGCAACAACTGCCCAGCAACAGTAACAACCCAGTAACAGACCGGTGGAGTAGTAATCCCAAAAACAAAAGCTTTAAGCTTTAAATGTAACAACAACCATTAATACTAATTTCAAACAAAGAAAGAAAGCAGTATATTTTTTAGCTTTTATTTTTATTTTGAAAGCTTAAATATTTTTCGGAATTTTCTCTCTTCTATTCTCTGTCCGTTTTTTTTCTCTCTATCTGTATTCTTGTCCGTCTCTTGTGTTCAAGACTTCACATATATATAATCTCATCCCATAAATCCTTTAATCAATTAAATCAATACTTTTTCTCTACCCAACCCATTATTTTTCCACTCATCCCCATTACATTAAATAAACATATCACACCACCCCATTATATTTTGTCTCCCATGCTTTATTTAAAAAAAATGCAAGATTCCCCTTTAATTTAAATCTTGTCCCCCCTTTATATTAAATAATCATATCACAACCCACCCCATTTCATTTTGTCCCCCATGCTTCAAATAAACAATTTCAAAATGTACAATTCCTAAACTACCCCTTCCGACCTTACTGAAATTACCAAACTATCCCTGAACGTATTACAAATTTACCAAACTAACCATCAGCTATAATACATCAATTAATCAAACTTAACCAAAATATAGACAATATGATCAATTTCTAACAATGTTCAAACAACAATATGAACATGGATGAACATCATAACAACAATATCACATGAACACGATTTTAACAACATTTCAACAACAAATCACATGAACACGAATTGAACAACAAAGAACAACTAAAATTTGATTGAACAATATTTTAGCAACAAACAATCCTATTTTCGGATTCAACAACAACAACAAACAAAGTATGAAGATTTCTAAATTCAATCATATTGAACTTAAAATCAACTCTAACAACATTACAACAAACAATTCTTATATTAAACTTTAAACAAGATTATGAGAACAATTCAAGCAATAATCATAAATGGTAAACAAGAAATCAAACTATACAAAAATTCGGATTCAAGATCATCCAAACAAAGTATGAACATGAATGAATCTATTTTAAGACAACAAACATGACGGATTAAACGATTAAAACAATATATTCCTTTAATACAACTAAATTCTTTAAACAAATAACAAGATCGACGAAGAAACAATTATGAACTTAAACTTGAACTTAACAATATTAACAATTTCTAACAATACATAAACACATGAAACAAATTGAAGAAATAGTTGATTAAATTTCAATTTGAATCTAACAAACATCAAACTAACAAATTCTTACCTAAACAATAAAACAATCATGAAATAAACATGAAAACAAATTAATTAATTTACCATTTGAAATCTGAAAATTAAAATCAACAAAACACATGAACAAACTAGAAAATTATTTCAAACGATAGACAAACCAAACAAGAATTAAATCATTTATCGATTTTGGATCCGAAAAATACCAAACAAAATATGGACGATAAATGAGACTCAAAACCAACTAACCGGAAATGAAACGACGAACAACGATTGTAAACAAATCTGTCCGGGCCTCGACTCAACGAAAGACCTTCGAACCTTTGACGATTCGAAGAAGATGAAGCAATGGCAAAATAGAAGAACCTGCTGCGACGATCAGCAGAAGCATTCCGTCAAACACCTGCTGCGACGAGCAGCAGCAACACGACGTCGAGAAGCAGCATGAAGCAGATGGGGTGCGTTTGGCTTGCTTGTACGAAGAAGATGAAAGCAGCAACAGCATCGGCGAGGCAAAACGCAACACCGGAGGTTTGTTTGGACGAAGCTTCTGCTTCAGCAGTAGCGGCTGGGGACGGAGAAGGTCGACGCGATGGCAGTCATAGCTGCCTGTGTCGATGAGGCAGAAGCTGGTCGAGGCAGCAACGTTTGGTTGTAGCAGATGAAACTCGACGATGGCTGTTTTAAGCAGTCCTTCGAAGCGGACGCAGCTTGACTCATCAGACATTTTCGTTGGTGCCGAAGAAAGATGACGAAGCAGCGGGCAGTCCATGGACGAGCTGGAAGGAGGGATCGTTTGGTTTCTTGGACGGAGAAGATGGAAGTAGAAGGGTCCGTTTGTCGTAGCAGAAGCAAAAAAAACGAAATGGAGGAGGAGTAGCCATGAACGTCGAGCTCAAGCTCGAGCTTGACGAAGAACGAAGGAGGAGGAGTAGGCATGAACGTTGGTGAAGCTGAAGGCGCAGATGGGTCGTCCATGGTGAGGATGAAGGGCAGTCATGGGAGGTGGGGTTTGGAAGGTTTGGAGAAGAAGATGAAAAAAAATGAGAGGGGGGGGGGCGGATGAGTGTTTTGTGTTTTTAGGGTTTTCTCTTCTTTTTTTTTTGTTTTGTAAGATAATAGGATGTTGGGTTATGGACTGGGTCGACCCAGTTCGAAATGGACTGGGTCATAGGGAAGGTTGGGCCATTTTTTGGGCCTATAACTTGAAATTGAAGAAGAGGCCCAATTCCGACTTTCTTTATATTTTCGCTCTTTTTTCTTCTTTTATTTCTCTAAAACTAAATTATAAAAATACTTAAACTATTATTAAGTGTGATATTAAGTTATAAAAGCGCAAATTAACTCCCAATAACAATTAACGCATAATTAAGTAATAATTAAGCATAAAATTGTATATTTGGACATTAAATGCTAAAAATGCAAACGATGCCTACTTTTGTAATTTTTAATTTTTGTAAAACAAATTTAATTACTAACAACTATAGAATTAAATCCTACATGCAAAATGCGATATATTTTTGTATTTTTTATTAATTTATCAAATAAACACGCACAGACAAATACAAATAATTATTCAAAATATCACAAAATATCACAAAATTGCACACCAAAGAAAAATCATTTTATTTTTGGATTTTTTGGGAGTAATTCTCATATTGGGCAAAAATCACGTGCTTACACCATGTTCATGATTTAGAGTTGGCAGCCATCGTCCATACATTGAATATTTGGAGGCATTATCTCTATGATGTGTCTTGTAAGGTATTTACGGATCATCGGAGTCTGCAACACTTGTTCAAGCAAAAAGATCTATGTTTTAGGCAGTGGAGATGGTTGGAGCTGTCAAAAGACAATGATATTACCATTCTGTATCATCCCGTAAAGGCCAAGATGGTGGCCGATGTCTTGAGTAGAAAGACTGTGAGTATGGGTAGCTTTGCATATATTCATGTTGGTTAGAGACCACTTGCATCAGATGTTTAGGCCTTGGCCAATCAATTTGTGAGGTTGGATGTTTCAGAGCCTAGGTTCTAGCTTGCGTCATTTCTCGGTCTTCTTTATATGATTGTATAAGAGTGTGTCAGTATGACAACCCCATTTGCTTGTCCTTAAGGACACGATTAAGCATGATGATGCCTAGGAGGTTTCTATTGGAGATGATGACGTGTTGCGGATGTAGGGTCAGATTTGTTTGCCCAATGTGGATGGGTTACGTGAGTTGATTCTTTATGAGGCCCACAGCTCACAATATTCCATTCATCCAGGTTTCGCAAAGATGTATCAGGACTTGAGGTAGAACTCTATGTGGAGGAGAATGAAGAAATATATAGTGGAGTTTGTAGCTCAGTGCTTGAATTGTTAGAAGGTAAAGTACGAGCATCAGAGGCTTGAGATTCCTGAGTGGAAATGGGAGCGTATCACTATGGACTTCGTAGTTGGGCTCCCACAGACATTGAAGAAATTTGATGTTGTTTAGGTGATTGTGGAGCAGTTGACTAAGTTCGTGCACTGCATTCCAGTCAGGACTACCTATTCTTTAGAGCAGTTGGCTGAGATCTAAATCCACAAGATTTTTTGCCTTCAGGATGTACCGATATCCATTATTTTAGATTTCTACTACTTTGTTGAGTTTGCCTACAACAACAGCTACCAATCGAGTATTTAGATGGATCTGAATGAGGCCTTGTATGGTAGGCGGTGTCGGTCTTTGGTTGGTTTGTTTGATTCGTGTGAGGCTAGAATAATGGGTACTGGCTTGGTTTAGGATGCTTTGGAAAAGGTTAAGTTGATTCAGGAAATTGGCTTCGCACGGCACAGTCTAGACAAAAGAGTTACACCAATCGAAAGGTTCTTGATTTTGCCTACATTGTAGGAAAGAAAGTATTACTCAAAGTTCCATCCATGGAGGGTGTTATGTGGTTCGAGAAGAAGACTAAGTTGAGTCCTTTGTATATTAGCCCTTTTGAGGTGCTTGAGAGGAATGGAAAGGTGGCTTACAAGCTTGCATTGCCACCTAGTCTATCAAGTGTTCATCCAGTTTTCGTGTTTCCATGCTCCGGAAGTATTTCGATGATCCGTCTTATGCTTTGGACTTTAGCACGATTCGATTAGATGGGGATTTGACTTATGATGTAGAGCCGATTGCCATTTTGTATTGGCTGGTTTGGAAGTTGAGATTAAAGAATATAGTTTCAGTGAAAGTATAGTGGAGAGGTCAGCTAGTCGAGAAGGCTACTTGGGAGACCGCATGAGAGATGCGAAGCAGCTATCAACACCTATTTGAGGCTCCAAGTATGATTGTAGACCCATCCGAGGACGAACTTTTGTTTAAGAAAGGGAGAATGTAACGACCCGGCCAGTCATTTTGAGTATTATAGCCTCGTTCCCCTTTATTGCTTATTTAGTTTTCGTTTGTTTTTATGTGACTTGCCGGGGTGGTTGGTTTGGTTTCGGGGATGTTTCAGAATGAATTGGGACACCTAGTCCGAAGATTAGAAGCCTAAGTTGAAAGAGTTAACCAGATATTGACTTATATGTAAACGACTCTGTAATGGAGTTTTGATGGTTCCTATAGCTCCGTAGGGTAATTTTGGTTAGGAGTGTGTCCGTATATTGATTTGGAGGTCCGTATGTGGTTTTTGCTTGAATTGGCAAAAGATTGGAAAAGTTAAAGTTTGGAGAGTTGAGAAGTTTGATCGAGAGTTGACTTTGTATTTACTAGGCTCAAACTCTGGTTCCGGAAGTTGAACTAGGTCCTTGTGTCATTTATAACTTGTGTGTAAAATTTGTCGGAGTTTGTTTGATAGGTTTCGGCATTGATTGTAGAAGTGGGAAATCCATTGGTTTCATTAGACTTAAATTGGGTTGTGATTTGTGTTTTTGATATTATTAGATGTGATTTGAGGCTTCGAGTAAGTTTGTATCGTGCTTTAGGAATTAGTGATATGTTTGGATGGAGTCCCAGGGGCCTCGGGTGTGATTCAAATTGAAATCGGATTATTGGACTTGTGTAGATGCTGGTGTTATCAGTTCTGGTGCCACCGCACCTGCGTAAACTTGGTCGCAGGTGCGGAGCCACATAAGCGGCCATGAGGTCATAGGTGTGGTTCTTTGTGTGTTGGGTAGAGGTCGTAGGTGCGAGGGGTTTTCTGCATCTGTGAGCCCGCAGATGTGACGAGCTATCTGCAGATGCGGATTTTGGTCGGAGGCTCAAGGGTCGTAGAAGTGGAAGGGATCCGCAGGTGCACTTCCATAGGTGCGGAGCTTGGACTGCAGGTCCGGAGGCCCGCAGGAGCAGACCCGCAGAAGCGGCTAGTCGGAAGTTTAATGAAAATCCGCAGAAGCGGGCTTTCTTCCGCAGAAACTTTATCATAGGTGTGGTTGGGGAGTTCGCAAAAGTGGAACTACTAGCAGAATACAAAAAGGCGAGGGTTGGAGTATTTTCTTCAATTTTTGACTTTGGGAGCTCGGATTGAGGCGTTTTCACTAGATTTCAAGAGGTAAGTGATTTTGATCACTTTTGTCTATATATTTTGAATACCCTTTAATTATCTCACCTATTTTTCATGAATCTAAGTTAGAATTTGGGGATTTTGGACCCATTTATTAGAGAGTAAGATTTTGGGATTTGAGGGTCGATTTGTAGTCAGAATTTGATTATTTTGGTATGGTTGGACTTGTTATTGAATGAGTGTTCGGATTTTATAAATTTTATTTGGTTCCAAGACGTGGGCTCGGGGTTGACTTTTTAACTTTGGTTAAAGTACAAAGCTTTATCATATGGAATCGAATCCTGTAGCTTGTATTGATTGTATTAAGTTATTTTCAGGCTAGATTCAAGTCGTCACGAGGGCGATTCACGAGGCAAAGGCTTGTTGGAGTTGTGATTTGTGCGGTTTGAGGTAAGTAACACTTCCAAACTTGGTACTAAGGGTATAAATCTCTGGATTTTGTGTTATATGGTTGGTATTGGGGTAACGCACAAGCTAGGTGATGGGCATGTGGGTATGCACCATGATAATTTTGACTTGGTTGATTATGTGGTACTGTGTCTATCCCTGAAATTCCTACATGTTAGAGTAATTGGGTTGTGATCCATGTTAGAAATCATGCTTAGGCTATATGCTTATTCCGTTGGGACCCACTGAGGTCCTTTATGTTGTTGAATTATTTGCTTAAATTACAATTTCATACTTAGTCACATACATCATTTGCATATCATATCTCAGTCTATGTTGTCATATATTGTTACATCGTGATATCATTGTTTGGGCTGATTGGCATAGATTTGTAAGCCCGAGAGATTGGAGAGATTGATGACTGAGTTGGGGCCCGATGGCCGGATTTGCAAGTGATATTTATAGGATTGGGTTGCACGCCGCATCAGGTTTTATTGATTCATTATTGGATCGGGATGCACTCCACAACATATTTTTATTAATTTATTATTGGATCAAGCTGCACACCGCAACAGGTCATGTTGGCTGATATTAGCGCTTGGGCAGGATTCGCCCCTCTGGAGTCAGACTTACTAGCAGTGAGCGCATGTACCGTACATTGCTAAGTGATTGGGAGTGATGAGTGAGTGTGTGAGACAGTGAGATTGAGTACTCTGAGAGGGTGTGTACATGAGTCTATCATTGTGATGAATTGCATTTGACATGCATATTTGATATGTAGACATAGAGATGTAACACTTCTTATGTTAGCTATACTTGGCTTATTTTTTCAGTGTTGAGCTTTAACTATTAAACTTTAAAGCATATATACATTCCTGTACTATGTACAAACTGATTATAGACTTCTCTAAGTTATTACTGTCAAGTCCCTATTTTATATGTATTATAATTATCTAGATTTGGATTGTACCTTTATGAGCTCGTCATTGCTTTCGGCCTAGGGTTAGTCTTGTTACTTAATGAGTATATTGGGTGGATTATACTCATACTATAGTCTACACTTCGTGTGCAGATCTAGGTACATCTGGACCCGGTGGTTGCTAGACTTGGAGCAGTATCTGCTTGGAGACTATTTAAGTAGCTACTATAGCATCCACATACCTCGACTCTCCTTCTTTTCAGTTTAATTAGCATTGTTCTATCTTTCTATACAGATGTATTAGAAGTTTGGACTGTTTGACACTTAGTAGATTATTTACATAGTGACACCCGAATTTTGGGAGTTTTTGTAATTGAGTCGCAGTTGTTCTTATCAGTTATTTATGAGATTTTAACTGTTAAACTTATTACATCATATTTTTAATTTAAATGCATATTTAATTTGTGATTGTTGGCTTGCCTAATAAAGTGAAAGCATATAGTGAGTGAAGACGTGTAGTAGGTTAAAGCATCTAACAAGTTAATCACGTGACAATTACAGGTATGGTCTAATAACAAGTAAAGACATGAATTCGAATAAGGTATGTAACAGAAGTAAATCAAGTAAGAATGTAGGTGTATTAATAACAGAGAAGGTAAAGACATAGCTATAATTATAACATGCCAAAGGGAAATCACATAAGTAATTACGTAGGGAACTCAAACAGAAGTATCGTACAAGATAACTAACATTAATAGAAACCAAAGTAAAAAGACATGTAAGTACTCAAGGAATGAGAAGTCATAACAAAAAATCCAACTTCCTTTCCTTTCGCACGGTAATAACCAACAAACCAATCTCATTTCAAACGGCACGGAAATACTTAAGTGCCAACATCATATCAACCGCACAGAAATAACCCTCATGCCGAACATAGCCCTAAGGCCCCAATCCTCACATATATTACGGATAAATAAACTCAGGTAGCATGACCATAACAGGTATAATTGAATGTTCATGGTACTACAGTTAATTAAATATGTAAGCAGTCCAAAAATAACACATTAAATACTTTTTAAGATGTCATATGTTCTAACATGATTTTTAATATAGTTAATTGAGTTTATTAGTCATAAAATTAAATAAAGCATAAGTCAAAGAATCACCAAGTTCATTAAAGCACAAGGAAAGCATAAATTTCCCCTCCCGAGCATGGAAAACCCTGGCACATCCATATACGTTTGTCACCTCGTATGTGCACCACCCTGCCTATGGCAAACAATATCATTTAGTAGGAAAAATTCCCTCAACAAAGCCAAGCAAGACACTTACTTCAAACAAGCCAAATCGATACACTAAAAGCGTCATCCCGCACAAATCAACCTTCGAACGGCTCAATACTAGCCAAAAGCAACCCAAAATCATCAAATTATGCCATAGGAAACAAACCCAAATGATAAAGGTCGAATCTTTAATAAAATACTCAAAGTCAACCCAAAGGTCAACCCGGACTCGCACTCCGAAATCCGACAAAACTCACATATTCAGATAACCCATTCGAAAACAAGTTCAACCATACTAACTTCACTCAAATACGACTCTGAATCGATGTTCAAATCTCAAATCTTCAATTTAGAAAAGTTTTGACAAAACGCCCAAATTTCTCTTTTAAATTCCTTAACTTAAAGGCCAAAATCGAAGATGGAATCATGGAATATAACTAAAACAATGTCAAAAATACTTACCCCAATCCATGTGGTGAAAATATCCTCCAAAATTGTCCAAATACGAGCTTCATAACTCAAAATGTGATAAAAAGACCAAAACCTTTGAAATAGAGTACTTTATAATCACTGAACAAGGATACTCTTCGTAAACACGGAACAACCATGGCTTTCACGTTGCACAAATTACACTACCCCAAATTAACAGTGCACATTCACGGCACAAGCCTCGCGACTGTGATAAACATATCTGTCATACCTACGCAAACACAGAAAAAACATCACGTACGTGAGGAGGAAACTGTCGACTTGCCCAGTCCATCCCAACACTACGTGAATGCGTAGAAGCAGACGTGAATGCGAAGAAAACCAGCCCCAAACTCTACGTGAATGCGGTCGACCTGTCGCGAATGCGATGAAGAAGATCACCTAGCTCGAAGAATCACTATGTGATCGCAACCACAGCTTTGTGATCACGAAGAACAACTGAAACACCAGAGATTAGTAATGCATGAAACTACGAAATGGTCTGAAATCATTCCAAACACACCCGAGCCCTTCGGGACCGCATTCGAATATACCAACAAATCCAAAACATAAAACGGATCTACTCGAGGCCTCAGATCACACATAATAACATCAAAACCACGCATCACACCTCAAATCAAACTTAAGAAACTTTTGAATGTTCAATTTCCAAATCCGCGTCGAATGATATCAAATCAACTCGGAATGACCTTTAATTTTGCACACAAGTTCCAAATGACATAAAAAACCTATTCGAACTCCTAGAACTACAGTATGAATCTGATATTATGAAAGTAAACTCCTGGTCATACTTATGAACATCTCAAACCTTCAGATTGCAAATTTTTGCCAAATAGTATCTAAACCTTCTAGAAATATCCAAATGCAAATACAGGCATACGCCCAAGTCAAAAATCACCATCCATACCTACCAGAATTATAAAAACTCTGATCCAAGGTCAAATACACAAAGGTCAGCCAACTTGAAGCTTCCTATTTAAGATTCGTTCTTCCAAATCAATATCAAACAACTCAAAAACCAAAACCGACCAACGCAAGTTATAATACACCATATGCAGCTACCCACAACCTCAAACTGCCGATCTGAATGTAAATGCTCAAAATGACCGATCAGGTCATTACAATCAATTGACCAATCCACATTAAATATTTGTTTCTCTTTTGGTATATTTTTGTTTTGTTGTCTAATGTATCGTCAAGAATTCTTGATTATTGCATGGGAACAGGTTCATCTTCAAAGTATTTTTCCTTTTCAATATCTTTCTATTGAAGCTTCCCTCATTCCTTTTATCGAACATAATGATATGAATTAAGCTTTAATGAGTTCTAATATGCTATGTCAAGCAGTTCCTCTTTCTCGCTCTGAGAAATGCATTGTTAGAACTGGGTTGGAACGACAAGCAGATCTAGATTTAGGGGCTCTTGATATAGTTGATTGCGTGGGACGGGTCATTTATACCAATACTGACAAGATTCTTTTAGCAGGTAATGGAGATATTCTAAGCATCCATTAGTTATATATCAACGTTTAAATAAAAATACTTGTATGCATCAAAAACTCCAGGTTCCTCGGGGTAAATGAATTAAAAAGGGACAAATTTTAGTGGATGGTGCTGCTACAGTTGGTGGCAAACTTGCTTTGGGAAAAACGTATTAGTAGCTTATATGTCGTGGGAGGGTTACAATTCTGAAGATGCAGTACTTATTTTCGAGCGTTTGGTATATAAAGATATTTATACTTCTTTTCACATACTAAAAATATGAAATTCAGACTCATGTGACAAGCCAAAGCCCTGTAAAAGTAACTAATGAAATGCCGCATTTAGAAGCCCATTTACTCCGCAATTTAGATAAAAATGGAATTGTGATACTGGGATCTTAGGTAGAGACGGGTGATATTTTAGTAGGTAAATTAACACCCCAGGTTGTGAAAGAATCGTTGTATGTCCCAGAAGATAGATTGTTATGAGTTATACTTGGTATTCAGGTATCTATTTCAAAAGAAACTTGTCTAAAACTACCTATAGATGGCAGGGGTCGGGTTATTGATATGAGGTGGATCCAGAAAAGAGGTGGTTCTAGTTATAATCTCAAAATGATTCGTGCACATATTTCACAAAAACGTGAAAACAAAGTAGGCGATAAAGTAGTTGCAAGACACAGAAATAAAGGTATCATTTCCAAAATTTTGCCTAGACAAGATATGCCTTATTTACAAAAAGGAAGATCCATTGATATGGTCTTTAACCCATTAGAAGTACCTTCACGAATGAATGTAGGACAAATATTGGAATGTTCACTAGGGTTAGCAGGGAGTCTGCTAGACAGACATTATCGAATAGTATATTTTGATGAGAGATATGAACAAGAAGCTTCGAGAAAACTTGTTGTGAGCACGTGATTTTTTCCCTATGTGAAATACTCATACAAATTAAAGAAATAGATTTTTTCCAAATTGTTTCCAATTTTATAGGATTGTTTGTAGATT
Organism: Nicotiana tabacum; assembly: GCF_000715075.1. Lineage (NCBI taxonomy): Eukaryota > Viridiplantae > Streptophyta > Magnoliopsida > Solanales > Solanaceae > Nicotiana > Nicotiana tabacum. Next base: position 82,655,667 of record NC_134099.1, read on the forward strand.
TTCGTTAATTGTTTGCATTTTTTGTGCATGCCTAATTCTGTTAAAATCATGAAAAAATGAAAAACAAATAGCATGCATTGCATTTAGATTTTGTGTTCATATTTTAGGATTAATTTTAGATTTTTTGGAATTATTTTAGAAAAGAAATTAATATTTTTGGCTAAATTGCAAGAAGTATAGAATTAAAAGCCAAATTGAGCCCAAATTCGGATAGCCCATTTCCCTTAGCCCACATAACCCCCATATGATTTATAACCCTAAAACCTAATTAATTCTAGATATAGATAAAACCCCTAGACCCTAAGGACTCTTCCGCCGTTTTCAACAAAAAAACGACCCCCCTCCCCCCTCCCCCGATCGAATCATCTGCTTCTTCTCTGAAGAAAGCAGCCATTCCATGGTTTTTTCTTAACAAAAAATACACCCATCAGCAGCCATCTTCAACGACTTTCCTCTACACACATGAGAAAGATGGAAAAAACCTAGACTAGACCTAACGTTGATAACACCTAAGACCTAAAGGAGGAGTGATTTCTTCCTGATTTGAAGCAAAAACACAAAGAACAGAGGCTCTCATCTCTTTGAACATAGAGAAGCGGTAGCCAAATCTCTCATTTTTTTAGAGACTCAATGCCATCTCTCGTTCGCCCAACAGCCTTGAACAACCATTACACACACAACCGTTTCTGATTTGGAAGACACCCCAAAACTTCTTTTCTTGCCTCTACTGAAGAGGCTCTCACTTCTGCCTCTCTCTTCTCTGCTCTGATCTTATCTCCATCACATATTTGGAGTGAGCAAGCTCCAACTGTGCAGTCATGGCTCTGGTTTTGCACTCTGGAAGTAGCAACAAAACAGTGAGGAGTCCAAAACTCGTTTAACATCCTTTTCTGGCGAATCTCGAGTTTTCTGGTTGAGTTTTGATGACTTTTTCCATTGGTTCCTTATCGAGTTCCGTTCATAGGTTCTGATTTTAGTTCGAAGTTGTTGTTCATTAGAGGACCATGACGCTATAACTGTTGTCAAGGCTGGTATTTTGAGGTTTTCAAAGCCAAACAAATACTGGATTGAAAGCTCACACAAAAGATATATACCTACCGTGGGGGATACTGTTCTTGGAATTGTGTTGGACACAAGAGCGAATGTAAGCATTTTAGTTCTTTTAAAACTGCTGCTTATTCTTCTTATTTATAGGTAATATCTCTACTTATTGTGAGTTCCTTATTTCTGATTTTTTTTTGAATGGTTATAAATACTTTGGTCCTAGCTGTGTCTTTAATTCTACTCACTGCAGCGTGAACTCTGTAGTAGCTACACTTCTAAGTTATTGAATACTATTTGCATTTATGAACTATTCTGAGTTGTTGAATACGTCCTTTAGGAATTGGGCTCGGCTAAATGCTTGAAATGATAAGTTAAAAAGGAATGAGCTTGACACTTGGTAAAAGTACTCTCTAATTATGTGCCTTTTCACACACAATCATCAAATTAGGGATTATATAACTCACTCACATCGTAGTTTGCTTTAGGCGCGACTTAATCTATCTGTGTACACATTCGCGTGACATAATTATAATCCTAAAAATAAAGTCGGGGTAAGCGTTCGCGCAACTTCGGCCAAAATTTCTTAATAATAGTAAAGCGTGATTAATCGTGGACACATACGCGTGACATGATTTTTTATGGGTCAAATGGAATGAGTACAGGTATGTGTGACTCACTTTAGGATAATTGCTTAATTAAAAGCGGTAAAAGGTAAACACACATAGGTTCTAAAATAAATAATTAAACAATTTAATAAGCCAAGTATGATCAAAGCGACCATGCTAAAACCACAGAACCCGAGAATGCCTAACACCTTCTCTCAGGTTAACAGAATTCCATACCCCGATTTTTGCGTTCGCGGACTGTATAACAGAGTCAAACTTCCTCAATTCGGGATTTTAAACCGGAGACTTGGGACACGATAAATTATCCCAAGTGACGATTCTGAATTTGAAATAAATAATTATGTTTCGATTAAATTGGAAAAAACTCCCTTATATCCCTTGGGGGGTAGAAAAAGGAGGTGTGACAGCTCTGGCGACTCTGCTGGGGATAAGAACCCAAAATATCTGGTTCAGGGTTCAAGAATTCGAGCTTAGAATAATTTTTATATTTGGCTTTATTAGCTGGTATTATTCCATGTTTGGGCTTAATGTGCTAAATGCCACTTTTTACCGCTTTGATATTATCTGAACTGTATATAAACTGCTACGAAACCCTTCTCTTCTCATCTTCGGGGAAGTGCATGCTAGCGTAACTTCTTTTCTGTTAGTGTCATACCTTAAATTAGAAAGAGGCTCAGACAATTTACAAAGTCGGATGGCCTTTTGGTTCACGGTACGTAAACCTCCCCCCTCTCGGGCTCGAGTTGTCTGTCCGGGTACACCAAGTCTAGTATAATACACCCAGGTTTTAAACCTAGAATAACATGGACCCATGCCGAATCCCTAGTAGGAACGTTTGTTTGAATCAAATGCATTTGACTTAGGAGACTCAATACAGGGGTTGGGTCCGTCTAGGACAAGTGTACCCAAAAATAAAAGACTATCCTGTTGCATCTTATGTGCTACATGTTGCAATCTTCAAGGGTAAAAGGGGTCATTTGGCGGACCAATGAGGTTTGAGGATAAATGGAAAAAAAGGGTGAAGAGTAAAAAAAATAAAGGAAGTAGGACCTAGTTATGTTTTTCTTTCACATTTTCTTTTAAAGAAAAGAAAAAAACATGAAAATCCAAAAAGATTCTGCACTTCCCATCATTTTCAAAAATCAAAAAAAAATCCAAAAAGAGTTTACATTTCATCATTTTTTCTAAAAAGGACAAAAAATATATTTTCTCTAAATTAGTTGTTTTTTTATTCTCGCTCGTATCCAATCTTCTCGAACTACGCATACCTGATTCTCGTCTTTCGGGGCGTGATACGTAGGCAACCCACATAGGGTCCGGTCTTCCTAGTAAATCTTAGGTTCTTGGCTTTGCGGGGTCTTAGCCAAATTTTGCACTTCTAGCCATCTTTAGGCCGAATAAGCCATTTTGCAAAAATAGCCTCAATCATGTCTTGCATGTTGTCCAACAGGAAGTGTTATTGTCTCACATAGTGTTCTAGGTCTTTAACTTTATTTGATCTTAATTTTCTCATGCAGGTGTGGATCTACTAACCGGAGTTTGGGCATGACAGACGCCCTAGGACCATCCAGTTAGAGTCACTCATTCAGGAGTTTGCTTAAGGAGATTTTTTTTAGTTATTATGTTTTGAGTCTGTTGTTCTTTTTATGTCATCTTTACCTTCTAGTTTTGTACAGTAATATCGAGTCTTTTGTTATTGTACTTTCAATTTTGTATTTAAAAAAGGTGTTATAACTCAAAAATCCAAAAAATAAAAGAAGAGATTTTGTGTTTTATATCTCCGTTAGAAGTTTTCTTTAGAATATTAATATCTAGAACTCAAAATAAAAAATATTGCTTTTATATTTCCTTTAATATATTAAGACTAAAAATTCAAAAAAAAAAAGAATTTTCTTTTAGTACCTCTTTAAAATTTTCTTTAAGATATTGATTCCAAAATTCAGAAAGGATTTTCTTTTGAGGTTCTTCTTTGGGAAATATATATATATATATATATATATTCTTTTTATTTTCACTAGAATTTTAGGATATTGTACATAGACAAAAAAAACTCACTTTATCGTTTGCTTATCTTTAGAGTTTCTTCCTTAGGTAATCAAAAACTGAAATCCAAAAATATATTTTTACCTTGTTCATTTCTCGTTTCAAAATCTTTCTTCAGGGATATCAAATGAAAATTCAAAATATTTTTCTTTGGTTTATTCTTTAGATTTCCTTCCTACAAAAAAAGAAGAGAAAAAAAATCAAAAAATATTTTTCTCTTCTAGGAGTTTTTCTTTAATAATTTCCCATAGAGTATCTATTTCAAAAAGGGAAAAAGGAGAGAAAAAAAATATGCTCGTTAAGCTTGAGTCTAGAATAGGTTATAGAACATTAAGTCTAGAAAATTCAAAAAAAAGGATTTGGTTCTTTTATTTCTCTTCTCTCATCAGAGTAGTCATTAAGGTAAAACAAAAAGAAAAGAAAAGAAAAAAAAAGGAAAACGTTAGTTTGTTTACTTTATTCCCGATCTTTCCGAACTACGCAAAGATCTGATTCATGCAGCGTCATTATACGTAGTCAACGTACATAGGGTTCGATCGAATCATTTTTTATTATTAAAAGAAAAAGAAAAAAAAGAAGAAAAAGGGGAAAAGAGGATGAAGTTGTGGGACGTGAGAAATGAGAGGAAAGAAAAGAGTGATAATCAGAAAAAAAAAAAAAGGAAAATGAGCAAGCCAAGAAGTGCTAGAAAAGAAAAGAGAAGAGAAGATTGAAATGAACAAAATTGGGATGATGCCAAGTGACCTTGTGACCCTCGAAATCATTCTAGAACCATTAATTGTTGTGAGGTGCATTGCACGCAATGTGATATTTTTAGCTGTTAAATGCACTAATGCTAACAGGATGATCCCATTTTGTTCCTTTTGTTATCTTCATTGATCCGAAGGGTGGTTGGTTTGTGGTTTTTAAGTAACTCATCCATACAACACAAGGTCAAAGAGTAAGGTAGCCATGGGTAGCAAGGACTTGGACACAGGGGTTATTTGTGACAACCCGGTCGGTCGTCTTAAGAATTAATGCCCCGATACCCTATTAACTACTTTCCCCGTGTTTATTTCTGCTATTTTGATTTGTCGGGATGTTCGGTTTTGAGTTTCAGAGAGTTTTGGGACACTTCATCCCTAAATGAGAGCTTAAGTGTTGGAAAGTTGATCGTAGTCGGAACAGTGTGAAGACAGCCTATAAATAGAATTCTGATGGTTCCGTTAGCTCTGTGGGGTGATTCCGGGGTTAGGAGCTTGTTCGGATTGTGTTTTGGAGGTCCTTAGCTAATTTAGGCTTGAAATGCCGAAAGGCCAAATTTTGAAGTTTCCGATTCGATAGTGAGATTTTTATCCGAGGGACAGAATGAAATTCTGGAAGTTGGAATAGCTCCGTAGCGTTGAATGTGACGTGTGTACAAAATTTTTGGTCATTCGGACGAATTTTGATAGACTTTTTGATCGAAAGCGTATTTTTAGAGTTTTGGAATTTTTAGGCTTGAATCCGTGGTTGATTCGTTGTTTTGATGTTGTTTTAGGTGTTTTAAGGATTGGTATAAGTTTGGGCAGTTGTATTAGACTTGTTGGTGCCTTTGGTTGAGGTCCCAGGGGCCTCAAGATGTTTTCGGATGATTGACGGAAAGATTTTGGAGTTTGGAGTTGCAGCTTCAGCTGGTTTTCTGTCATAACTGCACCTGCGAATGTGGGACCGCAGGTGCGGAGCCCCAGAAGCGGCGGATCAATCGCTGAAGTGGAATTTGGGGACGTCCAGCAGGAGCTGCAGGTGCGAGAAGGGTATCGCACCGGCGAGATCGTAGGTGCGGAGAATTTATCGTAGAAACAGAAAAAGGGGATTTAATGAGAAGTCGTTGATGCGACCGTTGGTCTGCAAAAGAGGGACTGCAGAAGCGCTCCCAGGGCTGCAGATGCAGAAATCACTGGGCAGAAACATATAAATACTTGCCTTCGCGAAATTTAGCTATTTTTCACCTCTTTTCAAACGGGAAGAAGCTTGGGGAGCACTTTTCAAGAGGGATTTTTAGAGGAGTTCATTGGGGTAAGGTCTTTTGTTCCTAAACTCGTTATTGGAATGATTTTTATCAATTTAAGCATGAAGAATTAAGGAAAATCAGTGGTAATTGGTGGGTTAGGGCTCGACTAATTAGAGGCATTTGAGTGATGATTTGAGGGACCAATTGAGGTCCGATTTTGGTACTTTTGGTATGACTGAATTCGTGAGAGTGTGAGGATTCTGGAAATGTAAATTTTACCTAATTCCAAGATGTGGGCCCGAGAATGTGAGGATTTCTTTGTAGAATCAGTTACTTGAAGTGTTATTTACATTATGCAATTGAATTGAATAGATTTGGGTCATTTGGACTCGAGTACTTGTGGCAAGAGCGTGGTTTCGGATTGATTTGAGCTGGTTCGAAGTAATTGGCTTGCCTAACCTTGTGTGGGGGACCTTCCCCTTAGGATTTGGTATATTTGATAATTGAAATGCCCTGTACGTGAGGTGACGAGTGAGTACTTGAGCTATTTGTTGAAAATCCGGTTTTCTTTAAGTAATTTCAATTGTGTTCCTTTTTCCTGTTTCATTTTACTTGTAATTTAAACCTGCTGTTAACTTAGAAAAAGCGTGTCTAATTGACTTAACTGTTTATTTGCTTAAACTGCCTTAATTGAATTATGTGAAACATGTTAAATTAGAATTATTTATTTTACTTGGTACGAAATTGAGCTTAATTGAGAATTCTTGTGCTGCTGTTGCGTGTGTTTTACTTTGGGACTACGGGACGGCATCCCGGGGGATCCCCTGTACGTATTTATGATTTGAACTGAGGTGCGGGATACCAAGAGATCTCTAGCACGTATATTGAGGATACCAAGAGTTCCTCGGGATACCAAGAGATCCCTAGCATATATTGAGGATACCAAGAGATCCCTTGTATACATTGGGGATACCAAGAGATCCCTGGAATATATATTGAGGATACTGAGAGATCCCCGGTTATCATCCTTGTTATGAGTGGTATTTCCTTATGTTTTGTCTTTATCTCTGTTTCAGTTATTGTATTCCTTATTATCCTGTATTAGATTCTTACTGTAGATTCTCAATTATACTGTTTATCTTATTCTGTCATCTCTATATTTATTTAATCTCAGTAGGGCCCTAACCTTCCTCGTCACTACCCGACCGAGGTTAGGCTTGGTACTTACTAAGTACCGTTGTGGTGTACTCATGCCCTTTCTGTGCATGTTTTTCATGTGCAGATCCAGGGTGTTTCGACTCAGACTTACCATCCTTGAGGCAAGGCGACCCTTCGAAGACTTCGAGGTATATCTGCCGCATCCGTAGACCGGGGAGTCTCTCTCTCCATTCTCTCTTGTAGTTACAGCCCTTCTGTATTTACTTTGTTTTAGACTATTCTGGAGTTAGAGCACTATGTAGTATCCTTAGCTTGTGATTCATGGGTTTTCGGGTTTTGGGCATATGTATTAGTTCTTGAGAGTTAAATATTGTGCATGCCGAGCGGCACTTTTAAACGCTATTTTATTACTCTATTTCTATTTTAAATTGTATTTTTCTTTTCTTCCGCAAATTTGGTTTATCTTTCGCATTTTAGGCTTACCTAGTCGGAGAGACTAGGTATCATCACGATGGTTCACGGAGGGCGAACCGGGGTCGTGACATTGTTGATCCGTCTAAGGGAATTGTTGAATCAGAATCTGAGTTGAAATAAGAGGTCTTAAGGTTGAAAGGACAGCTTGCCAAAATATACCAAGCATGTATTAGTGGGCGTCCTCCACCATCAGTTTCCACTAACTACACTGAAAGCCTTGTCACTATTCCACCACTGTCACAAGTCCAGGATATCTCCCCACAACCTTTTCACACTCCACCCCCCAGAACCACTTCATATCCCGCTCCTTTGACCACTTATGTTTTTGTAGCTCATCCACCTACTACCTTTCCTCGATCCTCTAATGAGACTGTGTTCAAAATCCCTGATGCCCAACACTGTGCTTTAGAACCAACTTTTAAGGTCTCGGCTCCATACTCTCATGCTTCTAATTTTGAGCCTCCTGATAAAACTGAAAAGCTTGCTAAGACAATGGAGCAAGATGAGATATTCAGAAAGCTGCAAGGGTTTAAGATGCCAAAGTTTAATTTGTATGATGGGCGTGGAGATCCAGTAGCCCATCTGAGGGGTTATTGCATTGAAATGAGAAGTGTTGGGGGGAAAGATGAGTTGTTGATGGTGTATTTTAGTGAGAGCCTGACTGGGGCAGCTTTGGAATGTCATACTTGTCAAGATGTCGGTAAATGGCATACATGAGATGACATGGCTTGAGATTTTGTGCGACGCTTTCAGTACAATATAGACATTGTACCAAACCTCTCCTCCCTATCTCGGATGGAAAAGAAACCCAAGGAAGGTTTTAGGGAATTTTGGTTCAGATGGAATGAACAAGTTGCTTGGGACAATCCTCCTATTGATAGAAAAGATGTTGCTGACCCCGCCAACGATAGGATCCAGTGGGCATTCCTGCTAAACATTTTCAACCTCAATACCTACCCCATGAATATCCCCAAGCTCCATATAATCCACCCCAGTATTATCCTCCGAACAATGTCCGTCGATCTGTCCAACCACTGGGTCATTCATCATGGCGAGCGCCAGTACCGCATAATGCATGTTTGCCTTCATAGCATTTTCAAGCATCCAACAACCCTAGAAAACTGGGGCATGGAGGGAAACAAAAGCAAAGAAATAGTTTCGCGCCAATTGGAGAATCATATACAAGCCTATTTGAAAGTTAAAACACTCTGGCCTAATTGAGCCGCTCCTCAACTATACTCCGGACCCATATGCAAAAGGTTTTGATCCTACTATACGGTGCATGTACCACTCTAATGTCCAAGGTCATAGCATTGAATATTGTCGTGCTTTGAAAAAGGAAATAGAAAGAATGATTCAAGAAGGGAAAATTGTGATCTAGGACAGTGACACCTAGCATATCGCGCAGAATCCTTTACCTGCACATGATGATGAACACTTTGTGAGGATGATGCGTGGTGACAGGAGGCATGAGAATTTTCTTGGGAACTCGCTGACTGAAGTTAATGATATTGAAATTGGTAATGCTCATGGTAATACTGATGTGGAACTCAGTGGCTAAGATGTTGAGCTTGGTAATTAGAAAGATGCTCCTTTCTTGGCTAGCTAGGGAGGAGTCTTGGTGGTTCATTTTGTTGTCATTTCTATTATCCGGGTTATTTTAGGGTTGTAATCCGGATATTGTCTTGTGCCTCAAACCCTTCTATCCTTTTATTTTGCCTAGTTCGTTTAGTCGTAGTAACTCATTTAGTGTTGTCTAGGTTTGTTTCAGGATTATAACCCTAGTTTATTTTGCTTGTTTTGTTGTTCAAACCCTGTCACCATCTGTCTAGTGCAATTTTCTATTTTCTGTTATTTCTAGTCATTGTTTGTTTAGTTCTCTTCTCTTTTTATAGTTCTTTTCATGCTGGCTCTAGTGACATGACATGCACATGTAATGCTCAGCCTAGTCTTAAAAGTTAGTTTAGTCATGAAGCAATGAAACAATTTTGAAGATGATAGGGACATTTGAGGTAAATAAGTAAAGGCAATTTGAGATCATTTAAAACCCGAACTGTGTTAAACTGGGGAAGATAATTTGGGAAGTTAATAGGATGACAAGAATTCGTTAAAGGAGAGTGGATCCCTGATAATTTGAAGCGAGCAACTTTGAGTTCAAGTGCATCTCAAGTAATAAGATAAAGCCAAGGGAGTTTGCTCCAAGCAGATGGAGGGTATCCATTGTGAAGAGGGAATCACCCAACGAGAATTTTGTACTTGACAAGACATTAAAAAAGTGGAAGGCATATTAGTGATATCAATGCCGAAGATGCAAAAGAAATATTGTGCATGATCTTCAATTTTCATCCTCAAGTTGCAGGTATTGTACTTGGCATTTTCAGAGATTGGGAGGCCCTCTTTCAGCTACCCAAACACTTATATCATTCGATACCCTTTTGAGCTTGTACTGATTTCTTTGACCTCCCCTCTTTTGGAATCAAGTTAGAGTCACATGAAAAAAAAGTTTATATCCCCATAGGTTTATTTTAGAAAGTTCATTCCAAAAGGAAAATTCAAAAAAAAAAGAAAAAATAGAGATAAAGAAAAAAAAGGGAAAAAGAAAAAAAAGAAGAAAAAGAAAGAAAGAAAAAGAAAAAAATGAAAGTAGTAACAAAAAGTGCTGATGTGAACTACGTTTGACCTGATTCTTGTCACCACAAGATATGTAGGCAGCTTTACGGTTCGGTCATACCAAATAAAATATTTCATAATCCCACGAAGTCGAGAGTGGGGCACTTCTTTCTTAGAAATTCCATCTCAAAAAAAAAGAATCAAATTCCCTTGTTTCAGAAATTGGGGCAAAGTTTTTAGAATGGATTCCAAAAGTTGTAAATAAATTAACCTTGTTGTCTTAGTTATTTTGAGCCTTTATGATATCTTTTCTTTCTAACCCTGTCCAAAGCCACATTACAGTCTAAAAAAGACCTCCTAGATAATCTTTGAGAGTGCTGAGTTTAGACATGCCAAGAGTATATGATGTTTTTACCATGGTTAATGCCTTGTCATCTGCAAAATCAGAGGAAATAAGAAGAAAAGAACAAAATGAGAGACTTTTATTGGTGAAAACCTTCACAGACACCATAAGGAGATGGTGAGTTGAGAGAAAGAACAAAATGAGAGAGGCTTGATGGTGAAAACCCTTCGGTCACTACAAGTCGAATAAGGATCGTGAATCAGATTGGATAATTGGAGCATTGAAGCCCTGTTTCACGGTTTAGGGGTATAACAAGAGTTGAACATTAGACTTGCTTGACAGATTCGGCCACTTAATCCAAAGGTGCATGGCATGGTCATTAGAGTTGATATCCACATCTGATAAGTTTCTACTTTGTAGTTTTCTTGTAGGAATCATCTCTTTCCATCGTCCTTTACTCTATTCCTTTTGTCTTGTTTACTTCCTCTTCCTGAGTTTGTTTGGTCAGAACAAGTGAGAAATGACTTCAAAATTTGCCACCAGCATTCTAATTGCACAAAACGGGATTTGGCTAGCACATTAAAGTGGCATAAGTCAGGAAAGAATAGCATGAGCACTGAGTTGGTAAAAATCAACGTGCTTTGGTATTCATGTGAAATACAAAGGTTCGGCATATGTCAATTCATGAACAATGCAACAGATAGAGGGTGTTGGGTTTGAACAGATCAAGGGTATTTTCTGTGATAAGGTTGACAGAGAAAGTGGTTAACCAATAACAAGCAAGGTTTTCCAAGTGGAAATCAAAGTTATCATGGCAAGTGAAGGAGCAACAGACCTCAAGTCCAGGGCCAGTGGAATACGTCATGAAAGAACAGCAAGCGCACTGAGTTGGTAACATTCAACATGCTTTGGGATTCATGTGAAATATAAAGGTTTGGTAAATGTCAGTTCATGAGCAAAATGCAACAAATAGAGGATGTTGGGTTTGAACGGATCAGAAGTATTTTCTGTAATAAGGGTGACACAGAAAGTGGTTATTCAATAAACAAGCAAGGTCTTTCGAATGGAAATCAAAGTTATCATGGGAAGTGAAGGAGCAATCTCCCTTAAAGTCAAGGCCACAAACCAATCACCATGTTTAAACTCACAAGTTTTCTTTGTTTGAAACAGGGACAAAGACTATGTCCAAATCAAAGCTTGGAAGCTTGAATTTTTCAAGTGTCATGCCCAAATTATGTCAGCACAAAGGCGGTTTAAGAAGGGGAAAGAAAATTTGTTCAATCTGCAGGAACCCTCCACGAGGAAAGCATGGTTCAGGGGCAAGGAATTTTGTTCGTTCTGCAGAGATCCTCAAGGATGAGAGCATGCCTCAGGTAAGTTCATTCTCGGCTAACCATCCTGGATAATAGGATTTAGTTTTAAGTGTTCAGGACCCTCCTGGATAATGGGAGGTAGTTTTAAGTTGTTAGGACCTTCCTGGATAATGGGATTTAATTTAAAGTTTTCAGGACCCTTCTGGATAATGGAATTTAGTTTTAAGTGTTCAGGATCCTCTTGGATAATGGGATGTAGTTTTAAGTTGTCAGAATTTTCCTGGATAATGGGATGTAGTTTTAAGTTGTCAGGACTTTCCTGGATAATGAGATTTAATTTTAAGTTTTTATGACTCTCATAGATAATGAGATTTAGTGTAAGTTTTACAGTTAGGAAATTGAATTTAGCTTTCAAGTTTTCACTCTTAAGATAAGATTTAATTTTCAGGGCACTTCTGGATAATGGTATTTAGCTTTTAAATTCTCAGAGCTCTTTTGGGTAACATGATTCGATTAACACTCAAAGATGCGCCCAAATACTAAACTAGGGCAGAAAAGTTTCTTTTGTTTTGTCTGTTTTGTTGTAATGGCAGGCACCCACCTGGAGAATAAGGGAATATAATTCAAGTTTTGGCAATCAGGCGCCCACTTGGAGAACAAGGGAATACAGTTCAAGTTTTGGCAATCAGGTGCCCACCAGGAGAATAAGGGAATACAGTTCAAGTTTCGGCAATCAGGCGCCCACCTGGAGAACAAGGGAATACAGTTCAAGTTTTGGCAATCAGGCTCCCACCTGGAGAACAAGGGAATATATTTCAAGTTTTGGTAATCAGGCATCCACCTGGAGAACAAGGGAATACAGTTCAAGTTTTGGCAATCAGGCTCCCACCTGGAGAACAAGGGAATATAGTTCAAGTTTTGGTAATCTGGCGCCCACTTGGAGAACAAAAGAATACAGTTCAAGTTTTGGCAATCAGGCGCCCACCTGGAGAACATGGGAATACAGTTCAAGTTTTGGCAATCAGTCGCCCACCTGGAGAATAAGGGAATACAGTTCAAGCTTTGGCAATCAAGAGCCCACCTGGAGAACAAGGGAATACAATTCAAGTTTTGGCAATCAGTCGCCCACCTGGAGAACAAGGGAATACAGTTCAAGTTTTGGCAATCAGGCGCCGACATGGAGAACAAGGGAATACAGTTCAAGTTTTGGCAATCCGGCGCCCACCTGGAGAACAAAGCAATAAAGTTCATGTTTTGGAAATCAGGGGCCACCTGGAGAACAAGGGAATACAGCTCAAGTTTTGGCAATCAAGCGCTCGCCTAGAGAACAAGGGAATATAGTTAACGTTTTGGCAATCAGGTGCCCACCTAGAGAACAAGAGAATACAGTTCATGTTTTGGCAATCAGGCGCCCACCTGGGGAATGAGGGAATGCAGATCAAGTTTCAGCAATCAGGCGCCTACCTGTAGAACAGGGGAATACAATTCAAGTTTTTGGCAATCAGGCGCCCACGTGGAGAACAAAAGAATATAGTTGAAGTTTTGGCAATAAGGCGCCGACCTGGAGAACAAGGGAATACAGTTCTAGTTTTGGCAATCAGGCGCATACCATGAAAACAAGGAAATACAATTCAAGTTTTGGCAATCATGCGCCCACCTGGAAAACAAGGAATACAGTTCAATTTTTAGCAATAAGGGGCCCACCTGGATAAGAAGGGAATATAGTTCAAGTATTGGCAATCAGGCGCCCACCTGGAGAACAAAGGAATACAGTTCAAGTTTCGGCAATCAGGTGCCCACCTAGAGAACAAGGGTATACAGTTCATGTTTCGGCAATCAGGCGCACAGCTGGAGAACAAGGGTATATAGTTCATGTTTCGGCAATCAGGCGCCCACCTGGAGAATAAGGGAATACAGTGCAAGTTTTGGCAATCAGGCGCCCACCTGGAGAACAAGGGAATACAATTCAAATTTTGGCAATCAGGCGCCCACCTAGAGAATAAGGGAATACATTTCAAGTTTCGGCAATCAGGCGCCCACCTAGAGAACAAGGGAATATAGTTCAAGTTTCGGTAATCAGGCGCCCACTAGGAGAACAAGGGAATACAGTTCAAGTTTTGGCAATGAGGTGCCCACCTTGAGAACAAAGGAATACAGTTCAAGTTTTGGCAATTAGGTGCGCGCTTGGAGAACAAGGGAATACTGTTCAAGTTTTGGCAATCAGGCGCCCACCTGTAGAACAAGGGAATACAGTTCAAGTTTTGGCAATCAGGCGCCCACCTGGAAAACAAGGGAAGTCATTTCAGAATTCAATTCAAGTTAGAAGTAGCATAAGCTCGCAGCAAGAATGCGAGTCAACAGTCCGAGATTATTAACAGAAGTTAGTCATAATCCAGAATAAAAAAAAAAGGGCAAGAAGTGAATCCAAATGCAGAAGTAGATGAAAGATGTGAGCTATTCAAGACATGGATGAGGTCACAAGCACTGCATGTCCGGTCTTGATTCGAATAAGCTGAAGAAGAATGAACTAGCACCTGTAGCTAGAAGGCGTCAAGGTACAAATCTAAAGTCTGCATGAAGAACCATTCAAAACTCAAGATGAAGCCTCAAAAGTCTTATAGATAGGAATCTTGTAACTCATAGTTAATAGGCTTAGTTAGTTTTTTTATTTTTTTTATTTTGATGTAATGACAGGATCGCGGACCGGAACCTCGATAGAACCGTGCCTCGACCGGCTCTCCACCTCAGTATACTTCATCACCTCATTCACTCCTGAACTACACTGACCTAATTCCTTTATAGCCAAGGATATGTAGGCAACCTCGGAGACAAGGTTCGGTCAGATCTTTCAAAAAATGCTTCCCACGTAGTATCCAAACAGGCAAAAATCGCTCGTATCCACTCACTTTACCTTTGCCCGAAAACTCTTCGTGTTTCCGAGCAAAGAGAGGCAGCTGTGAGCACGTGATTTTTTCCCTCTGTGAAATACTCCTACAAATTAAAGAAATAGATTTTTCCCAAATTGTTTGCAATTTTATAGGATTTTTTGTAGATTTTCGTTAATTGTTTTCATTTTTTGTGCATGCCTAATTCTGTTAAAATCATGAAAAAAATGCAAAAAAATATCATGCATTGCATTTAGATTTTGTGTTCATATTTTAGGATTAATTTTATATTTTTTGGAATTATTTTAGAAAAGAAATTAATATTTTTGGACAAATTGCAAGAAGTATAGACTTAAAAGCCAAATTGAGCCCAAAATCGAATGGCCCATTTCCCTTAGCCCACATAAACCCTTCTGATTTTATAACCCTAAAACCTAATTAATTCTAGATATAGATATAACCCCTAGACCCTAGGGACTCTTCCGCCGTTTTCAACAAAAAAACGACATACACTCCCCGATCGAATCATCTGCTTCTTCTCTAAAGAAAGCAGCCATTTCCATGGTTTTTTCTTAACAAAAAACACACCCATCAACAATCATCTTCAGTGTCGTTCCTCTACACACATGAGAAAGATGAAAAAAAAAACCTAGACTAGACCTAACGCTAACAATGCGTAGGACCTAAAATATGCGCGATTTTTTTCTGATTTGAAGCAAAAACACAAAGAACAGAGGATCTCATCTCTTTGAACACAGAGATGCGACAACCAAATCTCTCATTTTTGAGAGACTCAACGCCATCTCTCGTTCGCCCAACAGCTTTGAACAGCCATTACACACACAGCCATTTTTGATTTGGAAGACACCCCAAAACCTCTTTTCTCGCCTCTACTAAAGATTCTCTCACTTCTGCCTCTCTCTTCTTTGCTCTGAGCTTATCGCCATCACATATTTGGAGTGACCAAGCTCCAATTGCGCAGCCATGGATCTGGTTTTGCACTCTGGAAGTAGCAACAAAACAGTAAGGAGTCCAAAACTAGTTCAACATCCTTTTCCGGCGAATCTCGAGTTTTCTGGTTGAGTTTCGAAGATTGTTTCCATTGGTTCCTTGTCGAGGTCCGTTCGTAGGTTCTGATTTTATTCAAAGTTACTGTTCATTAGAGGACCATGACGCTATAACTATCGTCAAAGATGGTATTTTGAGATTTTCAAAGCCAAACAAATACTGGATTGAAAGCTCACACAAGAGATATATACCTGTCACGACCCGGATTTTCCACCTTCGGGAGTCGTGATGGCGCCTACTAATGTGAGCTAGGCAAGCCGACTATTTGAACAATTACATTTTTACCAATTTATATTTTTAACAATTATAAAGCAATAACGTGTGGAAAACAAAATTTACAATAAGCGGAAGAAAAGCAATAAATTCTGAATATGTATGCAATACAACTGTTTGAGCCTCGACCACCCAAAACTGATATCACAGTTTCATAGACAATCTAAGAATACTACATACAAAGTCTGAAAGATAAAAGATATACTGTTTCGGAACTAAGTAAATGAAATAGGAGTAAAGGGATAGAGGGAGATGTCAGGGCCTGCGGATGCCTGCAGGACTACCTTGGATCTCCACGTGGACTGAAGGCAGCCACCCAATCTATGGTCCAAAAGTTGCTACTCCGGGATCTGCACACAGTGCAGAGTGTAGTATCAGCACAACTGACCCCATGTGTTGGTAAGTGCCTAGCCTAACTTCGGCGAAGTAGTGACGAGGCTAGGACCAGACTACCAAATAAACCTGTGCAATTTAACTATATACAACGGAAAAGAAGAACAGTAATATACGGTCAAGTATGGGGGCGGTAACTTGCTGCGGGGAAACTATCAATTTAGAATAGAAAGACAACAGGTAATTGAAAGAAACAACATATCTCAGATATCAACAAAGAATCAGAAATCAATAAGTGCACGGCATCACCCTTCGTGCTTTTACTCTCGTCCTTACAAAAGCAATCAAGTAGTGAAAATGTGCACGGCATCACCCTTCGTGCTTTTACTCTTGTCCTCACCATATAATCGGCACGGAATGGTACATCATGCGGCACGTCATCACCCTTCGTGCTTTACACTCTTTCCTCACAAATCATACACTGCATCATCCTTCGTGCTTTAACACTCTCTCACCAAAACAATATACGGCATCACCCTTCGTGCTTTAACACTCTTCCTCACCCAAATAACAATCACAAACAATAGGGCAAAGGAATAAATGAAATTACAATAAGAATCTTGGCAAGGGAACAACATCGTAAGAAGCATCAACATCCCGGCAAGGGAGATAACATTAAAAGCAACAAATTCCCGTCAAGGGAGATAATATAATGATTCTCTTCTCTTTTTCACTTATACTTCTCAACTCACTTCACAACTTGAGCCAATGCTCTAAAATGTTCAATTACCACTTATACTTTCATATTTTATTATACAACTTGAGCCAACACTCCTCAATGTTCAAATGTCACAATTTCTTCCACAAACTTTGCCCAACAATAGAAATCATCACCAAAGCATGAATAATACAACGAAGTCATAATAATCACAATATAAGACTCACGGGCATGCTTGACACCAACGTATAGATACACGTCACAATGCCTATACATCGTACTCGACAAATACCACATAGCAAATAGGACTCGACTCTTAATCCCTCAAGCTAAGGTTAGACCAAATACTTACTTCGATGCCACGAACACAATTCAAGCCTCTACTATCGCTTTACCTCTTGATTCCACCACCAATTCGCTCGTATCTAGCCATAAGTTATTTAATTACATCAATAAATGCTATATGAATCAATTCTAATGCATGAAAATGAGTTTTCTAAAGTTTTATCCAAAAGGTTAAAAATCGCCCACGGGCCCACATGGTCAAAACCCAAGGTTCGAACCAAAACATGATTACCCATTCCCCTACGAACTCAAATATATAATTTGTTTTGAAATCAGACCTCAAATTGAGGTCCAAATACCCAATTTTTGAAAAACCTAGGTTCTACCCAAAACACCCAATTTCCCCCATGAAAATCATTGATTTTGAGTTAAAATCATGTGAAAAGATGATAATGATTGAAGAAAACGAGTTAAAATTGACTTACAATCGATTTGGATGAAGATTTGCCTTTGAAAAATCGCCCAAGAGTGTTTTGGTTTTGAAAGAGTGTGAAAAATGAAAGATTTTTGGCTAAGTTATAAAATTGCAGGTTGTTGATGTCGCAATTGCGACCAGGGTTCGCAATTGTGAACCTAGATTTCTGCTAAGTTTGCATTTACGAAGTGACCCTCGCATTTTGTGAACCCAGACTTCTGCTAACTTTGCATTTCCGAAGTGACCCTCGCATTTGCGAGGCCGAAATTGCGAACAAACGATTGCATTTGCGATAACAGGCCCAAAAGGGGTGTATCGCATTTGTGAAGGAAAATCTCGCATTTGCGAGGAAGGACTGGCCTGGGCTGTTTCGCATTTGCGACTCAGACTTCGCATTTGCAAACTCACATTTGCGAGCCAGGCTTCGCAAATGCGAAGCTTGCAGGCCTACAATGAAACAGCTGAAGCCTGCAATTTCTCAAGTCCAAAATCCACCCCGTGGCCTATCCAAAACTCACCCAAGCCCTCGCGACTCCAAACCAAGCATGCACACCAACCTAAAAACATCACACGGACTCGCTCGTGCATTCAAATCACTAAAATAACATCAACAACTATGAATTTAGCATCAAAATCATGAAATTTCTTTAAAACATCAAATTTCCCAATTTTCTCAAATAAGGTCTGATTCATATCATTTCAAGTCCATTTCTTACCAAATTTCACAGGTTTGACTCAAATCATATATAAGACCTGTACCGGGCTCCGGAACCAAAATACGGGCCTGACACCAATGGTTTCAAACATAAATTATTTTCTTTATTTCATAATCAATTCAGCAAAACAATTTCTTTCAAAAATTTATTTCTCGGGCTTGGGACCTCGGAATTCAATTTCCGGCATATGCCCAAGTTCCATATTTTCCTACGAGTCCTCCGGGACTGTCAAATCATGGGTCCGGATACGTTTACCCAAAATGTTGACCGAAGTCAACTTAAACTCATTTTAAAGGCAAAATTCATCATTTTCACAAATTTTCACATACTGGCTTTCTGGCTACGTGCCTGGACTGCGCACGCAATTTGAGGTGATGCTGAAAGAGGGTTTTAAGGCCTTGAAATGCAGAACTTACTTTTAAAACAAGTCACATTCTCCACCTCTAAAACAACCGTTTGTCCTCGAACGGACAGAAGAAGGAAGTACCTGAGTTGGGGAAAGATGGGGATAACGGCTCCGCAAATCGGACTCGGACTTCTAGATCGATGCCTCAGCAGGCTGACCTCTCCACTGAACATGAACAGAGGGAAAACTCTTCGATCTCAACTGACAAACCTGCCGGTCTAGAATAGCTACCGGCTCCTCCTCATAAGATAAGTCCTTGTCCAACTGGGCAGTGCTAAAATCTAACACATGGGATGGATTTCCGTGATACTTCCAAAGCATGGACATATGAAATACTGGATGCACGGCTGATAAGCTCGGCGGCAATGCAAGTTTGTAAGCCACCTCTCCCACTCGATCAAGAATCTCAAACGGGCCAATGAACCTAGGTCTAAGCTTGCCCTTCTTCCCAGATCTCATCACACCCTTCATAGGCGACACTCGAAGCAATACCCACTCACCGACCATGAATTCTAAATCACGAACCCTACGGTCGGCATAACTCTTTTTCCTGGACTGAGCTGTACGAAGCCTATCCTGAATGATCCTGACTTTGTCCAAGGCATCCTGTACTAGATCTGTACCCAACAACCGAGCCTCTTCCGGCTCAAACCATCCAACCGGCGACTGACACCGCCTACCATACAAAGCCTCATAAGGAGCCATCTGGATACTCGACTGGTAGCTGTTATTGTAGGCAAACTCTGCTAAAGGCAAAAACTGATCCCACAAGCCTCCAAAGTCAATGACACAAGCTCGAAGCATATCCTCCAAAATCTGAATGGTTTGCTCGAACTGCCCGTCCGTTTGAGGATGAAATACTGTGCTCAACTCAACCCGTGTGCCCAACTCTTGCTGAACTGATCTCCAGAAATGGGAGGTAAACTGCGTACCTCGGTCCGAAATGATAGAATCGGGCACACCATGAAGACGAACTATCTCCCGGATATAGATCTTAGCTAACCTCTTGGAAGAATAGGATACTTCCACAGGAATGAAATGTGCTGACTTGGTCAACCTATCAACAATAACCCATACTGCATCGAACTTCCTCCGAGTCCGTGGGAGTCCAAAAACGAAGTCCATAGTGATATGCTCCCACTTCCACTCAGGAATCTCAATATTCTGGAACAAACCACCAGGTCTCTGATGCTCGTACTTAACCTGCTGACAATTCAAACACCAAGCCACATATGTAACGATATCCTTCTTCATTCTTCTCCACCAATAATGCTATCGCAAATCTTAATACATCTTCACGGCTCCCATATGAATACAGTACCAGGAGCTGTGGGCCTCCTCTAAAATCAACTCTCGAAGCCCATCCATATTAGGCGCACAAACCCGACCGTACAACCTCAAAACTCCATCATCTCCTAAGGCAACCTGTTTGGCACCTTCGTGCTGCACCGTGTCTCAGAGGAAACACAAATGAGGATCATCATACTGTTGATCTCGGATACGCTCTAATAAAGAAGAACGAGCGACTATGAAAGCCAACACACTGCTGGGCTCAAAAACATCCAACTTCACGAACTGATTGGCCAAAGACTGAACATCCAAAGCAAGTGGTCTCTCACCAACCGGAATATAAGCAAGACTTCCCATACTGGTTGATTTTCTACTCAAAGCATCGGCCACCACATTGGCCTTTCCCGGATGATATAAGATAGTGATATAATAATCCTTTAATAGCTCCAACCACCTTCTTTGCCTCAAATTTAGCTCCTTCTGCTTGAACAAATACTGCAGACTCTTGTGATCTGTGAACACCTCACATGCCATACAATACAGATAATGCCTCCAAATCTTCAACTTGTGAACAATGGTTGTCAACACCAAATCATGAACCGGATAGTTCTTCTCATGAATCTTCAACTACCGTGAAGCATAGGCAATGACATCAACACCGCACTGAGTCCAATACGAGATGGATCACAATAAACTGTATATGGCCCTGAACCTGTGGGCAAAACCAACACTGGCATCGCAGTTAGAGCTGTCTTGAGCTTTTGAAAGCTTGTCTCACACTCATCCGACCATCTGAACTAGGCACCTTTCTGGGTCAACCTGGTCATCGGGGCTGCGATAGATGAAAACTCCTCCATAAACTGAGGATAGTAGCCTACCAATCCCAAGAAACACCGGATTTTTGTAGCTGATGCTAGTCTAGGCCAGTTCTTGACTGCCTCAATCTTCTTCAGATCAAACTGAATACCCTCTACTAATACAACATGACCCAGGAATGCAACTGAACTCAGCCAGAACTCACACTTCAAAAATTTAGCATATAACTGACTATCTCTCAAAGTCTGAAGAACTACTCTAAGATGTTGCTCGTGCTCCTCCTAGCTGCAGGAATAGATCAAAATATCATCAATGAAGACTATCACGAACGAATCCAAGTAAGGCCCGAACACTCGGTTCATCAAATCCATAAAAGTTGTTGGGGCATTTGTCAACCCGAATGACATCACCAAGAACTCATAATGCCCGTACCGAGTGCGAAAAGCTATCTTAGGGACATCCGATGCCCTAATCCTCAACTGATGGTAGCCAGATCTCAAGTCAATCTTTGAAAATACTTTGGCACCCTGAAGTTGATCAAACAAATCATCAATTCTCGGTAATGGATACTTATTCTTGATTGTAACCTTATTCAACTGCCGGTAATCAATACACATTCTCATCGATCCGTCCTTCTTCTTAACGAACAACACCGACGCACCCCAAGGCAAGATACTAGGTCTAATGAAGCCTTTTTTCAAGTAATTCTTGCAACTGCTCCTTCAAATCTTTCAACTCAAGCGGGGCCATATGATATGGCGTGATAAAAATGGGCTGAGTGCCCGGAGCCAAATCAATGCAAAAGTCGATATCCCTGTCGGGTGGCATACGCGGCAGGTCTAAAGGAAATACCTCAGGAAACTCACGAACAACAGGCACAGAATCAATAGAAGGAACCTCAGCACTAGAATCATGAACATAGGACAAATACCCTTTCTCAACCATACGTCGAGCCTTCATATATGAGATAACACTACGGGTAGAATGACCAGGAGTCCCTCTCCACTCTAAACGGGAAAAACCCGGCAAGGCTAAGGTCACAGTCTTGGCATGACAGTCCAAGATAGCCTGATAAGGTGATAACCAGTTCATCCGCAATATGATATCGAAATCAACCATGTCCAGAAGAAGAAAATCTACACGAGTCCCAAGACCTCCAATCACAACTATACATGAACGATAGAATCGATCTACCACAATAGAATCACCCACTGGTGTAGACACATAAATAGGAGAACTCAAAGAATCACTAGGCAAGACCAAATACGGTGCAAAATAGGATGACACATAGGAGTATGTAGATTCCGGATCAAATAAAATAGAAGCATCTCTGCTACAAACCAGAACAGTACTTGTGATAACTGCATCGGAAGCCTCAGCCTCGGGCCTGGCTGGAAGAGCATAACATCGGGGCTGGGCCCTACCACCCTAAACTACATCTTTGGGATACCCTGCGGCTGGCTGGCCTCCACCTCTAGCGGCCTGAGCTCTACCTTTAATACCTCTACCTCCACCTCTAGCACCTCTACCCCCACCTCTAGCTGGCTGGGTGGGCTATGGAACACTCGGTGCCTGAACCATTGCACCTCAATACTCGAGGGAAAAACCTAGCAATGTGACCCATATCACCACAAGTGTAACAAGCCCTCGGCTGCTGAGACTACTGACCCTGACGACCTGAATGACCACCCCAAAAACCCTGAAGCGGTGGTGCACTTATAGGAGCTGGTGGTGCACTATAGGACTGCTGATCAGAATACTACATATGGGAACCACGACCACCTGAAGCACCGTGAGAAACCTGAAGTGTCGAGTGAAAAGGCCTAGGCGGATGGCCTCTACCATACAAATATCTTCCTCCAAACGAAGTTACCACTGAATCGGCATGAATGACGAGGCCTCTTGTCAGACCCCTGACCACCTCCCTGCGATAGAACCATCTCAACTCTCCTGGCCACATTGGCCGCCTCCTGGAAAGAAATCTCACTCCCTGTCTCCTTGGCCATCTGAAGCCGAATAGGCTGGATAAGTCCCTCAATGGACCTCCTCACCCTCTCTTTCTCTCTCTCTCTGTGGAAAGTATGATAAGAGCATGATGAGGCAAGTCGATGAATCTGGTCTCATACTAAGTAATGGTCATAGAACCCTACTGGAGACGCTCAAACTGCCTCCGGTAGATCTCTCTCAGAGTGATGGGGAGAAACTTCTCTAGAAATAGCTGAGTAAACTACTCCTAAGTCAAAGCTGGTGATCCGGCTGGTCTAGCCAAGCAATAATCTCTCCATCAAGTCTTGGCGGATCCAGACAAGCAAAAAGTAGCAAAATCGACCCCATTGGTCTCCATTATCCCCATGTTCCTGAAAACCTCATGAAAGCTATCTAGAAAATCCTGGGGATCCTTAGAAGATGCACCACTGAAAGTAGTAGTGAAGAGCTTGGTGAACCTGTCCAACCTCCACAAAGCATCGGCAGACATAGCTGCTCCATCACCGGTCTGAGCTACCACACCAGGCTGAACTGCTCCAACTGGTTGAACTGTTGGAGTTTGGAACTGGGGAGCTACCTGCTCCAAAGTGCGAGTAGCAGGAGTCTGGGCTCCCCCAGCCTGAGAGATGGCTGATGCTACAGGAAGCAAGCCTGCCCGGGTGACACTCTCCATGAGGCCCACTAGACGGACCAGAGCATCCTAGAGTACGGGGGTAGCAATAAACCCCTCTAGGACCTGAGCTGGGCCCACCGAAACTGCCGGGGCCGGAACCTCATCATCAAAGTCAACCTAAGGCTCTATCACTGGTGCTGCTGCTCTGGGCTGAGCTCTGCCCTACCTCGGCCTCTGCCCCTCGTGGGAGTTGCTGCTAGGGGCTCGGGCTGCTGGTCAATGGATGAGGAAGCGCGTGCTCTCGCCATCTGCGAAAGAATAGAGTAGAAATCTAATTAGCATTGAGAAACCAAATCGCAAGATAGGAAAGAATAAATGTGAAGTTTTTCCGAACTCTGTAGCCTTTGGGGGATAAATACACACGTCTCTGTACCGATCCCTAAAACTCTACTAAGCTTGTCTGTAAACTATGAGACCCATGTAACTTAGAGCTCTGACACCATCTTGTCATGATCCGGATTCCCACCCTCGGGAGTCGTGATGGCGCCTATAAATGTGAGCTAGGCAAGCCGACTGTTTGAACAAATTACCTTTTTACTAATTTATATTCTTTAACAATTATAAAGTAATAATGTGTAGATAACGGAATTTACAATAAGCGAAAGAAAGGTAATAAATTCTGAATATGTATCTAATACTACTATTTGAGCCTCGACCACCCAGAACTAGTGTCATAGTTTCACAGACGATCTAAGAATACTACATACAAAGTCTGAAAGATAAAAGATACACTGTTTTGGAACAAAGTAAATGAAACAGGAGTAAAGGGATAGAGGGAGACGCCAGGACTTGCGGACGCCTGCAGGACTACCTTGGATCTCCACATGGACTGAAGGCAGCCACCCAATCTATAGTCCAAAAGCTGCCTCTCCGGGATTTGCACACAGTGTAGAGTGTAGTATCAACACAACGACTCTATGTGCTGGTAAGTGCTTAGTCTAACCTCAGTGAAGTAGTGACGAGGCTAGGACCAGACTACCAAATAAACCAGTGCAATTTAACTATATACAACGGAAAAGAAGAATAATCACAATATAAGACTCACGGGCAGGCTTGACACCAACGTATAGATAATCGTCACCATGCCTCAATGTTCAAGTGTCATAATTACTTCCACAAACTTTGCCCAACAATAGAAATCATCACCAAAGCATGAATAATACAACAAAGTCATAATAATCACAATATAAGACTCACGGGCATGCTTGACACCAACGTATAGATACTCGTCACCATGCCTATGCGTCGTACTCAACAGATACCACATAGCAAATAGGACTCAACTCCTAATCCCTCAAGCTAATGTTAGACCAAACACTTGCCTCGATGCCACGAACACAATTCAAGTTCTACTATCGCTTTACCTCTTGATTCCACCACCAATTCGCTTGTATCTAGCCACAAGTTACTTAATTACATCAATAAATGCTAAATGAATCAATTCTAATGCATGAAAATGAGTTTTCTAAAGTTTTACCCAAAAAGTCAAAATCGCCCCTGGGCCCATATAGTCAAAACCGGAGGTTCGAACCAAAACCCGATTACTCATTCCCCCACGAACTCAAATATATAATTTGTTTTGAAATCGGACCTCAAATCGAGGTCCAAATTTCCAATTTTTGAAAAACCTAGGTTCTACCCAAAACACCCAATTTCTCCCTTTGAAAATCATTGATTTTGAGTTGAAATCATGTGAAAAGATATTAATGATTGAAGAAAACAAGTTAAAATTGACTTACAATCTATTTGGAAGAAGAGTTGCCTTTGAAAAATCGCCCAAGAGTGTTTTGGAAATGTGAAAAATGAAAGATTTTCGGCTAAGTTATAAAGTTGCAGGTTGCAGATGTCGCAATTGCGACCAGGGTTCGCAATTGCGAACCCAGACTTCTGCTAAGTTCGCATTTGCGAAGTGACCCTCGCATTTGTGAGGCCGGAATTGCGAACAAACGATCGCATTTACGATAACAGGCCCAAAAGGGGTGTATCGCATTTGCTAAGGAAAATCTCGCATTTGCGAGGAAGGACTGGCCTGGGCTGTTTCGCATTTGCGACTCAGCCTTCGCATTTGCGAGCCAGGCTTCGCAAATGCGAAGCCTGCAGGCCTGTAATGAAACAGCTGAAGCCTGCAATTTTCAAGTCCAAAATCTACCCCGTGGCCTATCCAAAACTCACTCGAGCCCTCGGAGCTCCAAACCAAACATGCACACCAACCTAAGAACATCATACGGACTCGCTCGTGCATTCAAATCACTAAAATAACATCAACAACTATGAATTTAGCATCAAAATCATGAAATTTCTTAAAAACATCAAATTTCCCAATTTTCTCAAATAAGGTCCGATTCATATCATTTCAAGTCCGTTTCTTACCAAATTTCACAAGGTTTGACTCAAATCATATATAAGACCTATATCGGGCTCCGGAACCAAAATACATGCCCGATACCAATGGTTTCAAACATAAATTCTTTTCTTTACTTCATAAGTAATTTAACCAAATAATTTCTTTCAAAAATTCATTTCTCGGGCTTGGGACCTCGGAATTCAATTCCAGGCATACGCACAAGTTCCATATTTTTCTACGGGCCCTCCGGGACCATCAAATCATGGGTCCAGGTCCGTTTACCCAAAATATTGACCAAAGTCAACTTAAACTCATTTTAAAGACAAAATTCATCATTTTTCACAAAGTTTCACATAATGGCTTTTCGGCTACGCGCCCGGACTGCGCACGCAATTCGAGGTGATGCCGAAAGAGGTTTTTAAGGCCTCGGAATGCAGAATTTACTTTTAAAATAAGTGATGACCTTTTGGGTCTTCACAATACCTGTCGTGGGGGATACTGTTCTTGGAATTGTGTTGGACACAAGAGCGAATGTAAGCATTTTAGTTCTTTTAAAACTACTGCTTATTCTTCTTATTTTTAAGTAATATCTCTGCTTATTATGAGTTCCTTATTTCTGATTTCCTTTGAATGGTTATAATTACTTTGGTCTTAGTTGTGTCTTTAATTCTACTCACTGCAGCGTGAACTCTGTAGCGGCTACACTTCTAAGTTGTTGAATACTATTTGCATTTATGAACTATTCTGAGTTGTTGAATACGTCCTTTAGGAATTGGGATCGGTTAAATGCTTGAAATGATAAGTTAAAAAGGAATGAGCTTGACACTTAGTAAAAGTACTCTCTAATTACAGCCTTTTTCACACACAATCATCAAATTAGGGATTACATAACTCACTAACATCGTAGTTTTCTTTAGGCGTGACTTAATCTATCATCGTGATTGTGTACACGTTCGCGTGACATAATTATGATCCTAAAAACAAAATCGGGGTATGCGTTCCCGCAACTTCGACAAAAATTTCTTAATAATAATAAAGTGTGATTAATCGTGGACACGTACGCGTGACATGATTTTCTACGCGCCAAATGGAATAAGCACACGTACGCGTGACTCGCTTTAGGATAATTTCTTAATTAAAAGCGGTAAAAGTAAATGCACATAGGTTCTAAAATATGTAATTAAACAATTTAATAAGCCAAGTATGATCAAAGCAAGCGTGCTAAAACCACGAAACCCGGGAATGCCTAACACCTTCTCTCGGGTTAACAGAATTCCTTACCCGAATTTCTGTGTTCGCAGACTATATAACAGAGTCAAACTTCCTCGATTCGGGATTTTAAACCGGTGACTTGGGATACCATAAATTATCCCAAGTGGCGACTCTGAATTTGAAATAAATAATCCTGTTTCGATTGTCACTTAAATTGGAAAAAACTCCCTTATACCCCTTGAGAAAAAGGAGGTGTGACACTTGTATCATCCACGGTGTGGGATAATACTAGGTATATTATTGTTGTTGTTGTTGTC
This sequence comes from Nicotiana tabacum, assembly GCF_000715075.1. Lineage (NCBI taxonomy): Eukaryota > Viridiplantae > Streptophyta > Magnoliopsida > Solanales > Solanaceae > Nicotiana > Nicotiana tabacum. Next base: position 82,683,047 of record NC_134099.1, read on the forward strand.
TGATGTATCGTCGTTTAAAGTTTGCTTTACTAGCTTTCGCGTGACACATGATTTTCTCGATCCTAACAGTATATTATGGGGAAACTAATGGTATAATACATATTTTTAGGGATCGACAATGATAACCAACGCAGATGTGTAGCTTCCGGTGCGAACGCTATTGAAGAAGATGGATGTCGTGCAGTTCTTTATGGAACTTTCATGAGGGAAAGTTAAACTCCTTTAACTATTCAACACAACTAAAGTTAAGAATATGATTTTTAAGGGTACATTTCCATGAGACTTGATATACTCATGAAAAAATTTGAACAAAGAAAGTTCTTTACCCGTAAAACGGTACAATTGAGTTTATAACAAGGTTTATAGACATGTGAATTAACTTGATCCAAAAATATAAAATAAATAAGAAACAAGTCAAGAATATGAACTGTCTATGACTTTAGCTTCTCCGGTAGCAGACACAAGAATAATATTAAGAGCAAAGTAAAAGAGCAATTTTATAGAATGAGTGTTGATTTTAGCTTTTGTGTACAGAATGTTTCATCCCTTACAGTGGAGAATAATTCTCTTATTTATAGCTCTATTTAGAGAGACAAGATTCCGAAATCAAGCTCCTCTTTAATGACAATAAACTCGCCATTGATGGCTATATAACAGTTGGCTATTAATACAAAGCTTCTTTGTAACATTTGTTCATTGATTGCTAGCCGATGTTATCCCTTCAAATATTTGTTATCGATTCTCGTGCCTTTGGAATTTACACAGCACCAATCACATTCTTGTATCCGGTACCAACTACTTTCTAACTCACATCTTATATGTCTTCAGTTTCACGTGTCATTTCGTCATTCGTCTAATTGATGCTAACCAATTTTACCCTGTACATAAGTAATATGACCTTTGACTTTGACTATAATATTGATCTCATGCTAATTAAACAGAATAAGATACAATATAGTAGGATGAAAGTACAACGATTTAATTTACATATTTATATTGCAATTTGATCAAAAGTAACTAAGTATGGTGTCTTCGAAATATTAAGGAGGGGCGAGGAGGGGGAACAACCATATTAGCAACTATAGAGGCTAAAGTGATGGCCAAAATAAAAGGAAAACAAAGAAAGAGAGGAGAGAAACCAGAAAGTTATTTCAAGTATTCATATTGCGATTACATGGAAGAAACGACATAAAAATCATCTAAAGTATCCAGTACAAGCTGCTTGGTCAACAAGCCACATCAAACACCATCTAAAATCACATACGATGCCATCAAAGCTCCAACTAGCCACAATTCAAATATGACCAATTAGGAAAGTGGAGCCGAATACAGGACTATCCGACTTGCGTAACAAATAAAACAACCAAATAATTGTTATGAACCTAATTGAGAGATGAGAAACAAAACACACAAAATTGTGATGACCCGATTGGTCGTCTTAAGAATTAACGCCCCGATCCCCTATTAACTGCTTTTCCGTATTTATTTCTGCTATTTTGATTTGCCAGGATATTTGGTTTTGAGTTTCGAAGAGTTTTCAGACACTTAGTCCCTAAATGAGAGCTTAAGTTTGGAAAATTTCACCGTAGTTAGAACAATGTGAAGACGGCCTCGGAATGGAATTTTGATAGTTCCGTTAGCTCCGTTGGGTGATTTCGGGATTAGGCGCATAATCGAATTGTGTTTTGGAGGTCCGTAGCTAATTTAGGCTTGAAATGTCGAAAGGTCGAATTTTGATGTTTCCGGTTCGATTGTGAGATTTTGATCCGAGGGTCGGAATGAAATTCCGGAAGTTGGAGTAGCTCTATTGTGTTGAATGTGACGTGTGTGTAATATTTCAGGTTATTCGGACGAGGGTTGATAGACTTTTTGATCGAAAGCGTATTTTGAGAATTTTGGAGTTCTTAGGCTTGAATCCATGGTTAATTCGTCATTTCGATGTTGTTTTAGGTGTTTTAAGGATTGGTATAAGTTTGGGCAGTGGTGTTAGACATGTTTGTTCTTTTGGTTGAGGTCCTGGAGGCCTCGGGATGATTTCGGATGGTTGTCGGCAGAATTAGAAGTGGTTTGAAGAAGCTGAAGCTGTTGATATCTGTCATAACCGCACCTGCGGTTGGGTCCCACAGGTGTGGAGCCGCAAAAGCGGAATTGGTGAGGATTAGTAGGGTCCACAGATGCAGGAGACTTACCGCAGAAGCAGTACTGCATCTGCGAATGGGTAATCGCAGGTGCGGAAGCTAGACTTTAAGTGAAAGGTCGCAGATGCGACCATGTTCTCACAGAAGAGGGACCACAGATGCGGTCCCAAGGCCGCAGAAGCGGATTAACTGGGAAGAAATATATAAATACTTGCCTTCACGAAATTTAGCTATTTTTTACCTATTTTCAAACGGGAAGAAGCTTGGGGAGCATTTTTCAAGAGGGTTTTTCAGAGGAGTTCATTAGGGTAAGGTCTTTGGTCCCTAAACTCGTTATTGGAGTGATTTTTATCATTATAAGCATGAAGAATTAAGGAAAATTAGTGGTAATTTGGGGATCAGGGCTTGACTAATTAGAGGCCTTTGAGTGATGATTTGAGGGATCAATTGAGGTCCAATTTTGGTACTTTTGGTATAACTGAACTCGTGAGAGTGTAAGGATTCTGAAAATGTAAATTTTACCTGATTCCGAGATGTGGGCCCGAGGGGCGTTATGGTCATTTTACCTAATTTCGCGTATTAGCTTAGAATTTCCTTGCAGAATCAGTTACTTGAAGTATTATTTACATTACGCAGTTGAATTGAATAGATTTGGGCCATTTGGAGGCGAGTACTCGTGGCAAGAGCGTGGTTTCGGATTGATTTGAGCTGATTCGAGGTAAGTGGCTTGCCTAACCTTGTGGGGGACCTTCCCCTTAGGATTTGGTATATTTGATAATCGAAATACCTTGTACGTAAGGTGACGAGTGCATACTTGAGCTAATTGTTGAAAATCTGGTTTTCTTTAAGTAATTTCAATTGTGTTCCTTTTCCTGTTTTATACTACTTGCAAATTTAGGCCTGCTGTTAGCTTAGAAAAAGCATGTTTAATTGACTTAATTACTTATTTTCTTAACCTGACTTAATTATATTATGTGAAGTATGTTAGATTAGAGTTATCTGTTTTACTTGGTACGAAATTGAGCTTAAATAAGTATTCCATGTGTTGTTGCTGTGTGTTTTACTTTGGGACTACGTGACGGCATCATGGGAGACCCCCTGCACGTATTTACGATTTGAGCTGAGGTGCGGGATACCGAGAGATCCCTAGCACGGATATTGAGGATACCAAGAGATCTTCAGGATACCGAGAGATCCCTAGCATGTATATTGAGGATACTAAGAGATCCTCGGGATACCAAGACATCCCTAGCATATATTGAGGATACCGAGAGATCCTCTGGATACCAAGAGATCCCTGGCATAAATTGAGGGTACTAAGAGATCCTCGGGATACTGAGAGATCCCCGGTTATTTTCTTGTGATTTGTTTTGCCTCTGTTTCAGTAATTGAATTCCTCGTGTTCCTGTATTAAATTCTTAATGTTAGCTTTCAATTGTACTGCTTATCTTATACTGTCATACCTTATATTTTTATTTTATCTCAGTAGGGCCCTGACCTTCCTCGTCACTACCCAACCGAGGTTAGGCTTGGCACTTACTGAGTACCGCTATGGTGTACTCATGCCCTTTCTACGCATATTTTTTCATGTGCAGATTTAGGTACTTCGACTCAGTCATATCACCCTTGAGGCGAGGCGACTGCTCCAGAGACTTCGAGGTATATCTACTACGTCCGCAGATCGGGGAGTCCCTTTCCATTCTATCTTGTAGTGACAGCCCTTCTATCTTTTCTATTGATGTAGACATTCTGGAGTTAGAGCATTTTTATTATATTTGTAGCTTGTAATTCATGGGTTTTCGGGTTTTGGGAAAATGCATTAGTTTTTGAGAATTAATATTGTGTATGCCGAGCGGCACTTTGAAGCGTTGTTTTATTACTCCGTTTCTGTTTTAAATTGTTTTTCTTTTGCAAATTGGTTTATCTTCCGCAATTTAGGCTTACCTAGTCGTAGAGACTAGGTGCCGTCACGATGGTTCACGGAGAGCGAACCGGGATCGTGACAAGTTGGTATTAGAGCTCTAGGTTCATAGGAGTCATGAATCACAAGCCAGTTTATTAGAGTCTCGCTGATCGGTGTGGAGACGTCTGTACTTATCTATGAGAGGCTATGTAACTGTTACAAAAATTCTACTTCATTTGATTTCCGTGTCGTGCAAGATTTTAATATCACAATTCTAAACTTTTGTCTTCTATTCTCTCATAGATGGTGAGGACACGCGCTATCCGAGATGATCAGTCACTTGCGCCCCCTACTGCAGCCATTAGAGGTTGAGGCCAGGGTAGAGGCCGAGGACGCGCACGTGGTGCAGCCAGAGCACCTGCGCAAGCTGCCACCAAGGTACCACCAGCAGTTCCAGCCGGATTCCAGGCACCTGATACTCCTACTGCTACTACTGTTAGAAACACTTACCCCAAGAGGTGGATGAAATAGCTCTTCAAAATCGCCCCTAAATCGGTTCCAAGAGAGAAAAATGAGATGCAAACTTATATTCTTGTAGAGCTTGTGACTTGATATTACCTGATTTTGGGAGTTTGTTTCTTTTGAGTTACAGAGTTCTTTTAAGATAGTGGTTGAGTTATTTGACAGTTTTATCGTTATCTCTATTATATTCTGCATGTGTGTTAGGCTTACTTAGTTTTAGAGACTAGGTGTCATCACGATATCTTACGGAGGAAAATTGGGGTCGTGACAATTTAATACTCATTTGAAGTTATAAATGATACTATATTAATTACCCAACATCGTCGACTTCTCCAACAAAACCCTAGGTTCAAGAACTAGTATTATTTCTTAGCCAAATGGTGATTCCCCCTTCAATTTATTCATCAATTAGGTTATCAAGTCTATTGGAATTAGTAGAAACTCAAAATAATTTTATTTGTATCAACCTACCATTATTCACCTTCTTCTTCATTCAAAATATTATTTCAAGACCCACTCTTAGGGTTTATACAATACTCTATTATAACTTCAAATAAACTTCATACAGATGCTACCCATACTTATATATATATATATATATATATATATATATATATATATATATATATATATATATATATATATATATATATATATATATATATATATATATGTAAAGAAAAGGAAGTTTTGGTGGAAGAATCTCACTTTTCCTCTTTTTGTTGTACTTGAAGATTCAACCCATTTTATGTGAATTTGATCCATAATAATATTAGTATTAACATCAAATGATGTTACTTAATCATTCTTGTACCAGAACTTACCTTGAGGTGTATCCATCGTTGAAGAGCTTTTCCTCCTCTCTAGGATTTAATTCCCAAACCCTCAAGCACTTTTTTTAAATAAACCTAATGGGTGTGTAGCTACACAAGGGTGGAAGGGAGCTGCTATTTTTAGCCATGCAGGCTCCGATGCTGCTTCAGCTCCCTTTTGTAAAAATCTCATAATGTTTTGTAGGAATATTCAAATGATGAATAGTTTAAAGCATTAGAAAGTATACACATAGAGCTTTCATATAATAGATCATTCACTACATAACTTGTCACGACCCGAAATTTTCACCTTCGGGACCGTGATGGCGCCTAACATTTCACTTGCTAAGCAAGCCAACGTTAGAGAACAGTTAAGTCAATTTTCATTCTAATTCAACATGTAAAGTCAATTAAACCCAAATGAGATAAAATCAAGTGCGGAATAACATAAAGCCCAGTATCTACTACAATGAGGATCTAGAGTCACAACTTACGAGCTTTTAATTTTTTACTACAAATAAAGTCTGAAAGAAATATAACTATTTTGAAGGAAAAGAAACAATGAAATGAGAAAATAGAAGGGGATTTCAAGGTCTGCAGATGCTAGCAGATCTACTTTCAGTCTCCGAATAAGAAGATCCAAGCTGCTCTAACTAACGAACAGCTAGGGCCAGTACCAAAATCTGCACAATAAGTGCAGAGTGTAGTATGTGTACAACCGACCCCATGTACTCGTAAGTGTCAAGCCTAACCTCGACGAAGTAGTGACGAGGCTATGACACGACACTCATATAAAAAACGGTGTAAATAACAGTATATGTATAAGATAACAACAAATAAAAGCTAGGCACGTAATATCGGGAGGGGGACATGCTAAGGGGGGAATACAAAATACGAGAATTACAGCAGAATGATAACCAGAACAGTCAATATGCCTTTAACCAGTAAGGAACAATTAAACACAATGAAGAAAATTGCACGGCATCACCCTTCGTGCTTTTACTTTCAACCTCACGATGAAACATTAATAAATGTACAGCATCACCTTTCGTGTTTTTACTCTCACTCACAATATAAATCAATAGAAATGGTATGGCATCACCCTTCGTGCATTAACTCTCATAACATGGCACGGTATCACCCTTCGTGCATTAACACTCACAATATGGCATGGCATTACCCTTCGTATATTAACACTCACATATGGTACGACATCACCCTTCGTGCATTAACACTCTCCCTTACCATATAACGATGAACAAGTATTAATAGGGATATAGGATCAACAAGTACAAGCCTTACTTCAACAACGGTTCCACAATACCAAATCTCAACTTGGAATTAATACTCAATTATCATCAAAGCTCATAAACATGATAAGAATGATCAATTTAACAATTAAGTAGCCTAAGCATGGATAACATGATCAAGAAAAGCAACAATTGCAAAGAACAAGTCTCACCTGCATGCTATAACCTAACAACAACGCATAAGTACTCGTCACCTCACATATACGTTGTACCCAACATCTAAACATGTAACAAATAGTCAAATAAGTCTCAATCCCTCAAGTCAAGGTTAACTACAACACTTACCTCACTCCAAAGATCAAACTCAAAGCTCAATCACAGCTTTTCCTTTCAAACAATCCTCTGAACCAATAGAATCTAGCAAATTACCAATCAAACGATTCAAATTAAGCCTTATTCACCCACGATTGCAAAGAATTCAATTTAGGTCGTTATTGAAAAAGTTAACTCCTGGCCCGCTTGGTCCAAACCCAAAATTCAGATCAAAATCTGATTACCCATTCATGCACGATTTTGGTTATGTAATTTGTTTTGGAATCCGACCTCAATTTGAGGTCTAATTCCCCATTTTACAAAAATACCCAATTTTACCCAAAACCCCAATTTTCACCAAGAAAATACAAGATTTTTGGTTGGAATTTTAGGAGTGAAAGATTGAAAGAAACTAGTTTAGAATCACTTACCAATGATTTGGGGAAGAAGAGTCCTTTGAAAAATCGCCTCTAGGGTTTCTAAGTTTGAAAATTTGAAGAATGGACCAAAATTCTCGTCTAAGTCCCATTGATCAGTTGGAGATGTCGCATTTGTGACCTGGGGTTTGCAAATGCGAAGTCCTTCCCATATCTGCTTTCTTCGCAAATGCGAAGAATAGTTCGCAAATCCGAACTCTGACCCTTCCGCAATTGAGACCATTTGATCACAATTGCGATTACTGCTTGCCTAGTCCCACTTCGCAAATGCGAACTCTAGCTTCCCCAGCTACTCTTTGCAAATGCGATGAGTAGGTCGCAAATGCGAATTCATCAATGGCCGCAAATGTGAAGCCTGATCTCGCATTTGCGAGGGTTGAGGCCTGCAACAAAAACTGAAGCACACCAGCAATGTTCTAAGTCCAAATTTCACTTTGTAGCCTATTCGAAACTCACCCGAGCCCTCGGGTGTTATATCCCGTAAGTTTTGTAACATCAATATTATTTTTTTCTAATACCTTTTGTTCCATTTTATGATACTCCATAGTAATTATTTGTTTAGTTGCTAGAACTAGATGCTTAAGAAATATTTTTGCATGTAACAAAAGTATTGCTCTACTTAGAATTTATAATTTTAAACATATCATAACATTTTCACTTAGAATTTGTAATTTTAAACGTGTCATAATATCTTTATGATTTTAAGTATATTTAATATAAAGGTAAAATAATATTTTTTCAAGTTAAAGATCTTTCACATATATGATAGTACCATTTTTTTAAAGACTAGTAAGAATAAAAGTATCATATATAAATAGAATATTCGGAGTTTTTTTTTTGTTCCTCCATTTGATAATAATTTGTGAAATTACGTACCCTTCTAACGTGATTTTTATTTATGAGATTTCTTTATTATAAAGATAGAAATTATTTTCTCACATGAAAAGAAGGTTATCTTTTTACCATTTCAAAAATTAAGCATACAAATTTTATACTCTTTATATGAGATTAGAAAAATTATAAATTAAGAAAATATATGTGTTTTTTTTAACATGACATTTTAATGAAATAATAGTGTATATATTTATTTTATATGGTACCACATGACCATGATAGTAAGTTATATAAAGTGTGTTAAAAGTGAGTAGTATTTTAAGTAAGTTGAGATAATTCTTAATTATGTAGATAATTGATTAATTGTGGGGATAACTATGATTAAGTGGACAAAAATCTCTTTTTGGGGTGCCACTTGGCATCAATCTAAGCGAAAATGGCACTAATAGGCATGATGAGTCGTAAGGCATGAAATGCATTGTTTACACGTACAAGCTCTTGGTCTCTTTACTGATAAGTAAGAAGAGATTTGATGGAATTACTAATGTAAAACTTGTTGTGACCAAGATTCATCCAATTGCATTCTCCTTTCTGCAATTTCACCAATATCAACGTGCCAGTTCGAACTGCAAGTGATTAACCTTACAAGATCAAGAAGTTTAAATGGCACTTATTTTATGCTGCAAATATTCGACATCCTAATATTGAAGTACTTTCTTAGCAGAAAATAAAATTTACAGTATACGGAAGAATACTACTATAATTGAATTTTGGGTAATTAAATGTACTTATAAAAAAATGAAGAAGATAAATGTAGTCAAAGAAAAAGTTATTTGATTGATTCTTGAAATAGTGATTGTGTGGAACAAAATGGGAAATAGGGAGTAGTAATTTTATTTCACATTACTTTAATGGAGTATTAAGCTAGTAAGCTACTACATCATTTCCTAATGATTTCATTGCTTCTCAATCTTTATTGTTGTAAAACTAAATTCATGTAGTGCTTCAACCAGAAGTTATTAACTGAATAAGGAAGTAATTGCATAGAACTTTTATGAAATACTTTACCTAGATTTGAAAGTGAGGCACCCAACCTTCAGTCGTGGAGCGTTGAACATTTATGAGGTATCATGGTACACAAAGTAATAAGAGAATAAGTTCAGGTATGTTTAGGTTATTCCTTCTTTCTTTTGGCATGATCCATACGGTACAAACGAAACAAGTAAATGCACAATTTCCAGAAATGACTCTATTCATAGAAATACTAGAGATGTTTATGTTCTTGGTTCCCCATGTGTCATATTATTCTATCATCTGTGTTCATGGGTCTCAGAAAAAACGTAAGTTAATAAAAATTTATTTCATGATATTATTCAAAGGCATAATGGTCTTATGACATTCTGAAAGATTTTATTAATGTACTTCTCATGCATTGCATTCATTTACATGTGCATTTACCCAAGACTCAGACAGTGTTATATACACGTATATATGTATTTATATGTATATGGGATTTGGGAAAAGGTTATGGCGTTATATACGCACCACCACCTGATCAGTTGGTATACGATGATGATGTTGCCCATAGTGACTGAAATATCACTCAAATGGTGTTATATATGCGTGTGTATATATATAGATATGGGAAAAGGTTACGGCATTATATACGCATCACCACCTGATCAACTGGTATACGATGATGATGTTGCCCACAGTGACTGAGATGATATGATGGGATACCCTCAGAGGCTCTATGAAGTTATGTACGTATAGACCTATGCATTACATGACATTTATACGCATATGCATGATACTATAAATATTTCATGATTTACAGAGCTATCCACACTTAGAGGTTGAGTTATTTATTATATGTTTCTTCCATGTCCTTAATTAATGTTGACTTACTGTTATGTCTCGGTTCCGCCTTACATACTCAGTATATTATTCTTATTGATGTCCTTTTGTTGGAGACGTTGCATTCATGCCTGCAGTTATAGACAATCAGTTTGGCGAGCCCCCATAGTAGACGGGGTTAGCATTCAGCTAAGGATCGGTAAGACTTCACCTCATTTAGAGTGCAGCCGAGTTTATGAGTCATCGTATCAGAATTTTGCTACAGACTTATGGGTAGGTCGGTACCCCGTCCCATTTGAAGTCAAATAATTTTAGAGGCTTTGTAGACAGATGTTCAGTTTCTACAGTATGTCAGAGGCCTTGACGACCCATATGTATTCATATTTTAAGTAAGATGGTTCAGTGATACAATGTTTTCCACTTATAATTGTACATTATGAATTGTGGCCATGTAGGCCCATGATAATTACAAAAGGAATGAATGAATTACAGAGTGGTTCGCTCGGGCAACTACAGCACCGGGTGCCAGCCACGCCTCCCAGGTTTGGGGCGTGACAAAAGTGATATCAGAGCAGTTCGTATCCTAGGGAGTCTACAAAGTCGTGCCTAGTAGAGTCTCACTTATGGGTGTGTTGCGCGCCACATTTATAATTGAGAGGCTATAGGGCATTTAGGAAATGTTACCTTCTTTTTGTTTCCAGATTGTGCCATAAAACTGAGTCGTAAGAAATCCGTATGAAGCTTTCGCCAGATTTAGTATGCACCAGAAGTGCTATAGCAATAGAGCTTTAAGGCGTATACGTAATTTCTATCTATGTGGAAGGAAGGTTATGAAAGCGAAAGAAGATACGATGCGAGATTGAAAAGTGATTTAGGTAAAGTAAATGTGAAGAAGATACAAGATACTCAAGTACAAAAGTTGTGAATAGTCAAGACTTCAGATTTAGTTTGGGTTTTAAGTTTAAGTTACAAAGGAGACCTTAGTGAAAAGTTTGCAAATCTTTAAGAGTTAACATTCGAGGACGAATGTTCTAAAGGGGGAAGGATGTTACACCCCGCAAGTTTTGTAACATAAATATTATTTTTTTCTAATACCTCTTGTTCCATTTTATGATACTCCATAGTAGTTATTTGTTTAGTTGCTAGAACTAGATGCTTAAGAAATATTTTTGCATGTATCGAAAGTATTACTCTACTTAGAATTTATAGTTTTAAACATATCATAACATTTCCACTTAGAATTTGTAATTTTTGAACGTGTCATAATATCTTTATGATTTTAAGTATATTTAATATAAAGGTGAAATAAATATTTTTTCAAGTTAAAGATCTTTCACATATATGATAGTACCATTTTTTTAAAGACTAGTAAGAATAAAAGTATCATATAAAAATGGAATATTCAGAGTTTTTTTTTGTTCCTCCATTTGATAATAATTTGTGAAATTTACGTACCCTTCTAACGTGATTTCTATTTATGAGATTTTTTCTATTATAAAGATAGAAATTATTTTCTCACATGAAAAGAAGGTTATCTTTTTGCCATTTTAAAAATTAAGCGTACAAAATTTATACTCTTTATATGAGATTAGAAAAATTATAAATTAAAAAAATATATGTATTTTTTTTAACATGGACGTTTTAATGAAACAATAGTATATATATTTATTTTATATGGTACCACATGACCATGATAGTAAGTTATATAAAGTGTGTTAAAAGTGAGTAGTATTTTAAGTAAGTTGAGATAATTCTTAATTATGTAGATAATTGATTAATTGTGGGGATAATTATGATTAAGTTGACAAAAATCTTTTTGTTGGGTGCCACTTGGCATCAATCTAAGCGAAAATGGCGTTAATAGGCATGATGAGTCGTAAGGCATGAAATGCCTTGTTTACATGTACAAGTTCTTGGTCTCTTTACTGATAAGTAAGAAGAGATTTGATGCAATTACTAATGGGAAAAGTTAAAGTAAAGTTCTGGAGAAACTAGTAAAACTTGTTGTGACCAAGATTCATTCAATTGCTTTCTCCTTTCTGCAATTTCACCAATATCGACGTGTCAGTTCAAACTGCAAGTAATCGACCTTACAGGATTAAGAAGTTTAAATTGCGCTTATTTTATGCTTCAAATATTCGACAACCTAATATTGAGGTACTTTCTTAGCAGAAAATAAAATTTACAGTATACGGAAGAATACTACTATAATTGGATTTTGGATAATTAAATGTACTTATAAAAAAAATGAAGAAGATAAATGTAGTCAAAGAAAAAGTTATTTGATTGATTCTTGAAATAGTGATTGTGCGGAACAAAATGGGAAATAGGGAGTAGTAATTTTATTTCACATTACTTTAATGGAGTATTAAGCTAGTAAGCTACTACATCATTTCCTAATGATTTCATTGCTTCTCAATCTTTATTGTTGTAAAACTAAATTCATGTAGTGCTTCAACCAGAAGTTATTAACTGAATAAGGAAGTAATTGCATAGAACTTTTATGAAATACTTCACCTATATTTGAAAGTGAGGCACCCAACCTTCAGTCGTGGAGCGTTGAGGTAGCATGGTACACAAAGTAATAAGAGAATAAGTTAAGTTATGTTTAGGTTATCCCTTCTTTCTTTTGGCATGATCCATACGGTACAAACGAAACAAGTAAATGCATAATTTCCACAAATGACTCTATTCATAGAAATACTAGAGATGCTTATGTTCTTGGTTCTCCATGTGTCATTTCTATCATCTGTGTTCATGGGTCTCAGAAAAAAACGTAAGTTGATAAAATTTTATTTCATGATATTATTCAAAGGCATAATGATCTTATGACATTCTGAAAGATTTTATTAATGTACTTCTCATGCATTGCATTCATTTACATGTGCATTTACCCAAGACTCAGACAGTGTTATATACGCGTATATATGTATTTATATGTATGTGAAATTTGGGAAAAGGTTACGGCGTTATATACGCACCACCACCTGATCAGTTGGTATACGATGATGATGTTGCCCATAGTGGCTGAAATATGATTCAAACAGCGTTATATGCGTATATATGTAAATATGATTCAAACGGCGTTATATACGCGTATATATGTATGTATATATATGTATATGGGATATGGGAAATACGCATCACCACCTGATCAACTGGTATACGATGATGATGTTGCCCACAGTGGCTGAGATGATATAATGGGATGCCCTCAGAGGCTCTATGAAGTTATGTACGTACAGACCTATGTATTACATAACATTTATACGCATATGCATGATACTATAAATTTTCATGATTTAGAGAGCTATCCATTCTTACAGGTTGAGTTATTTATTCTATGTTTCTTCTATGTCTTTAATTAATGTTGACTTACTGTTATGTCTCGGTTCCGTCTTACATACTCGGTACATTATTCATACTGACGTACTTTTGTTGGGGATAGTGCATTCATGCCTGCAGTTATAGACAATCAGTTTGACGAGCCCCCATAGTAGACAAGGTTAGCATTCAGCGGAGGATCGGTAAGACTCCACCTCATTCGGAGTGCAACCGAGTCTATGAGTCATCGTATCAGAATTTTGCTACAGACTTATGGGTAGGTCGGTACCCCGTCCCATTTGAAGTCAAATAATTTTAGAGGCTTTGTAGACAGAGGTTCAGTTTCTACAGTATGTCAGAGGCCTTGACGACCCATATGTATTCATATTTTAAGTAAGATGGTTCAGTGATACAATGTTTTCCACTTACAATTGTACATTATGAATCGTGGCCATGTAGGCCCATGATAATTACAAAAGGATTGAATGAGTTACAGAGTGGTTCGCTCGGGCAACTACGACACCGGGTGCCAGCCACGCCTCCCAGGTTTGGGGCATGACATCGGGGCTCTAAACCAAAAGTGCACGCAACTTTAAGAATATCATACGAATTTGCTCGCGCGATCAAATCGCCAAAATAACACCTAGAACTACGAATTGAACACCAAATCAAATGAAATTTCAAGAAAACTTTGAAACTTCTATGTTCACAACTAGACGTCCGAATCACGTCAAACCAACTCCGTTTCTCACCTAATTTGACAGGCAAGTCATAAATATAGTGTTGGACCTATACCGGGTTCCAGAACCAAAATACGGACCCGATATCTAAAAAGTCAACCATTGGTCAAATATTTCAAATTTATTAAGCCTTTAACTTTCAAATTTCAACAAAGTATGATAACTCTAGTTAGGGACTTCCGAATTCGATTCCGGATATACACCCAAGTCCCAAATCACTATACAGACCCATCGGGACTGTCAAAACACGAACCAGGGTCAGTTTGCTCAAAACGTTGACCGAAGTCAATTCAAATGGATTTTAAGGCAAAATTTTCATATTTTCTTAGTTTATAACATAAAAGTTTTCCGGAAACATGCCCGAACTGCGCACACAAATCGAGAAGGGATATAATGAGGTATTTAAAGCTTCAAAATGCGGAATTAAATTTTAAAACATAAGATGACCTATCGGATCATCAAATAACACTTCATATCTTGAAAGTTGTGTTCATTTGAAATCGAAACTTGTACAAACTCATTTGAAACTTTAGTCATCAATATAGTTTTTAACTTGATTTAGTCTTAGAGCTCTTCTTAAATTATACATCTCGAACACATATTACGATGTTTAAGTAATATTCTTTATATAATTAGCCGTCATTCATATGTATTATTATAATAGCACATGTCGATGTTCTTAATGGTCTTTAAATACTTCGAAATTTTACAGAATGTTACAAAATAAAAATAAATTTAACTCTCGGTCTCCGCATCCACCATATCATGCAATGCAACATAAGCCAGGTTAAAGTATTAATCTTGTTCAATTTTCTATTCATAGTGGGATCCCGAGTCCCAGTTCATACTTAAAATAATGAACTTCAAAACATAAAGTTCTGTGCATAGAATTATAAAAAGATACTCCGCACCTTTTTGCTTCATTTCTTGTTTTTTTATTAAGGGGGTTGGTTATTTTGAGGATCGATCATCATATGCCAACCTGGCTGGCTTAGGATATGAGAAAATCTACTCCACCAATAAGCTTTCAGATTTTGATACGATGTGGTCCTCACAAATCTAATACTACAAAATATACAAATAATATACTACGCCAAAATTTCATTTTCTTCTTCTTTTTTTGGTGGTTTATTGATTATTGATTGGGACTAACGCGCAAGGGTGAACCTTGTGTTTATGCCATTATTTGGACGTTGACTAGAGTGGCCTTTCTTAATTTTCTGTCCACAAAATAATAGATTGAAGATGATAATAAAATAGTCTTCTCGATCATAATTATTTTCTCCAAGTAAAAGGGCAGAAACGTCGTGAAAAGTCTATTGATCTTATCCGTCAATACTGCACAACGTCGTGAAGAGTCCATTAATGACCCATTTACTCCCAAAAAAAAAAAAAACAGTTCATTCACTAAACTAGACCTGCTACGCGGGAGATCTGTGAAAGGATTAATTGAATCATATCAAGTCATAATTTTGTATTTATTTGTATAATATAAATACTTAATGTGAATAAGTTGAGTCTATATCAGAATCTTATAGCCTGTTTGGTCAAGCTTCTTTTTGGCCAAAAGTATTATTTTTTTTTTGTCAAAAGCAATTTTGGCCAAAAATTGAGGTGTTTGGCCAAGCTTTTGGAAGGAAAAAAATGCTTTTGAGGAGAAGCAGAAGCAGTTTTGGAGAAGCAGAAAAAAATAGTTTCTCTCCAAAAGCACTTTTTTGAGAAGCACTTTTGGGAAAAATACACTTAGAAGCAGTTTTTTAAAGCTTGATCAAACACTAATTGCTACTCAAAAGTGCTTTTCAAACTAATTAGTCAAACACAAACTGATTCTCACCAAAAGTACTTTTGAGAAAAGCACTTTTAAAAAAAGTATTTCTCAAAATAAACTGATTTTTGCAGCTTGGCCAAATGAGCTATTAGTTACTTATTTGGATGTAAGGCACAATGACTTACAAAAAATATCACGAAAAGGTCTGAAATCACATTGGATCTACAATAGACAGTTTGTCTGATATTTTTTCTAAGAGTCCGAAACTTTTCTAATGCCTTTTTGGGCAAAAAATACGTTTTTACTATTAAAAAAAAGTTACAAAATAACTAAAACCCAGTATTATACTGTATTTTTATTTAACGGAAAGTTAACCGTTAAAGTAAAACGCAGTACTATACTGCATATTACAGGAAAATGCAGTATTCTGCGTTTTCCTTAAATGCAGTATTGTACTGCATTTTTCTATTAATATTGGCCCAGCTATATTTAATTAAAGGGAAACGCAGTACAATACTGCGTTTAAGGAAAACGCAGTATTATACTGCGTTTAAGGAAAACGCAGTATTATACTGCGTTTTGCTTTAAAATTTAGGCCCACCAATAATTCAAATACATAAAACGTGGTATTGTACTGCATTTTACATAAAAATATTCTGCACCCCAAACTTATTTAAAGGCGTTTGAATTTTGTGAAGATCCATTCAATACTTTCCTTCAAACTTCCGTTCATACATCTCTCTTCTTCTTATCAATCATTTTTTACAATGTCTGGAGAGCCAAAAATAAGAGTTTCATTATATTGGGGGGTGAGGTTGTGCTGGAGAATAACTCTGTGAGGTATAGCTCACCTCCACGGTGTCATGTTAAATTGCCGTTTACAATAGAGTACGATAAATTGGTATCGTTGTTACGTAAAAAAATGAGTCAGAGGAAGCGTTTGGTTAACCTTAAAGTAACCGGTAGATTTTCTTATTCAGTGACTCCGCAGGAGTTTACTTATTACTCTGAGTTTAACATCAAAGATGATGATACTCTTAGAGATTTTTTGCAAATTCCGGATGAATACAGGGAATTTATTGTAATAAAATTATTGAAAATGTACGTCAAGGTGGAAGACGTTCCCAATAATGAGGGCATACATAGTAGGGATACCCCCCAGTCATCGGATGGTTATTCTGGAACAGGTTTTGCTGGACAGATTGCCGATGAAAGAGCTTGCCTTGATTTAAATTTGTCACTACCGGCGAATGAGCAGCCACAAAATAATTTTTCGACTTTATATAATCCACAAGACAATTGGTAAACTTCAATTTTTCTACGCTTTCGCGATGTTTATTTTATGTTTGAATTGGATTTGTATTAACACTCATATTTTTCATAGGGGGTACCGTCCGGATATGAATTTTACAAGTTATGACCCCGCCCCTAGTTGGAATATGCGTAGTTCTGGAGTATTGGACCACGGTGGTCCATCCGGGAGTCATTGCCAACAAGAAAATATCCATCATGAAACGTCAAGACAGTACGACTTGTAAGTAAAGTGATATATTTATTTCTAAAGTATTTATCTAGTTGGGTAACTTATCATTTTGTTCTTTTTGTGTAGTGAAAACGAGCTTCTTGATGTTGTTGACCTCACACAGTTGCCCATAGATGACGTATTCACTCTTGAGTTGGCAGATGCACAGAGTCAGGAAAATGATAGTGATTATGACAACAATGTGGATGAGTCTGGAGATGACACACCCTTCCATGATGAGGGTGATGATGAGGAGGAAGTGAATGTTGAACCTGAGCTGACGAGGGAGCATGTTCCTCCACCTCCCGCTAGACCAAGAGTGTACGAGTCTCACGTGCCATTTCATAAGTGTAATATTCCCTACCTTGATAATTTGCCAAGTATGCCGAACGTGGATGCCCTCACAAGGGATGATGACGAAATTCGGTCAGTGATATGGGATGAGTCTAGACCGGCTGTTCTGACAAAGGGCACGTATTTCCCCGACAAAGCTTGCCTAATTAGGGCTGTAAAAATCTACAGTATAAGAGAGTGTCGTGAGATAATAGTGAGTGAGTCAACTATGGAGGTATACAAGGCTGTATGTCATAGAGACTTTATGGGTTGTCACTGGATGTTGCGTGCCAGCAAGAAGAAATCAGGTTTGTGGAAAGTGGGTAAATTTATTAGCACCCACAGATGTGAAATGGACACATTCAATGAGAATCACTTCAACCTGGATGTGGACTTGATTTCTCTTGTCTTGATTTCATATTTGGAAGTGTCCATTAGGTTCAGGATTAATGAGTGTATTACAGCCGTCCACCAAGAGTATGGTTGTACTATAACCAAAAGAAAGGTATATCTCGGTCGCAAACATGCCTTTGAACTTATTTATGGCGACTGGGATAAGTCTTTTTCAAATCTGCCCAGGTACATAGCCGCACTACAACACTTTAACCCCGGCACTATTGTTGAATAGAGGCGTGAGCGTAGTCCAGACAGACCCGAATATATTTTCAACTATGTGTTCTGGTCATTTAAAGCAGCAATTGATGGTTTTGTGCATTGTCGTCCTGTAATTTCCTTAGACGGTACTCATGTATATGGAAAATATGATATTAAGCTTTTGATTGCAGTTGCAGTAGATGCCAACAGGCAAATATTTCCACTAGCTTTTGCCATTTGTGCCAACGAAAGCGAAGAGACGTGGACGCTTTTCTTGAACCACTTGAAGCAGCACGTTGTCAAACAGCGTTCAGGTATTTGTCTAATATCTTATCGACATGGTGGTATTTTAAGTTCTATATGGCACTTGCCTAAATGGCAGGAACCATATGCATACCACCGTTACTGTGTGAGGCACCTGAAGGCCAATTTCCAGAAGAAATATCCTGACAAGGGCTTGCATGACTTAATGCGGATGACTGCAACTGAGCACCGGCAATGCAAATTCACCGGGCGCATGGAAGCGATTCGGCAGATAGATCCACGAGCCTGTACTTGGTTGATGGGACATGAACTTCACATGTGGACATTGCATGCTGATGACGACAGACGATGGGGAGCCCTCACTACAAATGTGTCAGAGTAATTCAACAGCATGTTGAAGTCTGCCCGTGGACTGCCTGTCACTGCCATGGTCCGTATGGCATTCAAACAGAGTGCGGGGAGGTTAGTTGAAAGGCATGGAGCTGCATCGGCATTGATGGACAGGGGTATTCAATTTATGCCAATACCCATGAGAAGATTTGAAAGGTATAGGAGGCGAGCACAGTGGCACTCGTTTCTATAGTACGATGATGACCGGGGTGTTTTTGAAGTTAAGACCGCTATCCGCGGACACTGTGGGAATAATCTACAGACGGTGAATGAAGCCAGAAGATTTTGTTCTTGTGGAAAATGGACCATCTACCACATGTTGTGCGCACATGCGTTGAAGTGCTTTCAACAAGTTGGATATGAGGCAACCAACTATATTGATAGGCAATATAGTGTTGTTGAATACGTAGACACATATAGCGGCAGCTGCAGCCATTAGGTGATGAGCATTATTGGCCACCGGAACCTTTTAAGATGGTATGTAACAAGGACTATTTGCGCAAGCTGCAAGTGAAAAAAAGAACGCGTATACATAACCAAATGGATGTTGGTGACACCGTTTATGCGCGTAAATATGGCATATGCTCGCAGCTAGGACACGACCGTCATAAATATCCTTCAGGTGGTGTGCGTGGCGGTGGTAATCCAGCTCCTGGTGCAAGTTCGTCGAATGTACCCAACTATCAAGGATACCCCTAGTCTTTTGTTTTGTTTTTTTTTTAATATTTGTCTGTACTTGTGTATGTTGCAATATATATCAAATAAAATTAAGTTCCACAATCTTGTTACATCTTATTTTTTAACGTGACGTTTTGATATGGTTGTTCAAATATTAAACTTATTTTTGTTAGTAAAGAAGACCAAGAATGTGGAATAAAAAAAATTACGTATTAAAAAATAAATCTAATATGTAAAGCGTGGTACAATAATAAGTTTTATCTATTGTATTGTCGTTCTCAAAAAGTTGGAATGACTGAAGAAAAAGCTGTTTAATTGCATAATAACTTTAATATGTAAAGCGTGGTATAATACTACGTTTTGTTGAGTTGTCATGTCGTTCTGAAAAAGCTGAAAACCATGTGAAAAACCTGTTTTGTTGCAGAATAACTTTAATCTGTAAAGCATGGTATAATACTACGTTTTGTTGAGTTGTCATGTCGTTAAACTTCAATAACTAAAATGCAGTATAATACTACGTTTTGTGTGAAATATTGACTATAAATAACGGGCGCATGCTACTTATGTTCTGCACTTAACAATAACCAAAGTTTCTCTTTAAGAAATATCTGAACAACCCGTTTATGTCCCAAGGTGCTATTGCGGAGAAAAATGCAGTTTGTACAAATGGTGGCCAGATGGTGGATGCTGCTACTGGGCATGTATGAACAAGGAGGACGAGCAACCCGACAAGCCTACATGTGAATTTGAGGTATGGATAGATGAACCATGTAACCAGGAGTACTACAAAGAAAGAATTTATGATCTTCATATTACCTGTACGAGGCAAGCGATACGCGAGCGCCGAACCAACCAAGAAATTGATGAGTTGAAGGCGAAACTCAATGAGGTAGAAGAAGAGAAAAAAAAGCTGGAAGACCAACTCCAGTGGTGGGAGCAAATAGTAGTACGCGGTCGTGACTAAACAGTGGCTTGTACGTGTTGAGCATATTAGTGTATCTTTTCATTAGTTCTACTGTTTGTTTTTGTTATGTGTATCGTTAGATTTGCCGTGTTGGTGTTTGTGTTGTCATGTTTAAATAAAATTGTTGTTCAAATTCTGTCACAATAACCTGTGTCGTTAAACTAGAATTTTTGCCATTATCTACATAATGTATTATTTTCTTCATAGAATTGTTCAAATATTCAACGTATTAATAGAAACGCATGTGAAAAAGTTGTTTCCTTGCATCTTAAGACTATGTAAAGCGCAGTATAATACTACGCTTTGTTGAGTTGTCATGTCGTTCTGAAAAAGCTGAAAACCATGTGATAAAACAATGTTGTTTCAGAGAAATTTAATATGCAAAGCGTGGTATAATACTACGTTTTACATGTATGTAAAGCGTGGTATAATACTACGTTATATGTGAAATTTTGCCTATAAATAACAAGCGCATTCTAGTTATTTTCTGCGCTTAACAACAACCTATAGCAGATATTTCCATAAAACCAAAGTTTCTCTTTAAGAAATGTCTCGACAACCCCTTTATTGCCCAAAGTGCGACTGTGGAATCAAAAGCATGATGTACAATTGTTGGGAAGAAGCTGGACGTCGCTACTGGGCGTGTATGAACATGTTTTATAGGCAACCCGGCGTGCCTACATGCAATTTTAAGGTATGGATTGATGAACTATGTGAGCAGGAATATTACAAAGACAAATTGTATCATCTTCATGATATGTGTACAGGGCAGTGGGACAGAGAGCGCCAATCCAAGCTTGAAATTGCAGAGTTGAAGGCGAAACTCAAGGAGGCGGAAGAATAAAAAAAAAGTTGAAAAACAAGCTCGAGTGGATGAAGCAGAGAATACTAGGCGGTAGTGACTAAACAATGGCATGTACGTGTTGAGCGTTGTAGTGTATCTTTATATTTCCTTTGTCCAGTGTTTTCATTAGTTCTACTGTTTGTTTTTGTGTTAGGTTTGTAAGGTTTGTTCTTGTATTGTACTGTTAAAGTAAAATTGCTATTCAAATGCAATTAAAATAAAATTATTGTTAAAAGATAATTGTTACCATTATTTACATAATGCACTATTTACACAAAGTAAAAACATAAGTAAATCAATGAGTCTCGCGGCCTATGTGCTTCAGTGCTGCTGCTGGCCTGAGTCGCATCCCCTATCGCCCGGGTACACTATCTGGACCATCATCATCAAGCCGCCTCTTTATGTGAGGATGTGCA
This sequence comes from Nicotiana tabacum, assembly GCF_000715075.1. Lineage (NCBI taxonomy): Eukaryota > Viridiplantae > Streptophyta > Magnoliopsida > Solanales > Solanaceae > Nicotiana > Nicotiana tabacum. Next base: position 82,704,949 of record NC_134099.1, read on the forward strand.
GCAGCATCGATACCACAGCTGGCAGGATCAGAAGAATAGGCCGTCAGGCTGTCAGCAACCTACAAAACAAGTACTAATCTTAGCATGTGACAAAGTATATTTGTATTGTACATGTTAAGTCAAAAAATATTTTCTCACTATGGTCTCGTCGTCCTCCTGAGTATATGCATCTGTGGTGTCCTCATCAAAGCATGTAGTGGCCTCAAAGATGGGCTGGGACGAAGCCTTCATAAGAAAGTTAAAAATTAATTAATGGCAGCTCATTAAGGAAAAGAAAACAAATTGAAATTTTAAAGTAATACAAACATACCTGCGCCTGTGGTAAATCCGCATCAACCGCTGGAGATGAGGCATAACTCAACTTGCGCTCGCCATCCACGTCCTGGGTCAGCCGATCCTCAGCTGTGGTAGATGGGCATGCAAAGTACTGGTCTACATCCCTGTCGAATGTACCCATGATTGACAATGCTCCTGACGGGGTGACCTGCGATGCTGGCAGAGATAACTGAAAGTTGTACGACGGCATGCTGATGGAAGGCTCATCTACCTGAGGTATATAACCCGGCTGATCATCTCCAAGATCCTCATCTCCAAAATCCTCATCATGTCCCTCAACAGGTGGGTCGACAGGTGCCTCAACGCCCCCTTGCTGGGGACCACCTCCTCTCCGTCCCTCGCGACCCCCGCGACCCTGTGGGGCACCCCTCCCTCGTGCCCTACCCCTGCCTCGTGGGATATCCCTACCCCGATGGTAGTCCTCTAGGGCCGCATAATGAGCCTCGTGATCCAACCTCGCGCCATCTCTCGCTTGAATTAGGGTCCGACGAGCCAGATCTACCACCCGCCAGCCATACTCAACGAGTGCAGCACTGTCGGTATGCTGTTGCATCTCCTGTCCCAACCGGTAGACCAGGTGATGCCCAATAGCCTGTGAAACACTTAAGATATTAAAAGAATAACGCTATATAACAAATATAAGATATTAATAAGCCACAAAAACATACTAATGACTCGTGCCTTCCGGCGTATGGTCTGTAGCGCTCGCCAAGTACATGAATGGGGTTCCTGATCATCAGTCGGGTGTGACGGCGGTACTATGATGTATACAGATAAATAGTGGCCTCCTAGGTAAGTGAAGGTGGTGGCGAAATACAGTACTCTCACTGCTCCCAAATATGGACCTGCTACTCTAGCCATCCCATAAATATATCGTCCACCCTGACACGGTCCTCCCGCTGATAGTGTGTAGGGACCCATGCAGGCTCCCCTAGTATAGGCTAGGGACGGTGAAATTGGAGAAGCACACGCTCTATGGCATGATACTCAACCATATCGAAGAAGATCATCGGGACGGAGGTGCTCCAAAGCAGTTGGTCGACTAAGCAATAATCGGGCAGCTGAGCTAGCAACTCGTCATTGTATGGCATCCAAATGAACTACCAAATAATAACATAAAAGTGAGTATGCGCAACACAACTCAATTTATAACAAGTAAGTATAGGTACATATTTACCTGTCCGGCCACCAGCATATCTAACATATCCCTAACAAGGGGGAGATTATGATGAGCATCGGTCCCTCGGTAGTTCCCATGCCGGAGAACCCACCTAGAAGCTAGAGGGAGAAATGGATAAGCCTTATCATGCGCAAGTGGTGGTAGAGGTGGCTGCAACGGCATGATCCGCTGCCAGGCCCAAACCTAAGATAAAAGGTTGATGTAAAATTTATGAGTCATTTCGACCATATAGAATTCGGAGTAATGAACAAAGTATTCGAAAATGTTGTCACCTGTAGGAGGGGCAGAAATCCACATATGTCCACCGCGCAAAGCATGCTCGCCCGACACATGCTCCTATACAGGTATGCGAGAACAACAGCACCCCAGCTGTACAAGGGTAAATCATCCAGCTGCTGAAGATGATGGAGAAAACGCATACTCACTAGACTCCCTGAAGTGTTCGGGAACAAGACACACCCGAAAAGCAGGAGCAACGCCAACCACGTGTACCTCTCAATATGGAGATCCTCTGTCTCGCCGGTAATGTTTGGGTGCAAAAACGCCATATGATCTCTGATGTCTGACAAGGCAATGCGACTGCCCCTCTCTGTACAGCGTCATCCTGAGGTCTATAACCAGTAAACTGCCCCATCATATCCAAATATTGTCCACGCGTCATGGATCTAATGTACTGGGGCAGTGCCACGGCCCGTCCATCTACGCGCAGCCCGTACAAAACCTGAACATCCTCCAGCGTGATGGTGGCCTCTCCAGTGGGCAAGTGAAAAGTATGTGTCTCCGGTCTCCACCGCTCTACCAAGGCCGTGATGAGAGACCAATCAAGCTGCATCCGCCCAATCCGAAAAATCGTATAGAAGCCCATAGCCTGTAGGCACGCGACTGCGCGGGCATGGAAAGGATGTTGCGCCATGAACTGCCACAAATCGTCAGGTCTCCTGGCGCGGATAGGCTCATCCGATAGTTGTCCCTCCCATACAAAGGAGGACCTATGGTCGCCGTGCAACACTAATAGCTGATCCTCGACAGGTCCAGGATGCGCAAGCGGAAAGTCCATGTCTTTTACTATAATTTAAAGAAAATTAATTGTGCGTGTTAGTTTAATAAATTAAATAATTATTTTTAATATTGGACTGAGTAATTATTTATGGGTTCCGGTCTCGATTTTTGAGGCCCGATAACACCAAGTTATCCTTAATTATTATGCGTGTCAATTTCAACATTTTTAGAATTTTGTTAGTTTAATAAATTAAATTAAAATTCCTTGAATTGGACTTAATAATTATGTACGGGTTCCAGGCTCGATATTTGAGGCCCGGTAGCATCAAGCTATCCTTAATTATTATGCGTGTCAATTTCAACATTTTTAGAATTTTGTTAGCTTAATAAATTAAATAATTAATTATTTTTAATATTGGACTGAATAATTATGTATGGGTTCCAGGCTCGATATTTGAGTTAATTTGACAACATATATTAATTTTTTACTTTTGTAAGTTTATTTTTATAAATTAAATAATTAATTTTGTAAAGTGTAATTGGATAGAGTTTGCAGTTACTACATACTTAAACTGTAGAGACTCTACGCTAAAAGGCTCTACATTTTACTCCGCTAAAATGCTCTATATTTTACTACGCTAAAAGGCTCTATATTTTACTACGCTAAAAGGTTACTATTACATATAAAAACAACAAACATAACATACAAATATGAACAACAAACTAAATAAATAATATTTATTTATTATTTAAGCAAATAAAAACATAACATTAACATTAAAAATTATTTATCAAATTTTAACAATTTTTTATCCCAAAGCTAATAAATCAATCCGGGTATAAATAAGATACAAATTTAAACACAAACATGACACAAATTAACGTGGAAACATATTCAACAATACAAATATGCATGTACTATACGAGTTTCGACATAAACAAAATCGAAATACCTCGATTTAAATTTTTTGAAATTGATTCAAATCGAAATTTTGCACCCGAATGAAGGAATCCAAAGTTTGTCTTGTATGCGGGACCTAAACTCTTTACTTTTGGGTGACGTGGGGCCCAAAAAAAATTTTTAAAATTTTGAACGGGGGGTGGGGGGTGGGGGTGGGGGGACCAGCAGGGATGTTCTTTTTTAATGGTGATGGTTCTGTCGTTGTCTTGAGAAAGAATGACTTTTTATTATTTTAAAGCAAAATGCAGTATAATACTGCGTTTTGCTTAAACACAGTATTGTACTGCATTTCCCTTTAATTAAATATAGCTGGGCCCAATATTAATAGGAAAATGTAGTACAATATTGCATTTATACGCAGTATAGTACTGTGTTTTACTTTAACGGCTAATTTTCCGTTAAATTAAAACGCAGTATAATACTGCGTTTTACTTATTTTTGTAACTTTTTTTTAGTAGTAAAAACGTATTTTTTGCCCAAAAAAGCATTAGAAAAGTTTTGGACTCTTTTTTCTAATAGGTGTTTAGTTTGAACTCATGAACTTCTAATCACACTGTATCAACTCTTACTTTGTGACAAGACTATTCTACAATGATCTTAATGTTAGTATTTTGTATTTGTAACATAATTCGGGAGAAGATAAAATAGCATATAAACAGAAATGTAAACGAAACAGAATTTAATTAGCCCGCTGAATTCATAGTGTTTCCTTAAGGAATTTAATCCTCTCCTAGTATTCAAGGTTGTGGATTATTTTTCCTTCCAGGTTAAAACGAATTACACACTGGTGTAGCGGTACTTCAAACCCCAGTGTTTCATCAAACACAAAGATCGATAGTAAATCACACTTACTGATGTTTTCTTTGTAGTTAAAATAATGCAAAAGAAAGGAAGAGAACTTAGAAATTTGTATGGAAAATCTGAGAGAATGGACTGCAATTTATTGCCCCAACCTATTGAGTTCAAATGAAGAGTTGTAACTCTTCAGAGGCCAGTTACGTAAAATGGCCATTTACGCAAATTAAAACGGGCAGAGGAAACGTTTTCCGTTACAAAAAACGGACAGTCAATGAAACGGATAATTTGGATTATTAATCTTCCGCTACAGATACGGATTACGTTAATATTTACTATTAACAAATAAATTTAGTCCAAAAAATTAATCAATCAATCCAGATCTGAAGCTGAAGTCGAGCCGAGCGACAACGGCGCGAGGCTTGCCTTCTTCTTAGCTCTTTAAAAGCTACAAGAAGAACAATTGTATATATACTCATCAAAAACCTTTTCCTCTTCCAATATGTGACAATGTCTCATTGTCAAGGAGAAAAATTTTAAAAAATTCATTTTCCGTTCATTTCTCATTTACCCTCTTTTAAACCTATTTTAGCTTAAAACCTCAACACTTAAAACCCATATTTAGATATATTAATTCTTTGCCATTAACAAGCTACTACTTACTAGAACTCTTCTAAGTAGGGCTGTTTATTCGGATCAGATATCCGAAATCCGAACCGATCCATTCAATTTTAGATTTTGGATTGGATCGGATTTCGTATTGTGTTTATTAAAATTTCGGATCGTATTTCGGGTTGGTATATTTTAATCCAATCCAATCCAAAATCCGAAATTATTAGGACATGTATGAATATTACACTTTAATTTACATCAACCTCCAAGTTATTACCTTTACAATTGCTAGATTTAGCTATATTGACATCATAGTACTCTCATAATTGCATAAACATGAATTTTTCTTAATGTATTGCGTCTTTTACAAAGAAAATATACATATTAGTTTAACTTTGAAGCATAATAATGCGATCCGATATCCGATCCGATCCAAACTTTAAAATCCGATCTGATCCGATATAATTCGGATCGGATTCGGATTGCATTTTCTAGAATCCGAATCCGAAATATGCTAAATCCGATCCGATCCGTGCACAACCCTACTTCTAAGGGCCAGCTTCTGGTTAACTGTACACCAAATTTGAGCTCCTGCTTGTTAACTGATAATCGCTAGAGTTCGTATTAAAGTTGGTTTGAATGTCCTAATTAACTATGACAAAAATATTTTAGAGAAGTTAATGAATAAGATGTACTTTTATTTATTGATAATGGCTTCCGTTACGTTCAAGCAGAATCCCAAGTAGCCTTATTGGGTAAAATCCATCTCTTTTAATGTGGCTCAAATACCTATTTAAGGTATTTTCAGAATGAACAGCCTCCCAAACTCATTTATCTCTTCTGAATCGAGGATATAGCAATTTTGCCTGGATTTTTTTGTTTTTTTTTGTTTTGGTGAAATTATTATTCTCCTGTAGATTCATTCTACAGACAAATAAAATCAAAGCTCAAACCTGATATCCTTAATCCTTACTGAAATTTGTTTCCCGTACGTGGAGCTGATCTCTTTCTTTTTGAGAAGGATGTGGAGCTAATCTCTTAGATAAAAACAGCTGCTGATAATTGAATTACACAAAACTGCAAATACGAAAGGCAAAATACCAAATAAAGAACAAAATTGGAACAAAATAAGAATATTTACATAATCATGATCCTCATTAATAACAACATGAAAAGGAGAAAACTAAAAACCAACTGTTTTTTCATTTTTTAGTCGACAAATTCCACATAAATATTTATAACTCCTAAAAAGATGGAACAACGCCATAAGACGCATCGGCGGCGAGAAGGGAGTCGACTTCAATCTCAGTACGCTTAGCGAATCTTCCTTTGATTCTGGGTCGGGTCTCTGCGTAAGCCTTTCTAGAAGCATACCGAATAGTCTTCTCGAACTTTCTGTTCTTCCTTTTCTCTCTGTACCTCAATACCCTTGCTTCTCTGTCTAAACCAGAGACTGCGTTCGCTACGGTGTCGGCCGATGAGTTCATCACTAAGCTGTTTGATACATCCGCCATTGCACTGTGCTCCGGCACAACTCCCACGTCCATAGATGATGAAGAAACCTGCATTAAATTTACCCAACGCATATAATTAGTGAGATCATACACTTAGAAATTATACAAACATAAGTTGTCTTTACAATCTCTTTGAATTCTGACAAACCTAGCTGCAACATAAAGCTGTGATACATTTTCTTGAACCTAGGAACTGAATTATTATTGTAGCTCAATTCAGAAGAAAATGAAGAGAGAAGAGGACATACACTTTGGCTAATGGACTGAGAGTTGAAGTTGTACAAGTATGGTTTAGATCCAATAAAGTCCATTTCGTACGTTGGAAATCCATCAACAACTGGACCTTGCAAATGGCTACTCTCGTTCTTGTTCTGCACAGGCACCACGCCATCCGAGCAATACTGCTGATGCAGCTGAAGAATATTATGCGGTTTTTGATCACACGACATAATATCCATATCCAAATACGAATCCATATCATTAAACAAATAATCAGCTGATTTATACTGATTATCAGTCCCTTCTTTCGGCGTCGGAAGTATCCACGACGCCGCCTCCGCCTCTTCCTCCGGTTGAGGATTATTCTCATGACTATCAAAGTACTTCTCATCATCATTAACGCCGCCGTGAGATTTTGCGACGGCGGAGTCGTAGAAGGGAACAACGGGGAAACGCTCGTGACGACGCGCTAATGGATTCGCAGAGTGGATATCGCGGTCGCACGTGACGCAGAGAGCGGCGGCGTCCGCCTTGCACGTGACGCTCGCCGGGGCCTGCTCGCACACCTCGCAAACCCAGACCCGCGCGTGACGCGACGCTAGCTTGTTCGCCGCGTGGATTTTGCAGTCGCATCCTAAGCATAAAAAAGCTGAATCTGCCCGGCAGAACACCGTTGCCGACGTCGTTTTGCACGAATCACAAAGCTTCGCCGTCAAACTCCAATTTTCCGAACTCATTATTACTTCTCTGTGCTCTTTTTTTCTATAGTCAGAAACGTTTTTCGAAATTATTTTTTGCTTACTAAAACTGACTAATTACAACTGAGTAACTGTCGTAACTTTCCTATTTGCTTTATTTATTGATCAAACGAGAAGTGATCTGAAGGAGGAGGGATATCTAGGAAATGACGAATTGGATAGCGGCACGTGGTATGGTCTTAGCCAAATAAAATTGGAATTAATTACTGTTGAAAAATACAAAGTTGTCGTTTGTGAGAGTATGAGTTGTCGTTTGGGGTAAAAGGTGTGGTCCACAAGGGGAAGAGCCGTGTTCGGATTGACGGTAGGTGGATAGTGGGATCTAAGGACATGTTTGGCTTTTTGTTAGTCTGTATCAAAAGGAGGAGAAAGAACTTGGAGTTCATAATGAATGTGGGACCAATGTCTCGTGACAGAGGTCCCGCCTATAGAAATGGGTTCGTGACTAATTTGTACACTCTGCCTAAGGAGTATAGGGAAGTTGGCTTTTGAAGCTTTTGAAGGGTCATTCATAAAATATTGGAATTTTTCACGAATCACTATTGTTTAGTGGTTATTAACTTATTATAGCTATCATTTACTAAATTATTTTTTATAGTTGTGTTTTCAATTGTTATAGACTGTATTTGATGTATTTTTGCTACTGTATTCATAAATACAATAACAAAACTCGGCAAAAAATAGGGGAGTCCAGCTAAGCAGAGAATGTATTCGACTATATTCGCGAGCTGTATTCGTGAATACCGTAACGTAAATCTACGGAAAAAGGGGTCCTTTTAGCTATTTAAAACGGTAAGTGAATCAATTAACGCGATAGACTCCTAATATAACTCAACTAACTCAATTATGACACGCATAATTTGTATTTCCACTTATAGAATATTCTTAGCCAAAAATTACCCAAAACAGAGCAATCTCTAGAGATTCATTTCTGCCTCTCTTTGTTGCTATCGTTCGTAGAAGTTTTGTTTACTAAATAAAATTCGAAATTCATACAAATATATATAGCAATCGGTATAATTCGATTTTACATATGGCAATACACTACAATCTGCTGAATACATATAAATACATAATGCTTAATATATAGTGGAATACATATAAATGCATGTTGTAGATATATGTGAATACATATGAATACAAACTTCAATATATATACACCACAATCTGCTGAATACATATATGAATACATAATGCTTAATATATAGTAGAATACCGTCACGACCCTAAACCCAGACCCGATCGTGATGGCGCCTCTCATGAAGACAAGACCAGCCGACACTACCCATTTCAGTATTTAACAGTTAAGCATTAAGAAACAGTCTAAGCATGATCAAATAAACCAAGGTTTAAGCAGTTAATAGCATATTTCGCGAAAAATAACCCAACACAGCCCGATACCGGGGTGTCACTAGTCATGAGCATCTAAACAATCCGGAATACTCCAAATCAAATTACAGAGTTTAATACAGAAACTAAGAACATGAAGAAATAAGATAGGGAAGAGCTCTGGGCTGTGAACGCCGACAGCTAACTAGAGACTCTTCGGATTCGCCGGAGCTGGAAATGATCAGTACTCGGGAGCGGGACCCGATACGCCTGAATCTGCACACAGGTTATAGGGAGTAAAGTGAGTACTCCAACTCAGTGAGTAATAATCATAAATAAAGACTGAAAACAGGAAATCACTTAAGGCATAAGACATGTTATAATGAAGCAGTAAAACCCTAAAAAATAGTAAACCAGTGAAAGATAGGTAAAAATCCTTTAACTCAAATTTAACTTCATGAAAAGTCTTTTTCAACAATTAAGCAGGTAAGTTGGCAGGCAATTAAGAAAAGATAACACATAAAGGTTCGCTTCTCGGGCACCGTATCAACAAATCCGCCCCTCGGGCAACATCTCAGAACAATACCAACCCCTCGGGCTCAATCTCACATCACAATAGGTTCTCGCGCTAACTCGGGTATGCAGACTCCTGGAGGGCCCCTTTACGGCCCAAGCGCAATATCAAGCCATCTCGTGGCATCATCACTAGGTTCTCGGCCTCATATCAATCAAGCTACCTTGTAGCGTACATACCTCAAGCCCTCGGCCTCATAATCAATATCAAATATTTCCTCACAACATAGGTCATCGGCCTTACTCAGTCAAAATCCTCACAAGCCACTCGGGCAATAGTAAAACATGATTCTCAGCCCAAAATATCATTAAAAGATCATTTAAGTGTTAAAACAGAGTAAACATGGCTGAGTACGAAAAACGGTAAAATATAACATGACTGAGTTCAAGTATAAAGTCAAAAAAGTGAGGAAATATCAATAAAAGTACCCGAATGATTCAAATAGTTGACATGAAGCCCAAATATGGCATTCAGCCCAAATAATGATGATAACAAATAAATTTCAGTCAAATACGCGGTAAAATAGTCATTCGGGACGGACTAAGTCACCTCCCCAATGGTGCACGACCTCACGCTCGTCATCTAGCGTGTGCATCACTTCAATATAGCACAACGATGTGCGATCCGGGATTCATACCCTCAAAACATCATCTACAATCATTACTCACCTCAATCCAATCAAATCTCTAACTCGCGATGCCTTTGCCCCTCGATTCGGCCTCCACTCGCGCGGAATCTATCCAAAATCAGAATAAGGATGTCAAAATATGCTAAGGGAACGAATCCCAAGCTAAAATAATCAATTTACAACATAAATCCCGAAATTATCAAAACCCGACCCCCGGGCCCACGTCTTGGAATTTGATAATTTTTACATCAATAGATTCCTTATCTCTCCACGAGTTCTTACATATCAAAAGTTCTGAAATCCGACCTCAAATGGTCCTTCAAATCCTCAATCAAAGGTCTAAATTTCCAAGCCCTAGTTCTTCAATTTTTGGCTTAATTTCCATGATTATTTAGGTGGAATTCACATTAGAATCGAGTTTTAAGTCCAAAATTCTTACCACCATGTGATTCCTTTGAATCTCTTTTCAATCTTCTTCAAAAAGCTCCAAAAATGATCAACAATGGAAGAAATAAATCCCAAAATCACGAACAAGAAGAGTATTTAAACGTTCTGCCCAAGCCTTAATTCCTTCTTCGCGAACGCGGTCAACGCCTCGCGTTCGCGAAGTACAAAATGACTTTGACCAAAAATCCTTTTACGCGAATGCGACATGCCCATCGCGAACGCGATGGTTCCTCAGACTTACTCTTCGCGAACGCACTCCCTATCTCGTGAACGCGATGAACAACTCGACATCAAACCCAGCTGACCAATTTCCTCTACGCGAACGCGCTCCCCTTCTCGCGAATGCGATGTACAAACATCCATCCTTTCGCGAACGCGGAGCCTTCCTCGCGAACGCGAAGGCTAAAATCATCTGCCTTATCAACCAACCCTTCGCGAACGCGAGGACCTACTCGCGAACGCGAAGGTCAATTTCTCTGCAACATTTCAACAGTTTTTTCTGCAATTCCAAACAACATGAATTGTCTGATTGACCACCTGAAACTCACCCGAGGCCCCCGGGACCTCAACCAAACATGCCAACATATCCCATAACCTCATTCAAACTTGTTCCAACCTTCGGAACGCTAAAAATAACATCGAAACACCAAATTCGCATCAGATTCAAGCCTAAGAATTCCAAAATCTTCTAAATTATGCTTTTGATAAAAAAAACCCAACCAAACCACATTCGAATGACCTAAAATTTTGCGCACACATCCCAAATGACACAAATAGAGCTACTGCAACTCTCGGAATTCCATTCCGACCCCTATATCAAAATCTCGCCTACCAACCAGATATCGCCAAAATATCAACTTCGCCAATTCAAGCCTAAATCTACTCCGAACCTCCAAAACTCATTCTGATCGCGCTCCTAACTCCCAAATCACCTTCCGAAGCTATCCGAACAATCGAAACTCACATCCGAGCTCTCTAACACATAAGTCAAGATCTAGTTGACTTTTTTAACTTAAGTTTCCTCAAAAGAGACTAAGTGTCTCAAACCTTATCAAAATTATTCCGGATTCGATCCAACCAACCCGATGCCCTATTACACGGATAAACAAAGCATAAAGAAGCAGAAATGGGGGAAACTGAGCTGTAATTCACGAGACGACTAGTCGGGTCGTCACATCCTCCCCAACTTAAACAAACGTTAGTCCTCGAACGAGTCAAGAAACATACCTAAAGTCTCAAACAGGTGAGGATATCTGCTCTGCATCTCCCGCTCGATCTCCCAGGTAGCCTCCTCCACGGGTTGATCTCTCCACTGCACTTTCACTGAAGCTATATCTTTTGACCTCACTTCCGAACGTAATAACCCAAAATAGCTATTGGCTCCATATCATAGGTTAAATCATCATCCAACTAAACCGTGCTGAAATCCAGAACATGAGACAAATCCCCAATATACTTCCGGAGCATAGAAACATGAAATACTGGATGCACACTCGACAAGCTGGGTGGCAAAGCAAGCTCATAAGCCACCTCCCCAATCCTCCAAAGCACCTCAAAAGGCCCAATGAACCGCAGACTCAATTTTCCTTCCCAAATTTCATAACACCCTTCATGGGCGAAACCTTCAATAGAACCTTCTTACCAACCATGTAGGGCACATCTCAAACCTTCCTGTCAGCATAACTCTTTTGCCTTGACTGCGCTATACGAAGCCTCTCCTGAATCACCTTTACCTTTTCCAAAGCATCCTACACCAAGTCTGTCACCAATAGCCTAGCCTCACAAGGCTTGAACCAACCAACACCGCCTCTCATACAAAGCTTCATATGGAGCCATATGAATACTCAACTGGTAGCTGTTGTTATAAGCAAACTTTGCAAGCAGTAGAAACTGATCCCATGACCCTCCGAAATCAATGACACAAGCATGCAACATGTCCTCCAATATCTGAATAGTGCGCTCAGACTGCCCGTCCGTCTGAGGGTGAAAAGCTGTGCTCAACTCAACCTGAGTACCCAACTCTCGCTGCACAGACCTCCAAAATTGCGAAGTAAACTGAGTGCCTCTATCTAAGATGATGGAAACTTGGACACCATGCAAGCGAACAATCTCCCGGATATAGATCTCTGCCAACCGCTCTGAAGAATAGGTAGTACACACAGGAATGAAGTACGCGGACTTGGTCAGCCGATCCACAATCACCCAAATAGCATTGAACTTTCTCAAATTCTGTGGAAGTCCAACAACAAAGTCCATAGTGATCCTCTCCCACTTCCACTCTGGAATATCCATCCGCTGAAGCAAGCCACCCGGTCTCTGATGCTCATATTTCACCTGCTGACAATTGAGATACCGAGCCACATATCCCACAATGTCTTTCTTCATTCTCCGCCGCCAATAGTTCTACCTCAAATCCTGATACATCTTCGTGGCACCCAGATGAATGGAATACCGTGAGCTATGGGCCTCCTCCAGAATCAACACCCGAAGACCATCCACATTAGGCACAAAAATCCGACCCTGCATTCTCAACACCACATCATCACTAATGGTCACATCTCTATCATCATCGTGCTGAACTCTGTCCTTAAGGATAAGCAAATGCGGATCATCATAATTGCGCTCTCTAATGCGATCATATAAGGAAGACCGAGAAACCACACAAGCCAATACCTGACTAGGATCCGAAATATCTAATCTCAAGAACCGATTAGCCAAGGCCTGAACATCAACTGCAAGAGGTCTCTCCCCAACTGGAATATATGCCAAACTCCCCATACTCACCACCTTTCGGCTCAAGGCATCGGCCACCACATTGGCCTTTCCCGGATGGTACAATATAGTGATATCATAATCCTTAAGAAACTCCAACCACCTCAGCTGCCTCAAATTGAGATTCTTTTGTTTGAACAAGTGCTGGAGGCTACGATGATCAATAAACACCTCACAAGACACAGTATACAAGTAATGCCTCCAAATCTTCAACACGTGAACTATGGCAGCCAACTCCAAATCATGAACGGTGTAGTTCTTCTTATGGGGCTTCAACTGACGGGAAGCATAGCAATAGCTCTACCCTCCTGCATCAAAACACAACCAATACCAACTCTTGAAGCATCACAATATACAGTATATGAACCTAAAGTTGATGGCAGAACCAACACTGGAGCTGTAGTCAAGGCTATCTTGAGCTTCTGAAAGCTCTCCTCACACTTGTCTGACCATACAAATGAAGCACCCTTCTAAGTCAACTTGGTCAAAGGCGATGTGATAGATGAGAATCCTTGAACAAACTAGCGATAATAGCCTGCCAAACCAAGAAAGTTGTGAATCTCTATGGCTGAGGACGGTCTGGGACAACTCTGAACCACCTCTATCTTCTTTGGATCAACCTGAATACCCTCGTTGGACACCACGTGCCCCAAGAAAGCCACTGAACTGAGCCAAAACTCACACTTGGAGAATTTTGCATAAAGCTTCTCCTCCCTCAATCTCTACAACATAACTCTCAAATGCTATGTGTGCTCCTCCTGAATACTCGAATACACCAGAATATCATCAATAAAAACTTTGACAAACAAGTCAAGATAAGGCCGACACACTGTTCATCAAATGCATAAACGTTGTTGGGGCATTGGTCAGCCCAAAAGACATCACCAAGAACTCATAATGACCATATCGGGTCCTGAAAGATGTCTTAAGAATATCCAAGTCCCTAATCTTCAACTGGTGATAACCTGAACGGAGATCAATCTTGGAAAACACTCTCGCTCCCTAAAGCTGGTCGAATAAATCATCAATGCGAGGCAAAGGATACTTGTTCTTAATTGTTACCTTGTTCAATTGTCTATAATCAATGCACATCCTCATAGTGCCATCCTTTTTCTTCACAAATAGAATCGGCGCACCCCAAGGTAATACACTAGGCTGAATGAACCCTTTATCAAGGAGTTCCTGAAGATGCTCCTTTAATTCCTTCAACTCCGCTAGTGCCATACGATATGGCTGTCACACCTCCTTTTTGCGCGCCCTCCCCGAAGGGTAAATGCGCGAGGGAGTTTTTCCAATTTAAGTGACAATATTCGAAATGGGATTATTTATTTAATTCAGAGTCGCCACTTGGGAAAGGTTTGGTTTTTGGTGTCCCAAGTCACCGGTTTATCTTGAATCCCAAATTGAGGAAATTTTCGACTTTTCCAAATGAAGTCTGCGAACCAGAAATTCTAAGTAAGGAATTCTGTTGACCCGAGGGAAGGTGTTAGGCACCCTCGAATCCCGTGGTTCTAGCACGGTCGCTTAAATTGTTATAATGGCTAAATATCTGATTTAAATACATGTTGTGACTTATGTGCTTTTATTAAGTTTAAAACCGCTTTTATTATTATCGTTTATTTTTATAGAATTGCAACGTCGTAAAAATGCATCTCGAACCACGTCACAATCAATGCACCCGTGGTTGTCAACACATTTTGACTCCGTTGAGATTTGGATTTGGGTCACATCAATGTGCACCCGTGTTGAAGAAGGTTAAATTATTAAAGGTGCGCCTAAAACAACTAGCGTATTGTTATTTTGGGAAGACCGTAAAATTCGCTAAACGGCCTGTCCCGAATTCTAAGTATTTTAATATATACATTTAGAGGGCCCCGCAGTTTGTGCATTTTTGTTTGCCGAGGCTCGTCTCATTTTTATTTAAAAGGATAAACCTACAGTGACTATATTTTTCTATTAAGTTCATCTCTAAAATAAAAGAAAATCTCTTAATTAATTACATGCTAAAAACGTAACTTATTAGTTATTAGTTTACGGCTAATGCGAATGGAAAATTGCGACCGAGGTTGTACAAAGAAAAACTGCTTTCATTCTATATTCTATTATTCAATAATACTAAAACGTGAGATTGACACACCATAATATCAAAACAGATTAACTATTCTTTGATTAATTTAAACTAACATTATTAGATGAAGAAGTTATACATATGCGACATCATTACTCATTTAATCAATCAACTACATTTTTATACAAAGAAAGGAAAATTATATTCAAACACAAATCTAAACAGGAGGGATTCAACAGGAACAAAGCCTGATTAATATTTCATTTCTCTTCAATCCGAGAGTATACAAATGTGTACCTGGAAATGGCAGTATAAGAACAAAATAAGGAGAAGTCAGCAGCAATAATAACGCAGCAACAGCAGGTTCAGCAACACCGCAAACCAGTAATAACCAGTAGAATAACCCAGCAACGGATTGAAAAAAAATCAGCAATACCCAAAGTGCAATCATAGTTAAAGCAGAAGAGAGACGGATACAAGATGCAGTAGTTTACTGATTTTGAATAACACTCGAGAAGAGACAAACATGATTTATTCAAGTAGAAGTTCAAGTTGTCTTTCTCTTTTTCAGTCTAACTCTCAAGTCTTAAAGCTCCCATGTAAAAAAAATCTGTAAGCTCTCAAGTGTAAAAAAAAAATCTCTCAATAATAATCTCTAAGTCCTCTCAATAATGTTCAACCCCCTTTTAATGTGTCAAATGACCCTATATATATAACAAGACAAGTCTTGAATCCCCAACCCCAAATATTCCCTAATGGCATGCTTTGTCCCCCACTACATTACATAAATACATCAACCTCAACCCATTACAATTTGTCCCCCATGCCTAAATTAAATAAATACATCAACCCCAACCCATTATAATTTGTCCCCATGCCTACATAAACAATTATAATAATGTTCAATTACCAAACTATCCCTCCGACCTTATTGCAATTACCCTTTTACCCCTGAATGATACTGCAATTTACCAAACTACCCTCATCAGCTCTAAACAATCAATTAATCATAACTTAACCAAAATATAGCCAAGATGACCAATTTCTCAACAATCTTCAACAACAAATCATATGAACACGATGAACAACACAACTCAAAATTAATGGAAGTAAATTAACCGTATCGGGAACCAATCCTGGTTAACTTAGACAAAAAATGGATGAGCAAGGAGACAACAATACAAACAACAAAATACATGATTCAAACTAAATCAACAAATCAAAAACATAAACTTACATTAAATCACTGGATTAAAAATGAACTTCAAACAAAGATGAACATGAACTAAATCTATTTTTAAACAACAAACATGACGGATTAAATGATTTAACCAACATTAACAATTTCTGAAAAACACATAAAACACATGAAACAAATTGAAGAAATAATTAATTAAATTTCAATTTGAATCTAACAAACATTAAACTAACAAATTTTTACCTAAACAATAAACAAGAACAATAAAAACAAACATGAAACAAACTGAAAATTCACAAAATAATGAACAAAACAAACATTTGCCGATTTTAGATTTGAGAATGTCAAAACGAAACACGGACCAAATAAAACTCAAAGTCTACTAACCGGATCGAAACGACTGACCAACGACGAACTCGAACTATGTATGGACTATTTCGACAAACACGAATGTGAAGCAGCAGAGATGGGGTTTGGTTTCAAGTGCAGCTCTCTCTTCAAAAAAATTTTGCCTCCAATTCGTCATGCTCAGTCTAAATCTCCCTCAGAGCTTCAACACATTTTCTCACATTCGGGGACAGTTTCAAGCACGTTTGAGTGCTTCCCAGTAAGATCATGAAGTTTATTTTTGAGCATATTGACAAGGTCTGCTCGGTCCCTTAGCAACGCAACGCAACGCGCCTCAATTTAAACTCTTCTGCTCCCTCCCTCCCTCGCGCTTACTCTCTCTCAGAAAACCTAGCTGCTCGACCACGCTGGGTGCAGCAGGAGCAGCAGAAGCCGCTTGGCGTTAGAGCAAAGACGACGAGGCAGTGGTCGTTCATGGTGGTGAGGTTTGGCTGGAGATGAACGAGAAGGCAGAAGCAGCTGGGTCCGTTTGGACGATGAAGCAGAAGCTGCAGCAACGTCGGGGGGCAACTGCTCGTCATGCATCAGGCGAAGCTGGGACGAGGTCGATGAAGGCAGCAGCAACGCAGCTGGAGCAGGTCGCGATGGAGCTTCCATGGCAGCGATGGCGATGGCGATGGAGCAGCGATGACGGCGAGCTGTTCGTTGGCTTTTGTTTGGATCTGCCTCGCGTGAGGATGAAGATGATGGTGAAGGAGCTGTGCGTGTGTGTGTGTGTTTGAAGAAGACGATGCAAGGGCAGCCATGGATGGGGTGTGAGGAAGCTTGGAGAAGAAGAAGAAAAGGGAAGGGGGGGATGAGTTAGTGTTTTAGGGTTTTCTTTTTTGTTTCTTTTTTTGTTTGGTTTTGTTTTGTGTTAGACAAAAATGAAGAAGGGGTGTTGGGTATTTGGGTTAATGGAGCGTACCGGGTCGACCCAGTTTGAAGTGGACCGTGTCATGGGGAAGATTGGGCAATTATTTGGGCCTGGGGTTGAACTTTGAAGAAGTGGCCCAATCCGATTTTTCTTTGTATTTTTGTTCTCTTTTCTTCTTTTATTTTTTTTCTAAAACTAAATTATAAAAGTACTTAAATTATTATTAAGAACTAAATTAAGTTATAAAAGCGCAAATTAACTCCCAATAACAATTAACGCACAATTAAGTAATAATTAAGCATAGAATTGTATATTTGGACATTAAATGCTAGAAATGCAAAAGATTCCTATTTTTGTAATTTTTATTTTTTGTAAACAAACTTAATTACTAACAAATTGTAGAATTAAATCTTACATGTAAAATGCGACATATTTTTGTATATTTTTATTAATCTAACAAATAAACATGCAAGGAAAAATACAAATAATCATCCAAAAATGTCACAAAAATACTCAAAATTGTACACCAAGGAAAATCATTTTATTTTGAATTTTTTTGGGAGTAATTCTCATATAAGGCAAAAATCACGTGCTTACAGAGTTTAACAAGGCTGAGTGCCCGACACCAGGTCAATGCCAAAATTAATATCCCTGTCTGGTGGCATGCTCGGCAGGTCTGCAGGAAACACATCGAGAAAATCCCTCACAACTAGAACAGAATCAATACTGGGAGTCTCAACACTGACATCCCTCACGAAGGCTAGATACGAAAGACAACCCTTTCCAACCATATGCTGGGCTTTCAAGAATGAGATCACTTTACTGGGAACATAATCAGTCACACCTCGCCACTCAATCTGTGGCACACCCGATATAGCTAGTGTGATTGTCTTGGCATGACAGTCCAGAATAGCATGACACGGAGATAGCCAATCCATGCCTAAAATGACATCGAAATCCACCATACACAATAATAAAAGATCCACACGCAGACCCCCAATAGTTACCACACATGACCGGTACACATGGTCTACAATAATAGTATCGCCCACCAGGGTAGATACATGAACAGGTGAAGCAAGAAACTCACGGGGTGTACCCAAATAATGAGCAAAGTATGATGACATATATTAAAAGGTGGAACTGGGATTAAATAACACAGGGGCATCTCTGTGGCAGACTGAGACAATACATGTGATAACAGTATCTGAAGCAATAGCATCGGCTCTACTTGGAAGTGCATAGAAGCAGGCCTGACCGCCACCTAATTGGCCTCCCCCTCTAGGGCGACCCCTATTTGACTGACCTCCACCCCTAGCTGGTTGGGCGGGTGGTGGTGAAGTAACTGGCGCTAAAGCCGATGACTGACCCCTCTACTGAGATGAACTCGCAAGACGACGAAAGCACTGCCTCCACATATAACCCATTTCACCACACTCATAATAACTCCCAAGTGCTGGAGAAGGGGACTAAAGGGAACCCCTCGCATCGGAGTGACTAGCAGCTGCACCTGGCATAGAAGAGCCTTGAACTGATGGAGCACGGGACGAACTCTGAGCTGGAAGGGCACTAAGTGATGACCGACCTTGATGAGAACTGTGAGAGCCATGACCCGATGATGCCCCACGGTAACCTAGGAGAGCTGGCTGAGCATGCCTGAATAGACTGCCTTTGTCGTGCTGAAACTGACCTTTCGAAGGAGTACCACTATAACTACCAGATCCTCGAGGCCTCTTGGCCTCCCTCTCCTCTCGCTCCTGGCGACGAACAGACTCAATCTCACGGGAAATATCTACAACCTCCTCGAAAGTAGCACTAATCACCCTCTCCCTGGTCATGAGAATACGAAGCTGATAAGTGAGGCCATCAACAAACCTCTTAATCCTCTCTATATCTGTCGGAACCAACCAAATAACATGAAGAGCTAACTCGGAGAACCTCATCTCATATTGTGTCACAGTCATCTCTCCCTGACACAACCATTCAAGCTCCCTATGCAGCTCATCTCTACGAGACTGCAGCACATATTTCTCCAAAAAGAGAACGGAGAACTGCTGCCAGGTAAGGGGTGTTGCACCAACAGGCCTACACCTCTCAAAAGCCTCCCACCAAGTGAAGGCAGCTCCAGAAAACTGATAAGTAGTGAAAGTGACCCTGCTGGTCTCCAGAATATCCGCTGTACGAAGCATCCTCTGACACTTATCCAAGAAGCCCTGGGCATCCTCGCCCTCTGCACCACTGAAGGTCTGAGGCTGAAGTCTACCAAACGTCTCCAACCTACGTTGCTCGTCCTCTGGCATGGCAGGAACTACATAGTCCTGAGCAGCTGCAATCGACTGGGCTGGATGTGCCCCCGGTGTTTGAAGTCCCTGTACGACCTGTTCAGGTGTGTGAGCGGCGGGAGTCTGATTGCCTCCCCCGGCCTGAGAAGTAGCTACGGCTGTAGTGGCTGAAACCGCCTGAGCTAGGCCAGTGTAAACTGATAGAATCTAAGCCAATGCCTCCTAAAGACCCGGAATCACAATGGGCACAGCTGGTGCCTGAGTTGGTGCTGCTGGAGCGCCCATAACTGGGACCTGATTCTGAATAGGGGTTGTTGGTGGATCTGCAGGTGCTGCCCTAGCTGCTATACGGGCCACACCTCTACCCCTACCGTGACCACGACCGCGTCCTCAGTCTTTGGTGGCCACAACTGGTGGTACTGGTGGTCGTATATCCTGACTAGTAGCGGGTGTCCTCACCATCTGTGAGAGAATAGAATAACATAAGTTTAGTGCTCGGATCAATAAATTTGCACGATAAGAATTTCAAGAATATGAAGTTTTTCCTAAAGGTTCTGCAGCCTCTCGAGGATAAATACAAACGTCTCCGTACCGATCTGCGAGACTCTACAAAACTTGCTCATGACTCGTGAGACCTATGTAACCTAGGCTCTAATATCAACTTGTCACGACCCTAAACCCGGACCCGGTCGTGATGGCTCCTCTCGTGAAGACAAGGCTAGCCGACACTACCCATTTCAGTATTTAACAGTTAAGAATTAAGAAACAGTCTAAGCATGATCAAATAAACCAAGGTTTAAGTAGTTAATAGCATAATTCGCGGAAAATAACCCAACACAGCCTGATACCGGGGTGTCACTAGTCATGAGCATCTAAACAATCCGGAATACTCCAAATCAAATTATAGAGTTTAATACAGAAAATAAGAACATGAAGAAATAAGATAGGAAAGAGCTCCAGGTTGTGAACGCCGACAACTGCCTAGAGACTCCTCGGATCCGCCTGAGCTGGAAATGATCAGTACTCATGAGCGGGACCAGATACGCCTGAATCTGCACATAGGGTACAGGGAGTAAAGTGAGTACTTCAAATCAGTGAGTAATAATTATAAATAAAGACTGAAAGCAGGAAATCACGTAAGGCACAAGACATGCTATAATGAAGCAATAAAACCCTAAAAAACAGTAAACCAGTGAAAGATAGGTAAAAATCCTTTAACTCAAATATAACTTCATAAAAAGCCTTTTTCAACAGTTAAGCAGGTAATTTGGCAGGCAATTAAGAAAAGATAAACACATAAAGGTTCGCCCCTTGGGCACCATATCAACAAATCCGCCCCTCTGGCAATATCTTAGAACAATACCAGCCCCTCGGGCTCAATCTCACATCACAATGGGTACCCACGCTCACTCGGGGTGTGCAGACTCTTGGAGGGGCCCCTTACGGCCCAAGCGCAATATCAAGCCATCTCGTGGCATCATCACTAGGCTCTAGGCCTCATATCGATCAAGCCACCTCGTGGCGTACATACCTCAGGCCCTCGGCCTCATAATCAATATCAAATATTTCCTCACAACATAGGCCCTCGGCCTTACTCAGTCAAAATCCTCACAAGCCACTCGGGCAATAGTAAAACATAATTCTCAGCTCAAAATATCATTAAAAATCATTTAAGTGTTAAAACAGAGTAAACATGGCTGACTACGAAAAATAGTAAAATATAACATGACTGAGTTCAAGTATAAAGTCAAAACAGTGAGGAAATATCAATAAAAGTCCCCGAAGGGTTCAAATAATTGGCACGAAGCCCAAATATGGCATTCAGCCCAAATAATGATGATAGCAAATAGATTTCAGTCAAATACGCGGTAAAATAGTCATTCGGGACGGACTAAGTCACCATCCCCAACAGTGCACGACCCCACACTCGTCATCTAGCATGTGCATCACTTCAATATAGCACAACGATGTGCGATCCGGGATTCATACCCTCAGAACATCATTTACAATCATTACTCACAACAATCCGATCAAATCTCTAGCTCGTGATGACTTTGCCCCTCGATTCGGCCTCCACTCGCATCAAATCTATCCAAATTCAGAATAAGAATATCAAAATATGCTAAGGAAACGAATCCCAAGCGAAAATAATCAATTACAACATAAATCCCAAAATTACCAAAACCCGACCCCCGGGCCAACATCTCGGAATTCGATAATTTTTACATCAATAGATTCCTTATCTCTCCCCGAGTTCTTACATATCAAAAGTTCTGAAATTCGACCTCAAATGGTCCTTCAAATCCTCAATCAAAGGTCTAAATTTCCAAGCCTTAGTTCTTCAATCTTTGGCTTAATTTCCATGATTATTTAGGTGGAATTCACATTAGAATCGAGTTTTAAGTCCAAAATTCTTACCTCCAAGTGATTCTCCTTGAATCCCTCTTCAATCATCTTAAAAAAACTCCAAAAATGATCAACAATGGAAGAAATAAATCCCAAAATCGCGGACAAGACGAGTATTTAAACATTTTGCCCAAGCCTTAATTCTTTCTTCGTGAACGCGGTCAACGCCTCGCGTTCGCGAAGCACAAAAGGACTTTGACCAAAAATCCTTTTACGCGAACGCGACATGCCCATCGCGAATGCGATGGTTCTTCAGACTTCCTCTACGCGAACGCGCTCCCCTTCTCGCGAATGCGATGCACAAACATCCAGCCCTTCGCGAACGCGGAGCCTTCCTCGCGAACGCGAAGGCTAAAATCATCTGCCTTCTCAACTAACCCTTCGCAAACGCGAGGACCTACTCGCGAACGCGAAGGTCAATTTCTCTGCAAGATTTCAGTAGTTTTTTCTGCAATTCCACACAACATGAAATGATCTGATTGACCACCCGAAACTCACCCGAGGCCCCCGGGACCTCAATCAAACATGCCAACATATCCCATAACCTCATTCAAACTTGTTCCAACCTTCGGAACGCTAAAAATAATATCAAAACACCAAATTTGCATCGGATTCAAGCCTAAGAATTCCAAAATCTTCTAAATTACGCTTTTGAAAAACCCAACCAAACCACATTCGAATGACCTAAAATTTTGCACACACATCCCAAATAACGCAGTGGAGTTATTGCAACTCTCGAAATTCCATTCCGACCGCTATATCAAAATCTCGCCTACCAACCGAAAATTGCCAAAATATCAACTTCGCCAATTCAAGTCTAAATCTACACCGAACATACAAAACTCATTCCGATCACGCTCCTAACTCCCAAATTACCTCCCGAAGTTATCCGAACCATCGGAACTCACATCCGAGCCCTCTAACACATAAGTCAACATCCAGTTGACTTTTCCAACTTAAGCTTTCTCAAAAGAGACTAAGTGTCTCAAACCTTATCAAAATTATTCTGAATTCGATCCGACCAACTCGATACCACATAAAACGGATAAACAAAGCATAAAGAAGCAGAGATGGGGAAAACAGAGCGGTAACACATGAGACAACTAGCCGGGTCGTCACAAATACATATGAATACATACTGTAGATATATTTGAATACATATATACATCTGATGAATATATTCCATAGCTTACTAAAGGATTATTTTTATTAAACTGCTGAATACATACTGCATATATATTTTGAATACATATGAATATATACTACAGATATATTTGAATACATATATACATTTGTTGAATATATATGAATACAAACTACTGAATATATACTGTTGCCCAAAACAATGAAACAAAGTGAAGCTTTGAAATTATAAACTGTTGAATAAATACTTTGAATACAGTGCATAAAGTGAATACATGAGTTGTTCTTAAAGAAAACCATCTTTACCAAAACAATATTAAAAAAACTATCTTCACAGAAAACTATTTTCAAAAAGTATATTCACCGATAACTATTCTAAAACTATCTTCACAAAAGTATCCGAATCTGGCATTCTCCTAACAATCTTTGAGGGTGCTTCATTGTCTCTTATGGCATCGGCGTCTATCTTTCTCATAGAATAGTCCCAAAGGAGGGCACCATATCTTTGACGAAGTAAATTGGCATCAAATGTTGTTTGTGGAACCAATCCATAAGTGCTCAAATTTGAGAGAGAAATGGAGATGAATCAGTTGATAATAGTGGTTGTATTCGTGGGAAAGATACTGAGTTGGGAGAGAGATAGTGGAGAGAGATTGTGGGTTTAGCAAAGTTGTATACTATACGGTGTTAGTGTGAGAGAAAGAATAGAAATTAAGAGAGAGAGAAATATTTCACAACGTATTTAAAGGCTTAACGATAGGAAGTGATCATAAATAAATAATTTGCTATAGAACCTAAAAGGTAGCTATAGAAAATAATTTTTTTAAAATATATTTATTTATAATAAATAAGGTGTAAAGGTTTGATATAGGAGGTGAATTTTCCTTCTTTTAGCTCCCATTGGATCATATTTTTTTTTTCTTAATTCTTTTTTGAAATTTTGTTTAATTATAAAAAGTGAATAATTTTTAAAGAAGAATTTTTCAAGTTTCAAACAGGGGCGGCTCAAGAAGATTGGTGGCATAAAGCAAATTTTTTATCTGGGGCATTTTAGAAAGTCTATTTTTCTAGCTTTTTGATATATAAATTTGTTATAATTTTTTTTATAAATTATTTAATCTATCCTAAAATGTTGATCTTAAGTAATAGAACTAGATTCAAAAATTGATAACTTGATCTAAAAATAATTTTTTGATGTTCTAATATACTTGTTGAAACGCTTGAAACTTGAGAAAAAACAAAAAAGAATGCGCAATATAGTTTTATTCAATAGTACTCTTGTAACGACCCGACTGGTCATTTTGAGCAATTGCGTCTGGTTCGGTAGTTTGAGGTCACGAGTAGCTTCACACAGTATATTATAACTTGCGTGCATCATCAGTTCGGGTTGTTGAGGAGTTCGGAAAGGATTTTTATAAGCGACTTTCATTTTAGAAGCTTGAAATTGAAAGAATTGACCAAAATTTAACTTTTGTGTATTTGAACTTGGATTGAAATTTCGATGATTCCGATAGGCTCGGGTTATGATTTTGGACTTAGGCGTACGTCCGAATTTAGATTTGGAGGTCTGTGGGTTGAATTGAACCAATTCGACAAAAGTTGGAAAATGGAGGAGTTTGACCAATAGTTGACTTTTGTGATATTGGGGTTGGAATGTGATCCCGAGAGTTGGAATAACTCCATTATATTATTTGGGACTTACCTACAAAATTTGACGTCATTCTAGGTTGGATTGATAGGTTTCGGCACGATTTTTAGAAGTTGGGAGATTGAAAAGTTCATAAGTTCGATTCATGGTGCGATTCGACGTTTCAACATTGTTTGATATGATTTGGGACCTTGAGTGAGTCCGTGTTAGGTTATAGTATTTGTTGGTGTGCTTAGACGATTCCCAGGGGTCTCGGGTGTGTTTCGGATGGGCTACGGGCCAATTCTTTTTATTTTTGGACTGCTTGATTCTGCCATGTGGTTTCATTAATCGCGTTCGCGTCACTTCCTCCGCGTTCGCGTAGTGTTATTTCGGAGGAGGAGTCATTTATTCTTCACGTTCATCGAGCTTCGTTCTGCGAGCGCGTACCTCTGCACTTCTATTCTTCGCGTTTGCATTTGCCTTCCCGCGTTCGCGTAGTAAGAACCAGGCACTTGGCACTGGTGGTCAATTATTCTTCCCGTGCGCATCCTTCTTCCCGCGTTCGCATAGTTCCTGCTTCTTATTCTTCACATTCGCGGACCCTTGCTCGCGTTCGCGTAGGGTCATCCTCATAGCCTTCATTTTTTTTCTTCGCGAACTCGTGCATCCTTTCGCGTTCGCGATGCTTTAAGACCTGGGCAGAATAAATAGTACTCTATTCCGAGTGTTAGCCATCTTTAACATTTTTGGAGTTCTAGAGCTCGGTTTTGAGCGATTCTTCGTGGGTTTTTCAGGCAAAATTATTGTGTAAGTGTTCTTTACCTAGAATTTATTATATTCCATGATTGTCTTTATTTTTATCATTTAATTAGTTTTTTGGGTTGAGGAGAAATGAGGGATTTTTAAGAAAACTTTCAAAATGTAAAATCATGATTTGAGGGACGAAATGGTATTGGAATTTGATAATTTTTATATGGTTGAACTCATATTGGAATGGGTGTTCAAATTTTGTAAAATTTGTCGGGTTCTAAGGTGCGGGCCCGGGGGTCGACTTTTGGACCGATTTTTAGAATTTGATAAAGATTGAGGCTTTATGATCCAGAATATTTTCTTATATGTTTTATTTATGCTTGAAGTTATTTTGGTTAGATTTGAGCCATCCGGAGGTCATTTCACCCGAGGAGTTCATTTTAGAGTATCGGTCTGTCTTCTTTAAGGTAAGTATCTTGTATAATATTATGTAGGGGAAACCAACCCTTAGGAATTGAGTCAATTGTGCTATCTTGATATGTGCAAGGCGTGTACGCAAGGTGACGAGTAGGTGCACAGTTTATATGTGATGTTGACCGGTTAGATTGTATAGTCTTTTTCCATGCCTTTGATCAAATTGTCATAATATGTGATACTTGTTGTTAGGCTACATTTACATTCTCTATATGATGTTGTTAGCATTTATTTACCTCTTGCTCGTTGTTTGGCCTTATTTGCCTTAGTTGAATTTATTTCCTTGTTATTTTGTTACTTCTTAATTGTGAGTTCATCTATGACTCTGTGGATTTATGGTACATGTCCAAATTGTTGTGATTGCCTGCGTAGTTATTGCATGCCTTACCTGTCCTGTTATTTTGTAAGGGTTGTTGTATTCCTTTGATTTTTACATGGTTCTCTTGTTGCCGTGTACTCATACTCTTGATTGTAGAAATTCTTATAATTGAGTTGTTCAATAATTGTTGTTGATTTAAATTATTGTATGAGGGATCGGGTTGCACGCCGCAACAGGTGAAATAAGGGAGGTGGTAGAATAAGAGAAAATATTTATATTGTGATATTATTATTATACGGTGGGATCGGGTTGCACGCCGCAACAGATAAAATAAGAGTGAATTATTATGTGGAAACAAGGGTGAATTATGATATTGATATTATATGGTGGGATCGGGTTGCACGCCGCAACATATTATATTTATTGTTATGATATTGGTACTATACGGTGGGATCGGATTGCACGCCGCAGCAGGTAAAATAATGGTGAATTGATATGGTGGAATAAGGATGACTTATGACATTGATATTATATGGTGAGATCGGGTTGCGCGCCGCGACATATCTTGTATTTGGTATCCCCTATTTTTACTGTATTGACTTTAGTCCTTCATGCGAGACTTTGATAATTTGTATTTCTGGTTTTCACTGAGTTTTGAGAATCGAGTTATTGTCATCGACTTAGCCCCTTGCCGTTATTTCCTGACCTCTTTTCCTAATACTATTATTCTGGTGAATTGATTTTCAAAGTAAACTTACTACGTTT
Source organism: Nicotiana tabacum (assembly GCF_000715075.1). Taxonomy (NCBI): domain Eukaryota; kingdom Viridiplantae; phylum Streptophyta; class Magnoliopsida; order Solanales; family Solanaceae; genus Nicotiana; species Nicotiana tabacum. Next base: position 82,732,372 of record NC_134099.1, read on the forward strand.
GAGTCATTTCCTCTTGCCCTGCTGAGTCGTTAGTAATATCGTGATTTAAAATGAAAGAATTAATATCATTCTTCCTTGTGTGACTTTAAGTTAGAACTCGACGTACATTTTAGTATCTACTATTTCTAATAATCATTGTATTTTATGTCAATTCTTTTCCCCAGCTTAATCTTCTTCACTTGCCTGAGGTTTTCTTTTATTTTACTTAAAAAGGAATTGTTATTATGTCTTAACTTAATAAATTCTATATCAAATGCAATAACTATTCGATGTTGTATTTTTACTCGAAAATGTTATTTTCTCTACTCAAATGATTTGTAAAACACAACTCATCTTCTCGATGATTTCCTATTTAGTCTAGAAACTGTAAATTTACTTTATGGTTATTATAAATGGAATCTCTTGATCATCTTAATTAGCACTTGATACAGATATTATGTAACGAGTAGCACGTGGTTCTGCCATGCAAAGTGAGATGGAAAAATATGGGCACAAGGTGTCGTATATTGAAGAGTAGGAAGTTGTGGTTTATGGTATGAGACTACGAGAAATGGAATTAGTGGAATCGTGTATTAGAAACAAGTTGTTTGGTTGAGTTGACATATTTTTCCCTACCTGAGCACATTTTCATTTGTCTGTATCCCAATTGTATTGTTGATTAATTACTTGGTTAATTCTCGTTGCCATTCGTGTTTTCCATTTATCGTCATTACTGTTTGTAATTAATTTATTCCTGTTTTTGGCATTACTTTGATATCCCTACCTTGTTAGCTTTATATCATATCCTGCTCAGGTTTTTCATGTTCGGTGGGTGTCTTGACCTGACCTCGTCACTAATTTACCGAGGTTAAGCTTGATACTTACTGAGTACCACCGTGCCGTACTCATACTACACTTCTGCACATCTTTTTGTGCAGAACCAGGTACTTCGGATTGAGTTGGTTTTGAGACTTATGCTTGGTGTGGCCGGAGACTTCAAGGTACGCCTGCTGGTCGTTCGCAGGCTCCGAAGTCAACTTCTCTTGCATTTATTTCCATTGTTTTCTTTTGTTCCGGGACAGTGATGTATTCATTATGTATAACTACTCCTAGAAAGGCTTATGACTTGTACTACCGGTTTTGTGATTGTAAATTGTTCAGAGTTTTCTATTTCGAAAATTGTTCGATGTTAGCCAATATTGTTGTTATTTCTATTAATATTAAGCTTACCTGATTTTAGAGACTAGATGCTATCACGATTTCTTCAGAGGGATTTTGGGTCCTGACAACTCTTCAGCTCTTGTTTTTTTAGAAAAAATGACACACTTTTCTTTTTACTGACCAATATAACTTATCAAAAAACTTAAGCTTTGCATAAACGAAGGAAGAGAATATAAGAGTGTCGTACATGTTTTTCTAATAAGAATGATAAAATATAAGACTTAGACTATTGAAGATATCAAAAAACGGATTCTAAAAATTTATTACACGTTTTTAGTGAGAAATAAAAAGGAGAATAATAATATAAGTACCTCACTAATGATGTCATCATGAAATTTAAATAGTGAAAGATTTTACATTCTCGGTAAAAAGTTTAGGAGGAATAAATAGTGATTTTCTTTGTCCAAATTTTTGCTCAAAATGTTACATTCAATACTAATGTAAAAGCTATTTTACTTTTTATTAAATATATTTACTTTTGTTTTTTTGAAATACTCAATATAATTAGGCCTTACCTCTAAAGTTTGTGGTGAGATGGATATGATCCAAAACTTACCTTAATTAAATGTATCGAGTTCGTGCCCTGTGGATGAAATTAAAATTCCTGTTAAAATGTATTCTCTATTTTAATAGGTCTTATACGGTACGAATCCAGATTAATCGGGATTTCAATATAAATACCGAATACGAGTAGAAAACAAAAAGAAAAATTTGGGGCTCTTGCTTTAGTTGTTTGACCCTTGGGCTGCCTCTAGTTTCAAAAAGTTATTCAGACTAGTTTTTCAAGTTTTTTACTTCCAAAGCTTCAATTTTTTTTCAAGTAAAATGCATGTCCAAACATAAAAGGCATTTTTCATCACATCTTCAAAAACTCTTTTTGTCAAGTTTCTATCAAATCAATATTCAAACGTTAGCTTAATAAGTATACTTTCTAAGTACATTTTCATCGAGCCTTATGTACGAAATTGCATTTGTTAGTCTTATGTACGAAATTGCATTTGTTAGCAAGCGTTTTACTATCTTAATAGTATAAAGTTTTTCGACATAAATTCAACTTTAGTCGGATCCCACCCAATATAAATATCTAGCACGAAGTGAAACCAAAAAACGATAGTACTGTCTAGGTAGGAAGAGTTTCAAATGAATAGTTATTCTCGTCGTTGACTTGATTAGATTCTTATAACTTTAAACAAAATCTATTGCAAGAATGTCATGCGTGTAATCCAAAACTTATAACAACGTAAGGCTATATGATAAATGACTCAGGATTTATCACACTTTCTTTAGCTGAACAATTAAAATTCTCAAAGAAAGCAAACAATCATTCAGTCGTTTAACAATTTTTTTTTTTGTATATTTTCCCTCATTCAAGAGTAAAAACTCTAACGACAAAATTTCTAACCAGCAACCAATTGCTAGGTTGGAAGAAAGACGAAAACAAAAAGAGCATATCTTTTCCCATTATCTTATAGGTTTCTTTTCATTATTCTTTTATACCTTGCTCAGTCTATTCGATTGGCCTGGTCAACTGAAGCAGATTGCTATGTGCTCTTCCCTTTCTTCGATAGATAGCTATTAGTCCAAACAAAAAAGAGTAGCCTCTTGATCATTGATTAATTGGATTGAAGTATGTAAAAATATGTAGGAAGGTTAATAAAATTAATTTTAATTTTAAATTTTTAAGATTAAGATAACACTTATTCAATGTATTAAAACATATTAACAAATAATTATTAAGTAGGTTGCAGTGAATGGCATAAAAACTTGTCCGTAATAAGTGTTTACCCCAAACCAATAAAATATGAGACATATATGTTGCTTAAATACTTTTAAACACTTAATTAAGGTCAAGTGATATATATTTTCACTTTGAATTTGTTTACCCTCAAAATCGGATAACAATTGAATTTATACGCAATTTTAAGCATATGTGATATAATTTGACAGAAATTGAGAAAACAGATTAATATTGAAATCAATGACAGAAAAGTGAATGCAACCACACAAGTTGAACAGTGTTAGTCTTGAAGGTTGGTCACCCTCGAGTCAAAAAGTGTCTCAATCGATGTCAAAACAGAATAACAAGATAATAAGAACTAGAATTAACAGTATATTGCTTTTGGATGTGTGTTACCATGTCTAGTACAAATAATCAGACCCCCTTTATATAGTAGGGGAGTCCTGCTTTAGATACAATTTTACAAAAGGTAAGAAATCTCATGATTTGCCAATTAGTCGGTCTCTTGTTGATACGTGCCGAGATTCCTGCTGTGACATTCGACCGGTTACAGATATTTTGGCCTTCCGTTTTTCGGTCCGATAATATTTCCTTGAGCTTGATCGGAGTCGGGGTCGGTTCCGGAGCTACGGGCTCGATGATCTTGAAGACACATGCTCTAACTTCGTACCTTGGTTCGATATAATTCGGGGTCGATGTTTAATCCATCACATTTCAGCCCCGATCTATCATGCAATAGATGAGCCCCGTTTCAACCATATACAGATAGCCCCTCATTTTTCGGAGAGTAAACGACGAGAAACGATATGAGCCCTCGATCTTCGTCTCGATAGTTTTTACCAGAAATGACCAAACTGATGAAACATCTCGTCAATCACGTCTTTAATGGCATTTAATGTTCGGCAGTTGCTGGTCGGCCATTATGGGTTTTGAACCGTCGTTTGTAAATTATAAATACTCAAACTTTCATTCATTCAAACTTTACGTTTAAACCTCTTCTACTCTTGTTCTTAAAAAACCTTTGCATTCTCTAACACTTGTACCAGATTTCTTGAGGCCTTTGCAAAATTTCTCGCTTATACTCATTCCAAAATATTAAGCGTGATCTTTTAACTTCATCTCTATTCAAAAGAAAAATGGCAAAAACTACTAAAACAGTTCCACAAAAAGAGACCGCCTCTTCATCACGACCTGCCGACGAGGAATCAGTGGTGGAAACTCACCCTAAAGGGTTTGTTCTTGGTGGGTGCTCAACTGGTGCTGATTTCAAGGTCGAAAAAACTTCTTCAGTACCAGGTCGATGCGAGCCGATCTCGAGATATATATACTCGATCACCGATGATCTCCTCTCCAAGGTCAAAGAGGATTGCAACTGGGCTGATAAACATGTGGTGGTGCCCTCGCCTGAGGAAGCAATTACTACCTACGTGGAAGGTCTTTTAAGTGTTTACACTTATCCCTTCACGTTGGGTCCTTTAGACCCCATCATCATTGCCTTTTGCAAGAGGTATGAGGTGACCCTCGGTCAAATTTATCCCTCTTTCTGGAGGATAGTAATTCTCCTTCGCTTTTTTGTAGACAAAATTGAGGAGTGTCCCTTCACCCTCGATCTTCTTATGCGCCTATATAGTTACCGAGTCTATCGAGGGGGTTAATAAAACTTTCCCGATGGGCTAGTAAGGCTCTATTCTCGAGTATAGACGAGGATCGGGATCGAGGCTGGATGGGCTAATTCGTTCGAGTGAAGACCTCAAATTTAATCCCGGCCGAGGACATGCCATTTACCGAGAAATGAAACATGAAATGTAAGTATAACTTTACCTTAAAGATTTTGTTTATTGTTTTCCCTTTTCCTCTTTTATTATCGACGTTTTGTGATGTAGCCATTGCTCGAATGCCGAATGCAGTTCCTCGACCCAAGGAGTGGGCCGAGGACCTCATGTCGCATAAACCCTATTCCGCATGCGCGTGGCATGAACTGCCGAAGGGCCGGTGGGAGGCTCGTTCCCGTGGCAAGTTTTCTTTTTCGATTTGATAATATTTGATTTTTTCCTCGTGTTGTTGATTTTTCATTAGTTCCATTTTCTTTTGCAAGTATCCCCAAGGATGTTGCTATGAGGCCTCCATTTGGTGATGAGGATGTGCCTCTCGAGTCCCCTGCTCCAAGGCAGGGTGATGAGAAGAAAAGGAAGAGGGCCCCGAGTTCTCTGAGATCGAAAAAGGAGGTTGGTGCGCAAATCCAAGTAAAGCACCAACGCTCTACCCTCAGACTCAATCCACCGATTGAGGGACAAGTTAGAAGAAGAAGAAGAGAATTCCAAGCCGGTGGCCTATGTGCGGTCAGGTGTCGTGATATTAGAGGCCTCCAAACCGGCGGGTGCCAAAACTGAATTGTCTCGACTTGGGTAGGTCGATGAGAGAGCTTTAGCCAAAGCTCCCAAACCAGAAGGGGGCGAGGCCACTCTGCCTTGAGATAGGGAGGTCGATAATGAGATTGTAGCTGGTTCTTTCCTGATAGCGGATAGTGCTCTGAAGGGCATACCCAGAGTAATAGACCTCTCTGATTCGCCATTACTATTTACTAAGTCCATGATTGTCGATGCTTAGGGGTTGAAATAACGATCCAGCGAAGAGCCACAAGGGGCGGTAGACCCTTTTAACAACTTCTTTGATGGTATAGACTCTATCGCTATAGAGAACGTCACTGGGTTGGGTGATATACCAGTGCCGAAGAAGAGTCCATTGAGTGGACCTGCTTTGAGCCCGAAATTAGTCAACCGGTTCCCATCCTCGAGTTTGAATCCTGACCGAAAGCGGTCGATTGTTATGTCCATTTTGGAAGATGCCCGAATTCTTTCTACCACCATGGGGGTGGCTAGTTATCTTTGGTTCTTGGTGACCGAGGAGGATCAGGCCAAGATGAACGAGGTGGAAGTGCCTTGTTTGTTCAACAAAGCCCAACATGCGTTAAATCCGGTAACCTTAGATACCTCTTAATAATTTCTAGTTTGCACTTAGATGATTTTGTAGATGATTGTAACTCCTCTCCCTGTGTTTTTAGGCTTCGGTACTCCACCATGAAACGTTGCTTCGATATTGGGAAGAGCTGAACCAGTACGAGGCTGAGATCCAAGGGCTCAGTGAGAAAATAGACGCTTACAAACTTCTTAGTGAGCAAAGAGAATGGGAGGCTAAGGGCCTCCAGGCTGAGTTAGAGGTGGATTAGAAAGAGCATGCCGACTTGGTTGAGCACGTAAGAAGATTTTTTGAAGTTAGTGAAAAGGCTAAGGCTGAAGAATGTAAAAAGAACATGGACATGGCCTCAGAGAAGGAGACGTCGGGCTCAACTGGCTTCGGCTGAAGTCCAGATCCAAGGTATAAAAAAGAAGTCCTTGGCGCAGGCCAAGAAGATCGAGGAGTTTCAGTCCCAGCTGAATTCGGCCATCTCTAATCGAGAAAGTCTGGCCACGGAGCTTGAAGCGGCCAAGTCGAAGGCCAAAGTAACAAAAGCCAATGCTGATGAGATGGTGGCCATTTACAAAACCGATGCCGAGGTTGCTCGGGTTTGAGCAAAAGACATCACCGGTCATGCTAAATGGAAATCTTGATGGGAGGTCCTTGAGTAAATCCATGCTCGGGATTTCGACCTATTAGCTGAGATTGAGAATGCCACGGAGCTCAAAGCTGAGGCTAAAAGGTTGGCTTATCTGGAGGATGATAATGACTCTGAGGGTTTAAGCAAGTCCGAAGGCGGGGAAGGTCCCGAGGGTGAAGATGCTGCCCCCAAAAAGGACCAAACCAGTTAGGCATTTAGATGTTTTTGTTATTTGTTTTTTGTATTTTTGTTGAGCCGTTCGGCCTTTGTAAAAAATTTTATCAGGTTGTTTGGCCCTTGCAAAAAGAATTTTGTTATGAATATATAAGGCTTTCTTTCCCTTTCTCGGCTTTCGAATTTTTTCCTTTGCTTTCTTATTTACATTCACAAAGATCAAAATGTCTTAACACGAAATAATTAGGTTATATTCGAAGGTTCAAACAAACCTTGCCTTTACATTAATCTGTTTTAAGGCATTTTTGGGGTTTGGTGTTGCCAGAAACTTCCGCCCAAAGTATGTCGTTAATATTATAGTTCACCAAGGGTAGCCTTTAGAACTAGTTATGAAAATTTTCTTTTTGAAGGCCTTGTTTTTATTACGGGTCTCGAAAGTCTCCAAGCCGTGTTAATATTGCCGTAGCCTTTTAGTTCGGGTGTCGCCCAGTGGGCATGCTTTCCCGAGTTATCCAGGCTTATCTAAGATAACAGTCCCTGAATGGGAATGGCCTTGACCTTTAAAATTCGGGGGTTGCCTAATTGGTGTTATGCCCCTGATGTCTAATAGCTTGAACCGTTCGAGTTTCTTGTCGGATGGCAGTCCTCGAATGAGAGATTGATTGGTCGATCTCAGGTTGTCACGACCCGACTAGCCTTTTTGAGCATTTGCACTTCGCTCTCCAGTTCTCGGGCATGACTAGACCGTATGATGTATTATGATTTATGTAAATCATCGGTTTTGGTTTTCAGGTTAATCGGAACAGATATGGAAAAATGATTCTCAGCTTGAAACTTTAAATTTGAAAGGTTTGACCAAGTTTTGACTTTTTAGTATTCGATCTCGGATTTGGATTTCTATGATTTGGTTAGCTCTGTTAGGTATTTTAGGCTTGGGATAGCATCCGGAATTTGATTTGGAGGTCCGTGGTAGAATTAGGTTTGAATTGACAGAATTGGAAATTTGGCGTTTCTCGGTCGGCAGTGAAAATTTTATCGGGGTCAGAATGGAATTCTGGAAATTTGAGTAGGTCCATAGCGTCATTTGTGATGTGTGTGCAAAATTTCAGGTCTTTCGAACGAGGTTTGATTGGTTTCGGCATTGTTTGCGGAATTCGGAAGTTTAGAGGTTCTTAGGCTTGAATCCGAGGATAATTTGGTATTTTGATGTCACTTTTAGTGTTCTGAAGGTTTGAATAAGTTTGAATGGTGATATGTGACTTGTTCGTATGTTTGGTTGAGGTCCCGAGGGTCATGTGATGGATTCAGATGGTTGACAGATTGGTTTTTGAGGTTTGAGAGTTGATGAAATTTCTGGTGTGTTTCAGTTGTCATAACCACACCTGCGGAGTGGGAACCGCAGGTGTGGCAACGCAGAAGCGGAGGATCAGCAGAGAGGGTAAGAGGCACAGGTGCGAACATCGTACCGCACCTGCGAGACCGCAGGAGCGAGAAGTTGACTACAGTAGCGGGTCCTGGAATTTAAGTGAGGACCGCACCTACGATGGTTTTTCGTAGGTGCAGCGTCGCAGATGCGACTAGAAGACTGCATATGCAGAAGTTCTAGGTAGAAAGTATATAAGTTCCCCTTCGCAAATTTCTGCCCTTTCTTCACCATTTTTGAACGAGTTGGAGCTTAGGAGTTGTGATTCAAGAGGGAATCAAGTGTTTTCAGTGAGGTAAGCTACTTGGGCCTTGTATCTTATGTTTATGGCGATTATTCCATTGTTTAATCATGATATTAGTGGAAAAATTAGAGAAGAAATTGGGAGATTAGGGCTTGAAATTGGAGTGTTTAAATCGGGGATTTGAGGGGCCATTTGAGGTCCGATTTTGATGAATTGGTATGTATAGACTAGGGAGTGAAAGGAGTTTCTAGTTTTGCAATTTTTGTTGGTTTCTAAGACGTGGTCCCCGGGGTTCGGGTTTGAGCAATTTCGGGAATTTTGATTTAATTTGATAATTTTCGCATGGGTTTTGTTCCTTTAGCATGTATTGATGATATGATTCTGATTTTGGATAGATTCGGGGTGATTTGAGGCTGGGTCGAGCGGTAAGGGTATCGCGGTGTAGATTTTCGTTCGATTTGAGGTAAGTAATGATTGTAAATCTAGTCCTGAGGGTATGAAACCCCAAAATTTCATGTTATTTTGATAAATGAGGTGACGCACATGCTAGGTGATGGGCGTGTGGGTGTGCACCAGTAGGGATTGTGACTTGGTCCGTCCCGTGGCAACTATAAAGTTGCATGTTTTGATAAACTCTATATGATATCTATCTGTTTTAGAAATGACTCTGTTAACTTGGGTTGAATGCCATGTTTGGGGCCTTGTGCTGTACTGTTTGGACCCTCAGGGGTATTTTACTACTATCCTCACACTGTTTTGATTCGAAAGCATATCCTGGATCATGATTTTTTACATGTTTATTGTCTCATTCAGTTTCATTACTTTGTTTTTAAATATATGAAAGTTGTTTGGGCTGAGTTTCCTGATTTTTTCACTGAAATGCCTAATTGAATTGTGAGGTTGATGACTGAAAGAGGCCGAGGGCCTGATTGTGAGGATTATTAGTTGAATGGGGTTGCACGCCACATCGATATATATATATATATATATATATATATATATATATATATATGTGTGTGTGTGTGTGTATATATATATATGTGTGTATGTATATATATATGTATGTCTATGGAACGGGTTGCACGCCGCAGTGATATAGCGCTTGGGCTGTATATATATATATATATATATATATATATATATATATATATGTATGTATATATATATATGTATGTATGTATATGGAACGGGTTGCACGCCGCAGTGATATAGCGCTTGGGCTGTAGGAGCCCCTCCAGAGTCTGCACACCCCCAGTGAGCACAATCGACTATATATTTATGGATCGGACTACACGCCGCAGCGGTTATTATAAGTTACCTATTGAGCGTGAGTGCTCAGTGTGAGCGTTGATTGATGAGAGTTGAGTCACGAGCAACTGAGAGGCTTGCTCGAGGGGCTAAATATATATAAGTGATACTTTGCCCGAGGGGCTAAATATATATGAGTGATACTTTGCCCAAGGGGCTTGTTTTTATGTACTGTTTTCTCTCTTCTTTTACACTGAGCCTCTAATGAAAATGTTGAACAAATGTTTTAAACTACTTTCATTGAAACTTGAATTTTTTTACAAGATGTTCGGAATTTAAATGTTGATTTGAACCTTGTTATTTCCAGTGAGGCTTTATGTTAATAGATGTATATGATTTTTAAATGTCCCTGCACTCAGTCTTTATTTACCTTTATTACTTACTGAGTTGGCGTTCTTACATTACTCTCTGCACCTTGTCTGCAAATTTAGGTATTTCTGAACTCGGTAGCAAGAGTTGATTACTCAGTGGCAGGTTCATCGGAGTTAGCAAGGTAGCTGCCTGGCGATCGTAGCACTTCTTTCCTCCCTCCTTATTCTCCCTTACCTATATTCAGTGATTTTCCTGGCCATGTTGGTCTTGATATTATTAAACAGTTGTAATAGATGCTCATGACTAGTGACACCTCGATATCGGGCTTTCTTTCCGCACTTTTGTTTTGTTTTGAACACTTTATAAAGGTTTATTGTTAAATAGCTTTGATTTTATCCTAAGAATGAAAATATTGATTGGTTTTGGGATTGTGTCAGCTGGCCTAGTTCCATGATAGGCGCCATCACGACCGGGTTGGTTTTGGAGTCATGACACAAGTTAAGGTGGCCTTTGGGCTCGTTACCTTTAGGGGATCGAAAGCAAGGAATTCTTTAAGAAATGTAAATAAGAGATTTTTAAAAGACAAGATGATTTCAAGGAAGATACTTCTCTTTATTCTTGTGTAAAACAATTATACATGCGTACATGTTTTATGCTAGGGCTCGAGCAATCTATGCAGGCAAGGTTCATTTGACCGTTTGGCCCTTAAAATAAATCCTACCTATCGAGACCCTTCCATCACGAAGTTATTTCCTTGCTAAAGTCGTTATTCGAGGGTAATGCCCCCCTCCCAGTATTCGAGGTTGATTATAGAGAGAAGCCTCAGATACTGTTTATTCCATCCTTAACACCGATTCATGACTGGTCTTTTATTCTAAGTTAGCACGATCCATTGTTGCCTCGTTAAAAACCATGTCGGAAAACCCATTTTGGGCAAAACTGGTTCAAGGGAAAAAGAGTGCAACGCGTGCTTTCAGACATAAAACTTTATATGGCTCCTTCTCGGTCACCTGCAAGTGTTAGTTCGAAATATAAATAAAAGAAAACGAATGGGGTTGTACCTTAGTAGTAGTATCATTTTAGGTGAGTTATATGCCAATTGCTCGGTTGTTGTTCTCCGTTCAACGTTCCGAGTTTATAGGATCCTTTCTCGGTGACCTCGAGAATTTGGTACTGTCCTTCCCAGTTCAGACCCAACTTCCCTTTGCTCGGATTTCGGGTGTTTAGCGTGACTTTCCTTAGGACTAAGTCCCCGACATTAAAGTATCGAAGTTTGGCCCTTCTATTGTAATACCTCTCGATCCATTGTTTTTGGGCAGCCAATCGAACAAGGGCGGCCTCACGCCTTTCATCCAATAGTTCCAAGCTCGTATTCATGGCCTCGTCATTTGACTCTTTTGTTGTATATCAGTATCTGATACTTGGTTCCCCGACTTCAACCTGTATTAAGGCTTCGGCGCCATAAACCAATGAAAATGGAGTAGCCCCGGTACTGAATTTTGCAGCCGTGCGGTATGCCTAAAGGACTTCGAGTAGGATCTCCTTCCATTTCCCTGTGGCGTCGGTTAACCTTTTTTGAGGTTTTGGAGTATGGTTTTGTTGGTCGATTCGGCTTGTCCGTTTTCCACTAGGGTGATAAGGTGTCGATTAAATTCTTTTGATCTTATGATCTTCGAGAAACTTGGTCACTTTGTTTCCAATAAATTGCTTCCCATTGTCACATATGATTTCGGATGGCATTTTGAACCGACATATGATGTGGTGCTAAATGAAGTCGATGACTTCCTTCTCCCTGAACTTCTCGTATGCATGTGCTTCAACCTACTTAAAAAAATAGTCAGTCATAAATAAGATAAATTGAGCCTTACCTGGTGTCCATGGAAGAGGGCCAACGATGTCCATTCCTCATTTCATGAATGGCTATAGTGACAAGACCGAATGCAACAATTCCCCCAATTGGTGAATCATTGCAGCATGTCTTTGGCATTCGTCACATTTTTGTACAAAATTGTTCGCATCTTTTTCCATGTCGATCCAGTAATAGCCGGCTCTGATTACCTTTCGAACCAATAATTCGGCGCCTGAATAATTTCCGTAAGTTCCCCCATGAACTTCCCTCAGAATGTACTCGGTATCTCCTTGTCCCAAACATATTGCTAGCGGGCAATCGAACATTCTTCTGAATAAGGTTCCGCCCTCGGATAGCTAAATCAGGCTGCTTTTATGTGTAGGGGCCTCGATTCTTTTAGATTTGAGGGTAGCTTTCGGGTCTTCAAATACTCTACGTATTTATTTCTCCAATCCCAAGTTAGTCTTGTAGAGTTTATTTTGGCGTACCCTTCTTCTACTACTGATCTCATGAGCTGTACGACTTCCCCCGAGTTGAGCTCGTCTTCGACCGACGACCCGAAGTTCGCAAGGGCATCGGCCTCACAATTTTGGTCTTGAGGTAGGTGCTGCAAAGTCCACTCTTTGAATCGGTGTATTGTTACTTGCAACTTATCTAAGTACCTTTGCATTTGTTCTTCTCTGGCTTCGAACGTTCCATTAACTTGGTTCACCATAAGGAGGGAGTCACACTTAACTTCGACCTCATTGTTAGTAAATTTCACAGTTCTAATGGATTATCTAACTACATTGCCCGTGGGTGGCTTCAATACGATGCCACGTCCGAACCCCTTTACGTTCGAAGCACCATCCGTAAAGAGGGTCCCGATTCCCGAAGACGTTCCTGAGTTTACCAACAACTCTCTTTCGACCTCGAGTATTAGGACCTGCGTAAAGTTGGCCACAAAATCTGCCAAAATTTGAGACTTAATGGTTGTTCGGGGTCAGTACTCATTATCATACCCGCTGATTTCTATAATCCATTTGGCCAATCGTCCCGAGAGTTCGGGTTTATGCATTATATTTCACAATGGGTAAGTTGTCACAACACATATATGATGGCACTGAAAATACGGTTTCAATTTCTTAGAAGTGCCTAACAAAGCGACCACCAATTTTTCTAGGTGAAGATATCTAGTTTCGGCCTCGCCTAAGGTCCTACTAACTAGGACTTCAGTAGGACTTCACTTACCGCTATCTCCGATACTTCCAAGTACATGTATAGTTGTTTGTCTGCCTTTGGTGTGTGGAGCAGTGGCGGGCTCGATAGATATCTCTTCATCTCTTCCAAGGCCCGTTGGCATTCCAGAGTCCATGTGAAGTTGTTTTTATTCTTCAGTAACGAGAAAAATCGGCGACTCTTGTCGGAGGACCTCAAGACAAATTGCCCTAGGGTGGCAATGCGCCCGGTTAGCCTTTGCACGACTTTCACATAGTCCACTACTGTGATATCCTCAATAGCTTTGATCTTGTTGGGGTTGATCTCGATTCCTCGATTGGATACCATGAACCCGATAAATTTACCTGATCTGACTCCGAACACACATTTTTCCGGATTCAGCTTCATATTGTACTTTTTCAATATACTAAAGGTTTCCTGCAAATGCTTTAAATGGTCCTCTGCTCGCAGGGAGTTAACTAATATTTCGTCAATGTAAAATTCCATGGATTTCCCTATTTGTTCTTCGAACATCCAGTTTACTAGGCGTTGGTAAGTGGTACTGGTATTTTTCAATCCCAATGGCATTACGTTATAGCAGTATGTGCCATACTTAGTGATGAAGGAGGTCTTTTCTTGATCATCCGAGTTCATTCATATTTGGTTGTACTGAGTAGGCATCAAGAAAACTGAGGATCTCATGGCCGGCCGTGGCATCGATTTTGCGACCAATATTAGGCAAAGGGAAAGAGTCCTTGGGACATGCCTTATTTAATTCCTTATAATCTACACACATTCTCAGTTTGTTCCCTTTTTTAGGGACTACTACTATGTTTACTAACCATTCTCGGTATTTGACTTCCCGAATGGACCCTATTTTAAGGAGTTTAGTTACCTCGTCCTTGATGAAAGTGTGTTTGATCTCGGACTAGGGTCTCCGTTTTTTCTTGACTAGATGGAATTTCGAGTTCAGGCTCAGCTTGTGAGTAGTGATGTTCGGTGGGATCCCTATCACGTCGAGATGGGACCAAGCAAAATAATCTATGTTAGCTATGAGAAATTGAATGAGTTTTCCCTGAGCTTAGAGGTTAACCCCGTGACCAAGTATACCTTCCGATCGGGAAGACGCTCGAACAATATGACTTGCTCCAGCTCTTCGACCGTTGATTTGGTAGCATTGGAATCATCGGATACTATAAATGATCTGGGAACCTCGGAATCATCATCTTCGTCGGTCCCCTATTTATCCGATTAGGTCATGGTTAGTGTTGATAATTTCTATTTAGTTTACTACTTTGTGTTCGAACTTGGTTCCTTCGATGTTGTCAGTGTTGATACTAGAATACTTCTTCGACTGCAAACATTTCCTTTGCGGCCGGTTGCTCCCCATAGCATTTTAATCCCTCCTAGCATTGGGAATTTTAGCACCTGGTGAAGGGTCGAGGGTAATGCCCTCATTTTGTGGATCTATGGTCTCCCGAATAGAGCATTGTACCTCATGTCCCCTTCTATCACATAAAACATGGTTTCCTGGATGGTCCAGGCGTCGTTCACTCGTAACGTTATTTCTCCCTTAGTAGTTTCACAAGCCATATTGAACCCGATTAGCACCCGAGCCGCAGGCATAATTTGGTCCTATAGGCCAAGTTGTTCTACGAACCTCGATCGAATGACCGAGCTACCTGGATCAATTAACACACGTTTAACTCAAGATTTATTCATGAGTACATATATTACTAGTGCAACGTTGTGGGGATACATGATTCCTTCTGCATCCTCATTGCTGAAAGACAAAGTTTCTTTTGGTATGTAATCTTGAGTCCGCTTCTCCCTCATAATGGATACTTTGGTGCGGTTTAACATTGGACCTTGACGGACATCGACCCTTACAATGATCATATGGATCACGTGTTGAGGCTCTTCTTGCTTGATTTGTTTATTGGAGTCCCTATTTCTAAAATGATTCTTGGCTCGGTCACTCAAGAATTCTCGAAGATGCCCGTTGTTGAATAACGGGCTACCTCCTCCTTCAATTGTCGACAATCTTATGTTCTATGGCCGTGAGTGCCATGATATTTGCACATTTTGTTTGGGTTCCTTTAGGTTGAGTCGAATTATAGAGGTCGAGTCCATTTGGTATCTTTGATGCGTCCGATAGCCGATACGATAGCAGCAGCATCTACGTTAAAGTTATATTCTGACAACCTCATTTCTTCTTTGGGTCCGATAGGCCTGTTGAAACCATTCTTGCTCATGAGTCCCCGGTTGTTCTGGCATTGTTCATTTCTTCTTTCATTTCGCATATAAATCCGTCCGGACCCATTGCCTCTTCGATCCCCATTGTATGGCTGGTTCAATACCTTTTCGACCTTAGTTTACAATCAATATCTCTCTTGACTCTATCGATGGCTCTAATAGGATAAACGGACACGGAATGAGCCCCCAGTTGATAATCTTCGACTCTTATCTTCGATTGATATCGATTATGCACATCAGCCCAAGTGACATCCGGATATTCTATCATATTTTGCTTCAATTGTTGTGAAGCCACCGAACTTCGAACATTGCGTCCTTGGGTAAAAGCTTGAAAGGCCCAGTCATCAGCAACCGGTGGCAGGTCCATCCGTTCTATTTGAAATCGAGATACAAACTCTCTGAGCATCTCATTATCCTTTTGCCTCACTTTTAAAAGGTCCGATTTCCTGGTTTCGACCTTGATAGCCCCAGCGTGTGCTTTCACAAAAGAGTTTGCAAGCATAGCAAATGAGTCAATAGAACTAGGGGGTAAGTTATGATACCATATCATGGTTCCCTTTGATAGGGTTTCTCCAAATTTCTTCAGCAAGACAGACTTGATCTCATCATCCTTCAAGTCGTTTCCTTTTATGGCACATGTGTATGAAGTAACATGTTCTCGTTTGGGTCTGTCTCTCCATTGTACTTAGGAATATCGGGCATGCAAAACTTTTTAGGGATCAGCTTTGGAGCCGCACTCGGAGGGAAAGGTTTTTGTACAAACTTCTTGGAATCCAAGCCTTTCAATATCGGAGGCGCTCCCGTGATTTGGTCAATCCTAGAACTGTAGGTTTCCACCTTTTTGTCATTTGTTTCGATTTTCTTTTCCCTAGATTCTATTCGTTTTGTCAGCTCTTCGAGCATATTTATGATTTCCAATTTGTTACCCGACTCGTTCCTGTTCGACCTTTCCGTGACCGGTTTCTCCCTGCGAGTGATCTCACGAGCCGATCGGGCTCGATCCTTCTCGGTACGCGACTCTGATTTTGTAGTTGAGCTATTGTCGTCTGTTGTGCCTGTAACATTTCGAAGTTCATCTGTAGATTGACCCCGTATCCATCATTGTTTTGAGTATTCTGTTCCGTTAAGTGGTCTCCACCAAGAATGTTATTCTCAGGGTCAGTAGGGAGGCTTGTGTCGATAGCCACATGCGAATTAGCATTCAACGGGTCTGCAATTGGAATTCCGACGGGGTCAACGGGCAGTACCTCATTACCGGGTGCTATGTTATTGTTTTCACCGTGGTGACCTGACTCACCGTCAGTAGGTAGAGGTGCTAATTGTTAGTTTGATATTTTGAGCTTAAGCCTGAAATCAAAAATACTTCAAAGAACAAGTGAAAAATAGTGTGTGTTATGGAAATTCGTATCAAATAACCACTATTATCCTTAGCCCCACGGTGGGCGCCAAACTGTTTACCCTCAAAATCGGATAATAATTGAATTTGTAAGTGGTTTTAAGGATACATGGATTAAATTGACACAAAGTGATAAGTTAAATTGCAATTAGATATAGTAACGTAAATTCAAACCACACAAATTGAACAATCTTAGCCTTGAAGGTTGGTTACCTCGAGCCAAAAAGTGCCTCAATCGATATCAGAACAGAATAACAAGATAATAAGAAGTATAAATAACATTGTATTGCTTTTGGATGCATGTTACCATGTCTATTACAAATAATCAGACCCCCTTTCTATAGTAGGGGAGTCCTACTTTAGATATAATTTTACAAAAGGTAAGAAATCTCATGATTTTCCAACTAGTCTGTCTCTTGTTGATACGTGCCGAGATTTCCGCTGTGACATCTGCCCGGTTACGGATATTTCGGCCTTCCGTTATTCGGTCCGATAATATTTCCTTGAGCTTGATTGAAGTCGGGGTCGGTCCGGGAGCTACGGGCTTGATGCTCTTACTTTGTACCTTGGTTCGATATAATCCGGGGTCGATCTTTAATCCATCACTTTTCAGCGCCGATTTGTCATGCAACAGATGTGCCCGATTTCGACCGTATACAGATTTGTTAATTCTTAAAGTTAATTATCTAATTAGGTGTAAACACCCATTGCATGGAAGTATGTAAACACATGAAGTGTACTTTTTAAGTATGATTATTTAGTAATCGACTTCTAATATATATTGTAGTAAATACAAGAATTTTATTAAATATTTGACGCAACTGTTTTATAAAATACTTCTAGTATCTAATTTGTAAAATTAAGTTCAAAATTTACCTTTTGTTTATAGCAAACATGTTTTTCAAAAATATTTTCAGTTTTATCAGCCACATTCTATCAGGAATCTTCAACAAAATCCGAAATAGACCAGCTTCCTGTTCCACCGACGCAGGGGCGGAGTCTGTTACTGACGGGTACAATTGAACCCATAATTTTCGACGCGGAGTAAAAATTTATAAAAACTGCAAAATAATAAAAATAAACCTATAACTTTAAAAATATAATGAGTTCAATACTAAAACTCTTAAAAGTTAAACTTGTAAAAGTAAAATTTTAGATTCGCCTCTGTCCCGACGTTCCTGGGAGGTTGGGACCCTGAAAGCCCATGCCACTGCAGAGTGTTTATTGGTTTGCGATTATATTTTTAAATTTATTTTATTTCTTACTCGATATTCTATATTTGTAATGAGAATCTAATTTTTTATATATGCGCCATGTGATCTATTAAAGAAGAAATTATTCGTCATAAAAAAAACTTTCATGTTAAGGATTCGAATATGAAAGGATAGAGGGATCTTGTCTCTTCCATTATTATCCCTCCCATTACGATTAGCTATAGCCTATAGTAATTTCATTTTCCAATCAACAAATACTTCACGTGGGACGGTGAGAGTAACGACAAAATTTTCATTCGTTACCCCTTGATGTACCTTTCATATCCAGAAAAGATGTCAGCAATAGTTTTTGATTAAAGTTCGGTGTTAACTGTGACTTTATTCCTATCATTATAAAGTCATATTATATATATAGAATACTTTAATCGTGGTGAGAAGGTTATGTACTTTATGTCATGATCCCACCACATCATCATACCATGTAGGTATCATTTGGTATATATTAATGTTATATGAACGCTTATATATGAAATAAAATAACACTTGTGAGAATGTTCTAGAGAAATATAAAGATTTTTCTAGAAAAACTCTAAAACCTATGAATTTGCTAGGAAAATTCCTGAAAGATTCTAATTATGTAGAGAATTATAGAGAAGGGACTTACTTGTAAATAATAAGGGACTTATGCAACAATTAATATTTTCATACTAGCCCCTAGGAGACTAGTATATAAATAAAGTCATTCATTTGTAATTCACCAAGCAAAACATCAAGTTCTTTCTAATACAAAAGCTTCATTTGACAATTCTCTTGTGTTTTAACATTCTCTTAGTGATCTTGAGTGTAGTAAGCCTGACTTGACATAATAAGAATGTTGTGCAAGATCATGAGCAAATTGTCAAGTAACGCACGTGTATTTAATTAAAGACTAAGGACGTGACAACTATCTCTAAATGAATGTTAATTTGGACTAAGATATAAAATGCTACTACTATGTAAATTACACGTGATATAATGTTTAAACTCGCTCATTCTTTCCTAATTCACAATACCCATAATTCTTATCGCTGCCACATATCTATCGGTTGTAATTTACTTCCATAACCTTAAAAATCGACTAAACGAATCGTACCGTATCGAATCAATTTTAAATTTCTTTTAAAAAAATCATATATTTTTATATAAATCTATAACCGTATCGATAATTAGGGTAAGTTTTTTATTTATAAAACTAAACCGAAAAAATACCGAACCGTACCGAATAAATTTTACATATGAAAAATTTACTTATATAGTAAGTATAAAAATAATAAAGCATTAAATTTTTCTTTGAACCTTGGAATTATGAAAATATTTACAAGTCAAGAAGTAATTTAACTCAAATATTAATTCCTAAAATCCATCATGCTATTTCTACTTAAACTAAGCTATTTCCACCATCTTCATTAGCAAGACGCAAAGTATTCTAGTGATTATGAGTAACAAACTACATGTAATGTATTGAATATGTTTCCTTTCATATAATTTAGATTTATCTTTTTGAATATTTAATCTTCTATAGACTTTATTCTTGAGTCTCAGCTTCGTTAATATCTTTCCACTCGTGTGATTTATATTTTCTTTGTCTTTGCTTGGTTTCTTTTACGTTATTTTAGAATATTTGATCGATCTATACTCTGACAATCTTTCATATTTTTTTTAATTCATCACCCTTTAAACAATAAAAATGTCTAGAGAGTATTGCTAAGTCCTATAAAAGAATATATGTTAATTATTGTATTCTACTTCTACTGGTGACTTTTTACATGACATTTAAAAAATACCAAAAATTAATAGAATCGTACAGTTACCGAAGAGAAACCGACATAATTGGGACGATTTCGAAAAGTCTAATTTTGATTATACATAATAGAATAATCGAAAAATTAGTATGATATAAATTTTATAAGATAACCAGCCGAATCAGACCATTAACACTCCTACCTTGGTCATCTTTACTTTTGTTGTATGGTCACGATTTATGTTCATCGTATTTTATTATTAATCGTTTCATTAACTATTACTAAGACAAAGCATTTTGCTACCAATATTTTCTTAATCATTCCAACCTAGGGAGTGTGTAATATATTCTAAAAGAATTAGTCACTATAAAACTATCACAAAGGAAAATGAGTATATAATTTCTAAAACAAAAGCATGCAATTGGAAAGGTCATTTAAGATGAGTATAGAAACAATACTTGAGTTGTTGTCTTGGTTCTTGACAGAGGATGCTGTAACGATCCGACCGGTCGTTTTAAGAATTAACGCTCCGATTTCTTATTAACTACTTTTCCCGTATTTATTTCTGCTATTTTGATTTGTCGGAATATTTGATTTTGAGTTTCGGAGAGTTTTGGGACAGTTAGTCCCTAAATGGGAGTTTAAATTTTAGAAATTGGACCGTAGTCGGAGCAGTGTGAAGACGACCTCGAAATGGGATTCCATTGGTTCCGTTAGCTCTGTTGGGCGATTTCGGACTTAGGGGCGTGTTCGAATTATGTTTTAGAGGTCCGTAGCTAATTTAGGCTTGACATGCCGAAAGTCGAATTTTTGAAGTTTCCAGTTCGATAGTGAGATTTTGATATTGGGGTCAGAATGGGATTCCGGAAGTTACAGTAGCTCCGTAGTGTTGAATATGACGTGCTTGCAAAATTTCAGGTCATTCGGACGAGGTTTGGTAGACTTTTTGATCGAAAGCGTAAATTGAGAGTTTTGGAGTTCTTAGGCTTGAATCCATGGTTAATTCGATGTTTCGATGTTGTTTTAGGTGTTTTAAGGATTGGTATAAGTTTGGATAGTGGTATATGACTAGTCCGTACTTTTGGTTGAGGTCCCGGGGGCCTCAGGATGATTTCGGGAGGTTAACGGGAAGTTGGAAAGTTGAAGTTTGCAGTTGAAGTCTTTAGGCTGCTGTCATAACTGCATCTGCGGTTGAGAGGCTGCAGATGTGACTCCCGCAGATGCAGAGTCAAGCCACAGAAGCGGCCAAGAGGAAACAAGGTTGAAAGCACAAATGCGGAAGTTTAGCCGCACCTGCGAGCCCGCAGATACGGTGACTGGGGCACATGTGCGGAAAAAGGAGAACTTATGGGAAACCGTAGAAGTGGTAGTTTTTGTGCAGGAGCGGTCCACAAGTGCATAAATTTGAACCGCAGATGCGGTATCGTTGGGCAGAACATATAAATAGTTGTCTTCGCGAATTTGAGTTATTCTTTCACCATTTTCATTCGGGAATTGAGCTTATGGGGAGGTTTTTGAGAGGGAATTCAAGGGAGCTTTGAGGAGGTAAGATTCTTGGAACCTAAACTCATTATTATGGTGATTTTATCATTCTAAGCATAAAAATTTAAGGAAAATCAGTGGTAAATTGAGGGTTAGGGCTTGATTAATTGGAGGGTTTTGAGTGACGATTTGAGGGGTCATTTGAGGTTCGATTTTGGTACTTTTGGTATGACTGAGCTTGTGAGAGTGTGAGGATTCTGAAAATATAAATTTTACCTGATTCTGAGACGTGGGTCCGAGGGGAATTTTGGTCATTTTACCGAATTTCACGTATTAGCTTATAATATTTTTGTAGAATCAGTTACTTGAGGTGTTATTTATATTATGCAATTGAATTGAATAGATTTGGGTCATTTGGAGCCGAGTACTCATGGCAAAGACGTGGTTTTGGGTTGACTTTGAGCCGGTTCGAGGTAAGTGACTTGCCTAACCTTGTGTGAGGGACAGTCCCCTTAAGCTTTGGTATTATTGATAATTGAAATTCCTTGTATGTAAGGTGACGAGTACGTACTTATGCTAATTGTTGAAAATTCGGTTTTCATTAAGTAATTACTAGTATGTTTCTTTTCATGTTTATACTACTTGCAATTTAAGCCTATTGTTAGCTTAGAAAAGCATGTCTAATTGACTTAAATGCCTTACTTGCTCAAATTGCCTTATTTGGATTACGTGCAGCATAATAGGTTAGAAATATCTGTTTTACCTTGGTATGGAACTTGAATTGAACTATGTACTCTTCTTGTAGTTGCTGTGTGGTTTACTTTGGGACTACGGGACGGTATTCCGGGAGATCCCCTTGTATGTTTACTTTGGGACTACAGAACGGTATTCCGGGAGATCCTCCTGCACATTTACATTGGAACTACGGGACCGCACCCGGTAGATTCCCCCTGTTCTGAGTATTTACATTTGGGACTACGGATCGGTATTTCGGGAGATCCCTTCGCATTATGAGTTGGACTACGGGATGGTTGTGACGACCCGTCCAGTCGTCTCATGAGTTACCCCTCTGTTTTCCCTATTTCTGCTTCTTTATGCTTTGTTTATCCGTCTTACGTGGTATCGGGATGGTCGGATCGAGTTCGGAAAGGATTTGATAAGGTTTGAGACACTTAGTCTCTTTAGAGTGAGTTTAAGTTGGAAAAGTCAACCGGATGTTGACTTATATCTTAGAGGGCTCGAATGTGAGTACTGATGGTTTGGTTAGCTTCGGGAGCTGATTTGTGACTTAGTAGCATGATCAAAATGAATTTTGGAGGTTCGTAATAGATTTAGGCATGAATTGGCGAAGTTGACATTTTGACGATTTTTGGTTAGTAGGCGAGATTTTGATATAGGGGTCGGAATGGGATTCCGAGAGTTGCAGTAGTTCCGTTGTGCTATTTGGGATGTGTGTGCAAAATTTTATGTCATTCGAACGTGGTTTGGTTGGGTTTTTGATCAAAAGCATAATTTGGAAGATTAGGAAAATTGGCTTGAATCCGATGTATTTTGGTTGATTTGATGTTGTTTGAGGTATTTTGAAGATTGGTACACGTTTGAATAAGGTTTTGGGATATGTTTGTGCTTTTGGTTGAGGTCTAGGGGGCCTCGGGATGATTTCGGATGGGTAACGGAGAAGTTGGAAATTTGTTGCAACTGCTGAAGGTGCTGCTTCTGGTATTTCCGCACCTGCGGATTGGGGACCGCAGGTGCGATAACGCAGGTGCGATAAGGGAGGTCGCAGAAGCGGATAGTTCTGAGGGAGTCAGGAACCGCATAAGCGGTGAGTTGAACCGCATCTGCGATGTCGCAAATGCGGATGAGGGATCGCAGAAGCGGAAAATAGAGAGTTAAGTGACTTCCGCAGAAGCGGAGAAATAACCGCAAAAGCGGGTATTGGGCCGCAGATGCGAAAAGTTCTGGGCAAAAAGTATAAATTGTGGCCTTCGTGAATTTTGAGCTATTTCACCATTTTTATCTCGGCTTTGGAGCTTTTTGAACGATTTGAAAGAGGGTTTTCGAGGGAACTTCATTGAGGTAAGGAATTTGGACTTAAAACTCATTCCCATGCTATTATTTCACGGATTAGAGCTAGAAATCATGGAAATTAAGGGAGAAAATTGGGGAAACTAGGGCTTGGAAACTTGGACCTTTGCTTGGGGATTTAAAAGACCATTTGAGGTCGGATTTCAGAACTTTTGATATGTATGAACTCGTGAGGAGATAAGGAATCTGTTGATGTAAAAATTATTGAATTCTGAGATGTGGGCCCAGGGGTCGGGTTTTGGTTATTTCGGGATTTGTGCCAATTATTGATTGTTTTCGCTTGGGCTTTGTTCCCATAGCATATTTTGACGTCCTCGTTCTGATTTTTGATAGATTCGACACGAGCAGAGGTCGATTCGAGGGGCAAAGGCATCACGAGCTAGAAATTTGACCGGTTCGAGGTGAGTAATGATTGTAAATGATGTTCTGAGGGTTTGAAACCCCGGATTGCACATCGTAGTGCTATATTGAGGTGAGGCACACACTTGATGACGAGCGTGGGGTCGTGCACTATTGGGTATTGTGACTTGGTCCGTCCCGATTGATGATTTTACCGCGTATTTGACTGAAATCTATTTGCTATCATCATTATTTGGGCTGAATGCCATATTTGGGCTTCGTGCCAACTATTTGAACCCTTCGGGGATTTCTATTGGTATTTTCCCACTATTTTGACTTTATACTTGAACTCAGTCATGTTATATTTCACTGTTTTTCGTACTCAGCCAGGTTTACTTTGTTTAAACACTTATATGATCTTTTAAATGATATTTTGGGTTGAGAAACATGTTTTACTACTGCCCGAGTGGCTTGTGAGGATTTTTGACTGAGTAAGGCCGAGGGCCTATGTTGTGAGGGAACATTTGATACTGATTATGAGGCCAAGGGCCTGAGATTTGTACGCCACGAGGTGGCTTGATTGATATGAGGCCGAGGGCCTAGTGATGATGCCACGAGGTGGCTTGATATTGCCCTTGGGCCGTAAGGGGTCCCTCCAGGAGTCAGCACACCCCAGTGAGCGCGGGTATCCATTGTGATATGAGATTGAGCCCAAGGGGCTGGTATTGTTCTATATGATTGCCCGAGGGGCTGGTACTATTCTGAGATGTTGCCCGAGGGGCAGATTTATTGATACTGTGCCCGAGGGGTGAGCCTTTCTGTGTTTACTTTTCATAATTGACTGTCAATTATCTGCTTAATTATTGAAAAAAGCTTTTTATGAAATTATATTTGAGTTAAAAGATTTTACCTATCTTTCACTGGTTTACTGTTTTAATTGTTTTACTGCTTCATTATAGAATACTTTGTGCCTTACGTGATTTCTTGCTTTCAGTCTTTATTTACATTTGTTACTCACGGATTTGGAGTACTCATTTTACTCCCTGTACCCCTGTGTGCAGATTCAAGCGTTGCTGATCCTGCCAGTGCGAGTTGAGAGCTCCCGCGGACATTCGGAGTTCACGAGGTAGCCGTTTGAGGTCCGCTGTCTCATGTTTCTCCCTCTTTATCATTTCTATATCTTATCAGACAGTTGTAATAGTTTTGTACTTTTCAGACTTGTATTAGGTTTTATAGATGTTCATGACTAGTGACACCCCGGTATCAGGGTGTGTTGGGTTGTTCTTTTGCGTATTTATGATTTATCTTCTACTTTGGATTATTTATTCATATTTAGACTGTTTCTAAATGCTAAATTGTTAATAATTGGAAAAAAATGGGAAGTGTCGGCTAGCCTTGTCCTCACGAGAGGTGCCATCACGACCGGGTCCGGGGTTAGGGTCATGACAAGTTGGTATTTGAGCCTAGGTTACATAGGTCTCACGAGTCATGAGCAGGTTTAGTAGAGTCTCGCGGATCGGTACAGAGACGTCTGTATTTATCCTCAAGAGGCTGCAAAACCTTTAGGAGAAACTTCATATTCTTGAAATTCTTGTCTTGCAAATTTGTTGATCCGAATACTAAACTTCTGTTATTCTATTTTCTCATAGATGGTGAGGACACGCGCTATCGGTCAGGATGGACGACCACCAGTACCACCAGCTGTGGCCACCAAAGGCCTAGGACGCGGTCATGGTCGTGGTAGAAGCAGAGCAGCGAGGGAAGCACCTGTAGATCCACCAGCTGCCCCTGTTCAGGATTAGGTCCTAGTTATGGACGCTCCAGTAGCACCAACTCAGGCACCAGCTATGCCCATTGTGATTCCGGGTTTTCAGGAGGCCTCGGCTCAGA
Organism: Nicotiana tabacum; assembly: GCF_000715075.1. NCBI lineage: Eukaryota > Viridiplantae > Streptophyta > Magnoliopsida > Solanales > Solanaceae > Nicotiana > Nicotiana tabacum. The sequence goes on from NC_134099.1 coordinate 82,757,858, forward strand.
TCTTATTAGTTTGCACTGGCCTAGCTCAGGCGGTTTTAGCCATTACAGTCGCAGCTACTTCTCAGGCCGAGGGAGGCAATCAGACTCCCGCCGCTCGCACACCTGAGCAGGTTGTGCAGGGACTTCAGACGCCGAGGGCACACCCCAGCCCAATCGGTTGTAGTTGCTCAGGACTATGTAGTTCCTGCTTTGCTGGAGGATGAGCAACGTAGGTTGGAGAGGTTTGGTAGACTGCAGCCTCCGACCTTTAGTGGTGCAGAGGGTGAGGATGCCCAGATTTTCTTGGATACGTGTCAGAGGATGCTTCGTACAACAGGTATTCCAGAGACCAGCGGGGTCGCTTTCACTACTTATCAGTTTTTGGGAGCTGCCTTTACTTGGTAGGAGGCTTTTGAGAGGCGTAGTCTTGTTGGTGCAGCACCACTTACCTGACAACAGTTCTCCGTTCTCTTTCTCGAGAAGTATGTGCCGCAGTCTCGTAGAGAGGAGCTGCGTAGGCAATTTGAGTGGTTGCGTCAGGGGGAGATGACCATGTCGCAGTATGAGTTGAGGTTCTCCGATTTAGCTCGTCATGCCATTGGGTGGTTCCGACAGATAGAGAGAGGATTAGGAGGTTTGTTGATGGCCTCACTTATCATCTTCGTATTCTCATGACCAGGGAGAGGGTGATTGGTACTACTTTCGAGGAGGTTATGGATATTGCCCATGAGATTGAGTTTGTTTGTCGCCAGAAGCGAGAGGAGAGGGAGGCCAAGAGGCCTCGAGGATTTGGTAGTTACAATGTTGCTCCTTCGAGAGGTCAGTTTCAGCACGGTAGAGGCCGTCCATTCAGGCATGCTCAGCCAGCTCGCCCAGGTTATCGTGGGGCATCGTCGGGTCATGGTTCTCATAGTTCTCATCAAGTCCAGTCATCACTTAGTGCCTTTCCAGCTCAGAGTTCGTCCCGTGCTCTATCAGCCTAGGGCTCTTCTATGCCGAGTGCATATGCTAGTCACTTCGGTGCGATGAGTTCCCTTCAGTACCCTTCTCTAGCAACTGGGAGTTGTTATGAGTGTGGAGAGATGGATCACATATGGAGGCAATGTCCTCGTCGTTTTGCTAGTTCATCTCACGCCAGTTGCTTCATTACCACCCACCCAGCCAGCTAGGGGTGGAGGTTAGTCAGCTAGGGGTCGCCCCAGAGGGGGAGGTTAATCAGGGGGCGATTAGGCCCGTTTCTATGCACTTCTAGGCAGACCTGATCCTATTGCTTCAGATGCTGTTATTACAACTATTGTTTCAGTCTGCCATCATACTTTGCTCGTTATATGGGTACGCCCCGTAAGTTTCTTGCTTCACCTGTTCATGTATCTACCCCGGTGGGCGATACTGTTGTTGTAGACCATGTGTACCGGTCGTGTGTGGTGACTATTGGGGGTCTGGAGACCCGTGTGGACCTTTTGTTATTGTTTATGGTGGATTTCGATATCATTTTGGGTATTGATTGGCTATCTCCGTGTTGTGCTATTCTGGACTGTCATGGTAAGACAGTCACATTGGCCATACCGGGTGTGCCACGGATCGAGTGGTGAGGTGTGACCGATTATGTTCCTAGTAGAGTGATCTCATTCTTGAAAGCCCAGCGTATGGTTGGGAAGGGTTATCTTTCATATCTAGCCTTTGTGAGGGATGTCGGTGTTGAGACTCCCAGTATTGATTCTGTTCTAGTTGTGAGGGATTTTTCCGATGTGTTTCCTGTAGACTTGCCGGGCATGCCACCAGACAGGGATATTGATTTTGGTATTGACCTGGTGCCGGGCACTCAGCCCATTTCTATTCAGCCGTATCGTATGGCACCAGCGGAGTTGAAAGAGTTAAACGAGCAACTTCAGGAACTCCTCGATAAGGGGTTCATAAGGCCTAGTGTGTGTCGCGCCCCCTTTTTCCCTCTTCGCATAAAAAAATCGGGTTTATGACATTTTAGGTATGGGACAACTCATTCCTTTTGGGAACTGGGTTTGCGTTTGAAGAGTCACCACCTAATAATTTAAGGTGCATTAGGACACCTATAAGGATTCATTTCTAAGTTTGATAACCAGAGATAGGGTAATGGCTTGAAATTATCTTAAGGGGAAGGTGTTAGGCACCCCTCAAGATCCACTAGTATGGTTCCCGGCCAAACAGTTCTTGTAAATTTTGTACAATTAGCAGATAGACAAATATAGGCTCAAATAATAGGGGATTTATGTTTGAACACATAACAATTTAATAAAAAATTATTAAAAGGCGAATTTTGAAAAGGAGTTACAGTTCTACAAATACTTGAGAGTATAAAAGGAGGGGGGTCCTAGGTTTATTTATAATATGGATCACATCAATGCGATACCCGGTATGACACTCCTCAGAAGAGGGGATACACGTGGTATTAGGGCACCAGTCATCATATCCATATCTACCCTTCCCACCCGTTAAGGTATTAAAGCACGGATTGCTCTCGACCTCTATTGCATACTATTACCCGTCCCATTCCTATCAGTCCCGGAGGGATTTAGGACTACTATTCCTATAACAGGGAGGATTTTAGGCTGACTCTTGGTTTTTAAAGGTAAAAAGTCTAAGGCGACATACAAAACACGTACGACTACATATTGAGGGAACATATAAACAACTAAGAGTCTCATATATACCTCCTCAAATAAAGCACATAAATAGCATGACTTAAACATATTTAGGGTCAGAATTTAAAGGTACTAAGGCAGGGTGCTTTAATTGTTGAAGCAGACCATATTTATTACATAACTCAGATAAGAAGTCCGAATTAGGCCTTCCTGCTGGTTGTAGCAGTGCTAATTAAACAAAGGCTAGTTCAGTTTTATTAAGCAATTACAGGCTTGCCTAAGTATGTATTGGTGATGTCCTATAAACATGATATCTATTACTGATTAAGAAGGCATCAGAACAGTGGTTAATTTCAAAACAGGCATTTTGGATCCTATAGGCATGTTTTCTAAACTGTAGTAATTAAAAGAGTAGGTTGCTTAAACTAATTCAGAACAGTACGAGTCAACCTGATTTTTAACTAAACTGGTTTTAGATCCTATATACATGATCTCTATTATAGCTGATTTTAATTCCTACAGACATGGTATCTAAGTATTAAAGGCTGATTTTGATCCTATAAGCATGGTATCTATTTGAATATGTAGTGAAGTAGGCAGGATTTATTTGATTAAAGCGAGATTCCTATAGGCATGATTTCTATTAAAATGAATTTTAATCCTTGGGCATGATCTCTATTTGTGTGAAAGTAAATCATGAAATACTTGAATTAAAATAGAGCAGATCCTACAAGCATGGTGTCTAAGTGTGAAAACATGCAAAACTTGAATTAGAACAGAACAGATCCTATAGGCATGTTCTCTACCCTTCTAATAGCTAAAACATGCATAATTACCCCATCCCTTTTCACTAGCCAACCCCAATATCTGTTATAAAATTATAGACCAAATACAGAATTACATCAAAAAAGTGTAAAATGAGAAGTTACAACCATAGGAAGCCTGATTCTGACTTCCTCTTTGAGTTATGGAATAAACCACCTCAAATGCCACTTGTTTCAAAGCCTTTCTCAGACCTGGGTGTGTTAAAGTCCCTAAAGGTCTCAAGGGAACCCGGGCAGTGCTTACACCCAGGTTTGCCTAACCAAATAGAGATGAGTGCGGTGTGGAAGGGCCAACTCTTATGTGTTCAAGTTCAGAGGGAGCTCAAGGGTCCCAAGGCAAGGCTCACATGAGAGAGGCAGAACCTAGGTCCTAAGAATATAGTGGAAATGCAGAACATAGAGATTTATTTAAAACTAGATTGAGAATAGTAAGTGGTAAGGGTGATTTGAAAACAGTAGTAGTAAAACTCAAACTACACAGAATCAGCAGTTACACAAAGGGGTCAGGGGTTTTGGGATTACATTGCACGCAGCATATGACCCCAGAAAGGGTCAGGTTTGGTCATGTACAACAAGTGATGATGATGGCATGCCCACAAACCAGCCAGAGAACACAAACACATAGGGGGATATGGAGGTTTGGGATTCATAAGTCAGCAAATCACATAACAAGTGACTGACAGAGTGCATACTTAAGGGAAAACATTAATTTAGAAGGGGAGGGAGCAGATTACAACATGCTTAGTAATGTAACTTGATTGCATAAACATAAACAGAAGTAGGAAAGGGTGAAGGAAACTGAAACAACTAAAGAAACATGTTGTCGTTGGTGCTTGAAGATTAACTAGGACATACCAATAGAGAAACAAAGTGCAGAAAGGAAAAGTAAGCAAAAATTCCACAGTCTAGCCTTGGCTTTCAGCCAGCTAGACAAAGTAGTAACACAAGTAGTAGTAGAGAAAAGAGAGAAAGTTTTGAGTGTAAGTGAGTGTTCTTGAACTCAATTGTTCGTCTTTGAAAGAAAAGAGGGTATGTATTTATAGTTTTGAAAACAGGTAAAGAATAAGGTAATAAGTAAAGTCTTAACACAAACACGGAAACAATCACAAGTCAGAATCAATTACCACAAGTGATTTCCTTTAATTAAGGAATCACTGTTTAACGGGTAGCATCAAGTCTACTTAAGAAAGAAAATCAGTTTGGGGACAGATTGATTATTGCCATAAAAGGGGCAGTAAAAGCATGAAACAAACAATCAAGTCTAAGTACAAAATATGCTTATTTTGGGAATGGATTCAGCAAGGTAAAACATCACAGTAAAGGGAAATGAATCAATTAATTTTAAACAGGCGAGTAAAATTAGGGTTCATAAATGAAAAGCTTCTGTAATCAGTCATAAAATTGAGATCAAGCAAGGAAGAAACTTTAGCATATAAATAGAGCGAACATGAACATCAGACATGCGAGGCCAAACATATTGGCAAAAGAGATAGCACAAACATACAATAGTGGCAGAAATAAGCTAGGATTCAGTAGAGACCAGAGTCAAGTAGTCGGGGCTCACACGAATTAGCCAAAGCAAAGAAGAGAGTCAAAAATAAGTAAAGGTCTCATAGTACCAGGTGAGGAAACCTTTTGAGAAGTTAGGGTTTTAACAATAGTCGAGTTAAAAAGATAGTAAAACTCAGAATGATTAGATAAGTCACATAAAGAAAAGAGAGTCTGAAACAAGGAACCTTTAATCGAGTCAAATATACATTCAAACAAGCAGTCTCAGTTTTCCACAATAATCGAGTTTAAAAGATGGTAAAACTCAGAATCAAATAAGTCAAACAAGAACGAAGAACTTAATCGAAGTACACATTTAAACAAATAATTTGAAAACGCAGATAAGACTAAAAGGAACTAGGGTTTTAAACATGCTGACTCAAGTAGAAGGAAAGCATAAACAGGTAACATAGCAAAATCATGAAACAACACAAAAATCAGGGAAGAGATCTTTAAAAGATAGGTTAAGAGAAGCCCTAATCGGAAAATGAAGAGTCATTTTGAAAGAAAAGTTTGAAGAACCTTCGAGAAAGAACTTAAGAAATTCATAGTAAGTACAGATCTAAGGTAGATCTGAAAGAAAATTGAAAGACCTTAAAGGTTAAGGTTTCGGAAAACCCAGAAAAGGTGAGAAAGACCTTGAAAGTTACCGATCTAACCAGGAAAGTCAAGGACCTGCCTTGAAAGGCCATGAATTGCCGGAGAAAGGCCATGAACAGAAGTCGAGCAAGGACTGAACCAGATCCCTTCGAGGTTTGGCCATGAAACCGTAGAAACAATCACCCAAGAGCCATAGGAGGCTGATACACATCTCAAATGACCATGAGCGGCCATGGATTAGGTAGGGGTTGAGGTAGATTAGAGTGGAATTAGATGGCGGCAACTAGGGTTCATAAGGGATTTCTGAGAGAGTTGAGAGAGAAGAGGGATTCAAGGGCGACTTTTGTTGAAGAATGAAGGGTAAGGGGTCGTTTAAGGTTAAAAATGGTCAGGGGGAACGGTGGCCGTTGATCTAAATGATCAACGGCCTAGATTTAAAAGGATAGGTGGGGAATCCGGGTTTGGGTTGGTTTAATTGGGTTGGGGTCGGGTTTAATTGAAATTGGGCCGGGAAATTGGGTCTGATTTGAGGTTTAATTTAGGCTAGAATTTAAATACCAATAGGCTATTATTTAAATAACCAATTTCCCCCTCTTTAAATTATAAAAAATAGTAAATAAATTTTTGAAAATAAATTAAAAGCACTAAAATGATTTATAACATATAATTATTAATTTAAAAATACATGACTTAATTTTATGAATATAAAATACGATTGAATCTTTAAAGGGCTAATCTTGTAATTATATGCAATTTATCTTAACAAATACTAAATAAATATGTAAAAATTTGCAAAAATTACCTTAGCTGTATTTTAGCATAAATATAAAATTCCAACAAATGAATTACCAAAATAATAATTTGGAAATAATTATTGGGTTTTTTATGGACATAAGAGGGAAATAAATTGATTTGAAAACCTTTAAAAATTATGAAAAAATAATAAGACATTTGGATATGCTTACATATGCACATATATGCTATTTTGAAGGTATATTGAAAATATATAGGGAAAAATTAGGTAACAACAACTGCCCTTCTTTAACCAGGAAGGATGAACGAGTTGTCGGGTAAAGATATGATGGCCAATTTTGACCGAGTGAAATAGTTTGAAGAGGTTTAGGCTGCACCCTGGCTTTTGAGCTGCCTACATATCCCTGGGTTTATAGGAATTAGGCCATATGTAGTTCAGTATCCATCAGCGGAGTATGCCGATGGAGGCTTTTTCAAGAACGGACGCAATATCTAGGGCTAGGTGAGTGGGTGGCTTGTGGGAATGGGTAAGGTTTGATATGCTGCGGTAACTGGAGCGGGGCCACTCCTGCTGGGATGGTCGTTGCTTGATATTTTACCTGCAATTAGAAATAATATAAGCGTATTTTGTGCATAAATTTAGACATGATGCAAATTTCCGTCGGACCATGAATGTTGTCTTTGGACGATTAGGGTGACATCCTTAGATCATGATGTCCCGGGCCATGAAGCGTATGATAAAGGATTTGTAGGCCATGAAGTGATGCTGTCGGGCTATGGGGATGGTGCCTCCGAACCATTATTCCTTTGAATAATGATATGCAAAAGATTGAAAGGGATCCTTAGGCCATGACATGGTGTTCTTGGGCTATGAAGATGGTGCCTCCGAACGATGATGCCTTTGGGTAATTTGGAGATCTTTCAGCCCATGAGATGTAGTATGAGGCGGTCTTTCAGCCCATAAGATGCAGTATGATGCGGACAAGACAGAGCTTAGTCTTGCGAATTGAAGGGCAGAGCTTAGCCCATAAGATAAATGAAATAAATGCTTGAGATAATGCTTAGCTTCGAAGAAAATTAGAGGCGAAGCTTAGCCTCGGAAGGCAGAATGATAGCCTTATGCAAAAATGCAAATACGGAGAAAGGTAGAGTTTAACCTCGGAAGGCAGAATGGTAGCCTTATGCAAGAATGCAGATGGAGACAATGTTTAGTCTCGGAAGGAAGAATGGTAGCCTTATGCAAGTTGGAAGGTAGAATAGTATCCTTATGCAATGCAAATGGAGATGGAGGTAAAGCTTAACCTAGGAAGGCAGAATGGTAGCCTTATACAAGAATGCAGATAGAGACAACGTTTAGTCTCGAAAGGCAGAATGGTAGCCTTATGCAAGTTGAAAGGAAGAATAGTAGCCTTATACAATGCAAATGCAGATGGAGGTAAAGCTTAACCTAGGAAGGCAGAATGGTAGCCTTATGCAAGAATGCAGATAGAGACATCGTTTAGTCTCGAAAGGCAGAATGGTAGCCTTATGCAAGTTGGAAGGCAGAATAGTAGCCTTATGCAATGCAAATGCAGATTGAGGTAGAGCTTAACCTCGGAAGGCAGAATGGTAGCCTTATGCAAGAATGCAGATGGAGACAACATTTAGTCTCGGAAGGCAGAATAGTAGCCTTATGCAAGAAATAAAATGACAAATGGTAGTAGAGCTTTTTTAGTTGATAGCAGTTTGCGATGTCGTGATTACAGAGAGCATTATGATAGACGGAACATCACTGGTGTATGTTGATAGCAAATGTAACGGTTCAGAGAGTCGTGTTCCTGAATAATGTTTGTCCATGAGAGTATAGTATGTTTAATGATTTTGCAATCCTGGTGCTTGCATCCAAAGAAAAATCATGAGTTTTGTAGAGGGGGGAGGTTAGCTCGTATCCTCGCTAGCTTTGCTTGTCCTGCTCGGCTTTGATCTAGTGATACTGTACGTATCGTTAGGGTAGCGTTGATAAACAAAGCAATTTCAGTAATAAACATGCATTGTTTCGTAAAAATATGACATAAGTGTATAATTACGAAATAACTTTTAGATGAACCGACGATTGTGACGTGGCTCAGGACATTGCGACCTCTCTAGCTATGGAATTTTGAGGGTCCCCCTCAAAATTATGCCCTAGTTTGATGAGTTGACGTTTCTGACTGCTGCTCGCGGTGATTGGCTGAAATTACTTCGGAATTTTGAGGGTCCTCCTCAAAATTCTACCCTAGTTTCCAACTGTGGGGGGAAATGAAAATTTTATTGCATTGTGACCGAACCCATAGGACTGCCTACGTATCCTCTCTTAAAAGGGAATCAGGTCAGGCGTAGTTCAAATTACATCATATAAGGAAAGCATAAAGATTACACATAGTAACTCTTGACTGCATCTGAATTGATCGGCTTCGGCCAGACTTCCCCGTCCATCTCTGCAAGTATGAAGGCTCCTCCTGTTAGAACCCGGTGAACCATGTATGGGTCCTGCCAGTTGGGAGATAACTTCCCTTTGGCTTCATCTTGATGCAGAGAAATTTTCTTTAACACCAGCTGCCCCGGTGTGAACTGTCTTGGCTTGACTCTTTTGTTGAAGGATCTGGACATTCTGTTCTGGTAGAGTTGACCATGGAAAACTGCATTCATTTTCTTTCTGTCTATAAGGGCTAGTTGCTCATAACGACTTTTCACCCATTTTGTGTCGTCGAGCTCAGCTTTCTGTATGATCCTTAGGGAAGGAATTTTTACCTCAACGGGAATAACAGCCTCTGTACCGTAAACCAACATATAGGGGGTTGCCCCGGTTGATGTACGGACTGTGGTGCGATACCCCAATAGATCAAATGATAACTTTTCGTGCCACTTTTTATGCTTTTCTATCATTTTCCTCAATATCGTCTTGATATTCTTGTTGGCGGCTTCTATAACTCCATTCATTTGAGGTCTATAGGTTGTGTAATTCTTATGTTTAATCTTGAAGGTTTCACACATAGCTTTCATCAAGTCACTGTTGAGGTTGGAGCCATTATCCGTAATGATTGACTTTGGAATCCTGAATCGACAAACAATGCGGTCACGAACAAAGTCTGCCACGACTTTCTTAGTCACTGCTCTGTACGATGCTACTTTGACCCATTTGGTGAAATAGTCGATGGATACCAGGATAAACCGGTGTCCGTTGGAAGCGGCAGGCTTAATTGGTCCAATGACATCCATTCCCCAGGCGGCTAACGGCCACGGTGAGCTTGTTGCATTAAGCTTATTTGGAGGTGCTTTTATCATGTCTGCATGTAATTGACAGCAGTGGTATTTCTGGACATACTGGATGCACCCCGTTTCCATGGTCATCCAAAAGTAACCTACTCGGAGTATCTTCTTTGCTAATACAAAACCATTCATATGGGGACCGCAGGTCCCGGCATTTATTTCCTCTTGTAGCCTGGATGCTTCTTTTGCATCGACACACCTTAGTAATCCCAAATCGGGAGTCCTCCTATACAGGACTCCTCCGTTGTGAAAGAAGTTGTTGGACAATCTCCGAAGTATGCGTTTCTAAGTAGGATTTACAAGCTCTGGGTACTCTCCTTTTACCAAATATTCCTTGATGTCATGAAACCAGAGCTTTCTGTCTACTTCTTCTTCAACATGGTCATAGTAAGCTGGTTGATCATGGATCTTTACTGGAATGGGGTCAATGAAATTTTTGTCTGGATGTTGTATCATAGATAACAGGGTAGCCAATGCATCGGCGAACTCATTTTGGACTCTGGGAACATGTTGGAACTCCGTCTTCGTGAACCTCTTTCTCAATTCCTGTACATGATGCAGATACAGGAGTATCTTGGAGTTCTTGGTTTCCCATTCTTCTCGTACCTGATGTATAAGCAGGTCTGAATCTCTAATTACTAGTAGCTCTTGAATATTCATGTTAATGGCCATCTTGAGCCCTAGGATGCAAGCTTCATATTCGGCCATGTTGTTGGTGCACGGGAACCTGAGTTTGGCGGCCACCGGATAATGCTGACCGGTTTCTGATACTAGGACTGCTCCTATGCCAACTCCTTTGAAATTCACTGCTACATCGAAAAACATTCTCCAACCATCATAAGGTTCTGTAATGTCTTCTCATATGAATGATACCTCTTCATCAGTAAAGTACATTTTTAGGGATTCATATTCTCCATCCACGGTATTCTCAGCAAGGTGGTCTACCAGTGCTTGTCCCTTGATCGCTTTTTGAGTTACGTAAACAATGTCGAACTCACTCAACAGGATTTGCCACTTGGATAGCTTGCTAGTGGTCATGGGCTTCTGAAAGATGTACTTCAAAGGATCCATCCTTGATATGAGATATGTAGTATAGTCACAGAAGTAGTGCCTCAGCTTCTGAGCTACCCAAGTCAGAGCACAACAAGTGCATTCCAACAGAGAATACTGGGCCTCGTACGAGGTAAACTTCTTACTGAGATAATAGATGGTATGCTCCTTCCTCCCCGTTTCATCATGCTGCCCCACAACCGAAAGCTCCATCCAATACTGCAAGGTAGAGTAATAAGGGTCTACCTGGCTCAGGTGGGACCAAGACTGGTGGTATTGACAAGTACTCCTTGATTCTGTCGAAGGCCTTTTGGCAGTCATCAGTCCATTTGGTAGAGGCATCCTTCTTCAACATTTTAAAGATTGGTTCACAAATAACTGTAGACTGTGCTATGAATCGGCTGATGTAGTTGAGCCTTCCCAAGAAACTCATCACATCCTTCTTGTTCTTTGGTAGTGCCAGTTCTTGAATAACTTTGACTTTTGATGGATCCATTTCTATTCCTCGGTTACTCATAATAAACATAAGTAATTTTCCAGCGGGAACCCCAAATGCGCACTTCGCGGGATTCAATTTCAGGTTGTACCTTCGCAATCTATTGAAGAATTTCCTCAAATCTTCCATGTGATCAGTGGCCTTATTGGACTTGATGATGACATCATCTACATATACCTCTATCTCCTTGTGTATCATATCGTGGAAAATGGTAGTCATTGCCCTCATGTAGGTAGCCCCCGCATTCTTTAGGCCGAACAACATCATCTTGTAACAGTACATTCCCCACGGTGTAATGAAAGCCGTTTTCTCAGCATCTTCCTCATCCGTCCAGATCTAATGATACCTCGCGAAACAATCTACAAATGACTGCAGCTCATGCTTGGCACAATTGTCAATTAGGATGTGTATATTTAGCAAAGGGAAGTCGTCTTTCGGACTGGCCCGGTTGAGATCCCGGTAATCGACACAGACTATGACCTTCCCATCCTTCTTTGATACTGGCACAATGTTGGCTAACCATGTCGGGTATTTTACTACCCTGAGAACCTTAGCTTTGACCTGCTTGGTGACTTCTTCCTTGATTTTCAAAATCATATCAGGCTTGAACTTTCTGAGTTTTTGTTTCACCGGTGGACATGTCGGATCGGTTGGTAGTTTGTGAGCCACAATAGATGTACTCAGATTAGTCATGTCATCATACTACTAGGCGAATATGTCCTCGTATTCCTTTAGAAATTTTGTGTATTCCTTCTTTTCTGATGGCGATAAGTGAACGCTTATTCGTGTTTCCTTGACATTTTCTGTGTCTCCCAAGTTAACAATTTCTGTCTCATCCAGTTTGGACTTAGGTATATTCTCAAAGTTCTCAACTTCTTTGACAATCTCATTTGGTATGTCATCTTCCTCTGAATCAACGTCCATTTGTTGCGTTGTCTCATTGCATGTCACAGTCATTGGTTCATCAAGATAAGTAATAGTAATGTTGTATATGTAAAGTAATGAGAGAAAAATAATAATGAGTGTTGATTCATAAGAAAAGTCAAAATGCTTTAATAAATTGCATAACTATTTTGAACATTGCAGATCTTATCGTGGGAATTGAAAATGCGAAAAGAAAATCATTTAGTAAATAAAACAGTGCATGATACTTGTTTTAGCCTTGCTACCCCGAGGCTCATCGGGCTCTGGTTGTCCTGATGGTCCAGTTATTGAGGTTTACCCCTATGCTCACAGCGTGTATGGAAGGGCCTTCCTCCCCCTCCTCCTCAAGAACAACACAACAGTCTATGCCATTGTCTTTTAGGAACAAATTCTTCATTGCTGTAAGTGCTTCTTCTTCGTCTGACCCATAAACAATGTCGGTCTGTTGGAAAGTCTGCTCCAGATGTGGTATTAGCTACTCCAAGGGATAGTAAGGACCGTGCCATGGTGGCAACCAGTTGTTGAATTATTCCCAAGTGTAGTCATATCCCAAACTGAAGGTAGTGCCATGCTTCTTGAGTTTTATAGGCTTAGCGATTCCTTGGAGGTTCTTGCCAAGCCCCTTGCTAGGTTCGTACCCACTCTAATTCAGTATACTCTCGATGTTTTTATCAGACCATTTGTCTTTGTTAACAAAATTTACCCATTCAATATGGTGGTTAGTCTCTCCACCTAGCTTCCCTCTTTCTTCGATTACCGGAATGGTCTGGCGACTGTATATAGGGTTGCTACCGTCGCCGTGAATGATCACTTCCTGGTGATTCTATTCAAATTTTACTGCCTGATGCAGTGTTAATGCTACGGCCCCAGCAGCATGAATCCATGGCCGTCCCAATAGCAGGTTGTAAGATGCTGGCATGTCTATCATCTGGAAATCGACATCGAACCATGTTGGCCCTATCTGCAGGCATAGGACAATCTCACCAATGGTGGATCTATAGGAACAGTTGAAGGCTTTCACATTTATAGCTCCATCTTTTATCTCGTGTAGTCCTTTACCCAACTTCTTAAGTGTTACCAGCGGACAAATATTGAGACTGGAACCTCAATCGATCAGGATTCTGGTGATGAAATAAACTTCGCATTGCACGGTGATGTGCAGTGCCGTGTTATGCCCCATCCCTTCAGGTGGCAGCTCGTCTTCATGAAAGGTGATATTATGGCTTTCCTGCACTTGTCCTACCATGTTAGCCATTTCCCCTGCCAATGATGTTACTTGGCACATATGCTTCACTTAGTACCTTTAACAGAGCATTCTTGTGTGCCTCAGAATTTTGTAGCAAATCAAGAATGGAGATTTGCACTGGTGTTTTGTTCAACTGGTCGATGACCGAGTATTCCTTGGCCTATATCTTTCTCCAAAGATCGTCTAGACCCGTCTCGATGAGGGGTGACCGATTGGAGGCCTGCTTGCTTGACTCAGCTAGATGTTTAGGGGTATAGACTCTACCAGTTTTTGTCATAGCCTGTGCTGCAACAGTCTCTTTGAACCTGACCTTGCCCTTCCTCCTTGCCTCGGCTGTATAGTCTTAGGGTACAACTTTTGTATGGAATGGTATCATGGTCGACATTGACACTAGGATCGGCGTGGCTATCCTTACTCTAAACGGAACGTGTGCCTTGGGTGGCAAAACTGCAACTTCGAATGGTGCGAGTGCATTAGCCGGAGACATGAATTTGACCTCAATCAGTGCTGGTGTCTTAGCAGATGACGTTGCTTCAAAATCAAGTGGCACATACATATTTACCTCAATGTCCTCAGATGGTTGAATCTGGACTATGATTGGATTTAGAGTAACTGTTGGCTTCTTTGGGTCATCGCCTTCTGCGATCAACCCGATTGATCCCTCGGGCTCCCAGTCATCTTCTATTTCAATCATGTGGATACCTCCACCCTTATGGTCTAGCAAAGGTTTGTTGCGGACATTTGGCGCGGGTTCCTTTGCCACAATAATCTTGTTATCAATTAAGGACTGGATTTTGCCTTTCAGAGAGCGGCATTCATCGATGGTGTGCCCTTTCATAACAGAGTGGTATGTACAGGATTTGTTTAGGTTAACCCACTGAGAAGGGTTCTCAGGGATCACAGTAGGGATGAGGGTGACATAACCAGCAGCTTTGAGTCTCTCGTACAACTGGTCAATGGGTTCGGCAATGGCTGTATATTGTTTGGGAGGTTTGCGATCAAAATTAGGTCGAGGTCTAGGGAAGTTTTGGCGTGCAGGAGGTGATTGATAGTGGGATGGTTGAGCATTATAGGTTTTGTAGACATGAGTGGGTTAAGAGTATCTGGGTGAAGTAGGTTGATATGTGGGAGGTGGAGGTGAATGACAAATTGGTGGTAAGGGTGCTTGGTAGTTCAGAGTTGGCTGATATGTGAGTGAAGGTGTTGGGTAAGTTTAGTATTTGATGGGAGATTTGGTCCTTTGTGCAACCATCACGGCCCCTACATCCCTTTTCTTAGACACACCACCAGACTGCAAGGCCTTATTTGTAGCTTGCAAGGCCTCGAAGTTTGTAACCATTCTTCTTTTGATACCCTCTTAAATTCTTTCACCCAGTTTGATAATGTCGGAGAACTTGTGGCTCTCGATCATTATCAGTCGTTCATAATACTGCGGGTCCTAAGCCCGGACAAAGAATCTATTCATCTGTTCCTTCTCTAAGGCAGGTCTGACCTTAGTGGCTTTGGACCTCCAGCGAGTAGCATACTCACGAAACGTTTCTGTAGGCTTCTTCTTTATATTCTGAATATAGAACACATCCAGCACATTCTCTGTGTTAAATCTGAACCTATCCATAAAGTTAAATGCCATGCTTACCCAGCTTGACCACTTCTTTGGATCTTGGTTGATGTACCAGGACAACGCATCTCCTTTCAAACTCCTCATGAACAGCTTCATGCGGATCCTCTCGTTTTTCCCTGCTCCAACTAACTTGTCACAGTACGTCCTCAAATGGACCCTTGGATCCCCCTGTACCATCAAACATTTCGAAACTTCAGAGGTTTGTACCCCTCGGGCAGTTCGACATCAGGTTGTATACAAAGATCTTTATAGTTCAGCCCCTCAATTTCTTTACTTTCTTCAACACTCTGTATCCGGCTAGTTAATTTCTTAATTTCCCCAGCTAGATTTCTGATAAGCAGGTCTTTTTCATCAGACTCGGGTGTGTTTGAGATAGGTTGGGTGGAGTGTGGCGTGGTCTCCACATAGATAGGGGCATTATGGTGGCCTGGTGTGTGGGTATGGAAATGGTCATTTGTGGGGTTTTGAGGTTCTAGGATGAGTAATGGAGTGTTGATTGAGATATGGCAGGTGTTGCATTGATTTTTTGGTGGAATAATGTGATGGTGAGGAGCGGGATGGTTCTGTTGCTTTAGGATATTCGGAGGTGTAGGGTTTTGAGTGTTAGGAAAGTTGATATCTGGGATGCTGAGGGAAAATGACAGGCTTGCTAGATTCCGAACCTGATCGAGGTCTTCTTGGAATTTCAACAGCTTTTGTTCAAGTTGGGATACATTCTCCTTAGGAACCTGAGTACCATGGCCATTAGTGGCCTCTACCCGTTCAATTGGATTCTCCTTTCTGACGTTGTTCAAATCTTCCATCTTGCCTTTGTTCTTGTTTTTGACAGGACTAAGAGGAGGAGTGGGTGGAGGGCCCCTGGATCTTGTGGAATAGGATGATTTTGCCAGAGTGCACGAACTAACCTTTGGGGAGGGGAATAATAAAAATAAAAACAAAAGGTAATCAATTTAGAGAGGAACATAAAAAGTGTTGCAGTATTTAAACACACATAGTGCAGAATGTAAAATGTGTCCTAATTTGGGAACCTCTTTGTGCCCGAGGTAGGCCTAGGAACAAATTAATTTGGAGAACTTAGGATGCTAAATGCCTCATTTTATTGATAAAAAGTAGACGAATCCCAAATTGATATTAAATAAACAGGAAATAAAAGTCACTAATGGCCATGGGCCTTATTACAATTTATAAAGCGAAAAGATAAACTCCTATCTATTTGGTCCCAGAAGGACCTTCCCCAGATTCGGCATCCTTGGCTCCGTCGAACAGATTTCCCAACTCGCGAAGTCCTAGCAACAGGTATGCTCTGGCTAGGTGTCCACCTTCGGTCCCTTCAGCATTTTGACAATCTTCGACCCTTTTGAGAAACTTTCTCTCCAATTCCACTATTCCTCATTCCAAGTATCCTAGCTGCTTGTTGGCACTGACAGCCATGTCCTTCCATTCCTCAATCAGCTTCTGGTTGGACTCTTGTATCTGGCGGTGTTCATTTTCGTACTCCTGGATCCTTTTGCGCAGTTGGTTGTATTTGACCTGTGCCTCGGCCCTTTCATCTATAATCTTGTGACCTCGAGCAAACCCTGGCTGGCCCAGACCATCATGATTGTCTTCCAACCAACCGGAGTAGAAAGGAGCACAACTAGCATGATACATGTCTGGTTTGATGGTTTCTCTTCCCATTATGATCTTGCAGTGCTACATATGCTGAGCTTGGCACTTGTAAGGACTATCATCATTCTGGAAGTCAGCCCGAAAATGACTCATCTTGTCGACCCTGGGTATAACTTGCTTCCTACTAGATTGCCTCATAACTTGGAGAGAGACCTAAGGGTATGTTCCTCTCAGACCGATCAATATCAAGAAAGGTGCATGTCTGGATCGGGCGATGAACTCCTCGGTCGGAAACCACTCGAACATCCATTGGACCCGTTCCTCAGTCAGATTATCAAATAGCTCGACCCATCCTTTGCATCCTCCGGCTGAGCGAACATATTGGGGATGTAATTCATTCACTTTGGATGATGGACACCAATGTGATCATGCCAGTCCCTTCGCTAAATCTCTTGTCGGTATTCACCCCTTTGGAGATGTTCCATGAGCCAGAGTTGAAGTAATAAATTGTAGCCTTCAAAGTGTTTTGCCCCTCATTGACACTTCTCCAAGGCTCGATATATGTCTGCAATGATCATGGGCATGATGCTGAATGGCTACCCACCAATTCCTTCCATTAGGGTCTTAGTTACCATAGCCAGCCTGGTATGGATTCTTGCCTTCTTCATCGGAAACACGATCAGACCCAGAAAACAAAACATGAAGACAAAACCCTTCGATGGATGTACCCCAAGGATGTGATGGCAAAATCGTCAGGGTAGGTACGGTAGGATTTGTTGTGACCGTACCTTTCATACAAGTAGTCAAAAGGGATGTAGGGTTCCTTCAGACATGTCAATTCTGGATTTTTCTTCAAACCCATCATTTTGAGGAAACTCCTGCCTTTGCGGTTCTCAGGCATCAGCAGACCCAGAGTTTCCCACACCAGACCGGCCAATCCTCTTATCTCTTCTATCAAGGATGTCATTTCAATGTCCCAAAGCGGAACACAGCCCTTTCATAATCCCAAAACAGTGTGGCCACTTCTATAATCTTGTTGTTTGGTTGGATCTCCAGAAGGGATGGTAGATTTCCCAGATATTTTCGGACGAGAGTTTGATCACTAGAGTGAAGATCTTTCCACCAGCTTAGCAGTCTTGGATGGATGTTGGTGACCATGCCGAATCTAGGGACTTCGTGTCTCATATTTCCGCAAAACAAACAGGGTTAGGCCCTTACCCTCACCAGACTCGACTATTTAATACCAAAAATTAGCATGAAGAACTTAGTTCTCCAAATAAATGCACAGAACATTGTGGTGTCCGTTTGGGTTTAGGGAAACCGGGTGGACTTTGGACAAGGCTATCTTAAATGATCATTATGTGGACAACATAACTGACCTGGCTAGGTTTGACCATGATGCATTCACAATTTAAACAGAGTAAGGTTTTTATGGGGTTTTAGACTGGTACCCTTGAGTGGACAACTCAAGGAGGAAAGGCACGGAACCGTCGACTACACCTTTGATCGACTGGTTTTACTGCAAATATGCCTTTTCCGGATTTAGGGGATGATAGTATCGGAAGAGCGCAACCACTCATTATAAGCGTTGCTATGGTATTTGTTTGGCACGAGTGGAGTATGATGTTCAGCATGATTATGCAATAATTAAAACATGTTGGCACGTATTTGCACGTTAAAAAGCAATAAATACAACAATTTCATAATTTAAAGTAGCAATAAAGGAAGGAAACAAAGAAGATATGTCAGTTTTGCAGTTGGAAAGAATATTAAATTCTTAAAGTAATTAAACAAGTAATTGCACATAAGGAGGTACAAATTCACAAGAACAATCCGAAATGGTAAAAGCCTAAAAATCCCCAGCAGAGTCGCCATGCTGTTGCGCCCCCTTTTTCCTTCTTCGCATAGAAAAATCAGGTTTATTATAGTTTGGGTATGGGACAACTCATTCCTTTTGGGAACTGGGTTTGCGTTTGAAGAGTCACCACCTAATGATTTAAGGTGCATTAGGACACCTATAATGGTTCATTTCTAAGTTTGATAACCAGAGATAGGGTAAGAGCTTAAAATTATCCTAAAGGGAAGGTGTTAGGCACCCCTCAGGATCCACTAGTATGGTTCTCAGCCAGACAGTTCTTGTGAATTTTGTACAGTTAGCAGATAGACAAATATAAGCTCAAATAGTAGGGGATTTAAGTTTGAAAACATAAGAATTTTAAAAAAATTATTAAAAGGCGAATTTTGAAAAGGCGTTACAGTTCTACAAATACTTTAGAATATAAAAGGAGGGGGGTCCTAGGTTTATTTATAATATGGATCACATCAATGCGATACCTGGTATGACACTCCCTAGAAGAGGGGATACACGTCGTATTAGTGCACTGGTCATCATATCCATATCTACCCTTCCCACCCCGCTAAGGTATTAAAGCGCGGATTGGTCTCGATCTCTATTGCATGCTATTACCCATCCCATTCCTATCAATCCCGGAGGGATTTAGGACTACTATTCCTATAACAGGGAGGATTTTAGGATGACTCTTGGTTTTTAAAGGTAAAAAGACTAAGGCGACATACAAAACACGTAGGACTGCATATTAGGAGAAACATATAAACAACTAAGAGGATCATATAGACCTCCTCAAATAAAGTACATAAATAGCATGACTTAAATACATTTAGGGTCAGAATTTAAAGATACTAAGGGAGGGTGCTTTAATTGTTGAAGTAGACCATATTTATTACATAACTCAGATAAGAAGTCCGAATCAGACATGCCTACTGGTTGTAGCAGTGCTAATTAAATAAAGGCTAGTTCAGTTTTATCAAACAATTACCTAAGACTTGCCTAAGTGTGTATTGGTGATGTCCTATAAGCATGATATCTATTACTGATTAAGAAGGCAGCAGAACAGTGGTTAATTTGAAAACATGCGATTTGGATCCTATATGCATGTTTTCTAAACCGTATTAATAAAAGGAGTTGGTTGCTTAAACGGATTCAGAACAGTACGAGTCAACCTGATTTTTAACTAAATTGGTTTTAGATCCTATAGATATAATCTCTATTATAGCTGATTTTAATTCTTACAGACATGGTATCTAAGTATTAAAGGCTGATTTTGATCCTATAAGCATGGCATCTAATTGAACATCCAGTGAAGTAGGCAAGATATATTTGATTAAAGCGAGGTTCCTATAGGCATGATTTCTATTAAAATGAATTTTGATCGTATGGGCATGATCTCTATTTGTGTGAAAGTAATGCATGCAAAACTTGAATTAAAACAGAGCAGATCCTATAGGCATGGTGTCTAAGTGTGGAAGCATGCAGAACTTGAATTAGAACAGAATAGATCCTATAAGCATGTTCTCCACCCTTCTAATAGCTAAAACATGCATAATTACCCCATTCCTTTTCACTAGCCAACCCCAATATTTGTTACAAAATTATAGACCAAATACTGAATTACATCAGAAAAGTGTAAAATAAGAAGTTACAACCATAGGAAGCCTGATTCTGACTTCCTCTTTGAGTTATGGAATAAATCACATCAAATGCCATTTGTTTCAAAACCTTTCTCAGACCTGGGTGTGTCAAAGTTCCTTAAGGGTATCAAGGGACCCCAGGCAGTGCTTACACCCAGGTTTGCATAACAAAATACATATGAGTGCGGTGTGGAAGGGCCAACCCTTATGTGTCCAAGTTCAGAGGGAGATCAAGGGTCCTAAGGCAAGGCTCACACAAGAGGGGAAGAACCTAGGTCCTAAGAATATAGTGGAAGTGCAGAACACAGAAATTTATTTAACTATTGAGAATAGTAAGTGGTAAGTGTGATTTGAAAACAGTAGTAGTAAAACTCAAACTACACAGGTTACACAAAGGGGTCAGGGGTTTTGGGATTACACTGCACGCATCATATGGCCCCAGAAAGGGCCAGGTTTGGTCATGTACAGCAATAGATGATGCTGGCATGCCCACAAACCAGCCAGAGAACACAAACACATAGGGGATATGGGGGTTTGGGATTCATAAGTCAACAAATCACACAACAAGTGACTGACAGAGTGCATACATAAGGGAAAACATTAATTTAGAAGGGGAGGGAGCATATTACAGCATGCTTAGTAATGTAACTTGATTGCATAAACATAAGCAGAAGCAGGAAAGGGTGAAGGAAACTGAAACAGCTAAATAAACATGTTGTTGCTGGTGCTTGAAGATTAACTTGGACATACTAGTAGAGAAACAAAGTGCAGAAAGGAAAAGTAAGCAAAAATTCCACAGTCTAGCCTTGATATTCAGCTGGCTAGACAAAGTAGTAGCACAAGTAGTTGTAGAAAAAAAGAGAAAGTTTGAGTGTAAGTGTGTGTTCTTGAACTCAATTGTTTGTCTTTGAAAGAAAAGAGGGTGGGTATTTATAGTTTTGAAAACAGGCGAAGAATAAGGTAATAAGTAAAGTTTTAACACAAACATGGAAACAATCACAAGTCAAAATCAATTACCACAAGTGATTCCCTTTAATTAAGGAATCATTGTTTAACGGGTAGCAGCAGGTCTACTTAAGGAAAGAAAATCAGTTTGGGGACAGATTGATTATTGCCATAAAAGGGGCAGTAAAAGCATAAAACAAACAATCAAGTCTAAGTACAAAATATGCTTATTTTGTAATTAGGATTCGGCAAGGTAAAACATCACAGTAAAGGGAAATGAATCAATTTACTTTAAACAGGCGAGTGAAATTAGGTTCATAAAAGAAAAGTTTCTGTAATTAGTCATAAAATCGAGATCAATCAAGGAAGAAACTTCAACATATAAATAGAGCAAACAGGAATATCAGACATGCTAGGACAAATATATTGGCAAAAGAGACAACACAAACATACAATAGTGGCAGAAATAAGCTAGGATTCAGTAGTAAACAAAGTCAAGTAGTCGGGGCTCACACATATTAGCCAAAGTGAAGAAGAGAGTCAAAAACAAGTAAAGGTCTCATAGTACCAGGTGAGGAAACCTTTTGAGAAGTTAGGGTTTCAACAATAGTCGAGTTAAAAAGATAGTAAAACTCAGAATCATATAAGTCACATAAAGAAAAGAGAGTCTGAAATAAGGAACCTTTAATCGAGTCAAGTATACATTCAAACAAGCAGTCTCAGACCAAAAGATTTAGGGATTTCCCCAATAATCGCGTTTAAAAGATGGTAAAACTCAGAATTAAATAAGTCAAACAAGAATGAAGAACTTAATCGAACAAGTACACATTTAAACAAATAATTTCAGAACGCGGATAAGAGTAAAATGAACTAGGGTTTTAACATGCTGACTCAAGTAGAAGGAAAGCATAAATAGGTAACATAGCAAAAAACAACACCAAAATTAGGGAAGAAATATTTAAAAGAGAGGTTAAGAGAAACCCTAATCGAAAAATGAAGAGTCATTTTGAAAGAAAAGTTTGAAGAACCTTCAAGAAAGAACTTAAGAAATTCATAGTAAGTACAGATCTAAGGTAGATCTGAAAGAAAATTGAAAGACCTTAAAGGTTAGGGTTTTGGAAAATCTAGAAAAGGTGAGAAAGACCTTGAAAGTTACCGATCTAACAAGGAAAGTCAAGGACCTACCTTGAAAGGCCATGAATGGCCGGAGAAAGGCCATGAACAGAAGTCGAGCAAGGACTGGACCAGATCCCTTCGAGGTCTAGCCATGAAACCACAGAAAAAAATACCCAGGAGCCATATGAGGCTGATACACATCTCAAATGACCAAGAGCGGCCATGGATTAGGCAGGGGTTGAGGTAGATTAGGGTAGGATTAGATGGCGGCGGCTAGGGTTCATGAGGGATTTCAGAGAGAGTTGAGAGAGAAGGGGGATTCAAGGGCAGCATTTGGTGAAGTATGAGGTAGGGTAAGGGGTCGTTTAAGGTTAAAAATGGTAAGGGGGAACGGTGGCCGTTGATCTAAATGATCAACGGCCTAGATTTAAAAGGGTAGGTGGGGAATCAGGGTTTGGGTTGGTTTAATTGGGTTGGGGTCGGGTTTAATTGAAATTGGGCCGGGAAATTGGGTCTGATTTAAGGTTTAATTTAGACTAGAATTTAAATACCAATGGGCTATTATTTAAATAGCCAATTTTTCATTTTTAAATTATAAAAAATAGTAAATAAATTTCTAAAAATAAATTGAAAGCATTAAAATGATTTATAACATATAATTATTAATTATAAAAATACAGGACTTAATTTTATGAATATAAAATATGATTGAATCTTAAAAGGGCTAATATTACAATTATATGTAATTTAACTTAAAAAATACTAAATAAATTTGTAAAAATATGCAAAAATTACCTTAGCTATATTTTAGCATAAATATAAAAGTACAACAAATGAATTACCAAAATACTAATTTGAAAAGAACTATTGGGTTTTTTTATGGATAAAAGAAGGAAATATATTGATTTGAAAACCTTTAAAAATTATGAAAAAATATTAAGACATTTGGATATGCTTACATGTGCACTTATATGCTATTTTGAATGTATATTGAAATTATATCAGGAAAAAATGGGTATCAACAGTGTATCACCTTGGGGTGCGTAGGTTCTATTTGTGAAGAAGAAGGATGACACTATGAGAATGTGCATTGATTATAGGCAATTGAACAAAGTAACAATTAAGAATAAGTATCCTTTGCCTCGCATTGATGATTTATTCGACCAACTTCTAGGAGCGAGAGTGTTCTCCAAGATTGATCTCCGTTCAGGTTATCACTAGTTGAAGATTATGGACTTTTATATTCTTAAGACAACTTTTAGGACAAGATATGGTCATTATGAGTTCTTGGTGATGTCTTTTGGGCTGACCAATGCCCCAACAACATTCACGCATTTGATGAACAGTGTGTTCCGGCCTTATCTTGACTCTTTTGTCATAGTCTTCATTGATGATATTCCGGTATATTCGCATAGTCAGGAGGAGCACGCGGAGCATTTGAGAGTTGTGTTGCAGATATTGAGAGAGGAGAAGCTTTATGCAAAATTCTCCAAGTATGAGTTTTGGCTTGGTTTAGTGGCTTTCTTGGGGCACATAATGTCTAGCGAGGCTATTCAGGTTGATCCAAAGAAGATAGAGGCGGTTCAGAGTTGGCCCAGACCGTCCTCAGCCACAGAGATTTGCACCTTTCTTGGTTTGGCAGGCTATTATCGCCGGTTTGTTTAGAGATTCTCATCTATCGCATCGCCCTTGACCAAGTTGACTCAGAATGGTGCTTCATCTATATGATCGGATGAGTGTGAGAAGAGCTTTTAGAAGCTCAAGATAGCTTTGACCACAACTCCAGTATTGGTTTTGCCATCAGCTTCAGGTTCATATACTGTGTATTGTGATGCTTCGAGAGTTGGGATTGGTTGTGTGTTGATGTAGGAGGATAGAGTTATTGCTTATGCTTCTCATTAGTTGAAACCCCATGAGAATAACTACCCCATTCATGATTTGGAGTAGGTTGCCATAGTTCACGTGTTGAAGATTTGGAGGCATTACTTGTATTGTTTGTCTTGTGAGGTATTTACCGATCATCGTAGCCTCCAGCACCTGTTCAAACAAAAGGATATTAATTTGAGGCAGCGGAGATGGTTGGAGTTGCTTACGGATTATGATATCACTATATTGTACCATCCGAGAAATGCCAATATAGTGGCCGATGCTTTGAGCCGAAAGGCAGTGAGTGTGGGGAGTTTGGCATATATTCCAGCTGGGGAGAGACCTCTTGCAGTTGATGTTCAGGCCGTGGCCAATCGGTTTGTGAGGTTAGATATTTCGGAGCCCAGTCGGGTATTGGCTTGTGTGGTTTCTCGGTCTTCCTTATATGATCATATCATAGAGCGCCAATATGATGATCCGCATTTGCTTGTCCTTAAGGACAGAGGTCAGCATGATGATGCTAGAGATCTGACCATTGGTGATGATGGGGTGTTGAGGATGCAGGGCCGGATTTGATTCTGGAGGAGGCCCATAGTTTGCGGTATTCCATTCATCCGGGTGTCGCGAAGATGTATCAAGATCTGAGGAAACACTACTGGTGGTGGATAATGAAGAATGATATTGTGGGATTTGTAGCTCGGTGTCTCAATTGTCAGCAGGTGAAATGTGAGCATCAGAGATCGAGTGGCTTGCTTCGGTAGATGGATATTCCCGAGTGGAAGTGGGAGAAGATCACAATGGACTTTGTTGTTGGACTTCCACGGACCTTGAGGAAGTTCGATGCTTTTTGGGTGATTGTGGATCGGCTGAGCAAGTCCACGCACTTCATTCCTGTGTGTACTACCTATTCTTCAGAGTGGTTGGCAGAGATCTATATCCAGAAGATTGTTCGGCTGCATGGTGTCCTAGTTTCAACCATTTCAGATAGGGGCACTAAGTTTACATCACATTTTTAGAGGTCTGTGCAATGAGAGTTGGGTACTCAGGTTGAGTTGAGCACTACTTTTCACTTTCAGACGGACGGGCAGTCCGAGCGCACTATTCAGATATTTGAGGACATGTTGCATACTTGTGTCATTGATTTTGGAGGGTCATGGGATCAGTTTCTATCGCTTGCAGAGTTTGCTTATAACAACAGCTACCCGTCGAGTATTCAGATGGCTCCATATGAGGCTTTGTATGGGAGGTGGTGTAGATCTCCAGTTGGTTGGTTCGAGCCCAGTGAGGCTAGGCTATTGGGGACATACTTGCCTTAGAGAAGGTGAAGGTGATTCAGGAGAGACTTCATACAACGCAGTTGAGGCAAAAGAGTTATGCTAACAGGAAGGTTCGAGATGTGTCCTACATGGTTGGCGAGAAGGTTCTGTTGAAAGTTTTGCCCATGAAGGGTGTTATGAGATTTGGAAAGAAAGGTAAATTGAGTCCTTGATTCATTGTGCCTTTTGAGGTGCTTCGTAGGATTGGGGAGGTGGCTTATGAGCTTGCTTTTCCACCCAGCTTATTAAGTGTGCATCCGATATTTCATGTTTCTATGCTCCGGAAGTATATTGGGGATCCGTCTCATGTTTTGTATTTTAGCACGGTTTAGTTGGATGATGATTTGACTTATGATGTGGAGCCAGTAGCTATTTTGGGTCATAAGGTTCGAAAGTTGAGGTCAAAGGATGTAGCTTCGGTGAAAGTGCAGTGGAAAGGTCGGCCCGTGGAGGAGGCTACCTAGGAGACCGAGCAGGAGATGCGGAGCCGATATCCTCACCTGTTTGAGGCTTTAAGTATGTTTCTTGATTCGTTCGCGGACGAACGTTTGTTTAAGTTGGGGAGGATGTGACGACCCGGCCAGTCGTCTCATGAGTTACCGCTCTGTTTTCCTAATTTCTGCTTCTTTATGCTTTGTTTATCCGTGTTATGTGGTATCGGGTTGGTCGGATCGAGTTCGGAAAGGATTTGGTAAGGATTGAGACACTTAGTCTCTTTAGAGTGAGTTTAAGTTGGAAAAGTCAACCAGATATTGACTTATGTATTAGAGGGCTTGGATGAGAGTTCTGATGGTTCGGTTAGTTTTGCGAGGTGATTTGTGACTTAGGAGCGTGATCGGAATGAATTTTGGAGGTTCGTAGTTGATTTAGGCTAGAATTGGCGAAGTTGACATTTTGGCGATTTCCGGTTGGTAGGCAAGATTTTGATATACGGGTCGAAATGAGATTCCAAGAGTTGCAGCAGTTCCTTTATATCATTTGGGATGTGTGTGCAAAATTTCAGGTCATTCAGATGTGGTTTGTTTGGGTTTTTGATCGAAAGCGTAATTTGGAAGATTTTAGGAAAATTGGCTTGAATCCGATGTGTTTTGGTTGATTTGATGTTGTTTGAGGTGTTTAGAAGATTGGTACAAGTTTTAATAAGGTTTTGGGATATGTTTATGCTTTTGGTTGAGGTCCCGGGGGCCTCGGGATGATTTCGGATGGGTAAAGGAGAAGTTGGAAATTTGTTGCAGCTGCTGAAGGTGCTGCTTCTGGTATTTCCGCACCTGCGGATTGGGGACCGCAGGTGCAATAAGTGAGGTCGCAGAAGCGGAAAGTGCTGAGGGAGTCAGGAACCGCAGAAGCGGTGAGTTGAACCGTATCTGCGATGTCGTAGATGCGGAAAATAGTGAGTTAAGTGACTTCCGTAGAAGTAGAGAAATAACCGCAAATGCGGTACTGCAGAAGTAGGTATTGGGCCGCAGATGCGAAAAGTTCTGGGCAGAAAGTATAAATTGTGGCCTTCGCGAATTTTGAGCTATTTCACCATTTTTATCTTGGCCTTGGAGCTTTTTGGACGATTTGAAAGAGGGATTTCGAGGGAACCTCATTGAGGTAAGAAATTTGGACTTAAAACTCGTTCCTATGCTATTATTTCACGGATTAGAGCTAGAAATCATGGAAATTAAGGGTGAAAATTTGGGAAAGTAGGGCTTGGAAACTTAGACCTTTGCTTGAGGATTTGAAGGAACATTTGAGGTCGTACTTCGGAACTTTTGATATGTATGAACTCGTGAGGAGATAAGGAATCCGTTGATGTAAAAACTATTGAATTCCGAGTTTTGGGCCCGGTGGTCGGGTTTTGGTAATTTCGGGATTTGTGCCAATTATTGATTGTTTTCGCTTGGGCTTTGTTCCTATAGCATATTTTGACGTCCTCGTTCTGATTATGGATAGATTCGACGCGCGTGGAGGCCGATTCGAGGGGCAAAGGCGTCGCGAGCTAGAGATTTGGCCGGTTCGAGGTGAGTAATGATTGTAAATGATATTCTTAGGGTTTGAAACCTCGGATTGCATATCGTAGTGTTATATTGAGGTGAGGCACATGCTTGATGATGAGCATGGGGTCGTGCACTATTGGGGATTGTGACTTGGTCCGTCCTGATTGATGATTTTACCGCGTATTTGACTGAAACCTATTTGCTATCATCATTATTTGGGCTGAATTCCATATTTGGGCTTCGTGCCAACTATTTGAACCCTTCGTTGATTTTTATTGGTATTTCCTCACTGTTTTGACTTTATACTTGAACTCAGTCATGTTATATTTCACTATATTTTGTACTCAGCTGCGTATACTCTGTTTAGACCCTTATATGATCTTTTAAATGATATTTTGGGCTGAGAAACATGTTTTACTACTGCCCGAGTGGCTTTTGAGGATTTTTGACTGAGTAAGGCCGAGGGCCTATGTTGTGAAGGAACATTTGATACCGATTATGAGGTCGAGGGCCTGAGATATGTACACCACGAGTGGCTTGATTGAAATGAGGCCAAGGTCCTAGTGGTGATGCCACAAGTTGTCTTGATATTGCGCTTGGACAGTAAGGGGCACCTCCAGGAGTCTGCACACCCCCAATGAGCGTGGGTACCCATTGTGATATGAGATTGAGCCCGAGGGGCTGGTACTGTTCTGAGATATTGCCCGAGGGGCGGATTTGTTGATACTGTGCCTGAGGGGCGAGCCTTTATGTGTTTACTTTTCATAATTGACTGTCAATTATCTGATTAATTATTGAAAAAGGCTTTTCATGAAACTACATTTGAGTTAAAAGATTTTACCTATCTTTTACTGGTTTACTGTTTTAATTGTTTTTCTGCTTCATTATAGAATGCTTTGTGCCTTATTTGATTTCTTACTTTTAGTCTTTATTTACATTTGTTACTCACTGAGTTGGAGTACTCACTTTACTCCCTGCACCCCTATGTGCAGATTCAGGCATTGTTGATCCTGCCAGTGCGAGTTAAGAGCTCCTAACGGACATTCGTAGTTCACGAGGTAGCTGCTTGACGTCCGCAGCCCTGTGTTTCTCCCTCTTTATCATTTCTATCTCTTATCAGACAGTTGTAATAGTTTTGTGGACTTTTTGGACTTGTATTAGGTTTTATAGATGCTCATGACTAGTGACCCCCGGTATCGGGCTGTGTTGGGTTGTTCTTTCGCATATTTATGATATTATCTGCTACTTTGGATTATTTATTCATGTTTAGACTATTTCTAAATGCTAAATTGTTAATAATTGGAAAAAATGGGAAGTGTCGGCTGACCTTGTCCTCACGAGAGGCGCCATCATGACCGGGTCCGGGTTTAGGGTCGTGACAATGGTATCCCGGGAGATCCACTGGATATTTATATTTAGGACTACAGGATGATATCATGGGAGATCCCTTGTTGTTATCCCCTGTTGTTATCTTTGTGCTGAGTTGTATTTCTTTCTGTGTTTACTTTGCCTCTGTAGTAGTTGTTGCTGTCCTTTATATCCTGTGTTCTTTTACTGTTGTACTTATTTATACTATTCTGTTCTACACTATTGAACATTATATTTTATTTAACCTCAGTAGGGCCCTGACCTTCCTCGTCACTACCCGACTAAGGTTAGGCTTGGCACTTACTGAGTACCGCTGTGGTGTACTCATGCCCTTTCTACTCATGTTTTTTATGTGCAAATCTAGGTACTTCCACTCAGACTTATCACGCTTGAGATGAGGCGCTTGTAGAGAATCCGAGGTATATCTGCCGCGTCCGTAGACCGAAGAGTCCCTTTCTACTCTCCCTTTTGTATTAGCCCTTCTGTACTTTCGTTTCTTTGTTAGATATTCTGGAGGTAGATGCTTGTAGACATTCAAAGGCTTGTGATTATGAGATTCTGGGTTTTGGGAAATGTTATTAGTTTCAAGAGTTGTTATTGTGTATGCTGAGCGGCATTTTAAACACTATTTTATTTCGCTATTTTGGTTTTTAATTATTTTTTCCCCAATTGTTGTTTATATTCCGCATTGTTAGGCTTACCTAGTCGTAGAGACTAGGTGTCGTTACGATGATTCACGGAGGGTGAACTGGGGTTGTGACAAGTTGGTATCGGAGCTCTAGGTTCATAGGTGTCATAAATCACAAGCCAGTTTATTAGAGTCTCATGGATCGGTACAGAGACGTCGTTACTTATCTGCGAGAGGCTATGTAATTATTAGGAAAATTCCACTTCATTTGATTTCCTTGTCATGTGATATTTTGATGTCACAATTCTAAACTTCTATATTTTATTCTCTCACAGATGGTGAGGACACGTGCTACCCGAGATAATCAGGCAGCCATGCCCCCTACTACAACCGTTAGAGGACGAGGCCGGGGTAGAGGCCAAGGACGTGCACGTGGTGCAGCCAGAGCACCCGCACGATCTGCCACCGAGGTACCACCAGCAGTTCCAGCCCGAGTCCAGGCACCTAATACGCCTACTGCTACTACTAATCCAGCTTTTCAGGAGACTATTGCACGGTTCATGAGCATGTACACCACTTTGGCTTAGGCAGGGTTGCTTCCCCTTGCTGCAACCACATCTCAGGCCGGGGGAGGAGCACAGACTCCCATCGCCGGCCCTCTTGAGCAGCGAGTGCATGTTTATCAGGTCCTAGAGATTATTCTTGTACAGCCTGTAGTCCCAGGTCATCCCGAGGACAGGGCAGCGGCTTCAGAGGACGAGCAGCGGAGACTTGAGAGGTTCAAGAAGTATGTTCCTCCTGTATTCAGTGGGTTACTATCAGATGATGCCTTGGGATTTCTAGAGTAGTGTCATTGTATCCTTCGCACTATGGGTATATCAGGATCGAGTAGGGTTTCTTTCATTGCCTTCCAGCTTCGAGGAGCCGCCTATGAGTGGTGGCGTACCTATGAGTTAGACAGTCCAGATGAGGCAACTTCACTGACTTGGACTCAATTTTCATATATGTTCCTGAGAGAGTTTGTTCCTCAAAGACTTAGGGATGCATGGTGCACAGAGTTTGAGCATTTGCGCCAGGGTACTATGACTGTCTCGGAGTATGCTGTCCATTACACTAGCTTGGCTAGACATGTCCCAGACTTGGTTTCTACTATTCGCGAGAGGGTTTGCCGATTTATTGAGGGGCTTATTCCCAATATCAGGTCTAACATGGCTCGTGAGTTGGAGATGAATATTTCTTATCACCAGGTGGTGCGCATTGCTAGGAGGATTGAGGGTATTCATGCTAGGGAGATAGAGGAGAGAAAGGCCAAGAGATCTCAAGAGTCAGGCCATTATTCTGGTGCCTGTGCCCCAGCTGCAGGTCGTCATGGTAGGGGTTATATGAGCCGCCCCGTTCATTCAGCTCTTCCAGCAGCCAGTGGTATATAAGGCTCCTAGGCCCTAGGAGCCTTATTATACACCTCTAGTATCTAGTGTGCCTCCTGCACGGGGTGCTTTTAGTGGTCAGTCCAGCAGACCATATGGGGAGGGATTTCCCCAGAATTAGGAGGGGTGCACCTCCATAGACTTCTCAGCCACAGCGTGCCCTATAGAGTTTTCAAGCTATAGTTACAGCTCCAGTTGCTACCCCACCTACTCAGCGAGCTAGAGCTGAAGGTCAGGGAGGTAGAGGTCGCCCTAGAGGGGGAGGCCAGGCCAAATACTATTCCCTTCCTGCCCGTACCGAGGCTGTTACCTCCGATTCTGTCATAACATATATTATACTAGTTTGTCACAGAGATGTATCGATTCTATTCGATCCAGGCTCCACTTATTCTTATGTGTCTTCTTATTTTGCTCCGTATTTGGGTGTATCTCGGGATTCTTTGAGTTCCCCCGTTTATGTTTCTACTCCTATGAGAGATTCTCTTATTATGGACCGCATTTATCGATTGTGTTTGGTTGCTCTTAGCGGTGTTGATACTAGAGCCAGTTTATTATTGCTCAGCATGGTAGATTTTGATATTATCTTGGGCATGGACTATTGTCTCCCCATTATGCTATTCTTGATTGTCATGCCAAAACCTTGACGCTGGCTATGCCAGGTGTACCGAGTGTTGAGTGGAGAGGTACCTTAGAGTATACTCCCAACAGAGTTATTTCTTTTCTTAAAGCTCAACGAATGGTTGAAAAGGGGTGTGACGTGTATCTAGCTTATGTGAGAGATGTCGGTATTGATACCCCTACAGTTGAGTCAGTTCCAGTAGTGAGGGACTTTCCAGATTGTGTTTCCAACTGATCTTCCAAGCATGTCGCCCAATAGAGATATTGACTTTGGCATCGATCTGTTACCGGGCACCCAGCCTATTTCTATTCCTCCGTATCGTATGACTTCTCCTGAGTTAAAGGATTAGTTACAGGAATTGCTTGATAAGGGTTTTATTAGGCCCAATGTATCACCTTGGGGTGCTCCTGTCTCGTTTGTGAAGAAAAAAGATGGTTTTATGCGTATGTGTATTGATTATCGCTAGTTGAACAAAGTTACAGTGAAAAACCATTATCCTTTGCCTCGTATTGATGATCTGTTTGACCAGCTTCAGGGCGCACGAGTGTTTTCTAAGATTGACTTGCGCTCAGGTTACCATCATTTGAAGATTCGGGAGCCACATATCCCGAAGACTACTTTCAGGACTCGGTATGATCATTACAAGTTCCTTGTTATGTCATTTGGGCTGACCAATGGCCCAACACCCTTTATGCATATGATGCACAGTATGTTCTGGACATATCTTGACTCATTCGTCATTGTCTTTATTAATGATATTCTGGTATATTCCCGTAGTCGGGAAGATCATGAGCAACACCTGAGGATAGTGCTCCAAACTCTGAGGGAAAAGAAGTTATATGCAAAGTTCTCAAAATGCAAGTTTTGGTTAGATTCCGTGGCATTCTTAGGCCACGTGGTATCGAGTGAGGGTATTCAGGTGGATCCGAAGAAAGTAGAGGCAGTGCAGAGTTGGCCCAGACCATCCTCAGCTACAGAGATCCGCAGTTTTCTTGGCTTGGCAGGTTACTACCGTCGTTTTGTGGAGAGGTTTTCGTCGATTGCAGCCCCTATAACCAGGCTGACCCAGAAGGGTGCTCCGTTCCAGTGGATGGAAGAGTGTGAGGCGAACTTTTAGAAGCTCAAGACAGCTTTGGCTACAGCCCTAGTTTTGATATTGCCTACAGGTTCAGGGTTTTGGGATCAGTTCTTGCCATTGGCGGAGTTTGCCTACAACAACAACTATCAGTTCAGTATTCAGATGGCACCGTATGAGGCTTTATATGGTAGGTGGTGTAGATTCCCATGGGATGGATTGATTTGGGTGAGGCTAGATTATTGGGCACAGACTTGGTTTAGGATGCTTTGGAGAAGGTTAAGGTGATTCAGGATAGACTCCGTACAGTCCAGTCCAGACAAAAGAGTTACGCGGACTAGAAGATTCGTGATTTTTCCTATATGGTAGGAGAGCGGGTTCTGCTTTGGGTTTCGCTTATGAAGGGAGTTATGAGATTTGGGAAGAAGGGGAAGTTGAGTCCGAGGTTTATTGGCCCTTTTGAGATATTGATGCATGTTGGGGAGGTTGCTTATGAGCTTGCCTTACCTCCCACCTTGGCAGGAGTTCATCCGGTATTTCATGTTTTGATGCTCCGGAGATATCACAGTGATTCGTCGCACGTGTTGGATTTTAGTTCAGTCCAGTTGTACAAGGATCTATCTTATGTCGAGGAGCCAGTGGCAATATTGGACAGGCAGGTTAGAAATATGAGGTCAAAGAACACTGCATCAGTGAAGGTGCAGTCGCGGGGTCAGCCGGTCGAGAAGGCGACCAGGGAGATCGAGCAGGATATGCTCAACCATTACCCTCATCTTTTCACTACTTCAGGTATGTCTCTATGCTCGTTCGAGGATGAACTAATGTTTAAGTGTGGGAGGATGTAACGACCTGCCCGGTCGTTTTAAGAATTAACTCCCTGATCCCCTATAAACTGCTTTCCCCGTGTTTATTTCTGCTATTTTGATTTGTTGGGATGTTTGGTTTTGAGTTTCGGAGAGTTTTGGGATAGTTAGTCCTTAAATGAGAGTTTACGTTTTAGAAATTGGACCACAGTTAGAGCAGTGTGAAGACGGCCTCAAAATGGAATTCTGTTAGCTCCGTTGGGTTATTTCGGGCTTAGGGGCGTTTTTGGATTGTGTTTTGGAGGCCCGTAGCCAATTTAGGCTTGAAATGCCTATCGCACCCCCTTTTTTTCCTAAACGGAAATCGGGTTTATGACATTTGGAGAGACGACTCATTCCTTTTGGGAACTGGGTTTAAATTTGGAGAGTCACCACCTAATGATTAGGGTGCATTAGGACACCAAAAGAATTCGATTTAAATAACCAGAGATAGGGTAAGGGCTTGAAATTATTCTAAGGAGAAGGTGTTAGGCACCCCTCAGAATCCACTAGTGTGGTTCCCAGCCAGACAATTATTGTGAATTGAGGTGCAATTAATGTATAAGCAAATAAGGCTCAAATAATAGGGTATTTCAACACATAATGGTTTGAAAGTAAACAAGTGTTAAAAGAACAATTAGAAAAGCTGATTCTTTAGAATAAGGAGTTAAATTGCTAAAAGAATAAAGAATAAAGGAAAGGGGGTCCTAGGTTTATTAAAAATATGGATCACCCCACATAATGTCCGGTAATCACTCCTCAATGAGGGGCTACACGTGACATTATCGCATGGTCATCATATACATTTCTACCCTTCCCACCCCGTTAAGGTATTAAAGCGCGGATTGGTCTTGATTACTTATTGCATGCTATTACCCATCCCATTCCTATCAATCCCGGAGGAACTTAGGACTACTAATCCTAAAAAGGAGGGATGCTGAGCTTATTTGGAGTTTCAAAGGTAAAAATTCTAAGGCGACATACAAAAACACATATTGCATATAAAAGGGGAAATACATAAGCATATAGGCTCAAGTATACCTCCTCGAACAAACACATAAAGTAGCATGTCTTACACATACTGCTTAGCTCTGATTGAAAAGCATTAAAGACGAGGGAGATGAGATTGTTGAGGCAGTTTTAGTTTATTGCATAACTTAGATAAGAAGTTCGAATCAGGCCTGCCTGCTGGTTGTAGTGATTAACAGATTTAGTTTTACAGTTATTATTCTAAGGCTTGCCTAAGTGTTAAACGAGGTCCTATAGGCATGATATCTACTGAATTTAAAAGGTGATGAGATAGTAGAAGCTTGAAATAAATTATTCGAAATCCTATAAGCATGCTTGTTAAACCTTGTTAAGCGAGGGAATTAGGTTATTAAGAGAAGCAGAATGAACAAAAAAAACTGAACTAGTTACAGGTTCTGCAGGTGGTATTATCAACTATTACCGACTTTAATTCCTAGGAGCATGTTATCTAACATTGACTGTGAATGAAAGCGAATCAGATTGATTTAAGAAACCCCTATAGGCGTGATTTCTATGCATTACTCATTTTAAACCTTATAGGCATGACATCTAAAAGAAGTTTGAATATGCAGAATTAAAAGTACCATATAGGCAGGTTTTCTACATAAAGTTGAAGATGCAGAATTAAAAGTACCCTATGGGCAGGTTTTCTCCATGAAGTTGAAGATGCAGAATTAAAAGTATCCTATAGGCATGGCCTCTAGGCGAAGTTCGAATATGCAGGAGTTAAAACATCCTATAGGCATGTTTTCTACCCTTGCATGCATAGTTACCCAAACCTTTTCACTAGCCAGCCCCAAGTGTTTATTACAACTTATTACAAACAAGAATAACAAATTACATTAGAACAGAAAAATACAAAGAAAGTATAACTAGAGGAGGCTTGATTCTTGACTTCCTCTCTGAGTTACGAGATAAACCAACTCAAAGACCATTGATCCAAAGCCTTTCTCCAATTTGAGTGTGTCAGAGTTCTCTAAGAGACTCAATGGGACTCAGGGCAGTGCTCACACCCAAATTGTATTATCAGAATAGGGACAAGTGTAGTGTGGAAGTGCTAGCCCTAAAGTGTCTAAGTTCAGAGGGAGCTCATGGGTCCCAAGGCAAGTCTCACAAGAGGGGGGGGTAGAACTTAAGTCTAAGAGAGAGTGCAGGTGAAGAAACAGAGTAAAGAAGAGGGAGAGAGGTTCTGGGAAACAGTTACAAAGTTAAGGACTTCACACACAAAGGGTTCAGGGATTGGGGATTGAAAAGAGCCTATGCACTTAGGCATTAGTTAATTCTGGGCATGCAAAGCAATAGGGAGTGTTGTTATGCTTACAGAATCAGCCAGAATACACAATCACATAATGGTAACATAGAGGTTATGATCCCAGGGGAATCACGTTTGAGTCATAGACAGCAATACTTAATACTTTCATGCCTCAAACAAACCATCAGTATCAACACATTGGGGTAGGGATTTAGGACACATAATAGATTCAAAATAGGTATAAGGAAATTACAGCATGCTAAATTAAGTACTGGACTAAACACAAGCAATAGGCAAACAAGAAGGCAAAAATATTAAGTAAACATATTGTTGTGATGCTGAAATCTTAATCAGAACATACCAGCTCAAAGAAGCAAAATATAGTAAATGCAGGTAGCAGGACTTTGAAGACATGCCACAGTACAAGTAGCAAGAGAGAATATTTTGAGTGTAAGTGATTTCAGAACTAAGTGTGTTCGTGTGTCTGTGTTAATGAAAGAGCATGGTATTTATATTCTGAAGACAGACAGAAAATAACGCAAGGATCACAGTTTAGCAGTAATTATAGAACTATGTACCAATTAAGATCAAATCAGTATAAGGACTTCCTTTAATTAAGGAGCTAAAATCAAACGGTAATGGGCAGAAAATATTTAAGGAAAGAAATCAAGTAAGCATCATGTGCAGAGTAGACAATTAGGGGTAAGTGCATAGAGGTTTAATTAAGGGAAGAATCTTTGAAATACTCGGTTAGCCAAATAAGGTAAGAAAACAAAGTAAAATTACAGCATGTGGAGACAATCGAAAATCGGTACTTAGCAAATCAGGGAGTCAAGGATTTCAAAATCATTGATTTAAGGAGAGTGACATGGGTTCCCAAGAATAAACAAGTAAACCAAGTTAAAGACAAGAGAATCGAAAGTCTAAGGGGAAGTTTTCAAACCAATTCAAAAATAGGGAAATCAGTAAAACAAAGAAAGAATCAAATACATGAGTGCAATCAGAAATTACACGGGAGGTTTGAAATCAGTCCAAAATTGAAGGTCATTTTAGAGGGGAATTTAGCATATAAAAAAGTGCATAAACATTAGGCATGCGAGGCTGAACTTGTGACAAAGAGAATAACAATCACAAAATCAGTAGATAGTGAATTATCGCAACATGGTAGTCACATAGGTCAACTTAGTAATAGGGAAAAAGGGTGTCAGAAGCATGCAAAAGTCTGGGTAAAAAGACTTTTTCTGAAAAATATAGTCTAGTTTCAATACTTGCAAGAAACCAAATCACATAGAGAAACAGAAGTTGAAACAAAAAAGACTTCGAATCTAGTCGAGCTAATTCAAACAGATGAAGCAGTTTTTAGAAGTTCGAATAGGTCTAGAGAA
The DNA here is from genome assembly GCF_000715075.1 of Nicotiana tabacum. Taxonomy (NCBI): domain Eukaryota; kingdom Viridiplantae; phylum Streptophyta; class Magnoliopsida; order Solanales; family Solanaceae; genus Nicotiana; species Nicotiana tabacum. The sequence continues at coordinate 82,794,752 of NC_134099.1, forward strand.
ATTAGGGTTTTGAAATTAATCGAATTTAGAGAATGACGAACAAGTAAATCACATAGCAAGTAGTCTCAGGACTCGAATGAACCCAAAATTTTAGGGTTTTCACCATCAATCGAGTTCTAGAGATGAAAAGCAAGTAAATCGGACAAATACTAACAAAATCGATTCAGAAATCTCAAAAGGTCAAAACCCTTAACATGCAAACTCAAATAAAAGAACAACATAAGGAAACATAAGAACATGTTAGAAAATCGGAGAAAGCTTCGAAATAACTTAATAGAAACTCAAATCAGAAAAGATAAGGGTTCTTGAAGGTAGAGTTTTGAAAGAAACCTTAAGAAAATGTTTAAAAGTTTAGAGTAAACACAAATCTAAAGAAATTGGAAGAACCTCAAAGGTTAGGGTTTCAAAAGAACCCCGATGGTGAGAAAGGCTTGGAAACCATCGATTTAAGCAGGAAAAGTCAAGAGTCAGGCTTGAATAGCCATGGCTGGCCGGAGTAAAGTCAAAGATGACAGAAGATAGCCATAAGAACTGAAATCGACCAAGGTCTGGACCAAGCTTTCCCGATCTGGCCTTGAAACCATAGTACTCAAACACATAGAAGCCAAGGAAAGTGGATACAGGCCTCCAATGGCTTTGGAGGCCATGGATTTGGGAGATTTTTAGTGGTAATTAAGGGCGGTGACTAGGGTTTGAGAGGGGATTGAGAGAGAATTGAGAGAGGAGGGGGGTTTGAAGGCGGCTGCAGGTGAAAATGACTAGGGTTTGGGGTAGGTTGGGATTAAAAAAGGAAAGGGCTAATATGAGTTGTTGATCTAGGCGATCAACGACTGGATTAAAAGGAAATCCGGGCGGGTTATTTAAAATGGGTCATGGGTCAGGTAGATTAGGATTTGGGCTGGGTAATTGGGTTTAAAATTGGGGTTCAATTCAGGCTACAATTGAAACACAATTGGACTATATTTTAAATAACCACTTTTTCCTTATTTATTTTATAAAAAATAGTAGAATAATTTATGGAAATAAATTAAAGGTACTAAAATAATTATTAGAATATAATTATCAAATTCAAAATATTGGACCTAATTTTTATAGGCATAAACATAATTAAATCTAAAAGAGGCTAATATTGCAATTATATGCAATTTAGCTTTAAAATGCTAAATAAATTTGTAAAAATATGCAAAAATTACATTAGCTATATTTTAGTGTAAATATGAGAGTCCAATAAATGAATCACCAAAAAATGAAAATTTTGGGAATAATTATTGGGTTTCTTCTGGATAAGATAAGGCAATAAATTAATTTAAAAATCTTCAAAAATTAAGGAAAAATAATAAAACATTTGGACATACTTATATATGCATACATATGCTATTTTGAAAGTATTTTGCATATTAAAAATATATAGGAAAAAATTGGGTATCAACAATGCCGAAAGTCAAATTTTTGAAGTTTCTAGTTCGATAGTGAGATTTGGATATCGGGGTTGGAATGAGATTCCGAAAGTTGGAGTAGCTCCTTAGTGTTGAATATGACGTGCTTCAAAAAGTTTAGGTCATTTAGATGAGGTTTGATAGACTTTTTGATCGAAAGCGTAAATTGAGAGTTTTGGAGTTCTTAGGCTTGAATCCATGATTAATTCGATGTTTCGATGTTGTTTTAGGTGTTTTAAGGATTGGTATAAGTTTGGATAGTGGTATATGACTTGTCCGTGCTTTTGGTTGAGGTCTTGGGGGCCTCGGGATGATTTCGGGTGATTAACGGGAAGTTGGAAAGTTGAAGTTTGCAGCTGAAGTCTTTGGGCTGCTGTCATAACAGCATCTGTGGTTGAGAGGCCATAGATGCGGAGTCAAGCCGCAGAAGCATCCAAGAGGAAACAAGGCTGAAAGCTCTCGCAGGTGCGGTGACTGGGGCACATGTGCGGAAAAGGAGAACTTATGGGAAACTGCAGGAGCGGTAGTTTTTGCGCAGGAGCGGTCCGCAGGTGCGTAAATTTGGACCGCAGATGCGGTATCGCTGGGCAGAACATATAAATAGTTGACTTCGTGAATTTGAGTTATTCTTTTACTATTTTCATCCGGGAATTGAGCTTTTGGGGAGGTTTTTGAGAGGGAATTCAAGGGAGCTTCGAGGAGGTAAGATTCTTGGAACCTAAACTCGTTATTATGGTGATTTTATCATTGTAAGCATAAAAATTTAAGGAAAATCAATGGTAAATTGAGGGTTAGGGCTTGATTAATTAGAGGGTTTTGAGTGATGATTTGAGGGGTTATTTGAGGTTCGATTTTGGTACTTTTGGAATGACTGAGCCCGTGAGAGTGTGAGGATTCTGAAAATATAAATATTACCTGATTCTGAGACGTGGGCCCGAGGGGCGTTTTGTTTTTTTTACTTAATTTTGTGTATTAGCTTAGAATTTGTATGTAGAATCAGTTACTTGAAGTGTTATTTACATTATGTAATTGAATTGAATAGATTTGAGCCATTTGGAGTCGAGTACTCATGGCAAAGATGTGATTTCAGGTTCACTTTGAGCCGGTTCGAGGTAAGTGGCTTGCTTAACCTTGTGGGGGGGGGGGACATTCCCATTAGGATTTGGTATTATTAATAATTGAAATGCCTTGTATGTGAGGTGACGAGTGCGTACTTATGCTAATTGTTGAAAATACGATTTTCATTAAGTAATTACTAGTATGTTTCTTTTCCTGTTTATACTACTTTCAATTTAAGCCCGTTGTTAGCTTAGGAAAGCATATCTAATTGACTTAATTGCCTTACTTGCTCAAACTGCCTTATTTGGATTACGTGCAACATGCTAGGTTAGAAATACCTATTTTACCTTGGTATAGAACTTGAATTGAACTGTCTACTCTTCTTGTTGTCGCCGTGTGGTTTACTTTGGGACTACAGGACGGTATCCAGGGAAATCCCCCTGTATGTTTACTTTAGGACTACGGAACGGTATTCCGGAAGATCTCCCTGCACATTTACATTGGAACTACGAGACCACACCCGGTAGATTTCCCCTGTACTGAGTATTTACCTTTGGGACTACGGATCGGTATTCCGAGAGATCCCCTTGCATTATGAGTTGGACTATGAGATGGTATCCCGGAAGATCCACTGGATATTTATATTTGGGACCACAGCACGGTATCCTGGGAGATCCCCTGTTGTTATATTTGTGCTAAGCTGTATTTCTTTTTGTGTTTACTTTGCCTTTATAGTAGTTGTTGTTGTCCTTTATATCTTGTGTTACTTTTACTGTTGTACTTATTTATACTGTTCTGTTCTACACTATTGAACCTTACATTTTATTTAACCTCAGTAGGGCCCTGACCTTCCTCGTCACTACCCCACCGTGGTTAGGCTTGACACTTACTGAGTACCGCTGTGGTGTACTCATGCCTTTTCTGCGCATGTTTTCCATGTGCAGATCCAGGTACTTCCAGTCAGACTTATCATGCTTGAAACGAGGCGCTTGTAGAGACTTCGAGGTATATATGCCGCGTCCGCAGACCGAAGAGTCCCTTTATACTCTCCCTTTCTAATAAAGTTTTAAATAGATCATATATTAGTTTGTGTCCTTTGCTTATATAGTAGATGATTTAGTGTATAGAGTTTAGCTTATATACGGAAGATTAAATAATCGTTTCTTATAAGTATAAAGCTTGAGTTCACAATCTAATGATGGAATTGGACAAACCATCTTGGATGATTGTAGCACAAGATAAAATATAATTTATCATGATTATGGGAATAGTTTAATTCCAACTTCTTGTGCTAGTATATTTTGTATGTATTGAACGGACTAAGTAGAGATAAGTATCTTATAATGACTTAATAAAATAAACTCTCTAGCCATTAAATGTACTTATATTCTTAATCTTGATAAAATTATTATTAGTTTTGTACATTATTATTGTTTTGATTTATTAAAAGGCGAGATTCTTTCGTGGGTCAATATGCCTGGTAAATTGGATAATAATAATAATATAAGTTGGCGAAGTAATACTTAGTTGATGGAATCCATATCTCGGTTAAAATATTGATGATACACCTTTATGAAAGCTTATAAGTTTTCATGTGTAAACCCGACCGGTGAATTTTGTATCCGACACATGAAATAAGTTAAGCAAAAGTCTAAAGAAAATAATCAATAAATTAAATCATCAGTAATTTAATTTAGTTGATTAGTATCTGAATCTTAACATGGGGAGTTAAATAAGATTTAATGGATGAATTTCAAAATTGAATAAGGAGTGCAATTGAGAATTTTTAGTGGAATAATTCAGAATTAATTATGGTGAATATTAATTTCAAAAATTATAAATTAATTCCATAATTGGAAGCCTTGTTAATTAAATTATGTGGTCCCTGCTGTGCCTAAATAATAGGAAATAAAGGAATCATTTTTCTGGAGGAAAGGAAAACCTAACATGTGTTGGAAAAGGGTTTTAACCCTTAAAACTTGTGCTATAAATATATAAAGTTTTCCACCTAGAGAAAGTAGACATGGTGGCCGAATTTCAGCCCCTTTTTCCTAGAAAAATTTTGCCCACACGAAATTACTATTTTCGAATATTATTTGGGTAATACAGTAGAAGACCGTGGAACATTCGGAGATCGTGATCGTGCGGGTGGTAGAGAATTCATTGAGTTGCTTTGGAATTGGAAGCTCACGTGATAAAGGAGCTTTGTTCATGCTTCAAGCCATGAAATCCCGTTTATACTAGTTTTCTAGATTACATGTGATTTTGATACTGGGATTGCTTCCGCTGCTTATTGTAATACATCAATTGGTATCATATCCCACTCACATCTAATTAGATAACTAAGTTTTTCATGGAACAAGAATATCGTGTTTATGTGCATTTTTGAATTATATGTATTTGTAGTTTTCTGAAAAACTGCACTGTTGTTTTGTGAATGAACTGCGCAAACAATTTAAATTATTCTTATAATCATGAGATATCTGTTTTTATTGATATTTGATTGGGATGATCTGGATATTTTTTGGTAAACCTGAGAAAAATGCAAAACCTGATTTTGACCGAATTGCCGGTATTTTCGGAGGTCAACGAACTTGAAGGACTTCGATTGAGCTGAAATTTGGTGGGTATATTAGAAACGACGTGGTGAGAAAAATGCATTGCTTTAGCAGTGAATCATGGTGTTTTACGGCATTTTGAGGCCGTTTGGACTGTGTTTTGGACATTTTTCTATTTTCTGAAAATTATTTTTTAAGAATTTTAATTCGTTATTAATTCAATGGTGGTGGGGTGACTCCCCATGGTCTCCATAATTAAATACTGGTGATATAATAGATTTACACATTGGCTATTAGTAAATAGACATGTTATTGAATTAAATTCAATAATAGGGGTGTAGGATTTTATTGACTAGGTCTTACAAGGTATAATTGATATCGTGTGATGATATAATTATTTTTTAAGAAAGTGAAATCCAATTTTTGATATCCTGGATGAATAATTATTGTAGAGTTTGCCATATTTTTGCATAAAAAATTTCTCAAGTTTTAGTTTATGTTTTCATGCCCTGCGTGATTACTAGTCTTGGATTTTCAATGAAAATTTTGTACTCTGGTTGGAGGTTGTAATTAAGTGAAATATAACGGTATTTTGTATGAGTTTTATATTATTGGCATGGCTTTTAAGCTGTGGTCCATAATATTCCATAAAATAATTATATGAGTTACATGTATCTTCACTCGTAAATTGAGAATTTTGTGAGTAATAAATAGTTACACTAAAGTGGTTTGTTTATTTAAACTCATGAATTTTTTTTTAGTAACTTTGTACATGTGAAATTGTATCTATTCATGGATTGAGCATTATGATTGATAAGTAGGATCCACAAAATGGTCTATTTATTTGAGTCATTGAAATTTGCTTAATGTACCATGTAAAAATGTAACGACCCGATCGATCATTTCGAGTTTTTGCACTTTGCCCGCCAGTTCTCGGGCATGGATTGCCCCGTGTGATGTATTATGACTCATGTAAGTCGTTGGTTTTGGTTTTCAGGGTTATTAGAATGAATTTGGAAGAACAGCTCTCAGTTTGAAGCTTGAAATTTGAGATGGTTGACCAAGATTTTACTTGTTTATATATGATCTTAGATCGGAGTTTTTATGATTTGGTTATATCCATTAGTTGCTTTGGGACTTAGGAGCGTGATCAGAATGTATTTCTGGAAGTCCGTGGAAGGTTTAGGCTTGAATTGGCGAAATTGAGATTTTGGCGTTTTCTGATTTATAGGTGACATTTTGATATAGAGGTCGGAATGGAATTCCAGAAGTTGTAGTAGTTCCGTTGTGGTATTTGGGATGTATGTGCAAAATTTCAAGTCATTCGGACATGGTTTGGTACACTTTTTGATCGAAAATACAATTCGGAAGATTTTTGGAATCCTAGGCTTGAATTTGATGTGATTTTGTTGTTTGGAGCGTTCCGAAGGTTGGGACGAGTTTGAATAAGGTTATAAGATATGTTTGTGCTTTTGCTTGAGGTCCCGGGGGCCTTCGGGTAATTTCGGATGGCCGACCGAGAGATTGGGAATTTGGTGAATGTTGCAGATTTGCTGTTTCGGTTGTTTCCGCACATGCGGATTTAGGACTGCAGGTGTGAAGCCGCAAATATGGGATATTGGTCGCAGAAGCGGAAATAGGCTGGGAATGCTGTGGCTGCAGAAGTGGTTGTGGAGCCGCACATGCGAAGGCGCAGGTGCGGGCAAGGCATCGCAACTGCAGTTTCTGGTAATTTAAGTGAAAGACCGCAGAAACGGCTCTTGGACTGCAAAAGCGGTTCTGCAGATGCGGTGGATTGACCGCAGATGCGAAAATGCCTGCATCAGAATGTATATATTTCACCCTTCACGATTTTGAGAGGGTTTTCACCATATTTCATTCGGGAGAAAGCTTGGAAGAGCTAATTGAAGAGGGAATTCAAGAGGATTTCGTGGAGGTAAGATTTTTGGAACCTAAAGTTGTTTCCTTGATGAATTTTAACATTTTAAGCGTGAAATCAATGAAAAAATCAGTAGCACATTTGGGTGTTTAGGGCTTGAAAATTGTAGACCTTAATCTAGGGATTTGAGGGATCATTTGTGATCGGATTTTGGTATTCTTGATATGTATGAACTCATGAGAGGATGAGGATTCCATTGATGTTAATTTTAGCAGATTCTGAGACGTGGGACCGGGTTCGGGTTTGACCAATTTTTGATGTAAATTGGATATTTTCGAGTGGGCTTTGTTCCCTTAGCATATTTTAATGATTATGTACCGATTATGGCTAGATTTGGAGCATCCATTGGTCGATCTGTGAGGGCAAAGGCATCGCGGGCTAGAGTTTGGGCTGGTCGAGGTGAGTAATGATTGTAAATGATGTTATGAGGGTATAAAACCCCGGATTGCATATCATTGTGCTATATTGAGGTGACGCACACGCTAGATGACGAGCGTGGGGTCGTGCACTATTGGGGATTGTTACTTAGTCCGTCCCGAATAACTATTTTACCGTATATTTGACTTAAATCTATTTGCTATCATCATGTTTTGGGCTGAATGCCATATTTGCGCTTCGTTCCAACTATTTGAACCCTTAGGGGATTTTATTGATATTTCCTTACTGTCTTGACTTTATACTTGAACTCAGTCATGCTATATTTCACTATTTTCATAACTCAACCATGTTTACTCTGTTTTAATATATCAAATTTTATTTCAAATAATATTTTGGGCTGAGCATCATGTTTTACTGTTGCCCGAGTGGCTTATGTAATTTTGACTGAGTAAGGCCGAGGGCCTATGTTGTGAGGATACTTTTGGGTCGGGCTGCACGCCGCAGCGGTGATACACTGATTATGATTATGAGGCTGAGGGCCCGTGCTGTACGCCACAAGGTGGCTTGTTGATATGACGCCGAGAGACTATGTGATTATGCCACGAGATGGCTTGATATTACGCTTGGGCCGTAAGGGGTCCCTCCAGGAGTTTGCACACCCCTAGTGAGCGCGGGTACCCATTGTGATGTGAGATATATCCCGAGGGGCTGGTAATGTTGACATTGTGCCCGAGGGGTAATCATTTATGTGCTTATCTGTCTTATTTGTTTGTCATTTACCTGTTTAATTGTGTATTTGTGTCCGAGGGGCGAATTTTCTGTGCTTATCTATTCTAATTGCTTTGAATTCAATTGCTTAACTGTTAAAAAGTCATTTTTAAAGAAGTTTAAACTGAGCTAAGATGCTTTAAGAGATTTTACAGCTTCCTTGTTTTCTTACTGGTTTTGTACTACTCTATACAACATGTTGATGTACTTTTCGTGATATCCTATCACTCAGTCTTTAGTTATGATTATTACTCCCTGAGTTGGAGTACTCACTTTACTCCCTGCACCTTGTGTGCAGATCCAGGTATTTCTGAACCCGGTAGCGGGTATTGCTTGATTAGAGGCAGAGTCTTTGGAGTTTAGCAAGGTAGCTGCCCGACATACGCAACACTGCTTTTTTCTCTTTGATGTCATTAGACTGTATTTTGTACATTTACAGAAATTCCATTATATTTTAGGCCTTAGTAGATGGTCATGACTTGTGACACCCCGATGTCGGGCTGTATCTATTTTCGCACTGTTCTTTTAAACTTATATTATGCAATACCTGATTAACTAAAAAGGCTTAAATGGACTTATTAAAACTTTTGAAACGAACTTGGGGATTGTGTCGGCTGGCCTTGTCTTCACGAGAAGTGCCATCACAACTGGGTCTGGTTTGGGGTCGTGACAAGTTGGTATCAGAGTCTAGGTTACATAGGTCTCACGAGTCATGAGCAGGTTTAGTAGAGTCTCCCGGATCTGTACGGAGACATTTGTACTTATCCTCGGGAGGCTGCAGAACCTTTAGGAAAAACTTCACATTCTTGAAATTCTTATCGCGCGTCCTTGATTTAGCTTGAAATGTAACTTTTTGAATTCCTTCCACGCATTCGTATACGCGCATGAGCACTCGGTATCAGATGTGCATCAATGGCTTGTGAATCCCTGATCGAGGGGCGAGATATGATCTCTGTGTGTCCCTATTAAGGGACTCGAGGCTAGATTTTTGCCTGCAGCTTGAGCCCTAAGCTATTGATTGGATCCATATGTTCTGTTGTGTCCTTATTAAGGGAGATGATGACTGGATAGTTACGTGATGAGTGTGATATGACTACGAGATGTATTCATGTGATGTGGAAGCGACAAGAAAGGTCTGCTAGAGGATAGAAGAACTATTAGGTGCTCAATTTTCATCTTGATTGGAGGTATATCCCCGAGTTATGGGTGTGTGAAGAATCCTTCTGTGTTTTCTAGTTGGGGAAGTGAAGTGGATTTCACGTTGCGATATGGGTTCAGACTCAGGAAGATTAAGTGATTGCATAGTGGTTATGAAGGTGGAAGGGTATAAAGAAATGCTAGTTTGAGGCAAAACATGTGGGTTATCTCATGCGGAGTGTTCTGAGGTTGTGTGATCCTTATGTTGTCCGTTAGAAGATCTTATTTACAAGTGAAATATATGTGTTGCAATTTAAATTTGGGTTGCTTAAGAGAGTGGGTTTAACTGTTACGAGAGTGAATGCAAGATTTGCATAAGAGTTAAAGTACCAGATGGTCTGTGTTTCACGAACTTATGAACGATCGAGTTTAATTTCACTATGGTATTATGGAAGCAATAGAGTATATGCGTTATGAGTTATTGAGTGTGTTTTGATCTATGGCTTCGAGTCAAGTGGGGGAGTCTGCTATTGATTAGTTGATTGCATAGTTATGTGCTATGTTGGTTCCAGTTTGAGGCATACAGGAGAATCAGTTATGGCCTACGGAGATTGAGACCGAATATGGCTCGAGTAAAGGAAAATTCTTGACAAAGGTTATAGTATGATTCATAGGTTTGTGAGAATCACGGAACGTTATGAGTTGTTATTGGTAAAGGATGCTCGGTGCATAGAGCAGGAAGTTGCTCGGTTGTTTTAGGATGAGGTTACACTCTCGGTGTTGGAGTTCTAATGAGGCACAGGTTGTTCGGTTCATTTGGTCAGGCTAATTGTAGTTTGAGTAGAGTGAATGACTCTCGAGAATGGTTCTAAGGGGATCAAGATTTTTCATGTAATAAGTGGAAATTTTCGAGCTGTATTTTTGGCTAGAAACTGAAGTTTGCATTGAAGGGTGCCAAGACTCATGGTATTTCTATATCATTATGAGATTCTATGTATCAATATCAGAAGGTGAAGGTAATGGCTTTGGATCCGTAGGGAAATCTCTTCAAGGTAGGTATTTTGAATGTCCTGCATTTGGGAATATTTAAGAGAGAGTTCGTCGGCTTATGAGCCTTAGACGGTGTCGTTTTATGCTTGGGTCTCATGTGGTGAGTCTAGGTTGAGGAATTGTGGTGTTATGGCAAGGAGAAGTATCAATTTAAAGGTAATTTAGAAGAAACTACGATCAATAGGATAGCTTGGTAGTAGGCCAGATCGACATGGTAAAGATATGATTAGTCCTTTAGGTGATTACAAGGTAATGAGTTTCTGCAGGTGTTTTGCGACAATTCTCTTGGGTTTTTAGTGTCCTGCGTAGCTTGGTTGAGTTAGAAGGATTCAGTCCTGACGGTTTAGTTTTGTGCGAATGGAATTCGGAAAGTTCTTAATGATTCTACCACGATTAGAGGTGTATATTTTCCACGGGCATGAGGAGCATGGGATGTATAATGATTTTCTCCCAGATGAGGTTCAATGGAAAAGTTCTTGGCTAGTTGAGTACGTAGTTGCGTGTTGCTCGGAAGGGATATGAAGTTCTCATGTTTACCTTAGGATGGTATGGTATATGCGGTATGTTGTGCAAGACTTAGATTTGCATGTGTAAGGTCACGGATCAGTTCTGAAAGGAAGGTCACAATCCTTAGGCAACATGGGTAGTTTTAGATAATTAGAGAAATGAGCTCCAGATAATTAGGGAAATGACCTTCAGATGATTTGGGAATTGATCTTCAGATGATTAAGGAAATGGTATTGCTAATTGGGGTGATTTGACGAGGGTATATGTTTTAGAAAAAGGCAATGTGATTAAGTTGATAGTACTTCGATAGTATTGTGTCACTCTCTTGTTAGATCGACTGGTGATATTCGAGTTTGCTTGGTGGCATATAAGAATTTTAGAGTATCTCTCGTGGAATGATTGGGTATTAGAGGTGTGGTATGTATTCGGACGGCGAAACTGGGATTAGGTATGGTGATTTGTGTGCTATATGGAGTTGGAGACTGGGAGTTCTCATATTCAGGCTATGTTGTAGTTGTGAGTCGTGTGTATCAGCACTGTTTAGTGACTATCGGGGTTTTGAGACCCGAGTGGATCTTGTGCTGCTTGGTATGTTAGATTTTGATGTAATATTGGGTATAGACTGGTTGTCTTCGCGTCGTTTTATTCTGGACTGCTGCACTAAGGCGGAGATGTTGGCTATGCCGGGAATGCCACGGATTGAGTGGCGAGGTTCGACAAATTTCATGACCTAGTAGGGTGGGTTTATATTCTAAGACCCAGCGGATGGCTAGGAAGGATTGCCTTTCTTATTTGGGCTTTCATGATGGATGTCAGTGTAGAGACTCCTACCATTGATTTAATTCCGGTGGTGAGAGACTTTTTGGATGTATTTCTTATGGCCGGGCATGTCGCCGAGCGAGGTTGTTGATTTCAGTATTGATTTGATGTCGGGCACTGTATCGTATGGCACCGACAGAGTTAAAAGAGTTGAAGGAGCAGCTTCAGGGTTTCCTTGATAAGGGGTTCGTTGGCGGACCAATGTGGATATGTGTTCTAAATTGAGTCGGCTTGGCTGGCTCTGAGTTATATTGTTGAGGGATGTGTGATTCGATTGTTATTGAGCCTATTAGTGTTCTGAGGAGATCTATGAGTTACCTTTCTGTGTTGTGTGGCATTGGGATTTGTTGGTTATAGGCACTTGTGGTGTGGTGTTATTAGGGTCTCTCAGTGGAACTCGAGCGGGATGAGTATTGGATATTGCTCGGCAGATGGCGTATCGGTTATGCCCTTTCGGGTTTGTATGGTGTTATGTATTTGCTTCACCGTGGTTATGATGATTTGCTTTGGTTCTAGATATCGATTGCGCGTGGTCGTCAATTTCGAGCGGAGTGACTTGAGGTGTTTCATGTGGACCAGTGTTTGGATAGGGTCGCGCATTGCAGCGAAGTTATGTGGAGGTATGACCTTTCGGGTTAGATTTGAGTATTCTGTTTCTACAATGTGTGACGGGTTCGCAGCCTTGTGTTGTGGTGGTACTGGTGAGCTTGCGGTACAGCTCTTTCATTCGAGTCATTTTCATGATTTGAGTATGTTCGGATTGTTGCTTATTGGTGCGCAAATTGCACAAGTTGTGGCTTTAGCCTGTATTGATGTGTCATGTGACTAGAGTAATGATGTTGGATTAGATAAGATCGTTGGGGTCTTTAATGAATACAAACGGATTCGATTTCAGCATATTGGAAGGATAATATCGAGGTTCGGCTCAGAAAGTTGGTATGGTCTTTGCCAAAGGAGAGGTGGCTTCGCGAATGGTTAATTTGAGAAGTGGCTATGGCTTACTGCGTGTTTCATTTACCATTGGCAGTATATGAAAGAGTTGGAATGAGACTTTAGTTGATAAGAGGTTTTCTATCGGTATTCGGGTGTTGTGTGCAGCTGCCGTGATTAGAAGTTATCACTACAAGTGTTTGAGTTATGTGGTATATCATGTGATTTCACCTGAGGTTGCAAGTATGGGTTATTACATCTTTTTTGGCCTTATTCAAAGTATAGATGTGAGATTCTGATCTGGTGGATGATTTCGGAAGAGGAAATGTGGTTCTAAGGTATATGGGCTAGGTTGGATTGTGAAATTTCAGTTACATTGTGTTATCATACCTATATGAGATAGGGTGATGTAGGATCATCCCCGGGTATGCACATGGTAAGGTTATTTAGCGATTGGTTGGCTTTTGAAACAACTCTGGGAACGTTTGAGACGAACGTATGTTTAAGTGAGGGAGGATGTAACGACTTGACCGATCGTTCTAAGCTTTTGCATTTGCCCGCCAGTTCTCGAGCATGGCTTGCCCCGTGATGTATTATGACTCATGTAAGTCGTTGGTTTTGGTTTTCAGGGTAATCAAAATGAATTTGGAAGAATAGCTCTCAGTTTAAAGCTTGAAATTTGAAAGGGTTGACCAAGATTTGACTTGTTTGTATATGATCTCGGATCGGAGTTTTTATGATTTGGTTAGCTCCGTTAGCTGATTTGGGACTTAGGTGCGTAATCGGAATGCATTTTTGGAAGTCTGTGGAAGGTTTAGGCTTGAATTAGCGAAATTGAATTTTTGGCGTTTTCTGATTTATAGGTGAGATTTTGATATAGAGGTCGGAATGGAATTCCAGAAGTTGCAGTAGTTCCATTGTGGCATTTGGGATGTGTGCGCAAAATTTCAGGTCATTCGGACGTGGTTTGGTATACTTTTAGATCGAAAGCGCAATTCGGAAGATTTTTGGAATTCTAGGCTTGAATTTGATGTGATTTTGGTGTTTTAATGTTGTTTTGAGCGTTCCGAAGGTTGTTGATATACTTTTCGTGATTTCATATCACTCAGTCTTTAGTTATGATTATTACTTACTGAGTTGGAGTACTCACTTTACTTTCTGCATCTTGTGTGCAGATCCATGTATTTCTGCACCCGGTAGCGGGTATTGCTTGATTAGAGGCAGAGACTTTGGAGTTTAGCAAGGTAGCTACCCGACGTCCGCAACACTGCTTTTCTCTCTTTGATGTCATTAGACTGTATTTTGTACATTTACAGAACTTCCATTGTATTTTAGGCCTTAGTAGATGGTCGTGACTTGTGACACCCCGATGTCGAGCTGTATCTATTTTCGCACTGTTCTTTTAAACTGACATTATGCAATACCTGATTAACTAAAAAGGCTTAAATTGACTTGTTAAAACTTTTGAAATGAACTTGGGGATTGTGTCGGCTGACCTTGTCTTCACGAGAGGCACCATCACGATCGAGTCTGGTTTGAGGTCGTGACAGAAAATTATCCTTGGGAAATCTACATTAGTGGTGGAGGTTCTTAACTAGAAAAAAGAGTTTTATCTATGGGTACTAGTGATACCAACCATGAGAAGAGATATTAAGTTTTTTGCCGAATGGGAGAAAGTATAATATCTTAGGTTCTTGTGTATTTAATAAAAGGATAATTTATTGCAAAAAGGAGATATTATGTATCCTAGAAATAGGAAGAGCATAATATATGCCTTGAGATCATAGTATAATTATAAGGAGAATAGAAACTAGTATCATATTTATTTTAATTCATGAAACTACTTAAAACGGTTATTCTTCGAGTTTGGTTACAGGCTGGTGGTCATGAATTTGACGGACTCCGATTGACCTGAAACTTGGTAGGTTCATCGAAAACGATCTAGTGAGAAGAATTCATTGCTATGTTGTGAATCATGATGTTTTTCGGCATTTTGAGGTCGTTTAGATGGCTTTTCAAGCAGTTTATTAAATTGAATTTTTTATAAATATGAAAAATTATTCTTTATATATCGGCTATATTTATGTTAAATCTGAAACATGATGATTTAACTTGATATGATATGTAGCAAGAATGCAAATCACATGGACTTAATCCTAAATAAGCCAAAAATAATTTATTCGGATTTGGTCAAGTTTTTGGCGATAGTGAATTTCACGATCTCCGAATGACTTGAAATTCGGTAGGATCATCATAAACGATCAGTTAAGAAGAACTCACTGCTATGCAGTGAATCACGTTGTATTTTGACGACTCGGGATCGTTTAGATGAGTTTGTTTGGAGGTTTGGCGGATTAAAATGTGATTTACATACGAAATAATTATTTCTATCATTTTATTTATGTCTAATCTGGAACATGATAACCCATCATGTTATGACATGAATTGGTATATGATAAGAATGTAGGTCATATTTTAAATTCTTAAAATGATAATATTCCAAATTTGGTCGCAATTTTTGGAGGTTGTGATTTTACCGATCTACGATTGATTTGAAATTTGGTAGGTTTATTAGAAATAGCCCAGTGAACAATACTCACTGCTATGTAGTGAAAAACGTTAATTTTAGCATTTTAAGACTGTTTAAATGGGGTATTGAGCATTAGTTTTAATTATAGAACTTAATCCTCAGAGAAAAGTTCGTGGTTGTGATAAAGTGATGATAGGAATTAACCCTTATGGTCTCCATTTTAATTTATAGTGAGATAATAGATTTATGCCTTAACATTAGGTCTTCCTACATATCGGATAAATTTATTATGAACTCACTGAATATAGTTACTAGTTATTGATAACATGTATTAACTCTCTATTTGAGTTTAAAGGGTTGAATCAATTTTGTAACTAAAATACAATCATGATTAACTGGTGATAGAAATATATTTCTATGGTCTTCCACTATTAATTTCAAGTGAGTAATAAATTTATGCATTGACTTTAGGTCTTCCTCCATATCGGATAAATTTATTGTAAGCTCACTAGGTAAAATACTAGTAATTGATATCGTGTACTTACTCTCCATCTGAGTATACATGTTGGATCAATGGAACTAGAGTTATTAATTATGATGATATTTATTTGACTTAAATTAACAGTATACTCTCCATCTGAGTTACGTCTGTTTTAATTATTGGAGTGAATAATCTGGCAGTACATATGTACGTTGCATGAGTAGCTCTTTTCCTATCGAAATTGCTATTCAAGATGCATGACATATATGTGTAGTGTGTTTAAAATTTTCGTATTAAAAGGTTATATACAATTGACTGAAAATAATAGTATACTCTCCATCTGAGTTAGGTTCTATTTATTTTTAGATTGTATAATTCTTGCATTATATAATATACTTTGCATGAATGATTCTTTTTGTCGCGCCCCCTTTTCTCGTGAAATCGGGTTCATGACATTGACAACTCTTTTAATAGTTATTAAAAGAGAGTCGCCACCTAATGATTAAAGTGCATTAGGACACTAAGAAGAGTTTGATTTAGAAAACCAGAGATTGGGTAAGGGCTTGAAATTATCCCGAAGGGAAGGTGTTAGACACCCCTCAGAATCCGCTAGTGTGGTTCCCGACCATACTATAATTGTGACCTTAAGTGCAAATAATAAGTAGGCAAGTAAAAACGTTTCAAATATGAGGGGGTTTTCACATAATGCTTGCAAATAGATTAAAGTTTAAAGAAATAAAAGAAAGCTAAATTTTTTGAGCGAATGGTTTGGGAAATTATGAAAGTAATAAAATGAACAAGTAAAGGGACGAGGCTCCTAGGTTTACAAATAATATGGATCACCCCACACAACATCCGGTAATCACTCCTCATAGAGGGGCTACACGAGATGTTATCGCGTGGTCATCATATCCATATCTACCCTTTCCCACCCCGTTAAGGTATTAGAGCACGGAATAGTCTCGTTTACTTATTGCATGCTATTACCCGCACCAATCCTATCAGTCCCGGAGGTACTTGGGACTACTAATCCTAAAAGGGAAGGGGTATGAGGTTTCATAGTTTTAAAAAGACAAAATTCTAAGGCGTCAATCAAAACATATATGTAGCAAGTATTGGGAAAGCACATAAACAAATAAAAAGGCTCAAATAGACCTCCTTAAATCAAAGAAAAAGCATAGAGTTTAGCATGTCTTGCATGTACTGATTAAGGTCCAATCAAACTTAATAAGTTAAAACAGGCTGATTTATCACATATTTTCAGATAAGAAGTCCGAATTTGGCCTGCCCACTGGTTGTAATTAACAAAACCTGGTTCGGTTATAACTTTATCCTAAGGCTTGCCTAGGTGTTAGACGAAACCTATAGGCATTACATCTACTGGTTTCAAAAATATAGAAGTAAACTGATTACAGAAAGGTTGCCAGTTTTTAACAGAATAATACAGGTTCTGCAGTTGATAATGCGTTACTACTAACAGATTAAACTTAAAACGAGTGAGGCGGTTCAGATTTGGTTGATAGTTCCTATAGGCATGCTTTCTAGGAGTTTTTGATTTAAAACATTTTTACAGACATAGTGAGAGTGCAGAAATCCTATGGGCATGATATCTAAATGTTGTTATTTAAATCCTATAGACAGGTTTGTTTAGTGACAGATGCATATGCAGGATTTGAATTTCTAATTAACTACGAGCATGGTATCTATATGAGAGATGCAGAACTTTCTTATAGACATGGTATCTATATAATGCAGGAATTCTTATAGCCATGGTGTCTATATGCAAGTGCAGAATTCTGTAAGTAAACCTATGAGTAGGATATCTACATGGATGCAGAAATTAATAATCCTATAGGCATGTTATCTAAAGATGAGAATGCAGAAATAGGCATGGTATCTGCAGAAATTAATAAGCCTATAGGCATGATATCTACCCCTTTTTGCATACAGTCATTCCCTCCCCTTTTCACTAGCCACCCCCAATAGTTATTACAAATTATTACAGCCCAGAATGAATAAGAAAAACAAAATTACATCAGAAATTAACAGTACAACCAAGGGGAGCCTAATTCGGACTCCATGTCTGAAATATGTGATGAACCAACTCCAAAGACCAGGATCCAAAGCCTTTCTCTCATTTGGATGTGTCAGAGTTCCCTAAGAGCCTCAAATGGACTCCGGGCAGTGCTCACACCCAAATGTGCAGGATTAAGTCATAGTGTAGAGTGGAAGGGCCAGCCGTGTCCAAGTTTAGAGGGAACTCAAGGTCCCAAGGCAAGGCTCATAGGAGGGGGGGGAGAACTTAGAAGGTAAGAGTGAGTGTAAGTGCAGAGTTTGAAATAGGGGAAAGGGGAAGTGGTAAAGAAGCAGGGACAGGCCAGTGGGCATACCTAGCAATGAGAAGTGCTGGTACACCCTACAAGCCTGTTAAAACACATTGTTTTAGGAGTCAGGATGCCCTAAGGGATAAAGTACAAACATGAACAATAACTTGCATATTGCCATGTCCTGAACTACAACTCAAAGCACATAGAAGGAAATAGGGGTGCATGGATTCATAGCGGAAACAAGTAAAAAGAAATTAACATGCCAGTTAAACATTTAACTCCATATAGACAGTAAAGTAGACATGGATGTAAAGGCTGTAAGTAAACACATTGGGATGATGCTGAAGCTAAAACTAGAACATACCAGTCTTAAAGAAACAAGTAAGAAGAAAGTAATAGTCTTGTAAAGCCAAAGTGCAAACAGGCAGTCAGAATACGATGAGTTTAGAAGAGAATTGAGATTGTGGGTGGGAAGTCTGAAGTGTAAAAGTGCTGAGTTGAGAGTGTGTGGTGAGAAAGGGGTCGTGCCCTTTTATAGTATAGAAGGCAAGCAGAAATAAGGTAAGAGAATAGTTTGAAAATTGATTGTCAATCAATTACACAAGTTTTCCCTTTAATTAAGGGATTCAGATTACAAACGGGTATAAACCCATTAAGGAAAGAAATTAATCAACCAGTTTGTGCAAAGTAATATAATAGGGGTAAATACATAAAGGTCTATTTAAGGACAAGGTCTTGACAATACACGGTTTGTGCAAATAAAGCAAGGGAATCAGTTAACAGGCAAGAAATCAGAAGTCCAAAGATTTGTAGGAATGAACCCAGTCAGAAAAGGTGAAGAAAAGTTTTACTTAAGGAAAATCAGCAACAATCAATTAGTCCTATTAAAAAGGGATTCTGAACCAATCACAAATTGGAAAACCTTTTTGAAGAAAGACTTATCACATATAAAAAGCATACAGACACGTTAAGTATGAAAGAAAATTGTCATGCCAATCAGTAGAAGAGTCTAGTGTAGAAGAATCTAGAAACTCAGAATCGTGTGCAAACAAAGAATTTCGAACTTAGTTCTTAGACTCAGAGATTAGTCTGAAAGAGTCAAGGGTTCTCAAACAGAACCCTAGTTCAATCACATGACCAAACCTCGGCAGAACCCCCAATTTCTAGGGTTTCCACCTCAAGTCAAGTACAGAGATGAGGAAGCAAGTAGTTAAAACAGGCTCAGAGATTTCTTTCAGAAACTCATGAGAAAACAAGCAACTTCAGTAGAAAGTTCAAAGCAAACGGAGTGAAGAAATTCGAAGCATAATGAGAGTAGAAGAAATAGTAGAGGAAAACATGCTTAAACAGGTCTTTTAGAAGAAACTTAAAACAAGGTTCAGTATCAGGCAAACACAGAGACTTAAGAACTTAGTAGAAAAAATACAGTAGAAGAACACAAGAACACCCGAAAAGTATTGCAAAAGAACATATAGGAAAACATAGTGAGATAGACATGTGAAAGCATGGTATAGAAACACAGTAGGAAAATGAAAGACAGAAAGCATAGAAGAACATATGTGGTAAAAAGGAAACATATGAGCACAGTAGAGACAAATACACACAAACAAAAGGAAAAGAAAAGTCAGAGAAACATTTTAAGCATTTCAGAAAACCCTAAATCGAAAAAGAAGAGATTTTGGAAGTAATCTTTGAAAGAAAGTTGGGAAAATCGTTTGAAAACTCAAATAGAGCATAGATACATAATAGATCTAAAAAGATCCGAGAAAACCTCGAAGAGTTAGGGTTTCATAAGAGCCCTAGAAATGAGAAAGGCTTGGAAAAGGTCCGATCTAAGTCGGAGAAGTCAGAACCAGGCTCAAAACACCATGGTACGCCGGAGTAAGGCCGGAGATGGCCAGGAAACGTTGAATCAGCAGAGGTTTGGGCGAAAACCTTCGAAGTCAGGCCTCGAATCTTCAAGTATCAAGCGTATAAGAGCAAGGAGAGGTGAGTATAGGGCTCCCATGGCCTGAGAAGCCATGGTTTCGGTGGGTATCCAGGTTGAAGATGGTGAGAGGTGGCTGGGGTAGGGAATGTTTGAGAGAATTTGGGAGAGGGGAGGGGTTTCAAAGGCGGCGGTTTGTGAGAAATGAGATAGGGTTGATGGGGGTTGTTGAATTAAAAAGGAAAGAGGGAATTCTGGCCGTTGATAAAAAATGATCAACGACATAGATCAAAAGGGGAAGCCGGGCGGGTAAAATAAACGGGTTAGGGCCAGGTAATTTTAGGAATTGGGATGGTCCATTTGAATTGGAATTGGGGTTTAATTGGGGCTGATTTTAGGCTAAAATTGAAATAGTTAAGGCTATGCTTTAAATAGCCACTTTTTCACTTTTTATTTTATAAAAAGTAGTAAAATAATTTTTGAAAATAAATTAAAGGTATTGAATTAATTAATAATATATAAATATTAAATTAAAAATACTGGAATTAATTTCATAATTATAAAATGCAATTAAATCTTAAAGTAGGTTAAAATTGCAATAATATGCAATTTAGCTTTACAAAATACTAAATAAATTTGTAAAATGTGTAAAAATTACCTTAACTATATTTTGGTATAAATGTGAGGATAAAATAAGTTATTCACCAAAATTATAATTTCAGGAATAATTATTGGTTTTTTTGTATTGTTAAAATAGGGCAATAAATTTATTTAAAAATCTTTTAAAAAATTGGGAAAAATACTAAATCATTTAGAAATATTTATATATGCATATATATGCTATTTGAAAGTATTTTGCATATAAAAATACATAGGAAAAAATTGGATATCAACAACTGCCCCTCTTTACCCGGGAAGGATGAAAGAGTTGTCGGGTAAAGATATGATGGCCAATTTGACCGAACGAAATGGTTTGAAGAATTTGACCGTGCTCTGGTTCCTGAGCTACCTACATATCCCTGGTCTTACAAGAATCAGGCCATATGTAGTTCAGGATCCATCGGCGGAATATGCCGATGGAGGTTTTCCTAAGGATGGACGTGATACTCAGGGTGGGATGGATGGTTAAAGTCTAATAGGGATGCGGGAACTGGAGCGGGATCGCTCCTGCTAAGACGGACGTGGTTTGCCAGTTTACCTGCAAATAAGCAATACAAGTGTATACTGTGCGTAAATTTAAACATGATGCAAGTTCCCGTTGGACCATGAATGCTGTCTTTGGACGGTTAGGATGACGTCCTTAAACCATGATATCCTGGGCCATGAAACGTATAATAAAGGATTCGCGGGCCATGAAATGATGCTATCGTGCTATGAGGATGATGCCTCCGAACCCTGATGCCTTTGACTAATGATATGCAAAAGATTAAAAGGGATCCTCGGGTCATGGCATGGTGTTCTCGGGCTATGCAAATGGTGCATCTGAATGATGATGCCCTCGGATAATTTGGCGATCTTTCAGCCCATGAGATGATGTAAATGAAGTGGAGATCTTTCAACCGATGCAAGGTATAAATGAAGTGGCATTCTTTCAGCCGATGGAAGGTATAAATGAAGTGGCGATCTTTCAGCCGATGCAAGGTATAAATGAAGTGGCGATCTTTCAGCCATGCAAGATGTAAATGAAGTGGCGATCTTTCAGCCATGCAAGATATAAATGAAGTGGCGATCTTTTAGCCGATGCAAGGTATAAATGAAGTGGCGATCTTTCAGCCAATACAAGATGTAAATAAAAGGTGGCGATATTTCAGCCAATGTAAGATGTAAATAAAAGTGGCGATATTTCAGCCAATGCAAGACGTAAATAAAAGTGGCGATATTTCAGCCGATGCAGGTGGAGACAGAGTTTAGTCTCGGAAGGCAGAATGGTAGCCTTATGCAATGCAGAGAATGCAGATGGAGATAGAGCTTAGTCTCAAAAGGCAGAATGGTAGCCCTATGCAATGCAGAGAATGTAGATGGAGACAGAGCTCAGTCTCGGAAGGCGGAATGGTAGCCTTATACAATGTAGAGAATGCAGATGGAGACAGAGCTTAGTCTCGGAAGGCGGAATGGTAGCCTTATGCAATGCAGGAATGCAGATGGAGACAGAGCTTAGTCTCGGAAGGTGAAATGGTAGCCTTATGCAATGCAAAGAATACAGATGGAGACAGAGCTTAGTCTCGGAAGGCAGAATGGTAGCCTTATGCAATGCAGGAATACAGATGGAGACAAAGCTTAGTATTGGAAGGCAGAATGGTAGCCTTATGCAATGCAGAGAATGCAGATGGAGATAGAGCTTAGTCTCGGAAGGCAGAATGGTAGCCTTATGCAATGCAAGAATGCAGATGGAGACAAAGCTTAGTCTCGTAAGGCAGAATGGTAGTCTTATGCAATGCAGAGAATGCAGATGGAGACAGAGCTTAGTCTTGGAAGGCAGAATTGTAGCCTTATGCAATGCAGAGAAATGCAGATGGAGACAGAACTTAGTCTCGGAAGGCAGAATGGTAGCCTTATGCAATGCAGAGAATGTAGATGGAGGTAGAGCTTAACCTTGGAAGGCAGAATGGTAGCCTTGTGCAGGAAGTAAAAATAGCAAATGGCAATAGAGTTTTCTTTGCTGATAGCGGATTGCGGTATCGTGATTGCTGGGGATATTGTGCCTGCTGGGGACATTGTTGTGTGCGGATAGCAGTTGCGAGCAAGTGCAACGGTTCAGAGAGTTGTATTCCTGAGTTTTGCTTGACCTGCTCGATTTTGATCTGGTGATACTGTGTGTATCCTTGGGGTAGCGTTGCTAAACAGAGCGATTTCAAAAATAAACATGCATGATTTTAGTAAAGAAAATGTAACATAAATACATAATTAAGAATGGTTTTCTTTAGATGAACCGACGACTGTGATGTGGTTCAAGGCATTGCAACTTCTCTTGCTCCAGAATTTTGAGGGTCCTCCTCAAACTTCTGCCCTAATTTACTGTGATGCTGCTTCTGAAGGCTGCTTGTGGCGAATGGATGAAATCAACTTCGGAATTTTGAGGGTCCTCCTCAAAATTCTTCCCCAGTTTCCAATAGCAGGGGGAAATGAAAATTTTATTGAATTGTGACCGAACCCATAGGGCTGCCTACATATCCCTTTTTAAATGGGAATCAGGTCAGGCATAGTTCAAATTACATCATATAAGGAAAGCATAAAGATTACACATAGAATCGCTTGACTGCGTCTGCATTGATCGGCTTTGGCCAAACTTCTCCGTCCATTTCTGCGAGTATGAGGGCTCCTCCTGTTAGAACCCGGTGAACCATGTACGGACCATGCCAGTTGCGAGAGAATTTCCTTTTGGCTTCATCTTGATGTGAAAAGATTTTCTTTAACACCAGCTGCCCCGGTGTGAACTGTCTCAGCTTGACTCTTTTGTTGAAGGCTCTGGACATTCTGTTCTAATAGATATGACCGTGGAAAATTGCATTCATTCACTTTCCGTCTATAAGAGCTACCTGTTCGTTATGACTTTTCTCCCATTCTGCATTGTCGAGTTCAGCTTCCTGTATGATCCTTATGGAAGGAATTTCTACCTCAGCAAGAATGACTGCCTTTGTACCGTAAACCAGCATATAGGGGGTTGCCCCGGTCGATGTGCAGACTGTTTATCCCAATAAAGCAAATGAGAGCTTCTCGTGCCACTGCTTATGCTTCTCTATCATTTTCCTTAGTATCTTCTTGATATTCTTGTTGACGGCCTCTACGGCTCCGTTCATCTGAGGTCTATAAGCTGTAGAATTCTTGTGTTTGATCATGAAGGTTTCACACATGGATTTCATCAAATCACTATTGAGGTTGGAGCTATTATCAGTAATAATTGACTCTGGAATTCTAAACCGACACATGATGTGGTCACAGACGAAATCTGCCATGACTTTCTTAGTCACTGCCCTGTAAGATGTTGCTTCAACCCATTTGGTGAAATAATTAATTGCTACTAGGATAAACCTGTGCCCGTTTGATGCGGCGGGTTTGATTGGTCCGATAACATCCACTCCCCAGGCGGCGAACGGCCGCGGCGAGCTTGTTGCATTAAGCTCATTTGGAGGCACCTTTATCATGTTTGCATGTATGTGGTAGCGATGGCACTTTCGGACATACTGGATGCAGTCTGTTTCCATAGTCATCCTAATGTAACCAGCTCGGAGTATTTTCTTTGCTAAAAAAACAAAGCCATTCATACGTGGAATATAGGTCCCTGCATGAATTTCCTCTAATAGCCTAGATGCTTCCTTTGCGTCGACACACCTTAATAATCCCAAATCAGGAGTCCTCCTATACAGGATTCCTCCACTGTGAAAGAAATTGTTGGATAACCTCTGAAGCATGCGCTTTTGAATAGCGTTTGCGAGCTATGGGTATTCCCCTTTTGCCAAGTATTCCTTGATATCATGAAACCAGGGCTTTCCGTCTGCTTCTTCTTCGACATGAGCATAGTAAGCTGGCTGATCATAGATCTTTATTAGAATGGGATCAATAAAGTTCTTATCTGGATGCTGTATCATGGATGATAGGGTAGCTAATGCATCAGCAAATCCATTCTGGACCCTAGGAACATGCTGGAATTTTGTCTTTGTAAACCTCTTTCTCAACTCATGCACATGATGTAGATAAGGGAGTATCATGGAGTTCTTGGTCGCCCATTCTTCTCGGACCTGATGTATAATCAACTATGAATCCCCAATTACTAGCAACTCTTGGATGTTCATGTCAATGGCCATCATGAGCCCTAAGATGCAGGTTTCGTACTCGTCCATGTTGTTGGTGCACGAGAACTTGAGCTTGGCAGATACCGGATAATGCTGACCAGTTTCTGATACTAGGACTACTCCTATGCCAATTCCTTCGAAATTTGCTGCTCCATCGAAAAACATTCTCCAACCGTCATAGGATTCTGCAATGTCTTCTCCTATGAATGATACCTCTTCGTCGGGAAAATACGTTTTTAGGGGTTCGTATTCTCCGTCTACGGGATTTTCAGCAAGGTGATCTGATAGTGGCTGTCCCTTGATTGCCTTCTAAGTTACGTAGACAATGTCAAATTCACTCAACAGGATTTGCCACTTGGCTAGCTTTCCAATGGGCATGGGCTTCTGAAGGATGTACTTCAAGGGATCCATTCTTGATATGATATATGTAGTATAGGCACAGAAGTAGTGCCTCAACTTCTAAGCTACCCAAGTCAAAGCACAACAGGTGTGCTCTAACAGAGAATATCGAGCCTCATACGGGGTGAACTTCTTATTGAGGTAATAGATGGCCTGATCCTTCTTCCCTGTTTTATCATGCTGCCCCAGAACACAACCGAACGCTCCATCCAATACTGCAAGGTAGAGTACTAGAGGTCTACCCGGCTCAGGTGGAACTAAGACTGGTGGTGTTGATAGGTACTCCTTGATTCTGTCGAAAGCTTTTTGGCAATCATCAGTCCATGTGGTAGCGGTGTCCTTCTTTAACATCTTAAAGATTAGCTCACAGATGACCGTAGATTGTGCTATGAACCGGCTGATGTAGTTAAGTCTTCCCAGGAAGCTCATTACGTCTTGTTCTTTGGCGGTGGCAGTTCTTGAATAACTTTGACCTTAGATGGATCCAGTTCTATCCCTCGACGACTCACAATGAACCCAAGTAGTTTTCCGGCAGGAACCCCAAATGCACATTTTGCGGGATTCAGTTTCAGGTTGTATCTTCTCAGTCTGTTGAAGAACTTCCTCAAATCTTCCATGTGGTCAGTGGCTTTCTTGGACTTTATGATGATATCATCTACATACACCTCAATCTCCTTGTGTATCATATCATGGAAGATAGTAGTCATGGCCCTTGTGTAGGTGGCCCCTGCATTCTTTAACCCGAATGGCATCATCTTGTAGTAGTACATCCCCCACGACGTAATGAAAGCCATTTTCTCAGCATCTTCTTCATCCATTCATATCTGACGGTACCCAGCGAAGCAATCTACAAATGACTGCAGATCATGCTTGGCGCAATTGTCAATCGGGATATGTATGTTCGGTAAGGGGAAGTCGTCCTTTGGACTGGCCCGATTGAGATCCAAGTAGTCGATATAGACTCTAACCTTCCCATTCTTCTTCGGTACTGGAACAATGTTGGCTAACCATGTCGGATAATCTAATACCCTGAGAACCTTAGTTTTGACCTGCTTAGTGACTTCTTCCTTGATTTTCAAACTCATGTCAGGTTTGAACTTTCTGAGCTTTTGCTTTACCGGCGGACATGTCAGATCGGTTGGCAGTTTATGCGCCACAATGGATGTACTCAGACCAATCATGTCATTATATGACCAGGCGAATATGTCCTCATATTCCTTCAGAAATTCTGTGTATTCTTCCTTTTCTGACGGTGACAAATGAACGTTGATCCGAGTTTCTTTGATATTTTTTGCATCTCCCAGGTTAAAAATCTCGGTCTCGTCCAGGTTGGACTTAGACCTGTTCTCAAAATTTTCAACCTCTTTAACAATCTCTTCTAGTATATCATCTTCCTCTGAATCTATGTCCGTTTTTTGTGTTGTCTCGTTGAATGTCATAGCCATTGGTTCATCAAGATAGGTAATAGTAATACTGTATAAGTAAAGTAATAAAAGAAAATAATAAGAGTAAGATTTGTAAGGAAACTGTAATGCTTTGATAAATTTCATAACTGTTTTGAACATTGGAAGACCTTATTGCCAAAATTCAAAAATGCGAAAGGAAAATCAACTAGTAAAAATAAAAGATAGTGCATGATGTTTTGTTCAGCCTTGCTACCCCGAGGCTTTCCGGGCTCTGGTAGTTCTGAAAGTCCAATTGTTGAGACATGCTCCTCGGCCTACGGCCTGTATGGAAGGGCCTTCCTCCCCCTCCTCCTCGAAAATGACACAACAATCTGTGTCATCATCTTTTAAGAACAAATTCCTTACTGTTGCCAGTGCTTCCTTTTCTTCCGACCCATAGAAAACATCGGCCGGCTGGAAAGTCTGCTCCAAATGTGGTATTGGCTGCTCTAGCGGGTTGTATAGACTGTGCCATGGTGGCGACCAATTGTTGAATTCCTCCCCAGTATACTCATACCCCAGACCAAAAATGGTGCCATGTTTCTTCAGTTTAATCGGCTTGGCGATTCCTTGGAGGTTCTTGACAAGTCCCTTGCCAGGTTCATATCCGCTCTAATTCAATATGCTTTCAATTTTGTTGTCCCACCATTTGTCTTTGTCAACGGCGTTGACTCGCTCGATGTGGTGATAGGTTTCCCCGCCTATCTTTCTCCTTCCTCCAATCGCTAGGATGCTTTGGTGACTGTATATAAGATTGCTACCGTCACCGTAAATGATCACCTCTTGAAGGTTCCACTCAAATTTCACCGCCTGATGCAGTGTTGATGCTACGGCTCCAGCAGCATGAATCCACGATCATCCCAATAGCAAGTTGTAAGACGCCGGCACATCTATAACCTGAAAATCAACGTCGAACCAAGTAGGCCCCATTTGTAAACACAGGCTGATCTCCCCAATGGTGGATCTTTGGGAACCGTCGAAAGCTTTGACATTGATGCCCCCATCCTTGATCTCATGTAGACCCTTTCCTAATGTTCTGAGTGTTACAAATATTAAGGCTGGACCCTCCATCAATCAGGACCCTAGTGATAAAATAATGTTCACATTGTATGGTGATGTGCAATGCTTTGTTGTGACTCAACCCTTCTGGTGGCAGCTCATCTTCATGAAAAGTAATCTTGTGACTTTCCAATACCTGCCCTACCATGTTTGCCATTTATCCTCCGGTGATGTTGCTTGGTACATATGCCTCGCTCAACACCTTCAACAGGGCATTCTTATGTACGTCAGAGCTTTGCAGCAAAGCTAAGATAGAAATATGTGCTGGTGTTTTGTTCAGCTGATCAATGACTGAGTATTCCTTGGCTTGTATCTTTCTCCAGAGATCGTCGGGCCCAGTTTCAGTGATGGTCGGCTGACCAGAGCTTGCTTACTCGACTCAACTAAATGCTTCAGAGTATAAACCCTGCTGGTTCTTGTCATACCCTGTGCCGTAACGACTTCCCCGAACTTGACCTTCCCTTTTCTTCTCGCCTCGACTGTGTAATCCCAAGGTATGGTATTTGTATGGAATGATATTACGGCCGACATTGCTACTATAAGAGGCACCTTTACTCCGAACGGAGCATGTATTTTGGAGGGTAAAACCGCAACTTCAAACGGTGCAGGTGCGTTTGCTGGAGACCCAAACTCGACCTCAATTGGTGTTGGCGTCTTTGCAGGGGGTGGTGCTTCAAACTCAAGTGGTACAGACATGTTTACCTTGGCATCCCCAGAAGGCTGAGTCTGGACTACAATCGGATTAAGGGTGACTATTAGCTTTTTTGTTCGTCACCTTCTGTGATTAAACAAATCGATCCTTTGGGATCCCAATCATCCTCTATTTCAATCATGTGAACACCTCCACCCCTATGGTCCAACAGAGGGTTGTTGCGGACATTCAGAGTAGGCTCCTTTGCCATAATGATCTTGTTATTAATCAAAGTCTAGATCTTGTCTTTTAGAGAGCGGCATTCATCAATGGCATGCCCTTTCATGCCGGAATGGTATGTACAGGATTTATTCGGATTAACCCACTGAAAAGGATTTTCAGGGGTTGTAGCAGGGATAGGGGTGACGTAACCGGCAACTTTGAGCCTTTCATATAGCTAGTCAATCGGTTTAGCAATGGCGGTATACTGTTTGGGGGGTCTGCGGTCGAAATTTGGTCGAGGTCTAGGAAAGTTTTGACGTGCGGGAGGTGATTAATAGTGGGATGGCTGATCATTGTAGGTTTTGTAGACATGCACGAGTTGGGAATATCTGGGTGAGGTAGGTTGATATGTAGGAGGTGGAGGTGATTGATAAGTGGGTGGTGGGGTTTGGTAAGAAGGTGAGAGTGCTTGGTAATTTGGAGTAGGTTGATATGTGAGTGGAGGCATTGGATAGGCTTGGTATTTGATAGGGGATTTGGCTCTTTGTGCAACCATTATGGCACCTACGTCCCTTTTCTTGGACACACCACCAGACTGTAGAGCCTTGTTGGTAGCTTGCAAGGCTTCCAAGTTCGTAACCATACCACTTTTGATACCTTCCTCGATCCTTTCTCCCAGCTTGATGATGTTAGAAAATTTATGATTCTCGATCAGCATCAGTCTTTCATAGTATTGCGGGTCCTGAGCCCGGACGAAAAATTTGTTCATTTGTTCTTCCTCTAGAGTAGGCCTGACTTTAGCGGCTTCTGACCTCCAGCGAGTGGCATACTCGCGGAATGTTTCTGTGGGCTTCTTCTTTAAGTTCTGAATGTAGAACACATCTGGTGCATTTTCGGTGTTGAACCTGAATCTGTCCATGAAGTCAGATTCCATACTCACCCAATTCAACCATTTCTTCAGGTCTTGGCTAATGTATCAAGACAGAGTATCTCCCTTTAGACTCCTCATGAAAAGCTTCATGTGAATCCTTTCATCTTTCCCTACTCCGACCAGCTTGTCGCAGTATGTTCTCAAGTGGACTGTCGGATCCCCTGTACCATCAAACATCTCGAACTTAGGAGTTTTGTACCCCTCAGGCAGCTCGACATCTGGTTGTATGCAAAGGTCTTCGTAGTTCAACCCTTCAATCCCCTTACTTCCTTCGACACCCTGAATTCGACTAGTCAACTTCTTGAGTTCTGCAGCCAGGTTCCTGATGAGTGAGTCTTTGTCATCAGACTCGAGTGTACTTGAAATGGGTTGAGTGGAGTGTGGTATAGTCTCTACATATATGGGGGTGTTATGAGTGTGGAAATGGTCATTTGTGGAGTTCAAAGGTTCTGGGATGAGTAGTGGAGTATTGTTAGAAATATGGCAGGCGTTGTAGTGATGGTGAGGAGTGGGATGGTTTTGTGGTTTCGGGATGCTTTGTGGAGGTGTGGGGTTCTGAGCGTTAGGAAAATTTACATCTAGAGTAGTGAGGGAAAATGATAAGCTCGCCAAGTTCTGGACCTGATCAAGTTCCTTCTGAAATCTCACCAGTTTCTTCTCGAGTTGGGATGCACTTTCTTTGGAGACCTGAGAACCATGAGTGACCTCTACTCATTCAGTTGAGTTCTCCTTTCTGGTGTTGTTCAAATCTTCCATCTTTCCTTTGTTCCTGCTTCTGATAGGACTAGAAAGGGGAGTGGGTAGAGGGCCCTTTGATATTGTGGAGTAGGATGATGATGCCAGAGTGCACGAACTAACCTTTGGGGAGGGGAATAAATAAAACAAAAGTAAAAACAAAAAAGGTAACAAGTCAGTGTGGATTATAAGAAAGTGTTGCGATATTGAAACACATAGTGCAAGAATGTAAATCATGTCCTAATTTGGGAGCCTCGTTGTGCCCGAGGTAAGCCTAGCGACAAATTGATTTGGAGAATATATAATGCTAAATGCCTCATTTTATTGATCAAAAGTAGACGAATCCCAAATCGACACTAAATAACAGGAAATAAAATATCACTACTGGCCATAGGCCTTATTACATTTTATAAAGTGAAAAGTAAATTCCTATCTATTTGGTCCCAGAAGGACCTTCCTCAGGTTGAATGCTCTCGTTGATCAGATCCTCCAGTTCGCGAAGGTTTACCAGTAAAAATACCTTTGCCAGGTGTTCTCCTTCATTTCCCTCAGCGTTCTGGCAGTCGGTGACTCTCTTCCTCACTTTTCCTTCCGATTCTAGCAGACTGTATTCCAGATATTCCAACTTTTTGCTAGCTTTGGTGGCCCTTTCTTTCCACTCATTGATTAGGTCATTTGATGGAAGACTCCTCCACCAGTCTAGCAAGAGTGGGGGTGTGCTAATAATACCGAAACTGGGGACCTCGTGCCTCATTTTCTGCAAAACAAAAAGGTTAAGACCATACCCCTACCGGACTCGACTATTTAATATCAACAATTAGCATAAAAACATTTAGTTCTCCAAATAAATGCACAAAACGTGATAGTGTCCGTTTGGGTTTTTGGGAAACCCAGTGGACTTTGGATAAGGCTATCTTAAAAAGTCATTATGCGGACAACATAACTGACTCGGCTAGTTTTGACCATGATGCATAAACAGAGTAAGGTTTCTATGGGGGTTTTAGACTAGTACCCTTGAGCGGACAACTCAAGAGGTAAAGGCACGGAACCGTCGACTACACCGTTGATCGACTGGTTTTACCGCAAATACGCCTTTGCCGGATTTAAAGGGTGATAATATCGGAAGCGCGCAACCACTCATTATAAGCGTTGCTATGGTATTTGTTTGGCACGAGTGGAATATGATGTTGAAAACATGCTTATGCAATAATTAAAACAAGTTGTCACGTATTTACACGTTCATAAAATAATAATTACAATAATTTAAAACAGTAATAAAGGAGTGCAGTAAAGGAAAGCAGTGAGAAAAATAAGGGAAAGAAACAAGAGACAAGGTAGTTTTTTTTTTGCAGTAGAAGAGGGAATTAAATGCTTAAAGGTATTAAACAAATAAGGCACATAAGAAATGTAAAGTCAGAGTAATAACTTGAAATGGTATAAGCCTAAAAGATATCCACAACAGAGTCGCCATGCTGTCGCGCCTCCTTTTTCTCGCGAAATCGGGTTCATGACATTGACAACTCTTTTAATGGTTATTAAAAGAGAAGAGTCGCAACATAATGATTAAAGTGCATTAGGACACTAAGAAGAGTTTGATTTAGAAAACCAGAGATTGGGTAAGGGCTTGAAATTATCCCGAAGGGAAGGTGTTAGGCACCCCTCAGGATCCACTAGTGTGATTTCCGGCCATACTATAATTGTGACCTTAAGTGCAAATAACAAGTAGGCAAGTAAAAACGTTTCAAATATGAGGGGGTTTTCACATAATGCTTGCAAATAGATTAAAGTTTAAAGAAATAAAAGAAAGCTAAATTTTTTGAGCGAATAGTTTGGGAAATTCTGAAAGTAATAAAATGAACAAGTAAAAGGAGGGGGTCCTAGGTTTACAAATAATATGGATCACCCCACACAACATCCGGTAATCACTCCTCAAAGAGGGGCTACATGAGATGTTATCGCGTGGTCATCATATTCATATCTACCCTTTCCTACCCCGTTAAGGTATTAAAGCGCGGAATAGTCTCGTTTACTTATTGCATGCTATTACCCGCCCCAATCCTATCAGTTTCAGAGGTACTTGGGACTACTAATCCTAAAAGGGAAGGGGTATGAGGTTTCATAGTTTTAAAAGTACAAAATTCTAAGGCGGCAATCAAAACATATATGTAGCAATTATTGGGAAAAGCACATAAACAAATAAAAAGGCTCAAATAGACCTCCTTAAATCAAAAAAAAGCATAGAGTTTAGCATGTCTTGCATGTACTGATTAAGGTCCAATCAAACTTCATAAGTTAAAGCAGGCTGATTTATCACATATTTTTAGATAAGAAGTCCGAATTTGGTCTGTCCGCTGGTTGTAATTAACAAAACCTGGTTCGGTTATAACTTTATCCTAAGGCTTGCCTAGGTGTTAAACGAAACCTATAGGCACGACATCTACTGGTTTCAGAAATAAAGAAGTAAATTGATTACATAAAGGTTGCCAGTTTTTAACAAAATAATACAAGTTCTGCAGTTGATAATGCGTTACTACTAACATATTAAGCTTAAAACGAGTGAGGCGGTTCAGATTTGGTTGATAGTTCCTATAGGCATGCTTTCTAGCCGTTTTTTATTTAAAACATTTTTACAGACGTAGCGAGAGTGCAGAAATCCTATGGGCATGGTATCTAAATGTTGTTAGTTATTTAAATCCTATAGACAGGTTTGTCTAGAGACAGATGCATATGCAGGATTTGAATTTCTAGTTAACTACGAGTATGGTATCTATATGAGATATACAGAACTTTCTTATAAACATGGTATCTATATAATGTAGGAATTCTTATAGCCATGGTGTCTATATGCAAGTGTATAATTCAATAAGAAAACCTATGAGTAGGATATCTACGTGGATGCAGAAATTAATAATCCTATAGGCATGTTATCTAAAGATGAGAATGCAGAAATAGGCGTGGTATCTACAAAAATTAATAAGCCTATAGGCATGATATCTACCCCTTTTTGCATACAGTCATTCCCGCCCCTTTTCACTAGCAACCCCCAATAGTTATTACAAATTATTACAGCCCAGAATGAATAAGTAAAGCAAAATTACATCAGAAATTAACAGTACAACCAAGGGGAGCCTAATTCGGACTCTATGTCTGAAATATATGATGAACCAACTCCAAAGATCAGGATCCAAAGCCTTTCTCTCATTTGGATGTGTCAGAGTTCCCTAAGAGCCTCAAATAGACTCTGGGCAGTGCTCACACCCAAATGTGCAGGATTAAGTCATAGTGCAGTGTGGAAGGGCCAGCCCTCAGGTGTCCAAGTTCAGAGGGAACTCAAGGTCCCAAGGCAAGGCTCACAAGAGGGGGGCAGAACTTAGAAACTAAGAGAGAGTGTAAGTGCAGAATTCTGAAAGGGGAAAGGGAAAGGGTAAAGAAGCATGGACAGGCAAGTGGGCATACCTAGCAATGAGAAGTGCTAGCACACCCTACAAGCCTGTTAAAACACATTGTTTTGGGAGTCAGGATCCCCTAATGGATCAAGTCCAGACATTAACAATAACTTGCATATTGCCATGTCCTGAACTACAACTCAAAGCACATAGAAGGAAACAGGAGTGCAGGGATTCACAGCGGAAATAAGTAAAAAGAAATTAATGTGCCAATTAAACATTTAACTCCACATAGACAGTAAAGTAGACATGGATGTAAAGGCTGTAAGTAAACACATTGGGATAATGCTGAAGCTAAAACTAGAACATACCAGTCTTAAAGAAACAAGTAAGAAGAAAGCAGTAGTCTTGGAAAGCCAAGGTGCAAATAGGCAGTCAGAATACGATAGGTTTAGAAGACAATTGAGATTGTGGGTGGGAAGTCTGAAGTGTAAAAGTTTTGAGTTGAGAGTGTGTGGTGAGAAAGGGGTTGTGCCCTTTTATAGTATAGAAGGCAAGCAGAAATAAGGTAAGAGAATAGTTTGAAAATCGATTGTCAATCAATTGCACAAGTTTTCCCTTTAATTAAGGGATTCATATTACAAATGGGTATAAACCCATTAAGGAAAGAAATTAATCAAATACTTTGTGCAAAGTAGTATAATAGGGGTAAATACATAAAGGTCTATTTAAGGACAAGGTCTTGACAGTACACGGTTTGTGCAAATAAGGCAAGGGAATCAGTTAACAACCAAGAAATCAGAAGTCCAAAGATTGGTAGGAATGAACCCAGTCAGAAAAGGTGAAGAAAGGTTTTACTTAAGGAAAATCAGCAATAATCAATTAGTCCTATTAAAAGGGATTCTGAACCAATCACAAATTGGAAAACCTTTTTGAAGAAAGACTTATCACATATAAAAAGCATACAGACACGTTAAGTATGAAAGAAAATTGTCATGCCAATCAGTAGAAGAGTCTAGTGTAGAAGAATTTAAAAACTTAGAATCATGTGCAAACAACGAAGTTCAAACTTAGTTCATAGACTTTGAGATTAGTCTGAAAGAGTCAAGGGCTCTCAAACAGAACCCTAGTTCAATCACATGACCAAACCTCGGTAGAACCCCCAAATTCTAGGGTTTCCACCTCGAGTCAACTACAGAGATGAGGAAGCAAGTAGTTGAAACAGGCTCAGAGATTTCTTTCAGAAACTCATGAGAAAACAAGCAACTTCAGTAGAAAGTTCAAAGCAAACAGAGTGAAGAAATTCGAAGCATAATCAGAGTAGAAGAAATAGTAGAGGAAAACATGCTTAAACCGGTCTTTTAGAAGAAACTTAAAACAAGGTTCAGTATAAGGCAAACAAAGAGACTTAAGAACGTAATAGACAAAATACAGTAGAAGAACACAAGAACACCCGAAAAGTATAGCAAAAGAACATATAGGAAAACACAGTGAGATAGACATGTGAGAGCATGATATAGAAACACAGTAGGAAAACGAAAGACAGAATGCACAAAAGAACATGTGTGGTAAAAAGGAAACATATGAGCACAATAGATACAAATACACACAAAGAAAAGGAAAAGAAAAGTCAGAGAAACATTTTAAGCATTTCAGAAAACCCTAAATCGAAAAATAAGCGATTTTGGAAGTAATTTTTGAAAGAAAGTTGGGGAAATCGTTTAAAAACTCAAATAGAGCGTAAATACATAACAGATCTAAAAAGATCTGAGAAAACCTCGAAGAGTTAGGGTTTCATAACAGCCCTAAAAATGAGAAAGGCTTGGAAAGGTCTGATCTGAGTCAGAGAAGTCAGAACCAGGCTCAAAACACCATGGTACGCCGGAGCAAGGCAGGAGACGGCCAGGAAACCTTGAATCAGCAGAGGTTTGGGAAAAAACCTTCGAGGTCAGGCCTTGAATATTCAAGTATCAAGCGTATAAGAGCAAGGAGAGATAAGTATAGGGCTCCCATGGCTTGAGAAGCCATGGGTTCCGGTGGGTATCCAGGTTGAAGATGGTGAGAGGTGGCTAGGGTTAGGGAATGTTCGAGAGAATTTGGGAGAGGGGAGGGGTTTCAGAGGCGGTGGTTGGTGAGAAATGAGATAGGGTTGGTGTGGGTTGTTGAATTAAAAAGGAAAGAGGGAATTTTGGTTGTTGATAAAAAATGATCAACGGCCTGGATCAAAAGGGGAAGCCAAGCGGGTAAAATAAATGGGCTAGGGGCGGGTAATTTTAGGAATTGGGCTGGTCCATTTGAATTGGAATTGGGGTTTAATTGGTGCCGATTTTAGGCTAAAATTGAAATAGTTAGGGCTATGTTTTAAATAGCCACCTTTTCCCTTTTTATTTTATAAAAAATAGTAATAATTTCTGAAAATAAACTAAAGGTACTGATTTAATTAATAATATATAAATATTAAATTAAAAATACTGGAATCAATTTCATAATTATAAAATTCTATTAAATCTTAAAGTAAGCTAAAATTGCAATTATATGCAATTTAGCTTTAAAAATACTAAATAAATTTGTAAAAATGCGTAAAAATTACATCAGCTATATTTTGGTATAAATGTGAGGATAAAATAAGTTATTCACTAAAATGATAATTTCGGGAATAATTATTGATTTTTTTGTATTGTTAAAATAGAGCAATAAATTAATTTAAAAATCTTTAAAACAATTAGGAAAAATACTAAAACATTTGGACATACTTATATATGCATATATATGATATTTGAAAGTATTTTTCATATATAAATACATAGGAAAAAATTGGATATCAACACTTTTCTCATCGAAATTTATTATTCGAGATGCATGTATGTATATAATATTAAATGCAGCCTGAATTTTACTATTCAGTGTTTGGACTTATTATGATCTATTTAATATTTTACCTCAACTCCACAATGACTTTATGCAATTTGTCGTATTACTTGTTAAAATTTTCTTTTAGTGATAAGGCATTAATTTAAAGGATGCAATATATGTACTTTTTGTCAGAAGGAATTTAATTTTGGTTTCTAGGCAAAATAAGAGATGGATATTTGTTTTATTTTTTGAATAACTCTTGAGTTATTTAACTTGATAAACATTTTATCTCTAGTGGTACATGAATGCATGACCTTGTTATTGATATTAATGTCTCTCCTGAACAGAACAATATTAGTCTGCCTCATAAGAGAATATGTTCTTCAAAATTGAGTAAAACTTATCTGTGCCATTTTGTCTAAGTCATATTAATCTGGAGAGGATTCAAGTTGGTCAAGGATGGACCTTAATGTTCATTGAAAGTAGAGGCACTACCAACTTGTGGATCCTGTTTGGAAGGAAATTTGACTAAAGGATGTTTCCTTTCAAAAGGAAATAAAGCTAGTGATAAGCTAGAATGAATCCATTCTGATTTATATGGTTAAATGAACATACTAGTAAGAGACAATTTTGAGTATTTTTGTGACGTTCATAAATGATTACTCAAAATATTAATATATTTATTTGATGCACCGTAAGTCTTGATGAATTAAGTAATTCATGATTTTTAAGACTTGAAACGGAGAAGCACCAAGAAAATATATTAAGTTACTGCAATTTGATTGTAGTAGCGAGCACCTATCTAAGGAGTTCTTTTGTTACTTATCAGAATAAGGGATTACATCTCAATTGACTACACTGTAAACTCCATAATAGAGTGGTACGGTAGAAAGAAGAAATAAGTCTTTTTCGGACATGGATAGATTAATGAAATGTTATTCAAATTTGCATTATTTGTTTTTGGAATATTTCCTAGAAACTACAAATTACATTCTAAATTTAATTCCTTCTAAGTTAGAACCCGGGACATCTATAGAACTGTGGACTGAATGTAAGCTCAGTCTGTGGCATGTTTAGATATAGGATTGTCCTGCATATATACTGAAAGGGAAAGTGAATATGTAAGTTGGAACTAAAAATGGATAGGTGCATGTTTATTGAATATCCAAGAAAACGAATGGAGTTTTATTTCATTGTCCTAAACAAAATAAGGCAATTGACGTTCAAGAACATCAAAACCCACAAGTCGGAATTGACGTTCCATTGCATTTAAGTAGTGTGAGAATGTTAATAGACATAATATGCCTTTATCGAGTGGGAACGATGTTTGAACAGTCAACACTATAGCAAGAAATCACTAATATTTCAATGTCGTAAGGTAATGAAGGCAATATTGGTAGTACTTTGTCGTAGTGGGAGAATGCTAAATAAAATCATAGTTCGGTGTATACTCTTGGGATAGTTTCAGTAACGAGATCCCTGAAGAGTTTAATACCAAACTAGATAGTTACGACAAAGCACTACTGGACAAATATTGCATCACATATAACTTGGCAAGATTCTTTAACAAAACCTTATTTGGTGAAGATTTTTAATAGTCATGTAAAGGAATGCCTGAGAAATGTGTAGATGCATGGCTATGAGTCTAAGTGGGAGATTATTGTGGCATATACTATTAACCGTGCATTTGGATATAGTATATTCTAATAATTATCATGGTTAAAAGTCTAAGTAGGAGATTGTTGGGATATATACTATTAACCATGAGGTTTGGTTTAGATATAGTATTTATTATGATATAATTGTTCATTCAATTTTAATAAAGTTTTAAATAGATCATGTATTAGTCTGTGTCCTCTGCTTATATAGTAGATGATTTAGTATTTAGAATTTAGCGTATACATGGAAGATTAAATCATCGGTTCTTATAAGTAAAAAGTTTGAGTTCACAATCTAATGATAGAATTGGACAAACCATCATGGATGATTGTAGCACACGATTAAATATAATTTATCTTGATTATGGAAATGGTTTAATTCTAACTTCTTATGCTAGTACATTTTGTATATATTGAACAGACCAAGTAGAGATAAGTATTTTATACTGACTTAATAAAATAAACTCTCTAGCCATTAAATGTACTTATACTCTTAATCTTGATATAATTATTATTAGCTGTGTACATTATTATTGTTTTGATTTATTAAAAGGTGATATTCTTTCGTGGGTCAATATGCCTGGTAAATTGGATAATAATACTGTACATTGGCGAAGTAATAGTTAGTTGATGGAATCCATGTCTCGGTTTATAGATTGATGATACACCTTTATGCAAGCTTATACGTTTTCATGTGTAAACCCGGCCGGTGAATTTTGTATCTGACACATAAAATAAGTTAAGCGAAAGTCTAAAAGAAATAATCAATAAATTAAATCGTCAGTAATTTAATTTAGTTGATTAGTATCTGAATCTTAACATGGGGAGTTAAATAAGATTTAATGAATGAATTTCGAAATTGAATAAGGAGTCCAAT
This sequence comes from Nicotiana tabacum, assembly GCF_000715075.1. NCBI lineage: Eukaryota > Viridiplantae > Streptophyta > Magnoliopsida > Solanales > Solanaceae > Nicotiana > Nicotiana tabacum. The sequence continues at coordinate 82,833,584 of NC_134099.1, forward strand.
TACAGATTTTTAGTGAAATAATTTGTAATTAATTATGGTGGATATTAATTTCGAAAATTATAAATTAATTCCATAATTGAAAGCCTTGTTAATTAAATTCTGTGGTCCCTGCTGTGCCTAAATAATAGGAAATAAATGAATCATTTTTTTGGAGGAAGGAAAAGCCTAACATGTGTTGGAAAAGGGTTTTAACCCTTAAAACTTGTGCTATAAATACATAAGGTTTCCACCTAGAGAACGTAGACACGGTGGCCGAATTTCATACCCTTTTGCTAGAAAAATTTCGCCCACACGAAATTACTATTTTCAGATATTATTTGGGTAACACAGTAGAAGACCGTGGAACGTTCGGAGATCGTGATCGTGCCGGCGGTGGAGAATTCATTGAGTTGCTGTGGAATTGGAAGCTCACGTGATAAAGGAGTTTTATTCACGCTTCAAGAGGTAACTCGTGAAATTCTGTTTATACTAGTTGTCTAGATTGCATGTGATTTTGATACTGGGATTACTTCCGCTGCTTATTATAATCCATCACATAACAAGTGACATTTTGATCTTTGGCATCCTCTTTGACTAGAAAATAGAAAATCTAATCTCATATGATTTTGATTACAAAATTTAATTAGACATGAACTGAAAAGACTCGCAAGTACCAAATCCTAAATGATTTAGGACTGCTAATATTAGTTTAATTCCAAACGTAAGGAAAATAAATATACTCATTTATATAACTTAAAAACAAAAGCAGGTCATGTATATATAGGATGAGCATAGAATACGTTACGTGATTAATTGATTGTCGTTGGATCTCGTCAACAGTAGAAGAATTGAGTAGAATTCAAGGATTTTTAAAGGAGAATTAGGGTTTCTAGTTCTTTCTTATCAGAGCAACAAAAGAAAATGTGGGAAATGAATCGAAATGGACGGCCTGCCTAATATAGCTGGGCCCTTATGTATTTACAGTAATCCGGTAATTCGGTCCAGAAATTTTACAAAACGAGTATATTAAGATTATAAATAAAGAATTTTTACCTCCTACAGCAAAGGTTAACACCTTATTTATTTTAAATAAATATCATTTTAAAAAATTATATTCTATAGATACCTTTTAAGATTTATAGCAGAAAATTAATTTTGGTTACCTCCTAGCCCTAAGCCACTAAATACGCTAATCAGTTACACTATTTTTTTTCTCTCTTACTCTAATACATCTCATTCTTTTCCCCCATCCCATTAAAATTTCCGATCTCCTCCTCTTTCCACCGAATTTGTGCAAAGCCGACTTCAGAGCAGGTCGCTCTTTGCTTCAGCCGATTTGTGCTTTGTCTTCTTATATTTGGGAATTTAGAGTTCTTTTCGACAGAATCAAACCAACTTTATCAATCCAGAGCAATTCCATGTCACCTTTCTTTTTCTTTCTTTTTGCTTTGTCTTCTTCTATTTAGGAATTTAGAGTTCTTTTCGACTGAATCAAATCAACTTCATCAATCCAGAGCAATTCCACGTGACATCCACACCACAACTTTATCTTTCGCGATGAAGAACATTTCTTTTAATATATTTCAATGTAATTTCAACGTATTACGCTGTATTTTTATGTATTTCATTGTATTCATTGTCTTTTTTCATTGTAATTCAATATATCTCGCTGTATTCTATGTATTTTATTGTATTCTCTATCTTTTTTTTCATTGTATTTCAATGTATCCCGCTGTATTCTATGTATTTAATCATATTCACTGTCTCGTTATATACCATGAATGTATTCATAAGTTTTTTTAATTAATATAATTTATGTATTCAGATGTATTATATAATTTCTCTGAAGATTGCTATGTTTTTGGGGTATTTTTTGGTTGAGAATCTTTTTTATAACTGAAAATACAAAAAATGTGTGTTATAATTGAGTTTGTTGAGTTATATTAGGAGTCTATTATGTTAATTGTTTCACTTTCCGTTTTAAAATAGTATAATCCCCTATTTCACGCTGTGAATACAATCGAATAAAATAATTTGTCCAGCTGTAATACCATGTTTCACTCCATGAATATAGTCGAATACACTCGAATACAACAACTGATTAGTTGGACTTCCCTGATTCACGCCTATTTTTGCTACTGTATTCATGAATACAATAGCTTAAGTACATCTTATAACCGCATAAAAGATATCTATAATCCATAATATAGCAAATGGTATCTATAGATGGCTAATTACTACTAAAAGATAGTGATTTATGAAAATTTCCTTATAAATAATAGCTACAAAATTGAATTAGGCTAACTATTACAAAGACTAACTAGTTGTAATGACCCGACTGGTCATTTTGAGCTTTTGCACTTCGCTAACCAGTTCTCGGGCATGACTATCCCCGTGAGATGTATTATGACTTATGTAAATCGTCGATTTTGGTTTTCAGGGTAATCGGAATGAATTTGGAAGAACAGTTCTCAAATTGAAGCTTGAAATTTGAAAGGGTTGACCAAGATTTGACTTGTTGGTATATGATCTCGGATCGAAATTTTTATGATTTGGTCAGCTCCGTTAGGTTATTTGGTACTTGGGAGCGTGATCGAAATGCATTTTGGAGGTCTGTGGAAGGTTTGGGCTTAAATTGGCGAAATTGAGATTTTGGCGCTTTCCGGTTGATAGGTGAGATTTTTATATAAGGGTCGGAATAGAATTCCAGAAATTGCAGTAGTTCCATTGTGACATTTGGGATGTGTGTGCAAAATTTCAGGTCATTCGAACGTGGTTGGTATACTTTTTGATCGAAAGCGTAATTCGAAAGATTTTGGAAGTTTCGGCTTGAATCCGATGTATTTTGGGTGATTCGATGTTGTTTGAGGTATTTTGAATATTGGTACAAGTCTGAATTGTGGTATGTGACTTGTTTGTGCTTTTGGTTGAGGTCCCGGGGGCCTCGGGGTGATTCCGGATGGGTGACGAAAGAATTGGAATTGAGTTTTTGCAGCTGAAGCATTTGGTTTCTGTCACAACTGCACCTGCGGTTGGGAGGCCGCAGGTGCGATGATCGTAGAAGCGTAAGGCAGCAATAGATGCGTCCAAATCGAAGTCCTTCAGGAACTGCAGAAGCGGTGTCATGGGCGCACCTGCGGTAGCGCAGGTGCGAGTTTTTAACCGCAGATGCGGTGGATTTGGTCGCAGAAGCGGGAAATGGACCGCAGGTATGAAAATGTCTGGGTCAGAAAGTATATAATGTTCCTTCGCGAATTTTTGCTAAGTTCTCCATTTTTTAAGACGGGAAGCGAGCTAGGCAGTGACTTCAAGGGAAAATCGAAGAGAATTAGTTGGGTAAGTTCTCTGAGCTTCATTACTCATGTTTATGTTCATTTTTCCCATTGTTTAATCATGGTATTAGTGAAAATTAAGGAAGAAAATTGAGGGATTAGGGCTTGAGATTAATAGCCCGTTTGGCCAAGCTGCAAAAATCAGCTTATTTTGAGAATTGCTTTTTTACAAAAGTGCTTTTCTCACAAATACTTTTGGTGAGAAGAAGTTTGTGTTTGGCTAATTAGTTTGAAAAGCACTTCTGAGCTGCAATTAGTGTTTGGCCAAGCTTTATAAAACTGCTTCTAAGTGTATTTTTCTCAAAAGTGCTTCTCAAAAAAGTGCTTTTGGAGAGAAGCTACTTTTTTCTGCTTCTCCAAAACTGCTTCTGCTTCTTCTCAAAAGTACTTTTTTTCCTTCCAAAAGCTGGGCCAAACACCTCAATTTTTGGCCAAAAGTACTTTTGACAAAAAAAAAAGAAGCACTTTTGGCCAAAAAGAAGCTTGGCCAAACAGGCTATAAGAGACCTTTGAGTGGGTATTTGAGGGGCCATTTGAGGTCTGATTTTGATGTTTTTGATATGTATAGACTTATGGGAGGACGGGGATTCTATTGATGTTAATTTTGTCAGATTCCGAGACGTGGGCCCGGGGGCCGGGGTAGAGCAATTTAGGTATTTTTTTTATGTAGATTGGATATTTTCGAGTGGGCTTTGTTCCCTTCACATATTTTAATGGTTATGTGCTGATTATGGCTAGATTTGGAGCATCCGAAGGTTGATTCGTGAGGGCAAAGGCATCGCAGGCTAGAGTTTGGACCTGATCGAGGTGAGTAATGATTATAAATATTGTCCTGAGGGTATGAAACTCCGAATTGCACATCGTGGTGCTATATTGAGGTGACACACATGCTAGATGACGAGCGTGGGGTCATGCTCCGTTGGAGATTGTGACTTAGTCCGTCCCGGATGACTATTTTACCACATATTTGATTGAAAACTATTTTCTATCATCATGTTTTAGGCTGAATGTCATATTTAGGCCTTGTGCCAACTATTTGAATCCTTGGAGGATTTTTACTGATATTTCCTCACCGTTTTGACTTTATATTTGTACTCTGTCATGCTATATTCTACTGTTTTTTCATAACTCAGCCATATTTACTCTGTTTTAAACATTAAATGATATTTTCAATGATAAATTGGGCTGAGCATCATGTTTTACTGTTGCCCGAGTGACTTATAAGATTCTGGATGAGTAAGGCCGAGGGCCTATGTTGTGAGGATACACTGATTATGATTATGAGGCCGAGGGCCTGAGATTGTACGCCACGAGGTGGCTTGTTGATATGAGGCCGAGAGCCTAGTGATGATGCCACGAGATGTCTTGATATTGTGATTGGGCCGTAAAGGTCCCCTCCAGGAGTCTGCACACCCAGGGTGAGCGCGAGTACCCATTTTGTTTTCGAGATATTGCTCTAGGGGCGGATTTGTTGACATTGTGCCCGAGGGGCGATCCTTTATGTGTTTATCTTTCCTATTTGCCTGTCATTTGCTTGCTTAATTGTTAAAAAGGCATTTCATGAAGCTTAAACTGAACTAAAGTGATTTTACATATCTTCACTGATTCACTGTTTTTACTGGCTTTTACTGCTTCATTATAACCTGTAATGTGCCTTACGTGATCTCATATTTCTCAGTCTTTAGTTATGATTATTACTCACTAAGTTGGAGTACTCACTTTACTCCTTGCACCCCGTGTGCAGATTCAGGCGTTGCAGATCCTTCTTGCGAGGGTTGAGAGATCCCGACAGATTTCGGAGTTCACGAGGTAGCTGCTCTGCGTCCGCAGCCCCGTGATTCTCCCCCTTTATCTCCTTTCTTTCTCTTTTAGTGATTCTGTAATAGCTTTGTAGACACTTCAGACTTGTACTAAATTAATAGATGCTCATGACTGGTGACACCCCGGTACCGGGCTGTGTTGGGTTTTATTTCCGCAAATTGTAATGTTCACTGCTTATTATTTAGGATTCTATCATGTTTAAGACTTAACACTTATTGTTTAATTGCTTAAAACTGAAATGGGAAGGTGTCGGCTGGCTTTGTCTTCATGAGAGGCGCCATCATGACCGGGACCGGGTTTAATGTCATGGCACTAGTGCTAAGTAGGGCTGTTCAGTCGGATTGAATATCCGAAATTCGAAACAATCCATTCAATTTTGGATTTCGGATTGGATCGGATTTTGGATTGTGTTTATTAAAATTTTAGATTTCGAATCGTATTCGGATTGGTATATTTTAATTTGATCCGATCCAAAATCTGAAATTATTAGGGCATGTATAAATACTACAATTTAATTTTGGATAGTCAGTACTTTTTTTACATCAACCTCCAAGTTATTACCTTTACAATTGCTAGATTTAGCTATATTGGCACCATAATACTCTCATAATTGCATAAACATGAATTTTTCTCAATGTATTGCCTATTTTACAAATAAAATATACATATTAGTTTAACTTTGAGGCATAATCATACGATCTGAAATCTTATCCGATATAATTCAGTTCAGATTCGGATTGTATTTTCTAGAATCCGAAATTCGAAAACCAAATCTGATCCGATCCGATCCGTGCACAACCCTAGTGCTAAGTGCATTCAGAATAAATAACGTCAGGACTCTATGTTTGTTGCTTTGGGCCTGATGCTGATTATTCCGAAAGCCCAACTCCCCCTCAAGTTGGAGGGGGAGAGCACCTTCAACTCCCCCCCTCCAACTTGCCCAAAAAATATTGATGAAGAACTCCATGAAGTGACTTAAGTAAACAAATCTGCAAGCTGATTACTAGTTGAGACATGGAACAATTGGATTAAACCTTCAGTCAACTTGGTGTGAATGCAATGATAATCGGCATCAATGTGTTTAGTACGTTCAAATACTAAACTTTTGGCAATGTGAATAGCTGTCATATTATCACACAAGACAGAAATGAGAGAGGAAACTAAGATAGTAAGATCGTTCAACAATATAGATAACCAAGCTAACTCTGCTACTACCTTACTTAGTGCCCAATATTCAACTTCCGCATAAGATAAGGAAACCATAGGCTTGTAGGCAATTAAAATTTTATTAAATTCATAAAAAAAATTGGATTTAATCTCAATTAAATATACTTTGGTCCAAGTAAATATTATGAGCTAATAGAATTGGATTAATTATTCAAATTCAATAAGTATGGATTTAATAAATAAGCCCAAATGTATTGGGCTAACCCATTCAATTGGACAACAAGTGATGAGCTCACTTTATTAGGCTCAATATGTCATCTTCCTAGAGGCCCAATTTGGTACCACGTGTCAAATGACGTGGCATGCCAAGTCAAACGGAAGAGCCAACATGATCATGCCACATGTCAAAATGACAAAGCATGCCAAGTCAAAATAAAAGGCCAATGAAACCACGCCACATGCACAAGTGATATGTTTTGGCCAATTAAATGCAGCCTTTCACACTTTAATTTGATTAGTCGGAAAGAATTTATTCTTATCATAACTCTACCCTCAGACAACTATAAATAGGGGTCTTCAAAACTCAGAAAAGACACCAGAAGTTATAACAAAAAGTAAGAGAGAGCTCGTGGATCAAATGTCGCAAATTTCTCTACAAGTTTCAAGCTTCAAACAAGCAAGTTCAAGTTCAAGAAATCAAATTCAAGCTCAAATACTAAGAACATATCAAGATTCAAGGAGTACGAGTTCTGTCACGACCCAAATTTCCCACCCTCGGGAGCCGTGATGGCGCCTATTAGTGAAAGCTAGGCAAGCCAACCGTTTGAACAAATAACCTTTTCCCATTTTAATCCTTTAACAAATGTGAATCAACAGTTTATAAACAGCGGAATTTAAGCGAGCGGAAGAAACAAATAAAACCATTTAAATATTTCCAATACAATTTCTTAAACAAAGACTACCCAGAACTGGTGTCACAACTTTACAGACAATCTAGGAATACTACAAACAAGGTACGAAAAATAAATGCGACACTGTTTTTGAAATACGTAAATGAAATAGGATAAAAGGATAGAGGGAGACGCCATGGCATGTGGACGCCTGCAGGACTACCTTGGATCTCCGAATGGACTGAAGGCAGCCTCCCAAATCTACGGTCTGAAAGCTACAACACCGGGATCTGCACACAGTGCAAAGTGTAGTATCAGCACAATCGACCTCATGTGCTGGTAAGTGCCTCGCCTAACCTCGGCAAAGTAGTGACAAGGCTAGGACCAAACTACCAATTAAACCTGTGCAGTTAAATCATATACGGAAAAAAGTAAAAGCAGGAATGTACTGTTAGGAATGGATAGAAAACATGTTGCGGAGAAAACATCAATTAAAAATAGAAAGATAGCAAGTAAATACGAGGAACACCATATCTCAATTTTCAACAAGAACCAGAAATCAAACAAGTGCACGACATCACCCTTCGTGCTTTTACTCTTATCCTCACCATAAAATCAATATAATCGGCACAAAATTGTATATCGTGCGGCATGACATTACCCTTCGTGCTTTTACACTCTTTCTCACAAAATCATACACGGCAACAGCCTTTGTACTTTAACACTCTCTCACCAAGACAATGCATGACATCACCTTTCGTGCTTTAACACTCTTCCTCATCCAAACAACAATCACAAGCAATAGGGCAAGGAAGTAAATAAATTACAATAAAATCCCGGTAAGGGAACAATAGTTCAACAATCAAATCCCGGCAAGGGAACAAAATCAAAAGCATCAACATCCCGTCAAGGGAGATAACATTAAAAGCAACAACATCCCGGCAAAGGGAGACAATATAATAGTTCTCTTCTCTTTTTCACTCTTAATTCACAAGTTGAGCCAATGCTCTATAAGGTTCAATTGCCAATTATACTTTCACAATTCATTATACAACTTGAGACAATGCTCCTCAATGTTCAAATATCACTATTACTTCCACTAGCTTTGCTCAACAATAGAAATCATCACATAAGGCATGAACAATACAAACAGAGTCACATTAGTCATAGAATATGACTCAAAGGCATGCTTGACACCAACGTATAGATACTCGTCACCATGCCTATACGTTGTACTTAACAAATAACACATAGCAAATAGTACACAACTTCTAATCTCTCAAGCTAAGGTTAGACCAAACACTTACCTCGATGCCACGAACACAATTCAAGTCTCAACTATCACTTTACCTCTTGATTCCACCACCAATTTGCTCGTATCTAGCCACAAGTTACTTAACTATATCAATAAATGCTAAATAAATCAATTCCAATGCATGAAAATAGGTTTTCTAATGTTTTTCCCAAAAAGTCAAAAATCCCCCTCGGGACCACATGGTCAAAACCTGAGGTTCGAACCAAAACCCGATTACCAATTCCCCCACGAACCCAAATATATAATTTATTTTGAAATCGGACCTCAAATCGAGGTCCAAATTCCCAAAATTTGAAAAACCTAGGTTTTACCCAAAACACCCAATTTCCCCCGTGAAAACCTTTGATTTTGAGTTGAAATCGTGAGAAAAGATATTAAAGATCGATGAAAATAAGTTAGAAATGACTTACAATCGATTGGGAGAGTACTTGTCCTTGAAAAATTGCCCAAGAGTGTTTTGGTTTTGAAAGGGTTTGAATAATGGTTGAAATACGTCTAAGTTATGATTTTACAGGTTGTAGGTGTCATAATTGGGCGCAGTGCGAACCCCTCAAACTGCTACTCTCGCATTTGCAACATCGCTTTTGCGTTGACTAAATCACATTTGCGACCCAAAGGCAGACCGGGTCTTTTCGCATTTGCGGCGATTTTCTTGCGAAGATGCGAGCCACGCTTCGCAAATGCGAAGCCTGCAGACCTGCAACATACCAGCTAAAAACATGCAACATCCTAAGTTAAATTCCACTCCGTGGCCTATCCCAAACTCACCCGAGCCCTCAGGGCTCCAAACCAAACATGCACACCAACCTAAAAACATCATACGGACTTGCTCGTGCAACCGAATCATAAAAATAACATGTAAAATATGAATTAAACCTCAAAACTCATCATTTTCATCAAGAACACTTTAAAGTTCATAACTCTTCGACCGGAGGTCCAAATCACGTAAAATAAACTCCATTTTTCTCCAAATTGCACAATTACCATTTAAATACTATAACAAGTTTGTATCGCACTCCGGAACCAAAATACGGGTCCGATACTAATGGTTTCAAATATTAATTCTTTTCTTTATTTCATAAATAATTCAGCAAAACAAGTTCTTTCAAAAATTGATTTATATGGCTTGGGAACTCGGAATTCATTTCCGGGCATACGCCCAAGTCCCATATTTTACTACGGACCTCCCGGGATCGTCGGAACATAGATCCTGGTCCGTTTGCTCAAAATATTGACCAAAGTCAATCATAATCAGATTTTAACTCTAGAAATTTCTATTTCTCATATTTTCACATAAGGCTTTCCGGATAAAGGTCCGGACCACGCACGCAAATTGAGGTGAGGTAAAAAGGAGGTTTTTAAAGCCTCGGAACACAGGATTTGTTTCTAAAACAAGTGATGACCTTTCGGGTCATCATATCCTCTGCCTCTAAAACAATCGTGTGTCCTCGAACGGACATAAGAAGTAAGTATCTGAGTCGGGAAAAAGATGGGGATAACAACCACACATATCTGACTCGGACTCCCAGGTCGACACTCAGCAGGCTGACCTCTCCACTGAACACGAACAGAAGGGAAACTCTTCGATCTCAACTGACGAACCTGTCGGTCTAGAATAGCTACCAGCTCCCCCTCATAGGACAAGTCCTTGTCCAACTGGACAATGCTGAAATCTAACACGTGGGATAGATCGTCGTGATACTTTCGAAGCATGGATACATGAAACACTAGATGCACAGCTGATAAGCTCGGCGGCAACGCAAGTCTATGTGCCACCTCTCCCACTCGATCAAGAATCTCAAATGGGCCAATGAACCTAGGAATAAGCTTGCCCTTCCTCCCAAATCTCATCACGCCCTTCATAGGCGACACCCGAAGCAACACTCGTTCACCGACCATGAATGCCAATCACGAACCTTACGGTCGGCATAGCTCTTTTTCCTGGACTGGATTGTACGAAGCCTATCCTGAATGATCTTGACCTTGTCCAAGACATCCTATACTAGATCCATACACAACAACCGAGCCTTCCCCTGCTTGAACCATCCAATCGGCGACCGACACTACCTACCATATAAAGCCTCATAAGGAGCCATCTGGATACTCGATAGGTAGTTGTTGTTGTAGGCAAACTCCGCTAGAGGCAAAAACTGATCCCATGAGCCTCCAAAGTCAATGACACAAGATCGGAGCATATCCTCCAAAATTTGAATAGTATGCTCAGACTGCCCGTCCGTCAAAGGATGAAATGTTGTGCTCAACTCAACTAAGGTGACCAACTCTCGTTGAACTACTCTCTAGAAATGTGAGGTAAACTACGTACCTCGGTCCGAAATGATAGACATGGGTATACCATGAAGACGAAAAGTCTCCTAAATATAGATCTCAGCTAACCTCTCAAAAGAATAGGAGACTACTACCGGTATGAAATGTGTTGACTTGGTCAGCCTATCAACAATATCCCACACTACATCGAACTTCCTCTGAGTCCGTGAGAGTCTAACAACGAAGTCCATAGAGATACGCTCCCACTTCCACTTAGGAATCTCAATCTTCTGGAACAAACCACTAGGCCTCTGATGCTCGTACTTAACCTGCTGACAATTCAAACACCGATCCACATATACAACAATATGCTTCTTCATTCTCCTATACCAATAGTGCTGCCGCAAATCCTGATACATCTTAGCGACGCCTGGATGAATAGAGTACCCGGAACTATGGGCCTCCTCTAAAATCAACTCCCGGAGTCCATCCACATTAGGCACACAAACTCGACCATGCAGCCTCAAAACTCCATAGTCTCCTAATGTAACCTGCTTGGCACCTCCATGCTGCACCGTGTCACTAAGGACACACAAATGAGGATCATCATACTGCCAATCTCAGATATGCTCCAATAATGAAGAACGAGCGATTGTGCAAGCTAACACACGACAAGGCTTAGAAACATCCAATGTCACAAACTGTTTGGACAATGCCTTAACATCCAAGACAAGCGGTCTCTCACCGACCGGAATATACGCAAGACTGCCCATACTAGCTGACTTCCTACTCAAAGCATCGGCCACCACATTGGCATTTCCCGGATGATATAAGATAGTGATATCATAGTCTTTCAATAGCTCCAACCATTTTCTCTGCCTCAAATTTAGCTCCTTCTACTTGAACAAGTACTGCAGACTCTTGTGGTCCGTGAACACCTCACATGCCACACCATATAGATAATGCCTCCAAATCTTCAATGCGTGAACAATGGCTGCTAACTCCAAATCATGGACCAGATAGTTCTTCTCATGAATCTTCAACTGACGTGAAGTATAAGCAATGACCTTGCCATCCTGCATCAACAACGCACCAAGTCCAATACGAGATGCATCACAATAAACTGTATATGGCCCTGAACCTGTGGGCAAAACCAACACTGGCGCCATAGTCAAAGCTGTCTTGAGCTTCTGAAAGCTCGCCTCACACTCGTCCGACCACCTAAACTGGGCACCCTTTTGGGTCAACTTGATTATCGGGGCTGCAATAGATGAAAACCCCTCCACAAACCGACGATAATAGCCTGCCAATCCCAAGAAATTCCGGATCTCTATAGCTGATGCCGGTCTAGGCCAGTTCTTGACTACCTCTATCTTCTTCGGATCTACCTGAATACCCTCTGCTAATACAACATGACCCAAGAATGCAACTGAACTCAACCAGAACTCACACTTCGAAAACTTTGCATACAACTGACTATCTCTCAAGGTCTAAGGAACCACTCATAGAAGCTGCTCATGCTCCTCCTGGCTACGGGAATAGATCAAAATATCATCAATGAAGACTATCACGAACGAATCCAACTAAGGCCTGAACACTCGGTTCATCAAATCCATAAAAGCTGCTAGGGCATTTGTCAACCCAAATGACATCACCAAGAGCTCATAATGCCGGTACTGAGTGCAGAAAGCTGTCTTAGGGACATCGGATGCCCTAATCCTCAACTGATGGTAGCCAGATATCAAGTCAATCTTCGAAAATACCTTGGCATACTGAAGCTGATCAAACAAATCATCAATCCTCGGCAATGGATACTTGTTCTTAATGGTAAACTTGTTCAACTGTCGGTAATCTATACACATTCGCATCTATCCATCCTTCTTCTTAACAAATTACACCGGCACGCCCCAAGGCAAGACACTAGGTCTAATGAAGCTCTTCTCAAGCAAGTCTTGCAACTTCTCTTTCAATTCTTTCAACTTAGGCGGGGCCATACGATACAATAGATTAGAAATGGGCTGAGTACCCAGAGCCAAATCAATGCATAAGTCAATATCCCTGTCGGGTGGCATACCCGGTAGGTCTGAAGGAAATACCTCAGGAAACTCACGAACAATAGGCTCCGAATCAATAGAAGGAACCTCGGCACTAGAGTCACGAACATATGCCAAATAAGCCAAATACCCCTTCTTGACCATACGATGAGCCTTCATATATGAGATAACACTACTAGTAGAATGACTAGGAGTCCCTCTCCACTCTAAATGAGGTACACCCGGTAAGGCTAAGGTCATAGTCTTGGCATGACAGTCCAAGATAGCGTGGTAAGGTGATAACCAGTCCATCCCCAATATGACATCAAAATTAACCATGTCCAAAAGTAACAAATCTACACGAGTCTCAAGACCCCCGATCACAACTATACATGAATGATAGACTCGATCTACCACAATAGAATCACCCACCGGTATAGACACGTATACAAGAGCACTCAAAGAATTATTAGGCTTGACCATATAAGTTGAAAAATAAGATGACACGTAGGAATATGTAGACCTTGGATCAAATAGAACTGAAGCATCTTTACTACAAACCAGAACAGTACCTGTGATAACTGGATCAGAAGCCTCAGCCTCAGGCCTGGCTGGAAGAGCATAACATCAGGGCTGGGCCTCACCACCCTGAACTACATCTCTGGGACGGCCTACTGCTGGCTAGCCTCTACCTCTAGCGGCCTGACCTCCACCTCTAATACCTCTACCTCCACCTCTAGCACCTCTACCTCCACCTCTAGCTAGCTAAGCGGGCTATGGAACACTCGGTGCCTGAACCATGGCACGGGAACCCTGATGCTGAGAGCTGCTCGATGCTCGAGGGAAAAACCTGGCAATATGACCCATATCACCACAAGTATAAAAAGCCCTCGGCTGCTGAGACTGCTGACCCTGGCGACCTGAATGACCACCCCGAAAACTCTGGAGCGGCAGTGCACTGACAGGAGCTGGTGGTGCACTATAGGACTGCTGATCAGAATACTGCATATGAGGACCACGACCACCTGAAACACCGTGAGAAACCTGAAGTGCTGACTGAAAAGGCTTAGGAGGATGGCCTCTACCATACGAATCCCTGCCTCCAGACGAGGCACCACTGAATCTGCCTGAATGATGAGGCCTCTTGTCAAACCCCTGACCACCTTCCTGCGATAGAACTATCTCAACTCTCCTGGCCATATTGGCCGCCTCCTGAAGAGAAATCTTAATCCTCGTCTCTTTAGCCATCTGAAGTCGAATAGGCTGAATGAGCCCCTCAATGAACCTCCTCACTCTATCTCTCTCAGTGGGGAGTATAAGTAGAGCATGACGGGCCAAATCAATAAACCTGGTCTTGTTCTGAGTAACAGTCATAGAACCCTGCTGGAGATGCTCAAAATGCCTTTGATAGATCTCTCTCTACGTGACGGGAAGAAGCTTCTCCAGAAATAGCTGAGAAAACTGCTCCCAAGTCAAAGCTGGTAACCTAATTGGTCTAGCCAAACAATAATCCCTCCACCAAGTCTTGGCGGATCCAGATAAGTGAAAAGTAGAAAAGTCGACCCCATTGGTCTACACTATCCCCATGTTCCTGAGAACCTCATGACAGTTGTCTAAATAATCTTGGGGATCCTCAGAAGATGTACCGCTGAAAGTGGTAGTGAAAAGCTTGGTGAACATGTTCAATCTCTATAAGGCATCGCCAGACAAAGCTGCTTCATCACCGGTCTGAGCTACCACACCTGGCTGAACTGTTCCAACTGGCTAAGCTGCTAGGGTCTGAAACTAGGGAGCCATCTGCTCCAGAGTGCGAGTAGCAGGAGTGTGGGCTCCTCCTCCAACCTGAGAGATAGCTGGTGCTACAGGAAGCAAGCCTGCCCGGGTGACACTCTCCATAAGGCCCACTAGACAGACCAAAGCATCCTAGAGTACTTGGGTAGCAATGAACCCCTCTGTGACCTAAGCTGGGCCCACCCGAACTGTCTGGGCCGGAATCTCATCATCAAACTCAACCTGAGGCTTCGCCGCTGGTGCTGCTGCTCTGGGCTGAGCTCTGCCCCTACCTCGACCTCTAGCACGGCCTCGGCCTCGCCCTTTGCCCCTCGTGGGAGCTGCTGCTGGGGGCTCAGGCTGCTGATTAGTGGATGAGAAAGTGCGTGTTCTCGCCATCTGCGAAAGAATAGAGTAGAAATTTAATTATCATTGAGAAACCAAACCGCAGACAGGAAAGAATAGATGTGAAGTTTTTCCTAACTTTGTAGCCTCTGGGGGATAAATACATACGTCTTTGTACCGATCCTTCAGACTCTACTAAGCTTGTCTGTGAGTTGTGAGACCTATGTAACCTAGAGCTTTAATACCAACTTGTCACGACCCGGATTTCCCAATCTCTTCAGTCGTGATGGCGCCTACTAGTGAAAGCTAGACAAGCTAACCCTTTGAACAAATTACCTTTTTCCCATTTCAATCCTTTAACAAATGTGAATCAACAGTTTATAAACAACGGAATTTAAACGAGCGGAAGGAACAAATAAAACCATTTAAATATTTCTAATACAATTTCTGAAACAAAGACTACCAGAACTAGTGTCACAACTTCATAGACCGACTAGGAATACTACAAACAAGGTCCGAAAAATAAATGTGACACTGTTTCTGAAAGACGTAAATGCAACAGGATGAAAGGATAGAGGGAGATGCCAGGGCCTGCGGACGCCTGCAGGACTACCTTGGATCTCTGAATGGACTGAAGGCAGCCTCCCAAGTCTACGATCCGAAAGTTGCAGCATCGGGATTTTCACACAGTGTAGAGTGTAGTATCAGCACAACTGACCCCATATGCTGGTAAGTGCCTAGCCTAACCTCGGCAAAGTAGTGACGAAGCTAGGACCAGACTACCAATTAAACTTGTGCAGTTACATCATATACGGCGGAAAGTAAAAGCAGGAATGTACCGTTAGGAATGGGAGGGGAAACACATGTTGCAAGGAAAACATCAATTAACAATATAAAGACAACAAGTAAATACGAGAAACACCATATCTCAATTATCAACAAGAACTAGAAATCAAACAAGTGCATGGCATCACCCTTCGTGCTTTTACTCTCGTCCTCACCAAAAAAATCAATATAAACTGCACGACATCACCCTTGGTGCTTTTACTCTCATCCTCACCATAAAATCAATATAATCGGCACAGAATTGTACATCGTGTGGCACGGCATCACCCTTCGTGCTTTTACATTTTTCCTCATAAAATCATACACGTCATCACCCTTCGTGCTTTAACACTCTTTCACCAAGACAATGCACGGCATCACCCTTCGTGCTTTAACACTCTTCCTCACCCAAACAACAATCACAAGCAATAAGGCAAGGAAGTAAATAAAATTACAATAAAATCCCGGCAAGGAAACAACAGTTCAACAATCAAATCCCGGCAAGGAAACAATATCAAAAGCATCAATATCCCGGCAAGGGAGATATCATTAAAAGCAACAACATCCCGGCAAGGGAGACAATATAATAATTCTCTTCTCTTTTTCACTGTTACTTCACAACTCACTTAAAAACTTGAGCCAATGCTCTATAAGGTTCAATTGCCAATTATACTTCCACAACAATTCATTATACAACTTGAGCAACCGCTCCTCAATGTTCAAATATCACTATTACTTCCACTAGCTTTGCTCAACAATAGAAATCATCACATAAGACATGAACAATACAAACGGAGTCACATTAGTCATAGAATATGACTCAAAGGCATGCTTGACACCAACGTATAGATACTCGTCACCATGCCTATACGTCGTACTCAACAAATAACACATAGCAAATAGGACACAACTCCTAATCCCTCAAGCTAAGGTTAGACCAAACACTTACCTCGATGCCACGAATACAATTCAAGTTTCAACTATCGTTTTACCTCTTGATTTCACCACCAACTCGCTCGTATCTAGCCACAAGTTACTTAACTATATCAATAAATGCTAAATGAATCAATTCCAATGCATGAAAATAAGTTTTCTAAAGTTTTTCCCAAAGAGTCAAAAATCGCCCCCAGGCCCACATGGTCAAAACCCGAGGTTCGAACCAAAACCCGATTACCCATTCCCCCATGAACCCAAATATATAACTTGTTTAGAAATCAGACCTCAAATCGAGGTCCAAATCCCCAAAATTTGAAAAATCTAGGTTCTACCCAAAACACCCAATTTCCCCCATGAAAACCTTTGATTTTGAGTCGAAATCATGAGAAAAGATGTTAAAGATCGATGAAAACAAGTTTAGAAATGACTTACAATTGATTTGGAAGAGTACTTGTCTTTGAAAAATCGCCCAAAAGTGTTTTGGTTTTGAAAGGGTTTGAAAAATGGTTGAAATATGTCTAAGTTATGATTTTACAGGTTGCAAGTGTCGCAATTATGAACCCCTCAGACAACTACTCTCGCATTTGCGACTGATGTTCGCATTTGCGATGGATTTGTCGCATTTGCGACACTAGAGGATTCCAGGCCACTTCGCAAATGTGATTGGCCTTTCACATTTGCGACATCACTTTTGCAATGACTACGCCGCATTTGCGACCCCAAGGAAGACCAGGTCGTTTCGTATTTGCAGCGATTTCTCGCATTTGTGAGACAAGCTTCGCAAATGCGAGGCCTGCAAACCTACAACATACCAGCTAAAAACATGTTACATCCTAAGTTAAATTCCACTCCGTGGCCTATCCAAAACTCACCCGAGCCCTCGGAGCTCCAAACCAAACATGCACACCAACCTAAAAACATCATACGGACTTGCTCGTGCAACCAAATCATGAAAATAACATGTAAAACTATGAATTATACCTCAAAACTCATCATTTTCATCAAGAACACTTTAAAGTTCATAACTCTTCGACCGGAAGTCCAAATCACATCAAATAAACTCCATTTTTCACCAAATTACACAGTTACCATTTAAATACTATAACAAGTTTGTACTGGGCTCCGAAATCAAAATACGAGCCCGATACCAATGTTTCAAACATTAATTCTTTTCTTTATTTCATAAATAATTCAACAAAACAATTTCTTTCAAAAATTGATTTCTAAGGTTTGGGACCTCGGAATTCATTTCCGGGCATGCGCTCAAGTCCCATATTTTACTGCTGACCTCCCAGGATTGTCGAAACATAGACCCGGGTCCGTTTACTCAAAATGTTGACCAAAGTCACCCATAATTAGATTTTAACTCTAGAAATTTCTATTTCTCATATTTTCACATAAAACGCTTTCTGGATATAGGTCCGGACCATGCATGTAAATCGAGGTGATGTAAAAGGAGGTTTTAAGGTCTCAGAACACAGGATTTGTTTCTAAAACAAGTGATGACCCACAAGTTCGAATCAAAGTTTGTGCAAGTTAAATTCAAGATCATCGTTCATGGCAACAAATATAGATTCAAGATCAAGCACAAAGGCCCTTGTATTTATCTACTATTGGAAAGAAGAATACGAGGATTCATAGAGATTGTAGCACTCATATTACTTGAAATCAAATACTATGATTGTTGCAATATCTTTCGGTCTTGATTTTATTTTCTCGACATAATTTATAGTCTACAAATTCTGGCAAGCCTAATGGGACAATCTCTACCTCTCATCTCAACTTTTCAATCACCAGCGTTCGAGAACATCAAAATGTCTTTAAAGAAAATTAACTCTAGATCAACTTCCACCAAGGCAGCTAATTCTAGATTTTATGCTAATGTGGAAAGCATCCTCGATGTTACCTTTGGAAGCTTCGGACCAGTTACGAGGAGAAAAGTAAGCTCATTAGGACAACAAACACTACAAGTGCCATCCGCATCAACCCCTATTTTTGAATCTTCGTCCTCAAAAAGAGAAATATATTCTACAAACACACCTGAAGGAGGAAAGCAATATTGCTAAAAAGATTAAAAAAACTATTGCTCTGCTGGACTTTTCGGATCCAAGAACTTTGTTGTGAAGGAAGATGGTGATACTTCAAGTGACAGATCCTCCCTATTTACACCACATAATGTTATACAATCAGAGATCAATCTATGTGACAATCCATGTTACTTCCCATTGTCCACAACAATTATGCAAGCCATGGTGACAAATGCTTCATCTGTGGAGGAGGAATGGAAAACTTGACGGAAGCAATCACTAGCTTGACCAATTGCATGCAAAATCAAGTTGCTAGAATTGAGAAACTAACAGACATGGTGGGAATCTTGATAGAATAGGAATCCACCCATGTACCTGGCAAGCTCCCAGAAGTTCAAGAGATTGATCCCACCTCACGACAAGTAGCATCCATGAAGGAAATTCCAATCTCTTCAGAAGGGATGATTCCAATCAATCAACTAAAGGAGTTCATTGAAGGGACTATAAAAAAATATGAAGTTGCTTCCTAGTCCTCCCTTACCTACACAAAGTCGTACACTTCAAGGATCGATATGTTGAATATGCCTACTGGCTATCAACCTCAAAAATTTTAACATTTTGATGGTAAAGGCAATCCAAAGCAATATGTGGCGCATTTCGTTGAGACGTGCAAGAATGCTGGAACTTATGGGGATTAACTTATCAAGTAGTTTGTCCGCTCACTGAAAGGAAATATTTTTGATTGGTACACAAACCTCGAGACTGAATCTATTGATAGCTGGGATCAACTAGAGCAAGAGTTTCTCAATTGCTTTTATAGCACGAGACATAATGTGAGTATGATAGAACTTATAAATACTCGTCAACGAAAGGGTGAACCAGGTGAACCAGTTATCGACTTTATCAGTCGTTGGAGGAAAGCAAGCCTCAATAGCAAAGACAGGCTTCGTGAAGTTCTGGCATAAAATGTGCATCCAAGGCATGCATTGGGGAGTTAGGGGTGGCCAGAGGGTGAAGCCACTAAAGCGGTGGCTTTAGGCCCCAGAATTTTGGGAGCCCCAATTTTTGTTTTCCAATTCCTATTTGATGTCTAATATTTAATTTGAGACATTGATTAATTCGAATTTGTGTCGTGTAAAGTCCATTAAAGTGAGAACTTTTCCTTAGAAGGGATTTTTTCATTCCAAATACCCAGACCGCATGCTTCAGGTTAAATAAGGAGAGATGCTATCTATCCCACCACAACTCTTCTCGTGAGGCCCCAAATTTTTTTAAGAAAATATTAAGTATTTCAAAGTAGAGAAGTAAAATAATTTATACATAAGAAAAAGATTACATTAATTATTAGAAAATAAATAATACACTTTTAAACTCCATTTTTTCCCTCGGATTTTCATCATTGCAACAAGTAGTGAAACATCAAAAGATTCTTTTAAAGTTTATTAGCTTCTTGAATCAGATTCTATTACTTAAGATCAATACTATCACATGAGAGATTAAATGAATTATGTGAAAAATTATTAAAATTTTATTTTCAAAAAGCTAGAAAAATCTATTTCAACTAAAAATATATAGGATTGTTTTTAAAAGGGTCTCCTAGTAAAATTTGGCTTTGGACACCAAACTTATTGAGTCGCCTCCGTTGGGAGTCCACTACATTTTGAAAGGTATCAAGCCTAGCACTGTCACACCTCCTTTTTACCACCCCGAAAGGGGGATATAAGAGAGTTTTTCCAATTTAAGTGACATTAATCGAGATAGAATTATTTTATTTAATTTCTTAGAGTCGCCACTTGGAATAATTTATTTGGTGTTCCAAGTCACCGGTTTATTTTAAAATCCCAAGTCGAGGAAATTTGACTTTATTTAAAAGTCTACGAACCAGAAATTCTACATAAGGAATTCTGTTAACCCGAGAGAAGGTGTTAGGCATTCCCGGGTTCCGTGGTTCTAGCACGGTCGCTTAAACTATTAATAATTGGCCTATTATCTGATTTACTACCTACTTTAAACCTATTATGCATTTTTAGCTTTATAACCGCTTTTAATTATTTTATACCGTTTTTTAGGATTTATGGATTTATTTCTTGAACAAGTTACGATTGTAGTACACTTGCCATTTTGGAACACATTACAAACCACGCTACATGAAATGCGTTCGCGATTTTTGACATGTTTATTTATTATATTACTCGACGTTATGGTCGGTTCACATGAAATACATACCCGAATTTGGATTTATGTATCATGACCATGCCACGGGAACCGTACCCATGGCCACGATAATTTAATATTCGCACCTAAAGAAACTAGTGCATTTAATTATTTTCCTAATCTTTGAGATTATTGCAAGGCCAAGAGTTATGGAATTATTGTGGCAAAAGTGATGTAGTGTAGATTTTTATTTCACTGTTATCTTGGCTTTGGGCCCAACTTGTATTTAAGCCCAAATCATAATCCTTGTCGTGACTTATTAAAATTAAAAGCTCAAAATCTCATCAGTCTCATATTAAAGTTACAAGACCCAATGGCTCTAACATACCACCGTTTTTTTAACTTAAGCTCCATTTTTAGCTTTTATTAGATAACTAAAATAATTTCGAACTTAATGCCATATGTTGTCTCATGAAGCAGGAAATCAAAATAATAGAAAGCTAGCAACAGATTATCAACTAAGGAATAAAATACTCATATAAACACTATTGATAAAATAAACTTCCTTTAAAACAAATACTTGTTTACATTCAAGGCCAACATGGATTTCTTAAATTATATTAACCTAACAATATAGGTGAGAAGCTAACATTCAGTTACTTGGTAAACTAATTCTAATCAAATAAACAGAAAACAAAACAAAAAACAAAAGAAAAATTAGTGAAACATTTGAACAGATCTAAACCAAAGCTGAAGCATTATATTTCAAAGAGGTACATTAAGAAGAATGATTCTTTTATTGATGGATTTCTAACCTTTTACTGTGAAAAGTGAAAATCAAAGATGACATTCTAGCCGAACTCGCTGACCGGAGCATCGAACGAGAACTCAAACAGATCTCAAATTTCGACCTCTTCTAACTCGACCCAAATGAGGCGAAAAAATCGAACCTGGCATGGGTTTATGGTCATGTTTCGTGAGCTGATTTGAGAGCTATTTGGTTGCGATTTTTAGGTGTTTCATGCTTGTTTCAGTGCTGATTTTCGTGGTTGGCAACGGGTTTGAGGGTAGAGTTTGGCTGGTGCATTTCAGGTGATGAAATCGACGGTTTTAGGTGGGGAAAAATTGGTAAAGTTGCTGGAATTTTTTAGAAGAAGAAATTGGTCTTTTTCAATTGTCTTTAGCTAATGTATGTATATATTAAGAGAAGAAAGAAGAAAATCACTTTTTCATTTTGTTTCCATGGCTAAACGGAGAGCATTTGAAGAAGGAAATATCTGTTCCCCGTTTTTTCGCCTCCTCTGTTTTAGCTCTCTTTCGTCCCCTTTTTCCTAGATCCTCTCTGTATTTTTTGTTTTCTTCTTTTGGTTCTGCGTGTTTCCCAGCAAGAAGTAGCAAATTAAGCTCAGAAAGTAGCCGACTTCAGTGAAATTAAAAGTAAATTGCAACAAATGGAGCTCATTTTCTACCGCTGTTCTAGGTTCTTAGGGTGTAGGTCTTAGCTTAAGGATTTAGGCATTATTTTATAGGGATAAGAATTAGGTTAGGTCAAATGGGGAATGGGTATGAGCTCAATGTTTTGGGCTATTCAAAATTTGGCCTTTTTCAATTAAGACCAAACAAAATTAGCCTCAAATTTCATACTCTTTCTTCTAAAATAAGACCAAAAATACTATACCATTTACTAATTAATCCTACTTAAGTAAATTAAAATAAAACTAACCATTAAAATAAATCTATTTTTGGTATTTTTCAAATATCATACTAAAAGATAAAAAATGGAAAACTTATTGTAAAATTAAAATAATGTTCTTGAAAACAAAATGAAACTATTTTTTTTTGTATTTTTGAATTTTATGTAAGGTAGATAAGCTAAAAGTAACTAGATAAAAATGTCAATATGCTAAATAAAAGAAAAATATTTTTTTGTAATTTTTATTTAAAGATAAAATAATGTTAAAAGTTTAAAAAAATAGTGAAATAGTACCATTAGACCTAAACTAACATCTAAACACTAAAAATGTGAAAATTTTGGGGAGGGTCAAAAATTACATGTCTACAGCTGCCCCTCTTTGACTGGAAACACGAAGAGTTTTCAAACAAAGAACGACGAGACAGGTTTTTGACTCGAAACTTATTCAAAAGAAAATAAATATGGGTAAAAAATTGTGACCAAGTCCTGGTATCTGAGCTGCCTACATATCCTTGGCTATAAAGGAATCATGCCACGTGTAGTTCAGAAGTGAATGGGGTGATGGAGTACACCGAGGTGGAGAGCCGAGTGAGGTGTCTTCAAGGTTCCGGTCTGCGATCCTGTTATTACATCAAAATCAAAAATGAAAAAGACTAACTAAGCCTATCAGCTACGAGTTACAAAATTCCTATCTATGAGTCTTCTGAAGCTTGATCTTGAGTCTTGGTAGTTCTTCATGCGGACTCTGATCTGAATCTTGATGCTTGTTAGTTGCAGGTGTTAGTTCATTCTTCCATGGCTTCTTCTGCTCAAGGCGGGACATGCAAAGCTTGTGACTTCAATCACGTCTTGAGCATTCCACAACTTTTCTCTACTTCTGCACTTTGCGTTCACTTTTTTTTCTTTTCTTCTTTTTTCTTTTATTCTGGATTGAGACTACTTCTTTTGCCTCGAGGCAAAACCTGCTCAAACACCAAAACAAACAAATGAAGAAAATTTTTCTGTTCCAGTTTTCACTAGGAAAATTTCATGAGTTATTGTAACAAAACTCTAAACTACTTCTTTATTGAAAGTAATAAAAGTCAGGATTGTGTATCCTTGAGAAAGAGAGATTAAGGAGTAGAGACCCTATATCTAAAATGAAATTAACTGGGGATTGGAGGCCCTAAGTTGGAAAGATTACTAGGTTATGCTGGCATCAACTAAGGAATGAGACCCTATGTTGGGAAATATTACCAGGTTATGCTGGCATCAGCTAGGGAGTGGGGCCGTATGTTGGAAAAGATTACTAGGTTATGGTGGCATCAGCTAGCGAGTGAGACCTTATGTTGGAAAAGTGAGACTACTGAATTGTGTACCTATGCTAAAATGAACCAAGAAGGATTCTTTTTTGTTTTTTTAAGAGAAATAATCATCATTTTTTATCTTTTTTTTTTGTTGAGAAAATCATTCTTTTAAACAAATTGCTCAAACGCTTTTTTTTCAAAGGCATGAACAAATGACCTTTTTTTCGAGACATCCTCTTCTTTTTAAAAAAAAATTATTATCCTAGGAGAAAATTCATCAGACTAGGTTTCTTTTTTTGGTATCTTAGGAGAAAGATTCATCAGACTAAGATTTTGATCCTAGGAGAAAATTCATCAGACTAGGTTTTCTATCTTAGGAGAAAAATTCATCAGACTAAGATTTTATTGGGAGGAAAATCCATCAGACTAGGACTTTTATCCTAGGAGGTAAAAACGTGAAGATCAATGGCAAGATTTTATGTATCTTAGGAGAAAGATTCATCAGACTAAGATTTTTTTTTTGTATCTTAGGAGAAAGATTCATCAGACTAAGATGTTTATCCTAAGAGATTCATCAGACTAGGTTTTCTATCTTAGGAGAAAAATTCATCAGACTAAGATTTCGATCGTAGGAGAAAAATTCATCAGACTAGGTCTCTTTTTCAGTATCTTTGGAGAAAGATTCATCAGTCTAAGATTTCTATCCTATGAGAATATTCGTCAGACTAGGTTTTCTATCTAAGGAGAAAGATTCATCAGACTAAGATTTTGATTGTAGGAGAAAGTTCATCAGACTAGGTCTTCTATCTCAGAAGAAAAATTCATCAGATTAAGACGTTTATCCTAGAAGAAAGATTCATCAGACTAGGTTTTCTATCTTAGGAGAAAGATTCATCAGACTAAGATTTTGATTCTAGGAGAAAATTCATCAGACTAGGTCCTTTTTTGTTATCTAGGAGAAGGATTCATCAGACTAAGATTTCTATCCTAGAAGAAAATTCATCAGACTAGGTTTTCTTATCTTAGGAGAAAAATTCGTCAGACTAAGATGTTTATCCTAGGAGAAAGATTCATCAAACTAGGCTTTTTTTTGTTATCTTAGGAGAAATATTCATCAGACTAAGACTTCTATCCTAGGAGAAAATTCATCAGACTAGGTTTTAATCCTAGGAGAAAATTCATCAGACCAGATCTCTTTTCTTCTTTTTTTTTGGTATCTTAGGAGAATGATTCATCAGACTAAGATTTTTATCCTAGGAGAAAGTTCATCAGACTAGGTCTTCTATCTTAGGAGAAAAATTCATCAGACTAAGATTTCGATACTAGGAGAAAAGTTCATCAGACTAGGTCTTCTATCTCAAAGAGAAAAATTCATCAGACTAAGACATTTATCCTAGGAGAAAGATTCATCATACTAGGTTTTCTATCTTAGGATAAAGATTCATCATACTAAGATTTTGATCCTAGGAGAAAATTCATCAGACTAGGTCCTTTTTGTTATCTTAGGAGAAATGTTCATCAAACTAAGATTTGATCCTAGGAGAAAGGTTCATCAGACTAGGTTTTCTTATCTTAGGATAAAGATTCATCAGACTAAGATTTCTATCCTAGGAGAAAGTTCATCAGACTAGGTCTTGTATTTTAGGAGAAATGTTCATCAGACTAAGATTTTGATCCTAGGAGAAAATTCATCAGACTAGGTCCTCTATCTTGTTATCTTAGGAGAAAGATTCATCAGTCTAAGATTTATATTGGGAGGAAAATCCATCAAACCAGGAATTTTTATCCTAGGAGGAAAAATGTGAGGATCAATGACAAGATTTTATGCACAATAGCAAGACAAATAAAGGCAAAGATTTGAGAAACTTCCCTTTGTCGGCTCTTCTCTTCTTTTCTTTTTCTTCTCTTGTTTTTCTGTTTGTTTTGTTTTTTTTTCTTTTTTCTTGAATAATTTTCCTTGCACTGCTTTGTTCCTGTTTCACACAAAGAAAAATTTGTCAGTTTTGAAAATGGTGGTCGATTTGTGGCCTTGAGTCCGGGACAGCTTGGCCTCTGCTCAATCAGCTTGAGTCAACTTCAAGAGAATTTTGCTCTGCATCAACCCTGATCGTTTCACACCCGGTACCATTTGTATTTCTGGCTCAATCAGCATTATCCCAACTGGAGATATTTTCTTAGATGACCTTTTCTAATATCTTGAATGACTTCCTGATTTTGAGCAATTTGTCTGTCAGAGAGAATCACAAGTTATCTTTGTTTGCGCTAAGCAGGTTGACAAGAGTCTTTTGGGGGAGCCTTTGCATGAATCCTCAAGGTATATTGACAGTAACAACTGAGTATGCTGGCCAAATTTACTTTGTGCAATTAAAAAGTTGGTAGTAGATTTTGAAATCTTTTCTTGCTTGTTTTGACAAGGACGGATTTAGAGTGAAGGACACAAATGATGCAAAGAAACAAGTATTAACAAGAAATGCCCCTATCGGAAGGACAGAAGTTAGAGTTTTTTCTTTTTTTTTCTTTCAATAACTAGCCTTAATGAATCATGACATGCATTTGGACTTAATGGCCGATCTATCAAACTAATCCAATTTTTCCTTTTACCATTTCTATGACCTTTGAAGTCGGGCTTGTTAGTGCCAATTCTTTGTATCAGCTTCACGACTCACTTTTGACTAGTGGTGCCCTGAGGGGTTTTCACCAACAAGTCTCTCTCATTTATTCATCTCTGCTTACCGTCGTCTTACAGTGCACGTGATGGTTTTCACTAGTAAGACTCTCATTTTTCTTTTTCTTTTCTTTCACCTTCTTTTTTCTTCTGTGAGCAACTTGACAATGTTCTATATCGTGTGGGAAATGTTGCTTATTGCATGCATCTCTTGACATTCTTGAAGGTTGATCATGAGGTGTTTATTTGGAAGATTTTTGGATAAGGGTAGGAAGAAAGGCCGGCATGAAGGATCAAAAAGACTAAAGATGACGGGGTTGTATACTTACAACTCTTAAAATTGACTCTTTTAAAAACGAAATAAAATCTTTGCCCCAGCTTCAGCTATTGAGAATTTTTTTTGAATTCTTATTTGGTTGGACCGAACCGTGAGGCTGCCTACGTATCCTTTTTTTTAAAGTAATCAGGTCTAACATAGTTCAAACATCTGACCTAACTATAACTTTTCTTTCTGTTCCTCTATTTTTTTCACTTTTTTCGCTTTTTTTTCTTTTTCTTTTCAAAACAAATTGCCCCAACTTTTATTTTCTGGGGACTTGGACCTTTGACTTCTTTTTTTTTCTTTTTCTCTTTTCTAAACTTTCTAAGAGTTGCCCCAGTTTGTACTCTTGGGACATGGACTTTTTTTTTTCTATTTTTCATTTATTTGACTCTTGACTCTGAACTTGATTCCAAAAGATGGTGGTCAAAAAAAATAACACAGGCTCAAAGGGGTGACAAAGGATATAAAATGTTTGGGTAGCAAAAAAAGGGCCTCCCAACCTCGAGAACGCCAAACATAGTGTGAGACCCCATGTGTTTTTTTTCTCTCTTAACGTGGCGTGGTTATATTTTGTATATATGATTGGGTATAGCACATTGGGAGAATAATACTGAAAATGTGTGGTAATATTAAGGAACTAAACTAAAGCTTTAGGTCAAAAGAATCCCTTAAACAAAAGGTTCATGGTTAAAGAAATGGCTCGGGTAGCACCCCGTGCGTTCGGAAGCTTTAAGTTAACTAGTACCTGTGGGATAAGACTAAGAGTGTATCATATGCTAAGAATAATGTGTTATGAGGTATTATAATATCACACTAGTCACATGTTAAGTTTTGGAGTCAAGCAAGTTGCGAAATAAAGGTCGGCAAAAGTTATCGTAAATTTCTCTAATATAATTTCTAAACTTTGGGTCAAATGTATCAGACCATTTCTCCCAATATATAAAGAGTTATGATACCCACAAACTACCGAATCGAAGGTCTAAGAGTTTAGTTCTCAATCAAAGAAACTTCACATCAAACCTACATTGGAGTAAAATGTTATGTTTGTTTTATCATGGAATGTCCGGGCTGAAACCGGGTCGCGAACCGGGTCGGGTCAAACAAGTGGTATAAGTCGGCAAATTCGACTTTTAAGACCTCAAAACATTTTATTTTAGTCCCAAAACAGTGAGCAGGCTGAAGAGAAGGTTCTATGGTATTCTTGAGTGATTAAGGTGTGTTTTTAACGATTTCTATCGTTAAAGTTCGCCCCCATGCTTAGAAAAGCAATCTCTATGCTTTGCAATCGTTTCCCCCCTTCTATTAGTTGTGTTTGGAGCTATTCTTGGAAGATAGGAATTTGTTGTTCTTGCTGGTTCTTCAGGATTCATACTTGGTTTGTCAAGGTAATCATCTCACTATTGGAAAATTCACCTATGGCTACGCAGGGAAATCCGTTCCAATAGGTAAGCAAACCGTTGCCATAGATGTACTGCTACGGTTCAGCGCCCGTTCCACAAGCTGTCGTGCCTATAGACTTTATGGAACGGTTCCGCTAACCGTTGCTATAGAACAGTCTATCGCTACGGTTTTCCCTCTTCCTGTTGGAACGATTATTCTTATCAACTGCAACGGTTAATAACCATTACCATAAGGTTAAGTGCAACGGTCGATAACCGTTACTGTATCTATTAAACCGTTACGGGTATTACAGAAATGGCAACGATTTCTTTAAGATATTGCAACGGTTGAACTACCTATTGCTACGGTTTGTGGATTATTTTTGGAACGGTTTGCAGGTCCTATGGCAACGGTTTTTAGATTATTTGGAACGGTTCACAGGTCCTATGGCAACGGTCGACCTACCTATTGCAACAGTTTTTATATTATTTTGGAACGGTTTCCAGGTCCTATGGCAACGATTTTGTAGCTGTAACAATTTAATTTAATTGAAAATAGTGCCCCTGTTTTAAATAAAGATTTTACATATATATACAATAAACTATAAAACACTAAAATTTATATAAATACAAAATGAAACTTTTCATAATCCAAATTGTCCGACAAGTTAATAATAAATCCATAGATAGTGATGAAACCAATAACATACATTTGATATTTCAACATCAAAAGTTTTAAAATTTTTTGATAACAAACATTCTTAGAAACTGCAACATACATCTACAACAATTCAAAATTCAAGTAAGGTCTAGATCTTCATCACTGCCTCCGTCTTCCATCTCTTCATCTACTCCACCTACAAAAGAGTATAAAGTGAGATTTATCAAAGATATTAGTGGAAAAAATCCCAAATTAGTTAAGTGAATGTGGGAATTTGACAGTTTTAGGCTTAGCAGATACAAGAATATCTGGTTCTTTGCTTGTTTCATTAGGTAAGCTCAAGAAACTTAAGACTTTGTCTATTTACACTACTATATTGTCTGGTGAAATACCTCCTGATTTAGGTAACTGTTCTGAGCTTGTTAACTTGTATTTGTATGAAAATAGTCCTTCTGGTTCAATCCCATTTGAGATAGGGAAACATAGAAACTTAGAAAAATTGTTCCTTTAGCAGAATAATCTTGTTGGTGTTATTCCACAAGTTGGGAATTGTACTAAATTGAGTATGATTGATTTGTCTTTCAAGATGTAGCTCAAGAATTTCAAGAACCGCCAGAAGATCACATTTTCCTACTACAAGAATACAAAATTTACGATTTCAAATCTAAGCAGCGACAAAAATACACTAGATGATTCGTTCTCGTCTATTTAAGCTTTAGTGGTCCATACTCTACTGTTATTAAAAAAGGAAAAACAAGTACAAACATTAAAAAATTGAAACAGGCGACTATTTTAGCATCGGTCACAATCTTAGTCTTCCTAATTGCTGGAGGATATTACATTCAGCAAATTCCCCCTTTCATAGTTTGGTTACCCTTTCATAGTTTGGTTAAAATATCTGAGCTTACAGCTACTATTGCTACAAGTTGCTACTAGGAGTGCAATACAACGACAACAACTACTACGAGTGTTCAAAAGGAGTCTATCGCCAAGTTGCAGATTTCTCAGCAATAAAATCAGTAGGCCAATCAGAGTACAAATTACCACTACTGCCCAGAGTTATCAGGCCACTTGAAAGAAATAATAAAATCCAAATCAACAAAGAAAATAGGGAATGATAGTACTCTTTTGAACTCTTGCGCACTGATAAAGAGAGAGAGCGAGAGAGCGCATAGTGAGAAGCAACATAAAAAAAAGAGGAGAAGAAGAGGAAAGAGAAGACGTGTAACATTTGCCACGGACTAAACTTGGTTGTTACTGCCAGCGGATGGACGATTGATTGGTTGAATAGCATCTTGTTGTGCAGAAGCAGCTTCGTCATGTGCACGAGCACTGAATATTAACATGTCAGGATCATGTCTTGAATCGGGGTTGAGACGTTGAAGTCGTTTAACGACGTTCATCGTAATATCTTGTTCCATAGCATCCTTTTGTGCATTAAGCTCTTCCAGCAATTTTTCCTTTTGTCCATTGAGCTTTTCCAACAATTTTGTTTGCATCCTCTCTTCCATTTCCTCCATTTTTGTTCCATTCTCTCATCAGTAGCATTTACAAAGGATCCAAAATCTCCTTTTTTTTTTCTTTTTTAAGACAGTTTTGCTAACTCCTCGTCCATACAATCTTGCCCGACCTGGGTGCTTAGGTCCCATGACTGATGCAAACGTGTCAACTGAATCACTACCATCTCCACTTTCTTGAGTTGATTGTATTCTCTCCATTTCAGCCTACAAACCAAATGCAAGAGAATAGAGTATAAGTAAATAAAACTAAGTCGATAATTAAGAACAAATAAATAATCACGATAATCTTTAAACTAGAAATTCTTACAATTTTACTGATTGTATTCTCATAAGAGCTTTTGTATACTCAACCAGGTTTTCTTTTCCTTGTAGCCACAAAGATGTCTTTACTTGATAGAGTATCCGAAGTATCAACCATTTCCTTCTTTTTTTCCTAGTAACATGAAAACTGGTATAATAATATTTTCATTCAAAGTTAGCAAGTTCATACTTAAAGAAAAATAAGAGAAAAAAATCAAACCTCGATGATTCGAGCAAAACTTGTTTTGCCTGCAGTGTGTGGATGCTTCAATTTTTTTCGATTCTCGATATTGGTTTCAGACGTTTTCTGCAAATAAACAAGCAAATGCATGTGTATATAAAGCCATGATTGTTCCATTCAAATTTATAATTAATACGCCTAAAATATAAACAAAATAATGATGCGGAAAAGGATATAATAGTTTTGACAGGATTATACTTGTAATGAACAGGAGAAGCAGGGCAAGCCAAGTGATAGATCTGAACCACTTCTAACAAAATAGGCTCAACAACATCATGTCTTATTAACTCAAATCTATGATTCCCAAAATGATGCATCTAATTTCTTTCCTCCCTGTAAAAAAATTACTTTTTCTTGTATTTAAATATACTTTTTCTTATATTTAAATCCTATAGGTATGGTACTAGAAAAATATGCTATCAATAATTAGTAAAAATAGAAGCAAACAAGGGTGGCAAAGAGCACATAGCAGCAGCAAATAACAAACAAATTCCCAGCCACATTAGCCCAATTCTACTAATGCATAGTGTTATTATCTAAATATGCTTTGTGAATTCAACGTCCTCTTGGATCCTCCCTGCACCCAAAACCTTGAAACCAAACCAGAACGCAAAAGAACGCATATGCAACACACTTGAAGATTCAATCGAATTTTAGCTTATTACTTCCTAATAGCAGGCCTTCAAGTATTCGGTTCAAATAAAATTAGTTATGGAAGAGAATATTAAGATATACAACTGGATAGGTTTCATCACAAATAGATTATTAACTTTTACACGGCATTCAGCATAGCCGAGGGCATACAGAAACAGAAATACACCGCAAGAGTAAAAGAAGGTTAATATAAAAAGGAAAACTACTATATTCTACAGACAACACTGAGCCGTGTAATATGATAAAAGATTGCTTTTTTGGGTTTTTATTTCATTCCAGACTCATCAGCGTCATCACCATAGAAAGAACTTTTGTCCATATTTCATTTCTATTTTGTATTTAAAAAGAGTTTAAGAAATGGGAATGGCAGCTGCAGATCTACGGTTTCATGTTTTAGCTGTTGATGATAGCTTGATTGATAGAAAGCTTATTGAAAGGCTCTTTAGAATCTCTTCTTGCCAAGGTAACTCTTAATTCTAAAACTTATTTACATACAATTTCTGTTTTTTTTAGTATTAATTAATTAATTATATACAAAAGTTAGATGTAATTACCTTGGCGGCATCGGAGTTCCAATAGTCAAGAAGATCTTTAAAGTGAGACACCGGAATATTTTTTGGCCTATTCTCCATTTGAAGCTCGTCATTCTCGTATGCTTCAAAGCGCTTTTTCTTCAACTGACTTTTATACTTTCTCCAAGCAGTACAAACTGAATCAAAAACTCAATTCTTCACCTCTTCAAGAATGTCATATTTTTCCTACAAATTTAGTGCAATTGGGTTAATATAAGAAATGTGAAATATTAACGCTTATTGAACATTAGGAACTTCAAACCTTGACATATTTCCAAATATTATTTTTTTATCTACTTTCCTCCAATCAAATACATTAAGAGGACAAAAGGTCTCATTCCTTCCCAATGTGCCGAGGAAGCTACCCAATTCTTTCACAACTTCATCAGTAGGACCAATGGGTTGATCGAACTGATTTAGCACGATTATTTTACGGTCCTTCCTACCGTGCACACTTTGCATTTGAGTAGGGCCTCTTTTTCTTTTTGGTGCGGAAGAGCCTGCATTAATACAAAACAAGGATAATCACCAACAACCACTGTTAGTTAATTTTATGAATAAATTTATATATACTTGCCTGGTTCCTCAGATTGTTCAATTGCTTTATGATTGATAGAATCTTCAGATGGTTCATGCATATCTTGTGATGTAGGAGTGATGGAATCCATTGGCACTTGCCACACTTGTTCTTGTACTCGTTGTGCTGTAGAAGAGGTAGAACTCAATGGCACTTGCCGCACTTTTTCTTGCAGTTGAGATCTTTGCGAAACCTTCTCAGCTTCTGATTGTCTTTCTTCATTTTCATGAAAGG
This sequence comes from Nicotiana tabacum, assembly GCF_000715075.1. Taxonomy (NCBI): domain Eukaryota; kingdom Viridiplantae; phylum Streptophyta; class Magnoliopsida; order Solanales; family Solanaceae; genus Nicotiana; species Nicotiana tabacum. The sequence goes on from NC_134099.1 coordinate 82,866,547, forward strand.
TTCTTTTTGTGATCGAGATTCTAATTGTCTTTCTTCATTTTCATTAGACCTTATAGCTTGAGAGGTTCTCTTTTTTGTCAACAACGAAACCTTTTGGTTTCGCAAAGATGCAAGTGATCCAGCTGGAATAAGGTTGGATAGTTTTTTATTTTTGCTTGAACACCCTTCTTGATTCATGACTATTAAAATCTCTGCCAGATTCCAAAAAACAAACGTGAAATAGTATAAGATGAGTAAATATTACTGAAAAAAGGAGAAGTATGAAAAGAAAAGGTAGAGAGGCAAATGTTATATCATCAAACTTGCAAATAAATAAGAGATCAAACAAATGAATTGAAGAAATGAGATTTTGACCATTAATTCTTTCAGAATAAACAGCATACCAAAAAGAAGACAGTCATACTTTGGCATCTGAAACATGCCCATATAACATTTGGCCTAAAAAACTTTGAGCAACAAAGAGAAATACCGAAGGATAAAGGACGAACGACAGCGAGCATTATAAATAATAGTACTCCATATGTAAAAACATTTCAGGGATACATATTGCTTCTAGAAATCAAAAGTACAAAACATCATAAGTAAAAATCAAAGCTTAACATCCAACTCACCTCCAAAAAAACTGAAACCCCACTTCAAATTAAACCCTAGTGTAAAGAGCAATCACCTGGACAAGAAATGCAGAAACGTTGTTTATCTGATCACCCTGGAATTGAATAACCTTCAAAAATAGCAACATCACATGACATATTAGTCACAACACTCAAAAATGACCATGATATTGTAAGACATTTAACAAATAGATAACAATCTCCCTAAAAAGAAAATGAAACAGATTTAGAAGTGATAGATAGTTCGAAAAATAATCTATATATATATATATATATATATATATATATATATATATATATATATATATATATATATATATATATATATATATATGTATTATCCATTACTCAAAAAAGTATATACTTAAAAGAATTTCAAAATTTTCTTATTTAATCATCTGCTTCCATCCAGTCCCAATCAGTATCATCAAACCCATCTTCCTCTTCCGATTCTTCCGATTCTATAGTCATATCATATGAATGTTTTGCATTAGTTGGAATATCAACAATATCAACGGGTAAATCTTCTCTTGACCATCTAACGTCAACATCAAGTAATCTAGAGGAGGAACGAATGTCATTATTAGGTTCCCTCTAAAATGTGTCTCCAATATTGGGACAATTCTCTTCCTCTAGATCATACAAATCAACATGTACTTTATTCCTTGCATAATAAACATCTTTTTCAGTTGGATCCTCCACATAAAAAACTTGATAAAATTGTGATGCCAACACAAAAGGGTCATCTGTACTGCCTAATCTATTGAAATACACCCGAGTTAACCCATAATCATCTATTTCATTACGAAACCAATCACATCTAAATAGTACAACGCTAAAACAACCCCAATAATCAACCTCAATGATATCCCGAATAGCTCCATAATAGATAATCTCACCATCGATGGGATTTTGGTCCCTAGCACTAGCAAAACTATCAGTTGTTGACGATAAAGTCACTCCACTATTTTGAGTCTTGCCTTGGGAATCCCGTTCTTTGGTATGAAATTGGTATCCATTAATAAAATATGCAGTATACCTTTTGGCCACCATATTAGGTCCTTTGGCTAGCCATAGTAAATAATCTGGCACTACAATATTTTTAACTTTCTCCTTAAACCAATTACTGAATTCCCGACTATGATTCCTTGCTCTTTCCCATGCATTTGATCTACTGTGATTAACAATTAAATTCTTATGTTCCCTGCAATCATGATATTTCAAGTTTAATCATATAATAAACAAATATAAAATATAAATAAACATATATAAAATTTATCTTACTCGATAAACTTTTCCATTTGCTCATCTCCAGTATTGAACAGAGCATATCGATGTGCTTCAAAATATAACTGTGAATCCATGACAAAAGTATTTTGTTTCTTACTTCCAATTGGATGACCTATATTAGAGAATAAAGGTGACAAATTTTGAGAGTACTCATCATCCACAGTTTGGTACCTACTGAATTTTGTCTTGACACCATCATGTAGGTATCTCGAACAAAAAGTCAAGCACTCGTCAGCCAAAAACCCCTCTGCTATTGACGCTTCTAGACAAGATCGATAGCGTACAAACGCCTTGTACTTACATAGGTTTCTCTCAATGGGATACATCCAACGAAAATGATCCGCCCCCCAAAGCTTAATTTCATTCACCAAATGAATAGGCAAATGTGGCATTATGTCAAAAAATGTTGGATGGAAATTTTTTTCAAGCTCACATGTTATTTCAACAATTTCAGACTGCATTTTTTCAAGATCTCTTTTCCTTATGACCTTACTACATATAGCTCTAAAGAAATTTTCCAACCTAATCAAGGACAATGAAACATTCTTGGGCAACACTTTTCTAACAGCAACCTGCATCAAGTAATGCATCATAAAATGAGCGTCATGACTCTTGTACCCCGATATTTTCATCTCCTTCACATGCACGCATTCTGAAATATTCGAAGCACACCCTTTTGGTAATTTAGCATTTTTCATGACAGTGCAAAATAAAATTTTTTGTTTTGGTTCCATGTAGAAACAAGATTTAGCCAAACTTACAGTTCCATTATTGTTTGGTTTTGGTTGTAGCTCCTTTCGTATCCCCATTTCTTGCAAGTCATAGCGAGAATTTTCATGGTCCTTTGACTTTCCATCTATTTCCAATAAAGTCCTGAGTAAACTATCACATATGTTTTTCTCAATGTGCTTCACATCAAGATTGTGCCTCAGTTTGTTATGCGCCCAATATGACAATTCAAAGAAAATGGATCTCTTTTTCCATGGGCCCTTAGCACTCCGAGGCCTTTTTTAGCTCCCTTTCCAAAGATATTGTTGAATTCAATCAGCTCTTCAAACACTTCCTCACCGGTCAAAGGAGTAGGTGCAAGTCTATGCTCCTCTTTACCATCAAATGACTTCTTTTCTCTTCGAAATGGATGATCAACAGACAAAAATCTTCGATGACCCAAGTAACACATCTTGTGACTATGCTTGAGATATTGAGAGCATGTGTCATAATTGCAAGTGGGGCATGCCAATTTCCCCTTAGTGCTCCATCCTGAAAGCATAGCTAATGCTGGAAAATCACTAACTGTCCACAATAAGGCAGCACGCATTCGAAAAGTTTGGTTGGTTACAGCATCAAACGTGTCTATCCCCATTTCCCATAGTTCCTTCAATTCTTCAATTAATGGTTGTAGGTACACATGTATATCATTTCCCGAAGACAATGGACCTGGAATGATCATAGACAACATTATATACTCTGGCTTCATGCAAATCCACGGTGATATATTATAGTTCATTAACATAACAGGCCACGTGCTATGAGAAATGTTTATCGTCCAAAACGGGTTGAAACCATCACTTGAAAGACCCAATCTAACATTACGAGGATCGCTAGAGAAATCCGGGTGCAAAGAATCAAAATCCTTCCAAGCTTCCCCATCAGCAAGATGTCTTATATTTCCATAATTGAGTCGTTCATTAACATGCCATCTCATCATAGCAGCCGTTTCAGGACACATGAATATCCTCTGAAGCCTAGGCTTTCAAGGAAAGTACCTTAAAATCTTTGTGGGGATTTTAGAGTTTGTATTAGTCAAAGGACCAGCATTCTTCCATCTTGAAGACCCACAAATGGAGCAATTATAGGCCTTCTCATTTTCTTTCCAAAATAACATGCAATCATTGGGGCATGCATGTATTTTTTCATAATGAAAACCCAAATATTTTATCATGTTTTTAGCCTTGTTGAAAGATTCTGGTACCTGAGCAAAGGGAAATGCCTCTTTTATCAACTCTAACAAATCTGAGAAGGCCACATTACTCAACCCATGCAAGGATTTAAGCAAGTACAACCGAATAGTGAAACTCAATTTACTGAAATTTTCACACCCCGGATATAACTCTTGTTTTCCTTCTTCTAGTAATTTGAAAAATTTCCTTGCTTCTTCAGATTGTCTTTCCCTATCTCCTTCTTCATCCCCTGCCTGACCCTTTATATTTCTAAACGTATCATGAAGCATTCCATCAATATCATCACGCATGTTAGAACATTCATCATCATTTCTTGGAGAAGGTGTATTTATCGAGGAAAATTCCTCCCCGTGGAAAACCCATTTGGTATAACCATCAACAAACCCATGAACAACCAAATGATCCTCCACCACATTTCTATAATGCCAATAGCGATTAATGCATTTTTTGCAAGGGCATAATATTTCATTTCCTTGGGCAGCTCGTTCAAATGCCTTATCAAGAAAATTATTCACTCCACCTATATAATCATCCGTCCATCTAAGGAGATTCACCCAACTTTTATCACCATAATCCATGGATATCCTATATAATATATTCAAATCACCGAAATTAATATTGTATCGTATACCTTTAGAAGCTTTGCTATCTATGAGTTTTGCTTTCACTCCTGCAGGCCTTTGCCAGCTTCTGTCTAATCCACTAACCTGTAACAAATCATTGAGAACTGAAGTAAGAATACCAAATGAAGCAAAAATATAAAAGAAAAGAAGAGTTTTTCAAAAGTAAAGATGGACTAAACCCCACCAGATTCTCGGCAAAAGCATCAACTTTCCATATTATCTGGACCACTTACCATAAAAGTTTTCTGTTTGGTCATTTAATTAGTATTGAATAGTTGTGTCAATTATACACAGGTGGACATTGAGGGATGAAGTTGTAGGAGATTTAGTTTGGTTATTGAGATGGAAAAGAGGAATTGGTTGTGGAAAGGAGACATTCTGAGAAGAGCAGTGGAGAAACTGAGAGTTGTTGTTCATTGTCATCACATTCAGAGAGACACTCTGATGAGCAGGTAAAAACAAAAAAAAAGAGGTTCTCATTGTTCATAGGTTGTCTTGACACTCTTATAATTAGTCGTGCTGATATGAAGAAGGCTAACCTCGTCACACACTTGATAAAATACATTGTTGATTTCTCACATCCACATACTTAAAGCTTTATATGAATGATTTCAAACTGATAATGGTCGAACGAAATATGCTGCTCACATTTTCATAGTTAAGAAGTGTTAAAAGTTGTATTATGTATTAAATTTATGCACCTGTGCAAATTTTAAGTTTTTATCAACATAAGATCAATATTCAAAGATTCTAATTCTGAAGCCATGCATCTCAGATCCAATATAGGTGTGAAAGACTTCATCATGGAGCTGATTATGTCAGTCCCACATATAGTTAAGCAGCCAAAAACATCTTTCATTATCTGTGAAGAGTATCTATCTAGAGAAAGAAATAATGATTGGCAGTTCGCTGAAGCAACAGATGATCAAGTTTTATATACAACAATATATTAAGGCTCAAACAACCGATACATCACAATGTCCAACTAATACCACATAGTTTGAAGCAGACTAATGAAAATAGGACAAAGGAACCATAAGGAGCTGGAAATGTTCCTATAGTTGTGTATCAACACAAGGTCATTTACTCACTACAGAAGAGCATTTCAATATCTTATGTCATTATGTTGCTAATTAAGGCCAAATATATCAAAAATATAACAGAAGAAGCCTCGAAACACTTCTTTCAAACAGTAGAAATTACAGGAGTTACAAGCAAACACTTCTTTCAAACACTCAATTGGTGGAAATCTTAGCAATACCATTGCTTTGGCCACAAAATGTTAAACAAAAACTAGAAATTTATGCCTTCAACCCAGAAATTTAAACAAAAAAAAATTAAAAAAACCAACCCAGAAATTTAACAAAAACTCAAGTTGAGTTGCTAAAACCAACCAAGAAATTTAAAGAAAAACAAATTTAAAAGGCTGCTAAAAATTAAAAAGCTGCTAAGAATATATTTACCGGTTCAGATTTGGAGAAACTCTAAAGGATTAGCGCGCCTCCTCTGGTGCGGCTGATTATAGAGGAGTTATGAGCCTAGAAGCGATTTTCGATCGTCGGAACAGAGGAGATTTTCGATTATGGACGAGCTTGGACGAGATTGTCGATTTTTCGGAGCTTGGTAATTTCCGATGATTTTTCGGAGCCTAGAAACTCGATCGATCTCCTAAAAATTTCAGATGAAACTATGGAGGAGGAGCGTAGCCTTGTAATTTCCGATGAAACTAATCGGAGGAGCCTCGTAATTTCCGGTTGAAAGAATTAGGGGATTTTCGGATGGAGCCTGGTAATTTCCGATAGAATTTGGTATATTTTGGGGTTTAGGTATATATATTTTCGATGAAAACAAGATATAAAACTAATAAAGAATAATAATCAGATTGTTGGCCCCACCTTATTTTAGTGGGTATTAAAATTTTGGGTGAAAAATAAGGAGGGAACTAAAATGACCGTAACAATACATCCAATCGTTACCATATATATATTATTGCTACGGTTATACAAACCGTTGCCATATACACATATATAGGAACGATTATTGAGTCTATTGCAACGGTTCAGTTGCTAAGTGTCCCGGTAGTTCCAGCAATTGTTTGTAACGGTTATAACCGTAACAATAGAATGCCTATCGCAACGGTTATGGATTCGTGGTTCTTCAGGCTTTATACTTGATTTTCCAAGGTAATTATCTTGGGACTCTTTTATGATCGTTTTTACAAAGTTCTACGGACGTTTCGTCAAGTTAGGGCCATATGGCAAATCTGCCGATTTAAACTCAATTATGAACTATTTATAGGTGTATATAAGCTACATATATATAGTGTTTGCGAAGTTTAGGACGTAAGGAACAACTTTCCTGAAGGAACTACAGGCATTCAGACGTTTGTTGGAAAGGTATATTAAGGCTAAGTTCCGTCCTTCCTTTTAGCACGAATTCTAGGAAATTCTTAAGACGTCAAATGTGATATTTTACTATTCTATTGCTAGAAAGACCTTCTATGAAAGGCATTGGGATCGTAGCTGAAGTATTTTCATGATGCTATTAGGTTGATATTCCACTCATTCGGTTAAATAAGGTATTCGACAACTATATATGTCATTTTGTCGGCTTTCTTAACTATATGTCTATATATATGAATTCTTATTCATCTTTGGGTTGTGTGACTAAAAAAATAAAGGCATTTAGTATTTGAGATCAGTCCTTCTTCCTTGTTAAAGTGTATTTTAAAATCTCTAAAGTGACACATCGATTTCCAAAAATCTCAAATATAATTTTTATGTTTAAACTACTAAAACACTTGATTTTTGAAATATTTTCTTTTACTAAATATCAAGAAATCAGGTATAAGGACTAAGTGAAGCACATTAAACTTTTTATGAACATCTTCAGAGTTAAGTTATCTTTCTAAAAGTCGAGTTTAGTTTTCAAGCTTATTAAAAAAAAGGAAAAAAAAAACATATAAGGTTCCACGAGAGAATTGTATGTGATAAGAAGGTAATTATGAGATTATGAGAATTAGAGTACCAATGAGCCAAGATTGGCTAAGTTCTTGTTATGGCCAATTATATGCATTCAAAGTTCATATCATAAATGACATATTAGCTACCGGGAGAGACCGTCATTGCTAGCATTTGGTTGGGTATGTCATGCATTTGCATCAATATATATGTATTCACGACATACGATTACACGAGCATACCATGCATATTTAATTACTATGAGATCGGATGTCGGCCATGGAGGCTATCAGAGTTTCAGTGTCTGGTGGTATCTCTTTACTTTTTTTTGTACATCAGCTATGTATTTTTCTACTTTTTGCCTTACATACCAGTACATTTTTATTCGTACTGATGTCCCATTGCCTGGGGACACTACATTTTTGTTTCGTGCATATAGGTCCAGGTAGGGACTTTGATCGACCCCTCCGCTATGATTTCGGGGTTCTGCTGTGAGTTGGTAAGCTTCACCTCTTCCTAGAGCTTTCATGGGATGGTTAATTTTGTTGTACAGTTTGGGTATTGTCGGGGCCTTGTCCCGACAGTTCTTATGACACTCTTAGAGGCTATTGTGGACACAGTATTCTGGGTTTCTTTTTGTAGCTTTCAGTCTCCAGCCCAGAGGCTTGGCATGTATATATATATATGTGTGTAGGCATGTATGTCTCTAATCGCGGCCTCGTCGGCCAGCTAGCACTTTATTATTTTGGCTCGTCTACCTTTGTTTATATAGCTTATTGTTATTCAGGTCATGACCTTAATGGTTCAGGCTTAGTATTTCAGATGTTGTGCTGCCCGATCTGTTGGGCCCCCAGTTTAGTTAGCTAGTATATTTAGTGGCTAACTTGATCGATTACAGTATCGAGTGCCAGTTTTGCCTCCCCTAGTTTGGGGCGTGAAAAACTTGGTATCAGAGCAGGTCGTATACCAGGGAGTCCACAAGCTGTGTCTTGTAGAGTCTTGCTTATGAGTGTGTTGTGCACCACACTTATAATCAGGAGGCTATGAGGCATTTAGGAATCGTTACGTTTCTTTCAATTAAAAGATCGTTCTATAGAGCGAAGTTATAAGAACATATGAAATCTAAATCGTGCTTTGTGTTTCTTATCTAACAGGCTACCTACTCTCAGGAGATGGCACAAAGAGAGATAGGTATGGATTTGGGGAAAGGTACCAGTCGTTCCCCACTGGGTCAGAGGGATAGATTTCCCTTAGAGGCATACAGTGAGTCTCCAGTACCCCTAGTTTCAGCTTCCCCAGCACTTGTTGGAGCCTAGGGAGATGCAGTACCCCTAGCCTCACCAGTCCCATTAGTACCTGAGGCAGCTAGAGACACATGATCCAACACATGTTGTTCCCCCATCAGAGACTGGGGAGTAGGGGATGAGGGAGGCAGTTCAGTTTTTGACTAGGATGGTTTCTATTTATGAGCGACAGCTAGAGCCGGGAGCAGATGCCTAGAGAGATCGGACAGGAAGCTCGACAGTACAAGAGTTTCTTCACTTGGCCCCTCCATTATATACAGGATCCAGTTCCACTGAGGATCCCCAGGACTTTATAGACCATATGTATAGAGTATTGAGGGTGATGCATGCCTCCATCACCGAGGCTGTGGAGTTGACTTCTTTTCAACTACGTGATGTAGCTGTCCTATGGTATGAGGCATGGGAGAGATCTAGAGGACCTGATGCTCCGCTAGCAGAGTGGGAGGACTTCTCTGAGGCTTTTTAGCCCATTATTTGCCACGTGAGGTTTGGGAGGTCCGTCTTGACTAGTTTCTTAGCCTGAAGTAGGGGGATATGAGTGTGAGGGATTATAGCCATAAGTTTAATTCTTTGGCGAGGTATGCACTAGATATCGTACGTACCATGAGGGCTAGAGTTCATCATTATGTGGATGGTTTGGGGGATCATCTGATTAGAAACTGTAGGGTAGTATCCCTATTAGATGATGTAGATATTTCCTGCAAACAGGCTTTCGCTCAGACTACAGAGGACCTTTCCTGTCGGATTCGTGATACTCGCAGGGATAGGTAGCAGAGTAAGAGGGCTCGTACTATGGGGTCTTATAGGGAGCGACGGGGTGACTTTAGGCCCCCAATGCATCAATATCCACCTCGGTCAGTAGGTAGTTTTCCACCACAGATGCAGGGCCAGCGGTTTGATCGTTATATTCAGTCAGGACCGGAGTAGAGCTCATGCCAGCCTGATGGCCGTCGATAGGAGGGTTCCGCACATATGAGACAACCTACTCCTCCATGTACTCAGTGTGGTAAGCTGCACACCGGGTAGTGTAGACAGGGTTCGAGTGCATGTTATCATTGTGGGCAGACATGACATTTTATTACCTGGTGCCCGGGTTTAGGCAGAGGTGCACTAGCTCAGCCTTCATGATCCACAACAGCCTTTTCCCCCTCTGTACGTGCTCCCCGAAAAGGTCCACAGTCTACTCAGGGTCGTGGTAGGGGGAGAGGTGGAGGAGACACCTCAGGTTCTAGTGGTAGCCAGAACCGCTTTTATGCACTCACAAGCCGACCAGATTCAGAGGCATCCCTAGATATTTTCACAAGTATATTGACAATACATTCTCATGCCATTTATGCATAGATAGATCCCGGCTCTACATTTTCATATATTACTCAATTTATTGCTAGTAAGCTTGACATGAGATCTGAGTTGTTGCCATAGTCAGTTGAGGTATCTACACTAGTTGGCAACTCTATTGTAGCTAATCATGTCTATCGAGGTTGTACATTGTTAATTAATGACCGTCCAACCTCTGTTGATTTTGTTGAATTGGTTATGTTAGACTTCGATGTCATTATGGGTATGGATTGGTTGGTAGCTTGTTATGCTAATATTGATTGTCGTGCAAAGTTGGTCCGATTTCATTTTCCTGGTGAGCCTGTCCTTGAATGGAAAGGTAATGCATCCACGCCCAAGGGTAAGTTTATTTCATACCTTAGGGCTCGGAAGTTTATTGCTAAAGGCTGTATATACCATTTGGTTCATGTCAGGGATATAGATAAGGAGCCAACGACTCTTTAGTCGGTTCCTACTGTGAATGAATTCCCGACGGTATTCCCTGACGAGCTTCCAAGAATTCCCCCGAAAGGGAAATCGATTTTGCTATAGATTTGCTTCCTGATACACATTCTATATCCATTCCTCCCTACATAATGGCTCCTGCAGAGCTAAGGGAATTGAAGGAACGACTTAACGTCTTGCTCAATAAAGGCTTTATTAGGCCAAGTATATCCCAATGGGGTGCTCCGGTGCTCTTTGTTCGAAAGAAAAATGGCTCCTTGCGGATGTGTATTGACTACAGGCAACTAAATAAATTCACTATCAAGAATAAGTATCCTCTTCCACGGATTGATGACTTGTTCGATCAGTTACAAGGTTCCAAATGCTTTTCTAAGATCGAATTGCGATCCGGTTATCATCAGCTACGAGTCAGGGATATTGATATCCCAAAAATAGCATTTAGGACGAGGTATGGCCATTTTGAATTCCTTGTCATGTCTTTCAGGCTTACAAATGCCCCAGCAGCCTTTATGGATCTTATGAATCGGGTATTCAAACCATTCTTGGATGAATTTGTGATTGTGTTTATTGACGACGTCCTGATATATTCACGATCGGAAGCGAGCATGCGAACCATTTGCAAGCTGTATTGCAGACTCTCCAGGACTACAAGTTATATGCTAAATTTTCTAAATGTGAATTTTGGCTAACTTCTATTGCTTTTCTTGGTCATGTTATTATCGGCGATGGTATCAAGGTTGATGGCCAAAAGATTGAAGTTGTGATGACTTGGCCGAGGCCCTTGAATCCGACAGTGGTTCGTAGTTTTTTAGACTTGGCAGGGTATTACCAAAGGTTTGTGGAGGGATTTTCCTCTATCTCTGCACTATTGATGAAACGGACACATAAGGGAGCTAAGTTTTAGTGGACTGAGGCATGTGAACAAGGTTTTCAGGCGCTAAAGAAAAGGCTTACGACGACACCTGTCTTGACTCTTCTGGATGGCACCAAGGGTTATGATGTATATTTTGATGCCTCAAGAATTGGCCTAGGTTGTGTTCTTATGCAGCATGGTGAGGTTATTGCATACGCCTCCAGACAGTTGCGGAAACATGAACAGAACTATCCTACGCACGATCTTGAGTTAGCCGCAGTTGTCTTCGCCTTAAAGATTTGGCGGCATTATCTATATGGGGTTCATATTGATGTTTTCACCTACCACCAGAGCCTTCAGTATTTATTTAAACAGGGGGAGCTGAACCTACGACAAAGAAGATGGCTATAATTACTAAAGGACTATGATGTTGATATTTTATATCATCCCGACAAAGCTAATGTTGTTGCTGATGCCCTTAGCCGAAAGTCCATGGGCAGTCTAAGCCATGTTGAAGTTGATAAGGTCAAGATGACCAACTATCTATGCCAGCTAGCTAGTTTGTAGGTGTGTTTGGTAGACGTAGAGGGTGGACGCATACTCGTTCAGAATATGGAAAAAATTTCTTTTGTTACTGAAGTGAAAGAGCGACAACACGAGGATCCTGAGCTTATAAAACTGAGTGAAAGTATTCCACAACAGTGACAACCTTTATTTGAGCTAACTGGAGATAGAGTCCTTAGATACCAGGGCCACTTATGTGTACCGATAGTCAGAGAGCTCTACGCCAAGATTCTTTCAGAGGCCCATTATTCTAGATATGCAATTCACCCTGGAGTGACAAAGATGTATCGGGACCTTCGATAAATCTATTGATGGAATGGAATGAAAAAAGATATCACGGAGATGGTAGCCCAATGTCCCAACAGCCAGCAAGTTAAAGCCGAACATCAGAGGCCTGGAGGCCTAACTCAGTTTATTGAACTTCCATTATGGAAATGGGACATGATAAATATGGACTTCATCACTGGTTTGCCTCGCACTCCACGGAGGTATGATGCTATTTGGGTAATTATTATAGGCTTACAAAATCTGCTCATTTCCTACCAGTCAGGACGACACATTCAGCCGAGGATTATGCCAAGCTTTACATTCGAGAGATTGTTCGCCTTCACGGAGTGCCATTATCTATTATCTCTGATCTAGGGGCTCAATTTACATCACATTTTTGGAAATCTTTTCAGAAGGGTCTAGGCAAGCAGGTAAATCATAGCACCGCTTTTCATCCGCAAACTGATGGACAGGCAGAGCGTACTATTCAGACAGTTGAGGATATGTTACATGCCTGCGTGCTAGATTTTAAAGGAAGTTGGGATTATCATCTACCTCTTATTGAGTTTGCTTATAATAACAGCTTCCAAGCTAGTATTCAGATGGCTCCTTACAAAGCACTATACGGGCGAAAGTGTAGGTCGCTGATCAGTTGGTTTGAGGTCGGGGAAGCAGAGTTGCTAGGTCCTAATTTAGTCCAGAAAGCAATGGAAAAGATAAAACTTATTAGAGACCAGCTGTGTACAGCACAAAGTCGGCAGAAGTCTTATGCATATGTTCGACGACGAGACATAGAGTTTGATGTAGAAGATTGGGTTTTCCTGAAAGTATCGCCTATGAAGGGTGTCATGCGATTTGGAAAGAAGGGGAAGCTCAGCCCCAGGTATGTTGGACCGTATAAGATTATTCAGAGGATTGGTAGGGTGACGTAAGAGCTTGATTTGCCTTCAGAATTGGAGGCAGTCCATCCTGTGTTTTATGTATCTATGTTGGAGAAGTGCATTGGAGATCCTTTACATATTACACCCATTGAGGATATTCACATTGCTGAAGATTTATCTTATGCAAAGGTACCAGTAGCAATTTTTGATCGGCAGGTAAGAAAGCTTCGAACTAAAGAAGTGGCTTCCGTGAAAGTGTTATGGCGAAATAACAACATTGAGGAAATGACCTGGGAAGCTGAGGAGGAAATGAGGAAGAAAGACCCCCACCTATTTATGACTTAAGGTGAGTCGCATTTAAATAATTGGAAATTATTTCTTTACAGCAACTTAATTGGATTTAAAATGACTTGAAAGTGCAATTTAGATTTCTTATTGCGAGATAGCTATACAAAGCCTAGTAGTTGGAATCTTCAGAATTTGATTTATGTTTTGCAAATGTAACAAATATAGTCTTGCAAATGGCATATTAGCATAAAAGAAATGAAACCAAGGAATTGACTTGACCCATTCACGGATGAATGTTCTTAAGGGGAGAGACTATGAGACCCCATGTGTTTTTTTCTCACTTCTCTTACGTAATATACGTAATGTGGTGTGGTTATATTAGGTATATATGATTGGGTATAGCACATTGGGAGAATAAGACTGAACATGTGTGGTAATATCAAGGAACTAAACTAAAGCTTTAGGTCAAAGGAATCCATTAAACAAAGGTTCGTGGTTAAAGAAATTGCTCAGGTAGCCCCCCGCGCATTCGGAAGGTTTAAGTTAACTTGCACCTATGTGATAAGACTAAGAGTGTCTAATATGCTAAAAATAATGTGTTATGAGGTATTATAATATCACACTGGTCATATGTTAAGTTTTGGAGTCAAGCAAGTTGCGAAATATAGGTCGGCAAAAATTATCATAAATTTCTCTAATAAATTTTCTAAACTTTGGGTCAAATGTATCAGACCATTTCTCCCAATATATAAAGAGTTATGAGACCCACAAACTACAGAATCGAAGGTATAAGAGTTTAGTTCTCAATCAAAGAAACTTCACATCAAACCTACATTGGAGTAAAATGTTATGACTATTTTACAGCGGACTGTCTGGGCTGAAACCGAGTCGCGATCCGGGTCGGGTCAAACAAGTGGTATTAGTCGGCAAATTCGACTTTTAAGACCTCAAAACATTTCATTTTAGTCCCAAAACAGTGAGCAAGTTGAAGAGAAGGTTCCATGGTGTTCTTGAGTGATTAAGGTGCGTTTTTAACAATTTCTATCGTTAACGTTTGCCCCCGTGCCTAGAAATGCAATCTCTATGCTTTGCAATTGTTTCCCCCTCCTATTAGCTATGTTTGGAGCTATTCTTGGAAGATAAGAATTTGTTGTTCTTGCTGGTTCTTCAGGATTTATACTTGGTTTGCCAAGGTAATCATCTTGGAACTCTTTTATGATCGTTTTTACAAAGTTCTACGGACGTTTCGTCAAGTTAGGGTCATATGGCAAATTTGCCGATTTAAACTTAACTATGAACTGTTTATAGGTGCGTATAAGCTGCATATATATAGTGTTTGCGAATCTTAGGACGTAAAGAACAAATTTTGTGAAGGAACTACAGGCATTCGGATGTTTGTTGGAAAGGTATGTTAAGGCTAAGCTCTGTCCTTCCTTTTAGCACGAATTCTGGGAAATTCCTAAGACGTAAAATGTGATATTTTACTATTCTATTGCTAGAAAGACCTTCTGTGAAAGGCATTGGGATCGTAGCTGAAGTATTTTCATGATGCTATTAGGTTGATATTCCACTCATTCGGATAAATAGGGTATTCAACATCTATATATGTCATTTCGTCGGCTTTCTCAACTATATGTCTATATATATGAATTCTTATTTGTCTTTGGGTTGTGTGACTAAAAAAATAAAGGCATTTAATATTTGTGATCGGTCCTTCTTCCTTGTTAAAGTGTGTTTTAAAATCTCTAAAGTGACACATCGATTTCCAAAAATCTCAAATATAATTTTTATGTTTAAACTACTAAAACACTTGATTTTTGAAATACTTTCTTTTACTAAATATCAAGAAATCAGGTATAAGGACTAAGTGAAGCACCTTAAGCTTTTTATGAACATCTTCAGAGTTAAGTTATCTTTCTAAAAGTCGAGTTAAGTTTTTAAACTTATTAAAAAAAAGGAAATAAAACATATAAGGTTCCACGAGACAATTGTATGTGATACGAAGGTAATTATGAGATTAAGAGTACCAATGAGCCAAGATTGGCTAAGTTCTTGTTATGGCCTATTATGTGCATTCAATGTTCATATCATACATGGCATATTATGCATGGACTTCGAGCTATAATCGGAGGTAAGGGGCCTATTTGCCCGAAAAACTATATATATTGTACAGATGGCCACAGGTTGGCAATATGATACCGGTTAGCTACCGGGAGAGACCACCATTGCTAGCATTTGGTTGGGTATGTCATGCATTTGCATCAATATATATGTATTCACAACATAATATTACACGAGCATACCATGCATATTTGATTACTATAAGGTCGGACGTCGGCCATGGAGGCTATCAGAGTTTGA